>NC_073307.1:104594871-105857094 GCF_027595985.1 Sorex araneus | reverse complement strand
CTGTCCCGTCCCTCGTCGGGACCCTGCTTTTGGGGGGTGCTAGGAAGTAAGGGCAGCTGAGGCTTAACTCGAGAAAGCAGATGCCCAGGAGTGAATAATATTTGAAGCCAATTAATCCCATGTTACCAAAGCATATTAATAAATGTCTTTATTTGTCCATACAAAAAAGGATATTGTTTTAAAGTAAACTATTCAAAAGACATAAGAAAGGACAAAGACAATGTTAACTTACAATACAAGTTCACTGTCCTAGCAAGGTCTGACCTTACAGATTAACAGAGTTTGATTAGAGGAAGAGCAGATAAACTGGTAGAAGTGATTACAGATAAACAAAGGAATGGAAGTGACTCGGGAGCACTTTGATGGTGTGACTGATATAAATAAGCTCCTAGTGGCAAGGGGAGCAGGACATACCAATGTAGTCTAGAATAGTTTAGAGATTATTACCAGATAAACCCAAACTCTGTGGCAAGGGAGAAAGGACAAACCAATGATATCCAACACAGTCATCATTGTCATCTAGTCCTGCTTCTAGTCCTCAAAGTCCCAAAGTTCCTCTCTTTCTCATAGTTCCCACTCTCCACTTACAGCATAGTTACATAGAAATCTTCAAGGGTGAGGATAGACATAGGTGGGTTGAACATTGTCATAACAACAAACAGAGGTAAAGGCACTCCTTCAAGGGGAGTTATAGGAGAATTAACTCATGACAAACTCTCATCTGAGGGATCAGCACTCCAGATCACTAAGAGATTCGATCAAGGGTAGGCTTCAGTCTAGGTGTTTTGCTTTCTCCTTTCCTCATCCAGTAATCCATTTAAACAAACATAGTAAATTTACTTCTGATAATATTTCTAGTCATTTTGTATGAACACAGTAAGAGACATAGTAAGCTTAAAGATTGACTTTTCTGGGGATGTCTCACTATATATTCCAGATCATAGTCCTCAGGCCAGGTTAGTCTTTCCTAACCCCAGTAGAGTTCTTATTTAGTCACTTCTTTTTGGATCATGACAGAGTTGGTTCCATGACCATGTTCTTAACTTATTATATTTATGGCGCTTAGCTTGTCACTTTTTGATGCCAGGGTAGCTTACAGCTTGCCCTGGGCCCATCCAGACCCGTCTTTGGGACCCTGCTTTTGGAATGCTAGGAACAAAGGGCAACTGAGGCTTAAGTCAAGTAAGTATGGATACCCAAGAGCAAATGTTATTTTGGAGTCAATTAATTCCCATGTTACACTGCATAGCATGAACTGTCTTCCTGTGTCTATACAAAAATGACATTGCTAAACCAAGCAAATGACATAAAGGAAAGAGAAAAACTATTTAAGATTAATAGTGCTTTATGGAATTCAGTGTGCCGCAGGGGCACTGTTGTGGAAGTAATCCAATATACCTTAAGCTCCCTGCAGGAGGACCAAGGACAACCCAATGTTATCCAACAGGAAGAAATTAAAAAGTTGTTTGGATAAGAATGTATTTATATGAATTCTGCCATTTTCAATGAACATTAAATGTAGTTTGAGATAGAACTATTTATTACTATATATTGACATAAAAGGTATACTTATATAAAATGTATGCATGATCACTTTATATAATATATATTATTCATGTAATATATATTTACATATAGTTTTAATTTAAAAATATATTCGTTTAGGTGCATGTGTGCCAAGCCTGTATGCTGCTTGAGCCCATGTAGCTGAGTACATGTGGTTGCTGAGTACACCTGAGCACATATGTTGCCCACATCTCCCCTCTTGAGATGTGTACTTTCATTCTTTTCTGTCTAATGCTGAGATGCTTGTAGGGGCTCTCTCCAACCTTGGAGAAGCCCGCATTCTCTCTTGAGCATGTTACTCCATCTCTCTCTCTCTCTCTCTCTCTCTCTCTCTCTCTCTCTCTATCATCCTCTACCCCTCCAAACTTTCAAAAGAACCCTCCAAATAAAATCTGTTTTACTTCTAAAATATATGTATATTAGTTTATATGTAATATATACACAATTAATTTAATATATTTAATATTAATATAAATATATTTTTCTCTTAAGAAGAGAGGCTCCAAGCAGTATTCAAGTGGTCTTAATGTCATTCCCAGTGACACTCAAACAGGAAAGGGATTCAGTGTTAATACTTGAGGTTGCTGACCTACTAGAGACTTCATTTGTCCTTCCATTGGTTTCCTTTATAAGGCTATTTTTTAAAATTTTAAATTATTTCTTTTATGGAGTTATTTTTCAAGTAGTGCTCAGGGAATCCCAGGGTAGCCCCTCGTGATGTTTAGCCAACTGGTAATTGGTTCAAAGTAGTGATGAGGTTAGACTCAGACTCAAAATTGCTAAGCTAAACAAGAACAATACTAGAGTTGCCCAGGGACCACTAGAACCACACCCAGTAGTGTTTTGGGGTTATGCAGTATAGGGAATCAAACCTTGGTCCTTGCACAAGCAAAGAATGCACTCTTCAAAATGAGCTACCTCCCTGAGCCGGTATGTTTTCTTTTTCATGATAGTTAAGATTCCATACATCAGTTTCATTACCTTTGTGGGGAAGTTTTATTATTGTTATTTATTTATTTATGCAACAAGAATCCTGGTTCTAGTTAAAAAAAAACCACCACATACTTTTAATTCTACTTCCATTTGAAAGAAGTATATAACAAATAGACATGAAAGAAAATTCACGAAATCAAGCACTTTAAGCCAACTAGTTTTTTCTGACATTCACCTTGAGAACTTTATATAAACCCTGCCTGAGTTCTTTGTTCTTGAGAGCATACACCATTGGATTTAGGGCAGGAGGAATGACATTGTGGAGTACATTGAGTAGAACTGGGATAAGAGGAATTGTCTTTGATGCACCATGGGTGATAGAAAGGACAACAACAACAGTGTAGAAGAAAAGGATTAGGATGAGGTGGGAAGAACAGGTACTTAAGGCCTTTGATGCTGCTTCTGCTGAACTTAGCTTCAACACAGAGTGAAGTATCAAAGCGTATGATAAAATAATTAAACCCAGATCACTTCCCATGAGTGTCCAGGCAAGAACTAGCTGGTAGATGCTGTTGATTTTCCTGTCATCACAGGATAGACGAGTAACTCCAAGATTAGAGCATAGACAGTGCTCAATTTGGTTCTGGGAGCAATAGTGTCTTTGAGCAGCCAACACAGGCACGCCCATAGTAGAAAGACCATTCCTGAGTATCATGAAGACAGTAGCTTTGATCACAAATGATTCCGTTATGGTAGACGAGTAGTGAAGTGGTCGGCAAATGGCTATATATCTATCTATAGCCATGCAGACAAAGATCCCTGATTCCATGGTCACAAAACAGTGTATAGCATACATCTGAGCAAAGCACTCAGGAAGACTGATAGCCTTAGCTCCGAACCACAAGATAGCTAAAATCTTGGGCATGATGGTGGTGGCCAGGCCTATGTCTACCACAGCTAGTACACCCAGAAAATAGTACATAGGCTGATGCAATGTTGCCTCTTGTTTGATGATGATCAGGATAAGAAAGTTGGCACCTATTGCTAAGAGGTAGAGCAAAGCTAGGGGCAGGGAAAGCCAGTGTTGCCAGCTGTGAATGCCTGGGAATCCCATCAGAATGAACTCAGAGACCTGGTTCTTAGAGCTGTTGGAATCACGGAGGTTTTGGAACATCCTTCACTAAGAAGAAAAATAATCATGGTTAGTATTTTATTAATCTCTATGATAATATTTTTAAGTTAAGTAGGCCCGTGATTTAAGAGAGAGGAAACCTTTGTCATTGTCTCATCCCTTCATAAACAGTCACTTGACATTTCTAGCGAAACACTGTGGTAGACTTCTCTTCATGTAAATTACAAAAGCCTCTTAGGGTAGGTCTATGATACTTTATCTGCCTTTCTCCTTGTAAAATATATGTACATGTCAGAAGCAAAAATAAGGGTGTTGACCATCATTATGTGTAATATAAATTATATTATTAAGATGAAAGCTGTCAGATATCAATTATCATAGTCTGGTGGTTTTGCTAAGAGGGTGCTAACAGACTTCTTGTTATACAGTCTAAGTAAAGAACTTTTTTGGATGGAGAAGGATTTGTCCACCCCTGCAGTGTCCTTGTTGGCTACTCCAAGCTCTGTGCTAAGGTATTAATTTCTGAAGATTTCTATGAATCATGTAGTGCCAGGGGTCTACCGAGTGTCATAGCATGCAATGGACAATGGCTTAAGCCCTGTACTATCTCTCTGGCTCCCCATTTAAAAAAAATGTTGGTCTTATACAAAAGTCAGATCAAAATGGATTAAAGATTCAGCATCAGACAAGAATCCTTGAGGTACATTGAAGACAAGGTCGGCAAAACCCTCCATGACGTTGAAGCTAACAATATCTCCAAAGATGACACGCCACTGGCCAAGCAAGTGAAAGTTGAAATAAGTAAATGGGAGTATCTTAAACTAAGAGGCTTCTGCAGCTCAAAAGAAACAGTGCCAAATACGAAGATAGCCTACAGAATGGGAAAGGATATGCCTAATACCCATCCTATAAGGGGTTGATTTCAAGGATATATAAGGCACTGGTTAAACTCCACAAGAAGAAACCATCCAACCCCATCAAAAAATGGAGTGATGAAATTAACAGAAACTTTCTCAGAGAAGAAATCTGAATGGCTAAAAGGCACATGAGAAAATGCTTTCATCACTAATCATTAGGGAGATGCAGATCAAAACAACAATACCATATCATCTTACACCACAGAGACTGGCCCACATCCAAAAGTACAAAAACAACTGGTGTTGGCATGGATGTGGGGAGAAAGGCACTCTCCTTCACTGCTGGTGGGAATGCCGACGGGTTCAGCCCTTTTGAAAAATAAAATGGACTGAAAGAAACTTTGGTACATCTACACAATGGAATACTATGCAGCTGTTAGAAAAGATGAAGTCATGAAATTTGCATATAAGTGGATCAACATTGAAAGTATCATGTTAAATGAAATGAGTCAGAAAGGAAGAGACAGACATAGAAAGATCGCACTCATCTGGGGAATATAATGTAACAAAATGGGAGACTAACACCCAAGAGTAGTAGAGATAAGAACTAGGAGGTCTGCCCCACAGCTTGGAAATTGGCCTCACATGCTGGGGGAAAAGGCAGCTGAGATAGAGAAGGGAACACCAAATAGAGGATGTTGGGAGGACCCATTCAGGTTGAAAGGTGTGTGCCAAAAGTAGACTACAGACCGAACATGAAGGCCACTCAATACCTCTATTGCAAACTACAACACCCAAAAGGAGAGAGAACTAAAAGGAATGCCCTGCCACAGAGGCAGGGTGGGGTGGTGGGGGCTGGGGTGATGTGGTGGGTGGGATACTGGAAACATTGGTGGAGGAGAATGGGCACTGGTGGAGGGATGTAAACAATCACTGTATGATTGAAACACAAATATGAAAGTTCATAAGTTTGTAACTGTACCTCACGGTGATTCACTAACAAACATTTTTTTTAAAAATATGGGCCAAACCTAGTGGTGCTCTAAAGGCCCAGTAACCATTGTCAGTGGTGTAGGCCTGGTGGCTTGATACTTGGATAGCTGATGTGTGTGTCATAGGCCCAACAATGCTAGAGGTCTTCATTGTTAATGCTGGAGCTTCTCAAGATTATAGGGATTGAATTTATCCTCTTGGTATAAAATATTTGTTTTTCAGCCCTTGGAACTATCTAATTAGCGAAGGATGAAAGGTTTGAACATGAGGAAACTTCTACGGAGCAGTTTAATGATAGTATATACGAAACAAACCTAACAAAAACTAAAATCTAGTACATAAGAATTAGTGAAATACTCATGAGTATTACTTAATTTTAGTATGAAAATTAGGTTATTAATATCCATTTGTTGGTGGTTTTTGTTTTGGGTGGACCACACCCACAATGCTCAGGGATTACTCCTGGCTCTGCTTTCAGAAATTACTCCTGGAGGTGCTGGGATACCATATTAATTGCCTGGGACTTAACTTGGTTAAGTTGGTTGAAAGGCAAATAAATGCCTTACCCACTGTACTATTAACCCTACTATTGTCCTTTTGGAGGACACAAAAATGATAAAGTTTGGGGACTGGAGTTATAGCACAGCAGGTAGGGAATTTGCCTTGCATGCAGCTGACCCAGGTTTGATTCCCAGCATCCCATATGGTCCCTCAAGCACTGCTTGTAGTAATTTTTGAGTGCATGAGCCCGGAGTAAACCCTATGCAACTCTGGGTGTGACTCAAAAAGCAGAAAAAAAAAAGAAAAAAGGTAAGGTTTTCTAATAGCCTACATATAGCCAAGTAACTAACAGAATATAACAGAAATACTTTTTCTAACTTGGAGATAATTTTGATTGGCATAATTGTGTATTTAGTCATATTATAATTAGGAAAGATATTTTATAAAATTTTATATGCTCTAGAGATCAGTTTCTTAAAATCAAAGACTGTATAATAAATCGTCTTGAGCTAAATATTTACTTATGTTTATATAAAAATGCTTTTTTTTACCAATCATGTGTTTGTTAGTATTTGTTTTCTTTCACTATTTTTGAAACATTGAGTCTAATAAGACACAATATGTGTGTCTTATCAAAATTATAATCTACAAGGGATTCATGTGAGTATAAAGTTCAAATGCTAGATCCATTGAAACTAATTCAAAAAGTAACACTTCATTACTATTAACATAATGAAGAAAGTAAAGAAAATTATAAATAATTTTACTTATTATGCTAACATTTACTATTTTCTTAATTTTGATTTAATTACTTGTATATATCACTTTGTTCTTTTAACATCAATCAAAAACTGTTTCTCAAAGATATTGCATCTTGATTATTAATTCATATTAATGAAAAGTTCTTAGCACAGCCGGTAGGGCATTTGCCTTGCACACGGCCAACTCGGGTTCGATTCCTCCGTCCCTCTCAGAGAGCCTGGCAAGCTACCAAGAGTATCCTTATCGCACGGCAGAGCCTGGCAAGCTACCCGTGGCGTAGTCAATATAACAAAAACAGTAAAACAAGTCTCACAATGGAGACATTACTGGTGCCCACTCGAGCTAATCGATGGACAATGGAAGGAACTCAGACAGAATGAAAAGTTCTTAGAAAACTGGTTTGAGATTCTGAGTTTAATTTGATCCATTTGTATAATTTTTTAATTGTCTTTTTAATCTTATTTTTGAAATTTTAGTTATCATTTTAGCTAGGGATTTTAGTTTTCACACAAAGTAACCTACCAATCCATATATTAAAGGAATATTAAATGGGTTGACATCTACCTTAGAAGAAATTAAGGAAATTGCAAATCTCACTTATAAATATGAATATTAGATTTAAACCTCTCATTATTTAGATTTCATGTGTAGGCCTTCATAACCACTTTTATCTTTATGAATAATAAATATTAATGTTCCTTCAAGACTTACCATACATGTCATAAGGAAACAGCATTATTTAAAATCTCGAATTAATACCATGTCAAATCATAAACACTCAATATTTTTACTCATATCACTATGTTACTTTTAATAATAATAATAATAATAGATGAAAGATTCAACACAGAATATGCAACTTTTTTTGGAAATAACAGGTCCACAAAAAGCATACTAGTTAATAAAAAGCACTTTCAAGGATTCATTTGATATCATCATAAGCTCTTAGATTTATGCAGGAGCAAAACCCACTTGAAGTTTATTGAGAAAATGTCAAAGAGAAAAACATGTTTTTACACCTAAAATATGATTGCAGGGTTGTTCTATTACTTCTATTCTGTTCTTCCTTGTTATTTTATATTCACATCATATAGCTACTTTACATTTGTGATTTTTGAAATCCTCTATTCTATTTTATACCATCTCAACATCAAAGCTAACTTTAACCTTCTCATCCATGAAAAATATTTAAATTTGTAAAAAAAAATTCTAGACTGGAAAGAGCATAGAAAAGTTATAGAAAAATTAAGGTGTAGGTCTTGGAGGCACCCTGCGTAGGCTCAATCCACAATACTGCACATAGTCCTCTGATCACCACCAAAAATGGTCCCAGAGCATAGACGCAGAAGTAAGCCCTGAGCACTGCTGAGTGTGTTCCAACACCCCGCTCAAAGAGAATATCTTAAATCCTCTTAGTTTGATAAATTGGAAAATTGGCAGTCTTTGTATTAATAAAAGCAGCTGCAGATCAAAGTAAATTCTAATTTTAATGATAATCATAATTTAATAGTAGCATAAAAACATTAATAAGCAAAACCATTTTTGTTGGTAATAATTTGATTTTTACTAAAACCAAATTATATTTTGAATTAATGACAATTTAATTCAAATCTTATTAATTGCACATATTGTATTTATATTTGTATTCAAAGTTTCTACCAACATACCACGAACATATTAGTTGTTAACATATGTTTCTGAATAAACAACTGGTAAAGATGAAAGAAATAATGTAATTTAAGAATGATTACAAATAAGCTAAACATTACATTTACACACAAAGTGAATCATCAAAATAAAATTGTAATGTCTAACAATAAATACAAAACATGCATTTCTACAAAATATTCATCATTAATTATATAAAATTAAAAAGCAAGAAAAACATGATGTAACTTAAAGACAAATATTTTGGTTTGAAAACAGCTGAGTTGACTATGGAGCAATAGTTTATTAACATGGATACATATGAATAAGCACAAAAGCAACCTCAGAGTATATACAAACTATGTTTTTAGAAGCAGAATAATTAAAATACTAACCTTACACTTCAAAGCTGAATGATTAATGTCAAAAAAATTGTCAAAATTAGTAAATATTAACTAAACTTTATCTTTGAGACACAATTATGTTTGAAACCTCAATTAATGATTAAATTATTTCATCTCCGTGTTTGATAAGCTTTTCTTCAAAGAAAACAATGAAATCCCTGAAACTAACATTTTTTCTTTATTAGTATACAGTAAGCTTTTTTTATTTTTTTAATTTCAAAAATTTATCATAACTTATAATTATATGATTATAATACTATTCAAGTCTATGATATCGGTGCATAAAGTGGATCCATACCACCTCCACAAAGTTCCCATGCCCCTCCACCAACTGTCCTTATGTCATCTCTGGTCAAATCTTTTTTGATTCCCACCATCCCTCATTTATATTAAGAGTAATGGTTTGGGTGCATACTCTCACCTACCTTAGCCATCATCCAAGTGTTCCAGACCCTGTACCTATTTTCCTATGTTGTTTTCTGTAGGATATCATTGGTTAGTCCTTTCTCCCTTGCCACAAAGAGTTTAGGCATATCTGGTAATCTTAGGTATATCAGTCACACCCATCAAAGTGCTCCCGAGTCACTCTCACTCCTTTGTCTATATGTAATCACTTCTATGCTCTCTTCCCCAACTAGTTTATCAGCTCTTCCCCTAATCAGATTCTGTTAATTTGTAAGGTCAGACCTTGCAGGACAGTGAACTTGTATTGTAAGTTAATATTGCCTTTCTCCTCTCCTTATGTCTTTTAAATAGTTTACTTTAAAACAATGTCCTTTTTGTTTGGACAAAGAAAGACAGTTGTTAATATGCTTTGGTAACATGGGATTTAATTGGCTTCAAATATTATTCACTCCTGGGCATCTGCTTTCTCGACTTAAGCCTCAGCTGCCCTTACTTCCTAGCACCCCCAAAAGCAGGGTCCCGATGAGGGATGGGACGGACCCAGGGCAAGCGGTGAGTTATGTGCTACCCTGGCATCGACATGGGCCTGACCAAAGCGCCTAATGCTTAACTATAGGTTAAGAGCTTGGTCATGGACATGTCATGTCATGATCCAAAAGCAATGACGAGACTAGGACCCTGCTAGGGCTAGGAAAGACTAATCTGGCCTGAGCACTGTAGTCTGAGATCGAGGTGACCCCAGGAGAGCAATTCTATAAGCTTAATGCATCTCTTGCTATGTCCATACAAAATGATTAATATTATGAATGCTTATATGTTAGTTGGACAAGGAGAGGAGAAACACACCCATGGGATTCCGCTCTTGGGTGGGTGTCCGGCTGAAAGAGAATCTGTCCTAGAAGAAGCATCCCCTGAGGGAAAGAACTTTACCCCTCTTGATGGTGACCACACCTATGTGTAAACCCCATCCCCTCATTCTTAGAGATTTAACTAGGCTGTGAGAGGGGGCTGAGGGCCAGTCCCAGGGCCAGTCCCAGGGCCAGATCTGGAGAAGCTAGATCGAGATCCAGACCCAGAGGAGAAGGAGAATGAAGTAGGATGGGGGAGGAAGAAGCAGGAGGAGAATCAGAGGAGAATGGAGATGGGAATGGAATAAACTGCAACTGAGACCAACCAGCTTGGCTCCGTTCCTTCCTTCGCCTGCCTCATCATCACCATCAACCTCCCCGGGATGGGGGAAGCAGCCTGAGACTACCAAACGCGGGTGGTGGGAGAGACAGCGCCATTGCCCTGTGCCCAGTGCATGGTGCAGCGTGGTGCTGTGGTGCCCTGCGTAGCCTCCTCCCTTTTCTTTTTTGTGTTTTTATACAGTTTTCATTGTTTTTTCTGTTTCTAAATAAATTACATTTTCAGGCTGATACTCAGTTTCCTAGTTAGCATGGTTGGTATCTAATTAAGGAAAAGATTGTGAGGCCAGAAAAAATCTATAATTTGCACTATAGATAAAGAAAAACATGAGATTTCAATAGAATGTAATATCCCTATATACCAAATTTTTAATAATTTATTCCTAATTAATTTATCAATTTCAACTTAGAGTTTTCATACATTGTATTTTTATATTAAAAATATCATTATAAGCAATAAATTCACCTATGAATAAATTTATCAGGGCTGGAGAGATACTATAGTGGGCAGGGTGCTTGCCTTGCGCTTGGTAGACTGGAGTTTGATCTCTGGCATCCCATATGTTCTTGTATCTCCACTAGAAGTGATTCCTGAGTGCAGATCCAAGAATAAACCCTAAGCACTGTTAGATCTGGTCCAAACACACAAAAAAGATTAAATAATTAATATATCCACAGATATTTATTCACACATATACATTTGGTTAGCATGTAACATAAATTTCAAAACACATTATTGATATTTCACAAGTGTGTACAAATTGTTACACTTGTTAAAACAAGGATTATTGAGACCAGAGCTAAATTACAGTGGGTAGGGCACTTGCCTTCCATGGGTCCAATATAACAAATAATTATTTTAATATTCATATGATAATATAGACATTTATAGGTTATGAATTGATAGGTACTGTAATGATGATAGAAAATTACATTGAGTTATAATATACGATAATAGGAGAAATAAACATTCTTTCTCAAACAGCATTTTTCAATCTCATACTAAAAATCAGTTGATCAAATTCGTTCTGAGCTCCTAAAAATATAGTAATTTATATGTACAAAACCTCATGGCAATTTCATACTAGCACAGCAATAGATACTTGCCAACTATTCTACTTTTGAAAGCCTCTAATATGTTAGTTTCTTGATACAAAACTGAGATGCAAAAAGTTAGCCCGAAATGTTGAGGATATTTTTTTTAAAAATCATGAACCTACCTTATATGTGACTGCACAAAATCTAACCTGTAAATCCTCTGATAGGTATATTATTGAACTGGTCTTTAAATAAGAGTGCTATGTACCCATGAGGATATTGCAACTAGGAACACTGGAATGGTATGGGAATAACCTATTTTGTAAAGAAAAACAAGAAGTTAATTATTACTACCTTCAAGATGCATAAATAATAGAATTATTTCACATTCATGTATTTCTATATACTTGAATTAAGAATATATCTGCAGCATGAGAATGAAAACAAAAATGTTATATTTATATTATTAGTTTTTGTGCATACATACTAATTTAGAAATATTTAAGCACCCTAAGTTTGAGATAATGGTAGTGTTGATAATATAATATATAATAAAATATAATTTAATAAAACTGAGCTTAGTTTTATATTCTTTTACTATTTTATATTATTTATGTGATAAATATAAAACATGAATACAATAATTTAAGAAGAAAAATAAACTTGGAGGAAAAATCTTAAGTATTTGAAACCTTAAATTAAAAAATACAGATTACTTAGTATACTCTTGTTGGATGTTTTTGAAAAATATTTTGAAAATTCCATTCACTGAAACATAAATTCTATATTAAATTATATTTGCCTATTTGAGACATTAATACTAAGTAAAATTTGGGCTTGAGCTATAGCACGGCAGGTAGGGCATTTGCTTTTCATGCGGCCGACCCGGGGTTTGATTCCCAGCATCCCATGTGGTCGGTCCCCCAAGCACCGCCAGGAGTAATTCCTAGTTCATGAGCCAGGAGTAACCCCTGTGCATTGCTGGGTGTGACCCAAAAAGCAAAAGAAAAAAAATGGTAAAATTTAATTATCAATAAAATTTATAATCTCACAAAAAGACAAAAATATTACAAATATATTTAAATCTGTTTTACAAAATAAGGCATAAAATAATTAAGACCATTGCAAGGGATTTTCATTGACTGACAGTATAAATCCAAAGAAACAACAAAACTTAATGCTCTTCTGAGTAACTACATGTAATTTGTGCATAATGAATAAATTCTCTAAAACCATAAATAATATTTTAAAATATTTTTCAAAAGCATAGCCTTCCAAGAGACATCATTAGTGTCCTTTGAATGAATTGTCTTACACAGTGTAATTGTCTTGATTTGTCTTAGTTTAACATGATGAGATTTGCTATATTATAAAATCTTTAGTAGCACATGGGTAAGTATTCCTGGCATAGTGAAGTCAGACTTTTATAAAATCTGTGCATAAATCAAATGCTTAATTCCAGTGCCCATGTATGCATGCCAATTCTCTGATTTCTTTAGATAATCTCATGCCAAGTTTGAGTATGTGTTATTATTTAGACTATACATTTTATTTATTATAATAATTTTTTTCTCATAAGGTTTGATTTATTTTTCATAACTCAATGTATAAGAACACTGTTCAAATAGTGGTCACTCAATTTTGAAATAATTGCTATGTCTTTTTTCTCTTTTTGGCTTTTTGAGTCACACCGAGCAATGCACAGGGGTTACTTCTGGCTTTACACTCAGAATTACTCCTGGTGGTGCTCAAGGGACCACATGGGATGCTTGGAGATCAAATTCGGATTGGTTGCATGCAAGGCAAATGCCCTACCCACTGTACTATTGCTCTAGCCCTAATAATTTTTATGTCTTATGAAGCATTTAGCCACAGAAATTCAAGAAAACACTGAAGTGATTTTACTACAATAAGAATTTGACAATAATTATTTTCCTCAACTCTGGTGCTCTTGATACCTAATGATAGCCTAAACTCTAACCTTCTGCAATAAAACCATTTTTTTTCTAACATGAAACTGAACTTAATATACCAGAAACTAGCTCTTCTGGCATATAAGAAAGTTAAAAAAAAATGGGATGCACAAAAACTCAATTAAAGGTGATGGGTTAGGCCAAGATGTGATTCCCGGGGGCCGCATGTGTGTGCGGCCTCTCCGCAGCTGCACGAGCGTGACTCCAGACGCCAGCTAAAGTTTTTGGCATGGGCAGCTCCTCGCAGAATGTCTCCAGACTGAGAACTAAGACGAGGCCCCATGCCCGCCCAGGAGGGGAAAGGTGTTTCTCTCTCTCGCCTCTTCCTTGCCGGGGGTGAAGGGCGTGGTGACCACCATATTATGAGGACTACAGATAGGGTTTACAAGCTTGCAATGATCCAATATCTGGAAGAAATCTCCCTGGACTTAGTTGCTAAAGTACAGAAATTCAAAACCACGTGGCCGCGACCTCATATCTCTTCACAACAGGTCTGACTCTAGTGGGGTACTCCTAACAATAATAGTGAGGATTGTGTTGAAATATTGAATGTAACCAAAGCGAATAGAAAGTAAAGTGAAATTTATCAGTTACAAGGCAGAGTGGGTGGATGGGAGGTGTACTGTTTTGTTTTGTTTTGTTTTTGGTGGTGGGATATGGGCACTGGTGAGGGGATGGTTGTTTCAGCATTGTGTAACTGAGACTTAAGCCTGAAAGCATTGTAATTTTCCACATGGTGATTCAATAAAATAAAATTCTTAAAAAAAAAAATCTGCAAAAAATAAATAAATAACAAAATAAAGGTGATGTGTTAGAAATGAGTAGGAAGGACATAAGAGGAGTTATATAGCAAATAGCGGGTGTCAGTTTTGCAAGATGAAAAGGTCTAAAGATATTTTATATAAAAACTACATGATTAATACTATTCTATATTTATAATGCTAAAATTGGTAATTTTAATGTGTCTTCTTTATCACAATAAAAAAGAATCTGTTTTATATTCGCCATTTTGGCATGAATATTATGATGATATAATTGTGCTTTGCCAATATATCCTGTGGTGTTTGAGGAGCCATGTGGTACCGGGGATCAAAGTCAGGGCCTTGTCAATGAAAGTTCTCTACTTCTTGAACATGCTCAAAAACAATAATAACAAATCTCACAATGGAGACATTACTGGTGCCTGCACGAGCAAATAAAAGAACAATGGAATGGTAGTGATACAGTGATAAAATATAACAATATTATTCCAGAAAGCTCTGGCCCCTCAGAGGGCTATTCTTGATGTAATTATTTCTAAATTTAGAAAATATATGAGAAGGTTATGTGGCAAATCAAATCTGATAAGAAGAAAGTACTCATTTTACCAGCTAGATCATTCTTCAGATATTATTTTCTCCTTCTGTTTGAAAAAGTGTGTACTGCCACATAAAGAGATAAATTATCCTTATTCAATGGAGGCTATCGTTGATAAACAGTAAAGTCTTATAAATATCTTCAGAGAAAAGTGCAATAGTAATAGACACAAACAGGCATACTGCAGAGCTTAGTTTGACATTGAACTTTTAGAATTCTAGAACAAAATTTCCCAAGAGCTCCATTATAAGTGCTTCTGAGTGAGCAACCCATTAGATTGCAAAAGTCTGGTATAGTTTTTGAGAAATCTTCATTAATATTTATTCCCATATAAAATGGAAAGCCTTGTATCTTTAAGTTATTTCCCTACTTTCTTCAACCTTTTACCCTTCTTGCTATACATGTGACACAGAAGGAGTAGGTTTAAGCTCACAGATATAAAATAACTATTTTTCTTTTCTGTTGCTATTTTTGTTCCTAACTAGATTATCTAACTTCTATATTAATACTTTTGTTAAAGCATAACAGTCCAGCCATTATGTAACATGCTCCCAAAGCAACATAAGGAAATATTTGGATGAGTGATAGAAAGCTCTTTAAGTAGGCAATGAAAGCTAACAAGCATTTTAGCAGAGACATATATAATGTGTTAGCAAAGGAAGAAGTTTCCTACTGAGCAAATAAAAATACACACCTGTTTGGAGAAAGGGTCTTTCACTTGGACCGAAGATGTGTTTTCAGTTGACACAATGGTACCAAAGGTAAGTGCATTGGGAATTTATGGGGAATAGTGAGCAGCTCAGTGGTCTGAACTTAATAGAGCTCCTTTGGTAATATAAGAGAATGGTCCATCGAGATAAGCTGAATTCCTAAGATGCCAAATCCCGAAAGGATGGAAAAGAGAACAATTCTGAAATTAGTTCCAATTAATGTAATTTTAGTCCTTACCTAAGTAAAATAATATTTTCATTTGTGAAATTAAAATAGACTATAAAGGATGAGCAATTTCATTAGTGGATAGGTGGCTTTTGAGAAACCTAGAAACATCTAGGTTATCCTAAACTCTGTGATTAGAAAGTTTACCTGAAAAAAATTCCTTAAATGGTAAAGCATTTATCCTTATAAATTAATACATGTCTAGTTCCTTCTATAGCATACCTAAAAAGATCAATAAAATTATTGAAACCCTCTGTTCTTATGAAGGCTGTGGCCTAGTAAGGATGGGAAGATAAAATTCTAAATAAAGAAAATATATAATGAGACTCTGGTATAATGATTTAAATCAGAAACGCACAGAGATGTGGGAATATTAAACAAAGTAATTAATTCAGTCTTAGAGTCAAAGAATAGTTCCCTAAAGAAATAGCAGTTAGTGATGAGATCAAAGTTTAAATACGAGTTAACCAAAATATGTGTTCAGTGGACGAAGCATACTGCAAACTTTAAGATGCTGAAATATTTAACATTATAAAGGACTATAAATGTGGCTTGAGTCTTAGGTTGGTGAAAATGAGAAATTCTAGAAAATAGAACTGTTGTTATAACATAACATCACCTCCAAGATGACTTAAACTATGTGAGTATATAAACGACCACCCCACCCACACACACCTATAAATATTATATTTAAATGCACATGTACATGCAAACATTGGTTTTGGATTTTTGGTTTTTGGGTCACACCCAGTGATGCTTAGGGATGACTCCTGAAATTAATTCTCTTGGTGCTCACATGACCAGATGAGGTACCAACCAGGGATCGAACCTGGTTGGCTTGTATCACAAGTACCCTATCCAGTGTACTAGCATCCCAGCCCCCAGACATTGATTATTTGAATATGTATGTAGATTGATAGCTGGATACACATATATAAATATTACAAAAGAATATATTTTTGGACATCAATAAGTTCACTACTTAGGGTTCATTTTAATACAGAAATTTACAAAATCTATCTAGGAAATAAGTTTAATAAATTAAATTCTTGTACTTATACATATACCTTAATTAGCCACACAGTTCATTAAATTTTTATCATAAAATATTCTTTCATAATATCTTTTAATGAAATATGTATTTGCGCTTGTATTGCAGAATTTGTTTTAAAATTCATGTTGATGAATGTAAGCCAAGATAAATACTTTAGGGACCAGAGTGCTAGTACCAGTGGTAAAGGCAGTTGCCTTGCAAAAGGCTGACCTTGGGGCAATCTCCAGCACCTCAAGTGCCCCCAAGAGCAATTTTTTAATCAGCAGACTATGACCCTGCAGGCAAGGATCACTCCTGATGAGTCATGAGGGACCATATATCAAGTAATGGGATAGAGAAGAGGTCTCATTATTAAGATAAAAGCTGCAAGCTCACCTTAACTAGAAGTGTTCAAATTAGGCTGAGAACACTATTAACCAGAAACTTATTTTCATTCATTTGAAATGCTTGATGTGAATATTATCTAGAACTTGTTATTTTAGAATTTAGAAAATGTGCTGAAGTTATAATTACTTTTTAAAAATGATTCTAGGAAATGTAGAGTTTGAAAATCTTTGTTAAAGATTACTTTTTGTTACAAGTATTCCTTACTCCAAGTGTGAGGGGGTTGGAGTGATAGTACAGTGGGGAGAGTGTTTGCCTTGCATTTAGTAGACTCAGGTTCAATCCTCGGTATCCTATATGGCCCCCCAGGGTAAACCATATGGAGATTTCTTAGAAAAAAGTAAGATTAGAGAGACCATAAGACCTACTTCTTGATATCTACTCCCAAGACACAAAAACATTCATTCAAAAGTACACTTGTAAGCCATTATTCATTGCAGCCCTTAGCACTGTAGCTAAGATACACTATCAACCTAGCTGTCCAAGAACTGATTAGTGAAGGTGTGGTATCACTTGTATCACTTGTCCTCCCATTGCTCATCGATTTGCCTGAGTGGGTGCAAGTAAAGTCTCCATTTGTCCCTGCTGCGTGCTAGTGTAGTCCAATGGCATCTGCTCACTCCAAGAACACAAAGAGCCTCAAAACGTTTGTTCAGGGTCTTGAGGAAGTCTGAATATCTCATGGGTGGGCGGACAGGCATTCTTTTGACATCCTGTGGAATCCTGTCATTAACAGCTCTAGTCCAGCGCTCATCTCTGAATCTCATTACATGTCTGGCCCTTCTGATTTTCAAAGCCTTGGCGAACAAGACAGCGTCCCTGATTCTCAATCGTTGACAAAGGTCAAAACTCCAGATTCCTTCACTCACTTGAGGGACATGTGATAATCCAAGCGTAGCTCTTTTGAGTCTTCTTTGGAAGACCCAAATAGCTTATCCTGTTTTTGTATGGCCCTGGTTTCTGAAGAATATGGTAGTGCAGGAGGAATGGTGGAGTCAAAAAGATGTGCCCAGAGCCGGAGGTTCTTTGTCCTCTTAACAACTTCTTCGATGCTCTAGAAGGCATTCCACGCTGGTCTCTTCCTCATGCACAGCTCAAGTGCCAGGTCGTTCGTCATGTTGAGTTCTCAACCTAGGTAACCATAACTGCTGCATTCAGACACGTTTGTTCCATTGAGTGCAAAAGGAACATCAGGAACTAGTCATTTTCTCATGAACATTGTCTCATGAGATTCAGCTGCAGTTCGACTTTTCCACACTCACGGTCAAAGTTGGCCAGCATTCATGACACTTGGCTAATGTTTGGTGTTATTAGAACAACGATGTCATCAGCAAAGCAGAGGTGGTGTAGTTGCCGATCATCTATCTTCACTCCCATTCCTTTCCATTCCAGTCGTTGCATGAAGTTCTCTCGGGTGACACTGAAGAGGTTCAGTGAAATGGTGTCACCCTGCCGAACCCCTCTCTTTATGTTGATGATCACTTCCTTGTAGAATGTTGAGATCCTGGTGGTGAATCCGTAATATACCTCACGGGGGATTCTGATGTATTGAGTTTGAACACCCTGTTTGGCTAGGACTTTAATGACCACTTAAGTCTTAACAGAATCAAAGTCTTCTTTAAATCAATGAATGTTGTACAGAGTGGCATTTTGAACACTCGAGAAATCTCAATGAGCTTAGATCACCGTGTGGATATGGTCGATCGTCCTGAATGCTTTTCAGAACCTGGCTTGCTTGTATGGTTTTCCATCCTCTAGTGTTCTGCCAATACTCTTCAGGATGACTCGAGTGAATAGATTGTAGACAATGGACAACAGGCAGATTGGGTGATAGTTACTGATGTAGTGGATGTCTCCCTTTTTTTTTTCTTTTTCTTTTTTTAAATTTTTTTTTTTTTTGCTTTTTGGGTCACACTTGGCGATGCACAGGGTACTCCTGGCTCATGCACTCAGGAATTACTCCTGGCAGCGCTCGAGGGAGCATATGGGATGCTGGGAATTCAACCCGGGTCGGCTGCGTGCAAGGCAAACGCCCTACCCGCTGTGCTATCACTCCAGCCCCTTTCTTTTTTTTTTTTAAATTTTTTTGGGTCATACCTAGTGATGCACAGGGGTTACTCCTGGTTCTGCACTCAGGAATTTCTCCTGGTGGTGCTCAGGGGACCACATGGATGCTGGGAATCGAAACCGGGTTGGCCACGTGCAAGGCAAATGCCCTACCCACTGTGCTATCGCTCCAGTCCCTTCTTGTACAACAGGAGGGTCCTACTGGTTTTCCATTGGGATGCAAACTTGCATTTAGACAGGTAGTCTGTGAAGATCCAAGTCAGTGTATAGATGAGTACTGGCATCAGATCTTCAGGTATTATGGTCTGAGCTTCTCTGGACCAGTTGCTGTATGCTTCTTTACTGGTGCAATGGCACTTTGGAAGGAAGAACGCTGGGAAAAGCATATCCGTGCTGCGGAATTTGGTATTTGGGCAGATGGACATGGCTATCAAAGAGATCTGAGTAGAAATCATGAATAACCTTTTCCATTGCCCTTATAGAGGATGTGATAGATCCATCGGGATGTCGGAGGGCAGTCATCTTGGTCTTATAATTGATAAAGGATAGGTGGGCATTGCAAATACTTTTTCCGGCTTCTGCTGCATCAGCCAACACTGCTGCTCTTCTCTCTTTGAGGTCTTCTTCATCAATTCTCGGCACAGCTTTGTGAATTAGGACATTAGTTTATGATTGCCTGAGGCTCGCGCCAAACCATGTTGGCAAATCAGCTTGAGGGTTTCCAAGGACATGTGTTTTTTTGTGTCTTTCTCTCAGCGTTCCTCACACAATCATGGAGGTTCTGGACCAGTCGATCTTATTCCTTGTTGATGTTGTCAATGAAGGCATCTTCCCATATTGCTGCAATAATGCCAAAGAACTCCCAGTAGCTGGTGGTTCTGGGAGTTCTCTTCTTAAACATTGCAGCCCTTTCTCCCCACTCTGTGAAGTAGAATTTCACACAAAGTAGTTGGTGGTCTAATCCCATTTGGAATTTTGGGACAACAGTGACATTGGTCAGACAAAACTGTCGATTGAATATGATGTGGTCAATTTCATTGTGGAACTGTGCACTGGGAGACTCCCATGTCCAACGTTCAGATTAAGCCTTCTGGAACTGCGAGTTACCATGGATGGTCTTGGTCAACATGATGAACTCAGACAGTCTCTCACCCTGTTCATTCCACTCTATGTTGTGGGTCCCAAAGTGGAGTTCTTCGGGCAACTTTGTTGGTTCTATCTTGATGTTAAAATCACCGACAATGACCCTTGTGGAAGGTGTGGTCTTCTTTATAGAACTTCTTCAGCTCCGTGTAGAACTTCTCAATTTCTTCTTCATCATATATGGATGTTGGTGCATAGATGACAAAGATAGAAACTGCTGGCAATGAGCCACACCTATTCAAACATAAACATTCAGTTTGGGTTGTTAGAAATTTGAACGAATCCATGCTCATGGCCAAGTTCTTGTTGACGAGGACACCAACACCACCGATATCTCTACTGTCGCATGTTCCAAGGAACAGTTCTTCTTCAGTGTCGAAAACGGCATGACGTGATCGATGCCTTCTTGTCTAGGTCAATCCAATGACGTTGTACTTGATCTTCTGTGCTTGCTCCATCAGGTCCTCAGTGGATGCTACTGATGGCATTGTATGTGCACTAAAAGTACAGATGGTTATTTTAGTCTTTTTCGATTTGGCAGCCTAGTACAGTCCTGAGACTTTATCAGCCTCTCCTCGCTCCTTGTTCTGAACGCTGTTGTATTGGGGGCTCTTTCAGAGCCAGGGAAATGAGGTCCATTTTTGTTACTGTTTTTGGCATATCGAATACACCATGGGTAGCTTATCACGCTCTACTATGCGGGTGGCATGTAGGTAGGTGGCCCCTTTCTTACTCCTCACTTCTGTGTGGTATATACAAAAGTATATATGCAATTACACAAAAAGATTAAATTATGCATTTTTCTGCAACTTGGATAGAGCTGGAGGATATCATACTGTTCTAAAGATGTCAGAAAAAGAAAGACCATGACCCAAAGATTTCTCTGTGGTATACTGAATAACCTGATAATGGTATGCAATGTATCAAAGGGGGATACCTAGGTTGCTCTGGTCCTGGGATTATAGAATTGAGGATAGGAAAGAAAATAAACTGGAGGAAGTAAGAAAAGTAGACAGAAGTTAATGGGAAAGAATCAGGGACATTGAGTAGTATAGAAATATCATATAACTATATTCCTTAACCCCAGAGCCACCAACTCTAAAAAAGTGGGAGATCCAAACTACAACAACTCAACTTAAAAATATTCTTGTCAAAGAGGCAGCCGAGTTGAAAATGGAGGGTAGGAGGGAAACTGAGGACATCCCTGGCAGCAAGTTGACACTGATATAGGTCATAGGATGCTGGGAAATTGTAAACCTGAAATTCCACTATGTATAATTTTGTACCTCAAATCATGGCACTCAGTAATAGTTTTTTT
Source organism: Sorex araneus (assembly GCF_027595985.1). NCBI lineage: Eukaryota > Metazoa > Chordata > Mammalia > Eulipotyphla > Soricidae > Sorex > Sorex araneus. The sequence continues at coordinate 105,835,438 of NC_073307.1, read as the reverse complement.
AAAATACAAAAAAATAAATATTGTGATCTAAATTGAAGACTGGAGTCTGAAAATATTCTTTGAATAAACTCCTGAGGAATGTCTCTAGCCTTCTCAGTGGCCAGAATGCTTTAAAAATTCTAATATTCACTCACACACAAAAATAAATTTAACAAATTAGTAAGTGGGAATTACTTTTGAGAGAAAAAATGGTAATCATCTGGTTATAATTTACTATCATTCAAACCAAAGTGATTTTGGGGATCCATCATTCTCTTGGGTATTAAGCAGTCTCCTACCTAATTGTCATACCCTTTACATTCTTTTGGTTGTACACACAACCAAACTGATGTTTCCAACTTAACTCATCTGTTAAAATTTTCTGCTAAAGATGGTACTCTCAGAATGATCCTTTGAAAACACTCACATAGTAATACTTTTTATCACTCCCTATAGCTCAAGATTACCCCAGACTCCTGGAAGGGTTTTAAAAGTTATTCTTCTTTTTATTCACTATATTGATTTCTGTATCAATCAAACTGGTATGTTTAATAGAATGACTATTTTTTTCACTTCTTTGCCTTTGTCACTTTGTATACCACATTTTGCTTGTTTGTACTTCTCCTTTATTAAATCTTCCCCGTTCCTTCATCAGTGTTAACAGGAATCCCCTAACTTTTAGGGTTGGTGATTTTTATTAGTATCCGCCACATGAATTTTTAAACAGGGTTCATTTTAAAGATTAAAAAATTAAGGCACAAGGGTTATAGCAATAGCACTTGTAGCCTATAATAATTTATGAACATGTATCTTATAATGTTCTGATAATGCAAACTTATTTAAATTAACAGCAATTTATTCTCTATAAAGAGAATTAGATACTAGAGTGAACCCTTTATCTGATGTACTCTTGTCCACCCTATAAATTGGTCACTCTATTTTAAGATAAACTTTGAAGGCCTAGGAGAGTATAACGGGCTGAAGTGCCTAGCTTTCATGGCATAATTTGGGTTGGTTCCTAAAGATTGAATGTTGCCCTAGGAGCAAGCTTCAAGCACAGTCAAGAGTGATCCTGAACATTGAAGACTATGATCCAAAACCAAATTTTTGCAATGGTACTTTTTAAAGTAAAATATATTCTCTAATATAAAAATGTTTATAAAAATACCTCTCCCCCTAAAACTTTAAAAGAAAAAATACAGTACTATTTTCAACAGTATTAGACAGCTGTTTGGCACAGTAATGCTTTTGCCTATGATTTCCAGAAGACAAGTCGGGCTAAGTTTTGCAATATCTGTCAGAAGAATACAAGTGCCCAGTGACCAGAAGAAACTAGGAAAGAGCTCACAAAGATTGTCTTGGAACTTCAATCAATAATACGCTTTTGAGATAATAAGTGTGTTTTGCTTAATAATGACTACTATTATGATGACAAGTGTGCATATTTATTTGTATATGCACCCATACAAGTCAGGAGTGTTATGTGATGGCTATTATAATTATTATTTAGAGCACTGTGTCAGTGACATTGTAGGTATTTCTGAGATAAAGTATCATATACTATAATAAATCAGTCATATCTTCTAATGCCTATTTTCGTCCTTTAAATAATTCAAGTCTTAGGCATAGTCTCATTATTAGTTACTTTGCAGAAACCCTAATGAAGAAAACAAGATTGATGTTTTAATATTTAATAGTATTCCATTGTGTAAATATACCAGAGTTTCTTTAGCCAATCATCTGTTTCGGGCACTCTGGTTTTTTCCATATTGTGGCTATTGTAAACAGAACGGCAATGAACATGGAAATGCAGATGTCATCTCTATTATACCTTTTTTCCTCTCCCGGATATATTCCCAGGAGTGGTATTGCTGGGTCAAATGGGAGCTCAATTTCTAACTTTTTGAGAATCGTCCATATTGTTTTCCAAAAGGGCTGAACCAGTCGGCATTCCCACCAGCAGTGAAGGAGAGTCCCTTTCCCCACATCCACGCCAAAACCGGTTGCTTTTGATTTTTGGGATGTGGGCCAGTCTCTGTAGTGTGATGATATCTCATTGTTGTTTTGATCTGCATCTCCCTGATAATTAGTGATGTTGAACAGTTTTCATGTGCCTCTCAGCCATTTGGATTTCTTCTTTAGAAAAATTTCTGTTCATTTCATCACCCCATTTTTTGATTGGGTTGGCAGTTTTCTTCTTGTGGTGTTCAACCAGTGCATTGTATACCCTTGTTATCAACCATTTATTGGATGGGTACGGCATAAATATCCTTTCCCATTCTGTAGATTGTCTTTATATTTTGGTCACTATTTCTTTTGAGTTGCAGAAGCTTCTTAGTTTGAGATAATCCCATTTATTTATCTTTGTTTTCACTTGCTTGGCCAGTGGCGTGTCAGCTTTGAAGATACCTTTGGCTTCAATGTCGTGGAGGGTTTTGCCGACCTTATCTTCAATGTACCTTAGGGATTCTGGTCTGATGTTGAGGTCTTTAATTCATTTTGATCTGATTTTTGTACATGGTTATAGATGGAGGTCTAAGCCCATTTTTTTGCATGTAGCTGTCCAGTTTTGCCAGCACAATTTGTTAAGCATGCTTTCCTTGCTCCACTTCACATTTCTTGCTCCCTTATCAAAGGTTAGATGATCATATATTTGGGGGTGTATGTCAGAGTATTCAACCCTATTCCATTGGTCTGCATCTCTGCCTTTGTTCCAATACCATGCTGTTTTAATGACTACTGCTTTGTAGTAGAGTTGGAAGTTGGGGAGGTTGATTCCTCCCATTTTCTTTTTCCCTAGGATTACTTTAGCTATTCGTGGGGCTTATTGTTCCGTATCAATTTCAGGAGCGCTTGCTCCATTTCTTTGAAGAATGTCAAGGGTATCCCTATAGGGTCACATTGAATTTGTACAATGCTTTGGGGAGAATTGCCATTTTGACAATATTAATTTTTTCAATCCATGAGTAGGGGATGTCTTTCCATTTCCTGTGTCCTCTTTTATTTCCTGAAGTAGTATTTTATAGCTTTCATTATACAAGTCCTTTACCTCATTTGTTAAGCTGATTCGGAGGTACTTGATTTTTTGAGGCACAAATGTGAATGGGATTGCTTTTCTCAGGTCACTTTCTTCTCTCTCATTATTTGCATATAGGAAAGCCATGGACTTTTGGGTATTGATTCTATAGCCTGCAACTTTACTATATGAGTCTGTTGTTTCTAAGAGTTTCTTGGTAGAGGTTTTAGGGTTCTCTAGGTATAGCATCATATCATCTGCGAATAGTGAGAGCTTGATTTCTTCCTTTCCTACCTGAATGCCCTTAATGACTTTTTCTTGCCTAATCGCTATTGCAAGTACTTCCAGTACTATATTGAACAGAAGTGGAGAGAGTGGGCATCCTTGTCTCGTCCCTGTTCTCAGAGGGAAGGCTCTTAGTTTTTCCCCATTGAGGACAATGTTTGCCATAGGCTTGTGATAAATGGCTTTGACTATATTGAGGAAGGTCCCTTCTATACCCATTTTGGCGAGTGTTTTCATCATAAACGGATGCTGGATCTTGTCAAATGCTTTCTCTGCATCTATTGATATGATTATATGATTTTTATCTTTTCTTTTGTTGATATGATGGATTATGTTGATTGATTTCCAGATGTTAAACCATCCTTGCATCCCCGGGATGAATCCCACTTGGTCGTGGTGTATGATCTTTTTGATGAGTTGTTGAATTCTATTTGCTAATATTTTGTTGAGGATCTTTGCATCTGTGTTCATCAGGGATATTGGCCTGTAGTTTTCTTTTTTTGTGGTGTCTTTGTTTGCTTTTGTTATTAGGGAGATAGGAGCCTCATAGAAACTGTTTGGGAGGGTTTCTGTTTCTTCAATTTCCTGGAAAATCTTGAGAAGGACTGGCAAAAGGTCCTCTTTAAATGTTTGGAAGAACTCGCTAGTGAATCCGTCTGGACCAGGGCTTTTGTTTTTGGGAAGACTTTTGATTACCATTTCAATTTCCTTGATGTTAATTGGACTAATCAGGTTTTCCAGGTCTTCTTGGTTCACCCTTGGGAGATTATAGGAGTTGAGGAATTTATCCATTTCTTCTAGGTTCTCTTGTTTCGTGGCATAGAGATTTTCAAAGTAGTCTCTGATGATCTTTTGAATTTCATTGGTTTCTGTTGTGATGTCCCCCTTTTCATTTCTGATTCGGCTTATAAGGGTTCTCTCTCTCTCTCTTTCTTTGTGATTCTTGCTAGTTGTTTATCAATCTTGTTTATTTTCTCGAAGAACCAGCTCTTGGTTTCATTGATCTTTTGGATTGTCTTTTGGGTTTCCATGTCTTTAATTTCTGCTCTAAGTTTTATTATCTCTTTCCTTCTGCCTGGTTTGGGCTCCTTTTGTTGGTCCTTTTCTAATGTCTTGGGCTGTGAAGTCAAGTTATTTATGTGGGCCCTTTCTTCCTTCCTGAGATATGCTGGCAGAGCTATAATTTTTCCCTTAAAACGGCTTTAGCTGCGTCCCACAGGTTCTGGTAGCTCGTGTCTTCATTCTCATTTGCTTCTAGGTACCTTTTGATTTCTTCCTTGATTTCCTTCCTGACCCACTCATTGTTCAATATCGAGCTATTTAATTTCCAGGTGTTTGATTTGGTTTTCTGCATCTGTCCACGATTAAGTTTTATCTTCAGTGCATCATGGTCTGAAAAGATAGCTGGTACAATGTCTATCTTGTTGATTCTGTTGAGGTATGCTGTGTGGCCTAGCGCATGGTCTATTCTGGAAAATGTTCCATGTGCACTGGAAAAGAATGTGTATTCCTTTTGGGGGGGATATAAAGCCCTGTATAGATCTATTAGCCCTCTCTCTTCCATTTCTTCCTTCAAAGCCAGTATTTCCTTGGTGAGTTTTCATCTTCTTGATCTGTCCAGAGGAGAGAGTGCGGTGTTGAAGTCTCCAACTACTATTGTGTTGCTCGAGATGTCCTTCTTAAGGTCTCTTAGCAGCTTTTGGAGGAATTTAGCTGGTCCCTCATTGGGTGTGTAGACATTTAGGAGTGTGATTTCTTCCTGATGTACACATCCTGTGATTAATAAAAAGTGGCCTTCACTATCCCTTCTAATCTTTTTCAACCTGAAGTCTATGTCGTCTGATACTAGTAACGCCACCCTGGCTTTCTTGAGGGAGTTGTTTGCTTGCAGGATTGTTTTCCATCCTTTGACTTTGAGTCTGTGTTTGTTCTGGCGATTCAAGATGTGTTTCTTGCAGGCAGCAGAGTTTTGGGTTCAGTCTTTGAATCCATTTTGCCAGTCTGTGTCTCTTAATTGGTGAATTCAGACCATTGACATTAAGGGATATTATTGTTATGGGATTTTGTGCCATCTTTTTGCAAGTGTTTGTTGTGCTTGTAGGGGTTGTTCTTGTCTTACAATAGCCCCTTTAGTGCTTCTTTTAGGTTTGGTTTTGAGTCTATGAAGTTCCTGAGCTGTTGTTTATCCCCAAAGTAGTGTATGATTCCTTCTAGTTTGAATGAGAGTTTAGCCGGATAAAGTATTCTTGGTGAAGCGTTGATTTCATTGAGTTTTTTCACTATATCCCACCATTGCCTTCGAGCTTGGAGGGTTTCCTCTGATAGATCTGCTGTGAGTCTAAGGGGTGCTCCTTTGTATGCAATTTCCTTCTTGGACCTTGCTGCGTGCAGTATTTTGTCTCTCTGAATGATGTCCATCATTGTAACTATGATATGTCTTGGGGTTTTTCATTAGGATCTATTTTAGCTGGCACTCTTCTGGCGCCTTGAATCTGGATACCCACATTGTCCAGCTGTGGGAAGTTTTCCACAATGATTTGTTTGACTGTGTCTTTTTCGTTGGGGTTGGTTCCCTGTGCTTCTGGTAGTCCAATGATTCTAATGTTGTTCCTCTTGAATTCATCCCCTAGGACTCTGATTCTGGCTAGAGCTATTTTGAGGTCTCTTGCCATGGTTTGTTGTTGCCTGTAAGCCTCTTGCAGCTCATCTTCAAGCATACTGATTCTGTCTTCGGCTGCAGTCATCCTATTGTTGAGGGCAGCCAGAGAGTTTTTGATTTCATGTACCGAATCCTTCATTTCTTTTTGAAGGTTTTTTATTTCTGTTCTCATTTCTTCCCGTATTTTGTCGGCTGTCTGTTGTATTGTTTCTACCAGGTCTTTCTTGAAGTTGTCCATCTTTGCATTGAGTTCATTGAACATGTTGAGGATTTCAACTCTGAATTCTTTATCAGAGAGGTCAAGTTTGTAGGAAACGCCCATTGAGGTTTCCGGACTCCTTTGATCATCCTTTGCTTGCACTGGGGATTTTCACTGTTTCTTCATGTTGTTGTTGTGGTATGAAAGAGGGCCCTTGAAGATGAGTATCCCTGTTTCATTTTGTTGCGAAAAAGGATTGTGAATAGGCTCAGTTAATAGTGGTTGCCTTTTTACTTGTGGTTGTAGAACCTGGTCTCCTACTGAGATGTTTCCTTCAATTCTTATGTGAAGTCTTGTGTTTTATTGTCTTACTGCTTGCGAATAGCTAGGATGTTAGTCTTGGATAGGATGTTGAGGAAACTGTCTGCCGATGCATTAGCAGAGGCCTCTGGTGATGAGGTCACGCCCACTTTTCTTAGGCCACGCCCATGGTGGTTAGGCCACGCCCCTTTCCCACAACCCGGCAGAGGTCAAAGCGCGGGGTGCTCTGGGCCACGGAGCAGGCTGGGTCTGGAAGGGCGAGTCGAGGGCGCGTCACAGACCTTTGCCGGAAGACAGAATGGTGGCGGCTCTTGGGGTCCGCGAGCCGGCCACTTGGCTGGCAGTCCACAGGGGAGGGAAGCGCGGGGTGCTCCCCTTTCATATTCTTATGGTGACCTTTAGGTTCTCCTGTAGCTTTCCTGCTCAGAGGAGCTCCACCCATTCACTGGGTGGTGCCTGGGTCTCTGCATCTGGTTAATCCCTCAGTTCTCCATCTCCAAAGAACTCAGGATTTGCATCTCAAAGAAATGAGTTCCTTGTGCCTTTGGACTACTTCAAGTCTGGGCAACTTCTCTTTCAGTTTTATTCTTTCCCAAAAAAAATTACAAGGCCCCCCCAGTCTACATGCTTGCAACATAGTTGTGCTTATATTTGTGTACTTGTGTATAAAAAATATATGTGAGGTATGGGAATAAACCCAAGTTAGTTTTAATAGATGCTTACAATTTAAATTTTTTTGGAAGTAATTTTAAAAGTTTCCCTGTTTTGTTCTGGAACCACATCAGGTGAAGCTGGCAGTTGGATGGAACCAAGGTGGTCTTCCTGAAAGAAAAGTATCCTAGCCATTATATTATCTCTTTAGCCCTGAAATTCTTTATGGCTGAAAACGCAGTACTTTTGAGATTATCATTCTAATCCATATTCATGAGTTTCTTTATTTGTCAAGTGAGATTGATGGTGAATATTATAGAACTGTAGAAGTTCATTACATCTGAAAACTTGATGCTCAAATTTTTGGGATAATGAAAACTGTGATTCTGGCTAATTATCACTCTATCACTGTATCACTATCATCCCATTGCTCCTCAATTTGCTCGATGGGCACCAATAACGTCTCCACTGTGAGATTTATTGTTACTGTTTTGGGCATATCAAATACACCACAGGTAGCTTGCCAGGCTCTGCTGTGCAAATGAGATACTCTTGGTAGCTTGCTGGGCTCTCCGAGAGGGGCGGAGGAATTGAACCTGGGTCAGCTGCATGCAAGGCAAACTCCCTACCTGCTGTGCTATCATTGACTTATTATAGTTACAAATAACTTCTGTTAGATGTTAAATGTCAAGACTGTTTTTAATAGTCTAACTTTAATAGTTGGTACACTATCTTATTAATAGTACAAATGAAAATGAGTTTGTAAATAGGTGAAAATCATTTAAATTTTAGGTTAAAAGTTGATTTTGATATATTTCTTTGTTTTACTTCTGCCCCATTGTTTTTTTAAAAAAATATTTGAGGTATCATTGGTTAGCTACTGTGGCATATTCAATATGCCAAGAATAGTAACAAGTCTCACAGTAGAGACTTTACTTGTGCCCACTCCATCAAATCAAGAAACAATGAGACTACAATGTTACAGTGCTATCATTGGCTCATAAGAGTTACAACAGTGTCACAGTTTCTGTTTTAACTCTGCAGTATCATCTTTCTATATCCACCTTCAAATTGCTAATGTTCATCTACCCACATCCATAGAAGTTATCAGTTCATCGCCACCCAGCCTGTGGTTTATAAACCCAGTTCTATGGTCAGTCTAAAGGTTTTTTCATACTGGTTCTGATTTTTTAATTTGGGTTGTTGTTTTTTTTTTTTTTTTTTGGTCTTTAGGCCATACCCAGCAGTATTCAGGGCTTATTCCTATCTTCGTTCATGGTTCACTCCTGGTGGAGAGTTAAAGGTTTAAAAAATTACAAAGTTGGCACTCTCAGGAGATGGAGATGCAATGTTTGTTGTGTTGTGATGTTGTCCGTGGGCACTTGGGGCAGTTCTTTCTTGCACGCGCCTCTCGCATTCAGTGTTCTCTAGCAGCTGTGTATGGACAGAATCGGGACAGCTCCTCCTTGTGCTTTGCTCCTGTGTGTGCCCCTGTGCTCTTTTCTGTCTGTCTCTCTATCTCTGTCTCTGTCTCTGTAGTCTCTCCTCTGGTCTCTTCTGACCTCTCTCTGTCTCTGCTTCTGTGTCTTCTCTGTTCTTCTCCCATGTCCTCTCATGTGTCTTCCTCTCTGTCTCCCCTGTCTTCTTCTGTCTCTCCTGTCTTCTTCTGTCTCTCGTCTTCCCCCACAGTCTTAGTTTATATAGCAAATTACATATGGTAGTGACACAAAGGTGAGTTGAGCATTAACAAATCAACAAAGAAGAGTAAGACCACTTCTCGAGGAGATTAACAAAATCTCATCTAAGGAGATTACTAGGAGATAAACAAAATCTCATCTAAGGAGATTACTAGGAGATACTAGGAGATCTGTTCAAGTGTGGGGTCCAAACAAGGGTGTGTTAGGGTGTGTCCCTTTCTTCCTTCCGCAGGTAGTAATCTGCTTAAATAGTTACAGTAAATTTACTTCTAATATTTCTAGCAATGTCATTCTGTATGAGCACAGTAAGAGATATATCAGACTTAAAGTTTGATTCTTCCTGAGGACATTCACTATATATTCCAGACCACAGTCTTCAGGCCAGGTTAGTCTTCCTAACCCTAGCAGGGTCCTAGTATTGTCGTTACTTTTGGATCATGACAGCATTTGTCTGTGACCATGTTCACAACTTATAGTTGAGTATTGTGCTGCTTTGGCCTGGCCCATTTTGATGCCAGGGTAGCTCACAGCTTGCCCTGGGTTCATTCTGTCATTCATCAGGACCCTGATTTTAGGGTGCTAGGAACTAAGGGCAAATGAGTGGAGAAAGCAGATGCCCGGGAATAAATATTATTGGAGTTAATTGGCTCCCAAGTTACAAAGCATAACATTAACTGTCTTCCTGTGTCCATACAGAAAGGACATTTGCTTTAAGGTAAAATAAGTTCCCTGTGGCAAGGCTAAAAGTGATGTAAGCAGGTAGATAGGGAAAGACCCTTGGTAATGAGACTTAGATTAACAAAGTCTCTGGGAAGGAAAATCCTGAGACTGACCCCACCCTGTGGATACAGAAAACAGACCTAATAAGACCTTCAGCAGACCCTGAGGGGTTGGATGCCTCCCCATGAAGTTCCTCAAATTCTGTAGACCTCTTCCTTAATCTGATTAAAATGTGATCCAGCCTAAAGAAGACCATCACCACTCCCAACCTCCCTGGTAACCTCGTTAGCAATGGACTTTTACCTGGAAAGAAGCCCCACGTGGGAGCAGATTGAAGAAACCCAATAAAAGACACCTTGAACAAAGGAAGCGTGCACATATTTTGCCTGAGCCAATGTGCTGCTTGTGCCCATGTGGCCGAGCACATGCGGTTGCCTGAGCACATGTGTTGCCCGCATCTCCCCTCTAGAGATGTGTACTCTCATACTTTCGTGTCCAGTGCTAGAATGTGTGTAGAGCACATTATTCTTACTATTCTCTCTCCCACTTATCCCTTCCTCCTTCCCTCAGAAACCTCTGAATAAAATCTACTTACTTCACTGTCTGTCTACTCCTGAAATTCTTTTCCGCGAGCAAGACAAGAACCTAGTAACTCTGGGTCCCGGGTGGTAGAGGCAGTTGGGGAGAAAGTGACTGTCTTTTTCCTCCCCGCTTCACGTCAGTCAACCATGGGGTCCACCAACATCAAAAGGATTAACCCCATGTTATCCTACAAAAGGGACCATATGGGGTGTCAGGCATCCAACCAGGTCAGCTGCATGTAAGATAAGTGGTCTAGCCCCTGTCCTATCACTCTAGCACAGTTGTAGGAAAGTAAAGTTTAGTTTCTTTGATTTGTTTCTTAATTTTCCACCTTTGAGTTTTAATAACATTTCATTATATTTACTTTTTAAAGAAGTTCTTCAGGACAGTAGAAACAAAGGCCAGGAGAATTGCTTCATGGTTGGAATCCTGCCTCAAGTGCTGGAGAAGAAGGTAGTTGGGATAGAAAAGGGATCATCATGACAAAAACAGTTGGAAATGGTCAGTCTGGATAGGAACTGTGTGCTGAAAATAAGTAAAGGAACAAACATGATACCCTCTCAGTATCTGTATTGCAAAAGGGAGGAAAGGAGAGAGAGAGAGAGAGAGAGAGAGAGAGAGAGAGAGAGAGAGAGGAGAGAAACGAGTGTCATCCATAGAGACAGGCTGTGGTGTAGTGGTGGTGGAGGGAGGGAAATTGGGGACATTGGTGGTGGGAAATATACACTGGTGGAGGGATGGTAATTACAATGTTGTATGACTGAAACTTAACCACCAGAGTTCTGTAACTCTGTATCTCATGTGAAAGAAAGAAAGAAAGAAAGAAAGAAAGAAAGAAAGAAAGAAAGAAAGAAAGAAAGAAAGAAAGAAAGAAAGAAAGAAAGAAAGAAAGAAAGAAAGAAAGAAAGAAAGAAAGAAAGAGAAAGAGAGAAAGAAAGGAAAGAAGGAAGGAAGGAAGGAAGGAAGGAAGGAAGGAAGGAAGGAAGGAAGGAAGGAAGGAAGGAAGGAAGGAAGGAAGGAAGGAAGGAAGGAAGAGATGGAGAGAAGGAAGGAGAGAGGGAGAGAAGGAAGGAGAGAGGGAGAGAGAAAGAAAGAAAGAAAGAAAGAGAGAGAGAGTGAGAGAGAGAGAAAGAAAGAAAGAAAGAAAGAAAGAAAGAAAGAAAGAAAGAAAGAAAGAAAGAAAGAAAGAAAGAAAGAAAGAAAGAAAGAAAGAAAGAAAGAAAGAAAGAAAGAAAGAAGAAAGAAAGAAAGGGAAGTGTGAGTTTCTAAGAGAAAATGGAGTGGGCACACAGGACTCCAACATTTGGTGGCCGAAAGCCACCTCCCCAGGCTGGCCCTCAGTGACAGGTGGTTGAAGGACTGGGGAACTGAGAAACAGGGCCTGGGCCCCAGCTGGTGGGTAGTTAGTTTATTCTTCTTTCCTCCCCAGCATAGTTCAATCTCTCCCCTTAAGGTGCAATCATAGTCGTAGTTTTGGTCCTAGTGCCAGTCATCATTGTTCCATCATCCTCGTTTCAGAGACCTCAAAGTCCTCTACCTCATTACATTTTCTTCCTTGTCTCGATGTTGTCTCATAGTCCTCTTCTTCCAGTCATCATTGTCATCTAGTCTTCCTACTAGTCCTCAAATTCCCAAATTTCCTCTCTTTCTCATAGTTCCCACTCTCCCCTTACAGCATAGTTACATAGAAATCCTCAAGGGTGAGAATAGACATAGGTGGGTTGAACATTGTCATAACAACAAACAGAGGTAAAGGCACTCCTTCAAGGAGAGTTATAGGAGAATTAACTCAGGACAAACTCTCATCTGAGGGTTCAGCACTCCAGATCACTAGGAGATCCGCTCAAAGGTGGGGTTCAATTGAGGTGTTTTGCTTTCTCCTTTCCTCAACTAGTAATCCATTTAAACAAACATAGTAAATTGACTTCTTATAATATTTCTAGTCATTTTGTATGAACACAGTAAGAGACATATTAAGTTTAAAGGCTGACTTTACCTGGGAACATCTTGCTATATATTCCAGATCATAGTCCTCAGACCAGGTTAGTCTTTCCTAACCCTAGCAGGGTTCTTATTTAGTCACTTCTTTTAGGATCATGATAGTGTTGGTTCCATGACCATGCTCTTAACTTATTATATTCATGGCCCTTCACTTGTCACTTTTTGATGCCAGGGTAGCCTACAGCTTGCCCTGGGCCCATCCATACCCATCGTTGGGACCCTGCTTTTGGAATGTTAGAAACAAAGTGCAACTGAGGCTTAAGTCAAGTAAATATGGATTCCCAAGAGCAAATATTATTTTGGAATCAATTAACTCCCATGTTACACAGCATAGCATGAACTGTCCTCCTGTGTCTATACAAAAATGACATTGCTAAACCAAGCAAATGACATAAAGGAAAGAGAAAAACAATATAAGATTAATAGTGCTTTATGGAATTCATTGTGCCTCAGGGGCACTGCTGTGGAAGTAACTCAATATACCTTAAGCTCCCTGCGGGAGGACCAAGGACAACCCAATGTTATCCAACAGGAAGAAAGAAAAAAGCTGTTTAGATAAGAATGTATTTATGTGAATTCTGCCATTTTCAATGAACATAAAATGTAGTTTCAGATAGAACTATTCATTACTATATATTGACATAAAAAGTATATTTATATAAAATGTATGCATGATCACTTTATATAATATATATTGTCCATGTGATATTTATTTATATATCATTTTAATTTAAAAATATATTCGTTTAGGTGCATGTGCTGCCCGAAGCTGTGTGCTACTTGAGCCCATGTAGCTGAGTATATGTGGTGAATGAGCACATATGTTGCCCACATCTCCCCTCTTCAGGTATGTACTTTCATGCTTTTCTATCTAATGCTGAGATGTTTGTAGGGGCTCTCTCCACCCTTGGAGAAGCCCGCGTTCTCTCTTGAGCACTTTACTCTGTCTGTCTGTCTGTCTCTCTCTCTCTCTCTCTCTCTCTCATTCTCCATCTCTCCAAACTTTCAAAAGAACCTTCCAAATAAAATCTGTTTTACCTCAAAAAATATATGTATATTAGTTTATACATAATATATACGCAATTACTTTAACGTTTTTAATATTCATACAAACATTTTTCTCTTGAGAAGACAGGCTCCGAGGAATACTCAAGTGATCTCAGAGCCATTCCCAGTGACAATCAAACAGGAAAGGGATTCAGTGTTAATATGAGGTTGCTGAGCTACTAGGAACTTCACTTGTTCTTCCCTTGGTTTCCTTTATGAGCCTATTTTTAAAATTTTAAATAATTTCCTTTATGGAGTTAGTTTTTCAAGTAGTGCTCAGGGAATCCCAGGGTAGCCCCGGGTGATGTTTAGCCAACAAGTAGTTGGTTCAAAGTAGTGATGAGGTGAGACTCAGACTCAAAATTGTTAAGCTAAACCAGGGCAATCCCAGAGTTGTCCAGAGACCACTAGGACCACACCCAGCAGTGTTTTGCGGGTATGTAGTATGGAGAATCAAATCTTGGTCTTTGTACAAGCAAAGAGTGCACTGTCCAAAATGGGCTACCTTCCTGGGCCCCTATGTTTTTTATTTCATGAAGATTTTTCCTGATATTGAAGATCCATACATCATTTACATTACCTTTAGGGGGAAGTTTTATTATTAAGTTATTTATTTATTCATACAACAAAAATCCTCATTCTAGTTAAAAAAAAACACCACATACTCTTAATTCTATTTCCTTTTGAAAGAAGTATATAATATAACAAATAGACATGAAAGAAAAATCACCAAAGCAAGCACTTTAGACAAATTAGGTTTTTTTGACATTCACCTTGAGAACCTTACATAAACTTTGCCTGAGTTCTTTGTTCTTGAGAGCATACACCATTGGATTTAGGGCAGGAGGAATGACATTGTGGAGTACATTGAGTAGAACTGGGATAAGAGGAATTGTCTTTGATGCACCATGGGTGATAGAAAGGACAACAACAACAGAGTAGAAGAAAAGGATTAGGATGAGGTGGGAAGAGCAGGTACTTAAGGCCTTTGATGCTGCTTCTGCTGAATTTAGCTTCAGCACAGAGTGAAGTATCAAAGCGTATGATAAAATAATCAAACCCAGATCACTTCCCATGAGTGTCCAGGCAAGTACTAGCTGGTACATGTTGTTGATTTTCCTGTCATCACAGGATAGACGAGTAATTTCAAAATTAGAGCATAGACAGTGCTCAATTTGGTTCTGGGAGCAATAGTGTCTTTGAGCAGCCAACACAGGCACAGGCATGGTAGAGAAACCATTTCTGAGTGTCATGAAGACGGTAGCTTTGATCACAAATGATTCTGTTATGATAGATGAGTAGTGAAGAGGTTGGCAAATGGCTACATATCTATCTATAGCCATGCACACAAAGATCCCTGATTCCATGGTCACAAAACAGTGTATAGCATACATCTGAGCAAAGCACTCAGGAAGACTGATAGCCTTAGCACTGAACCACAAGATAGCTAAAATCTTGGGCATGATGGTGGTGGCCAGGCCTATGTCTACCACAGCCAGAACGCTCAGGAAGTAGTACATAGGCTGATGCAATGTAGCCTCTTGTTTGATGATGATCAGGATAAGGATGTTGGCACTTATTGCTAAGAGGTAGAGCAAAGCTAGGGGCAGGGAGAGCCAGTGTTCCCAGCTGTGAATGCCTGGGAATCCCATCAGAATAAACTCAGAGACCTGGTTCTTAGAGCTGTTGGAATCACGGAGGTGTTGGAACATCCTTCACTAAGAAGAAAAATAATCAAGGTTAGTATTCTTAATAATCTCTATGACAACATTTTTTATAGTTAAGTAGCCCTGTGATTTAAGAGAGAGGAAACTTTTATCATTTGTCTTATCCCTTTTTAACAGTCACTTGATATTTCTAACGAAACACTAACTGTTGTAGCCTTCTCTTCATGTAAATTACAAAAGCTTCTTAAGGTAAGTCAAGCAATATTTTATCTGCCTTTTTCCTTATAAAATATATATATACATGTCAGAAGCAATAATAAGGGTGTTGACCATTATTATGTATAGTATAAGCTATATTATTAAGAGGAAATCTATCAGATATCAGTTATCACTGTGTGGTGGTTCTGCTAAAGGGATGGCAAAGAGACTTCTTGTTATACAGTCTAATTAAAGAACCACACCTAGCAGTGTCCTTGGTGGCGACTCCAAGCTCTGTGCTAAGGGATCAACTTCTGCAGATTTCTATGAATCATGCAGTTCCAGGGGTCTAACCAGGGTCATAGCATGCAATGCACTTGGCTTAAGCCCTGTACAATCTCTCTGGCTCCCCATTTAAAAAAATGTTGGCGTTGTACAAAAGTCAGATCAAAATGGATTAAAGACCTCAACATCAGACCAGAATCCTGAAGGTTCATTGAAGACAAGTTTGGCAAAACCCTCCACGATGCTGAAGCTAAGGGTATCTTCAAAAATGACATGGCACTGGCCAAGCAAGTGAAAACAGAGAAATCAAACGGGACTATCTTAAACTAAGAAGCTTCTGTACCTCAAGAAACAGTGACCAAAATACAAAGACAGTCTACAGAATGAGAAAGGATATCCACCCAATACCCATCTGATAAGGGGTTGATTTCAAAGATATACAAGGCACTGGTTGAACTCCACAAGAAGAAAGCATCCAACCCCATCAAAGAATGGGGTGATGAAATAAACAAGAAACTTTCTCAAAGAAGAAATCTGAATGGCAAAAAGGCACATGAGAAAATTCTCTACATTACTAATCATCAGGGAGATGCAGATCAAAACAATGAGATATCATCTCACACCACAGAGACTGGCCCACATAAAAAAGAACAAAAGCAACCGGTGTTGGTGTATATGTGGGGAGAAAGGCACTCTCCTTCACTGAGGTGGGAGTTCCTACTTGGTTTAGCCCTTTTGGAAAACAATATGGACAAAAAGAAACTTTGGTATATCTACACAATTGAATACTATGCAGCTGTTAGAAAAGATGAAGTCATGAAATTTGCATATAAGTGGATCAACATGAAAAGTATCATGTTAAGTGAAATGAGTCAGAAAGAGAGAGATAGACATAGAAAGATCACACTCATGTGGTGAATATAAAGTAACAGAATGAGAGACTAACATCCAAGAGTAGTAGAGATAAGAACCAGGAGGTCTGCCCCACAGTTTGGAAACTGGCCTCACATGCTGGAAGATAAGGCAGCAGAGATAGAGAAGGGAGCACCAAGTAGAGGATGTTGGGAAGACCCATTTAGGTTGAAAGATGTGTGCTGAAAGTAGACTATAGACCAAACATGATGGCCACTCAATACTTCTATTGCAAACTGCAAACTACAACACCCAAAAGGAGAGATAACAAAAGGGAATGCCCTGCTGCAGTGGCAGGGTGGGGTGGTCGGGCCTGGGGTGGGGTGGTGGGAGGGATATTTGGAACATTGGTGGAGGAGAATGGGCACTGGTTGAGGGATGTAAACAATCACTGTGTGACTGAAATGCAAATATGAAAGTTCATAAGTTTGTAACTGTACCTTACGGTGATTCACTAACAAATTTTTTTTTTTAAAAATGTGCCAAACCTAGTGGTGCTCTAAAGGCCCAGTAACCATTGTCAGTGGTGTAGGCCTGGTGGCTTGATACTTGGATAGCTGATGTGTGTGTCAGAGGCCCAGCAATGCTAGAGGTCTTCAGTGTTAATGCTGGAGCTTCTCAAAGTTATAGGGATTGAATTTATCCTCTTGGTATAAAATTTTTGTTTTTCAGCCCTTGGAACTATCTAATTAGCGAAGGATGAAAGGTTTTAACATGAGGAAACTTCTATGGAGCAGTTTAATGATAGTATATAAAGAACAAACCTAACATAAAATAAAATCTAGTACGTGAGAATTTGTGAAATACTCATGAGTATTACTTAATTTTAGTACGAAAATTAGGTTATTAATATCCATTTGTTGGTGGTTTTTGTTTTGGGTGGACCACACCCACAATGCTCAGGGATTACTCCTGGCTCTGCTTTCAGAAATTACTCCTGGAGGTGCTGGGATACCATATTAATTGCCTGGGACTTAACTTGGTTAAGCTGCTTGAAAGGCAAATAAATGCCTTACCCACTGTACTATTAACCCTACTATTGTCCTTTTGGAGGACACAAAAATGATAAAGTTTTGGAACTGGAGTTATAGCACAGTTGGTAGGGAATTTGCCTTGCATGCAGCTGACCCAGGTTTGATTCCCAGCATCTCATATGGTCCCCCAAGTCATAGAAAAGTTAAGGTGTAGGTGTTGCAGGAACCTTGCTTAGGTTCAGTCCATAATACTGCACATAGACCTCTGATCACCACCAAAAATGGACCCAGAGCATAGACCCAGAAGTAAGTCCTGAGCACTGCTGGGTGTGTTCCAACACCCCGCTCAAAGAGAATATCTTAAATCCTTTTAGTTTGACAAATTGGAAAATTGGCAGTCTTTGTATTAATAAAAGCAGCTGCAGATCAAAGTAAATTCTAATTTTAATGATAATCATAGTTTAATATAGCACAGAAATATTAATAAGCAAAATCATTCTTTTGTTGTTAATCATTTGATTTTTACTAAAACCAAATTATATTTTGAATTAATGACATTTTAATCCAATTAATAATTGGACATATTGCATTTATATTTGTATTCAAAGTTTCTACCAACATACCATGAACATATTAGTTGTTAACAAATGTTTCTGAATAAACAACTGATAAAGCAGAAAGAAATAAATTGTTATAATATAGTTGAAGAATTATTACAAATAAGCTAAACATTACATTTACACACATGAAGTGAATCATCAAAATAAAATTATAATGTCTAATTAACAATCAAGAGAAAACATAAATTTCTATAAATATTCATCACTAATTATATAAAATTAAAAAGCAAGAAAAACATGATGTAACTTAAAGACAAATATTCTGGCTTGAAAACAGCTGAGTTGACTATGGAGCAATTAGTTTATTAACATGGATCCATATGAATAAGCAAAAAAGCAATCTTAGAGTATATGCAACTATCTTTTTAGAAGCCGAATGATTAAAATATTAACCTTACACTTCAAAGCTGAATGATTAATGTCAGAAAAAAGAAACAATAGTCAACATAAACAAATATTAACAAAGCATTATCTTTGAGAAACAATTATGTTTGAAACCTCAATTAATGATTAATTAAATTATTTCATCTCCATATTTGATAAGATTTTCCTCAAGGTAAACAATAGAAATCTCTGAAATTAACATTCCACTTTATTATTACGCAGTTAGCTTTTTCCATTTTTTTCAATTTCAAAATGTATCATACATACAATTAAATGATTACAATACTGTTCAAGTCTATTATATTGGTGCATAAAGTACATCCACACCACCTCCACAAAATTCCCATGACCCTCCACCAACTGTCCCTTATGTCATCTCTGGTCAAATCTTTGATTCCCACATCCCTCATTTATATTAAGATTAATGGTTTGGGTGCGTACTCGACCTTAGCCGTCATCCAGGTTTTTCAGACCCTCTACCTATTTTCCTGTCTTGTTTTCATTATTTTTTTCTGTTTCTAAATAAATTACATTTTCAGGCTGATACTCAAGTTTCCTAGTTAGCATGGTTGATATCTAATTAAGGAAATGATCGTGAGGCTAGCAAAAATCTATACTTTGCACTGTAGATAAAGAAAAACATGAGTTTTCAATAGAATGTAATATCCCTATATACCAAATTTTTAATAAATTATTCCTAATTAACTTTTCAGTTTCTACTTAGAGTTTTCATACATTGTATTTTTATAATTAAAATATCATTATAAGAAATAAATTCACCTAAAAATAAATTTATCAGTGCTGGAGAGTTAGTCCAGTAGGCAGGGTGCTTGCCTTGCACTTGGTAGACTCGAGTTTGATCTCTGGCATCCCATATGGTCTTGGAGCTCCACTAGAAGTGATTCCTGAGTGCAGATCCAAGAATAAACCCTAAGCACTGTTAGATCTGGTCCAAACACACAAAAAAGATGAAATAATTAATATATCCACAGATATTTATTCACACATATGCATTTGGTTAGCATATAAGATAAATTTCAAAACACATTATTGATATTTCACAAGTGTGTACAAATCGTTAAACTTGTTAAAACAAGGATTCATGAGACCAGAGCTAAATTACATTGGGTAGGGCACTTGCCTTCCATGGGTCCAATCTGAGTTGGATTCCCCCAACACCCTGTAAATTCCCCGAAGCACTGTGAGGAACAATCTCTGAGTGTGGAGCCTAGAGTAAGTTCTGAACACCCTGAGTGTGAAGCCAGGAGTACAACTGACATTTTATTAATCACAAATTGTCTGAATTGTAAAATAAATTCAATATTATTCAAAAATATTTAGATACATTATAGAAATTTTTCTGTGAGGAAATTAAACTCTTACTGATGAAATGAACTCCTATTGATGGTGGGCAGACATATAGAAGTCATAACATTAACATAAATAATACTAATACTTTCACAGTACATTATATATTAGTTATTCTCATCCATAGACCCCATTTTTAAAAGTAAATGTTATCACTCACTAGACTTAATTTTTTACAATTATTATTATTATTATTATTGTGCTTAAATTTTTACAATAATAAAAAATGTCCTTCTTTTTTACAATGTTTATAATAAATAGAATAATATTTTTCCAGAAGTTTGTTTTGTTATCAAAAATTGCTGAAAGATTAAAAAATAAACAAAAATAAACCTCCCTAAAAAAGCAAGTTGATTATGTCTATTGTTTCATTCTGAGAACAATGGAGAAGCAGACTAAAAGCAAGATATTCATGATGCACTATTTATTCCTCACTTCTTGTCTAAGTGATGGTTATATCTGACTCCAATATAACAGCTAATTATTTCAATATTGATATGATAATATAGACATTTATAGGTTATGAATTGATTGGTACTTTAATTATGATAGAAAGTTACATTGAGTTATAATATATGATAATAGGGGAAATAAACATTTTTTTGCAAACACAGCAACGGATACCTGCCAACTGTTGTACTTTGAAAGTCCTCTAATACCTTAGTCTCTTGATATAAAACTGAGATGCAAATAGTTAGCCCCAAATGTTGAGGATATTGGTAAAAAAAAAAACCATAAACCTACCTTATATGTGACTGCACAAACTTTAACCTGTAAATCCTCTGATAGGTATGTTATTGAACCGGTCTTTAAATAAGAGAGCTATGTACCCATGAGGATATTGCAATCAGAAACACTGAAATGGTATGGGAATAAACCTACATTGCAAAGAAAAATAAGTTCATTATTACTACCTGCAAGATACATAAATAAGAGAATTATTCCACATTCTTGTATTTATATATATTTGAATTAAAGAATATCTCTGCACTATGAGAATGAAAACAAACATATTAATAAACAATAGCAATCATACTATATATTAATTTCTGTTCCTCTGTAAGCTTTTAAGTATGCATGTTAAAGTACTTCACGTGATACAATCAATTTTACATATTCTTTACATTCATCTTTATTTTTAAATTTTTATTTTATGTGAGGATTATGAATGTTATAGTATTATAGAACTTTAAGTTTTTGTGCATGCATACTAATTTAGAAATGTTTAGGCACCCAAAATTTGAGATAATGATAGTGTTGATAATATAATATACAATAAAATATAATTTAATAAAACAGAGCTTAGTTTTATATTCTTTTACTTCTACTTTATATTATTTTATTTGTGTGACAAATATAAGACATAAATATAATAATTTAAGAAGAAAAATAAACTTGGAGGAAGAACCTTAATTGTCTGAAACCTTAAATTGAAAAATACGGATTACTTAGTATACTCTTGTTGGATGTTTTTGAAAAATATTTTGAAAATTCCATTCACTAAAACATAAATTCTATATTATTATATTTGCCTATTTGAGGCATTAATACTCAGTAAAATTTGGGCTGGAGTGATAGCACAGCGGGTAGGGCATTTGCTTTGCATGCGGGCGACCTGGGTTCAATTCCCAGCATCCCATGTGGTCCCCCAAGCACCTCCAGGAGTAATTCCTGACTGCATGAGCCAGGAGTAAACCCTGTGCATTGCTGGGTGTGACCAAAAAATTTTAAAAAAGTAAAATTTAATTATCAATATAATTTATAATCTCACAAAAAGACAAAAATATTAGAAATATATTTGAATCTGTTTTACAAAATAAGGCATAAAATAATTAAGACCATTGCAAGGGATTTTCATTGACTGACAGTGTAAATCCAAAGAAACAACAAAACTTAATGCTCTTCTGAGTAACTACATGCAATTTATGCATAATGAATAATTTCTCTAAAACCATAAATAATATTTTAAAATATTTTTCAAAAGCATAGCCTCCCAAGAGACATTATTAGTGTTCTCTGAATGAATTGTCTTAAACAATGTAATTGTTCTTGATTTGTCTTAGTTTAACATGATGAGATTTGCTATATTATAAAATCTTTTGTAGCACATGGGTAAGTATTCCTGGCATAGTGAAGTCAGACTTTTATAAAATCTGTGCATAGACAAATGCTTAATTCCAGTGCTCACGTATGCATGCCAATTCTCTGATTTCTTTAGATAATCTCATGCCAAGTTAGAGTATGTGTTATTATTTAGACTATACATTTCATTTATTATAATAATTTTATTCTCATAAGGTTTGATTTATGTTTTATAAATCAATGTATAAGGACACTGTTCAAATAGTGGTTGCTCAATTTTGAAATAATTGTCATGTCTTTTTTTTTTTTTTTGCTTTTGGGTCATACCCAGTGATGCAGAGGGGTTACTCCTGACTCATGCACTCAGGAATTACTCCTGGTGGTGCTCAGGGAACCACATGGGATGCTGGGGATCAAACCTGGATTGGCTGCATGCAAGGCAAATGACCTACCCACTGTATTATTGCTCCAGCCCTAATAATTGTTATGTCTTATGAAGCATTTAGCCACAGAAATTCAAGAAAACATTGAAGTGATTTTCCTAAAATCAGAATTTGATAGTAATTATTTTCCTCAACTCTGGTGCTCTTGATACCTAATGATAGACTAAACTCTAACCCTCTGCAATAAAACCAAGTTTTTATGACATGAAACTGAACTTAACATACCAGAAACTAACTCTTATGGCATATAAAAAAGTGGAAAAAAATAATAAAAAAAAAGAATGCAAAAAAACTCAATTCAAGAGCTTGGTTCTGAATGAGTAAGAAGGACATAAGTGGAGTTATATAGTTATATCGCAAATAGGGGGTGTCGGTTTTGCAAGATGAAAAGGTCTAAAGATATTTTATATAAAAAACTACATGATTAATACTATTCTACATTTATGATATTTAAATTGGTCATTTTAACGTTGTTTTCTTTATCACAATAATAAAGAATCTGTGTTATATTTGCCATTTTGGCATCAAGTTTTATGATATAATCATGCTTCGGGGAGATATCCTGTGGTGCCTGAGGAGCCATGTGGTACCAGGGATCAAAGTCAGGGCCTTGCCAATGGTAGGAAAGTGCTCTACTCCTTGAATATGCTCAAGAGACCTAGAGATTGTGATATAATCTATATATATAATTGTGATATAATAGGCACAGAAAATTTTTGATAAGGTAAAAAATTTCATGTATTAGTTTATTTCATGTATTTCAAGAAAAATTAAGGAGCCCTGAGACAACAAGCCAGACAGCCAACTTTCTGACCAAAAGAGGACTTTGAAAATCACTTCCAGTCTGTGATGGAGCAGACTTAGAGAACAGAATCCTGATCCTATTTTACCATCCTTCTCATTAACACTCAAATATCACTGTAT
The DNA here is from genome assembly GCF_027595985.1 of Sorex araneus. Lineage (NCBI taxonomy): Eukaryota > Metazoa > Chordata > Mammalia > Eulipotyphla > Soricidae > Sorex > Sorex araneus. Next base: position 105,812,424 of record NC_073307.1, on the reverse strand, counting down.
CATTGTCATCCCTTTGTTCATCAATTTACTCGAGCGAGCACTAGTAATGTCTCTATTACACTCAGCCCTGATATTTTAGCAGTCTCTCCTTACTTGTCTTTTTCAACAATTGGAAGCTCTTTCAGGGTCAGGAGAACTATATATATAATGATATAATTATATATATAGATTATATCACAATCTCTGGGTCTTTACTGCTTATCGTTACTGCTTTTGGCATATCGAATACACGACGGGTAGCTTGCCAGGCTCTGCCGTGCAGGCGGGATATTCTCAGTAGCTTGCTGGGCTCTCCGAGAGGTATGTATATATATATATATATATATATATATATATATATTTTACTGTGTTTGGGATGTGAATACACCACGGGGAGCTTGCCAGGCTCTCTCAGGTGGGAATAGACTCTCGGTAGCATGCCAAGTTTTCCAAGAGGGTGAACTAGGCTATGAGATGTCACGTGGCCACAAAGCGGCTGTGCACTTCCAGTAGCTTGGTTTTATAGTCTCTGAATGTTGGCCGTTGATGGGATAACAGGGCACTGCTGGGGGTTGTCGCTGGGTGTGACTGCTTAGGTACTGAAAAATGGAGATCTGGGCGGAAGAGGCCCAGTCCCGATTTGAGCAGCCTTGGTGATCTCGGCCTGGGTACCCGCACACCTGGGTTTCTCTGCTGGTTTTCATGCATGAGGCTCATCCCTACCTGTGGAGAGTGGCCTTGAGCATGGCTGTGGCTGGATTCTGGAGGTCTTCAGTTGTTGAGGCTTTTCTAGAGCTGGGGATGGAAATGCAAACCGTCCCCTCCCAGGGACCTTGGTGAGACAGCCAGGCGCAGGGACAAGAGACTCTGTGTTACTTTCTTCCGGGAGCTTGGTTTTATAGTCTCTGGATGTTGATGAGATTGCATGGTATCGGGGGGGGGGGGGCAATTTCTGAGTGTAACTGCCTAGCTCTCTGAAAATGGGGGATCTGGGTGGAGGAGTCCCAGTCCCAATCCAAGCAGCCTTAGTGATCTCGGCCCCGGGTCCCACACACCTGAATTCCTCTGCTGGTTCCTTCATGCGTGAGGCTCGTCCAAACGTGTGGAGAGTGGCCTCGAACATGGTTGTGGCTGGGTCCCGGAAGTCTTCAATTGTTCAGGCTCTGTTCAGGGGGGAAGAGCTGGGGGGAGGGGAGGATGGAAACAAAACCTGTCCACTCCCAGAGGCCCCAGTGAGACAGCCAGGCGCTGGGGCAAGCATCCACAATTGTATAATTTAAAACTTCTGGGACATTTTTTATTATTTTAAAATATCCACACATATAAATGTATTGAGATATATTGTATTACTCTATCCCTGTCATCCTGTTGTTCATCAATTTGATCGAGCATGCACCAGTAATGTCTTCATTTGTCCCTGTCGAATGCTAGTGTAGCCCAATGTTGTCTGCTCACTCTGGGATCACGAAGAGCACATTTTTGTTACTGTTTTGGCATATCAAATACATCACAGGTAGCTTGCCAGACTCTACCGTGAGAGATATACTAAAAATATAATTTTGAGATATATTAAATATATTTTTAAATTATACTGATTGTAACATAACTGGTATTTCACATAATACTTGATAACCATCCCAAATAGGATCAATAGTATTTAATAAATATTTATTGCAAACATATATAAACATATAATACTCACATAAACAGATTATTTTTAAATTAATGTAAATGTTATTTGCATTGAAGTTTCACGAGAGTTCAAGATGCCATTCTGTCTAATGTTCATTGACTTAAAGAAGGCCTTTGATTCTGTTGAGACTGAAGTGGTCATCGAAGCCCTAGCCAAACAGGGCGTTCTAACTTAGTATACCAAAATCCTCCTCGAGCTGTATTGTGGATTCACCACCAGGATCTCACCATTCTACAAGGAAGTGATCATTGATGTAAAGAGAGGGGTGAGGCAGGGTGATACCATTTCACCAAAACTCTTCAGTGCCATCCTCGAGAACATCATGCGACAACTGGAATGGGAAGGTATGAGAATGAAGATAGTCAGTTGGCAATTACATCACCTCCACTTCACTGATGACATCGTTCTCATAACATCAAACATTAGCCAAGCGGCACAAATGCTGACCGACTTCAACCACAAGTGTGAAAAGGTCAGATTGCAGCTGAATCTCAACAAGATGTTGCTCATGAAAAACGAACTAGTCCCTGAAGCTCCATTTGCTCTCAATGGAATGAACATCTCCGAATATAGCAGCTATGTGTACCTGGGTCGAGAACTCAACATGAGGAATGACTTGGAGCCAGAACTGCACAGGAGGAAGAGAGTAGCATGGAATGTCTTCAAGAGCATAGAAGAAGTGCTTAAAAGGATGAAGAACCTCCGACTCGGGGCACATCTTTTCAATTCCACCATTCTTCCTGCACTAACATATGCCTAAGAGACTTGGGCCCTATGTAAATAGGATGAGAGCGCTATTTGGGTATCCCAAAGAGGAATCGAAAGAGCTATGCTAGGGGGACCCTTGCCGCCGCCGCCACTTCCCGCGTCCCACCGCCCCAGCTTTCCCGTCCGCCCGGCTCCCTCCAACCCGGCCGTTTCCCAGGGGACCCACGTCCCAGGAGCCCCTGCTAGGAAGAAACGGGGGCGTGGCCTGAAAGGGGCGTGGTCTAAAAAGGGCGTGGCCTCCTGCCAGAGCGGCCGCAGATATTATTTCCTACCTTAGCACATTAGGTATCGTCTTCTTGCTTTGAAAATCGCTTTAACACATCTCATACACTTATGCGAACTAGCCTATCAGCTCTAAGTTTAGAAAAATTATCAGTGAATAAGAGAAGCTTAGCAAGCTTTCGTAAAGACAACTTAGCCTTAAGTCTTCATTAAAGCCCCAACATCAATCAGAAAGAAAAGGCTGAGTGTAAGGAAGACTTCTAGAATAGGAATAAAGCTGCCATCAGCAATAGCACAAACAGAGCCCCCTCCTTCTCTCAGCAAGAGGTAGTAGGAATAAACACCTACAAAGTTCCAATCCTATACTTCCATAACAATATGAAGAAGCAGCGAAAATCCCCTCCAGGAAGAGAGGGAGAAGAAAAGATACTAGAAACCTCAAAAGAGTCTCCCAACATCTACGACCTCTCAGATAAACAATTCAGAGAGGAAATCTGGAGGAGAGTCGACCTACTCCAAGCAAATATGGAACAGACATCCAATAAATTAAGGGAGGAGATGAATGAAGTGCTGGAACGGTCTACCAAGAAAATACAGGAAGAAATGAGAGCAGAAATGAGAGCAGAAATTTCAAACCTTCAAACGGAAGTCTCACAAATAAAGGAATTGGTAGATGAAATAAAAATCTCACTAGATGCCCTCAACAGCAGAATGACTACAGCCGAAGACAGAATCAGCGAGCTTGAGGATGAGCTGCAGAAAGCTTACAGACAGCAACAAATAATGGCGAAAGACCTCAAAATGGCTATAGAGCGAATCAGAGCCCTGGGGGATGACTTCAAGAGGAACAACATAAGAATCATTGGAGTACCAGAACCACAGGGAAGTAACCCCAATGAAAAAAACATAGTCAAAGACATCATTACTAAGAAATTCCCAGAGCTGGAGAAGGCAGGCGTCCAGATACAAGAAGTCCGAAGAGTGCCAGCAAAAAGAGACCCAAATAAAAAGACTCCAAGGCATATCATAGTCAGAATGGCGGATGCTGTAGATAGACACAATTCTACAAGTAGCAAGGTCAAAGAGGGAAATCACATACAAAGGAGCACCCCTCAGATTTATGGCCGATCTGTCAGAGGAAACTCTCCAAGCCCGAAGACAATGGTGGGACATAGTGAAAAAACTCAACGAAATGAATGCCTCACCAAGAATACTTTATCCGGCTAAACTCTCACTCAAACTCAAAGGAACCATATACACTATTTCTCAGATAAACAATAGCTCAGGAACTTCATAGACTCAAAACCAAACTTAAAAGAAGGTCTAAAGGGGCTACTGTAAGCTAAGGAGGAACCCCATAAGAACAACTAACCCCACAGAAAGATGACACAAAACCCCATCACAATAATCTCTCTCAATGTCAATGGCCTAAATGCACCTATCAAGAGACACAGAGTGGCAAAATGGATCCGGAAATTAAACCCAACATTCTGCTGTTTACAAGAAACACACCTGAACAAACAGAGTAAACACAGACTCAAAGTCAAAGGATGGAAAACAATCCTGCAAGCAAACAACTCCCTTAAAAAAGCTGGAGTGGCCATCCTAGTATCCGACAATATAGATTTCAGGTTGAAAAAGATTAGAAGGGACAGCGAAGGCCACTTTCTATTCATCAAGGGATATGTACAACAGGAGGAAATCACACTCTTAAACATATACGCACCCAATGAACGACCGGCTAAATACTTAAAACAACTCCTTACAGACCTCAAAGAGGACATCACTAACAGCACAATAGTAGTTGGAGACTTCAATATCCCCCTATCACCTCTGGATAGATCAACAAGAACAAAACTCAGCAAGGAAACACTGACTCTGAAAGAAGAAATTGAAGAGAGAGGCCTAATAGACCTATACAGGGCTTTACACCCCCAAAAGAAAGAAAACACATTCTTTTATGTTCATCGCAGCACTATTTACAATAGCCAGAATCTGGGAAAAAACCCGAATGCCCTAGAACGGATGACTGGCTGAGGAAACTTTGGTACATCTATACAATGGAATACTATGCAGCTGTCAGAAAAAAGGAGGTCACGAATTTTGTATTTAAGTGGATGGGCATGAAAAGTTTCATGCTGAGTGAAATGAGTCAGAAAGAGAGAGACAGACATAGAAAGATTGCACTCATCTAGGGTATATAGAATAACAGAGTGGGAGACTAACACCCAAGAATTGTAGAAATAAGTACTAGGAGGTTGACTCCATGGCTTGGAGGCTGGCCTCACATTCTGGGGAAAGGGCAACTCAGAGAAGGGATCACCAACTATAATGTAGTCGAAGGCCATATGGGGGAAGGGAGTTGCGGGCTGAATGAGGGCTAGAGAATGAGCACAGTGGCCACTCAACACCTTTGTTGCAAACCACAACAGCTAATTAGAGAGAGAGAACAGAAGGGAATGCCCTGCCACAGTGGCAGGGTGGGGTGGGGGGAGATGGGATCGGGGAGGGTGGGAGGGATGCTGGGTTTACTGGTGGTGGAGAATGGGCACTGGTGAAGGGATGGGTTCCCGAACTTTGTATGAGGGAAGCATAAGCACAAAAGTGTATAAATCTGTAAATGTGCCCTCAGGGTGATTCACGAATTAAAAATAAATTAATTAATTAAAATGAAAAAAAAAAGAGCTATGCTAGGAGTATCACATCTTACTAAAGTGAGAGAAGGAATCCAGAGTTCTGACCTCTGTTGACGGTCAAGATTCAGGGACGCTGCCTCATTTGCCAAGGCATCAAAAATCAGATGGGGCAGTCATGTAATGCAATTCAGAGATGACTGCTGGACTTGAGCTGTTACTGACCGGATTCCACGGGACATCAGAAGACTGCGTGGCCAATCACCAAGTAGATGGTCAGATTTCTTCCTCAAATCCCTGAATGAACAATTTAAGGCTCTTCCTGTTCCTGGAGCAAGAAGATATCATTTTCCCAAGCAACAGGGACAAATGGCGACATTACGGAGCCCACTCAAGCAAATCAAAGATCAACGGGATGACAAGTGATACAAGTGACAAGTGATGTTGTAAAATAGCAGAAACCAAAATAAATCATTTTTGGTATATTTTCCTTTTCTATTACGTATTTGGGTCTCCTTATTTTTTTATAATATAGATATGCACCAATTTAGTAATATATCATTATATTATCTTTTTAGTGATACTAATGCTTACTAAAATGTTACTTTAAACTTTTAAATTACATTTTAAAACCAAAGAAACAGAACTAGGCTTAAGAGCTTACTTTGTATGTTGTGTACGCAAGTTTTATCCCCAGTATCACTTTGAGCACAAAGCCAAGAATAAGTCCTAAGAACTACTGGGTGTGGATCCAAAATAAAACAACAAAGTTAATGTAAAAATTTCCCCCCACAAAATTGAAAATTATTATATTACTCATTTTGCTATTTTTTGTTTGTTTGTTTGTTTTGTACCTAGAGACACATAAGGTTTACTCTTGTGTCTATGCTCAGGGCTCACTCCTGGAAGGGTTCAACAGACCACATGTGGTGCTAAGGATAGAACCCAGATTGACCATGTGTAAGGTAAATAAATGCTCTACCTACTGTATTATCTATCCATTATTTTAAATTTTTATATCACATTTAAATATACAAATCTATGCATTGTACATGACATCCTTGACTATTTGTGTGTGTGCGTATCTTCTTGATGGTATTGTACCATCCCATTTACAAGAGTATGAGGCTTAAGAGATAGTATAGCAGGTAAGACACATGTCTTGCATGCAACTGACTGACCCCAATTTCCTCCTTGGTACTGAATATGGTTCCTGAGCTTTTCCAAGGGTCTCTCCTGAACACAGAGAACTAGAAATAGTTTCTGATCACTGTAGCTCAAAGTCCCATTAGTAAAAATATTTTTAATGAACACTATATTTTTATCATTATTTTATATGTGTTTAAGAAGAATAAATATTGCTTATTATTGGGGAATAGTTCAATGTATATTCAGAGGTATCTCAGTTATTATACTTAAGTTGTGTATTCTTGACTGTCTTGAACTAAAACAGCATATTTAAGTCTTCCGATATCAGGTTTTTACTATTTGCTTTTTTCCTCTTGAATCCATGCTTAGGTAGAATATAAAATAAAATAATAACAATCCAAAAAGAATAAAATTAAAGAAATGAATAAAAAATATGAGAAAGAGAAAACAAATGAAATATGACAGGGCTGGAGCGATAGCACAGCGGGTAGGGCATTTTGCATTGCATGTGGCCGACCCGGGTTTGATTCTTCTCTCCCGTTCAGAGAGCCCAGCAACCTACCAAGAGTATGCTGCCCTGACAACTTATCGACTGCCCTTGAAGTTAAGTACTTCTTTTCTCCTTAGGAGAACTTATTCTCATTTGTTCTAACTTAAAAAATTATTTTATTTAGTTTTTTAATTGAATCACAGTGAGATACACACTTACAAAGTTGTTCATGTTTTCCTTCAATATGAGGAAATAAAAGCTACCGAGAGTATCCCGCCTGGATGGCAGAGCCTGGCAAGCTACCCATGGCATATTTGATATGCAAAAAACAATAATAACAAGTCTCACAATGGAGACATTACTGGTGCCTGCTCGAGCAAATCAAAGAACAATGATGGGATGGCAGTGATACAGTGATAAAATATAACAATATTATTGCAGAAAGCTGAACATACTGGAGAGCATGCCATACATGAAAGAGGAGTGGTTAGATCCCTAGCACTGCACAGTTTCACAAGCATGACCAGGAGTGACTCCCAAGCACTGGTTTATGAGTAGCTTTTGAACATCACTGGATGTGTCCCCAAAACAAAACCAAAGAATCTAATAATATCAATAATAATTTTAAAACGTAATGGCTGAAACGCCCAAGAGAATGCAATGCTAAGCTTGAACTCATTGTAAAATAACCCAGAGCATAATGAAGAAAAAGACACTAAATTCTAATTGGTTTTAGGATTGTAAGAAACTGAAGAAACTTGGAGATATTTCATGCAATAATATATCTGCTTCTACCTTTTGCTTCAGACTTATATCTATTCCTCTGTAGAGCCCATTTTGCTGAATCAAGATGCCTAAATCGTTGTGGGTAGTCATGATATCAGAGTCGGAATAAAAGTGTCAAAGGTATAAGTCAAGACACTGGTGGTCACAATGCAAGCCAGTCAATCAGGGTAAAGGTCAAGGAGAAAACGAACATAGCAAACACAAATATGAGACTGAAGATAATTTAGTACAGTTACTTAATTTACTGAGCTACAGTGGAATAGAGAAAAAAATATTTATACATGTTTGAGTTCTATGTGCATTAACTAGTTTATCTCCTCATAGCATGGTAGCACTGTCGTCCCCTTGTTCATCGAGTTGCTCGAGCGGGCACCAGTAACTTCTCCATTGTGAGACTTATTCTTACTGTTTTTGTTATATTGAATACGCCACGGGTAGCTTGCCAGGCTCTGCCATGCAGGCGGGATACTCTTGGTAACTTTTATCTCCTCATAGTGAAAGAAATCGTGAACAACTTTGTAACTGTGTATCTCACTGTGATTCAATTATAAAGCTAAATCAAAAAAATTAAATAGAATAGATGAGAGTAAGTCCTGCTAAGGAGAAAAGAAGAACTTAACTTCAAGGACAGTTGATAAGTTTTCAGGCAAATGTCGTAAGGAACACATCAGTTAGATGCCTGATGCCAAAAGAGTATGGGAACAGAACCATAAATAGCTCAGACCCAGAACTCAGTCTCTTCTTGAACACTATAGTTCTGCCATCATCTTCCATATCTCAGTCCAAATAAATGCTAGAAGACAAAGGGGTGTTAGTTATACATACATGAACTTCATACTCCAAGGTAGACAACAGTAGAAAAGAACAGTCAGCAGATAGAGTCAGAGCAGTAAATAAGAGAAGAAACAGATCTCTCTATCCCTCTTTCTCTTTCTCGATCTCTCTCTTTATCTCTCTCACATACATACATGTTCAGTTTGATTTTTTTCATCTACTATTCTATATCTGCTTTGACATTACAATAACATTGTTCTGCAATGACATTGTTCACAAAACTACTCAGGTTGCTGTTATCAATGTGTAGACATGATCTATAATTCATGCCCCAATCATTAATTTTTGGTTATACACATGTATGCATACTTGTTTATTATTATACTAACTTTTATTTCAGGAGGTGACCCCAAAATCATTAATTCTGATAAAGCAAGGAACAAAAAGTGAAATAGACCTCAAACCTTAGACTTGAATGACAAAGCTCAGGTTACCAAAAGAGGGAGTTAAGGAGTTTTAAGAGGATGGCCATGAGGGAGGTGACAGTGAATAAATTAATGTTTATGGGATACTGGAACTTAGTTAACATTCATTGTGAACTGTGATGAAATTTACCCCTACAATATGTACAATCACACAGTATTTTATTCAACTTTAAAAAATAAACATACAATTTGATCCCTTTCTTTTTTTCAGAAATGCTCCCAATATAATTTGGAACTCAAATTATAGAGCGTCAAAGAAATCCTCAAATATAATTCACTTTTGTTGATATTTACAATACATTTTAAAGTTTTTTATTTGGAGCTGGAGTGATAGTACAGTGGGGAAGACGTTTGTCTTGCATATGGTGGACCAAGGTTTGATCTCCGGCACCCCCATATGGTTCCCGGAGCAACACTAGGAATGATTTCTGAGTGCAGAGCCAGGAATAAGCCATGAACAGCACCGGCAGTGACCCTAAAAACAAAAACCTAAAATAAATAAAGCTTGTTATTTATTTTGTTTCTTATATTTTTACAAGTTTTATTTAAAAGTCAGAAAAATATATTTCGAAGCATTTATTTCCCTTCCTCATCTTTGAAATATTGCTATCCACTCCAGAAAAGACAGTGTCAGGCCAACCATGGAAAAGGTCTCTAGTGTCTTATTTTATTTTCAATACCCAAACAAAATGCCTTTCGGAAGCCCACTCTAAGTTCTTTAGTTCTGAGTGCATAAACCATTGGGTTGAGGGAAGGGGGAATCACGTTGTGTAGCACATTGAGTAGAACTGGAATCAAAGTAGCCTTAGTTTCTGCCAGGTGAGTTATTGAAACCACTACAACAGCTGTGTAGAAGAAGAGAATAAGGATGAGATGGGAACTGCAAGTGCTCAGAGCCTTGGATGCAGCTTCAGCAGAGTTAAGTTTAAGTACAGAGCGAAGGATCAAACTATATGACAATAAGATAAAGCTTAGATCACTCCCCATTCCAACCCACGCCAGAACCAACTGACAAATGCTATTTGGCCTTTTGTCGTCACAAGCGAGGCTTGTCACCCCAAGATTAGAGCACAGGCAATGATCTATCTCATTTTTGGAACAATAATTACGCTGGGCTGCAAGCACAGGCACAGGAATGACACCTAATCCATTCCTAAGCACCATGAACAGTGTCACTTTGAAGATTAAGCCATTGGTGACAATTGATGGGTAACGAAGAGGGTGGCAAATAGCTACATATCTATCAAAAGCCATGCAGAGGAATATTCCAGACTCCATGCCAATAAAACAGTGAATGGCATAAATCTGAGCAAAACACTCGGGAAGGCTGATGACCTTGGCATTAAACCAGAAGATGGCCAGGATCTTGGGCATGATGGTGGTGGCCAGACCCATGTCCACCACAGAGAGAATGCCTAGGAAGTAGTACATGGGCTGCTGCAGAGCAGGATCCTGGAAGATGGTAATGAGGATGAGGATGTTAGCACCAATAGCTATGAGGTAGAGTAGCGCTAGTGGTAAGGAGAGCCAGTGCTGCCAGCTGTGAATGCCTGGCAATCCCATCAGGATGAATTCAGAGACTTGGACTTTGGAGGTATTGGAGGCTTTCAGAGATTCAGACATAGTTTTCTATGAGGAAAAGAAAACAGTTTTCAAAGTCACTCTCTGAAAGGATGATCATCATCAGACATTATTTTAAAACTGTGTACATATAGTACACTCTGTTATAACAAAATCAATCCTGTAGTCTGTCGTTTACAGTAATCCAAGACAAATTTAACATAAGTTTTTAGAGTGGGCAATAGAAAGAAAAAAATTAAATTAACAAATACTAGTCAACTACTTAGAATAAATTCAGCATGTCTGAAATCTCAATTCGTGTTGTCTTAGTTATTTTAGGTAGGAACTACAATATGAATATATTTCTATCTTTTTGTTTCCCCCTTTTAGGGGTGAGGATATATGAGTGTTTGTGCTGCATCTGACTGTATTCAGTTTGTGCTGCATCTGACTCTATTGCAATTTTCAAGTACTGTATGTAGTGCTAATAATCAAATCTGCATGAGATGCCTGCAGAGTAAGCACAATATCCTCTGTACTCTTTACAGATCCTCGGACTTTTTTTTGAGATCTTTGTCTACTCAGGCACCCAGTCAAATCAAGAGAACACATTTTCTCTATTCCCATTTGTCCCTAGCTTAATTCAGATGTTTAATTTGGAGGCTTTATTTATTCATTGTTTTATTTATTTTGGTTTGTGGACCACATCCAGCAAAGCTCAGGGCTTAGCCCTGGTTCTGCACTCCTGCAGTGTGACCTCTGAGTGCAGCCAGACAATGTTCTGGCACCAGTCACACCACTAGTGTGAAATTGCCTCCACTTATTTCCCAGGACCCATCCCATACTCCCAACCTCCCAGCCTGTCCTCTTAACAGGCACCTTTCTAAGTTTAGTTGTTAAAGTTTGGGTCTCATGATTTCAGTATTATTGACTGTGACTTGTACATGTAGCTCTATCATTACTTACAGCCATGATGCACCTTAATCCCCTTGATCTCTGTCCCACTTGCTTCTCATCTTCTATCTCTTCTTTCCCTCCCCTTCAAGAGTTTTTCCTTCTCTTCCCTATACTCTGTGTCTAAGGGTGATCTAGGCATCTCCCATTAAATCACATATAGGTGATACCATTCCATATCTATTCTATATTCTGACTTAGGCATCTAACATAATACTTTTTAGTTCCACCTATGTTACCAAGAATTGCATGATTCCATCATCCCTTATAGCTTTATTGCCTCATTGTATATTTATGCCACAGTTTCATGTTAATTCATATGTTTATTAACTAATATAGTGTAGCCATTTTTGTAAATGTATAATTATGAGAGATCTCTAACTTGACTAGGATAAGGTTCCAATGACAGAGTCAGGTTTTAAGATTTTGATTTTAGCTAATAAACAAAATGACCAATCCATCATACTTAAGAAACTTCATTTTATATTGAGTCACATTCAGATATTGACTCATCTCTCTGTGACTTATTTTTCATGTATTTTATTCTGCATCCGAATCTAATTAGACAAACCTTAAATGAAGTAATCCATACTTTGTTTTTCTTTAAACAAACACTTTCTTTGCTGATTTATTTCTTTTAATTCACATAAATAAATACTCATCTTTTCTTCAGTACCTGTTCTTCAATAATCTTACGTAGTCATGCTGTCTCTTTTCCCATTTACATTATAAGTAATACCATTTTTCTAAAATTTTTGTCCCCTTGAATAAAGATATTTTAAACTCTAACATAATTATACATTTATGGTATATACCTATTCTCTAAAGTAATACTCAAGTTCCTTTATAGTACAAGCATCCCTCTGAAAAAGTCTATAAAAGCACTTTGGTGCTGTAGACGTAATACAAACTAAGGCAATTGACTGGCTTGCAACCCACCCTGACTCCTCCCAGGTACCACATTTTGTCTCCAGAACATTTCCAGGAGTAAGCCCTGAACACTTCCTGATATAAATCCCAAATGAAGCAAAAGCAAAACAGAAACTCTCTCATATTAAAAAAGGTCATAAATTGTCATCTTGCTGTTTTCATTTGTTTATATCCTACATTTCACATGCTCTTCATGTTTGCTATTTACTATAATTGTTAATTTTGTAAAGTACTTAATATGTTTTACACTATGAGAAAGCTCTTGTGAAAAAGAATTACAGATTATTGAGGATATAGAGTTAGAAAATAATGGTATAAGACAAAAGATGTAGAAGTTTTAAACGTCTATATAATAGATAAATATAATGTGCTAGCAAAGGGGGAAATTTCCTACTGAGCAGATAAAAATACACACCTGTTTGGAGAAAGGGTCTTTCACTTGGGACGAAGATGCTTTTTCAGCTGACACAATTGTATCAAAGCTAAGTGTATTTGGAATTTATGGGGAATAGTAAGCAGCTCAGTGGTCTAGAGTTAATAAAGCTCCTTTGGTAATATAAGAGAATGGTCCACTGAGATGAGCTGAATTCCTAGGATGTCAAATCCCAAAAGGTTGTAACACTGTAGCACTGTAATCCCGTTGCTCATCAATTTGCTCGAGCAGGCACCAGTAACGTCTCCATTACAGTAACTCCATTTTGGCATATGGAATACAACACAGGGAGCTTGCCAGGCTCTGCTGTGCGGGCGGGATACTCTTGGTAGCTTGCCAGGATGGAGAAATTAAACCCGGGTAGGCCATTGCAAGGCAAACGTCCTACCCACTGTGCTGTTGCTCCAGCCCAAAAGGTTATAATGAAGAAAAATTCTGAAATAAGTCACTGATAATGTAATTTTAGTACTTCACTGTCACTGTTACTGTCATCTCATTGCTCATCAATTTGCTCAAGCGGGCACCAGAAACATCTCCATTGTGAGACTTGTTACTGTTTTTGGCATATCAGATATGCCACAGGTAGCTTGCCAGGCTCTGCCATGCAGGTGGGATCCTTTCAGTAGCTTGCCGGGATCTCAGAGAGGGGCAGAGGAATAGAACCCAAGTCAGTTGCATGCCAGGCAAGCGCCCTATCCGCTGATGGCAAAAAAAGAAAATATTTTCACTTGTGAAGTTAAAATAGAGACTATAAAAGGTGAATGATCTCAAGTGGACGAATGAGTTTGTGGGAGTACAAACATCTAAAAATGTTATTTTTAGAATAACATTTAGGTTACTCTAAAATCTGTGATTAGAAATTTTACCTGAAAAAAATCTCTTAAATGATAAAGTATTTATCCTTATTAAATAATATGTTTAGTTCCATTTATAGTAGGGATGCAAAGATAAAATTCAAAATGAAGGAAATGTATAATGGGAGTCTGGAGTAAATGATTTAAATAAAAAATGCAGAGATGTGGGAGTATCATGTGAGGTAATTAATTTAGTCTTTGAGTCAGAGAATGGTTTTCTAAGGAAATACCATTTAGTGCTTAAATCAAAATTTGAGTAGGAGTTAACCAAGATAGGTATTCAGTGGACGAAGCATACCACAGACTTCAAGACGCTGAAATATTTAACATAATAAAAGACTATAATGTGGCTTGAGTCCCAAACCTGGTGAAAATAAGAAATTCTGGAAAATAGAGCTTTTGGTATAACATAACATCACCTCTAGGATGACTTAGACTGTGTGAATATATACATAACTACCCCCACATTCATATAAATATTATATGTAAATGCATGTGGACGTGCAAACATTGTTTTGTTTTTAATTTTGGATTTTGTGTCACACCCAGTGATGTTCAAGGGTTACTCCTGGCTCTGCACTCAGAAATTACTTCTGGGGCTGGAGCAATAGCACAGCGGATAGGGCATTTGCCTTACCCATGACTGACCTGGGTTTAATTCTCATTATCCCGTATGGTTCCCTGAGCACTGCAGGGAATTCCTGAGTGAAGAGCCAGAAGGAGTAACCCCTGTGTATTTATGGGTGTGACTCAAAAAGCAAAATTAAAAAAAAGAAAAAGAAAAGCAAGGAAAAGAAATTATTCCTGTTGGTGTCCAGGGGACTGGATGGGGTACCAGAGATAGAACCAGGGTTGGCAGGAAATTCAAGAGCCCTACCCAGTGTACTATCATTCCAGTCCCCGGACATTGATTATTTGAATGTGTATGTAGATTGACAGGTATATATATATATGTACATATATATGCATATATATTCAGGTTAATTTTATTAAAGAGATCAGAAAAATCTATCTGAGAAATAATTTAATACATTTATGTCATGTACATTAGTCACAGTTCATTAAGTTTTTATTTTAAAATATATTTAACGGAATATTTATTTTTTGTTTTATTGCAGAATTATTTGCAAATGTTGTTTTAAAATTCATATTGATGAGTATTAGCCAAGAAAAATGCTTAAGTGTCCAGAGTGCTAGTACAGCTGTAAGGCAGTTGCCTTGCAAAAGGCTGACCTCAGACCAATCCTCAGCACCCCAAGTGCCCACAAGAGTGATCCTTGAATCAGCAGACCCTGGCTCTGCACTCAGGGACCACTCCTGGTGAGTCATGGGGGACCATATATGGGATGCTGGGAATTGAAGCCACATGTGACCCCAAATTAACAAAAACCAAATTTTAATAGAAATGGAATAACAGTATGTCATCACACGTAGTTTTCTGCACTTATAAATAAGAATATGAAACTAACACCTTAAGTGTTCTCCTCAAAATCAACTTTTGCTGTTTGGGGGCACAGTCAGCAGTGCTCAGGCAACTCCTGGTTGAATATTTAGGATTTACTTCTGGCCATTCTTGGCAAACTATGAGGTGATAAAACAAACTTAGGCCTCCTACCTCCAAAGCATTTACTATAGCCCTTTGAGCTATCTCCCTGGACCCTCCCTGCTACAACCCCATAAAAGATTTTAAGACTGTGTGAATCTTTGTTAGACTCAGAATATGTTAAATTTCCAAAATTTTTGATAAAATGATCTTTAATTTAATAAAATATAACAGTGAATGTGGATTTATTATGTATGCCTTCTACCCTTATTGTTCAAAACAAAATTTTATTAGTGCATCAATTTCTAGTCTGACATTCAAAAATAAGTTTATATTTAGAGAGTCTATTTCAATTTTACACAGCTTTGTGAGCTTGGACGTTAACTTGTAGTTGCCTGAGGTTCAGTCCAAACCACGTTGACGAATGAGCTCGAGAGTTTCCGAAGACAGGCATCTGTTTGTGGCTTTCTCACTCTCGGCATTCTTCGCACAGACATGAAGGTGCTAAACTAGTCGTTCTTATTCTTCATCGATGTTGTCAAGGATGGCATCTTCCCACATTGCTGCAATAGTGCCAAAGAGCTCCCAGCTGGTGGTCATTCTGGGAGTTGCTTTCTTAGACTTAAATTTTGCAGACTTTTCTCCCCACTCTATGAAGTAGAATTATGCACGAAGGAGATGGTGGTCCGATCCCGTTTGGAATTTTGGGACAACAGCGATATCAGTCAAGCAAAACCTTCGATTGAATATGATGTGGTTGGTCAATTTCATTGTGGAACTGTCCACTGGGAGACTCCCATGTCCAGCATTTAGGTTCGGCCTTCTGGAACTCTGAGTTACCATGGATGGTCTTGGTCGACATGATGAATTCAGACAGTCTCTCACCTTGATCCTTCCATTCTAGGCCATGTGTCCCAATATGGAGTTCTTCGGGCGACCTTCTCGGACCAATCTTGGCATTAAAATCACCAACAATCATCTTGTAGAAGGTGTAGTCTTCTTTATAAAACTTCTCCAGTTCCATGTAGAACCTCTCAATTTCTTCTTCATTGTAGTTGGAAGTTGGTGCATAGATGATGAAGATAGAAACTGCAGGTAGTGAGCCACATCTATTCAAGCGTAATTGTCCAATTCGGGTTGTTAGGCATTCGAATGAATCGATGCTCACGGCCAAGTTTGTGTTGACAAGGACACCAATGCCACCAATGCCTCTGTTGTCACATGTTCCGAGGAACAATTCTTCTCCAGTGTCAAAAATGGCGTTATGTGATTGATGTCTCCTTGTTTCGGTAAGACCAATGATGTTGTACTTGATCTTCTGTGCTTGCACCATCAGGTCCTCGATGGATGTTTCTGATGCCAGTGTTCGTGCGTTGAAAGTACAGACAATCATTTTAGTCTTTCTTCATTTTGGCAACCTAGTTCGTGTCCGAGATTTTTTCAGCCTCTCCTTGCTCATCTTTCTTAACGCTGCCATATTGGGGGCTCTTTTGGTGACAGGGGAATGAGGCCAATTGTTGTTACTGTTGTTGGCATATTGAATACACGACGGGTAGCTTGCTAGGCTCTGCCGTGCGGGCAGAATACTCTCGATAGCTTGCCGGGCTCTCCGATAGGGACTGCAGCTTTTAGGGTGGCCTCCAATCGCCCTTAGAGGTGTTACCATGGTTCACACCAAATTTGAACCCTATCAAATATGGTGCGGGAATAATGGGTATTAAGTGTTTTATGGTGTGTCCGGAGAGTGGCCTGGAGCATGGTGGTTTCTGGGTAGTGGATGTAGTGGGGGTCGGCCAATGAGGTATTTATCTGGCTTGGGTAGGGTGGGGTGTCTGAGTTTGACCCCTCCCTCAGATGCCGGAGATTGGAGGAGGCAGACAGAGGATCTTTTTCCAGGTCTCGTTGAACCTAGAGTTCAAGGTAGCAAAGTTCTGCTTACCTGGCTTTGCGGGGCTTCACTCGTGCATGAGGTTTGGCCCAAGTGTCCGGAGAGCAGCCTGGATCATGGTGGGGGCTTGGTAGTGGATGCAATAAAGGAAGACCTCAAAGAAAGAAGAACAGTAGTATTGGCCAGTGCAACAGAAGCCGGGAAAAGTATTCGTAATGCTCGCCTGTCCTTTGCCAACTACAAGACCAAGATGACTGCTTTCCGACATCCCAATGGATCTATCACATCTTCCAGAAAGACAATGGAGAGGATTATTCACGACTTCTACTCGGATCTCTTTGAAGCCATGTCCACCTGCCCACATACCAAATTCCGCAGGATGGATATGTCGTTCCCAACGTTCTCCCTTCTGAAATCAGACACACCATTTAATTAGTAAAGACTCGTACAGCACCTGGTGCGGACAAGGTCAGACCTGAACACCTGAAGAATCTGCCACCAGTACTCATTAATACATTGGCTCAACTCTTCACATGCTACCTGTCTGAATGCAAGGTTCCATCTCAGTGGACAACTAGTAGGACCGTTCTGTTGCACAAGAAGGGAGACATCCACGACAAGCGTGGAATGCATTAAGAGCGTCAAAGAGGTGGTTAAGAGAATGAAGAACCTCCGACTCCAGGCACATATTTTCGATTCCACCGTTCTTCCTGCACTAACATATGCCTCAGAGACCTGGGCCCTATGCAAACAGGATGAGAATGCTATTAGGAATCCCAAAGAGGAATCAAAAGAGCTATGCTGGGAATATCATGTCTCACTCAAGTGAGAGAAGGAATCCGGAGTTCTGACCTCCGTCGACGGTCAAAAATCAGGGATGCTGTCTCATTTGCCAAGGCATCAAAAATCAGATGGGCTGGTCATGTAATGCAATTCAGAGAAGACCGCTGGACTAGAGCTGTTACCGACTGGATTCCACGGGATGTCAGAAGACCTCGTGGCCGCCCACCAACTAGATGGTCAGATTTCTTCATCAAATCCCTGAATGAACGATTTGAGGCTCTTCTTGTTCCTGGAGCAAGCAGATATCATTGGGCTGCACTAGCACGCAACAGGGACAAATGGAGATGTTACTGGCACCCGCTCCAGCAAAACGAAGATCAACAGGACTACAAGTGATACAAGTTACTTCAATTTTATTGGGTAAACTGATATGTCAAGGTCCTTTGGAGTAGTTTCTTAAGAATATTTAATTTTTTTAGTCTCCAGCTTTATTGCACTCAGTTTTTCCAAAGTTGATTTCATTAATTCTAGATGTTGCTGAAATTTTATTTTTTGATCTAAGGCAAATTATTTGAGAAAAATAAAGATAACCTAAAAATATAAGAAAAGATAGGAATACATAATACACAGATATGGTGGACAATTTATCCTGGATAGTTACATAGAGCTAGTTATAGTACATTGTGAGATACTTCAATTAAACGTGATTGTGGTGACTTTGAAGATAAATAATTCACCAAACCCTCTTCTTGGGGTAAAATCCAGTTTATATATCAAGAAACAAAGGTATTTTGCTCCAAAAATATTTCTCAGAAGCTCATGAAAGTTAATGTCATTAACATCAAGAGAAACTTTGCTTGCATAAAAGATCCATAAATTTCATGAAAGGAATATCACCTAAAATGGTTTTGTTTCCAGGGGCCAGGAGGATGGATAAATGGTTGGAAACTTGCCACAAGTGTGTGTGTGTGTGTATGCCTGTGTGTGTGCAGGAGGGCTGTCGAAAGGCAGTTCAAATAAAAAAGGGGGATGAACATGACAATAATAGTTGGAATGATAATTTTGGACAAGATCTAAGTGTTGAAAATAGGTAAAGGGATATACCTGATAATCTTTAATTATATGTATTACAAACTATAAAGCCCAAAAGGAACAGAGAGAGAGACAGAAACAGAGACAGACACAGAGACAGAGAAACCGAGAGAGAGAGACCGAGACAGAGTGTGTCAGAGAGAGAGACAGAGTAAAGAAACAGAGAAAGACAAAGAAAAGTGCCTGCTATAGTGGCAGATGGGAAGAAGCAGGGTGGAGAGTAACTGGGACCATTGGTGATTGGTGTTGGGAAAAGTACAGTGGTGAAGGGTCAAGTGTTGTAACATTATATGACAAATCCAATCACGAACAACTTTGTAAATGTGTATATCACTGTGCTTTGATTAAAATAAATTAAACATTGTTTCCATAATCCCTTGAGTCTTTTTGAGCAGGAATTAGTGAAAGATGGAAAATATGACAACAAGGAGTATTTAAAGCCATTGACATGATAAAAAAAAATATTGTAACCACACAGTAGGTAAAATCACAATGTGGCAATGAGATCCCAATTGTATCACTGTATCACTGTCATCCTGTTGATGATCAATTTGCTCCAGCAGGCACCAGTAATGTCTCCATTGTGAGACTTGTTACTGTTTTTGGCATAGCAAATATACCACAGGTAGCTTGCCAGACTCTGTCTTGCGGGCAAGATATTCTTGATAGCTTGCCTAGCTCTCCGAGAGGGGCAGAGGAATCGAACCTGGGTCAGCCGAGTGCAAGGCGAACCCCCACCCACTGAGCTATCATTCCAGCCTGAGATTCCAATTAAAATGAGAAAATACCAACAAATAGTGTGCAAACCACAGGTCTGAATACTTTCTTCCAAATCATTGCATATAAGTATAGAATAAGTGACACAGCACACAGACTTGCTCCAGAGTGAGGTTCTAGAGTTTGTATGCTAGCCTGATGGTCAATTTAGAACTGATATAGGAATTCAGCTTACAGATTATGACTTCTGTAATTGTATGAAATTGCTTTAAATCTGTTCAAAATATCACGATTTGAAAATTAGGGGGGGGGAATCAAAACCAGTCCTTGTCAATATTACAATTTTTTTTATAGTTGAATGATTCTCTTCTCTTTAAAAATAAGATCATGTTTGGCATCATTTATTGAATATTTATTTCTAACTGCATACATCCCTTCTGTGAAGTATCACAGTTGAAATGTTCATATTCATGGGGATATAACCTTAAAACTGTTAGCCTTACTGTTCTGTCAATAGCTCAGGCACTCTCCAAGGGTAGGATGAAATTTTAGTAGTGGGTTTATGTGTACCCCCAAGTATTTCAAATTTAAAGTAGTGGCTTGTTTATGAAATATGTCAGATTAAATTTCTAAAAGTACTCAATTTCAGCTTGGAAAACTTAGAACAGCACCCCCCCTAGTTTTACAGTGGTAATAAAGAATTCCCTCTACAATGTTTTTGCTAATATTAAAAGTCTAAGATCAACTTGGCCCTCTTTTCCTTATAAATAAGCAAGTGAGCAAATTTCTAATCCTACTCCTATTTATTTGAGTAAGAGGTTGCTCTTCATAGACTCAAAATATTATCAATGAGTTAAATCCAGTGCTTAGGCTGGCTTCCTTGAGGCTGGAGACAATACCTAACTTGGGGAGGAGTATTACAAATTTAGAAACAAAGAGTTATGCCTGACCTCTCTTGTGCTCCCATATGTATAAATCTTATAATTCTGTACACAGATTAATAGTTTGCACACCCTTTCTCTATTATAAGATCTTGTGTGTTGACCTCATTTGGTTTCAATTTTGGAAAAAAATATGAGGTTTACATAAAAACATATATGTGCTTTACAGTTATCATTTACTTAATTGCAGCTGTATTGTCCTATCATCTGATCTTTCCAAGAATAATACAGCCAACTTAGGCTAATTTTTGAAGTTAGAAATTCATTCCTGGAGTATAGGGGAAGGACCAGAAGGTGATGGACGTTTCTATAATTATACAAAGATTCCTTTCCTTTTATGTGGAATGGGGATATGGGACACACCTGGAGGTGCTTCTTGCTCTGCATTCATGGATCATTCCTGGCAGTGCTTGGGGGGATACTACGTGGTTCCAGGGATCAAGTGTGGTTCTGATGCAAGTGAGACAAGCACCTTACCACTTGGCCTATGTCGCTGGACCTTTTAAAATGGGAACATTATCTCTGGAAGGTCAGAGGCTTTTCCTACAATACTTGGCTCAGGCCTACTAGCTTGCTGACATGAGGACAGCCTGGTTGTGCAGTCAGTGCCGCTGGCCCCAAGGTGCTTGGCTGACATACCGATCATTGTGTGGTAGTCCATGTTTTGGATCATGGTCAAGTATTTCCACATGTTATATATCTGTTCTATCACCTGAGATAGCTCCCTGTCCCTAGACGTTCTTCTACTCTAGATAGTTGAAAACTATCCCCATGATGTATAATTCCCTAAGCAGAAGTTAAGATTGATGAAATTCTGAGATTCATTTAATTTATTTTGCAGTTTTTTTTAAATTATTATTTGGGGGAGCAGCTAGCTATTCTAAGGGATTCTTTCTGGCTCTCTGGCTCTGTACTCACTTTTGGCAGTGCTCAGAAGACCATGTGGGGTGGATTGAACTTGGGCTGGCTACATGCAACACAAGTGCCCTATCCACTGTAACATTGCTCTGACCCCAGATCTTTGATTTATTATTCTCAGAAATGTTTTAGAAATTTCTATGGGAAATTTTATCAATTTCCCTATTCAAACCTCTTTCCACTATTAAATACTGAGAATTCTTTCAACTTGCAAAATTTCTTTGGAACAAGTTTTTCTTTTTTTTCTTTTTTTTTTTTTTTGCTTTTTGGGTCACACCCAGCGATGCTCAGGGGTTACTCCTGGCTTTGCACTCAGGAATTTCTCCTGGCAGTGCTTGGGGGACCATATGGGATGCCGGGGATCGAACCGAGGTTGGCCACGTGCAAAGGCAAACGCCCTACCCGCTGTGCTATCGCTCCGGCCCCTGGAACAAGTTTTTCTTTACTCCTGCATCACTCCAAGGTCTTTA
The DNA here is from genome assembly GCF_027595985.1 of Sorex araneus. NCBI lineage: Eukaryota > Metazoa > Chordata > Mammalia > Eulipotyphla > Soricidae > Sorex > Sorex araneus. Next base: position 105,790,362 of record NC_073307.1, on the reverse strand, counting down.
CCCCAGTTCTGACCCCCTTTGAAACACTCTGATAACTCTTTCCCGAATCTCTTTGGTTTTAACTCCATATACCACAGGATTGAGAGCAGGAGGGAAGAGCAAATAGACATTGGCCAAAAGAATATGAATATGGAGCGGGACATGGTGGCCAAAGCGATGCGTGAAAAAGGAGAAGAGAGCCGGTGTGTATGAAATCAGTATGACGCAGACATGTGAACCACAAGTTCCTAAGGCCTTGGTCCGAGCTTCATGGGATGAGAGGCGAAGGACAGCTCTGGCGATGAGGATATAGGAGAGACCAATGCAGACTAAATCAACTCCAATGACCAACAGCGCTGCTGTCAACCCATACACACGGTTAGGTCTGGTGTCTCCACAAGCCAGTTTTACTACAGCCATGTGCTCGCAATAGGTGTGTGGTATTACATGGCTTTTGCAGAAATCCAGACGCCTAATGAGAAAAGGACACGGCAGCATAAGCATGGAGCCCCGCATCATAGCAGCAACACCAATGCGTGCAATTATAGTGTCAGTGAGGATAGTGGCATAGCGGAGTGGGTGACAGATGGCCACGTAGCGATCAAAGGCCATAGCCAGCAGCACAGTGGACTCCATCATGCAGAAGGCATGAATGAAGAACATCTGTGCCAGACATCCTGCTGCAGAGATGTGTCCAGCTCCACACCACAGGATGGCCAGTAGCTTGGGGACTGTGGAGAAGGAGGCAGCCAAATCGATGGTTGAGAGCATGCACAGGAACAGGTACACAGGCTTGTGCAGGCTTGGTTCTGTGGCAACAATCACCAGAATAGTTATGTTACCCACAATTGTGGCTGTGCCCAGACAGCACACGGGGAGCGAGAGCCACAAGTGGAACTGTTCCAGACCTGGGATGCCCAGGAGGAAGAAAACCGAAGAATCCAGATTTGTGTGATTGGGGGACTCCATGGTCTGGTCAAGAGATCTGAGCATCTTCGCAGATTAGAAACTCTAACAGAATTTCATATAACCTGGGAGACAACACAGAATAAGGATATATATTAGTAATGCTATCTCTAAATGTTAGGCAAATATTGTCATCTATAAAATAGGGATAATAGCACTATTCCCTAGAAGTGCTAATAGAGTGTGTGAAATGATATCCTTAATGAAACTTGATTGGTGACTGATTCAAAATATGTACTAAACAAAATTGATGAATATAAGATAGTGCTTGAATCAACTCATAGATTAGAATTGTCTTCTTGCTAGGGTCTAATAGCATTAAAATAAATGATGGCTATTATTAATATTATTCTTAGTAAATGCACTTTATGGAATATGGAAAGAGGTTGTGTGTGTTTTTTTTTCAATTCAGAACACCAGCTCAGGGAGTGATCATTTGTCTTGTTTTTCATATAAGAGTGGGTTCTGATTTGGATCCTAGAGTTTGCTAATTATTTCTGATCATATTGCTGCTGTTGTTTCCACCCCTTTCTCTAATCACACATATTTTCACATATCCCTAATTAATACTACTCATTTAAAATTTTTAAGATGCTTTACCTACACTCAGTTTTTATTCTGGAAGGTGTTGATGTTCGCTCTTTCTGGATTTATTTTTGCTTCTAAGACAGAAACTCCTAACCTAGCTCAAGTTTACTCCTGAAATTATTTGCATCCACATTCTATCTATGATTTTTAATGATGCCACATAAGATTCTAGTAAAATTTGTCTTATTCTTACTCATCATATCAATTAGTGATTTTATAAAATGATCTTGCAACCAAAGATCTCACACTCCTCTCTCATTTATCCTATTTCTGTCCCATAAAAAAAGCATAATATATACCAAGTGGTGTTTCAGCTAAAAGGAAATATGAAGAATATGGAAAAATAAGCAAGTAATGGGATAGAGGAGATGTCTAATTATTAGGATAAAAGCTGCAAACTCACCTTAACTGGAATTGTTCATAGTCTGAGAACCTACTAACAAGAAATTTACTTTCATTTATGTGAAATTCTTGATGTGAAGATAATCAATAACTAGTAATTTAGAAGAACTGGAGAGATCGCACAGCAGGTGGAGCATTTGCCTTGCATGAGGCCGACCCGTGTTTGATACCTCTGTCTCTCTCAGAGAGCACGGAAAGCTACCATGAATATCCCGCCCACATGGCAGAGACTGGCAAGCTCCCCATGGCATATTCCACATGCCAATAACAGTAAAAGCAAGTCTCACAATGGAAACATTACTGGTGCCCACTTGAGCAAATCGATAAACAGTGGGATGACAGTGCTACAGTGCAGTAATTTAGAATCTAGAAAAAGTGCTGAAATTATAATTATTTTTAAATGATACTAGGAAGTGTAGAATTTAGAAGTCTTTGTCAAGAATAGTCAGCTTCCCGTTCGGGTTGAAAGATGTGTGCCGAAAGTAGACTATAGACTGCACACAATGGCTACTCAATACCTCTATTGCAAACGACAACACCCAAAAGAAGAACAAAAGGGAATGCACTGCCTCAGAGGCGGGGTGGGGTGCTGGGGGATGGGAGGGGGTGGTGGAAGGGATACTGGGAACATTGGTGGGGGAGAATGGGCACTGGTGGAGGGATGGGTAAATGATCACTGTATGACTGAAATGCAAACACAAAAGTTCATAAGCTTGTAACTGTACCTCATGGTGAGTCACTAATGAAAAAAATAATAATAGCTTCTTGTCACAACTTTTCCTTATTCCAGGTATTTAAACATCATATGAAAAAAGTTAACACTTTTTCCTTCATGAAACAACTATTGTATTGCATAGTCACTTAAAAACAAAATCCGTGAAGAGCCTTTAGTTTTGGCTACACACAAGGTCCTTCCTACTATGAATATGGATTTAAGAAATCAAGGAGAAAAGAAACCTAACCAGATAGACAAAACATGTTGATGTATTAATTCTGTGGCTATTCTCACTGACAAAGGACTCAAATGAAGGAGAATAAATTGGTAACAAATACTATTCACTTCACACTTCAAGGACACCACATAACCTCCATAGAAGAGGAATAACTGTGACTTAAACTAGTAGGTTCTTATGAATCTTCTTATTGGGCACACTGCTTTGTGAATTTTTGGTAGAGAAGGCAGAAAGCAAAGATTGAAGCCATGGTTAAATTGAACCTACAGTTGCATTTCTTAAGAAGCACATAAAAGAACTTGTTCACAGAACCTGACTGATCTCAATGTAACATGGGTTTTCTATTATCCTTGGGCTTTACTTAATATTCAGACATATATGCTTTCCATATTTTGTTTGTCCTTACATATCACTTGAAGAAAGTATATTTTAGAGTTGTATAACTTAGACTTTAAAATAAAAATAGCATATTGGCAAAAAGTATGTTAGCATTAGAGCCTATGAAATTAGGAACAAACCTGTGTTTACCTCTTACTGACAGTATTACCTGGGTAAAGTCAATTTTCCTCTAAGATTTAAAAGTTTCTCAATATGTAATACGGTAATAACATTCTGTAAATTTATTGACTTTTATCTACTTATTGATATTTAGTTAAAGACAATAACCTCATGCTGTTTATTGCATAGAGATAGGATCAATAAATATTATTTACCATTATCATTACTTTCACTTCAGTAGAAAGGTGAGTTTGTCTCAAAACCAGGCACCATAATTCACAGTTGTTGAGAGTTGAGCTTCAGGCATACAGTATTCTAACACCAACCCCAAAACCAGTCAGCTTCCCTACTTCAACGTCCCAGTTTCCCTTCACCTCATAGTCTTCCTCCTTGACAGATACATATTTAGGTTTGGTTGTTGTATTTTGGATGTCTTCAGTTTTGTTGACTCTGTGGTTCAGATACATAGATATACCACTACTCTACACTGCCAATGTGACTAAAGCCTCAGTTACTCCCCACTCTGTTTGCCTTTTCTTACTTCCCTTCTTTTCTCAGTTTCTATCCTATCCTTCTCAGCCCCGTAATCTAGGATCCAGAATAATCTAGGTATGCCCATTTTGAGATCTTGCATTTTCTTTGCCGTGTTTTTCTATAGACCACAGATAAGTGAGAATCTTTGGCAATTATCCTTCCTGAACTTTGCTTAACATGATATCTTCCAAATTGCAGAAAGCTGCATGACCAGCTACACTATAGCCCTAGGTTGAAAATTACACAATTAAAATTTATACTCTAAGGTAAGCTTGCTGGAAAAAAAATTCTATAATTGTTTTCTGTGTACCCTCTCAAACCCTATGACAATTATTTGGAGGTCGGAAGAATTCCTTGCTATTTTTAGTCAAACTTGATAGATTCTACTCCATTTTTTCTCACCAAGTTAATGTGATGGTGAATTTCTGTTCAACTGGGTAACTCACCATAGATAATGGAGCTAGAATCAGATGCAATAGGAGGAAAACCATGCTCACTAAACTACCCCAGCCACTTCTTTTACATTGGGTATCCCCACAGTTTCCATTTCTCTTAGAATTTGCCTTAACATAGTGGGGAGGCATAACTTGAGGCTTCTTTTTTAAAAATTTAATTTAATTTAATTAATTATATTTTTCATTGACCCACAGCAATATACAGTTGCAAAGTTATTCATGATTTGGTTTTAGTCATATAATGTTCCAACACCTGACCCTTCACCAGTGTGTTTCCCAGACCAATGGTCCCAGTTTCCCTCCTCCCACCCTCACTACATGGTAATAATTTTTGGAAATAATCATGTTTGTGAGACTTGTTACTGTTTTTGGCATATCATGCAGGCGAGATATTCTCTGTAGCTTGCCGGACTCTTGAGAGAGGCGGAGGAATCGAACCCGGGTCGCCTGTGTGCAAGGCAAACGCCCTACCTGCTGTGCTATCACTCCAGCCCCTGGTGCCTACTCGAACAAATCAATGAGTGATCATGTTAGATTGGAACTGAGTGTTGTAAGTAGGTAAAAGGATACATCTGATAAACTTCCACTATCTGTATTGCAAACTATGAGATTCCTAAAAGAATGATGTGAGAGAGAGAGAGAAGAAAACTTGAGACTTCTTCACCAGAATTTGTTCATCTTTAGTTCTCTGACTGCCTCTATGATTTTTTCCAATTAGCTGCTGAGATAAGCACAAATAACCACGCATTACTTCAAATAACTCATTTCATAATTTAATTCTATTTCTAAACATTAATTTTAGCCACTTTAATTTTTTCTATAGAATCTCAACCTTTATACATCAACCCATCCAAAAGACTATGTACTCTTATGATCCCACTCAATGCTATCACCATCCCATTCAACTCACAAGAATAAGTCTGATGTCTCATACCATATCTTGTAGAAAACATCTTATGATAATAATAAATATCCGATTATGCTTACATCTTAGCTTGCACCTTTATCTTAATCTCGAATCTATTTCTATTGTGATATTCCATCCAATTTCTTCAATAAGGTAAAAGTTCCCACATCACAATTTGAGAGAGAAAAATGGAATAGAGACTTTACATGCCTGAAAACTCTACCAGAAATCATAGGTGTTTCTGTGTACTAAATATTTACACAGCTAAATATGGGCTACTTCTGTTCAATGTTAGGACGTTAGCCATAAGAAAATTTATTTATTTTTTTTCACATTGATCAATTTGAAAAGAACTTTCCAGTCAAGGTGAAAATTTCTAGTTCTTTTGAGCTCTTTTAGTTTTCATAAATTGGTGTGCTCTGCTACCTTTTAAAACATTCTTTTTTTTAATTAATAGTTTATTTTTAATTAGTGAGTCAACGTGAGGTTACAGTTACAGATTTTTACATTTTTGTGCTCATGTTTCTCCCTTACAAAGTTCGATAACCCATCCCTTCACCAGTGCCCATTCTCCACCACCAGTAAACCCAGCATCCCTCCCCCCTCCCCAGTCTCATCTCCCCCCACCCCACACTGCCACTAAGCCATAAGAAAATTTAAAGTAGTCATTTAGAATCCTAGATCATGAGAAAACTCAATATAATCTTAAAGTTTCTGCTTTCTTACTGCTTATCTTCATAGTGTCTGTCTAACTCATTAGGCACACACATTTTTGCAAATGCTTAGTGAATAATTCTTTTTTGATAGTAATTTCAGTGATATTATAGAAAAAGTTTTGAGATATTTTTAATGCTGCCTCCCTCTCCAAGCAAGGTCTGGTTAATATTGCTCCTTCCTTGTTTACCACTTTGCTCCTATTTCCAGTAAGCCAAATCTAAACTAAAATCCCTAATATAAGATGTCCACTAAAACTCTAAACCAGTCTTCACAAAGTGCTGTTTAGCAAAATATCTTTTATGGCTCCTGAAATTCATTCTTCCTCCTTTCAGCAACATCTTATCACCAATAATAGAGATTTTTAAAAAACATTTAAGAAATGCTTTTTTTCAGATTTTTTCCAAACTCACATGATTCTGGGACAGCACACATGAGAAGGCAAAACTATGTGGGATCATCCTCAAAAAATCCAAGTGCATTACTAGTCTTCTGCCCTCAACTATTTGAATTCTGGAACAGTGGTGGAGCTAATTAAACATCTCAGCCCCACCTGGGAGCCTTCTGGGTTGCACTGGGTTTATGGCTAAAGCCAGCTGGGGAGATTCTGTGATCCCCAGAAAATTGAGCATCCTAAAAAAAAGGAAGATAATTCTGTCCCTCTCAAAATAACAAAAAAAAAATAAAAAAGAAAGAAAGAAAATTGAGCATCCAAGTTGGTATTTTCTTTTCCATTTTCATAGTTTACCAGTTTAGAATATACAGACAAAATTAGAGAAAAATTTTGTTAAGTAAGAAAGAAAAATTATTTATGATCTACTCTCCTATAGCTCTTTATTTGTCTATGCTTTAATTATCTTGATCTGGGCTGGCACTGATTATATGAGACATCTTAATACTTTAGGACTGCAGAAGCCATAGGTGCTGCTGGCATCTGATTATTCTGTTTCCATTGTAGTACCATTCTCAAGGAGTACCAAAACATACTCTATCATTCACTTCTATGATTTTATATCCCTAGATCATTCTTTTATGCTTACTCTTCTCTGGATCACTACTCTTAGAAAGATCACTACACTTATACCTGTTCTTGAATTAGGCATTGATTCATAGTTGCAAGGAAACTGACTTTATGAGATGCCTTGTCATTTTTTAAATTATCTGTGAAAGATAGAGCAAAATTACAGTAGAAATTATATCCATATCTAAAAGATTCGACTTACCTGGATCTAAGACTTTGTAAAACAATTAGCTTTTTTTCTTTTTTCAATTTTTTGTCCATGAGGTAATTATGACTGAGATTTGCATACTACACATTGCTCAACTTTGATATCTTTTTGTTGATATTTTGATATCTTTTGTTGAGAATTCATCCATTCTGCATGTCTCAGTACTATATTTACAAAGAGCTAGCTCTATTGTTTTAAATCTATATTCCAGTTTTCCCTTTTCTAACAAACTCTTGGTACAACTACTAACATATATAAAGAGTTCAGTTGATATGGCCAAATCACTTATATAATCTTTATTGTGTAGCTCAGAATTCTTTCCTAACTTGAATAATGTCTAAACTTTGGTTCTAGGAAACTCAACCTTAGGCACTACTTAGGATCCATCACTATACATGGAAACTTTAAAGAATTGTCTGTAAAAATGATGTTCTCTTTCTATAATTAACTGCACCGTTTTATCTCATTGTCATCCAGATAAATGCTCCTCTAATCATTTTCTCTTCAAATCTTACTATACTTAAATGTATCTATCCTGGTTGTAGTAGTCTATAGTGCTGAACCAGATCTGAATTTTATTCCACTGAATATTCTTAATTGCAATTCCTGACTCACTGAAAATGTTTTAAAACTTTAGTGGACCTCCAAATTATCCATATTCTTGTTATAATGGAAAGTGCTAGTCTACATCCCAAGTATTCCTGATTCTCTACATTTAAAACAAGGTACCCAGATTTTCCTAACAATTTTCAATTAACACTGGCAATGCTTTTTAGGGATCACATTTTAAAATATTTCTCTGTTCATTAAAAATATGATTAGATTTTCATACTTAAGTTGCTGGTCTAGTAACTTCCGTTTCAATGTATAGAGTACATAAGTACATCTCACCCTGGTTTGATTTCCAACGTCCCATATGGTGTCCCATGCTTGAAAGAGTGATCCCTGAGCACAGAATCAAGAATAAGCCCTGAGTACAGATGGTTGTGTCATTCCCCCACCAAAAGAAATATGCTGTGAATATCTCTGTTTGAAAGGAGTGCCCCAAAGGTGCTTGAGGGCTTCGGGGCTTCTCCCAGGATAGGTATAACTGACAATTCAGTGATAGGGACTGGTATAGGACTATATGCAGGAGTGTCTAGGGATCATGCAATGCAGGGAGTTGGGCTAAAGGGTTAAATAATGCAACACATGCTCTCAAAACCTTTAAAATATATCCCTGACCCTATCACAAATACCTTTATTAAGTCACCTTAAAAATCTATAACAGAGCAAGAGTTAGCAATATTTCTTTCTCAGGAAACTACACTGAATGTCCCAGAAATAGCTTTTTTGTCTCCAATAAAGTTTCTTCCAAGAAATTTTCAATTCATTCCACTCTTATTATTTAGTAAATAAATAAATAAAATAAGAAAGAAATAAAGATTTGCAACATCTTTATTGACAATCTCAAATAAATCTACCTTTCATTTATCACTTCTACAGATTTTCATTTATAATTTTTATAAATTTTCAGTGAAAATTAGATTTCTATGGATATTATGATTCTGTGATCTATCAATTTGCATTGGCATAATAAGGATCTCCAGAATTTCTTTTCTAGAATATTTCCAGAACTGGTGGGTATAGTGCAAACTCTGAAAGTTGTCCTTTTTTTTTGGTCTATAATGCAAGTTCCTAAAAAGTTTTGATTGCCAGGAATCTACATAAAAATTAGCTAGCTGTTCTCAACAGTTCCAGTGACATTCTGGATAAGAATAAGATCCTGACTGTCTTTCCCAGTTAAAATTTATTTTCCATATACTGGTTGATTTAGAGAGTTGGCTGGCCCATATGACTAATCAGTGTTATTTTTTAAAATTTATTTCTTAGTTTAAATTCTCACTCACTGTCACTATCACTGTCATCCCGTTGCTCATCAATTTGCTCAAGAGGGCACTAGTAATGTCTCCACTGTGAGATTTGTTGTTACTATGTTTGGCATATCGGATACGCCATGGGTAGCTTGCTAGGCTCTGGCATGTGGGCGAGATACTCTTGATAGCTTGCTGGGCTCTCAGAGAAGGGCGAAGGAATGAAACTTGGGCCAGCTGCATGCAAGGCAAACGCCCTACCTACCGCTGTGCTATCATTCCAGCCCAAATTCTCACTCATGTGCTTTAAATTTATCATAAAGGGTTAGTCCTTGAGAATCCAGAATTCCTACCAGCCCCTGTCGCCTCGCCAATATAAGCAAAGTCCAAAATCAGTGTATGTTCCCTTTCTCCACTGCAAACTGATTGAATGCTCCTAGGCATAAAATATAAGAATAAACCAAAGTAATAAATCAAAGTTTCTTTATATATTTTGCTAAAGGGCCTTTTATTCAACCATAATAAGAATCCCAAAGGTCAATTTGGTCAAAACAGTTAAATAAGGAGTATCTATGGAAAATTCATATGGGTCATACCTGGGCAGAGGGTCAAATATGTAACCAAAAAGATCTTAAATTATCAGACAGTCCCATTAGCTTAAGTGAGACTAATGCAAAATGTTAATCTTATTTCAGCAACACAAAATGACTCCTAAATAAACAAGACATCTGTGGGAAACAAATGAGAATTCTCTGATACTGTTTGATAATTAAATAAGTTTTTATGATAAAATAGTACCTAGGTTAAAATGAAAAGTGTGAAACAGAACCACAAATTTATTTAATATGTAAACCCTTTTTTTTTTCGCTTTACACCCAGCAATGCACAGGGGTTATTGCTGGCTCTGCACTCAGGAATTACTCGATTACTCCTGGCGGTGCTCAGGGGACCATATGAGATGCTGGGAATTGAACCTGGGTCAGCTGCGCGCAAGGCAAACACCCTACCCGCTGTGCTATTGCTCTAGCACCCTGAGTTGTAAACCTTTAATCGTGTGAAAGGACAGTGAACACTCTGGTGGAGAGTACGTGTTGGAATATTGATATGCATAGGATCCTATTATCTATAGCATTGTAAATCAGAATGACTCATCATCATCATCATCATCCTGCTGATCATCGATTTTCTCGAGTCTCAGTAAATCAGAATGACTAAAAAGAAAAAAAAAGTGGTGTTAGAATGTCATCAAAAAGGAAGATTTTTATTGAAAATAAATAGAATTTTTTTCTTTGTTTTGGGGTCACACCCAGAGCTATTCAGGGCTTACTCTTGGCTCTGTGCTCAGGGATCATTCCTGGCAAATTCAGGGACCATATGGGTTGCCAGGGATTGAACCAAGGTCAGTAACATGCAAGGCAAACATCCTATCTGCTGTACTATCACTCCACACCTATGCAAAACAGAATTCTTTAAGTAATCTTTGGTCTAATTGGTTACAAGCACTACAAGAAAGCATTCCTATTTGGACAGAAGTAGAAAGAAATGTAAAAACACAAATGTGAATGCACATATTTTATTTATTTTTTATTTAAATTCATTTATTTTTAATTAGTGAATCACCGTGAGGGTGCAGTTACAGATGTATACACTTTTGTGCTTATGCTTCCTTCATACAAAGTTCGGGAACCCATCCCTTCACTAGTGCCCATTCTCCACCACCAGTAAACCCAGCATCCCTCCCACCCTCCCCAATCCCATCTCCCCCCACCCCACCCTGCCACTGTGGCAGGGCATTCCCTTCTGTTCTCTCTCTCTAATTAGCTGTTGTGTTTTGTAATAAAGGTGTTGAGTGGCCACTGTGCTCCGTCTCTAACCCTCGTTCAGCCCGCAATTCCCTTCCTCCACATGGCCTTCGACTGCATTAAAGTTGGTGATCCCTTCTCTGAGTTGTCCTTTCCCCAGAATGTGAGGCCAGCCTCCAAGCCATGGAGTCAACCTCCTGGTACTTATTTCTACAATTCTTGGGTGTTAGTCTCCCACTCTGTTATTCTATATACCATAGATGTGTGCAATCTTTCTATGTCTGTCTCTCTCTTTCTGACTCATTTCACTCAGCATGAAACTTTTCATGCTGATCCACTTATATGCAAACGTCATGACCTCCTGTTTTCTGACAGCTGCATAGTATTCCATTGTATAGATGTACCAAAGTTTCCTCAACCAGTCATCCGTTCTAGGGCATTCGGGTTTTTTCCAGATTCTGGCTATTGTAAACAGTGCTGCGATGAACATACATGTGCAGATGTCGTTTCGATTATACTTTTTTGCCTCTCTGGGATATATTCCCAGCAGTGGTATTGCTGGGTCAAATGGGAGCTCAATATCTAATTTTTTGAGAATCGTCCATATTGTTTTCCAGAAGGGCCGAACCAGTCGGCATTCCCACCAGCAGTGTAGAAGGGTCCCTTTCTCCCCACATCCTCTCCAACAGCGGTTGCTTTTGTTCTTTTGGATGTGTGCTAGTCTCTGTGGTGTGAGGTGGTATCTCATGGTTGTTTTGATCTGCATCTCTCTGATGATTAGTGATGTAGAGCACTTTTTCATGTGCCTTTTGGCCATTCGTATCTCTTCCTTGGTAAAGTTTCTGTTCATTTCTTCGCCCCATTTTTTGATGGGGTTGGATGTTTTCTTCTTGTAGAGTTCAACCAGTGCTTTATATACCATTGATATTAACCCCTTATCTGATGGGTATTGTGTAAATATCCTTTCCCATTCTGTGGATAGTCTTTGTATTCTGGTCACTGTATCTTTTGCGGTGCAGAAGCTTTTTAGTTTAATGTAGTCCCATTTGTTGATCTCTGTTTTTACTAGATTGCTTAGTTCCGTGTCACCTTTGAAGATACCTTTATCTTCAATATCATGGAGGGTTTCGCCGACCTTGTCTTCAATGTACCTTATGGTTTGTGGTCTAATGTTGAGGTCTTTAATCCATTTTGATCTGACTTTTGTGCATGGTGTCAGGTCAAGGTCTAAGCCCATTTTTTTGCATGTCGTTGTCCAGTTGTTCCAGCACCATTTGTTAAAGAGACTTTCCTTGCTCTACTTCACATCTCTTGCTCCCTTATCGAAGATTAGATGATCATACATTTGGGGTTCTGTGTAGGAGTATTCCACCCTGTTCCATTGGTCTACGGCTCTGCCTTTGTTCCAGTACCATGCTGTTTTAATTGTTACTGCTTTGTAGCAAAGTTTGAGGTTGGGGAGGGTGATGCCTCCCATCATCTTTTTCCCAAGAATTGTTTTAGCTATCCTTGGACGTTTGTTGTTCCATATGAATTTTAAGATTGCTTGATCCATTTCTTTGAAGAATGTCATGGGTATCCTTACTTTGAAAATCTATATGCCACAAAACAGGAGAACCTAAAAGAAATGGATGGATTCCTCGATTCCTACAATCTCCCAAGACTGAACAAAGAAGACTTGGAATACCTGAATAGACCCATCAATGTTAAGGAAATTGAAACGGTAATCAAAAACCTCCCGAAAAACAAAAGCCCAGGCCCAGATGGTTTCACTGGCGAATTCTTCCAAACATTTAAAGAAGACCTGTTGCCTGTTTTCCTCAAACTTTTCCAGGAAATTGAAAAAAACAGGAACTCTCCCAAACAGTTTCTATGAAGCACACATCTCCCTAATACTAAAAGCAAACAAAGACACCACTAAGAAAGAAAATTACAGACCAATATCCCTGATGAACACTGATGCGAAGATCCTCAACAAAATACTAGCAAATAGGATCCAACAACTCATCAAAAAGATCATACATCACAACCAAGTGGGATTCATCCCGGGGATGCAAGGATGGTTTAACATTCAGAAATCAATCAACATAATCCACCATATCAACAAAAGTAAAGATAAAAACCATATGATCATATCAATAGATGCAGAGAAAGCATTTGACAAGATCCAACATCCTTTCATGATGAAAACCCTTGCCAAAATGGGGTTTGGAGGAACTTTCCTCAAGATAGTCGAAGCCATCTATCACAAGCCTACGGCAAGCATTATCCTCAACGGGGAAAAACTAAAGGCCTTTCCTCTCAGATCAGGCACAAGACAACGATGCCCACTCTCACCACCCCTCCTCAATATAGTACTGGAAGTACTTGCGATAGCTATTAGACAAGAAAAAGAGATTAAGGGCATCCAGATAGGAAAGGAAGAAATCAAACTCTCACTATTTGCAGACGATATGATACTATATCTAAAGAAGCCTAAAGCCTCTACTAAGAAACTCTTAGAAATAATAGATTTATACAGTAAAGTTGCAGGCTACAAAATCAATACCCAAAAATCCATGGCCTTCATATATGCAAACAATGAGGCAGAGGAAAGGGACATGAAAAAAGCAATCCCATTCACAATCGTGCCCCAGAAAATCAAGTACCTCGGAATCAGCTTAACCAAGGAAGTAAAAGACCTCTACAAAGAAAACTACAAAATGCTACTACATGAAATCAAAGAAGACATGAGGAAATGGAAACATATACCCTGCTCATGGATAGGGAGAACCAATGTTGTCAAAATGGCAATACTCCCCAAAGCATTATAGAGAATGCACATATTTTAAATGTGGAATTTTAAGAACTTGCATCAGCATCTCTGACTAATGTCAATATTGTCAAATAAACAATGTAAATGAAAACATACTGTTAGACTTTTACAAGAGAACTGGTGTTATCCAAGAAAGTGGGAGTGAAAGAAAAGGGTCCTATGGAGAGCCATGAATGAACATTAGCTCTACATTTGTGAACAAGGTATGATAACATTGTATCCCTAAAAACTTTAAGCATTTCTGCTTTAGCAAACCAATGTTTCCTCAATAAATTAATCATATAAGCTTATAAAATAGTCTTCATCTTACAATATCATAACATAATTGGTCATCACTGTCACTGTATCACTGTCATCCCGTTGCTCATCGACTTGCTTGAGCGGGCACCAGTTAACGTCTCCATTGTGAGACTTGTTACTGTTTTTGGCATATTGAATATGCCATGGGTAGCTTGCCAGGCTTTGCCGTGTGGGTGGGATACTCTCGGTAGCTTGCCAAGCTCTCCAAGAGGGACAGAAGAACCAAACTGGATGGGCCGCATGCAAGGCAAACACCCTACCCGCTGTGCTATCGCTCCAGCCCATAATTGGCCATACAGTATTCAAATTCTCAAGGTGGGGTTCTCAAGACAATAATAGTAGAACCAACACCTGAGAAATCTTCACAAGTAGAATTATTTTTGCAAAGATTGTAGCCTGTTGTCTATGAAGCATGAATATACTTAAAAGCCCTAAGAGGGCTGGAGTGATAGCATAGCGGGTAGGGCTTTTGCCTTGCACACGGTCGACCCGGGTTCAATTTCCAGCATCCCATATGGTCCCTGAGCAATGTCAGGAGTAATTCCTGAGTGCATGAGCCAGGAGTAACCCCTGTGCAACGCCAGGTGTGACCCAAAAAAGCAAAATCAATCAATGAATCAATCAATAAAATAAAAGTCCCTAAAATTCCATTGGAGAGCTATACAGCAGCTCCTGCCTTCCATGCAGCCAACCTGGTTTTGATCTCTGGCATTGCTTGTGGTCCCCTGTGCCCTGCCAGGAGTGGTTCCTGAGCAGTAATAAATCACTGAGTACTCAGTAAGTCCTGAGTACCTCCAGCTGTTGTCCCCAAACCAAAAAATAAAATTAATTTTAAAATATAATGAAATAAAATGTCAAAGCTATTCTATAGTATTCACCAAATCAAAGATCAGAAAAAGAAGAAAATAACAGAAAAAGACAAAAGGATAAGGAAAACATTTGTGCAAAAAAAAGAAGAAAACAAACACCCACCCCCCAAAAAATATTGTTACTTTCGTGAAAACTGGGAATGATCCAAATTATTCCCATCCCTCTGAGAATTTTTTTTCAGGTCTTGTTGCTCTTTGAATCAGAGGCCCAAAGGGACACTTAAACTATTTTAACCATACTCTTTTCTCTGGAGAGTCATTATTGTACTGAAATCAAAATAGTTAACAATTTCCTTTATATAAGAGCCCACGTCCAATCCAATAAGAAAATCTTTCTGTTGGTTCCCAGGAAGACACAGGAGAGAGTGAGTTTGGGCAGGAAGCTCATTCTCAGGCGGTTAAGATCAACTCAATAGCAAAGAAAATGAGTCTTCAATGAAATGTGACATCGGAAGAATCAAAGTATAACTTTCAGATGACAGATCTGTATCTACCAGAAATAGTTTGACAAGAATATAGTAAAACATTTTCAGGTAAGTTCTAAATCAACTAATTAAGTTTCCTTTGTTCCACAACTTTCAATTAGGTATGTTTTCCCCAAGTGTTTTTTCTCAGGAGTTCGCCTAATTCTTTTTCACTGACACTTATATGCTAGTTGTGCAATATTAACCTCTAAAAAGATACCTAATAGCACTGTATCACTTCTGAAAGTTTTACAAATTTATAGAAAATAAATGGATGAGATAATAAAAATTAAATTGCACCGCAACATTGTTAGATATTACAAAGTGGAATTGGTTTACAAATCTTTGCTTCTTGCATATACTTATAAAATACCTACTAACAATGAGAATGGAGGGGGCATGTAGTACAGGATTAAGGTGCTTTCCTTGCATGTTGCCACCCAAGATTTCATACCTGGCACCTCTTACAGACTACTAAACACCATCAAGAGTTTGACTTGAGCAGAGTCAGGAGTAAGTTCTGAGCACGGCAAGACGTGCATCACTCCCCTTCCCCCAAAAAAAGAAGGAAATAATTGAGCAACTGATTACAGAAATGAAACAATATAGTGTTATGCAATACAGTCTAGTGGTTTATGTTTAGGTCTGCAAACCAGTGTCTGTCCACAGAAATTCCTTCTCTTTGGCAAAAAAGATATCGCTGCTTAACATACGGTACATCTATATCACGAAGCAGTAAATACGATTTTACCTGATGATATAAAATATTGATTTAGAAATATCCTTACTATAGTAATTTTTAAATCTTGCCTTAATAGTTGTAAAATATTTGTTCCATTTTACCAGTCTATTGGTGTAAAAAATTAGTCAAAGGCCACGGCAATAGAATTTAGATTTAACATTGCCACAATCTGCATAAGACCTGAGAAATGAAAATAAGATTGAGATACTTAAGTAAAGAAGAAAGAAATGTGAAACAAATTTGGCAAGACAATCTATCAGTCAGGGTCCACTTCTGATCTTTTCTTCAGAACTCTAATCAACATTAGAGCAGTAAAACTGAATTTCTTAATAGTTTTCTGATGTTGTGTCCTTTTCCCTGTTTCCTCCACTAAGGATGAATTCACATCATTTTTTCATATGATTATTATTTCAGGCTATGACAATATTACTTCTTAAAAATGTTTTCTCCTATTAGGCAAAGAAAAAAATTCATTATCTTCCATTAAGTTACTTTGATTTTAGTTATAACATGTATTAAACTGTTGTTGCTGTTTATAATTAAAATGACCTTCCAGAAAAGATTGTTGGAGCAGAAGAATGGGAAGGAGACAAGAAAAGGGAAGAAAAGAAAAGCCTGTGTATTTTTGCATCATTTCTCAGTCAGTTCATGTTGGTCTTTCTCCATGTGGTAGCACAGAGAAAAAAAGTCTAATATATAATTACAATTGTATATGCTACTGCTCAATTGTCACGGTCTGAATGTTTAAAAAAATGGGGGGAGGGTGCCATACTGCATAGCGCTCAGGGCTTACTCCTGGCTCTGCACTCAGGAACCAGACCTGGTGGGCTTAAGGGACTATATGCGGTGCTGGGGATTGAACGAGGGTCAGCAGAACCTGACATGTTGTGCTATTGCTCTGGCCCACAATGTTAGAAAAGTTATAACTCCTCAGATGCTTCTGATATCCAACCAAGACTGTGACTCCCCATTTTTGACTTTATAAACTATAAACATATGGACAGAAAAGAAAATAATAGTTGCATCAAATATGCTATGATTTTGTTGATGAAAGTAGAGGTTAAAGAATTCACAGGCTTAAGGTAGGGAGTTTGTCATGTGAAGCTCTAAAGAGAATGGAAGGAGCATCTCCTCAAGGCAAGAACAATTTAATCATTCTTTTTTTAAAAATTAATTTTTATTAAAAAGATTGTGATTTACAGAGTTGTTCATTAGACAGTTGCTTCAAGCATTTATAGTTCTCCAATACCACCGTGTGACTTTTTCTCCACCAACATCCCCAGTTTCCTCCAATCCCAAGCTGCCTCCTTAGCACATAATAAATATACTTTATATTGCTTATTCCAAAATTACTTTGAGAAATAGGATAGAGAATAATCAGAAAATAAATCAGTAGGAGTCAATTTGTGATTACTGTATGACAAATCAGTCATTCTTAAAGAAGGAAAAAATGGCCAAGAAGGAAGTGAGTAAAGAGGAATATGGTAAAAGATAAACAGGTGAGCTGAAGTCATATATTTCATGTGTTTTGTGAGATTCTCAAGCAGGTGGACCCGGGGCTACTTCTGATAATAACTTAAATACCCCTGCCCCTGGTTCAGTACTCAGGTACTATAATTTCAGGAACCCTCACGGCTACATCTGGGGATACTCAGAGCCTCAGGGACTGCTCAGATCTCTACGTTTATCCTCAGTGATTCTCAGGGAATGATATTGTACCAGGGAGTGAACCAAGGTCTGGTACATATCAATCATGCACTTTCATTTACTATCTCCCTGACCCAATTTTTGTTTATTTTTTAAAATTCATGGTGAAATGATTTATAGTACTGTTAATACCTGGCACCAAAATGCCAATATATCTTTAGCACTATGACTAGAGAAAGACTTTTTCTTTTCCATTTCATTATTCACCTAAGACCTTCCCCTAAACCCTGCTTAGTAAACTAAGGCTTTTTTCAATTGGTCACAATGATACTTACTATCATAAAGTATCCTGTATTAATGACCAGAATACATTATGGCAAATGAACATGCTTAATTTTACTATTTGTAAAATAGGAAGCTTCAGAGGATTGTGTCAAATCATTTATATTTTTACATTTTATTTTTAGAATTCTTTGTGAGAGGAACCTCCCAAGCAATGCTTCACTGATGCGGAGGCCACTGTCGTTAATACTTGGTCAACCAGGTTGACTGTTCAATGCTTGGCTCCAAGGATATGATGCTGCTTAGGCCCTAACATGCCTTGAGGCCACCAAAGCCATCCCCTCTTGTGTTCAGGACCTCCAAGGCTATATCTGGGGATGCTGGGGTGAAGAACATGTGGTGCCAATGATCAAACCAGGTCCTGCACATGCAGCGCATGTGCCCTAATCCCTGTATCATCTCTCGGCCCCTCACTTATATTTTTAGTGACAATATAGCCACTCTAGGGCTGGAGTGATAGCACAGTGGGTAGGGCATTTGCCTTGCATGCAGCCGACCTGGGTTTGATTCCTCTGTCCCTCTCGGAGAACCTGGCAAGTTACCGAAAGTATCCCACCCCACGGCAGAGCCTGGTAAGCTACCCGTGACATATTCAATATGCCAAAAAACAGTAACAAGTCTCACAATGGAGATGTTACTGGTGCCTTCTTGAACAAATTGATAAACAACGGGATGACAGTGCTACAGTGCAGTGCAAAATAGCCACTCTAATGGTGACAAGGAGACCATAGGCAAACGAGAAAAAGAAACACTAGTGTGCAGGGTTGTTGTTGTTGGTTGTTTTTTTTTCCCCTAGTAACTCACGTGCAAATTTAATGTGCATTGATTAGGATTATAGTATTAATTCAAAAAAGTAGGAAGTACTAGAAAAAAAAAGTAAGTCAGCTGGACAGGAAAATTATATAATTACAGAAAAAGATTTTCTGTGAGGGAAAAATATGATTCAGTTCAGAAATAGTTGTTCAAACTTTACATAGAAATGAGCAGCTCAACCATCCTAATAGAAAGAGTTACTGTGTGGATATTAATGCAGTGGGCCCTATTTTGCTGATGGGAAATGAAAAAAATATATTATTTCCTGTTTTTTTTTTCATAATGAGAAAGTTCATCTTCTGACTTTGAGAAGGAAAGTGGCACATTGGAGGATTAGAAAGACAAAATGTTCTAATAGGATCAAAGTGTGAAAGGAAATGTTTTGATTGTTTATCTACCCCAGTAACTCACATAAGGACTTGTTAAGGCAGAATCTACTATCATTTCATGCTTTACTTGGAAGTCAATTGTTCATGGATAAGTATAAAGCAGCTATTTTACAAATATTTGACCTTATTTAGTTTATTATAATGAAGAATATATGCACGTAAGTCCCTTAACTATAGTCCTGAAAATGATATCCTATAGCAATTTTATTGAATTGATTGATTCAAATAATTCTAAGGATATATTTCGTGCAAGTGACACATGTTCTCTATAGTAGACTTTTGTTTTGTTTTGTTTTGTTTGCTTTTTGAGTCACACCTGGCGATGCACAGGGGTTACTCCTGGCTCTGCACTCAGGAACCACTCCTGGAGGTGCTCAGGGGACCATATGAGATGCTGGGAATCGAAGCCAGGTCAGCCGCGTGCAAGGCAAATGCCCTATCCGCTGTGCTATCGCTCCAGCCCCCAACTCTATAGTAGACTTTTATCGTAACTAGGAAATTACTACTTTCTTTATGTCTAGATAAATGCCTCTGTTCATGTCAGAATTCATTGGCACGAGGTGTAAATTTCATTCTAAATTCAACTAGTATCACCATTTTCCAGAAGAAGAATTATTCTCACTAGTATGTTCTACAAAATACTAGTGACAATGTTAACTCCATTCAGGCTGATAATCAGTATTTTTGGTCCTGATTGTTAATGCTCTCTCTCTCTCTTTCTTTCTCTTTCTATCCCTTCCACCCTCTCTATCTGTCTCTTGGTTCATACATCTTCTCTCATTTATAATAAAGGCTTAATTTTCCATGAGAAATATAAGATAAAGCACATTTTTCTCACTTACATCTCATATATGCATCTCCTTTTTCCAGGAATCAATAACCACCCTCCAAGAGGTCTGCAGTAACTCAGGAATTCCTATTTTTCATCTAAAAGTTAAATCTCCTAACATTCATTCCCATTAATAGAAACTATAAGTATAAATTTAATATGCATGAACTAAGACTAAATAGGTAAAGTGAACAATGTATTAAGAAAGACAATAGGTACAATACAGGTAGGTATGGGTAAGAAGGGACCAGGATTGAATTATTTTTATAGTGTCTACAAATCCCAAGAGAGAAGAGAAAGTTCTGCTAAATTTATGATAGGAAATAATAAACGAGAACTACCAAGCAGTTCAATGGACCAATTTGAAATCAGTATCATTGTCACTGTCATCCCATTGCTCATGGATTTGCTCGAGTGGGCACCAGTAACGTCTCCATTTTGAGACCTGTTGTTACTGTTTTTGGCATATGGAATACACCATGGGTAGCTTGCCAGGCTCTGCGGTGCAGGCAAGATACTCTCGGTAGCTTGCCGGGCTCTCCAAGAGGGGCTGAGGAATCGAACTTGGGTCGGCCGAATGCAAGGCAAACACCCTACTGCTGTGCTATCCCTCCAGCCCTTGAAATCAGTATAGCATCAGTAAAGGCAATTCATTCTATATATGAAGGACAATATTGATGTAAAAAAATGTGTTTGCATCAGATAACTGTCCACCAAGCACATAAATGCATAGTAGAAGTGGGGGGTGACCGTTTAATAGTGTTCCTTTTGGACAACATGTCTTTCATAACTTGTCTTAAGAAATAGAGGACCTTGGGGAAGAAACTGGATAATAATAATAAAGTGGATTTCTGATAAAAGGAAAACACATGAAAATCAGGTAAGTCAAAGATTTTCTTCAACAACTCAGCATTCTTAAAATAAGGAGTGAAAGAGATCATAATTCTCTAAGATACTGTCATCATTTAATCAACAGTTAAATGTTTCCTCCTATTCTTATTTAGATATTCAGAAAAAATTGAAATTTGAATTATTGAACTGGGAAAAGAGAGTAAATTTCCATTATAGCATCCCTGGTAAACTGATGACTGGTAACAAAATGAAGATATGAGTAGTATAGGTACTTTGAGGTAGGCCTGGATCTAGATTGAAAACCTCCATGATACAAAATAAATATTCTTTGAATCTTTCTATGAGCTTCCTCTCACGAGTTATTCAAAGTTATACTAGTCAAAACAATTCACATTGTATGTCTCATTGGCAGGTATTTATCCAACCAACTACTATGAAAATCTTCAACCATTCCAGCTTCGTGAGCTTCACTTTGTTGGGCATACCTGGCTTAGAATCACAACATTTGTGGCTATCTATTCCCTTTTTCTCGATATTTTTGACTATACTCATTGGCAATGGTGCTATACTCTTCCTGGTAGCCACAGAACCCACACTTCACACACCAATGTACCTGCTTCTGGCCTTGTTGATGGTGGTTGACCTTATATCCTCACTGGCTCTACTGCCCAAGATCCTCTGCCTTTTTTGGTTCAATAATAGGGACATAGCTCCCAATGCCTGTTTCACTCAAATGTTTTTTATTCATGGAGCGTCTGTAGTACGGTCAGCACTACTTGTTGCAATGGCCTTTGACCGCTTTGTGGCTGTGTGTGAGCCATTACGCTACAACACAATTCTGAGCCATTCCTTAGTTGGACGCTTGGGACTATTGGCCCTAACCAAGGGTGTGATTCTTGTTCTTCCCATGCCTCTTCTACTACAAAGGTTGACTTTCTGTCATGTGGTCATTCCTCATACATACTGTGACCACATGGCTGTGGTGAAAATGGCCTGTGGCCATACCAAACCCAATCGTATTTACGGGCTCTTTGTGATTCTGCTTGTGGTGGGACTTGATTTGCTGCTCATTGGTTTCTCTTACGGTCTCATCCTGCAGGCTGTGGTACGTCTCAATTCTCGAGATGCCACCTTCAAAGCCCTCAATACCTGCTCAGCTCACATCTTTGTCATCCTTGTCACCTATATACCTGCACTCTTTTCCTCTCTCACCCATCGCATTGGTCGTAATATCCCTCCACATGCCCATATTCTCCTGGCAAATCTCTATCTTCTTCTGCCCTCAATGCTCAACCCCATCATCTATGGAATAAAAATGAAAGAAATACGTGACAAGGTATTCAAATGTTTGTTCAAAGGAACGACATAAGCTGTTAGTTCCATCAATATTGTTCTGTGGGTTGATGAATAATGAGAACAGACGACAATGTGGTCAAAATATCCAAGATCCAATTTCATCTCCACATGAGCTGTTGAAAGAATATAATATGGAAGAAAATTTGTTTGGGTTTACATAAAGGACAAAATTATTTTTACTAATTGAACTGTGAACTAATTATGGAGAGCTTTAGTTATGTTGCTATGTCTAACAGGAGTACTCTTAAAGCATGAATAATCTCTTGAATCACATCTACATTTGTCATGAATTATATATCAATTCTTTGTAAATAATTTGAAATTCCTTGTCTGGTGGAAAATTTACATTTGCTTAAGTTTTTCTATTTCTCCTATTTTGTGTATCTAACTAGTATTTTATTGTTGAAAGATAATATGCTGGCATACTTATTACCTTTGGATACACCTTAGAAGGCATGTAATAACTCATCAGAAAATTGGACATTTCACCTAAAATTTTGATATGCTGGAAATGCAGCATATTCTCGGTATCAATAAAATTACTGTAATTACGTTCATATTTATGCCAAAAATCAAGTGGAAGAGTATATACATCTACCCATGATTCAGTGCTGATATAACTTTTCCTTGCAAGAGGAAATATGCATAGTTAACTAATTCAAAAGACTTGTATTGAAATGTTTTTAGTAACTGTAATGAGAATTATATAAAATTATTAAAATGTGGCTATCAAATCTGTGATATATGGCAAATGTAAAGTTTGTAATCAGAGTGACCAATTTATAATTAAAGTTAAAAGAAAGCCATTGAAAAAGAGCATAGCCCATTTTAGCACAATATTCAAAATTACAATAGTGACTTTAAAGGCAGTAAAAATATCTCTATATCTTAATACTCTTTCAATATTTATCACTGTCTTTAGTTCCTCATTTATGCCAATTTGGTCTGTAGTTCTTGAAATATCTAATTTCACTTCTACTATGAGTTCTAAAAATGTAAGTAGATTGGTTATTCAGTGATTTAACTACTTATCAACCTGGAAACAGCGGAAGAATGTCATAAGGGCACGTCTGTGGTCTTTTGGGGCAGAGATTTCTCAAGCATCTTCCAACATAGGTGTAATTTTAGCCCTTTACATGATACTCTGAAAAGATTAATGAGTTATCTTATTCAGAAGTATCCACTCATATCTTTTTTTGGAATTTGGTAGTCGTAGGGTTTGGGCTTCACCTGGCAGTGCTTGGGGGGCTACTTCTGAGCACTTTGTTTGGAGTTCATGGTACCATGTTGTACCAAGAAAGAATTGTACCCAAGTCTGCTACACCTAAGACAAGTACTCTAACCTCTTCACTGATTTTTTAAGATTCATTTTCTCTACCAGGATGCTGATCTACACATAACAAATATGCTTTACCTAAACATTCAAACATCCTTGCAGCCTTATAGTTCTTACAATTGTGTTGTCAGTCTAATATTTGATGGTCTCTGCCCTCCTATTATAAGTGATCAATGTCTTTTCAAATACTGCTATCATTGAGGTTTTAGTAAAATCTTTAATAACTGCACCACCTCTTCTCAGTTACTATGCTTTACCACTTACCAATAAGGAGAGGAACTTCTGAATCACAGGCAAAAATGTGAGTAGCTCCAGTTCCACTCATTACCACCTATATGTCTCTCACTTGTATTAGTTTGCATCTATTAAAAATCATATGCTAAAATGGGGCTTTATATGTAAGGTTTTCATTAGAAGAAATGCCTTTCTGAAATAAAAATAATTAGTATAAGTTGGGAGAGCTATCTAATCCTAATATAAATTTAACCTCTAGTTGTGAAGAAAGAGAAAAGTAGTTGTTAGTATTATCTTAGGTTGCCATAGAAAATCAAGGAGCCAACCATGAATTTTCTTAATATACTTGCAATCCTCAGTCATTACTGATGAGAAGTTAATGGCAAACATTATTTTAAATGGCAATTATTAATTTAAGATTTCAGGAATTAGGTCCCCTTATCAATTCAATTAAGCTTCATGTTAGTAGGAGTCTGTTATGTACATGCATGTGGCAATAATTTGACAAGCAAGAGAAGAGGAAAATACCAAACAGCTATTCTTCACACTCTTCATACTCTCTCTTACTCTTAGGTTCGTTAAAGGCAAGAGTCAGCAACTTTTACTATAAAGTTTTTAATTTTTTTTATTTTATAAGGGTGAGCCTGGCAAGCCACCCGTGATGTATTGGATATGTCAAACACAGTAACAATCAGTTTCACAATGAGAGACATTACTGGTGCCCGCTCGAACAAATCGATGAGCAACAGGATGAAAGTGATATTTTATAAGGTAGTTCACAATATTTGATTACACTTAATATTCAAACACCAATCCCACCACCAGTGTACCTTCTCACCACCATATTTGGGATGCTTCCATCTCAAACCCCATTCCCTGTCCCAAAGCAGAACCGAAATAATGTGTTTTGTATTCTTTGTTATGAAAAACAGCTGGAAATGCTACAAAAAATTGTCCATAGAGGAAAGAGTGTGAAGATTGTTCTATTTTGGCAGGGGCCATTAAGACCTTTTATAAGATATCACTAACATGTTGTGAAAGGTTGAGCCTTGTGAACTTTAGTACATATATATATATATATATATATACATATATATACATATATATGTGTTTCCCTCTATGATTGGTTGCCAACTATTTAAACCCTATCAAATATGGTGTGGTACTCTTGGAGTATGGGTAGGGTGTGTCTCATGATGTGCCTCTCAGCCTTGAGGCCCAGGAATAGGTTCATTTGTGTGTGAGGCTTGGCCTGAGCGTGTCGGGAGCAGCCTTGAGCATGGCAGCAGTTGAGTTCTGGAGGCTTTCAGCTGCTGGGGCTGGGACCCTTGGGGTGGGGACGGCTCTCACCCACCCCCTTCTGGGGCACCCTGGGTGAAATAGCCTCACTCGGGGTTCTGGTGGCATGGCTATGGCAAGTGTCATGCTATGCTCCCTTCCGGGAAAGAAGGGCATGCAATATAGATGGTGGCCAATGACGAGATTATCTTACTATAAAGTTTTTTTCTTTTTGGGTCACACCCGGTGATACCCAGGGCTTACTCCTGGCTCTGCACTCAGGAATTACCCTTGGCAGTCCTCAGGGTACCATATAGGATGCTGGGATTCAAACCTGGGTTGGCTGAGTGCAAGGCAAATGCCCTACCCGCTATGCTATCGCTCCAGCCCAGTATATAGTTTTATATAGTAAATTTGTGGGTTTTGGTTTTTTATTTTTGAACTCTGTCACATGAGTCATGATGTTATTGCAGTCATAAATGACGCATAAGTAAATCAATCTGATTCTGTACCCATAAAATTTTACTTGCAAAAATGGGTGTCAGGTCATATTTAGTCCATAAACCATAGTTTTCTACCTCTTCTCTAAGGCCATCATAATATTATTTTTATAAAAAACAAATAATTGAAGCCAATTTGTGTCTTCTAGTAAAGAGTTACTTAAAGCATACTATAAAGCAATTCTAAAAAGTGGAATGAGTTTATACTGCCATTAGTTCGCATCAATAACAATAGGCTAATCAATAACTGAAAAAATAGTATGTCCAAACATGATTCTACTTTGTGGTAATAGTATTTTAAAAAATCGTTTACATAAAAGATAGTTTTGAGCAAATATGTATTATACTGGATTGAGAACTGTACCCCAAAATCTTGTCTGCCAAGAAGATATCTAGCATGTGAGCTTATCTGAAAATAGAATATTTTCAAATTCTATAAAATAAAATTCAGGTAATATTAGATTTAATATGGACCCAGTCCAGTGGCCGACCTGGGTTCGATTCCTCTGCCCCCCTCAGAGAGCCCAGCAAGCTACCGAGAGTATTATGGCCGCAAGGCAGAGCCTGGCAAGTTCCCAGTGGCATATTCGATATGCCAAAAACAGTAACAACAAGTCTCACAAAGGAGACATTACTGGTGTCCACTCGAGCAAATGGATGAACAATGGGATGACAGTGATACAGTAAATAATAGCAAACCATAGACACAGAAATAAACAAAATGAAGGTGTGGAGAGGTATAAGGGGGAAAATAGAGAGGCCATCTTATGCCATAGGTAAGGATTGGAGCTATATCTATCTATCTATCTATCTATCTATCTATCTATCTATCTATCTATCTATCTATCTATCTATCTATCTTCAGTTAACAAATACCAAGAATTGGGCAGAGTTTCTAGAATCTACGCACGAAAATGACAGAAAAGACTTAGAACTAAAACCTTCAGAGAAGCATTAATCTACTGACAAACTTGTTTTTGGATTTCTGATCTAAAATGCTATTAAATTATTTAATTTCCTGCAATTAGTAACAACAGTTAATCTAATATTTATGTCAGTTATTGCCAATCATTGTGAGATAGCTGTTTTTATTATACAATTTTTATTTTAATACTTAAATTCTGTGTACTAACTTTTGTAGTCAAGCAAAAACTGTTACAAAAGCCAAGTTAGAAATGCATATACTGGGGCTGGAGTGATAGCACAGCGGGTAGGGCGTTTGCCTTGCACGCGGCCGACCCGGGTTCGAATCCCAGCATCCCATATGGTCCCCTGAGCACCGCCAGGGGTAATTCCTGAGTGCATGAGCCAGGAGTCATCCCTGTGCATTGCCAGGTGTGACCCAAAAAGCAAAAAAAAAAAAAAAAGCATATATCCTTTCTTCTGATTATTCTATTGTTCTGTATATTTGTACTTTAAAAATAATTATATAGGGGCTGGAGTGATAGCACAGCGGGTAGTGTGCTTACCTTGCATGCAGCCGACCCAGGTTTAATTCCCAGCATCCCATATGGTCACCCAAGCACCCCCAGGAGAAAATCCTGAGTACAGAGCCAGGAGTAACCTAAGCCCTGAGCATCACCTGGTGTGACCCAAAAAGAAAAAAAAATAAAAATTTTACGTAAAAAATAAAAACCTACCTATAGCACAGCGGCAGGATGTTTGTTTTGTACGAGGCTGACCCTGTTTTGATTCCTCCATCCCTCTCAGAGAGCCGGCAAGCTACCTAGAGTGTCCTGCCCACACAGCAGAGCCTGGCAAGCTACCTGTGGCATACTCAATAAGCCAAAAACAATAACAAGTCTCACAATGGAGACATTACTGGTGCCAGCTCGAGCAAATCGATGAACAAAGGGACAACAGTGCTACAGTGCTACAGATAAAAAATATCAATGAAATAGGATTATGGTATGGTTTTTAAATAACAAAGGTCTATAAATATCTGTCCATCCACATGCTTAAACAATTGTTTGACAAACATATGAAGGAGTGTTCCTATGGAAAGGAGCAAAATTTTTAGGCCTATTATGCTCATATGAGACAGCTGATCTGAAATAAAAACATTTTCTAAGAAATGAAGAAAATATTATAATACGCTCCCATTTACATAAATTTTAAAGTTATTTATTGTTAATCTTTCATGTCTTGTTCCACAGAAAACATGTGAAAATGTTTTTTTTTTCTTGTCAGTAGTACTGTAGCACTGTAGCACTGTCATCCCATTGTTCAATTTGCTCGAGCAGGCACCAGTAACATCTCCACTGTGAGACTTGTTACTGTTTTTGGCATATCGAATACGAATATGCCATGGGTAGTTTGCCAGGCTCTGCCATGCAGGGGGGATACTCTTGGTAGTTTGCTGGGCTCTCCTAGAGGGGCAGAGGAATCAAACCCGGGTCGGCCGCTTGCAAGGCAAATGCCTTACCCGCTGAGGGAAATACATATAAGTGCTTATATATTTATTTACATTTTAAATATATGTAGCAATTAGAGTGTAAATAAAACCTATTTAGAAGGTTTAATTCTAGTGATTTAGAATTATGTAGAAGTAAAAGGAAGACTACTATACCCCATTATTATTTCCTACCACACTTGATTGCTTTAGCAAATGCACATATTATTTTGCCAGCAACAGAAAATGGGTAGCAGCAGAAACAATTATATCATATTAATTTTGGTCTGTGTATAAAAGGAAAAATTAATGAGTACTGATCGCATGTATAAAGGATCATTTTATTTGCTAGGAGGCCTTTAAAATATATATTAAAATACATATATTTAAATCAAATCCATTACATATTTGGGAGTTGAGGTTGAGGCCATAACAGTGCTCAGGGCTTACTCCTGCTGTGCTCAGGTATCCCTCTTGTGGTACTTGGGGAACTATATGCAGTGCTGGGGATTGAAGGAGCATGGAGGGCAAACTCTACAACTCATATACTACCTCTTTTGTCCTAAATATTTTTTCAATGGATTTTTTTTTAATTGTGCTAGCAATCAAACCCAGGGCCTCCTTTATACATATACTGTCCCACTAAACTGCATTTTAGACTGTAAATATTTTTAAATAATATCTTCTAAGATTACCTGAATTATAGTTGTGGAAATTAATTTTTCTAAATAAAGATATATAAGTACACTACTAAATTTTGAAAAATTAATTAGTTTGGTTGTGCTCAAGTGTTATTTCTCCATTAATCTCAAAGGAAAACATAAGTAGTATAATGCCACCATCACATTGATTACTACAATCCTAGCTCAAAACCCCACATAACAGTGCTTTTGGTCATATCTAATTCAGCCACTGCTTCTGTGACCTTTCCCATGTAGAAAAAAGTCAACCCAAGTTGTAGTTTCTTGCTATGAAACTTCTTTTATTTCATGACATTCTAGTAACCAGCTCTGCTGTTATGCACATACAGCCTAGGAATATAGGAGTTAATAATTATCGGGTAGGTTGTGAGCCCTTCAAACTCACTTCATTTTCTTGAGAAAACAATTCTAAAGCATTTTTTTATAAATCTTTGGATAACCCTGCAGAGTGGAATACCAATATCAACCATTGTAACTGGATGGGGAAAGAAAAAATTCCTTTCCTTCTTTCCAGTTTTACTTCACTAATTTGCACTCCCAATTTTTTTAAACTGCCTGAAGCAAGCCTTTGTTTTAACCCCTGTTTTCTCAGGAACTCAGGTCTAATCTCACCAATGATAAAAGTCTTCAGCCTCAATAGCATAAGACCTGTAAAAGGTACTGTCTTCATGATAACTTATTAGAAGACTTTAATATATATAAATACTAGCATGTAATATTTTTATAATTTTTTATTTACTTATGTGTAGATTTAAAAACATTTCTTTTTTCAAATATAATGAGAACAGTGAAATAAAAGTAGACCGTGTATTAATTCGTCCTCCAAATAACTAATAGACAGGAAATAATTTAAGATTTACAAAAACATCAAACATATACATCTTTTGCCAATTTTTTTAAAAAATAGAATCAGTTTTTTATAAGGAAAAGAAGATAGTTAATATTAGTGTCATTTGTCATTTTTTCTGTAAGCCTATAGGAGAGGAATCATTCTCATTCTTCTGTAGGAACTATAGATTAATAACACTTTTAAGAAAGATAGAGCCCAAGCAGGAAAAATATAGGTGACATTAGGCTTCATTTTTCCTTTTCCTTGAAATTTCTCTGTGAACTGGAGGTTACGTTTTCATTTATAACTCCCAGAATTACAAGGAAAAACAAGTCCTCTTGCCAAATGTAAAATTTATACAGAAAAAAAAAATAAAATAGTGACTCTAAATACAGATTTGTGTTTACTTTTCCTTCTCACTCTCCCCAAGTAATCTTTACTTCCTACTTCTTAATACTCAAATATATATATACACCTACTTGGTCTTGCTCAGACAAATTAGTGGGAAAGTTACTGTTTGTTCTTACGTTCTTCTCATTTGGTAACAATTCATCTAATTTTACATGCATTTGTATGTGTCATTGTTCAAAGTGATTTTATATGTAACATCACACATCAAGAATAATTTGCCCAAATTCTGTGTCAGGTATGGGAACAGATATCATTTTTATTCCTCAGTGAACCTTTGGGGTCAGAACAAATTAGCCTTGTGTCATAACCTTTATTTCTGAAGATTTTTACAGTCAATAGGTTTATATGTAGTTTTTCTGTCATTTCTAGGGAAATAGGCTATAAACACGTAATACTTTCCCTTTATACTTATCACTGCTAAATTATCAAACTGCTTTCTGACCATGGGCAATGGTCATGGGATCCTTTCTCCAGCACCCATACTTAGATAGCTTTTCCCGAAACTCCTTGGTTTTTACTCCATAAATAATAGGATTGAGCATTGGTGGTATCAGGAAGTAAAGGTTGCCAAGAATGACATGGACATGAGGTGGAATTCCCCTGCCGAAGCGATGAGTAAGAAAGGAGAAAAGAGAAGGAGTGTAGGAGACAAGCATAACACAAATGTGGGTGGTGCAGGTGTTCACTGCTTTGTGGTGGGCTTCCTTAGAAGAGAGACGCATTACAGCTCTGATGATTAGCACATAAGATGAAGCAATAGCTGAGATGTCTAGTCCAACAACAAGCAAGGCCACCACAAGACCATATATCCTGTTGATCCTGGTGTCCACGCACACCATCTTCACCACAGCCATATGTTCACAATAGGTGGTGGGAATGACATTATTGGCACGGAAGGGCATCTGCTGGAGGAGGACAGGCATTGGAAGGATGAATAGGATAGCTCTCACTAAACTGACCAGACCAATAAGTGCTATTCGACTATTGGACAGGATGGTGGCATAGCGCAGGGGTTCACAGATGGCCACATAGCGATCAAAGGCCATGCTCATCAGAATGGCAGACTGCATGACAGAGATGGAATGAATGAAGAACAGCTGGACCAGGCATCCTTCAAAGCTGATCTCAGTTTGGCTAAACCAGAAGATGCAGAGGACCTTGGGAATGGTAGTTGTGGACATGCCCAGATCTGTGAGGGCTAACATATAGAGGAGCAGAAACATAGGCTTGTGCAGGGAACGCTCTGTGGAGATGGTGAAGAGGATGGTGCAGTTCCCCAGAACAGTGATGAAGTACATGGAACAGAAGGGGATAGACAACCATAAGTGTATATCTTCCATACCAGGAATGCCTTGGAGAATGAAGAAAGAAGGATGGTCCTGTGTGGTGTTGCAAGCAGTCATGGTGGCACCCTGGACAAATACCTGAAAAGACCCATGAAGAAACCATATCAAGTTTTTAAAGAGGATTGATATTTTTCAAAATGGAAAACAAAAATAAAATTTTGAAGTACACAAAAATGTACTGAAATGATAACTAATTTATATCCTGTAATATTATATACTTCTAACAATATACTGACATTCCATCTGAACATTTGTGAATTTATGATAAATACTTTGCTAGTGACAGCAATTTTTCATTTGTTTATGAAACTACTGTCAAAAAAGAATATAAATATATAATTTTATTGTGCACCAAATTAAAGAAAATAATGCAAAACAAAAATAAAGAGAAATACAAGAGAGGCTAATAATATATTACACACCCCTCTTAGCTACCAGAAGCTCAATAGGTTAGCAAAGGTTTTAAAAATGAGATAACAAAAAATAATAAAAATAAAAATGAGATAACAAAAATTTAACAGCATTGGGACTGGGGCAATAGTACAGCAGGTAGGGTAGGATGTTTGCCTTGTATGCAGCCAACCCGAGTTCAATTCTCAGCATCCCATATGGTCCCCCAAGAACAGCCAGGAGTAATTCCTGAGTGCAAATCCAGGAGTAACTCCTGTGCATCGTCGGGTGTGACTCCAAAAGAAAAAAAATTAACAACCTTAGTAAAAAAATTTAACATGCATTTTCAGCAGATATAAGGCTTCTGGAAACTTTTTCTATAAGAGCTGCAATTTCTATAAGTTGCAATGATTACTAAGAAAGCTAAAAGCAAACAGTAGCTGAGTTCCTGATGCTCAATGAGTAGACGACCAGAATGTGAACATAAAGCAACAACCTTCTCACTTAAGACAACTTACCTGCTTATAAGGTGATGGGAAAGTGGGAAACTGGTCCCAAGAAACTTCTTCAAATGAGTCTGTTTGAGTGTGTATACATGTTTATAGGTGTATATTAGCAAACATCTATATGGCTCTTGGAGAGTATGCTCATAGTTCTGCATCTCCCTACCACTCAGTTTCAGAACTCAGAATCCAAGATGTGGCCCTTTAAATAATGTACATAAAGCCCTCTGGGTAAACAGAATTGGCACCATATTACTACTTCATTTCCCAAACATGCACTCAAAATACCAGTGCTATTATGTTTTAAAATGACCCTAGAGGCTTCCCTGAACTCACAGAAGACAAGGCTGTTGACTTTAGGGATTCAGGAATGTTCTAGTTAGACTAGCTGAAAAAAAACCCTAAAGATTGAAGTTAAAGCCAACTCTGGAGCTAGAGTAGGACTTGACATTTTGGGAACCCCCAAAACTCTTATTTACAATAATTTATATTATTTGGGAGAGCTAGGAGGGGCTTACCCCATTGCTGATGA
Source organism: Sorex araneus (assembly GCF_027595985.1). Taxonomy (NCBI): domain Eukaryota; kingdom Metazoa; phylum Chordata; class Mammalia; order Eulipotyphla; family Soricidae; genus Sorex; species Sorex araneus. The sequence goes on along the minus strand of NC_073307.1, from coordinate 105,757,612 downwards.
AAGCATCAGGGCCACCATTTATGTTGTTGATTACTCTGGTAGAATAATACTAGTAGCCTCAAGTTCAATAAGCTCCTAAACTTTTTCTAAATGCTATGTTCTAGTCTTTACTGCAGGCTATTGTTTCCACAGGCCCCATATATTCACTAGAGCATTTTCTGAAACATCTCTCCACCCCTGTATCATTCCTTAGTCTCACACCCTTTATGTTTCAGTATCTTTTCAACTTAAGTCCAGACATGGTGATATTTATTTCTATGTTAGTCCAGAGAAAGTATGTTACATTTTATCTATTTTCTAACTCTACTGAACTATGTACAAGGCAAAAAACAAAGTCATAGTATTATGCAAAGACTAAACAGAAGCAGGATTCAGAAAACTAGAGTTTAAATCTTGATACAATTCAAGTATTTCCCTACAAACAGGACCTGGGGGTAGATTGTGTTCAAAACCAGCTGTCAGTGAGAGAAATAGCAGTAGAGGAAAATGAGTAAGTAGAACATAAAAGGCTGATGTTTATTAATATATCAGTGGAAAAGATACAGCAACATAGACAATTATAGGTGCACTTGCCTATAACTAGATACACTCAGTTGTCCTCTACAAAAAGCTGTGACTTGTCATAACATACAAACTCCTTCACTCAGCCATTCTTTCTTCTCTGTGCCAAGGTGGTTCTGCTGGGCGATCATGACAGGTAGCAACAACCAAAACATTTCTTCCTAGGCCTGTCGCTCATTTTTAGCTTCATGGGCTTATCAAATGCATGAAACAAAATTTTCTTGTATAATGTCCACAAAATTCTATTGTATGTTTTCTACCATCACCCAGCAGACTCTAACCCTTAATCAATACATGTTTCAATCTCTTACTTTTGTTTGGATCAGCACACATGGCTCTGCAGTATCAACCCCAGTTTAATTTATCTTCAATCCTAAATCCCTACCACTAGTGTATACTGGCATAAAATCAGTGTCAAAATGAATATTTAAATACATAAAGCAAATAAGTCTCCTTAAATTTAAACTAAATATGTATTCTCATTCATGAGCTATTACATGGATTTGTTCTCCTCTGTATATAAAAATCCAAAACTAGCTCTGTTTGAAGGACAAATTTTTTAATTGAAATGAATTTAAAAATTCAGAGTGAACATTTCCCACCACCAATGCCCCCAGTTTCCTTCCTGCCACCCTTCCCCCTAGCCTGTCTCTATAAGCAAGCACTGTCCTCCTTTTTCTTTCCTCTCTCCTCTCTCCTTCCTCTATTCTCCTCACCACCATTCCCTTCCCCTCCTCTCTCTCTCTGTCTCTCTCTCTCCCTCTCTCCCACCTTTGGGGCATTATGGTTTGTGGTTTGCAATACAGACACTGAGAGATTATTATGCTTGTTCCTTTACGTATTTTCAGCATGTAGTTCGTCTCCAGAGTAATAATTTCCAACTATCTTTGTCACAATAGTCTCTTTTCTATACCAAATTCCTCCTCCCCCAGCACTTATGGGAAACTTCCAACCTTGGACCAATCCTCCTGGCCCATGTTTCTAATGTTCTTGGGTTTTAGTCTCATATTCTGCTGTTTTATATCCCACAAATGAGTCCAATCATTTTCTACAAACCATGTTCAGAGTATGTTTCCATTTCCTTATGTCCTCTTTTATTTCTTGAAGCAGCACTTTGTAGTTTTCTTTGTATAGGTCCTTCATCTCTTTAGTTAAGCTGATTCTGACGTACTTGATTTTCTGACGTATGATTGTGAACAACATTTTTTAATATATCTTTCTTCTATTTCATTATTTGTATATATGAATGCCATGAATTTGGGGTATTGATTTTGTAACCTGCTACTTCACTAAACAAATCTACTGTTTCTAGGAATCTTTTTGCAAATTCTTTAGAATGTTTTTCCTTTTTGGGTCACACCTGGCGATGCACAGGGGTTACTCCTGGTTTTGCACTCAGGAATTACTTCTTGCGGTGCTCAGGGGACCATATGGGATGCTGAAAATCAAACGCGGGTTGGCCGCATGCAAGGCAAATGTCTACCTGCTGTGCTATCACTCCAGCCCCTCTTTAGGATTTTTTAAGCATAGAATCATGTCATTTGATTAGGATGTATCTTGGGGTATTTTTATTTGGATTTATTTTTGTTGATACCCTTCAGGCTTCCTGTATTTGGGTTCATGCACTCTTCAGCTCCAGGAACATCTCAGCAATGATAGCTCTGACAGTAGCTTCTTCATCAAGGTTTTCTTCCTGCCCCTTTGGTACTCCAGTGATTTTTTATGTTGTTTCTCTTGACTTCATCCCAATCTTCTCTTGTCATCTGTTGGTTGATTTGAGGCTCTTTTCCAGCTTCTGTTATTGTCTGGAAATTCTATGAAGCTCATCTTGGAGCTCACTGATTCTGTCCTCAGCAGTATTTGCTCTGCTCTTGGTGCCTTCACATGAGATTTACATTTTACCTATCAAGTTTTTCAAATCTGTCATTTCTCTTGTATTTTTGTTTGTATTTTTCTAGTTTCTGCTTTCATATCCTCCTGTATTTTATGGTGGTGTGTTCAATTGTTTCTTTGAGCTCCTTATGCATCCTTCACAGTTCCATTCTAAATTCTTCATCAGAGAACTTATATAGCTCATTATTACTGGTTGACTCAACTAGCTTTTTCACTCAACAAAACTAGTGGGTTTCTGCATTGCTTTACCATTGTGATCTTTGCGTTTTTGAGTTGTTTCCTTCATGTTTTTGTGTGGTTAGGAGCCTAAGTTAGGATGTCTTTGTATGGTTAGGCTGAGTTATTGAGTGTTGAAGAAATGTGTGGCCATCAAATGAGGCAGGACCTGACCATGAATACTAACCAGCCAGACTCTTATTTAGATTTGAAGGAACAGCACAACTTCATAGATAAAGCTCTATAATTTATTTATTTTTATTAATCTAAATCATGTATGTATGAAGGCATTTCTTACTGAAATTAAGAACAGGAGGCTGATGATAATTTCTCTGGAAATCAAGCCCAAGTGGTCACATACGTGAGGCATATGTTTACCACAAAATAAAATCCCAGGTTTTATTTTATTCTTTTTGATCATTTAGTCCAAAATAGACTGAAAGAAACCAATATTTAATGTTAGAAAATATGAAAACATCATGAGTAATGTGAGAAATATAATTCACTTCAATGTTTTTATATAATTATATATAATGTATTGATGTATTATATAATGTATCAATTTTTCTTTGATTGTTTTGTCAAAGGGTCATACTTGGCAGTGCTCAGGATTTACTCAGGATAGAGAAGGAATCACTAGTCAATGATGGTTGGAGATGTGACTTGGGATATGAGATGTGTGTTGAAAGTAGATGAAGGGCCAAACATGATGGTCTCTCAGTATCTGTACTGCAAACTATAATGCCCCAAAGTAGAGAGAGAGAAAGAAGGAAATTGTCTGCCAATTCAGGAGATGGAGTGGGGGGGGGGTATGCTGGAGACATTGGTGGTAGAAATTTTACACTCGTGGAGGAATGGGTGTTTGATTATTTTATGACTGAAACTCAATCATGAAAGCTTTGTAACTGTATCTCATGGTGATTCAATAAAAAATTTAAAAATACAGCTAAACATTGTCCTGTTAGTCTATGAAATATTTTTGCCATATATCTGATTTTCTGTTATAGGAACACAGATTCTATGTGAACCAGAAGCTAACAGTTAAATGACTCAACTAAAGAAATAGTCTCCTGGATCTCTAGAATACATTAAAGTAGAGTTTAGTTTCATTTCTTGTAGTTCAAGATTTGTGAATCATATTTCTGATTCTGAAGTCTATTTTTGGACTATAATTATTTTGATTATTCATTATGTTCCTTTTTGTATGAATCACAAGAAAAAGTTAAGTGAAAAACCATTTTGGTTGAAAAACCCTCCAGTCAGCAGAATGCAAGTCAAGGATTACATGGCCTCTTTGTAGGACCAAAGACTGTTCCCAAAATGCCCGAATTTTATCTATCAAAATATTGAAGACTAATGCTTGCTTGAGCATGCCTTTGATCCCAGATGTCTTAAGAAGCACAGCTTTCAATAAGCCAAGTTCCACCTCTGTGGTGAACCCGAGTCTCCTTGCTAGTGTGTCTCATTCACCTTGTCATAAGGACCAGCTGGCAAAACTAGCACAACTTTTGTCCATTGAATCAATTCTGTAGTTCAAGATGCTTTTGGATTTCTGTATAGTATTAGGTAGCTAATCAGTTAACCCCTTCACAAGAGAAATATGTAGGAGCAGGTACAGATAATGTTTTCTAAATTTCGTGAACAATCAAGGTCTAACAATGATATGGTCCATAAAGCAGTGCGTCCCAGAATAATATTATCTTTTGTTGATTAAAGGTAATATTAATATATTTTTGAAGTCTGTCAACAATTTGTCAATTATGTTCTCAACTGAACATAATTTGAGCATAATGGATATGAATAATATATGAGCAGGGTACTTATCACAATGTCTGGAACAACACAGAGAAAGGGTTAATCCAGCATTCACTCAATACTATTACTAATTGATTTCTCTTTGCCCTTGTGTCCTCTGTCCACCTATATTCTCAAATTTCTTAGAGTATCATCTTATAATACAATCATAAAGTCACCTTTTCTTGATCATATTCTGTCTAAAATTTCTCAAATCCCTGATTCATTCTTAAAAAAATCACAGATTTGCTTCCGCCCAGAGATGAACCGAGAGCCGCCGCACGAGAAGCAGAGCCTCCACGCCTATTGACTGTGATCCTGAGGTCTCCTAACCCATTTTGGCACCAGAGCGGATGCTTGCAGCCATCCATTTTGACTGTGAACTGAGCTAAAATATTAGAAACCCAAAACCGCGCGGCCGCTATTGCGCGGCCGCGGCTATTGCGGCCGCGCGGACTCAAAGTCTTCACTCTTACCAATGAAGAGAAATTATTAGATGATGCCTATTCAGCAGGCCTGATTGTTGGGGAAAATTTCAAATCAATACTAGTGAGTTCTCTATGGAAATATGAAATGTACTCAATATATATAGAGAATAATGGGAATATCATTAGCTACTTAGATGGGGGGTGGGGTGGGAGGGGGGTGTATTGGGGTTCTTGGTGGTGGAATGGGTGCACTGGTGAAGGGATGGTGGTTTAATCAGTATTTGACTGTGACTTAAAAAAAATTATAAAAAAAAAATCACAGATTTTCTGCAAGAAGAAAACATCCAACCCCCGCAAAAAACTGGGCAATGAAATGAACAGAAACTTTCTCAAGGAAGAAATACAAATGGCAAAAAGGCACATGAAAAAATGCTCTTCATCACTAATCATCAGAGAGATGCAGATCAAAACAACTATGAGATACCACCTCACGCCACAGAGACTGGCACACAGCCAAAAGAACAAAAGCAACTGCTGTTGGCATGGATGTGGGGAGAAAGGGATCCTCTTACACTGGTGGTGGGAATGCCGACCAAATACTTTTGGAAAACAGTATGGATGCTTCTCAAAAAATTAGAAATTGAGCTCCCATTTGACCCAGCAATACCACCCCTGGGAATATATCCCGGAAACACAAAAAGGTGTAGTTGAAATGACATCTGCTCTCAAATGTTCATTGCAGTACTGTTTACAATAGCCAGAATCTGGAAAAAACCCAAGTGCCAGAGAACAGATGACTGGTTAAAGAATTTTGGTACATCTACACAATGGAATACTATGCATCTGTTAGAAAAGATAAAGTCATGACCTTTGCATATAAGTAGATCAACATGAAAAGTATTATGCTAAGTAAAATGAGTAAAAAAGAGAGAGACAGACACAGAAAGATTGCACTCATCTGTGGAATATATAGTAACAGGATGGGAGACTGGCACCCGAGAATAGTAGAGATAAGTACCAGAGAGTTAGCTTCATGGCTTGGAAGCTGGTCTCACATGCTGAAGGAAGGGGCAGCTCAGATACAGATAAAGTGTGGTTTGAAGACCCGCTGGGGATGGGAGATACATGCTGAAAGTAGAATATAGACCAAACACGATGGCAACTCAGTGCCTCTATTGCAAACCACAGCACCCAAAAGGAGAGAGAATCCTGCCATAGAGGTGGGGTGGGGGGGTTGGGGGAAGGATACTGGGAAGGATACTGGGAAGGATAAATTATTATCAATTATTGGTGATGGAGAATGGGTACTGGTGGAGGGATGAGTACTCGAGCACTGTATGACTGAAACACAAGCATGAAAAGTTGTAAGTCTGTAAAAAAATTTAAAAATAAAAAAAAAATTAAAAAATCACAGATTTTGTATAATAATACCTATCTCCCAACTCTATTTTCTCTATAAGAGAGAAATTAAAAAGAGAACCTAAAGTGAGATTAGGTTATAAAATAATTATTTCATGATAACATATTGAAATTAAATTACCTGAACAGTAACATATTTTTCTCTTTGATCTAATGGAATTTTTTACTGAAAATGCCATATTATGTTGCTATTACTTCTTTCCCATAAGACTGTGATTTTTCTGAAATCAGATACTATGCCTTATTACATTGTAAAATTCAATGTTTTTTATACCCAAATCATAATTAGTCCTCAATACATATGTTCTGGTGGGTATTTAAGTTCAATAATAAATGAAGTGGTTCTAAAATTCTTACCAAAGTCTGGTTCTTTTAAGCAGTTGATTAAATATTCCCAAAGTCTGAGAAAGAAATGGAATTCTTGTCTTATCACATAACATTTAATATATTTTAATTTATGTTGATAAAATATTTATGAAATATGTTGAACAATGAAATAAGTTTAAATCACAAATTTTTATATTTTATAAAAGCATTATAAATATATTTTATTTCTGTCTACGTGTTCATTTTTCTTCAAATAGCACATTACAAATGAAGCCCACTATGTGCATGAGTTGCAGATCTTTAGTATAAGAGACAATGGTACTGAAGTTGAAAATGGCTTGCATGTCATATTTAAAAAATTAAATATATATTATTAAAGGTTGACTTGGAATAAGGACTGACATGCTGTGTAAGATGGTAGACAAGTCACTTGCTTTTACTTCATACAAAGCATCAAAAATATAAGCAAAAACATACAACCTTATGGAAGGCAAAGCTTGAAGCAATGTTTGATGAAAGATCCTTGTCAATTCTGACTATCCTGGCTTACCCTAGGGAGCATTAACAAAATATTCAGTCCTGAAAAATCCCAGGTACTCCAAAGCTTGTTGGCTAAATGAGATAAATGCAGGTCAAAGAGCCATTAATCATTTGATTAAAAGTTTATTACTCAGAATATCATGAAATATGTGCAGGTCATCAGTTAGGGGGTTACAATTTTAATTACAGATTATCACCTTTTGAAGCAATTACTTAAAAAAATTTTAAATAAATTTCCCATGGATATACCTAAACCATTGTACTCATAAAATCATCCGGCAGCTATTATCATTATTCTAAACCTTATAGAGGATCAAGAATAGCCTGTAATCTCAAAGACATCTGTCATAGGTTGACAGTCTTTATGAAAAATACTCTTGGTATAGAAAAGTACAGGAAATTAATCAAGCAATATGTGTGATTTTGCGTGTGCTTGTGTGTGTACGTTTGTACACATATTTTAAATATATTAATGCTATAGGTAAATATTTATTTTGTCACTTTTTCTTTACCTTCAGTCAGTTCTGTACACATAGATATTCAATTTTTCTAGATCTTACTGTACTTTGCTGCCTCCTGATGTTTCCCTAGGAAGATTCAAGAGCTATCAGCACATTTATAGCCACATTATAACTTTATAAAAATATGGTACTCTGTATTTATAACAAGTATAAATAGCTTGTCTAAATACTTCAAACACTCTCAAGTAATACATATTGCCTGCTGGGATTAGCAGAAATAGCAACCTCTACTCCAAAAATAAGAGGTATCGGAAAAGGTGGAATATTAATTATAATTTCTCCTCTAAAACCTGAAGGTATTTATAGAGAGCTACCTCTTCTTTACAAAAAAACCAATTATTCTAATACGAATCTGTTTGGTGTTAATGCCATAAACCATGGGGTTGAGAAGTGGGGGTACAAGGAGATAGAGATTTGCAAGAATAATGTGGATATGAGGGGGTACTTTGTGACCAAAACGATGGGTGAAAAAGGAAAAGAAAGCAGGTACATAAAACACAAGAATCACACAAATATGAGCACCACAAGTGCTAAATGCTCGTAACTGGGCATCCGTCGAGGGCAAGCGAAGCACTGTCTGTAGGATTAGACCATAAGAGGTAGCGATGAGGATCACGTCCATGCCAGTGACTGAAAGTGCCACAGTGAGACCATAAATGGTATTGGGTTTGATGCTGGCACAGGCCAACTTGGCAATGCCCATATGTTCACAGTACGTGTGAGGAATGATACGATGTCCACAGAAAGGTAAACGCTCAATGAGGATAATAAAGGGGAAAACAAAGATAAGACCACGAACCACGCATGCTAGACCAATTTTTCCAATGACTGTGGCATTGAGAATGGATGTATAATGAAGCGGACGACAGATGGCCACATAACGGTCAAAAGCCATGGCCAGCAGAATAGCTGATTCTGTAGCAAATACAGCATGAACAAAAAACATCTGGGTGAGACAGCCATGATAGGAAATAAGGTGGGACTTAAGCCAGAAGATTGTTAACATTTTGGGCAACGTAGTTGAACAAAGTACCAGGTCAGTAACAGAAAGCAGGCACAAGAAGAGGTACATTGGCTCATGCAGAGTTCTATCTGTCATGATAACGTAAAGGATGGTACCATTACCAATGAGAGCAAAGATATACATGAAACAGAAGGGGATGGCAACCCAAACATGTTGTTCTTGCATCCCAGGGATTCCAAGTAGAATAAATGTGGAAGGATGGAAGTCAGTAAAATTGTGAATAGAAGAGAGCATGGTTACGCAGAGAACAGAAGTCTTTGTCTTCCTAAAAATGAATTAAAAAAATTAATGAAGTAATCGAACATGAAACTTTTTATATGCAAATAATCAGTTTATAGGCTTTCATTTTTTGCCAGTTACATTCCAGTTTATGTCTTCCTCATTTCTTGTCTGTGTTATGAAAATAACTTGGTAACAAATTTATCTACTTCTAGAACTGCCATCTTTTTGATCTCTATTTATCCATCTAATACTGAACTATGCAAAAAACAACTGTAACACAGATACTACCTTTCTATTGTGCATAAATGTTCACCACTGTGATGTTTTGTTTACTCTGACACTGAACTATATCAATCAATCCTCAAACTTCTGCTAAGACTCAGAATAGCATTAGAAGAGATTAGGAACATATCAGAAATTTATTTCTTTAGTTTTCTCCAATACGAGTTGCTGAATGCTGCTTGCATCGTTTTTAATAGCTTCTCTGGATTTAGTTGTCTCCTGTGAGCATAGCATGCTCTTTTCTTCAGTTCAAGAACTGTGTCACTGTGGACTGCAACTCAGCTAGAAATTTAACAAGCACCTGTTACTTCACTACGTTTAACCTGTATCTGTGAAAAATGGTTCTTATTCCACTAACCTGAAACTCTCCAATTTAGTAAGGCAATCTATTTTCTATTTTCTAGTAGTTTTCAGTGTTGATCTGATAGCATGCAAATCTCTTCTTGCTCTTGCATTTCTCTTGCTCCCCAAAGAGAACAGTTTACCTCACTGTAAACTATATATGTAATTTTCAGTCAACTCTAAGTGTTTTTGAAATATCCAAAGACATGTTTTATCATATTTTCATGCCTTGATGATGTTGCACATTTTGTATGGAGTCCTTTTTTCTATAGAATTGCCTGACAAGATACTAGTATCACTAATTGTTATTAATAGTCACACAAAATTCAGAACAATATACCCTCCCTTATAAAAGATATCTTATTCTATGGTTATAAAATCATATATTTTCAACATACATTTCTTAGAAAATAATATAAATATGTCGCTTAACCCATTGCACTATGAAATTTCTAAGCCTTCTTTTTCTCTTTGTTAAACACCTATGTCTTTCACATATCATGCTCATGAATAATGTTTAACAAAATATATGGTTTGAGATCATCAGTGGGATTTTTCTGACAGACTTGGAAAATGACCCAGAATGAAAATGGTGTATCTTCTTGCATTTCTCCTTAAAGATAAGACAAACTTATCCTCAGTGAGTCTAGGGTTCTCATCATGTATTTTTCACTATGTATACTCTGTAATGTATTCATCATTATTACTTATTTATTAGCACTTTTTAGTTCATCTACACAAATTGTGTCTGCTTTATTGATTGACACATACATTAGTTTGGTTATAAAGCATATTCAATACAATACAGTGGCCCATTCTGTTTTGCCTCTTTAAGTAATGAATTCTCATATGAATAGCCAGATCAGGAAACACAGGACATGTTTCAGATATCTCTAGATACAGCATCCCATGTGAAGGGAAGAATGGTAGAAATCAGGGCTCACAATTAGTAAAGATTATCACAGTTATAAAGCTAAGGGTTGAGATTATGACTAAATAAAGGCAAAAAGTAAGAAACTGCCAACTTTCCTTCCCAATATCTTTCCTTAAGTAATTCTTAGAAGTATAAAACATTATTCTTACCTAGTTGAAATCCAATCTTTGAGGCACAAATTTACTCGTTTTTCAGAAAGGATAGTAATGATTTGTTCATCTAATTGTTCTTACCTAAAGAGAATTTTAGAAGTAAATACTCATAAGATAGAATCAGAAAATTCTTTAGTGATTTGAAATTTTAAAAAAATTCTCTCTGAACCACCTGTTGCATTACTGAATGTTTTACTAGTTTTTTTTGTAATTGCAGTTCATGTTTTTCACATACAAATAGAAGTTTCCAACTTCATGATCATAGTAAATGTAACTATAGATAGCATAGGCAATAATACAATAATTTTTCTATTTTGGATCATACTTAGTTGTAGTCAGGATATTCCTTGTACTGTGCTCAAGGATCATTCCTGGTTGTGCTTGAGAAACCATCTCTGGTTCCAGAGATTGAATCCAACTGGGCACATAAAAGGCAGACACCTTCCCTGCTCTCCTGTCTCCTGACCTCTATAATAATAATTTTTATTACCTGTGAATTCTAAAGCAATGAAAATAGAATTCACTACCAATGTTACTATAATTTTGAATAACCTTAAAATCTATTAACCATTTACTATGTAACAAGCACTATTCTACATGTTGAGTAGATATGGTAATAAGAACATGTGTCTTTTATGCTATATTAAGCTTGCATAATGAGGAGATGTGATGAATCAAACATCTCAACATATCTTCGAAATGCCACTTTAATGTATGTTGTGTAGAAAATATAACAATGCAATTTCTACTCAAAGAGAACTTCTTTGAGAAAATGTTTTGTCATCAGTCTGAATCCCCCTCATGTGTTTCAAACATCTATGATACAATTCCTAATTCCACAGTTTTTATTTCCCTTTTCTATATGTAGCTAAATTTGAAAAGTAATACACAAAAACTTGTCATCTCCTGGTGTTATATCACCTACATTCAAAATTGTACAAATTGTAATTATTTCATAACTATACAATCTTGAGAAATCTCTTTCTTCCCTTTTTTCTTCATTTTTCTAGGATAAAATCCACATTATAATTCTAACTTTTTAAAAATGAGTCATTGTGAAATACACAATTACAAAGTTATGCATGGTCAGGTCTCAGTCACACAATGCTCCAACATTTGATAGACTTAGGTCTTCTGTTTGTGAAATTAATGATTGTAATGAGATCATTTGGATGATATGAGTTATATTCAAATACCAACAATTCAGGAAAACAAATATGCTTCCTGAGCTCCTGCAGACTGTAGTACACTATGAGGGCCCTTGGTACTCAAGAATAGGGCTACTCTCCAGCAAATAAAAAAAGGGAGTGAGAAATACAATAAAAATAGAAGCATAGATATAGTAGATTAGACTATAATATAGGTAGAGGTATAAATGTAGGTATAATTAGAGATGAAAAAGATACAAATTATAAAAACATAGAGATATAGACATAGATATACCTTATTTTCTGTCCAGTTTCTTTAACAATATAAATGAACATAAGGAGCTATTGTCATAAAATTTTTTCCACCCAGTTACTTTCAGAAAGACTGTTTCTAGATAGTATCTAATTTATCAGATTGTTTTGAATCCAGATGGAAAATAGAAAGACTAAAACCTTAAATATCACCATGTAAAATTCAGATACAAAGAAATAAGTTAATAACAATAAATGTCGGTGTGAAGTAATACCACCAAATACCCAAGGAATTCAAGGAACCGCACCTTCTATATTGAAATCAGACAGCAATCTGAGGTGACTCAGTATTTATAGACATAAGTACATTTATATGATTTTTATCTCTATATCTTTCCTTTATATCTCTCCTGACTTTACTAAACTGGCCTCAACCTTAGTTTCTGATTGATCTCCTTCATTCAACACTTACTCTTGTTTTGATGTCTAGCCGCATGAAAGAAACCTTGGTCCAGCACAAGTAGCATTATTCCTGGGTCTGAAATATAGTCCCATATATCCCCCCTCTGAAGGCCATCTGAATCCAGAGAGAATGCAGTGTGGCTCAGAGCCCCAGTGGCCCCAGCTGCTAAAAGGACAGCTAAATCTACAAATAAGATCTCTAGGGACATCACCAGTCATAAAGGAATTTTCTCTAAAACTGCATATGGTTAAGGCAGGAGAAAGGGTCACAATTTCCTAGAAAAATTAGTATATATTTAACCCATGGACAAAGCACAATGAAGTTGTATCAGACAGTTTGGGAAAAAAGTCAGACAGAAAGGAGATGACATGGCACATGGATATAAAAGGATGAAATATTTTCACATTGAATGCTGTGCTAACTCTCTGGGTTTCTTAACCAGCATCCAATATCTCTTGCTCTTACAAATATAATCAAAGTGCTTAATATGATCCCTCCACGAAAGAGTAAACTTTGGGACCCTCTGCTTCTAAAGACTTTGATTCCAGAGGTCTTCTAACCCATTTTGGCCCCCAGAGCAGCTTCTTACAGCAATGCACTGGGACTGTGAGCTGGGCTACAACTCCGCACTGCCCGGGGATGGATTTTTCCTCCCCACCCTGTTTTTCTGGATGGAAAATGGAGGCAGCAGCAATATCCACGTGGTGAGAGCCACCTTCTAAGACTCCTAACCCAGAGGTATACGGTTTTTGCAGTTTGTGGCTCATAGACAATCATGGGAAGTGGGCATTACAGGCACACCCTCGGCCCAGATAAATCCGGAGCTGCTGAGCGTGAAACGGACCCCCTGCTTTTAAAGACTTTGATTCCAGAGGTCTTCTAACCCATTTTGGCTCACAGAGCAGTGTCTTACAGCAATGCACTGGGACTGTGAGCTGGGCTATGCAATTTCTGGCAGAATTTTCCCTGGACTTTATGCAGAAATCCAAAACCTCGCAGCCGCTGCCGCGGCCATGCAAGTTAACATCTCTTAATTGTTAGCAATGTGAAACGGTTCCTTTTTAGCAGGTCTGACTTTGGGGGGAAATTCAAAACAATAACAGTGAGTTTTTTGTTGAAATATTGAAGGTAATCAAAATAGTAGCCATTTCTCTAGACTGTGAACTAAGCCATAGCCACACGCCGGCCAAGAAGAGGAAATATTCCTCTTTCCCAGATGTTTCCCATTTTCAGGGAGAAACGCGGCATGGCGTCCACCTTATTATGAGGCACGGGAAGAAGGATGAGAAAAAAAAAGGAAAAGGTAAAAAATGAGTTATGTACTTGGAGCAGTGGAACTACATATCTTTTCATTCTAAGCAATGGAAAACTAATTATCAAATGCTTCCTTGGTAGTAGGGCTGTCTTTCTTAGATGGAAACTCCAACAACAATAGTGAGTTTTGTGTTGAAATATGGAATGTAATCAAGGTAAAGTGAAATGAAGTGAAATTCATCAGTTACGCAGTTGGGGCTGGGGGGCGGGGTCAGGAGGTATACTGGGGTTTTTTATAGTGGAATATGGGCACTGGTCAAGGGATGGGTGTTTGAATATTGTATAACTGAGACATAAGCCTGAGAACTCTGTAACTTTCCACATGGTAACTCAATAACATAAAAATAAAAAATAAAAAAAGAAAGAGTAAACTTTCAGTTTTATTTTTCTTTAACATTTTGCATAATTTTTAGAGTAAATCTCTTGTATTACCTTTATCTTACTATACCAGATGCTAAGCTACTTATATGGTAATGATAGCTGCAGTCCAGAGTAACATACAAACTTCTCCTACTTCTCTATGTACAGAAGAAATGTGTACAGGCTTTTAAAAATATTCTACAGTATTCTTTACAAAACTCTTACTCAAGTCAACAATTCTTATTTAATAGAGATTTTAAATGATATGTTGGATTGATTGGGACAGGAGAAACTTCTATGAATAAAGTCAGCATGGAAAGTATAATTTGTGGGAAACATGAAAGGGAATAGTAACATTTTCTGCACAATATGGATCATTAGCTGGAACTACTTCAGACAATGACTAATTAAGCCACAGAAAGACAACTTCCCAAGGAATAAGGATAGACAATATAAATTCTGGTTCATTTGTCATGTAATAATCAGGTAGATCTCACATAAGTAAAAAAATCTTAGCTGTCCTTGTAGCACTCCTCCCCCTAAAAACAAGCATCTCTTTCATTGGAATTGAATTATACACACATATTTATGTTTTTTTCTGACATGCATGCAAGTTGATGTAACATTAGTTCAAGATTTTATTTTAAAAAATTTTAATTGATAAAATTAAAAATACACATTTTTAAATTGATAGCATTAAAAACATAAAAGAAGATTTTTTAATAATTTAATGCATGATGCAGAAAAGCCCTATTTCTATGAAAACAGAGAAGATGGAATTATAGAAATACCTATTTGCATTGTAATCCAAAATATTTAACTTGCTACTGGGAAAGACTACATACATTCTTCAATTGTTCAGTTATTTAGAGTCCTCACTGTAAAATAGAGGTATCAATTTTACTGTTTGTGGTACAAAACTTTCCTGTATGCTAGATCCTCCCTTACCTTGAAAAATAGTGCTGATACCTTAATCCTACTGAAAAACATGCTAATTTTAGTGACATAGTATGAAAACTGACAAAAGGCAGGTTCTCAGAGCCTCTGTGCGAGCATTCTCAGTGTAACTTAGATTCTAGAAGGCCCATTCAGTAAGTAGTTCAGAGAAATATAATTGTAGACAATTAAAAAATACTCTACTGGATTTTATACTATATATGTTCTATTCTCACATATCTCTTATCATTTCCATTTGTGTGTTTGTAATGCATTACCGCGGAGACATTAGCTATGGTCAATAAGGTAAAAAGTTCTGACACATGTCTTGTCCGGATAAACCATTTAAATATTAGTATGAATGCTCTGTATTTCTTTACATGTTGTGAACACAAAGCAGTTAATATGCTCTAATTGTTATCCTATCCTAATATAAACATAACAGGCAAGTGAAGCTTAACTGTTACTCTGACATGTTGGGAATTTGTTAGGAACCTGAGAACTTTCAGACTCAGACTTAACATATCAACATATTTAGTACTGTGATAAGAATTAATTATAAATGGAGTATAAAACAAAGAAATTTTAAGAAGTTTTAAAATTGTAATGAATTCAGCAAATGGTGAAATTGGGGACCATACCTGGCTATGCTCAGGGTTTACTCCTGGCTCTACTCTGACATTACTCTTGTCAGTGCTTGTAGGATCATATGTGGTACTAAGGATTGAACCAATATAGAATGATTCAAAGTGAATGCCTTACTTTATTATTTCTGTAGCCCTTATATGATAATTTTATAATAGCAATTTATATGAGAAATGGCAATTTAACATATAAGACATTAAGAATAATATCTGAAAAAATATTTCAATTGAAACCCTAGTAGGAATTGCTAAGCAATGAATAAAGAAAACATGCAAATATAAGGAACAATGATTTTATATTCCACAAATGAGGGCAATCATTCTATGTCTGTCCCTCTCTTTCTGACTCATTTCACTCAGCATGAAACTCTCCATTTCCATTTATTTATAAGCAAATTTCATGACTTCATTTTTCCTTACCATTGTGTAGTATTCCATTGCACAGATGTAGCATAGTTTCTTTATCCATTCATTTGTTCTTGGACATTCAGGCTGTTTCCAGATTCTGGCTATGGTGAATAGTGCTGCAATGAACATAGGGGTATAAATTGTGTTTCTGCTGTGTGTTTCTGAGCCCCCAGGATATATACCTAGAAGTGGTATTCCTGAGGCAAATGAGAGCTCAATTTCTAGTTTTTTGAAGAATGTCCATATTGTTTCCAAAAATTCTAGACCAGTCAGTATTCTCACCAGCAATTAAGGAGAATTGGTTTCTCCTCATATCTATTCCAGCACTAGTTGTTCTTGTTCTTTTGAATGTATACCAGTCTCTGTGCTATGAGATGATATCTCTTTGTTGTTTTAATTTGAATTTCCCTGATGATTAGTGATGTAGAACATTTTTTAATGTTCCTTTTAGCCAATTCGAATTTCTTCTTTGAGGAATTTTCTGTTCATTTCTTCTCCCCATTTTTCGATGGGGTTGGAGGTTTTTTTCTTGTAAAGTTCTACCAGTGCCTTGTATATCTTTGATATTAACCCCTTATCATATGGGTATTGGAATTGCCTTTCCTATTCTGTATGTTGTCTTTGTATCTTTGGTCATTGTTTCTTTTGAAATACAAAAGCTTTTTAGTTTAACATAGTTCTATTTGTTTATCTTTGCTTCCACTTGCTTCATCAGTGACATTTCATCTTTGAAGATACCTGTAGCTTCAATATCAAGGAGGTTTTGCCTACATTTTTTTCCATGTGCCTTATGGATTTGGGTCTGATGTTGAGGTCTTTAATCCATTTTTATCTGACTTTTGTGCATGGCATTAAATAAAGGTCTGAGTCCAGTTTTTTTTTTTGCATCTAGCTGTCAAATTTTCCCAGCACAACTTGTTCCCCATTTATTTCTTGCAGTAGCATTTTACATTTTTCTATGTACAGGTCCTTTGCCCTCTTCGTTAAGCTGATTCTGAGGTATTTATTTTCAGAGGCATAATTGTGAACTGTATTGTTTTCTTTTACTTTCTTCTCATTATTTGTATAAAGAAAAGCCATGGACTTTTGTTTATTAATTATGTAACCTAAAGAACTCTTCCTGATGCCACACACAAAATTCAGGTCATAATGGAATAAAGACCTCAATATCAGACCTGATACATAAGGTAAACAGGACAAAAGATGGAGGTAGAACCTCCATGACATTGAAGCTAAAGGCATCTTCAAACGTGAAACAGCACCTATTAAGCGTGTTGAAGCAAAGAAAAACAAATGGGACTGTATTAAACTAAGAAGCTTGTGCATCTCAAAGAAAAAAGTGACCAAGATGTGAATACATCCAAAAATTACCCAATATCCATTTGATAAGGGGTTAATATCAAAGATATTTAAGGCACTGGTAGAACTATACAAGAAAAAATCCAACCCCATTAAAAAATGGGGAGAAGAAATGAACAGACAATTCTTCAAAAAAAAATTCAAGTGCCCAAAACGCACATGAAAAGAAATTCTCTACATCAATAATGATAAGGGAGATGCAAATCAAAACAACAATGAGATATCATCTCACACCACAAAGACTGGCACCCATGAAAAAGAACAAGAACAACCGATGCTTGGTGGATGTGAGAAAAAAAGGAACTCTCGCTGTTGATGGGAATGCTGAATGGTCCAGTCTTTTGGGAAAACAAATGGGCATTTCTCAAAAAACTAAAAATTGAGCTTCCATATGATCAAGCAATAACATGCATGGGAATATACTCTAGGGATCGAAAAAAAGTGCAGAAAAGCCATCTGTACTTCTATTTTTATTGAAGCACTAGTTACAATAGCCAGAATCTAGAAGCAACTCAAGTTCTTGAGAACAGAAACTAGGGTACATCTGCACAATGGAATACTACACAGCCACCAGGAAAAATGAAGCCAGAAAATTTGTTTATAAATGAACATGAAGAGTGTCAAGTTATGTGAAATGAGTCAGTGGAACAGGGACAGATATAGACTTATTGCATTTATATGTGGGAAATAAAAAAGGCACAGTATGAGGCTAATACCCAGGGACAGTAGAAACAAAGGCCATGAGCTTTAGTCCATGGTTCAAAGCTTGCTACTAGTATTGGGGAAGTGGGCTTCAGGGAAAAGTCAATTAGGACAGAAAAGATACCACTATGACAATGATAGCTTGAAATGATCCCTCTGGACAAGAACTGAGTGCTGAAAGGAGATAAAGGGACATACGATAATCTTATAGTACCTATTGCAAACCATAATGCCCAAAATGAATATAGAGAGAGACAGAGACAGAGAGAAATAGAGAAGAAGAAGAAGAAGAAGAAGAAGAAGAAGAAGAAGAAGAAGAAGAAGAAGAAGAAAGAAGAAGAAGAAGAAGAAGAAGAAGAAGAAGAAGAAGAAGAAGAAGAAGAAGAAGAAGAAGAAGAAGAAGAAGAAGAAGAAGAAGAAGAAGAAGAAGGAAGAGGAGGAGGAGGGGGAGGAGGAGGAAGTGGAGGAGGAGGAGGAGGAGGAGGAGGAGGAGCATTGAAAAGAGATTCCTGATGAAGTTTGATTGTGTATGAATTCTTTACTGTGAAAACAAAGATTATAAAGTATTTTTATAATATGTGAAAAAGAAAATGCCAGAGGGCATAAGTTTTATCTTCAAGAAATCCATAATAACGTAGGTGTACAGAGATAAGTATATAAGCTAATTATAAAAGTCATTTCATTCTGTGATTAGTTCTAAATCTAATATCTCAGTCTCCAACTCACAATTGTGAATAGATTTCTTTTGTTTAGGTTCTTGAGCACAGAATTCAGACTCCTTAAATGGAGTTCATAATTGCTTGATGAACTGTGAAGTTAAAAATTGATAAATAAATCTGCTATCTACACAGTCCACATATGAAGATGATAGAGGAAGGATAATTGTGAAACATTCTTGTATATTAAAATGGGAGTTTCAACATGACTTCACTAGTCCACTATTGTTTCTAAAAGTAGCAAAAAATTTATATCACCTGTTTTCAAATTAGAATCCCAATACGAGTTCTGAGAATAAGTTTCCATGGCTCTGGATATTCTTCAGATACTAATTCTTTCCTTCTCAAAGAGAAATGACTGAGTACACTTCTCAGTCAGATTTTTGTACAATAAAATTGAATCCAAGGCCTCTTTACTTTTCGCTGATTCTGTTCATTTTAATCCAACAGATTTCATTAACATCTGTCTAAATGTTTTCCAAAGATTACAATACCACCCACTAAGATACACTGACATGACTCAAGAGGTAGTAGAGACCTCAGGTGCATTTAGAGGGCAGTTTCTGTTTAATATCCGAAGGAAGGTAGATTTTCAGGAGGACCTGATCAATTTTTCCGGAAAAAGCAGTAGTGAAACAAGTAAGTATGAGGGCCTCTGAATAGATTTCTCTTAAAAAGGCTTTCTATGTTATTTTTTAAGACTTATCATAAACACTTTTCCCCCACTTCCCGCTGCCGTCTGCGTCCCCCGAGTTTCTGAAGCCACTCCCTGCTCGCCCTGCGCACCCCGTCTCCCGAACCGGCTTGTAACTGCGCACGTCCTTCAGGTACAAGGACCATCCCTCGGCCACGCCCTCCCGACCCCCCATCAACAGGAAGACACTGGGGGCGTGGCCTGTGTCTTGGTGGGCTTGGTCTCAAAGTGGGCGTGGCTTCCTCTCAGAGCGGCGGCCGCATTAGCGGCCGCAGTTATTCTTTGCTACCTCAGCTCAATTGGTACTGTGTATTCCTTTGAAAACTCACTTTTGCGATCTCAAACACTTACGCAAAATAGCCAGTAGCTTAGGCTGACAGTATAAAAGCTATCAGTGAATAAGGGAAGTTTAGCACAATCGGAGCCCCTTCTTCCCACAAAAAGGAAGAGGAATAAATAACTACAAGGTTACAACTCTACACTTCCGTGACAATATGAAGAAGCAGCGAAAATCCCCTCCGCGAAGAGAGGGGGAAGAAAAGATACCAGAAACCTTAACAGGGGCTTCTCACATCTATGACCTCTCAGATAAACAATTCAGAGAAGAAATCTGGAGGAGAGTCGACCTACTCCAAGCAAATATGGAACAGACATCCAATAAATTAAGGGAGGAGATGAATGAAGCGCTGGAACGGTCTACCAAGAAAATACAGGAAGAAATGAGAGCAGAAATGAGAGCAGAAATTTCAAACCTTCGAACGGAAGTCTCACAAATAAAGCAATCGGTAGATGAAATAAAAATCTCACTAGATGCCCTCAACAGTAGAATGACTACAGCCGAAGACAGAATCAGTGATCTGGAAGATGAGCTGCAGAAATCTTATAGACAGCAACAAATCATGGCCAAAGACCTCAAAATGGCTATAGAGCGAATCAGAGCCCTGGGGGATGACTTCAAGAGGAACAACATAAGAATCATTGGAGTACCAGAACCGCAGGGAAGCAACCACAATGAAAAAAACACAGTCAAAGATATCATTGCTAAGAAATTCCCAGAGCTGGAGAAGGCAGGTATCCAGATACAAGGAGTCCGAAGAGTACCAGCAAAAAGAGACCCGAATAAAAAGACCCCAAGGCATATCATAGTCAGAATGATGGATACCATGGATAGAGACACAATTCTGCAAGCAGCAAGGGCAAGGAAGGAAATCACATACAAAGGAGCACCCCTCAGATTTACGGCCGATCTGTCAGAAGAAACCCTCCGAGCCCGAAGACAATGGTGGGACATAGTGAAAAAACTCAACGAAATGAATGCCTCACCAAAAATACTTTATCCGGCTAAACTCTCACTCAAACTCGAAGGAACCATACACTATTTCTTGGATAAACAACAGCTCAGGAACTTCATAGACTCAAAACCAATCTTGAAAGAAGGTCTAAAGGGGCTACTGTAAGACAAGGAGGAGCCCCATAAGAACAACAAATCCCACAGAAAGATGACACAAAACCACATCACAATAATCTCTCTCAATGTCAATGGCCTAAATGCACCTATCAAGAGACACAGACTGGCTAAATGGATCCGGAAATTAAACCCAACATTCTGTTGCCTGCAAGAAACACACCTGAACAAACAGAGTAAACATAGACTCAAAGTCAAAGGATGGAAAACAATCCTCCAAGCAAACAACCCCCTTAAAAAAGCTGGAGTGGCCATCCTGGTATCAGACAACATAGATTTCAGGATGAAAAAGATCAAAAGGGACAGCGAAGGTCATTTTCTGTTTATCAAGGGATATGTACAACAGGAAGAAATCACACTCTTAAACGTATATGCTCCTAACGAACGACCGGCTAAATATTTAAAACGACTCCTAACAGACTTCAAAGAGGACATCACTAACAGCACAATTGTAGTCGGAGACTTCAATACGGCCTTATCGCCTCTAGGTAGATCCACAAGAACAAAACTCAACAAGGAAACACTGATTCTAAAAGAAGAAATTGAAGAGAGAGGCCTAATAGACCTATAGAGGGCCTTACACCCCAAAAAGAAAGAATACACATTCTTTTCCAGTGCACATGGAACATTTTCTAAAACAGACCATGTACTGGGCCCCAGAACATACCTCAATAGAATCGGAAAAATAGAAATTGTATCAACCATCTTTTCAGACCACGATCCGCTGAAGATAGAAGCTAACCACTCACAAATACGGAAAATCAAATCAAACACCTGGAAATTAAACAATTCAACGTTGAACAATGAGTGGGTCAAGAAGGAAATCAAGGAAGAAATCAAAAGATACTTAGAAACAAATGAGAATGAAGACACGAGCTACCAAAACCTATGGGACGCAGCTAAAGCCGTGTTAAGGGGAAAATTTATAGCTCTCCAAGCATTCCTCAGGAAGGAAGAAAGGACCCACATAGTTAGCTTGACTTCACGACTCAAGACCCTAGAAAAGGACCAGAAAAAGGACTCCAAACCAGACCGAAGGAAAGAAATAATAAAAATTAGAGCAGAAATTAATGACATCGACACCAAAAAAACAATCCGAAAGATCAATGAAACAAAGAATTGGTTCTTTGAGAAAATAAATAAGATTGATAAACCGCTAGCAAGACTCACAAAGAAAGAAAGAGAGAAAACTCTAATAAATCGAATCAGAAATGAAAAGGGGGACATCATAACAGAAACCAGTGAGATTCAAAAGATCATTAGAGACTACTTTGAAGGTCTCTACGCCACAAAAAAGGAGAACCTAAAAGAAATGGATGGATTCCTTGATTCCTACAATCTCCCAACACTGAAGAAAGAAGACCTGGAATACCTGAATAGACCCATCAATGTTAAGGAAATTGAAACTGTAATCAAAAACCTCCCCAAAAACAAAAGCCCAGGCCCAGATGGTTTCACTGGCGAATTCTTCCAAACATTTAAAGAAGACCTATTGCCTGTTTTCCTCAAACTTCTCCAGGAAATTGAAAAAAACAGGAACTCTCACAAACAGTTTCTATGAAGCACATATCTCCCTAATACCAAAAGCAAACAAAGACACCACTAAGAAAGAAAATTACAGACCAATTTCCCTGATGAACACCGATGCGAAGATCCTCAACAAAATACTGGCAAATAGGATCCAACAACTCATCAAAAAGATCATACATCACGACCAAGTGGGATTCATCCCAGGGATGCAAGGATGGTTTAACATTCGGAAATCAATCAACATAATCCACCATATCAACAAAAGTAAAGATAAAAACCATATGATCATATCAATAGATGCAGAGAAAGCATTTGACAAGATCCAACATCCTTTCATGATGAAAACCCTCGCCAAAATGGGGTTTGGAGGAACTTTCCTCAAGATAGTCGAAGCCATCTATCACAAGCCTACGGCAAGCATTATCCTCAATGGGGAAAAACTAAGGGCCTTTCCTCTGAGATCAGGCACAAGACAAGGATGCCCACTCTCACCACTCCTCTTCAATATAGTACTGGAAGTACTTGCGATAGCTATTAGACAAGAAAAAGAGATTAAGGGCATCCAGATAGGAAGGGAAGAAATCAAACTCTCACTATTTGCAGACGACATGATACTATATCTAGAGAAGCCTAAAACCTCTACTAAGAAACTCTTAGAAACAATAGACTTATACAGTAAAGTTGCAGGCTACAAAATCAATACCCAAAAATCCATGGCCTTCATATATGCAAACAATGAGGAAGAGGAAAAGGACATGAAAAAAGCAATCCCATTCACAATCGTGCCCCAGAAAATCAAGTACCTCGGAATCAGCTTAAGCAAGGAAGTAAAAGACCTTTACAAAGAAAACTACTAAACGCTACTCCATGAAATCAAAGAGGACATGAGGAAATGGAAACATATACCCTGCTCGTGGATAGGGAGAATCAATGTTGTCAAAATGGCAATACTCCCTAAAGCATTATACAGATTCAATGCGATCCCTATAAATATACCCATGGCACTCTTCAAAGAAATGGATCAAGCAATCCTAAAATTCATATGGAATAACAAACGTCCAAGGATAGCTAAAACAATTCTTGGGAAAAAGATGATGGGAGGCATCACCCTCCCCAACCTCAAACTTTACTACAAAGCAGTAACAATTAAAACAGCATGGTACTGGAACAAAGGCAGAGCCGTAGACCAATGGAACAGGGTGGAATATCCCTACACACATCCCCAAATGTATGATCATCTAATCTTTGATAAGGGAGCAAGAGATGTGAAGTGGAGCAAGGAAAGCCTCTTTAGCAAATGGTGCTGGCACAACTGGAAAACCACATGCAAAAAAATGGGTTTAGACCTTGACCTGACACCATGCACAAAAGTCAGATCAAAATGGATTAAAGACCTCAACATTAGACCACAAACCATAAGGTACATTGAAGACAAGGTCGGCGAAACCCTCCACGATATTGAAGATAAAGGTATCTTCAAAGGTGACACGGAACTAAGCAATCTAGTAAAAACAGAGATCAACAAATGGGACTACATTAAACTAAAAAGCTTCTGCACCGCAAGAGATACAGTGACCAGAATACAAAGACTATCCACAGAATGGGAAAGGATATTTACACAATACCCATCAGATAAGGGGTTGATATCAATGGTATATAAAGCACTGGTTGAACTCTACAAGAAGAAAACATCCAACCCCATCAAAAAATGGGGCGAAGAAATGAACAGAAACTTTACCAAGGAAGAAATACGAAT
This sequence comes from Sorex araneus, assembly GCF_027595985.1. Taxonomy (NCBI): domain Eukaryota; kingdom Metazoa; phylum Chordata; class Mammalia; order Eulipotyphla; family Soricidae; genus Sorex; species Sorex araneus. The sequence goes on along the minus strand of NC_073307.1, from coordinate 105,733,210 downwards.
GGCCAAAAGGCACATGAAAAAGTGCTCTGCATCACTAATCATCAGAGAGATGCAGATCAAAACAACCATGAGATACCACCTCACACCACAGAGACTAGCACACATCCAAAAAAACAAAAGCAACCGCTGTTGGAGAGGATGTGGGGAGAAAGGGACCCTTCTTCACTGCTGGTGGGAATGCCGACTGGTTCAGCCCTTCTGGAAAACAATTTGGACGACTCTCAAAAAATTAGATATTAAATTCCCATTTGACCCAGCAATACCACTGCTGGGAATATATCCCAGAGAGGCAAAAAAGTACAATCGAAACAACATCTGCACATGTATGTTCATCGCAGCACTGTTTACAATAGCCAGAATCTGGAAAAAACCCGAATGCCCCAGAACGGATGACTGGTTGAGGAAACTTTGGTACATCTATACAATGGAATACTATGCAGCTGTCAGAAAAAAGGAGGTCACGAATTTTGTAGTTAAGTGGATGGGCATGAAAAGTTTCATGCTGAGTGAAATGAGTCAGAAAGAGAGAGACAGACATAGAAAGATTGCACTCATCTATGGTATATAGAATAACAGAGTGGGAGACTAACACCCAAGAACTGTAGAAATAAGTACCAGGAGGTTGACTCCATGGCTTCGAGGCTGGCCTCACGTTCCGGGGAAAGGTCAACTCAGAGAAGCGATCACCAACTACATTGTAGTCGAAGGCCATGTGGGGGAAGTGAGTTGCGGGCTGAATGAGGGCTAGAGACTGAGCACAGCGGCCACTCAACACCTTTATTGCAAACCACAACAGCTAATTAGAGAGAGAGAACAGAAGGGAATGCCTTGCCACAGTGGCAGGGTGGGGTGGGGGGGAGATGGGATTGGGGAGGGTGGGAGGGACGCTGGGTTTACGGGTGGTGGAGAATGGGCACTGGTGAAGGGATGTGTTCCCGAACTTTGTATGAGGGAAGTATAAGCACAAAAGTGTATAAATCTGTAACTGTACCCTCACGGTGATTCTCTAATTAAAAATAAATAAATTAAAAAAAAAGTACAGGGAATGGCAAGATAGTGAGAGAAGTTTTGACAAATCTCAGGTAATACCTCCTCCCTTTGTCCCATGGAGCTCAGACCACATCCCTATGATCCCTGAGCACCCCAGATCATCTTAAGAAGGAAGAGAAGTAACAGGTTATGGCACAGTGCAGGAGGGACACTTGAAAGAAGGATTGAATCTGGAAGTAAGAGAAGAGAATAAACTTTTCTTACTATTGAGAATCAGACTATTGAGGATACTTTCTAGACCAAATATCAATAAATAACAGAACTGCAAAAACTTGGTCATTGCAAGGGCTGAGTCTCTTGCATCTGAGGTGCTGAATGCATGCTTTCTCAGGGCACTTCCAGGATCATGACCCATTTTATTCCCTTTGGTGCTTAAGAAGTTCCACAGGGTGTGGATGGAAGGGGGATTAAGGAGACATTTCAAAGACTTGAGTACATGCCTGGTGTGTAGGAAGCCACCAATGTCAAACCCCAGCAAAACACGGTCTTCTGAACAACTCCCAGGGTTGTTCTGGTGCCCCAGAGTTCTGCCAAGTGAGATTCTGGTGGCCCCCTGGATCACTGGATTTGAGCAAGAAAGTATCCAACTCACAGAGTCTGCCAGAGTATTACCTAGAATGGACCTGGAGAACCTAAGCACAACTGGACGCCTGTACCCTGCCAAAAAAATAAACAAATAAAACAGTTCCCATTAGGATTGTGTCATTTGCAAGCACAAAACTTCTAGCTATAGGGGAGCCAGATATATCTTAGGCGGCCTTGTATGTAGCCATCCCTGACCACAACATATGGTTCCCCCCGCCCCAAGTACCACCAGGGGCTCACTCTTAAAAACAGGAATACCCTTGGGCACCATCTGGTATACCACGTCTCCCTGAAAATCCATACTCGAAGCCATTTGTCCAAAGTCACACAGTAGGAAACAGGATTTAACCTCTTCTTCCTATTGCTTTCCATTCCCCTATTTTCCAATGCCGACTTCATCTACTCCTTCATCAGAAGAAGAGGGAAGGAATATTAGGCTCATATTCAGTTCAACAAAAACTGTGTAACTATTATTGGGACTACTATGGTGATAAGACAGCCAAAGACACAGTGGAAGAAGAGCCCATTAGTGAGTAGACAGGAGTGAAAGAAGAAAGCAAGATTTAGTCATGCTGTGGGATCAGCTACCACCGTTCTCTGATCCCTGGAGCTGGGAGAGCTATGGGCACTTTTGAGAAATTACATCCATTTCTCTTTTGTCTAGTGTAAATCCCTTCAATTTCTAGCTGATAGATAAGGGTAGATGCCTGCCCTTATACTGCCCATCTTCAAATTCTGCAGAATAAAGACAGACCTTGCAAAAAAAAAAGATTTATCATAAACACACAAATATACCCCAAAGTGTCATCCAGATTTCTTCCGATATAATTTTATTTAAGACATGGTCTATTTGAAAAATTAGAAAAGTTTATATAGTGTTGGAGATAAATATAAGGATTAAAATACTTGCCTTGTATGCAACTGATTTTAGTTTGACCACAGAGACATGATCCCTGGAACACCCAATATATCCTATTAGAATGTTAATTTTAAATATTTGAGCAAATATTCAGACATTATGTCTCCATGTTGAATTCCGAGAGATGATAACAATATCAGGTAAAAATGTTAAGAATTTTATGGCCTAACATAGAACATCTCAGAATTATAATCCACTAAATTGTTTGTCAAGAATTTATATATATATATGAATCACAATGAAATACAGTTACAGTCTTACAAATTTTCATGACGATGGTTCAGTCATACAATGATTGAGTACCCATCTCTCTACCAGTACCTATTCTCCACCACCAATGTCCCCAGTATCCCTCTGGTCAACCCCACATCAACCTCCCCCGCACACCTCTGTACAGGCACATTCCCTTTTATTCTCTCTCTCTTTTTGAGCGTTATGGTTTGCAATATAGGTAGCAAGTGGCCATCATGTTTGATCTATAGTCTACTTTTGGCATGCATCCCCATCCCAGTGAGCCCTCCAGCATCATTCACTCAGTGGTCCTTCTCTAGCTCAGTTACCTTTTCCCCCAGCATTCGAGGCTGGCTTTCAAGCCGTGGAGTGACCCTCCTGGCCCTTATCTCTATTATCCATGGGTGTTAGTCTCCCATTCTGTTACTTTATATTCCACAAATGAGTGCAGTCATTCTATGTCTCTCCCTCCCTCAGACTCATTTCTCTTAGTATGATACACTCCATGTTCATCCACCTGTATGAAAATTTCATGATTTTATCTTTTCTAACAGTTTCATAGTATTCCATTGTGTATATGTACGAAAGTTTCTTTAACTAGTCATCTGTTCTCAGGCACTCAGGTTTTTCCAGATTCTAGCGATTGTAAATAGTAGTGCAATAAACATGCAAGTGCAGATGTCATTTCTACTGTATTTTTTTAAATTTCAGGATATATCCTAGAGGTGGTATTACTGGGTCAATGTGAGCTCAATCTCTAATTTTTTTTCAGAAATGTCCATATTTGTTTTCCAAAACAATCATTCACCATTCCCACTAGCAGTGAAGGAGAGTCCCCTTCTCCTGTCAAGAATTGTTTATCTAGCCCAACTCAAATGAAGTAGAAGTAGACCCCAACACTTGATGTTGTAATGACAAATTTATACTGTGAATGATGACTGAAGATAGAATGCATTACCTGGATACTTTTGAAAAATAAACTGTATCTCCTCAAACAATTGAAATTTTGTTTTTCTTTTTGGTGGTTGGAATGATCAGACAGTGGTACTCAGTGCTAACTCCTAGGTCTGTGCTCAGAGGTCACTCCTAGTGATATTCTAGGAGGCATACGCAGTACCAGGAATAAATTAGGTTGCCCTATATAAGACAAGTGACTTAAAATTTGTACTTTACTTGAGCCCCCAAACTTGATTTCTATAAAAATTAAAATTACTAAAAACATACCAAAATAATTTTATACCTGAAACCAAAATTCCTCAAAGGCTACAATAATAAGGGGGAATAGGTGATTTTGATAAAGTGAGGCTTCAATTTGTGGAACATTAAGATAGATAAATAAATCAGACAACAAACATTTTATGTGGCATTTGGGGAAAACTATGTTACTTCCAGAAGGAGGAAATTCCACCAAGAATCCAAGATTTCTTGTTAAACCTCCTTAGGGTCTTCTAGAGAATACAGAGACTCACTGAATTAGGAGAAAGCCAAGGCGCTGTTTCATCAGGTCACCAACTGACTTTGACAACTATCAGTGATTTAAAACAAACAATAATACTTCTAGACATCATTAATTTTTTAAGAAAATCCTTTTCTTTTTCTGCCCTTATAATATTGGAAAAGGAATTATGACGCATATAATCTATTGTTGAGCCAGTTACTGGACCCTGAATGATTCTTTTCTTTGTTTGGTTTTTGTTTACTTAGGGAAAAGGGGGAACACTCAGCCATACTCCAGGGTTAATCCTTTTCCCTCAGTGATTCTTATTAAAAAATCAATTTCTTGTTATTTTACCAACTGTCATCTGGACTTGTTCAGTAAGGGTATCCCAAAATGTTAAACATTTATATGCCTACAATAACTTGTCAATAAAAAAACATTTGATTGTGTTTAATATTCTTATCTTGCCATCCCATAAGTCTTGGCTATCTCTCTCAAAAATGATATGGAAATTCCCTCTGAAAAATATATTTAAATAAAGAGACATTAATAAAAATTTTTGACACTTCACTTCATACTTAAATATTTAATCCATGTCATGGATTTACAATTTAGAAACAATTCCTAGGAGTTCATGTTGACTTAAGTCACTATTGTAGATAATATAGAATAAAATACATTCTAAAACAACATGATCACTTTTTTTTCCTTTCCACACTGTAAGTTTTACTCATTGGATCTCTTTAAGGAAAAAGATGTGAATAAATTTTTCCCGAATCTGCTTGGTCTTCACCCCATAGATAATTGGATTGAGTGCAGGAGGGATAGCTATGTAGAGGTTGGCAACCACAATGTGGAAGGAGAGAGGAATATTGTGACCAAAACGGTGGGAAAGGACAGAAAACAGGCAAGGAGTATAAAATATAAGAATGACACAAACATGGGAACCACAAGTGCTGAGGGCTTTCTGGCGGGCATCCTGGGATGGAAGGTTAAAGATGGCATGAAGAATGAGACAGTAGGAAACACCAATAAGGATCATGTCTGAGAGAATAGTCATTAGAGGCACTGCAACTCCATACCAGATGTTGACGGAGATGTCTGCACAGGAGAGTCGGGCAACACCTATGTGCTCACAGTAGGTATGGGGGATGGTGAGAGTGCGGCAGTAAGGCAGTCTCTTTAATAGAAACACACATGGGAAGATGATAGCAAAGCTCCTGCTGAGTATGCCTACTACAATCTTAGTAATCATCTGGTGTGTTAGAATAGTGGTGTACCTGAGAGGAAAGCAAATGGCAACATAGCGATCAAACGCCATGGCCAGAAGGATGGCAGATTCCACAGCAAAACTCCCGTGAAGAAAAAACATCTGAGTAAGGCATCCAGGAAAGGTAATTTTCTGGGGACCCCGCCAGTAGACGCTCATAGCTTTGGGTACACTTGTATTAGACAGGACAAGATCTGTAGCAGACAGGATGGAGAGGAAAAAAAACATGGGTTCGTGCAGACTACGCTCCGTGGAGATAAGATAGATAAGGGCACCATTGCCCAGGAGAGCCACAAGGTAGATAATGAAGAATGGAATGCTGATCCAGATGTGAAAGTGCTCCAGCCCTGGGATTCCCAGTAGGATGAAGGCTTCTGGATTGTAGCTGCTCAAGTTGAAGACTGCCATCATGGTCTTCTGTTAGAGAGAAATCATTCACTAAAAACAAAAAAATAATATATTGTTCATTTTTAGCAATAATTTAAAGGTTCACCCTTATACCCATCTTCAGTATGAATTCATTTCAGCTATGGAAAATGAGAAACTACTTCTCTTTTTTAAAATTTTTTCTTTAATCTGACAAAATGTGATGACATTGAAATATTACTCAGAGATACTAAACTTACACATGTATTGTTTTCAGTCTAGCTACCAATAATTAAGCCAAAATTTTAATAAGCCATATGAATGGAATTATTTTAGCAGACAAAATACTAAGCTGGAACTTTGAATGAAGTTTTAATTTTTAGATACTTTAAACCTTTAGTGACAACTGGGAAATAACATGGCATTGACAAATCAGTCTCAAACATCAAGGTATATCATGCATTTTATATTTAGTTTATTTGTATCTCAAGGTTAGAACATTAATTCTTGCTCTATTAATGCTGAAGGATGTAGAGGAAAAATGAAAATAACATTCATGTTCTTTCTCCTCTCCATCTAGCTCTATTCATTGTAATTATCATTCACATAAAGAGAATTCAAGTGGTGTTCTCTAAACACAATGTTTATCTCTTTTGTCAAAACTCAAATGTTAAGTTTTTCTCATGTTGGATTTATTTTTAAGAATATATTTTCAGATAAATTCATCAACTGAGTCCTCCGGGTAGTCCTGGCCTCTTGGATGAGATCTCTTGAACCTTCCAGGAATGGGGGTTGGCTGATCTCCACCCACATTTGACTTTCTCTGCCATATAAATGGGCTGGAGCGATAGCACAGTGGTTGGGCGTTTGCCTTTCATGCGGCCGACCCAAGTTCGATTCCTCCCCCCTCTCGGAGAGTCCGGCAAGCTACCAAGAGTATTGGATATGCCAAAGACAGTAACAAAAAGTCTCTCAATGAGAGACGTTACTGGTGCCCGCTCGAACAAATCCATGAGCAAAGGGATAACAGATAAATGGCCTAATTCCATGACTCATCTCAAAGACATGCCAATCTACTAAATGATCTGAATTCTACAGCTCCTGAACCAACATTTCTAAATTTCATGGTCTTGACAACCCAGAAGGAGCTTAGAATGTTAGACGGTAATATGTGATGACAATTATGGCCAGTGAATGAAAGCAATAAAATAGAAGGCTCTGTATATCATCAGATAATGACTGTAGTTCACACAATGGTGAGAAATGTGTTAAAAAGCAACATAAAGTAAATTATGTTGTACCTGCTGAAAGGCTAGCCATTGGTGGTGGGTGCTGAAGTTGGGGCTTTGATGGAGAGGGAAGGTCACACTGGTAGTGGGATTGATGTGGGAACACTGAATATCTGAAATTACTGCATTATAATAAATTTTTATAAATCATGGTGTTTAAGAAAAGTTTAAAAATTTTAAAAATTAGTAAGTAAACTAAATGATGCTTCTATGATGTAAAAATGAATGCCTTCTTTACTGTTCCTTTGTCAGAGTCTTATAAATGACTCTAACATATAAATATAAAGTGTAGTAGAGATAGCACATGTAATGTTCAATTAGCATTTTTAATTAGCATTTCATCTATCATTGGCTAATCTATTTAAGAACTCACCTACTTGAGACTTTACTAAAACATAATTCTTCTGTGCTGTGATATAATACTCATATGCTTTCTCACATGATTAAACACTAAGCTTTCTAATCACTTGAATTTTTGAGCTCTACATTGAGTCATCCATGTATGCTAATTTTAATCATACACTGAACAGCTTTATAGTATTGTGTAATATATGTAATGAATATATTCCTCAATTCTTGGCTTTGGAATTAGTCATCTTATACCTTAACTTAACATAGAAAGCATTCAGGTGCATCTAACTAAGGATGTCCCAAAATACCACAATTCTTTTTCCATTTTCCCAACAAATTCTACCAAGATGTTTCCAACACAATTAATAACAATATACTGTAATGAGTTTCTTAAAGTAGAAGACTTACTATATTAATCAAATCTCCTTCACTTGCAATCATCCGATTCATTCTTCAAAAATTTCTCTAATTAGGGCATTCACCTTCGCTACAAAACTCTACTCCAGCCACTTGTAGCTATCAATACATTAATTGTTCCATACTGCATGCTGTTATCTTTAACCAGGACCTCTACTTAGATTCATTTTTCAAAGGCACTTATTCTCATTGAGTAGCTAAAGAAGATGTTGTATAGCATTATTCCCTACTTCAAGTGGGTGGGGGAAATAAATATATAATTCCAATTAAGAAAAAATAGGATGTCTGGTACTTCGTTAAAATCATATGGCTACTGAAAGAATAATAGGGTCTGTTTTACTTTAAAAGTGCTAAATCTAAAATTATTACAGTGAAAATCAATGAAGAGAAGCATTAACTATAATTTTGGAATCAGGAATCAGTTTTCTCTGCCATTGCCATAAAGTTATAAATATTATGTTATTTTCCTACATGTTTCCTATAGTATCCCACAAATATTTTGCAGAGAGCAATGAGAGCGGCTCAAATAATAGACACTCCTCATTTACATAATGCTTATTGTCACACCATGAGGATCAGTTTCAAACTATATTCATAGTTTTTATCATTAAATGTCTCATTTACTGCAGCCCACATTTTGCCCACATTCTTCTCACCTCTCTATCACCTCTATATCTCATAGACTCTGCTCCTTTCTGGTTTTGCCTTTTTAAAGCTCCTTCTTTACCACATCACAGGCTCCTACCTTGAAGGTCCTTGTTCAGTTAGCATTTTGAAGGTCCATTCAAGAACCTGAGAGTGCAGACACAGCAATCAGAAAAAGACCAGAGAAAGAAAGTAGCTGTCCCAGGGTCACTAAGGACAGACACAAAACTAAGAGTCATACATAGATGCATGTTCATGTTGGGAAGAACAAACACAGGACATTGACTAGACGGCTTAAATGTCCTTCTCTTGATTTCTCCAGAGACCAGAGACAAGTTGTAGCAGAGGGCCTCTGAGCCAGAAAGACCTATGCAACTCAGGTCCCAGCTCCCTCGACCATTTATAAAGTGAAAAAGTGATCAACCAAGTTAATATTTTGCCAGCCTAGACGGTTACATTGCTCATGTTAGTGGATCCAGAGTTATCTCATTAATTGCACGGTCATGACCTAACTTGCTCAGTAATTTTATAGAAAAACTCTGGCTTCAGTAAGACCTACCATATTTCTTCTGCTTGCCTTCAACAGAATGCTTCCAGTGCATGTTCTGTTTCTTGTTGTCTGAATATCTGAAAGTGGGTCTGGAGCGATAGGACAGCGGGTAGGGCGTTTGCCTTGCACGCGGCCGACCCAGGTTCGATTCCCAGCATCCCATATGGTCCCCTGAGCACTTCCAGGAGTAATTCCTGAGTGCAGAGCCAGGAGTAGCCCCCTGTGCATCACCGGGTATGATCCAAAAAGAAAAAAATATTATCTGAAAGTGTTCTATGAAGAATCATCAGCATTTCACTGATGAACAAACATATACAGTTCCAAGTATAGATTAGAATCCTAGGGAGGGGCCAGAGAGGACAAAGGGGCATGCCTTAATATAGATGACAATGAATTGATCACTGGCACTAGATGGTCCCCAGAACATCCCAGGTATAGTCTGAGGTCACTGATTCCCACGCATTGTGGGTAATCCCTAACACCACAATCTCGGCAGGTCTGTATCTTCGGGGCTTCACGAGGTGCACAGATGGTTGGTCTAGAATCACTGAAAGGGACCCAAGGATTCTTGAGAACCTCTTCGGAGACCTGATTTCTAAACTCTGAGAAATTCTTACGTCTGATTTCTTTAACAAATGGTTCTTCATAAAATTTGCCTCCCAGTTTCTTGTAGAGAAGAAATATTTAAATATTTACAAAAACTAGAACTTGGCATTTAATTTTCATTTATTTACATTTCATGTCTACTTATTTTAGTTCAATTGCACGCCACTCACAAACAAGTAGTAGTATAGATATGGTGCTCTCCTTTCCTTTTATAATACTCAGTGTTCTCTCATTTTACAATAATGAAAGTTGGTGGGGCAAGAGAGACAGTAGATTGAGTAAGGCACAAAGCAAGTGACTCACAGGCTCAATTCCTGAACCCTATAAGATCGCCCAAGTCCACCAGGAACTATCCCTGAGTATGGAGGTAGGGGCAACCCCTGTGCATATGTGGGTGAGACAGAGCAAGCAATAAAATTATTAATAAGAATAAATTGGTGTAAGCAAGTGTATATTTTGTGTAAATTGGTTGGAGATTGTGTGTTGCTGGGAACTGAACCCAGTTCTGCCTTTGTAAGGTAAATGCATTCTGCATAGCCTACTATGCTATCTCTCTGACTCTGAAAAAAGCATTTTTTAGTGAAGTCTAAATATTAATTGTTAAGTATGCAATAAACAGAAGACACAAGAATTATATGCAGTAAAATATGTATGCATTTGATTTAAAAAAGTAATTAATATTTTATTATCAGTGACATTAATCTTGTGAGATCTTTAGAGCAAGTTCTCCCAAACACAGTCATAACATTATTTAGATCTGAAATATGATAATAGTTCTATTCTTTGGAGTCCAAAGAGAATGGACAGTGTGCAAGGAATTTGCCCTGTACATGGATAATCTAGGTCTTGATCTCTGGCACCCATTTGGTTCCCTGAGCCTGCCACAATTAATCCTTGAATGCAGAGAGGAGTAAGCCATCTGAGCATCACCGGTGTGAGCCCCAAACAAAATAAATAAATAAATAAATAAAGTTATATTCTTCTATGTATGTAGAAGGGACATTTAAATTCAAGATGAATTGAGTTTAGAATGAACTTTGTCAGTGACTGAAGAAACTTATTTAAACTGAATAGAGATGGAAGAAAGGGATCATTGAGAGTTAACAGCATTGAATGAAGTATTTCTAGTAACTCTTGAATATGCATAAATTCTTTATTGAAAACACATAGGCCTTATAATTAATGTTTCTGCTATTGTCAATTGCTATTGGGAAAGAAAAAATTGAAGGGCACTTACATGGTGGTAAATAGTGATTTTCCATCTCATGCTGGATAAATTAAGTTTGTGGAGATTGTGAACAGTTAACTGGGAGGAAACTGAATGAGAAATTTAGGATCAAGACTATCCAGATATATTTAAAAATTAAATAAAGAAAAATATTTAAAATAATGCAAACCTGAAACTGCATAAATCTACTACTTACTTTGCATATCTAATAAGTTATTGTATGTTTATAAACTAATTAAATTTATATCTGGTATGTAAATATATATTGATTTCATAAAGTCTTAATAAAATATATTAACCTGATAATGTAAGGCTCAATTGTAGTTAAAATATTTTCAGAAATAAAATTGAAAAAAATATTGTTTTTAATTTCTTGTACTAGCATTTTGTAGTTTTCTTTGTATAGGTCCTTTACCTCCTTGGTTAAGCTGATTTTGAGGTATTTGATTTTCTGGCATACAATTGTGACCTAGAATAGGCTTTTTTCCCTTTGTCTCTTTCATTATTTGCATAAAGAAAAGCCATGAAGTTTTGCTTATTGCTTATGTAACCTACAGACCTCCTTCTAGTCACATGCACAAAAGTCAGATCCAAGTGGAGTAAAGACCTCCATATGAGACCTGAATCCATAAGGTACACAGAACCAAAAGATGGGGAAAGAACCGTCTACAATACTGAATTTAAAGCATCTTCAAAGATGAAACAACCCCTACCAAGCATGTTGAAGCAAATAGACTTCAAGCACATGGGACTACATTAAACTAAGAAGCTTCTGCATATCAAAGGGGAAAAAATGAACAAGATATGAAAACAGCCTACACTACTGGAAAATTATTTACACAATACCCATATGATAAGGGGTTAATATCAAAGATATTTAAGGCACTGGTAGAACTTAACAAGAAAAATACCCAACTCCATCAAAAAGTGGAGAGAAGTAATGAACTGATACTTCCTCAAAAAATAAATACAAATAGCCAAAAGGCACATGAAAAAAATGCTCTATCTCACCAATCATGGGGGAGATACTACTCAAAACAATAATGAGATATCATCTCATAGCACAAAGACTGGCACACATCAAAAATAACAAGAATAGGCCCAGATGTGATCCGGAGAAGCCGAACACGAGCAGCCCCTCCGTCCTGAATGCCCATGATTCCGGAGGCCAACTAACTTCTTTTGGCACCCAGCGGCTTCTTGCAGAAATACCTCTAGACTGAGAACTAAGCTATGGCCCCATGCCGCTCCAGGAGGAGAAAGGTTTTACTCTCTCTCGGTCTTTGATTTCCCCGGCAGAAGCATAGCGACTGCCATCTTATAAAGCCCACTGGCCCATTAAACAGAAGTACGAGCTTGCAATGATGCAATTTCTGGCAGAAATCTCTCTGAACTTAATTACTAAAATATCAGAAATCCAAGATCTCATATGCTCTTCATTCTAAGCAATGGAAAACAAATTATCAAATGATGCCTTTTCGGCAGGTCTGATTGTCGGGGGGAAATTCAAAATAATAATAGTGAGTTTTCTGCTGAAATATTGATGTAATCAAAGTAAAGAGAAAGTAAAGTGAAAATCATCAGCCACACAGGCAGGGGGCAGGAGGTGGGGGTGAGATGGGAGGTATACTGGGGTTCTTGGTGGTGGAACATGTGCAGTGGTGAAGGGATGGGTGTTTGATCATTGTATGACTGAGACTTAAGCCTGAAAGCTTTGTAACTTTTCACATGGTGATTTAATAAAAAATTTTAAAAAATAACAAGAACAACCAGTGCTGGAGTGGATGTGGGGAGAAAGGGAACCTCATTCACTATTGGTGGAAATGCCAACTAGTCCAGTTTTTTTTTTTGAAAAACAATATGGGTATTTCTCAAAAAGCTAGAAATTGAGCTTCCACGTGGCTGGTCAATAGTACTCCTAGGAATATACTCTAGGGACTTCAAAACACAAAGTAAAAAAGCCATCTGCACTTCTATGTTATTGAAACATTTACAATAGCTAAAATCTGGAAACAACCTGAGTGCCTAAGATCAGATCAATGGATATAGAAACAATTGTACATCTGCACAATGAAATACTACACAATCACCTGGAAAATGAAGTCATCAAATTTCTTTATAAAAGGACGAACATGAAGAGTATCATGCTAAGTGAAATGAGTCAGAGAGAAAGATATAGACTTATTGCACAGATATAAACTTATTGCACGCATTTGTGGTATATAAACAACACATTGTATGAGACTAATACCCGGGCACAAGAGAATAGAGAGCCTTGGTTGGAAACTTACCATTAGTGGTGGGGGTAAGGAGAGAACAATTAGGACAGATAAGGACCCTAAGACAACGGTATCTGGAAATGATCACTCTGGAGAAGAACTCAGTGTTGAAAGGAGGTAAAGGACATACATGATAACCTTTCAGTACCTGCATTGCAAGCCACAATGATGGAAAGAGAAAGAGAGAGAGAAGAGAAAGAAGAAGAAGGAGAAGGAGGAGGGGGAGGAGGAAGAGGATAACGAGGAGGAGGAGGAGGTGTCCCCATAAAGACAGGCTGGGGGTATGATGGAGGGAGGTAAACTGGGGACATTGGTGGTGAGTAATGTACACCAGTGAAGGTATGGGTAATGGAATATTGTCACTGTCACTGTCACTGTCATTCTGTTGCTCATCGATTTCCCCAAGGGGGCACCAGTAACGTCTCCATTGTGGGATTTGTTGTTACTGTTTTTGGCATATCAAATATGCTGCAGAGAGCTTGCCAGGCTCTGCTGTGCGGGTGAGATACTCTCAGTATCCTAGAGAAGCGGAGGTTTTGAATCTGGGTCGGCTGCGTGCAAGGCAAACATTCTACCCCCTGTGCTATCGCTCCTGCCCATGCAATATTGTATGACTGATGAAATCAATCATCAACAACTTTATAACTGTGTATCTCATGACGATTCAATTAAATAAATATATTTGTCTACTGGTTTGAAGAAGAGATATTTGTGCTCACAAAAAAACACTTTAGAATAAACCAGTCAATGTATTAAGGGATGTACTGAAGAATCTAAATTAGATAGAGAGAGTAAAAATATAAACAGTTCACAATTTTTTAATTGCATTAACAAGGGACATTTGATGAAGCTTGATTGTGTATGAATTCTTTATTGTGAACACAAGGATTATAAAGTATTTTCATAATACATAAAAATGTGAAATACAAGAGGGCATAAGTTTGTCTTCAAGAGGATCATAATAATATAGGTGTACATAAATAAAAACATAAGCTAATTATAAGTCATTTCATTCTGTGATTAGTTCTAAGTCTAAGATCTCAGCCTTCAAATCAAAACAATTGTGAATTGATTCCTTTGGTTTAGGTTTTTGAGAACAGAATTCAGACTCCTTAAATTCAGTTCCTAGTGACTTGATCACCTGTGAAGTTAAAAATTGATAAAGAAATCTGCTATCCCTGGGGCCGGAGCGATAGCACAGAGGGTAGGGCGTTCGCCTTGCACGCAGCCGACCCAGGTTCGATCCCCGGCATCCCATATGGTCCCCCAAGCACCGCCAGGAGTAATTACTGAGTGCAAAAGAAATCTGCTATCCCAACAAAGCAATAATGAAAGTGATAGTAGACGGGTAATTATGAAATATTCTTATATATTAAAATGGGAGCTTAACCATGTTTTCACTGGTCCACTATTGTTTCTAAAATATAGCCAAAAATCATATCACCTTTTTTATTATTATTTTTTATTTTCAAAGAGTTATTCACAGTAATAGATTACATTAAAAATTTCAGCACCAATCCCACTATACCTTCCTAACACCTTTAGTTAGTTTTCCCACCACCATGCAAGGCTCCCCAAAGGCAGATGCTGAATAATTTATTTTGTATTCCTTGTTATGAATTACTGAGTAGAATTTATCCAAAAAAGTTTTCTTTAGGAGAAAGTATGTGAAAATTGTTGTATCTCCTCTTGGATCCATTAAGCCCCTGAATCAGAGATCATTCACATGTTATTAGAGTTTCAGTTTTGTATATATAAATATATGCATATGTATATGTACATATATATGTTGCACTGTAGCACTGTAGCGGTGTCATCCCATTGTTCATCGATTTGCTCCAGCGGGTACCAGTAACTTCTTTATTGTGAGACTTGTTATTACTGTTTTTGGCATATCGAATACACCACGTGTAGCTTGCCAGACTCTGCCATGCAGACGAAATACTCTCGGTAGCTTGCCAGGCTCTCCGAGAGGGATGGAAGAATTGAACCTGGGTTATCCACATGCAAGGCAAATGCACTATCTGCTATGCTATTGCTCCTTCTTTTTTTTATCAAGATTGGTTGTCTTCTACCTTATATCCCATCAAATGTGATGTGCTACACTTTATATATCAGTATCATGATAGTATGAATTCACAGCCAAGCACTCCTGGACTTCTACAATTTTCTCATAGGGTGCTAGAAAAGGAGTTAACAATTTTTTTCCCGTGGATAGTGCTTTAGAGGTTCAGAGGAATCTTTGAAGTGTGCTCTTCTCTTTAAAGATTTATTTGTGAGTCTGGATTGTCCTATCAATACGCTTAAATGACACACATAGGCAGTTCATGGGTGTGACTGCCAGAAAAGTGAAAGTGCAAGGAGATGGGAGAAGGGGTCTATCCTCGATTCCAGAAGTCTGGGAATTTCAGTCACGAGTCCCACATACTTGGGTTTTTCAGTGGATTCAATCTCATGTGATATCAACTTTTTTAAAATTAGAATGCCAATCTGATTTCTGAGAATAAGTCCCAACGGCTCTGGATATTCTTCAGATATTAATTCTTTGCTTCTCAAAGACAAATGACTTAGTACACTTCTCAGTCAGATATTTGTACAGTGAGATTGAATCCAACGTCTCTTTATTTTGGACTAATTCTTTTCTTTTTACTCCAGCATAATTCATTAACATCTGTCATAATGGTTCCGAAAGATGGCAATATCACCCACTAACATTCACTGACATGATTCACGAGGCTCTAGAGACCTCAAGTGCACTTGGTGGGCAGTTTCTGATATCTGAAAGAAGGCAAATTTTCAGAAGGAACTGAGTATTTTTTCCTGATAAAAGAGTGGTAAAACAAATAAGTGTCAGGGCCTCTAAGTAGATGTCTCTTAAAAAGATTTTCTCTTATTTTTTAAGTTTTAGTACATTACATACAAATATACCCCAAAATGTCATCCAGATTTCATCCTACGCAATTTTATCTAAGATATGATCTCTGGGAAATATTAGAAAAAAATTATATAGTGTTGGAGATACAATATAAGGAATAAGGTACTTGTGTTGCATGTAACCAATTTTAGTTTGACCACAGAGACATGATCACTGGAATACCCGATATACTACCAGAATATTAATTTTAATATTCCAGAAAATATTCAGACATCGTGTCTCCATGTTGGATTTCAAGAGAGATGATAACAATATCAGTCAAAAATATGGAGAATTTTATGGCCTAACAAAATATTTCAGAATTATAATCCTTGAAATTGTGTGTCAAGGATTGCTTATCTCACCCAACTCAAATGAAATAGAAGTACACCCCAACACTTGATGTTGTAATGACAAATTTATACTGTGAATGATGACTAGAGACAGAATACATCTGCCTGGGTACTTTTGAAAAATAGAATGTATCTCCTCAAACAATTAAAACTTCATTTCTCCCTTTGGTGTTTGGAATGGTTAGACAGTGGTACTCAGGTCTAACTCCTAGGTCTGTGCTCATAGGTGATATTCTGGGAGCCATACTCAGTACCAGGGATAAATCAGTTGTCCAAAACAAGGCAAGTTCCTTAAACTTTATACTTTATCTTCAAGCTTGGTTTCTGTAGAAATTAAACTTACAAAATAACATGCAGAAATAATTTTATATCTGAAACCAAAATTTTTCAAAGGCTACAATAATTAGAGAAAAGAGGTCATTTCGATAAAGTGGGGTTTCAATTTGTGGGATTTTAAGATGAATAAATATGTCAGACAATAAGCATTTTATGTGGCATTTGGGGAGAGCTATGTTACTTCTAGTAGCAGGAAATTCCAGCAAAACTCCAAGATTTCTTGGTAAACCTACAAAGGGACTTCTAGAGAATACAGAGACTTGTTGACTTAGGAGAGAGCCAAGGCAGAATTTTATCAGGTCACCAATTGACTTTGACAGCTATCAATGGTTTAAAACAAAGCAAAAGACTTCTAGAGATCATTATTTTTCTAAGGAAATCCATTTATTTTCTTTCTTTATAATGCTGGTAGAGATGTATGACATATATTCTTTTGCTGAGCCAGTTAATGGATATTTAATAATTCTTTCATTTGGTTTTTTTTTGTGCTTTTTTTGGGGGGAAGAGGTACACCGAGTAAGGTTCCAGGGTTAATGCTCCTATATCAGTGACCCATTAATAAATCAATTACTTGTTCCTTTTACCAACTTCTGTCTGGACATGTTCAACAAGGGAATCCCAAAATATTATACCTGAAATAACTTGTCAATGAAATAATATTTGATTGTGTTGTATAATTTTATCTTCATATATCATAGTCTTGACTATTTCTCTAAAAATAATATGGAATTTCTCTCTGAATGAATAAATAAATACATGTTAATAAAAGTTTTTGTCACTTCATTTTGTATCTACATATTTAATCCATGTCATGGAGTGAAAACTAGAAACAATTTCTAGGAGTTCATGTAGACTTAAATCACTATCGTAGAGAATATAAAATAATATAAGTTCTAAATTCAACATGATCACCACTTTCTTTTACTTTCCACATTTGAAGATTTATTCACTGGATATCTCTAAGGAAGAAGATGTGAATGAATTTTTCCCGAATCTGCTTGGTCTTCACCCCATAGATAATTGGATTGAGCGCAGGAGGGATAACTACGTAGAGGTTGGCAACAATAATGTGGAAGGAGAGAGGAATATTGTGACCAAAACGGTGGGAAAGGACAGAAAACAGGCAAGGAGTATAAAATATGAGAATGACACAAACATGGGAACCACAAGTGCTGAGGGCTTTCTGGCGGGCATCCTGGGATGGAAGGTTAAAGATGGCATGAAGAATGAGACAGTAGGAAACACCAATAAGGATCATGTCTGAGAGAATAGTCATTACAGGCACTGCAAATCCATACCAGATGTTGACGGAGATGTCTGCACAGGAGAGTCGGGCAACACCTATGTGCTCACAGTAGGTATGGGGGATGATGAGAGTTCGGCAGTAAGGCAGTCTCTTTAATAGAAACACCGTTGGGAAGATGATAGCAAAGCTCCTGCTGACAATGCCTATTGCAATCTTAGTAATCATCTGGTGTGTTAGAATAGTGGTGTACCTGAGAGGAAAGCAAATGGCAACATAGCGATCAAACGCCATGGCCAGAAGGATGGCAGATTCCACAGCAAAGCTACAGTGAATAAAAAACATCTGAGTAAGGCACCCAGCAAAGGTAATTTTCTGGGGACCCCGCCAGTAGATGTTCATTGCATTTGGTATACATGTATTAGACAGGACAAGATCTGTAGCAGACAGGATGGAGAGGAAAAAGAACATGGGCTCATGCAGACTACGCTCCGTGGAGATAAGATAGATAAGGGCACCATTGCCCAGGAGAGCCACAAGGTAGATAATGAAGAATGGAATGCTGATCCAGATGTGAAAGTGCTCCAGCCCTGGGATTCCCAGTAGGATGAAGGCTTCTGGATTGTAGCTGCTCAAATTGAAGATTGCCATCATGGTCTTGAGCTAGAGATAAATCATTCACTAAAAATAAAAAATAAACACCACGTTCATTATTAGCCATAATTAAAGGCTCATTCTTTTATCCTTCTTCAGTATACATTCCTTCAATTTTGGAAAATGACAAACTACCACCCCTGTTTTGGGGGGAGTAATCTTGAAAAAATGTGATCACATTGAAATATTTTCCCAGAGACACCAAACTTACAAATGCATTGTGCTCAGTCCAGGTACCAGAAATCAAGGCAAAATTTTAATAATTCATATGAATTATCCTTGCATAAAAATTATTAATTGGGGGGAAGATCTAGAATAAAGTAAGTAAGGTATCAGCCTTCAAGAAGTTTATTCGGGGGCTGGAGAGATAGCACAGCGGGTAGGGCGTTTGCCTTGCACGCGGCCGACCCGGGTTCAAATCCCAGCATCCCATATGGTCCCCTGAGCATGGCCAGGGGTAATTCCTGAGTGCAGAGCCAGGAGTAACCCCTGTGCATTGCCAGGTGTGACCCAAAAAGCAAAAAAAAAAAAAAAGAAGAAGTTTATTCGGGTTCAGTCCCCTGCAACCCATATACTCCCTCGAGCCCATCCAGGAATAATTACTGAGTGCAGAGCCAAGCATCACAAGGTGTCACACAAAAAATTTTTTGAAAAAAAAGTACTTCATTAAGAATTTTGAAAGAATTTATTAGTTTTAGATGCTTTAAACCTTCAATAACAACTTCAGGATAACATGGCATTCAGAAGTCAGTCTCAAATACCAAGATATATCATGGATTTTTTTGTTTATTTGTATCTCAAGGTTAGAACATTAATTCTAGCTCTATTAATTCTATAGCAAAGATTTCTCATGTAAACAGGATACAAGTGGTATTCTCTAAAAGCAATATCTAACTCTTTTGTCAAAGTTGATTCCTCAAGATTTTACCATGTTGGATTCATTTTCAAGAATATGTTTTCAGAGAAATGCATGATCTGAGTCCTTCCTGTTGGCCTAGTCTCCAGGATGAGATCTCTGGAAACTCTAGGGATGAGGCTGGGCTGAGTCCAACCCTTGGGAAGGCCCAGTGCCCCTCCCACACTTGACTTTCTCTGGCATATAAATGGCCTAATTCCATGACTAATCTCAAAGACAAGTCAAGCTGCTAAATGATCCCAGTTCCATACCTCATAGAGCAACATCTCTAAATGTCACAGTACTGCTAGAACAGAAGGAGCACAGAATGTTAGATGGTAAAACTGTGGACTCCCACTAAACTCAATGAATGAAAAAAAATAAAGAAGAAGGCTCAGTAGTCATAGAGTCATAAGCTAGAGTCATAGAGTCAGTAGTCATAGAGTCATATGCTAAAGTCATAGCAAAATGACTCTAGTAGCACCATTCTGAGATATGTATTTAAAAAACAATGTAAAGTATATTATGTTGTGTCTGATTAGAGCAGAGTCACAGGGGTATGGGGATGGGGCATTGATGGAGGGAATGTCACAATGGTAGTAGGATTTATGTGGGAACACTGACTGTCTGAAATTACTGTACTATGACTATATTTGTAAATCATGGCGCTTAAGAAGCACTTAAAATGTTTTTAAAAATCGATAAGTAAATAAAATGATGCCTCTATGCAATAAAAAAGAATACATTCTTTTTTTATCTCTCACTTTTTGGATCATACCCAGCGGTGCTCAGGGGTTACTCCTGACTCTGCACTCAGGAATAACTCCTGGAGGTGCTCGGGGAATCATATGCTGGGAATCGAACCCAGGTCAGCCATGTACAAGGCAAATGCCCTACCCACTGTGCTATTGCTCCAGCCCAAAAGAATGCATTCTTTATACAAACCTAGATCAGTCTTGAAAATGAGATTCGTCTCTAATAAATAGCACATGCAGTAGAAGTAGCACATGTAAAGTAGCACGTGTAATGTTCAATTAAGATTTTTAAGGGGATTTATCACTGGCTTGTCTATTAAAGAACTCATCCATTGAGACTTCATTAAAATATAATTCATCTGTTTTGTGACATAAACTCATTCTTTCTGACATTATTAGACACTTATCTTTCTAATCACTTGAGTGTTTGAGTTTACAGTCATGTGGTAGTTTTAATCATACACTGGATAGCCTTATAAATATTCTGAAATATATGTACTGAATATATTCCTCAATTATTGGCTTTGAACTTAGTCATCTTATGCCTAGTAACTTCACATAGAAAGCATTCAGGTGCATCTAACTTAGCATGTCCCAAAATACCACATTTCTCTTTTCATTTCCCCAACAAATCCTCCCAAAATGTTTCCAAGCACAATTAATAATAGTATATCATAACAATTTCACAAAGTAGAAGACGATACTGTCTTAATCATACCTCCTTCACTTACAAACATGCAATTCATGCTTCAACAATTCTCTTATTAGAACATTCACCTTCTATACATCACTCTACGCCAGCCACTTATATAGATCAATGCATTTATTGCTCTGTACTGCATGGCATTATCTTTCAACACGACGTCTACTTAGATTCATTATTCTCATTGAGTAACTAAAGGAAGATGTTGGGTAGTATTAATCCCTACTCCAAGGTGGGGGGACAAATGTATGATTCCAAGTATGAAGAAACAGAATGTTTGTTACTTTGTGGAAATAATAAGGGTAATCAAAGAACAATAGGGTCTATCCCATTTGAAAAATGTTTAATGTGAAACAGTATCAACATGCCTCACAATGGAGACATTATTGGTACCTGCTCATGAAAATCAATGAACAACAGGATGACAGTGCGATAGTGCTAATGTAAAAGTGTTACTGTGAAAACCAAAGAAGAGAAATTTTAACTATATTTTGGAATCAGGAATCAGTTTTCCCTGCTACTGCCATAAAATTATAAATATTATCAGTTATTTCCCTACAAATTTCCTATAGTATCCCACAAATATTTTGCAGTGAGCAATGAGAGGCTCAAATAATAGACACTCCTCATTTACACAATAGTCATTGTCACACCATGAGTATCAGTTTCAAACTATATTCACAGTTCTTATTAAATGCATCATTTACTGGAGTTCACATTTTGCCCACCTTCTCTCACCTCTCTATCACCTCTATATCTCATAGGTTTTGCTCCTTTCTGGTCTTGCCTTTTATAAAGCTCCTTCTTTACCACATCACAGGCTCCTACCTTGAAGGTCCTTGTTCAGTTAGCATTCTGAAGGTGCATTCAAGAACCTGAGAGTGCAGACACAGCAATCAGAAAAAGACCAAAGAAAGAAAGTAGCTGTCCCAGGGTCACTAAGGACAAACATAGAACTAAGAGACATACATAGATGCATGTTCATGTTGGGAAGAACAAACAAGGGCACTGAAGAGATGGTTTAAATGTCCTTCTCTTGATTTCTCCAGAGACTAGAGACCAGCTGTAGCAGAGGGCCTCTGAGCCTAAAAGACCTATGGGACTCAGGTCCCAGGGCCCTTGATCATTTAGAAAGTGAAAAAGTGATCAACCAGGTTAGTATTTTGCCAGCCTAGATGTTTACATTGCTCATGTTAGTGGTTTCTCATTACTTATAGATCCAGAGTTATCTCATTAATTGCAGGGTCATGACCTAACTTGCTCAGAAATTTTATAGAGAAACTCAGGTTACAGTAAGACCTACCATATTTCTCCTGCTCGCCTTCAATAGAATGCTTCTTGTGTGTGTTCTGGTTTTTGTTGTCTAAATATCTGGAAGAGTGTTCTATAAAGAATCATCAGCATATCACTCATGAATAAACATATATGCTTCTAAGTGTAGATTAGAATCCTGGGGAGGGGCCAGAGAGAACAAAGGTACATGCCTTACATATAGCTGACAATGAATTGATCACTGGCACCAGATGGTCCCCAGCGCATCCCAGGTATAGTCTGAGGTCACTGACTCTCAACCATTGTGGGTAAATCTTAGCATCACAACACCCACAGTTCTGTATCTTCAAGCCTTCAGGTGGATGCACAGCTGGTTGGCCTAGAATCACTGAAAGAGACCCAGGGACTCTTGAGAACCTCTTGGGAGGCCTGATTTCTAAAATCTAGGAAACTCTTGTCTATGATTTCTTTAACAATTGGTTCTTCATCAAATTTGCCTTCCTGTTTCTTGTAGAGAAGAAACATTTAAATACTTACAAAAACTAGATCTTGGCATTTAATTTCCATTTATTTACATTTCATGTCTACTTATCTTAGTTCATTTGCACACCACTCACACACAAGCAATAGTAATAGACATGGTGCTCTCTTTTTCTGTTTTTTTTTTTTTTTGGACGAGGAGGCTTTTTGGTCACACCCTGGGATGTTCAGCGGTTATTCCTGACTCTGAACTCAAGAATTACTCCTGGCGGTGCTCGGAGGACAATATGGGATGGCAGGGATCAATATCGGGTCAGCCGTGTGCAGGGCCAATACCCTACGCACTGTGCTATCACTCCTTCTCCCATATCCTTTCCTTTTATAATATTCAGCATTCTCTCCTTTTATAAAAATAAAAGTTGGTGGAGCCAGAGGTTCAGTACAGTGGGTAACACACAAAGCAAGTGCCTAACAGGCTCTATTCCTGCACCCTATAAGGTACCCAAACCACCAGAAATGATGCCCAGAGTATTGACGTAGGTGGAAACTCTGAGTATAGGTGGGTGTGACACAACAAACAGTAATAATACTAATAAAAATAAAAGTTGATGTAAGCAAGTGTATATTTTGTGTAAATAGGTTGGAGTTTGTGTGCTGCTGGGAACTGAACCCAGTTTTTCTATTTTTAAGGTAACTGCATTGCCTGCTGTGCTATCTCTCCGACAGAAAAAAAAAAAAAACATTTTTTAATGAATGTGTAAATCCCCACTCTCTCGGTTGGGCTGTGTAAACCCCTCATCCTTGAGCATGGATTATATGTGAAAGGATGTTCTTGGGCTCTCAGAGTGGCTCTCTCTTGCCGCCCGTGTTAGATGCTTTGGAGCCACTTCTCCACCCGAAACAGCTATTGCCTTGGACAGATGAAGGAAGAACAAGGGCCAAGCTGGTTGCTGATTAATTCCCTTTTATTCAATCCCTTATCTCTCCAAGCTCTATCCAACCAACAACTCCCCCAACAACTCAAAAGCCAACAGTCCACTCCTCCTAGCAGCAGCTCTTTTTAATCCTCTCACCATTCCTCCCCAACCATGCCTCCCCATGAAAAGCGCAATCAAAAATGTTTTTCCAGACTTCTCAACCACCTGTAACCCAGAAAAACACAGCCCTTAAGGTGTGTTTCTCCTCTCCTTAGACTGCAACTTAATTAACATCTATAATTCTCCTTCCTAATATTTACCATTCTGTATGGACAGAGCAATAGACACTTTTAGGCTTGTAGGGTGACTCTCCTGGGACATCTCACCACAGACTCAGACTACGGTGCTCAGGCCGGATCACTCATTCTTAACCCCAGCAGGGTCCAAATTTAGTTATTACTTTTGGATCATGACAGAATTTGTCCATGACCAAGCTCTTAACTTATAGTTAAGTATTAGGGCGCTTTGGCCAGGCCCATTTTGATGCCAGGGTAGCTCATAGCTCACCGCTTGCCCTGGGTCCATCCAGTCCCTCATTGGGACCCTGCTTTTGGGGATCCAGGAAGGGCAACTGACAAGTCAAGAAAGCAGATGTCCAGGAGGTATATTATCTACAGTCAATCAATTCCCAAGAAAAAGGCTTCTCTTTTTGACTATCTTCCTGTGTCCATACAAAAAGCAATTTCCCTGAAATAACTAACCATGCAAAGGAGAAGAGAAAGACAATATTTACAAGTCAGAGTCTTATCAGGAGACAAGGGTAATTGACAGGTTGAGGGGCAATCAACAAACACAAGCTCCCAGCGGCCAGGGAGGAAGGGCGAATCAACGTTATCCTACAAATTAAGCCTAAATATTAATTGTTAGGTGGCAATAAATAGAAGAAAGAAGAATTATATTTATTAGAATATGTATGCATTTGATTTAAAAAATCAATTAATATTTTTATTAACAGTGACAATAGTCTTATAAGATCTTTAGTGCAAGTTCCCCACACACAGTATTAATATTATTTAGATTTCTGAAATATGATAAAATTCTATTCTTTGGGGTCCAAAGAGAATGGACAGTGTGTAAGGATTTTGCCCTGCACATGGACAATCTAGGTCTTGATCTCTGGCACCCCATTTGGTCTCCTGAGCCTGCCAGGATTGATTCTTGAGTACAGAGCAAAGAATAAGCCACCTGAGCACCACCAGGTGTGGCCCCCAAACAAAACAATTAAATCAATAAAGTTATAATTTTCAATGTATGTAGAAGGGACATTTAAATTCAAGATGAATTGAGTTTAGAATAAACTTTGTCAGTAACTGAAGAAGCTTATTCAAACTGGATAGAGATGGAAGAAAGGAACTATTGAGAGATAATAGCATTGAATAAAGTATTTATAAAAACACTTAAATATGCATGAATTCTTTGTTGAAAACACATAGGCTTTGGAAGTAATGTTTGTACTATTATTATTTGCTATGAGGAAAGACAAAGACACAATTATTTACATGCTGGTAAATCGTGATTTTCCAGTTCATGCTGGATTAATTAAGTTTGTGGAGATTGTGAATAGTTAACTAGGAAGAAACACAATACCCGTATGAAAAATAGCACTGTAGCACTGTAAGCACTGTAATACCATTGTTCATTGATTTGCTCAAGTGGGCACCAGTAACGTCTCCATTATTAGAATTGTTGTTACGGTTTTTGGCATATCGAATACACCACAGGTAGTTTGCCAGGCTCTGTTATGCGGGTGGGATACTCCCGGTAGCTTGCCAGGATCTCCGAGAGGGACGGAGGAATTGAACCCACGTTGGCTGTGTGTAAAGCAAACGCTCTACCCGCTGTGCTGTTGTTCCCCAAAATTATTACACAATATCCAAATCAAAGATATTTAAGGCACTGATAGAACTTTACAAAACAAAAATCCAACCCCATTAAAAAATGGGTAGAAAAAATGAACAGACAATTCTTTTTTTTTCTTTTTTTAAAATTTTAATTTTTTTATTAATGAATCACCATGGGGGTACAGATACAGGTTTACATATTCTCGTGCTTGTGTTTCAGTCATATACAGCTTGAGTATCTATCCCTCCACCAGTACCCGTTCTCCACTGATGACCCCATCATCCCTCCCACCCCCTCCCACCCCAGTCCATTCCCCTCCCCACCCCACCTCTTTGGCAGAGCATTCCTCTCTGTTCTCTCTCTCCCTTTGGGTGTTGTGGTTAGTAATGGAGGTTTTGGGTCTGAACAGACAATTCTTAAAAAAAAAAAATTCAAGTGGCCAAAATGCACATGAGAAGAAATTCTCTACATCAATATTGATAAGGAAGATGCAAATCAAAACAACAATGAGGTATCATCTCACACCACAAACACTGGCACCTATGTAAAAGAACAAGAACAACCAGTTCTTGGTGGATGAGGGAATAAAGGAACTCTCATTGTTGATGGGAATGCTGAATGGTCCAGTCTCTTTGGAAAACAAACGAGCATTGAGCATTTCTCAAAGAACTAGAAATTGAGCTTCCATATGATCAAGCATAACACACATTGGAATATAGTCTAGGGACCCAAAAACATAGTGCAGAAACAGCCATCTGCACTTTTATGTTTATTGAAGCACTAGTTACAATAGCCAGAATCTGGAAAACAACTCAAGTGCTTGAAAACAGAAACTAGGGTACATCTGCACAATGGAATACTACACAGACACTAGGAAAAATGAAGTCATCAAATTTGTTTATAAATGGATGAACATGGAGAGTATCATGTTATGCAAAATGAGTCAGAGGAAGAGGGACATATATAAACTTAATGCACTCATATGTGGGATAGAAAAAAAATGCACAGTATGAGGCTAATACTCAGGAACAGTGGAAACAAATGCCATGAGGTTCAGTCTATGGTTCAAATCTTGCTACTAGTGATTGGGGGAAGGAGGCTTTAGGCAGAAGGCAATTAGGACAGAGAAGAGACCACTATGACAATGATAGCTGGGAATGATCTCTCTGGACAAGAACTGAGTGCTGAAAGGAGGTAAAGGGACATACATGATAACCTTATAGTAGCTATTGCAAACCATATGCCCAAAATGAACAGAGAGAGAGAGAGAGAGAGAGAGAGAGAGAGAGAGAAGAAAAAGGCTGTCTTCAATAAAGGCATTCTAGGGCAATGGAGGAGGGAGGGAAATTTGGGACATTGGTGGTGAGAAATGTAAATTGGTGAAGGGATGGCTATCTAAAGTTCTATGACTAAAACCCAATAATGAACAACTTTGTAACCATGTATCTCATGGTGATTCAATTCATCATCATCATCATCATCATCCGTTGCCTGTCGAATTTCTCGAATGGTCTCAGTAACGTCTTCATTCATCCTAGTCCTGAGATTTTAGAAGCCTCTCTTTACTCGTCCTTTCCAAAGGTGCCACATTGGAGGCTCTTTCAGGATTAGGGCAATGAGACCCATCATTGTTACTGATTTTGGCATATGAATACGCCATGGGGAGTTTGCAAGGCTCTCCCATGTGGGCAGGAAACTCTCGGTAGCTTGCCAGGTTCTCCCAGAGAGAGAACTAGGCCATAAGATGTGGAGCGGACAAAAAGCTTCCGGGAGCTTAGTTTTAAAATCTCTGGATGTTGGCCGTTGGTGGGATTACATGGCGCCGGGGACAGTCCCTGGGTGTGACCTCCGAGCTACTGGAAGATGGGGAACCTGGGCAGAAGAGGCCCAGTCCCAATCCAAGTAGGCTTGGAGGTCTCAGCCCCGGGTCCTACACATCTGGGTTCCTCTGCCGGTACGTCATGCGTGAGGCTCATCTGAACATGTGGAGAGGGGCCTTGAGCATGGCTGTGACTAGTCTCCAGAGGTCTTTGGCCATGGAAGTTCTGCTTGGGGTAGGGAGCGAAACTGAAGCTCACCCCCTCCAAGGGACCCCAGAGAAGAGAGCCAGGCTCAGGAGCAATAGAATCTTTGCATCGCTCTCTTCCAGGAGCTTGGTTTTAAAGTTTCTGGATGTTGGCCATTGGTGGGATTACATGGCACCAGGGTCAGTCCCTGGGTGTGACCTCCTAGTTACTGGAAGATGGGGAATCTGGGTGTACGCCTGCTCAGATCGGGACTGGGCCTCTTCTGCCCAGATTCTTCCGCCCAGTGATTAAATTAAAAAAATAAAATATAGCAATGATGTCTTTAACTGTGTTTTGTTATTGGTGTTAGTTCCCTGTGCTTCTGGTACTCCAATGATTCTTATGTTGTTCCTTTTGAGGTCATCCCCTAGGACTCTGATTCACCCTAGAACCATTTTGAGGTCTTTTGCCATTATTTGTTGTTTTTTGTAAGCTTTGTGAATCTCATCTTCAATCTCACTGATTCTGTCTTCTGCTGCAGTCATTCTACTGTTGAGGGCTACTACTGAGCTTTTTATTTCATCTACCAATTCCTTTAATTGTGTCACTTCCTTTCGTAGCTTGGAAATTTCTGCTCTCATTTCTTCCTGTATTTTCTTGGTGGTCCGTTCCAAGGCTGTGTTCATATCCTCCCTTAGTTTATTGATTGTTCGTTCATCTGATCTTTGATAAGGGAGAAAGAAATGTGAAGTGGAGCAAGGAAAGCCTCTTCAACAAATGGTGCTGGCATACCTGGACAACCACATGCAAAAAAAATGTGCTTAGACCTCGACCTAACACCATGCACAAAAGTCAGATCAAAATGGATTAAAGACCTCAACATCAGACCACAATCTGTAAGGTACATTGAAGACAAGGTTGGAAATACCCTCCACGATATTGAAGCCAAAGGTATCTTCAAAGATGACATGGAACTAAGCAATCAAGTAGAAAAAGAAATAAACAAATGGGACTATATTAAACTAAGAAGTTTCTGCACTGAAAAAGATACAGTGACCAGAATACAAAGGCAATCTACAGAATGGGAAAGGATATTTACCCAATACCCATCGGTAAGGGTATTGGGTAAATATCAAGGGTAAACAAGGCACTGGTTGACCTCTACAAAAAAGAAAACATCCAACCCCATCAAAAAATGGGGCGAAGAAATGAGCAGAAACTTTCTCAAGGAAGAAATACGAATGGCTAAAAGGCACATGAAAAAATGCTCTTCATCACTAATCATCAGGGAGATGCAGATCAAAACAACTATGATATACCACCTTCACACCACAGAGACTGGCTCACATTCAAAAGAACAAAAGCAACCACTGTTGGCATGGATGTGCGGAGAAAGGAACCCTCCTACACTGCTGGTGGGAATGCCGACTGGTTCAGCCCTTTTGGAAAACAATATGGTCACTCCTAAAAAATTAGAAATCGATCTCCCATTTGACCTAGCAATACCACTTTTAGGAATATATCCCAGAGATGCAAAAAAAGTATAGTCAAAATGACATCTGCACCTGTATGTTCATCGCAGCACTGTTTCCAATAGCCAGAATCTGGAAAAAACCCGAATGCCTAAGAACAGATGACTGGTTTAAGAA
The DNA here is from genome assembly GCF_027595985.1 of Sorex araneus. Taxonomy (NCBI): domain Eukaryota; kingdom Metazoa; phylum Chordata; class Mammalia; order Eulipotyphla; family Soricidae; genus Sorex; species Sorex araneus. The sequence continues at coordinate 105,703,907 of NC_073307.1, read as the reverse complement.
ACTTTGGTACATCTACACAATGGAATACTATGCAGCTGTTGGAAAGGATGAAGTCATGAACTTTGCATATAAGTGGATCAACATGGAAAGTATCATGCTAAGTGAAATGAGTCAGAAAGAAAGAGACAGACACAGAAAAATCGCACTCATTTGCAGAATATAAAATAGAATAGTAGGAGAGGCGGGTTGAAAGCAGACTATAGATTGAACAGGATAGCTACCCTACCCAGTATCTCCATTCAAAACATAACACCCAAAAGAGAAGAGAGAACAGTAAGGGATTCCCTGTCACGGGAGGGGGGAGTGGCGGGGGGGGGCAGATAGCACGGGGGGGGGGGGAGGGACCCTGGGGCCATCGAGAATGGGCACTGGTTGAGGAATGGGTACTCGAGTATTGTATGACTGTAACACAAGCACGAAACTCTGTAACTGCACTCTCACGGTGACTCATTAATTAAAAAAATTAAAAAATAAATAAAAAATAAAATATATTTGTCTATGGATACCTACCAGAGACATGTCTATTCATAAAAATTGAGTTTAGAATAAACCAGTTAATGTCTTAAGAAATGTATGATAGTATTTAAGTTAGATAGGAAGGAAAAAGCAAAAGAGTTGATAGTCAAAAGCATTGAAAAGGGACTCCTGATGAAGTTTGATTGTGTATGAATTCTTTACTGTCAACACAAAGATTATACAGTATTTCTATGGTATGTGAAAAAGAAAATGCCAGATGGCATACGTTTCTTCTCCGAGAAGTCCATAATAACATAGGAGTACATAGATAAATACATAAGCTAATTATAAAAGTCATTTCATTCTGTGATTAGTTCTAAATCTAAGATCTTAGCCTCTAAACCACAATTGTTAATAGATCTCTTTGGTTTAGGATCTTAAGCACAGAATTCAGACTCCTTAAATGAGGTTCAGAACTGCTGGATGACCTGTGAAGTTAAAAATTGATGAAGAAATCTGTTACCTACACAGTCCACATATGAAGATGATACGGGAAGGATAACTGTGAAACATTCGTATGTATTAAAATGGACGCCTCACCATTATTTTACTAGTTCACTATTGTTTCTAAAGAATAGCAAAATACAGGGCTGGAGTGATAGCACAGCGGGTAGGGCGTTTGCCTTGCACGCGGCCGACCCGGGTTCAATTCCCAGCATCCCATATGGTCCCCTGAGCACCGCCAGGGATAATTCCTGAGTGCAGAGCCAGAAGTAACCCCTGTGCAGAGCCAGGTGTGACCCAAAAAAAAGCAAAAGAAAAAAGAATAGCAAAATATTTATACCACTTGTTTTAAATTAGAGTCCCAATATGAGTTTTGGAAATAAGTACACATGGTTCTGGATATTCTTCAAATATTAATTTTTTCCTTCTCAAAGAGAAATGCTGAGTGTGCTTCTCAGTTATCATTTTGTACAATAAAATTGAATCCAAGGTCTCTTTAGTTTTCACTGATTCTGTTCTTTTTACTCCAGCAGATTTCATTAACATCTGTCCGAATATTTCCCAAAGATGGCAATACCACCCACTAAGATCCACTGATATGATTCAAGAGGTTGTAGAGACCTCAGGTGCATTTAGTCGGCAGTTTCCATTTGACATCTGAAAGAAGGTAGATTTCCAGGAGGACCTGAGCATTTTTTCTGGAAAAAGCAGTGGTAAAACAAATAAGTATGAGGGCTTGTGAATAGATTTCTCTTTAAAAGGTTTTCCTTGTTATTTTTTAAGATTTAGCAAATATAATACAATTATACCCCAAATTCTCATTCATATTTCTTCCTATATAATTTTATCTAAGACATGGTCCCTTTGAAAAATTTGAAAATTTATATCATATTGGAGATACAGTATAAGGATTAAGGTACTTGTCTTGCATGGTCCTGATTTTAGTTTGACCACAGAGACATAATTCCTGGAAAACTCAAGATATACTACTAGAATCACTGTATCACTGTCATCCCACTGCTCATCAATTTGCTCGAGCGGGCACCAGTAACATCTACATTGTGAGAGTTGTTGTTACTGTTTTTTTGGCATGTTGAATATGCCACGGGTAGCTTGCCAGGCTCTGCTGTGAGGGTGAGGTACTCTCGGTAGCTTGCTGGGCTCTCCGAGAAGGGCAGAGGATTCAAACCCAGGTCAGTCACATGCAAGGTGAATGCCCTACCTGCTGCACTATCACTCCAGCCCTATTAGAATATAAATTTTAATATTCGAGCAAATATTCAGACATTGTGTCTCAATGTTGGATTCCAAGAGAGATGGTAACAATATCAGGTAAAAAATATTAAGACTTTTATGGCCTAAGATAAAAAATATCAGAATTATGATCCACTAAATTGTTTGTCAATAATTTATATATATATTTTAATGAATCACCGTGAGATACAGTTACAGACTTGAAAACTTTTGTGATCACGTTTCAGTCATACAATGATTGAGTACACATCCCTCTACCAGTGCCCATTCTCCACCACCAATGTTCCCAGTATCACTCCCACCACCCACACCTCATCGCCCCCCCCCCCGCCGCCTCTGTGGCAAGCACATTTCCTTTTACTCTCTCTCTCTCTTTTTGGGTGTTATAGTTTGCAATATAGGTAGTAAGTGGCCATCCTGTTTGATTTATAGTCTACTTTCAGCATGCACCTCCCATGCCAGGGAGCCCTCCAAGCATCATTCACTCAGTGGTCCTTCTCTATCTAGTTACCTTTTCCCCCAGAATGTGAGGCTGGCTTTCAAGCCGTGGAGTGACCCTCCTGGCCCTTATCTTATTATCCATGGGTGTTAGTCTCCCATTCTGTTACTTTATATTCCACAAATGAGTGCAGTTATTCTATGTCTCCCCCTCCCTCAGACTCATTTCACTTAGGATTATACTCTCCATGTTGATTCACGTATATGCAAATTTCATTATTTCATCTTTTCTAACAGCTGCATAGTGTCCTATTGTTATATATGTACCAAAGTTTCTTTAACCAATCATCTGTTCTCGGGCACTCAGGTTTTTTCCAGATTCTAACCACTGTAAATAGTACTGCAATAAACATGCAAGTGCAGATATCATTTCTACAGTATTTTTTTGAATTTCAGGATATATTCCTAGAAGTGGTATTGCTGGGTCAAATGGGAGCTCAATCTCTAATTTTTTTCAGAAACATCCACATTGTTTTCCAAAACGGGTGGATCAGTCGCCATTCCTACCAGCAGTGAAGGAGAGTCCCCTTCTCCTGTCAAGAATTGTTTATCTAGCCCAACTCACATGAAGTAGAAGTAGACCCCAACACTTGATGTTGTAATGACAAATTTATTCTGTGAACGATGACTGAAAACAGAATACATTACCTGGATACTTTTGAAAAATAAAATGTACGTCCTCAAATAGTTAAAACTTCATTTCTCTTTTTGGTGGTTGAAATGGATAGACAGTGGTACTCAGGGCTAACTCCCAGCTCTGTGCTCATAGGTCACTCCTGGTGATATTCAGGGAGCCGTATGCAGTACCAGGAATAAATCAGGTTGCCCTATACAATACAAATGCCTTAAAATGTGTACTTTACTTGAGCCCCCAAACTAGGTCTCTGTAAAAATTAAAATTACTAAATAGCAGGTTGGAGGGATAGCACAGCAGGTAGGGAGTTTGCCTTGCACAAGGCCAACTGGAGTTCGATTCCTTTGGCCCTCTCGGAGAGCTCAACAAGCTACCGAGAGTATCTCCTCCACACAGCAGAAACTGGCAAGGTACCCCTGGTGTATTCGATATTCAAAAAACAGTAACAACAACTCTCACAATGGAGATGTTACTGGTGTCAGCTCAAGCAAAAAGATGAGCAACGGGATGACTGTGACCATCACCATTGCTGTGACTAAATAGCACACAGAAATAATTTTATACCTGAAATCAAAATTCTTCAAAGGCAACAATAATTAGAGAAAAGAGGTAATTTTGATAAAGTGGGGCTTCATTTGTAGAACTTCAAGATGGATAAATACATCAGACAACAAGCACTTTATGTGGCATTTGAGGAGAACTATGTTACTTCCAGAAGCAAGAAATTTCACCAAGAATCCAAGATTTCATGTTCAATGTCCTAAGAGTCTTCTGGAGAATACAGTTTCCTTGAAGTAGGAAAAAGCCAACAGCGTTTTATCAGGTCACCATTGACTGTGACAACTATCAGTGATTTGAAACAAACAAAATACTTCTAGAGATAATTAATTTTCTTAGAAAATCCTTTTCTTTTTCTGCCTTTATAATGTTAGAAAAGGAATTATGACACATATAATGTATTGCTGAGCCAGTTACAGGATGCTGAATGATTCTTTTGTTTGTTTGGTTGGTTTTTGTTCACTTGGGGAATAGGGGGAACATCCAGCCACCCTCCAGGGTTAATGGTCCTACCTCCATGAATCTTATTAAGAAATTATTTTTTGTCACTTTTACCAACTATCATTTGGACATGTTTAGCAAGGGAATCTCAAAATGATAAACATTTGTGAACCTATAAGGCCTTGTCAATAAAAAAGTATTCGATTGTATTTTATATTCTTACCATTCTATGCCATAGTCTTGGCTATAACTCTCAAACTAATATGGAATTTCCCTCTGAGTAATATACTAAAATAACCAAATGTAAATCAAAATTTTTGTCACTTCATTTTATTTCTAAATATTTAATATATGTCATTGAGTTTCAACCTAGAAACAAATTATAGGAATTCATTGTCAATTAAAGTCACTACTGTTGAATAAAATAAATTCTAAAACCAACATTATCATCTCTTTTATTTCCCCACACTTTACGTTTTACTCATTGGATTTCTTTAAGGAAGAAGATGTGAATGAATTTTTCCCGAATCTGCTTGGTCTTCACCCCATAGATAATTGGATTGAGTGCAGGAGGGATAACTACGTAGAGGTTGGCAACCATAATGTGGAAGGAGAGAGGAATATTGTGACCAAAACGGTGGGAAAGGACAGAAAACAGGGCAGGAGTATAGAATATAAGAATGACACAAACATGGGAACCACAAGTGCTGAGGGCTTTCTGGCGGGCATCCTGGGATGGAAGGTTAAAGATGGCATGAAGAATGAGACAGTAGGAAACACCAATAAGGATCATGTCTGAGAGAATAGTCATTACAGGCACTGCAAATCCATACCAGATGTTGATGGAGATGTCTGCACAGGAGAGTCGGGCAACACCTATGTGCTCACAGTAGGTATGGGGGATGATGAGAGTGCGGCAGTAAGGCAGTCTCTTTAATAGAAACACCATTGGGAAAACGATAACAAAGCTTCTGCTGAGTATGCCTACTACAATCTTAGTAATCATCTGGTGTGTTAGAATAGTGGTGTACCTGAGAGGAAAGCAAATGGCAACATAGCGATCAAACGCCATGGCCAGAAGGATGGCAGATTCCACAGCAAAGCTACCGTGGAGAAAAAACATCTGAGTGAGGCATCCAGGAAAGGTAATTTTCTGGGGACCCCGCCAGTAGACGCTCATAGCTTTGGGTACACTTGTACTAGACAGGACAAGATCTGTAGCAGACAGGATGGAGAGGAAAAAGAACATGGGCTCATGCAGACTACGCTCTGTGGAGATAAGATAGATAAGGGCACCATTGCCCAGGAGAGCCACAAGGTAGATAATGAAGAATGGAATGCTGATCCAGATGTGAAAGTGCTCCAGCCCTGGGATTCCCAGTAGGATGAAGGCTTCTGGATTGTAGCTGCTCAAATTGAAGACTGCCATCATGGTCTTCTGTTAGAGAGAAATCATTCACTAAAGTTTTTTTTAAAGAATTCACTGCTCATTATTAGTAATAATTTAAAGACTCAGACTTTTATCCTCCTTCAATATAAATTCATTATAGCTTTGAAAAATGAGAAACTACTCCACTTTTTTTATTTTTTTTTGTTTAATCTGACAAAATGTGATCACATTGAAGTATTTCTCAGAGATACAAAACTTAGAAATGTATTTTGTTCAGTCCAGTTACCAGTAATCAAGGCAAAATTTTAATAAGCCATATCAATGGAATTATTTTAGCAGACAAAATACTAAGTAAGAACTTAGAATAAAGTTTTTATTTTTAGCTACTTTTAACCCTTAATGACAACTGGGAGAAAACATGGCATTCACAAGTCAGTCTCAAACATCAAGGCATATCATGCATTTTATTTTTAGTTTATTTGTGTCTCAAAGTTAGAACATTAATTCTAGGTCTATTAGTGCTGAAAGATGGAGAGGAAACATGAAAATAACATCCATGTTCTTTTCCACTCCATCTAGCTCTATTCATAGTAATGATTCTTCATGTAAAGAGGATGCAAGTGGTATTCTCTAAAGGCAATGTCTATCTCTTTTGTCAAAGCTGACACTTCAAGATTTTCCAGTTGGATTTATTTTCAAATATATCTTCAGAGAAATTCATCAGCTGAGTCCTTCAGATTGGCCTGATCTTCAGGATGAGTTCTCTGGAACCTTCTAGGAATGGGGGTGGGCTGAGTCCCTACCCTATGGGAAGGCCCACCAACCCACCCACATTTGACTTTCTCTGGCATATAAATGACCTAATTCCATGACTCATCTCAAAGACATGCCAAGGTACTAAATGATCCAAGTTCCACAGCTCCTGAAACAATATCTCTAAATTTCAAGGTCTTGACAGTCCAGAAGAAGCATAGAAAATTAGATGGTAATATGTCGACGACCATTAAGGTCAATGAATAAAAACAATGAAATAGAAGGCTCAATATATCATCAGAGAATGACTATAGTTGCACAGTTGTGAGAAATGTTTTAACAAGCAATATAAAGTAAATTATATTTGTTGGGGGCTGGGTCATTGATGGAGAGGAAAGTTACACTGGTAATGGGATTGATGTGGGAACATTGAATATCTAAAAATACTGTATTATAATAAATCTTGTAAATCATGGTTTTTAATAAAGTTAAAAAATTTTAAAAATTAGTAAGTAAACTAATGATGCCCCTATGCAATAAATAAAGAAGATGGGGCTGCTGAGATAGCACAGCTTGTAAAGCATTTGCCTTGCATGCAGTCAACCTCGGTTGGATTCCCAGCATCACATATGGTCACCCAAGCACCGCCAGGAGTAATTCCTGAGTGTATGAGCCAGGAGTAACCCCTGAGCATCACTGGATTTGACCCAAAAAGGAAAAAAAAAGAAGAAACAATACATTCTTTATCATTCCTATGCCGGAATCTTAGAAATGAGATCCTTCCTGTAACGTATAATATAAAGTACACTAGAAGTAGAACATGTAATATTCAATTAAGATTTTTAAGATTAGTCACTGGCTAATCTATTCAAGAACTCATCCATTTGAGACTTAATTAAATCATAATTATTCTGTGTTTTGACATAATACTCATATTCCTTCTCAGATCACTGAACACTTATCTTTCTAACCACATGAATGTTCGAGTTTAAAAGTGAGTCATCCATGTATGCTAATTTTAATCACACACTGAACAGCTTTATAAGTATTCTGAAATATATATAATGAATATATTCCTCAATTCTTGGCATTGGAACTAGTCATCTTATGCCTAGTAACTTCACATAAAAAGCATCCAGGTGTATCCAACTTTGCATGTCCCAAAACACATTTCTCATTTTGTTTCCCCAACAAATTCTCCCAAAATGTTTTCCACACAACTAAGAATAGTATATCATAATAAGTTTCTTAAAATAGAAGACTTATTATATTAATCAAATCTCCTTCACGTGCAACCATCCAATTCATGCTTTGAACAATTCTTTTCTTAGGCATTCACCTTCTCTACATCACTCTACTCCAGCCACTTGTAGCTATCAATACATTAACGGCTCTATACTGCATGCCTTTATCTTTAACCAGGACCTCTATTTAGATTCATTTTTCAAAGACACTGATTATCATTGAATAGCTAAAGAGGATGTTGTGTAGCATTATTTCCTACTTCAAGTGGGTGTGGGAAATAAACATATAATTCCAAATAAGAAGAAATAGGATGTTTGGTACTTTGTAAAATACATATGGCTATTTAAAGAATAATAGGTTTGTTTCATTTTAAAAGTTCTAAATCTAAAATTATTACAGTGAAAATAATGAAGAAAAGCTTTAGCTATAATTTTGGAATCAGTAATCGGTTTTCCCTGCCATTGCCATAAAATTATAATTATCAGTTATTTTCCTACATGTTTCCTATAGTATCCTACAAATATTTTGCAGAGAGCAATGAGAGAGCTCAAATAATAGACACTCCTCATTTACACAATGTTCATATTTACATCGAGTTCAGTTTCAAACTATATTCACAGTTCTTATCCTTAAATGTCTCATTTACTGGAGCCCACATTTTGCCCACTTTCCACTCACCTCTCTATCACCTCTCTATCTTATAGGCTCTGCTCCTTTCTGGTTTTGCCTTTTATAAAGCTCCTTCTTTACCACATCACAGTCTCCTACCTTGACGGTCTTTGTTCAGTTAGCATTTTGAGGATGCATTCAAGAACCTGAGAGTGAAGACACAGCAATCAGGAAAAGACCAAAGAAAGAAAGAAGCTGGCCCAGGGTCACTAAGGACAGACATAAAACTAAGAGACGTACATAGATGCATGTTGATATTGGGAAGAACAAAAACAGGACACTGAAGAGACAGTTTAAGTATTCTTCTCTTGATTTCTCTAGAGACAAGAGACCAATTGTAGCAGAGGGCCTCTGAGCCAGAAAGACCTAAGCAACTCAGGTCCCAGGGCCCTTGACCATTTAGAAAGTGAAAAAGTGATCAACCAGGTTAATATTTTGCTAGCCTAGATGTTTACATTGCTCATGTTAGTGGTTTCTCATTACTTATAGATCCAGAGTTATCTCATTAATTGCAGGGTCATGACCTAACTTGCTCAGCAATTTTGTAGAGAAACTCGTTTCAGTAAGATCTACCATGTCTCTCCTGCTAGCATCAACGGAATGCTTCTTGTGTGGGTTCTGTTTCCTGTTGTCTAAATATCTGAAACAATGTTCTATAGAAAATCATCAGCATTTCCCTCTTGAACAAACATACATGGTTCTACGTGTATATTAGAATCCTGGAGAGGGGCTAGAGAGAACAATTGTACATACCTTACATATAGCTGACAGTGAATTGATCATTGATCACTGGCACCAGATGGTCCCCAGAGCATCCCAGGTATATTCTGAGGTCACTGACTCCCATCCATTGTGGGTAAACCACCATAATACCCAGGAGCTCTGTATCTTCAGGGCTTCACAGTGATGCACAGATGGTTGGTCTAGAGTCACTGAAAGGGACCCAGAAACTCTTGATCTTGACAACCTCTTGGGAGGCCTGATTTCTAAAATCTGGGAAATTCTTATCTCTGATTTCTTTAATAATTGGTTCTTCACCAAATTTGCCTTCCTATCTCTTATAAAGAAGGAATGTTTAAATACTTAAAAAAATTAGAGTGTGGCTTTTAATTTCCATTTATTTGCATTTTATGTCTACTTATTTTAGTTCATTTGCACACCACTCACACACAGCAGGAATAATAGATGCGATGCACTCCTTTCTTTTTATAATACTCAGCGGTCTTTAATTTTATAAAAATAAAACTTGGTGAGGTCAGAGAGACAGCACAGTGGGTAAGGCACAAAACAAGGGCTTATCAGGCTCAATTCCTGCATCCAGTAAGGGCACCCAAAGCCACCAGGAATGATCCTTGCGTGCAGAGGTAGGAAGAAGCCCTGAGCATAGGTGAGTGTGACAGAACAAGCAATAATAATATTAATAATAATAAGTTGGTGTAAGCAAATGTATATTTCATGTAAATAGTTGGAACTTGTGTGTTGCTGCAGAACTGAACCCAGTTCTGCTATTTGTAAGGTGACTGCATTGCTTGCAGTGCTATCTCTCTGATTCTGAAAATTATACTTCTGGAGAGCCCAGCAAGGTACCGAGAGTATCTCGCCCTCACGGCAGAGCTTGGCAAGCTACCCATGGTGTATTCGATATGCCAAAAACAGTAACAAGTCTCACAATGGAGACGTCACTGGTGCCTGCTCAAGCAAATCAATGTGCAACGGAATGGCAGTGACAGCAATAATAAAGCCTAATATTAATTGTTAAGTAAGCAATAAACAGAAGACACAAGAATAATATTCAGTAGAATATGCACGCATTTGATTTTAAAAGGCAAGCACTATTTTTATTAATGGTGGCATTAATCTCATGAGATCTTTTGTGCAAGTTCCCCAAAACTCGGTCATAATATTATTTAAATCTGAAATATGATAAAATTTCTATTCTTTGGGGTCCAACAGAGGACAGTGCATAAGGATTTTGCTCTGTACATGGAGCAATAGCACAGCAGGTAAGGTGTTTGCCTTGCACGCAGCTCACCCAGGTTTGATTCCTTCATCCCTCTCAGAGATCCCAGCAAGCTACCGACAGTATCTTGCCCACACGGCAGAGCCTGGCAAGCTACCCGTGGCGTATTCTATATGCCAAAAACAGTAACAACGAGTCTCACAATGGAGACATTACTGGTGCCTGCTCGAGCAAATCAATGAACAACAGGACTGAACAACAGTGCTACAGTGCTACATGGACAAAATCTAGGTCTTAATATCTGGCACCCCATCAAGTCCCTTGAGTCTTCCAGGATTGATCGGTGATTTCGAAGTGAAGAGTAAGCCACCTGAGCACCACAGGGTATGGCCTCCAAACGAAAAAAAATATATCAATACCACTTCGCCGCGTCTGCAGCCCCAGTATGACTGAGGAAGACAAGGGAGCTGCTTTGGACACCAGCAGCCCGCCAGCAACCTGCAGTATGTGATTTGAGCGTTTCCGCCAGGCCCCCCATGCGGGGGCCCGGCGTTTCTCTTTTTTTTTTTTCTAATCTCTCTCTCTCTCTCTCCCTCAACCTCTCCTGGGCACAGCACAGCCTCCACCCCACTTCTCTGAGCACAAAATGGAGAGACGCACCCAAATGCGCGGCGCGGCTGGCGGGAGATTGAGGGCAGGGAAGTACCGGTCTCCGCCCACTTCGGACACTTAAAGAGAGTGCAGCCACGTGGGCTTCCCCACTTCGCCGCGCCCGCAGCCCCAGTATGACTGAGGAGGACAAGGGAGCTCTCCCACTTCCGCCCGTTCGGGGGCCCGGTATTTCTCTAGGTTTTCCCATCTTATGAGCACCATAAAAGGGTAAAAAATTGTAGTGATAGAATTTCAGGCAGAATTTTCCCTGGACTTTATACAGAAACCCAAAACCGCGCGGCCTAATGTCATCTAATCATCAGCAATATGAAATGGTTCCCTTTTAACGGGTCGGACTTTGGTGGAAAACCCTAACAAGAATAGTAAGTTTTTTGTTGAAATATTGAAGGCAACCAAAGTGGTAGCCATCTCTCTAGATTGAACTAAGCCATGTACCCACGCCAGCTGAGAAGAAATATCCTTCTTTCTCGGGAAGAAACGTGGCGTGGCGTTGACCATAGTATGATGTCCATTAAGTTGACACGGACCTGGTGGCATGGGAATGGGTTAGAAGAGAATAAAGTATTATGTACATGGAACAGCGGGATGCTGGTGAAATCTTGAGCCGGGGCCGATACCAGCACACTACTTTTGGTTCCAGAAACTGCAGACTTTCTACTAGACTATCAACTAAGCCAGAGCCCCACACTGGCTAATGACAGGAAATAACCATCTTTTCCGTTTTTTTTTTTTCCTTTGTCAGGCAGCGTGGTGAATACTAAACAGGCGTGAACTCGGTGGCTCAGGTCGAGGGGGGAAAAAAATAAAAAATAGAAAAGTTATGTAACAAAGAATGGGACTTGCTTGAAACCCTAGCAACAATAGCGAGTAATGTGTTGAAACAGAATGTAACCAAGATAAAGTGTAAACTAAGTGAAACTTATCAATTACAAGGGCGGGGACGGGGGGGGGGGGCGAGGTATACTGGGGTGGTTGGTGATGGAATAGGGGCACTGGTGAAGGGAAGGGTGTTTGAGTATTGTATAATTGACATAATCCTGAGAACTATGTAACCCTCCACACGGCAATTCAATAAAATTTAATTAAAAAGTTAAAAATATATATATACAATAAAGATCTATCCTTCTATGTTTATAAGGGACATTTAAATTCAAGTTATTAAATTCAAAATATAGAATTGAGTTTAGAATAAACTTTGCCAGTGACCTAAGAAATTTATTTAAGCTAGCTAGAGATGGATGAAAGGAACCATTTAGAATTAACAGCATTGAATAAAGTGTTTATATTAACACTTGAACATGCATAAATTCTTTATTGAACATAGGCTTTGGAAGTAATGTTGTGCTATTATTATTTGCTATGAGGAAAGACAAAAATTGAAGGGCAGTTACCTGGCAGTAAATAGTGATTTTCCAGTACATGCTGGAAAGTGAATAAGGAATTTATAATAAAGACCACCTTTGTAAAAAATATCTGCCAAACCACTCGGCCAGGGAGAGCCCCGGTGGCCCTCCCCGTTGGCTGCCCACGGGTTTCGGGGGGTTTGGTCCCAGGCCGCTTGCTCAGCCAGGCCATGGGCAGATGGCAGAGGAAATGAGGGTCAAGCCAGTTGATCGATTAGTTGTCATTTATTTCATTCTCTCTCTCTGCTTCTCTCCCGACTCTCAATCTCTCTCTGGATTCCCCCTCCCCCACCCAATCTTCCAGCCTAGTTAAATCCCCCCAGCATGAGGGGGTTGGGGCTTACACATAGGTGTGGTCACAATCAACAGGGTTGAAGTTCTTTCCCTCAGGATCCCCTGAACATGCTGCTTCTAGGACAGGACTGAGTCCATGAGTGTGTTTCTCCTCTCCTGGTCCAACAAGCATATAAGCATACATAATATTAATTGTTTTGTATGGACACAATAAGAGATGCATTAAGCTTATACAATTGCTTTCCTGGGGCAATCTCGACCTCAAACTACAGTGCTCAGGCCAGATTAGTCTTTCCTATTCCTAGCAGGGTCCTAGTCTCGTCGTAAAGGGACCCTCATTCACTGTTGGTGGGAATGCCAACTGGCCCAATCTTTAGAAAACAATATGAGTTTTTCTCAAAAAGCTAGAAATTGAGCTTCCTCATGACCTCAATATTCTGGAGGGCCCACAACACAAGGCAGAAAAGCCAACTGCAAGCTTATGTTTATTGAACCATTATTTACAATAGCCAGAATCTGGAAGCAACCGAGTACCTGAGAACAGATCACTGGATAAAGAACCTAGGATACATCTGCAAAATGGAATAGTATACAGCCACCTGGAAAATCATGTCACCAATTTTTTTTAATAAATAGATGAACATGGAGAGTATCATGTTAAGCAAAATGAGTCAGAGGGAAAAAGACAGATATAGACGTATTGCACTCATCTGTGGGATACAAAAAAAGGAAAAACACAGAGTATGACACTAATATCCAGCGATAGTGAAACTGTAGGCCATGCCTGGAAACTTGCCTCCAGTGGTGAGGACAGGAAGAAAGCAATTAGGACAGAGGAGGACCACTATGACAATGATAGCTAGAAATCTTCACTCTGGACAAGAACTGAGTGCTGAGAGGAGGTAAAGGGACATACATGATAACCTGTCAGTGAATATGGCTGGGGGATTGATGGAGGGAAGAAAACTGGGGACACCGATGGTGAAAAATATATACTGATAAAGATATGGGTGGTGGAATATTGTATGATGAAACTCAATCATCAACAACTTTATAACTGTATTGCATTATGATTCAATTAAATCTGTCTACTGATATGAAGGAGAGATATTTCTGTTCATACAAATTGAGTTTAGAGTAAAGGAGTCAATGTCTTAAGGAATGTAATATAGAATCTAAGTTAGAGAAGGGGAAAAAAGCAGTTGACAGTTAAAGGCATTGAAAAAAAACATTTGATGAAGTTTGATTGTGTATGAATTCTCTACTGTGAACACAAGTATTATAGAGTATATAAAAGTATTATAAAGTTATAAAATATACAACATATTTTATAATATGTTAGAATGCAAAATGCAAGAGGGCATAAGTTTGGTCTCTAAGAAATTCATTATAATAGAGGTGTACATAGATTAATTCATAATTTAATTATAAAAGTCATTTCATTTTGCAATTAGTTCTAAATCTAAGATCTCAGCCTCCGAATCACAACAATTGTGAATTGATTTCTGTGGTTTAGGTTTTTGAGTACAAAATTCAGACTCCTTAAATGCAGTTTCTATGACTTGATAACCTGTGAAGTTAAAAATTGATTAAGAAATCTGCTATTCACGCAGCGAACAAATGAAAATGGTAGTAGACAGATAATTGTGAAACATTTGTATCAATTACAATGGAGATTCACCATGTTTCCACTAGTCCACTATTATTTGTTTCTAAAATATAGCCATAAATCATATCACCTGTCTTTTTTCTTTTTTTTTACTATTTTTTTATTTTCAAAGAGTTGTTCACAGTATTTGATTACATTAAATATTTCAACATCAATCCCACCACCATTACACCTTCCTACCAGCTTTATTTCAAGTTTTCCCACCACCGTCCAAGGCTACCGCAGAGGCAGATGCTAAATAATTTATTTTGTATTGCTTGTTATAAATAATTGACTAAAAATTATCTAAAAAATTTCCTTAGAGGAAAGTGTTGTATCTCATCTTGGAATCATTAAGGCCCTGAATTAGAAATTATTAAGTGAGGTTAGAGTTTGAGTTTTGTGTGCTAATATATGTACATGTACATGTACATATATGTATATATATTTTTTCAATATTGGTTATCTTCTACCTTGCACCACAATAAATGTGGTGTGCTACTCTTGGTATATCAGTGGCATAATTGTATGAACTGTTACATAAGTGGTCTTGTGCTTCTGGACCACTACAGATTTTTCATGGATTTGGAACAGGGTGCTGGAACAGGGGTCAATTTTTTTTTAACTGGATGGTAATTTGGGGGTCCAGAAGAATCTCTGCAGCATGCTGCTCTCTTTTGAGATTCATTTGTGAGCCTGGTTCATGGCCATTAATGCCCTTAAATAGCTCCCAGTGGTGGTTCATGGTCGTGAATGCCTGGAAATCTGAAGCACAGGGAGATAAAAAAGCAGAGCCCATTCCTGACTCTGGAAGCCTGCAGATTTCAGTTTCAAGTCCCAGATACCTGGATATTTCAGTGGACTCAATCTCATGCTATATAGGTTTTTAAATTAGAACCTCAATTTGATTTCTGGGAAAAGTCCCCATGGCTCTGGATATTCTTCAGATATTAATTCTTTGCTTCTCAAAGAGAAATGACTGAGCATGCTTCTAATTTTTTATACAATAAGATTAAATTCACAGCCTCTTATTTTTGACAGATTCTGTTCTTTTTACTCCAGCAGATTTCATTAACATCTGTCCAAATGTTTCCCAAAGATGGGAATACCATCCACTAAGATCCACTGACTGATTCAAGAGGCAGTAGACACCTCAGGTGCATTTAGTCGGCAGTTTCTGCTTGACATCTGAAAGAAGGTAGATTTCCAGGAGGAACTGAACACTTTTTCTGGAAAAAGTGTGGTGAAACAAATAAGTAATGAGGGCCTCTAAATAGATATCTCTTAAAAAGGTTTTCTTTGTTATTTTTTAAGATTTAGTACGTTACATACAAATATACCCTAAATATCATCCAGATTACTTCCTGTATAATTTTAAGTTATGGTCTCTGGGAAATATGCAAAAAATTTATATAATGTTGGAGATACAGTATAAGGATTAAGGTACTTGTCTTGCATGCAACCAATTTTAGTTTGACAATAAAGAAATGATCCTTGGAACACCCATGATATCCCACTAGAATATTAATATTACAGCAAATACTCAGACATCATGTCTCCATGTGGGATTCCAAGAGAGATGATAACAATATCAGATAAAAAATATGAAATTTTGTATGGCCTAATAAAAAATATTTCAGAATTATAATTCACCAAATTGTCAAGAATTGTATATCTAGCCCAACTCAAATGAAGTAGAAGTAGATCCCAACACTTGATGTTGTAATAACAAATTTATACTGTGAATAATGACTGAAGATAGAATACAATGCCTGGATACTTTTGAAAAATAGAAGCACCTCCTCTAACAATTAAAATTTCATTTTCCTTTTTGGTGGTTGGAGTGGTTGGACAGTGATGCTGAGGGCTAACTCCTAGCTCTGTGCTCATAGATCACTCCTGGTGATAATTCTGGGAGCCATACGCAGTACCAGGGATAAATCAGGTTGCCCTATGTACTTTACTGCAGCCCCTAAGTTTGGTTTCTATAAAAATTAAATTTACAAAATAGCATGCAGAAATAATTTTATACCTGAAACCAAAATTCTTCAAAGGCCACAATAATTAGAGAAAATAGGTAATTTTGATAAAGGGGGCTTTCGATTTGTGGAACATAAGAGGATTAGTAAATGTACCAGACAACAAGCATTTTATGTGGAATTTGGGGAGAGCTATGTTACTTCCAGAACTAGCAAATTTCACCAAGAATCCAGGATTTCTTGTTAAACCTCCTAATGGTCTTCTAGAGAATATAGAAAAACTCATTGAATTAGGAGAGCGTAAGTTTGCATTTATCAGGTCACCAACTGATTTTGATAGCTATCAATGCTTTTAAAGTTAAAAAAAAAACTTCTAGATATTATTCATTCTCTAAGGAAATCTTTTCTTTTCTTGCCTTTGTAATGTTGGTAAAGGAGTTAAGGACTCACATGTGACACATATACTCTATTTCTGAGTCTGTTACTGGACCATGAGTGATTCATTTGCTTGTTGGTTCTTGGTTGTGTTTTTCTTTTCTTTCTTTCTTTTTTTTTTTTTTTGTGGGGAGAGGGCACATCCAGAAATACTCCAGGATTATTCCTGCTCCCTGAGTTTCTCTTAAATAAGAAATTATTTTCTTGTTACTTTTACCAGCTCTCATCTGTTCAATAAAAGAATCCCAAACTCTTAGACATTTATATAGCTATAAAGCTTATCAAGAAAATACTATTGCCCCCGTCCCAACAAGACCCCGAGTCACCGCCCACAAAGGGTTCCTCCAACAACTTATCAAGCTTCTTAACAGCCATGATCCCAGAGGCACACAAACCAATCTTGGAAACCAGCAGCTTTTGGCAAAAATCCCTCCAGACTTAATTACTAAAATATCACAATTCGAAAATCATGCAGCCACGACATCATTTGCTCTTCATAATCAGCAATAGAAAACAAATTATCTAATGATGCCTTTTTGGCAGGTCTGATTGTTGGGGAAAATTTCCAAATAATATGGATCTTTTGCTGAAATCATGAATATAATCAAAGTAGAGAGAGTAAAGTGGAAATCATCTATCACACAGGCAGGGAGAGGTGTGGGACAAGGGTTTACTGTGGTTCTTGGTGGTGGAAAATGTGAAGGGATGGGTGTATGACCGAGACTTAAACCCGAAAGCTTTGTAACTGTTATCACGGTGATTCAATAAATTTAAAAAAAATAGCATTTGATTTTGTTTTATATTCTTACCTTGCTATCCCATTAGTCTTGGCTATCTATCTCAAAATAATATGGTATTTCCCTCTGAACAATCTATTGAAAAAAATAAATGTTAATAGAAGTTTTTGTCACTTAACTTTATATCTAAATATTTAATCCATATCATGGAGTTACAACTTCATGTAGAAGTAAATTCTAGGAGTTCATGTAGACTTAAGTCACCATTGTAGATATTATACAATAAAATAAATTCTAAAATCAATATGATCACCTCTATCTTTTCCTTTCCACACTGTAAGTTTTACTCATTGGATTCTTTAAAGAAGAAGATGTGAATGAATTTTTCCCGAATCTGCTTGGTCTTTACCCCATAGATAATTGGATTGAGCGCAGGAGGGATAACTACGTAGAGGTTGGCAACCATAATGTGGAAGGAGAGAGGAATATTGTGACCAAAACGGTGGGAAAGGACAGAAAACAGGCAAGGAGTATAAAATATGAGAATGACACAAACATGGGAACCACAAGTGCTGAGGGCTTTCTGGCGGGCATCCTGGGATGGAAGGTTAAAGATGGCATGAAGAATGAGACAGTAGGAGACACCAATAAGGATCATGTCTGAGACAACAGTCATTAGAGGCACTGCAAATCCATACCAGATGTTGACGGAGATGTCTGCACAGGAGAGTCGGGCAACACCTATGTGCTCACAGTAGGTATGGGGGATGGTGAGAGTGCGGCAGTAAGGCAGTCTCTTTAATAGAAACACACATGGGAAGATGATAGCAAAGCTCCTGCTGACAATGCCTACTACAATCTTAGTAATCATCTGGTGTGTTAGAATAGTGGTATACCTGAGAGGGAAGCAAATGGCAACATAGCGATCAAACGCCATGGCCAGAAGGATGGCAGACTCTACAAAAAAGCTACAGTGAAGAAAAAACATCTGAGTTAGGCATCCAGGAAAGGTAATTTTCTGGGGACCCCGCCAGTAGATGCTCATAGCTTTGGGTACACATGTATTAGACATGACGAGATCTGTAGCAGCCAGGATGGAGAGAAAAAAGAACATGGGCTCGTGCAGACTACGCTCTGTGGAGATAAGATAGATAAGGGCACCATTGCCCAGGAGAGCCACAAGGTAGATAATGAAGAATGGAATGCTGATCCAGATGTGAAAGTGCTCCAGCCCTGGGATTCCCAGTAGGATGAAGGCTTCTGGATTGTAGCTGCTCAAGTTGAAGATTGCCATCATGGTCTTCTGTTAGAGAGAAATCATTCACTAAAAATAAAAATTAAAAAATTCATTGTTCATTATTAGCAATATCTTAAAGACTCAGCCTTTACTCCTTCTTCAGCATAAATTCTTTTCAACTTTGGAAAATCAGAAACTACCCCCCTTTTTTAATGGTATTCTGACAAAATGTGATCACATTGAAATTTTTTCCCAGAAATACCAAACTTGCAAATGTATTGCGTTCAGTCCAGCTATCAGTAATCGAGACAAAAATTTAATAATCTATATCAATGGAATTTTTTTTTTGCTTGTTTGTTCTTTTTTTCCTTTTTTTTTTTAAATTTTATTTATTTTTAATTAGAGAATCACCGTGAGGGTACAGTTACAGATTTATACACTTTTGTGCTTATACTTCCCTCATACAAAGTTCGGGAACCCATCCCTTCACCAGTGCCCATTCTCCACCACCCGTAAACCCAGCATCCCTCCCACCCTCCCCAATCCCATCTCCCCCCCACCCCACCCTGCCACTGTGGCAAGGCATTCCCTTCTGTTCTCTCTAATTAGCTGTTGTGGTTTGCAATAAAGGTGTTCAGTGGCCGCTGTGCTCAGTCTCTAGCCCTCATTCAGCCCGCAACTCCCTTCCCCCACATGGCCTTCGACTACAATGTAGTTGGTGATCGCTTCTCTGAGTTGACCTTTCCCCGGAACGTGAGGCCAGCCTCGAAGCCATGGAGTCAACCTCCTGGTACTTATTTCTACAGTTCTTGGGTGATAGTCTCCCACTCTGTTATTCTATATACCATAGATGAGTGCAATCTTACTATGTCTGTCTCTCTCTTTCTGACTCATTTCACTCAGCATGAAACTTTTCATGCCCATCCACTTAACTACAAAATTCTTGACCTCCTTTTTTCTAACAGCTGCATAGTATAATGGAATTTTTTTTTAAATGTAATGATTGTGGGGGCTGGTGTTAGAGTAAAGTGGATAGGGCATTTGCCTGCATTCGACTGACCTGGTTTGGTCCCCAGCATCCCAGATAGTCCCTTGAGCCCATTCATGAATAATTTCTGAGAATAGAGCCAGGAGTAACTGTATGCATCACAAGGTGTCAAGCAAAAAGTTTTTTGAAAAAAAAGTACTTTATTTGATATTTTGAAATAAATTTTTAGTTTTAGGTATTTTAAACCTTTAATAACAACTGCAAGATAACATGACATTCAGAAGTAAGTCTCAAACGTCAAGGTATATTACACATTTTCTTTTTAATTTTGTCTCAAGATTAGAGACACACACAAAAAATGATTAGAGACACAATTCATTCTAGCTCCATTAATTCTGTAGTGAAGATCACTCATGCAAACAGGATACATGTGCTTTTCTAAAAGCAATGTCTATCTCTTTTGTCAAAGCAGATTCTTAAAGGTTTTTCCAAGTTGGATGTTTTTAGAGAAATGCAGCAACTGAGTCATCCAGATAGACCTGGTCTCCAGGATGAGATCTCTGGAACCTTCTAGTAATGGGGGTGGGCTGAGTCCCGGAAGGCCCAGTCCCCCACCCACATTTGACATTCTCTTGCATATAAATGGCCCAATTCCATGACTAATCTAAAGCTGCTAAATGATTCCAATTACATAGCTCCTGGATCAACATCTCTAAATTTCACAGTACTGATAGGCCAGAAGGAGCACAGAAAATTAGATGGTTAAATTGTGTAAACTCCCATGAAACTCAATGAATGAAAACAGTAAAGTAGAAGGCTCAGTATATCATCAGAAAATGACTCTAGTAGTAGCATTGTGAGATATGTGTTCAAAAACAATATAAAAAATTATGTGGTATCCGCTAAGAGGGAAACCATGGGAGCGTGGGGGGTTGGGACATTGATGGAGGGAAGGTCACACTGGGAGTGGGATTGTTGTGGAAATACTGAATATCTGAAATTACTGCATTATGGTGTTTAAGAAAGTTTCAAACATTTAAAGATCCAATAATAAAACTAAATGATGCCTCTATGCAATAAAAAAGAATACATTCTTTATCATTCCTATGTCAGAGTCTTAGAAATGAGATCCTTCTCTCACATATAAGTAGCACATGCAGTAGAAGTAGCACATGCCATGTTCAATAAACATTTTTAAGGGCATTTATCACTGACTAATCTATTCAAGAACTCATCCATTTAAGACTTTATTAAAACATAATTCTTCTGTATAGTGACATAATACTCTATTCTTTCTCACATAATTAGAGATATATTTATAGGCACTTGAATGTTGGAGCTTTACAGTGAGTCATCCTTGTATGCTAATTTTAATCATACACTGGACAACTTTATATAAGTATAAATATTTAAATTTATACATATAAATATACTGGAATATATGTAATGAATATATTTCTTAATTATGGCTTTGGAATTATATAGTTATTAGTCATCTTATGCGTAGTCATTTCACATAGAAAGCATTGAGGTGCATCCAACTTAGCATGTCCCAAAACACCACATTTCTCTTTCCATTTCCCCAACAAGTTTTGCCAAAATGTTTTCCAATACAATTAATTATACTATATCAAAATCAGTTTTTTTAAGTACTAGACTTAATATAAACTTATTCATATCTCCTTCACTTGCAGTCAGCTAATTAATGCTTCAAACAATTCCCTTATTAGGGCATTCAACTTCTATACATCACTCTATTCCATTCACTTATATCTATTAATGCATTGATTGCTCCATGCTGCATGCCATTATCTTTCACCAGAACCTCTACTTAGATTCATTATCTAAAGGCACTTTTCTCATTGAGTAACTAAAGGAAGATATTGTGCAGCATTATTCCCTACTCCAAGGAGGGGCAGGGAAATAAACATATAATTCCAAGTATGAAGAAGTAGGATGTTTGGTACTTCATAAAAATCATATGGCTACTTAAAGAACAATAAGGTCTGTCTCATCTTAAAAGTCTTTAATGCTTGGTGATGGAATATGTGCACTGGTGAAGGGATGGGTGTTTGAGCATTGTATAACTGAGACTTAAACCTGAAAGCTTTGTAACTTTCCACATGGTGAATCAATAAAAGAATTAAAAATAAATAAATAAATAAATAAAATTTAAAAAATAAATAAATAAAATAAAAGTGTTTAATGTAAAATTATTACAGTGAAAATCAATGAAGAGAAGCTTTAACTATAATCTTGGAATCAAGAATCAGTTTTTCCTGCCATTGCCATAAAATTATAAATATTACCAGTAATTTCCCCACTTATTCCCTATAGTATCCTACAAATATTTTGCAGAGAGCAATGAGAGAGGCTTAAATAATAGAGACCCCTCATTTACACAATACTCATATTCACACCATGAATATCAATATACTTTCAAACTATATTCACAGTTCCTATCATTGAACGTCTCATTTACTGCAGCCCACATTTTGCCCACCTTCTCTCACCTCTCTATCACCTCTATATCTCATAGGCTTTGCTCCTTTCTGGTTTTGCCTTTTATAAAGCTTCTTCTTTACCACATCACAGGCTCCTACCTTGAAGGTCTTTGTTCAGTTAGCATTTTGAAGGTGCATTCAAGAACCTGAGAGTGCAGACACAGCAATCAGGAAAATACCAAAGAAAGAAAGAAGCTGGCCCAGCGTCACTAAGGACAGACTAAGAGACATATATAGATTCATATTCATATTGGGAAGAACAAACACAGGACACTGAAGCGACGGTTTAAATGTTCTTCTCTTGATTTCTCCAGAGACTAAAGACAAGTTGTAGCAGAGGGCCTCTGAGCCAGAAAGACCTATGCAACTCAGGTCCCAGTCGACTGTTTAGAAAGTGGAAGAGTGATCAACCAGGTTAATATTTTGCCAGCTTAGACGTTTACATTGCTCATGTTAGTGGTTTCTCATTACTTATAGATCCAGAGTTATCTCATTAATTGCAGGGTCATGACCTAACTTGCTCAGTAGTTTTATATAGAAACTCTGGTTTCAGTAAGATCTACCATGTCTCTTCTGCTCGCCATCAACAGAATTCTTCTTGTGTAGGTTCTATTTTTTTTGTCTAAATATCTGGAAGAGAGTTCTATAAAGAATCATCAGCATATCACTCTTGAATAAACATATACGGTTCTAAGTGTAAGTTAGAATCCCAGCAAGGGGACAGAGAGAACAAAGTTATATGCCTTACATATAGCTGACAGTGAATTGATCACTGGCACCAGATGGTCCCCAGAGCATCCCAGGTATATTCTCAGGTCACTGACTCCCACCCACTGTGGGTAAACCTTAGCACCACAGTACCACGCAGCTTTGAGTCTTCAGGCCTTCACGTTGATACACAAGATGGTTGGCCTAGAATCACTGAAAGGGATCCAGGGACTCTTGACAATCCCTTGGGAGACCTGATTTCTAAAAATCTGGAAAATTCTTATCTATAATTTCTTTAACAATTGGTTCTTCATCAAATTTGCCTTCCTGAGGCTAGAGCAATAGCACAGCGGGTAGGGCGTTTGCCTTGCATGTGGCCCAGGAGTAACCCCTGTGCATCCCTGGGTGTCACCCAAAAAGAAAAAAAAATTTTGCCTTCCTGCTCCTTGTGGAGAATAAATACTTAAATACTTAAAAATTTAGAGAAATACTTAAATATTAAAAAATGTAGAGCTTGTCATTTACTTTCATTCATTTACATTTTATGTCTACTTATTTTAGTTCATTTCCACACCACTCACACATACACAGTAGTAATAGACATGGTGTTTTCTTTTCCTTTTATAATATTCAGTGTTCTCTCATTTTATAAAAATAAAAGTTGGTGGAGCCGGAAGTACATTGGGTAACCACTTGCTTCTCAAGATCCTAACAGGTTCAATCCCAGCACCCACAAGCCCATCAGAAATGATCCCTGAGTACAGAGGTAGGAGGAATCCCTGAGCATAGGTGGGTGTGACAGAAAAAGCAAAAGTAATAATAATTGTCAGTAGTAATAGAAATAAAAATTGGTGTAAGCAAGTGCATATATTTTGAAAATTGTTGGAGCCGTCTATGTTGCAGGGAATTGTACTCAGTTCAGCTGCTTGTAGGTAACTGCATTACCTGCTTTTCTATATCTCTAACTCTGAGAAAATAATTTCAACTGAAACCTAAATATCAATTGTCAAGAAATAAACAGAAGACACAAGAACCATATTCAGTAGACTATTTATGCATTTAACTTAACTAGGCAAGTGCTATCTTTCTTAACATTGGCATTTATCTTGTGAGATCTTTTGTGTAAGTTCCCCCAAACACAGTAATAATATTATTTAGATTTCTGAAATATGATAAAAGTTCTATTCTTTGGGGCCCAAAGAAATAAGACAGATATTAAGGATTTTGCCTCATATGTGGACAACCCAGGTCTTGATCTCTGGCACCCCATCTGGTCTCCTGAGCCTGCCAGGTGTGATCCTTGAGTACAGAGCTAAGAGTAAGCCACCTGAGCACCACCATATGTGGCCCCCAAGCAAAATAACTGAATAAATAAAGTTGTATTCTTCTATGTATGTAGAAGGAACATTTAAATTCAAGTTGAATTTGAGTTTTAAAATAAACTTTGTCAGTGACTGAAGAAAGTTATTTAAACTGGATAGAGATGGAAGATAGGAACCATTGAAAGTTAACAGCATTGAACAAAGCATTTAAAATAATATTTTAATATTCATAAATTCTTTATTGAAAACACACAGGTTTTGGAAGTAATGTTTGTACTATTATTATTTACTATGAGGAAAGAAAAATATTGAAGGGCTTTTTAATGGAGGAAAATAGTGGTTTTCCAGCTCATGCTGGATAAATTAAGTTTGTGAGATTGTGAACAGTTGACTGGGGAGCAACTCAATAATAAAGTTCGATCACCCTGATAAATTCAAAAAATAAAATTAAATAAAGAAAAATATTTAAAATCAGGCAAACCTAAAACTGCATAAACCTACTACTGACTTTGAATATCTAATAAGTCACTGTATGTTTATAAGCTAAATAAATTCATATCAGGGCTGGAGTGATAGTACAGCTGGTAGGGCATTTGCCTTACATGCAGTCGGCCCAGGTTTGATTCCTAGCATCCCATATGGTCCCCCAAGCATCGCCAGGAGTAATTCCTGAGTAAAAAGCCAGGAGTAACCCCTGTGCATTGCCAGGCGTGACCCAAAAAGCAAATAAATAAATAAATAAATAAGTTCAAATCTGCTAGGTAAATACATATTAATCTCCTCAAGTGTTAATTAAACATATTAACTTTATAACATATGACTCAACTGTAGTTAAAATACTTTCAGAGAATATAATTGAAGAAAAATATTTCAGGATTTGTGTAATAGAGCATTGAGTAAAGAGATGTCTTGGATGAAACCAACCCAAGTTCAATCCTCTGAGCTACATATGGTCCCCTGAGTCCTGCCAGGAATGATCTGTGAATGGAGAGTCAAGAGTACTGTCTGAGTACACACCTGAGTAGTACTAGTTGTGGCCCCCCAAAACAAAAAATGTAAAATATGATCAGATTAATATAACCTGTGATAAGTAGGGAAAATAATACGTAAGAACACTTAAAAATAATGAATAATAATATTAATAATAATAATAAATGTTAGACTGAATTAATAAATTTTGTGTAATTAAAAATAATACTTCTTATAATGTGGACTTTTATCTATAAACTGAGGAGCTTTCCATTGGATTTATAAATTATGAAACACTAGAATGCATTTCATGTAACAAAATTGCTCTATTTTAAAAATATCACAAGTATTTTCTAATGGAGGAGAGTAAGCTTTAGTATTGTAATTGTGAAGGTTCCATTCAACTCTCACTTGAGGATAATGAAATGAGAGACATTTGATGGGTTAAGTGAGCTTTATTGACAACAATCCTGTGATCTGGAAGACAGGGGACATAAAAAAACAAGAAGCACTCTCATAGAAAATAGGAACAACAAATCACATATTTAGCAAGGGTAAGTTAGACTGATTGGTGCCAAGGTGATAAATAAATTTGCAAAAGGATGGTTACCCTAAGTTCTGAGCTAACAGAAAGTTCAGAATTCTGACTGCTTCTTCACTTGTCATTTAGGAAAAGATAACTGGGGCATTTTAAACATTTCCAACAACCAATAACCAGACATATTTTTTTGGTTTCTGCCATTGTATTCAACCTTTCATTTATGTGGGCTGGCTTCTGTATTGGTGCGCTTCTGTATCCATCATCACCATCCTCATACATGCAGTAGGAAACCAAACTAAGATAACAGATTTTTCAAAATTCTAGAAGATTTTATTTCTCTATTGCCATTTTTATGCTTTATACAGGTGTAGACTCTAATTTTAATTTAACCAGATTTACAGCTTGATTTTGGTCTCATGTTCTGTAAAATTTCACCGAATCAGAACTGAGTTCAATTTCAGTGAGGAATGTCTGAAACTTACAGTGGTATAATAATATACTGCTACATTAAGAAACAAATGAAATTTCACCTTTTACTAAATTTCTCCTCCAATGCCCTTCTTTACTCACTATGTCTTCTTCAAAGTGAAGAGGAGAATAAACTTTTCCTGAATCTGCTTCGTTTTCACTCCATAAACAATAGGATTTAGTGCAGGAGGTATCGCCACATAAAGATTTGCAAATAGAATGAGTATATTTCGAGGAACACTGTGCCCAAAACGATGAGCAAGAATGGAAAAGAAGGCAGGTGTGTAAAACATTAGGATAACACAGACATGGGAGCCACAGGTGCTGAGAGCCTTTTGACGGGCACCCTGGGATGAGAGGTGAAAGACTGCACGGAGAATGAAGGTGTAGGAAACAGCAATAAAGATAACATCTGAGATAACAGTCATAAGAGGCACAGCAAATCCATACCAGATGTTGATGGAGATGTCAGCAGTAGAAAGTCGAGCCACCCCTATATGCTCACAGTATGTGTGGGGGATGATGCGTGTCCCACAGAAGGGTAAGCGTTTCAGGAGAAAGACATCTGGCAAGATGACAGCGAAGCTCCTCACAATGATGCTCACGACAATCTTGATGATGACCTGTGGAGTCAGGATGGTGGTGTATCTCAAGGGAAAGCAGATGGCCACATAGCGATCAAAAGCCATGGCCAACAGGATGGCTGAGTCCACTACAAAGCTGAAGTGGAGGAAGAACATCTGGGTGAGACAACCAGAGAAGGTTATTTCATGGAAGGCAAACCAGAGGTTGCTGAGTAGTTTGGGGATGGTGGCAGTAGACAGAATGAGGTCTGTGGCAGCCAGCATAGAGAGGAAGAAAAACATGGGCTCGTGGAGACTGTGTTCAACTGTAATGAGATAGAGGAGAATACAATTGCCCACAATAGCCACGACATAGATGACACAGAAAGGGATCCCAATCCAGATGTGGAACTTCTCCAGGCCAGGAATTCCAACAAGGGTGAATGTAGGAGGGTTGTAGCAACTTAAGTTATACATGGTCTCTTCTACCTGGGATCCAATGATTTTTGAGCCCTGAGGACAAATCAGCTGTCAGAATGAGTCATAAATGATAACACTTCAACTCTGTGCATGGTGAATGCAACCGTAAAATTCAATGTTTATATGTGCAGTAACTTTCTGTTCCCTGTATCACTTCCTCCCTTAGAATTGAGAGTTTTTTCTGTTTGCCTTGGATGTTGATGGTCCTCTTTTGTTTTTTTTTTCTCTTTTCTTTTTTTCTTAAGCCTGGGCCACATCCAGGGTTACTTGGCAATTGGAAAGTGTTACTCTTGGTTCTGCACTAAGGCATTCTTCAGAGGACCTAATGGCATGCCAGGGACTGAACCCAGATTGGCCATGTGCAAGGCAAGGGCCCTATCCACTGTACTATCTTTCCAGCCCTAGTCCTTCATTTAAACATATATTTTGTTCTTTTATTTTTGTGGAATTTTTTTTTCAACCACACCTGACAATAGTCATTTATGTGTGCTCAGGAGTCATACACTCAGTACTTGAGGAACCATATTTACCAGGATCTAACCAAGGCCTCCCTGCATACAAAGTCTCCAGTCATTGCATAATTTATCTAACCTGTCTTCATTTTATTATGTATAATAAACCATACAAAATGGTTATTTTGTAAGTCAACCATTTATATGCTTAAACCTAGAATTCTGTGTTCGTATTTCAATAAAGTTTATTTAAAACAAACTAGTTAAAATGATGGAAAGGAAACATAATTAATATAGAAGGAGATTTATGTCTGTCTGAGACATTGAGGAAGGTAAGAGACTTAAAGAGAGAGTGGTACTAAAATTAATAAATGCAATGAGCCAAAGAGGGGAGTCTTGGCACTTAGTAAAGAAAACTTAAGTCTCAATCTATTTGATAAAATTGAACTAATGCATTTCAATAAAATAATCAAAAAGGCATGAAAGCACAAGGAAAGAAAGAAGGTGTTTCCTGAGTGGAGATAATGTATCTGCAGGAAATGTACAGAAACAAGTAAATAGTATTCCCCTGATTCATGGCAGAGAGCCATGAGACAGAAGCTAACATACTATCCAAGTTTGAGCCCTCAACCTGTCTCAGTTTAAATCTTTTCCTAACAGATGATCTGACAATGCTGCTATGTATAGATCAGGGAGTGTGATTTGCTTTAGGCAAAGTGAAGAGGAAAATACCCTGAGGTCAAAGTGGTAGTACAGTGGTTTGAATGCTTGTCTTGCACATCCCTGATATGGGTTTAATCACCAACCATAGTTCCATGAGCCTTCTGGAAGTGATCCCTGAACAGGAAACCAATAGTGATTCCTGGGCACTTCTGGGTATGGCTCCAAACCCAAAACTAAATAAATAAACAAACAAATGGAGAGAAGATTCTCTCTTCCCAATGATAACATTAAAAATAATACAGAGGGCCGGAGCAATAGCACAGCGGGTAGGGCGTTTGCCTTGCATGCGGCCGACCCAGGTTCGATCCCCGGCATCCCATATGGTCCCCCAAGCACCGCCAGGAGTAATTCCTGAGTGCAAAGCCAGGAGTAACCTCTGAGCATCGCTGGGTGTGACCCAAAAAGCAAAAAATAATAATAATAATAATACAGAAATTTGCTACAATATTTTCATTTCTGACTTGCTGGTACTTTTATTTTGGAATTGCTAGCTTGCACAATGTGGATTCTACCTTTATTGGTGCCTTTAAAAGTTGCACTATTGCAAAACGGGTGTATTATCCAGGTACTCGTACACTATTTTTTTGTACTGCTGGTCCTGTGCCAGAAACATTTTCTTTTATTGTTACTTGCTTTTTAAACTTTGTTTTAGCCACTTAAAGAAAATCTGCTTATGGCACAATTTGCCTCAAATCCATTCCAAGTTGTATATTTGTTTTCCAATAAAAAAAAATGACAATTTACCCAAAAAAAAAAAAAAGACCCTTTGAGATTTAAATCCATTGTGTACCCTATTTTCTAAGTGCTTTTATGTAATCTATAATGATGATGAGGTGGGTTCAGCAATTGGGAGTATCACAGACCAGTTTAGGAGATGTTTAGTTTTAAGTGCCCGCACCCCCAAGATATTCTCAAAGTCATTCAAACAGCTTTTAAGGAATGAAAGTAGATTTTTGCAATTAGTTTATACTAGGTCAATATGTTTGTGTTTTGACAACTTCTTTATTATTGTGAGCAGGAGAATGAAAAAAAATGGTGATAAAGAATTTTGTGACTTTATCACAAAATAATAAGTATTACCTAAGTTATACCTCCACACTGATACAGGGAAGGAGGGAAGGATGGAGGGAAGGAGAGAAGAAAGAAAAGAGGGAGGGAAGGAAGGAATGAAAGAGGGAAGAAGAAAAGAAAGGAAAAGAAAAGAGAAAGAGAAAAGACAAATGCATAACTAGTTCCCATTGTACAAAGGCTGATCCACCATTCACTCACACACCAGCAAGCATATGAAAGAATCTGTTAAGTAATACCTCCAGGCTGATACAGGCCTAACTCCTGAGGCACTGATTTTATTAGAATAAGTACAGGAAGAGAGTACTCATGAAAGCCTGTCTAAAACGACATTTTCATCATGGAAAAAAAAAAAACAACTTTTCAAAATATCTGTGGAGTTTAGGGTACAATGTCACACACTCTTGGACACAGACCCAAACTTCCTGATAAGAAAGAAGAACAATTCCTTGGAGTCACAAGGAATATATTTAAGGGAGAGGAAACATAGCGGAGACCCAAAACTTCCAGAGGGGAATGAAAGGAAACAACCAAACCAAAACTGACATCCTCAGAACCTGTTCTTGCTAGGGAGCCAGCGCAAAGGGCTGAGCTCTGAACTGCAATTGGGAGCCTGGGGTCTGATCCTTTGAACCATCAGAACAAAGTCCAGAGTACTGCATGGTCAGGGGCTTCAGAGCATTATCATATACGCCCCCAAGTCCTGACAAAACAAATACACAGCAATACAAACCCAACAGATAAAAACCAAATTCCTATTGTAAACTTAATCTTTTTCCCCAAAAAGATCCTTCTGAAGAGAGTCTGCTGTATCAGTCCCTGAACATGAAATCAAAAGCTTCCTATCTTTTTGTTAAATAACCACTGATATCTGAGGGATAGAGGATGCCCATATCTCAGAGTCATTTTCCAGGACACAGGCCCCATTTGTGCCCTGAATAAATGTGAGGTTAATTTTCTTTTTATAAGAAAAACACAGAGTCAATAGAGGATATTTCTCTTCTCTTTGACTACAGTTTTCAACTCACCAAACTTCGTCTTCTGTCTCCTTTTGGTACGTTGGTGGAGGGTTTCTTTTAAAAAGAATGGTTAAGAGTGATCCCATTAGAAGCAAATGAAATTTTTTATAGATGTTTGTATGTTCCCAGGAGAGAGAGCTCTGGTACTATGAATCCTTTCAACTCCCATTTCTAAACAAGGAATACAAACAACCATTTCAACACCTCTCTCGTGAGATCAAACATAATCTGGTGCTTTTAGTAAGATGTAGACTCCGGATCCCTAGGAGATTAAGTCCAGAGAGAGAATGCAGACACTGTCAAATGAGATACTTCTTGAACACCTAAGAATCTCTCTGTGCTTGTTATTCTTTAGTCAGTCTGCTTGTATAAACTACACCAGTATTGTACAAAGAAAACTTTGAAAATTTTGGAGTATTGAATTGTAAAACGTACATTTTTTTCCTGTACAGAATTTCAATTTTAAGTACTTCTTTTCATTGTGTGTTGCATATCTTGCATTGGGTATAAAAGTTATTTAAACTAGCTTTCTCCATTTACAAATTCAAACACAGATACATACAACATACACACAGACACATGTGTACACATATACACTTAAGAGTTTTACTTGAATTGCTTTACATTTCAGTATAAAATACTGCATTCATTTATCATATTGTGCATGCATATTAGATATTCTAAAAATATAGTATGTGCCACCAACAACATATTATTCATTTCTCACTAGTACTTTAAAACACTAACTAAAAAAGTCTTCCGTGTTTGTTTACTGTAGCCTTATTCAGAGCCATCACAGCATCCACACAACTTAATGCAAGGTAGATGAATACATCAAAATATTAAAACATGTCTCCCCAAATCTAAATATGTGTGCACATACATTCTTAACTATTTGTTATCAAATTCTCACTCAGGCTAAATACTAAGGAATCCTGAAATAAAGATGCAAAATTATATGTTGTGGTGTTAAATTGTTACAAGAAAGAATTCTATACATCAGTGGCTCGAGAATATACATATATATGGGTATATACATATATATTATATATACTATATATATTATATATTATGTCTATATATTCCTCCTAGTCACTGTGTCAGATTGAATCCTCCTCTTGATCCAGCAGAGGGAGCCCTATCTTCAGTTCTTGTGTGACTGGCTAAAGCTTGGATTGACTCTTTTTTTCTGATAATGAATCATAAAGAATTCTGCTTTAAAATTATTTTTAAGTTAACAAGGTTATATTCATGACGATGGCTTAAGTAGTTAAGGTTATATTAATGTTTTCAGTTTTTTTTATACCCATGTCAAAACAGGAGAGATAGTTCATGGTATTACAGTATCACTGTACCAATGTCCTCCAGTTGTTCATCAACTTGCTTGAGAGGGCACCAGTAACATCTCACAACAAATTGTGAGACTTGTTACTGTTTTGGCATATCGAATACTTCACGGGGAGCTTGCCAGGCTTTGCCGTGGGAGCGAGATACTCTTGGTAGCTTGCTAGGCTCTCCGAGCGGGGCAGAGTAATCAAACCCAGGTAGGCCACGTGCAAGGCAAACACCTTGCCTGCTGTGCTATCACTCCAGCCCTTTTCATGGTAGATTTTATTTTATCACTAACTGGTTACCGCCATGCCTATATTCTGAGAAAGATGCGATCTATGTATTTATTCTTGTTTTGCCTTTTTATTAAAATTATTTTTACTATATTTGGATAACATTGGTCACTGTCACACTGTCCTCCCATTGTTCATTGATTTGCTCGAGTGGTTACCAGTAACATCTCCATTGTGACCTGGTTTTGATTCCTCCTTCCCTCACAGAGAGCCCAGGAAGCTACCAAGAATATCCTGCCCTCACGGCAGAGCCTGGCAAGCTAACCATGGCGTATTCAACATGCCAAAAACAGTAATGAGTCTCACAATAGAAAACATGGTTATGAAACTATTAACGCTTTTGACTTTGATGTAAAAAATAGGGCTGGAGCAGTAGCACAGCAGGTAGGGCATTTGCCTTGCATGCAGTCGACCCGTGTTTGATTCCTCTATCCCTCTCAGAGAGCACGGCAAGCTACTGAGTGTATCTCATTCACATGGCAGAGCCTGGCAAGCTACCTGTGGCATATTCGATATGCCAAAAACATCTCACAATGGAGATGTTACTGCAAGAATATGGGGAAAACAATAAATTACTGAGTATATTTTTTCCCATTTTTTAAAAATTAAATTATCATGAGATAAACAAAGTTGTCCATGATTGAGTTTCAGTCCTACAATGTTCCACACTCATCCCTTCAGCAGTATACATTTCCCACCACCAATGTCCTCAATTTCTATATTTCTAACCCCCACCCCCAGCCTGCCTCTATAGCAGACATTTATCTCACCCCATTACCCCCATCCATGCCTCTGTGGCAGGCACCTTCCCTTTTACTCTCTCTCTCCTTTTGGGTGTTGTGGTTTGCAATACAGGTAGTAAGTGGTCATCATGATCATTCTATAGTCTACTGTCAGCACACATCTCCCACACATCTCCCATCACGAGCAGGCTCTCCAAACATCCTTTATTTGGTGGTCCCTTCTCTATCTGAGCTGCCCTCTCCCCCAGCATGTGGGGCCAGCTTCCAAGTCATAGACCAATCCTCCTGATCCTTATCTCTACTCTCCTAGGGTGTTAGTCTCCCATTATGTTACTTTATATTCCACAGATGAGTGCAGATTTTTTTATGTCTGTCCCTCTCTTTCTGACGCATTTCACTTAGCATGATAGTCTCCATGTCGATCCACTTATATGCAAATTTTATGACTTCATCTTTTGGTTTTTTTTTTTCATTTTGCTTTTTGGGTCACACCCAGCACACAGGGGTTACTCCTCACTCATGCACTCAGGAATTACTCCTACCCGTGCTCAGGGGACCATATGGGATGCTGGGATTCAAACTCGGGCCGGCTGTGTGCAAGGCAAACACCCTACCTGCTGTGCTATCGCTCCAACCCCGACTTCATATTTTCTAACAGCTGCATAGGATTCCATTGTGTAGATATACCAAAGTTTCTTTAAGCAGTCATCAGTTCTTGGGCACTCTGGGTTTTTTTCCAGATTATGGCTATTATAAACAGTGCTACAATGAACATACAAGTGCAGTGCAGATATCATTTCGACTATAGTTTTTTGCATCTCCAGGACATATTCCCAGAAGTGGTATTGCTGGGTTATGGGAGCTCAATTTCTAATTTTTTGAGAGACATCTATACTGTTTTCCAAAAGGACTGAACCAGTAGGCATTCCCACCATCAGGGAAGGAGAGTCCATTTCTCTCTACATCCACACCAAAACTGGTTGCTTTTTTTCTTTTGGATGTGGGCCAGTCTCTGTGGTGTGAAATGATATCTAATTGTTGTTTTGATCTGCATCTCCTTGATAATTAGTGATGAACAGCATTTTTTCATGTGCCTTTTGACCATTCAGATCTCTTCTTTGAGAAAGTTTCTGTTCATTTCATCGCCCCATTTTCTGATGGTGTTAGATGTTTTTTCTTGTAGTTTCACCAGTGCCTTTTATATCCTTGATATCAGCCCCTTATCACATGGGTATTGGGCGAACATCCTTTCTCATTCTGTCTACTGTCTTTGTATTCTGGTCACTGTTTCTTTTGAGATACAGAAGCTTCTTAGTTTAAGATAGTCCCGTTTGTTTATCTCTATTTCCACTTGCTTGTTCAGTGGTGTGTCATCTTTGAAGATACAATTAGCTTCAATGTCGTGGAGGGTTCTGCCGACCTTTTCTTTAATGTACCTTATGGATTCTGGTCTGATGTTGCGGTCTTTAAACCATTTTGATCTGACTTTCAATGCATGGTGTTAGGTGGAGATCTGAGCACATCTTTTTACATGAGGCTGTCCAGTTTTGCCAGCACCATTTGTTAAAGAGGCTTCCCTTGATCCACTTCACATTTCTTACTCCCCTTTATTGAAGATTAGATGATCATATATTTGAGCGTGTGTGTAGGATATTCAACCGTGTTCTATTGATATGCAGCCCTGCCTTTGTTCCAGTACCATGTTGTTTTAATTATTACTGCTTTGTAGTACAGTTTGAGGTTGTGGAATGTATTGCCTTCATCTACTTTTTCCCAAGAATTGCTTTAGCTATTTGTAGGGGTTTGTTGTTCCATATGAATTTCTGGAGTGTTTGATCCATTTCTTTGAAGAATGTCATGGGTATCCTTATAGGGATCACATCTAATCTGTATAATGCTTTGGGGAGTATTGCCATTTTGACAATGTTAATTCTCCCAATCTGTGAGCAGGTGATATGTTTCCATTTTCTTGTGTCCTCTTTTTTTTAAGAAGTAGGGTTTTGTAATTTTCTTTATACAGGTCCTTTACTTCCTTAGCTAAGCTGATTCCAAGGTACTTGATTTTCTGAGGCATGACTGTGAATGGGATTGCTTTTTTTCATATCACTCTCTTCTCTTTCATTATTTACATATAGGAAAGCCATGGATTTTTGGGTATTCATTTTATAGACTGCGACTTTACTGTACAAATCTATTGTTTCTAGGAATTTCTTGGTAGAGGCTTTAGGGTTCTCTAAATATAGCATCATATCATCTGCAAATAGTGATAGCTTGATGTTTTCCTTTCTTATATAGATGTCCTTAATATATTTTTCTTGCCTGACTGCTATTGCAAGTTCTTTCAGTACTATATTGAATGGAAGTGTTGAGTGGGCACCCTTGTCTTGTCCCTGATCTTAGAAGAAAGACTCTTAATTTTTCCCCATTGAGGATAATGCTTGCCATAGGCTTTTGGTAGATGGCTTTGACCATATTCAGGAAAGTTGCTTCCATACCCATTTTAGTGAGAGTTTTCATGATAAATGGGTGTTGGATCTTGTCAAATGCTTTCTCTGCATCTATTGATATGATCATATGTTTTTTATCTTACTTTTGTTGATATGATGGATTGTGTAGATTGATTTCTGGATGTTAAACCATCCTTGCATCCCCGGGATGAATCCCACTTGGTCGTGGTGTATGATCTTTTTGATGGGTTGTTGGATTCTATTTGTAAATATTTTGTTGAGGATCTTCACATTGATGTTCATCAGGGATATTGGTCTATAAGTTTTTTTGTTAGTGGTGTCTTCGTTTGCTTTTGGTATTAGGGAGATATGTGCCTCATAGAAACTGGGAGTGTTCATGTTTCTTAAATTTCCTGGAAAAGCTTGAGAAGAACTGGCAACAGGTCCTCTTTAAATGTTTGGAAGAATTCGCTAGTGAATCCATCTGGACCTAAGCTTTTGTATATAGGGAGACTTTTGATTGCAGTTTCAATTTCCTTGATATTAATGGGTCTATTCAGGTATTCCAAGTCTTCTTCATTCAGTCTTGGGAGATTGTAGGAATAAAGGAATTTATCCATTTCTTTGAGATTCTCTTGTTTTTTGGCATACAGACTTTCAAAGTAGTCTCTGATGATCTTTTGAATTTCATTGGTTTCTTTTTATACCTGATGGTTCTCAGAGCCTACTCCTATCACTGCCATCAGGGATCACTCCTGATTAGGTATCCTAATCATTTATGGATCCAGGGGGATCACTCCATGGCTTGATAGCTGACCTCACATACTGGGGGAAAAGGCAGCAGAAATAGAGAAGGGACCACCAAGTAAATGATACTTGGAGGGCTCATTCAGGATGGAAGATGGGTGTTGGAAGCTGACTATAGACCCAGCATGATGGCCACTTAGTATTGTGAACCATAAGGCCCAAAAGGAGAGAGAGTAAAAGGGAATGTGCCTGCCACAGAGGTATGGGAGGGATAGGGTGCAGGAACGTGGCAGGAGGAATACTGGGAACGTTGGTGGTGGAGAATGGGCACGGGTGGAGGGATGGGTACTCAATGATTGTATGAATGAAATGCAATCATGAAAGTTTGTAAGTCTGTAACTGTATCTCATGGTGATTCATTAAAAAAATTTTAAAAAGAAATGTTTTAGCATTTTATTTTAAATAAAGCTTATAAAACAAAGTGATGGGTTTGAAGCTAAGCATTCAAATTTCCATCTTTATGAACCTTCAAAATATCTCCAGATAGATATCTCTTAAAATAATTTTGTGATTATTTTATAGCTTTTTATAGTGCAAAGAGTAACGTAAACACCAAACCAACCAACTAAAATCCATACTGGCTTTATCGTGTAATCTGTCTTTTCTCACTGACTCAAGCTATTTTAGCAGCTTCTAATTTCTATTATATTTATATAAACATTTTGATATAAATATATAATTATATATAAATATATATTCATAAATTAATGTTTATATATTTATGAAAAATATATAAAACATATATTTTTATATAGTTTTTATTTAAAAACACCAACATTTGACTAATTATTATGAAAGCCATATCATCTTTTTATTGTATAACAAACTATAACTACTAACATCATAGATATTAAAAATTACCAAAAATTTCAACAAACGGCTAGAGAAATAGTACAGTAGATAAGGTACTTTCCTTGCACGCAGCTGACCTGGTTTTATCCCTAGCACCATAGATGGTGCCCTAAGCATTGCCAAAAGTGATCCCTGAGCACAGAGCCAGGAATGAGCCCTAATTACTGCCAAGTGTGGCCCACCCCCAAACAAACAAAACAACAACAAAAATTAACAGATGTATCTCTCCATTTTGATAAGTAAATGTCACTGAAGTGATCTGTTTTAAATGTTGCCATGTGATAACTGCATTTATTTAAAAAAAAAAACACTATATTTGGAACTCCTGGGGCAATAGATATCTATGTTATGTCTAGATAACATAGATATCTATAGTGTGGAAAGTTTGGACTGCAGCTGAATCTCAGCAAAACAATGTTCATGAAAAACGAACTAGTCCCTGACATTCCATTTGTTCTCAACGGAACGACATCTCCGAATGCAGCAGCTATGTGTACCTGGATCAAGAACTCAGCATGAGGAAAGACTTGGTGCCAGAACTGCGCAGGAGGAAGAGAGCAGCATGGAACACCTTCAAAAGCATCGAAGAAGTGGTTAAGAGGACAAAGAAACTCCAGGTCCTCGCACATCTTTTCGACTCCACCGTTCTTCCCAAAGTAACATACACCTCAGAGACCTGGGCCCTAAAAAAGACCATGCGAACATTATTCGGGTATCCCAAAGAGGAATCCAAAGAGCCATGCTAGGAGTATCATGTTTCACTCAAGTGAGAGAAGGAATCCGGAGCTCCAACCTCCATCGACAGTCAAGAACCAGGGACGCTGTCTCCTTTGCCAAGATGTCAAAAATAAGATGGGCCGGACATGTAATGAGATTCTGATACGACCACTGGACTAGAGCTGTTACCATCTGGATTCCACTGGACGTCAAAAGACTGTGATGCTACCCACCAAGAGATGGTCAGACTTCTTTGTCAAAACCCTGAATGAACGGTTTGAGGTTCTTCATGTTCCTGGAGTGAGCAGAAATCATTGGGGTACACTAGCTCTGGACAGGGAGGAATAGAGATGTTACTGGTGCCCGCTGAGCAAATCGAAGATCAACCGAATGACATGTGACAAGTATGTTTAGATATATACGCTGCCAAATTAGATATTTAAAATATTATGTAATGAACCTTTAAAAGACAGTTGTAACTATTTTTATATCCTTAAATATTCATAGAACTAGACATCATAGTGATATTACCAATTTTTGTCTTTCCTAATCACATCAGTAGTATATCTCATTCTTCACTTGGTCTTAGACAAGGCCGAGAAGCGATAGTATATCTCATTCTTATCTCATATTGAATTTAGTTATTGGAGAGAATTTATTTTTGAACTATTTAAAACCCACTGCCATATTCTATTGTATCAAAAAACTTTGCTTCGCAATTATTAAGAATACTTTAATTGTAAGATTTTGTTATGATCAATCTATGTGCTTTTTATGATATATCTTGCTTTCTGCTTAATCTTTTTCTGTAAAAGTTTGTCCTTTCAATTTTTATTTTTCTTTTCTTATCATACCTGCAGTAGGATAACTAATAAAGGTTATGACAGTGAATAAAAAACCTGCATCCTGAATAATACTTGAAACTACACTCAGCATTTGCTTTCACTGTTACAATGTTTGCTGATTTTTTTGAAAGAAATTAATCCTATTTTGATTAAAGCATAAATATGTTTGCTACAGTGTGCCAGTTAAGTCTTTTTTTCCTACTTAAAATGATAGGGTTTTATCTTTTCTCATCAGGTGGGATTGACCCTACATTACACCTGTTTTTAATTATTCAATTAGAGTTTATTGTCTTCAAATTAGGTCCAGAAATAGGTCTTGTAAAAGATTATGTTATTTAGGAGAGAGCAAGAAATACACTAATAAACTGTAAATGTTATAGTTAAGTGATATGATGGAAAGAAAAATGTGATTTTGAGGAACTGTTTATATAATGCATGATTTGATATGAAGATGGAAGATATAAAATGGCTTTTATCCAAATTGGCACTTAAGGAGTACTCAATATTACATAAATTTCAGAGTGCTCTAATAGAAATCATTGTATATCTAGAAGTTAGTATACATGAATAGAGCACTGCAGAACTCCAGCATTCAAACCAGATAAAAAGAAAAATAGGTGACTAATAAACTTGGAAAAAGTTTGTATTATGCAACAAAGCAAAAAGATTTTGGAGGAGAAGCTCAATTGTTTTAGTAAATTCTGATCAGAATGAGTTATTATATGACAAACCCTTTGCTTTTGATTACAAAACTCAGTTGATCAAGTAGTGGCAAAGTGAGGTGAAAAAAAAAATAAATAAGAGGTGACACAGATACAATAGTGGAGGGTCCTGGGCACTTTGGTAAGATGGATGCAGTGATTTTATACATCTGTCACTGTCACTGTCATCCCATTGCTCATCAATTTGCTAGAGCAGACACCAGCAACATCTCCATTGTGAGACTTGATACTGTTTTTGGCATATCAAATACACCACAGGTAGCTTGCCAGGCTCTGCCGTGCAGGAGGGATACTCTCAGTAGCTTGCTGGGCTCTCCGAGAGGGATGGAGGAATCAAACCCAGGTCACAATGGAGACGTTACTGGTACCCACCCGAGCAAATCAATGAACAATGGAGGACAGTGTGACAGTGACAGTGACCATGTTATCCAAATATAGTAAAAATAATTTTAATAAAAAGGCAAAACAAGAATAAATACATAAATCGCATCTCTCTCAGAAAATAGGCATGGCAGTAACCAGTTAGTGATAAAATAAAATCTACCATGAAATGGGCTGGAGGGATAGCACAACTGGAAAGGCGTTTGCCTTGCACGTGGCCTACCTGGGTTTGATTACTCTGCCCCGCTTGGAGAGCCTAGCAAGCTACCAAGAGTATCTCGCTCCCACAGCAAAGCCTGGCAAGCTCCCCGTGAAGTATTCGATATGCCAAAACAGTAACAAGTCTCACAATTTGTTGTGAGACGTTACTGGTGCCCTCTCAAGCAAATTGATGAACAACTGGAAGACAGTAATACAGTGATACCATGAAATATCTCTCCTGTTCTGACACGGGTATAAAAAAGCTGAAAACAGCATTAATATAACCTTAACTAATTAAGTCATCGTCATGAATATAACCTTGTTGTTAACTTAAAAATAATTTTAAAGCAGAATTCTTTATGATTCATTATCAGAAAAAAAGAGTCAATCTAAGCTTTAGCCAGTCACACAAGTACTGGAGATAGGGCTCCCTCTGCTGGATCAAGAGGAGGATTCAATCTGACACAGTGACTTAAAGGAATATATAGACATAATACATAATACATATAATATATGTTATATATAATAATATAATATATATGTATATACCCATATATATGTATATTCTCGAGCCACTGATGTATAGAATTCTTTCTTGTAACAATTTAACACCACAACATATAATTTTGCATCTTTATTTCAGGATTCCTTAGTACTTAGCCTGAGTGAGAATTTGATAGCAAATAGTTAAGAATGTATGTGCACACATATTTAGATTTGGGGGGACATGTTTTAATATTTTGATGTATTCATCTACCTTGCATTAAGTTGTGTGGATGCTGTGATGGCTCTGAATAAGGCTACAGTAAACAAACACGGAAGACTTTTTTAGTTAGTGTTTTAAAGTACTAGTGAGAAATGAATAATATGTTGTTGGTGGCACATACTATATCTTAAGAATATCTAATATACATGTACAATATAATAAATGATGCAGTATTTTATACTGAAATGTAAAGCAATTCAAGTAAACCTCTTAAGTGTATATGTGTACATATGTGTCTGTGTGTATGTTATATGTATCTGTGTTTGAATTTGTAAATGGAGAAAGCTAGTTTAAATAACCTTTTGTCTTTTTTTTTTTGCTTTGTGGCTCATACCTGGTGATGCACAGGGGTTACTTTTGGCTCTGCACTCAGGAATTACTCCTGGCGGTGCTCAGGGGACCATATGGGATGCTGGGGATGGAACCCGGGTCCGCCGTGTGCAAGGCAAATGCCCTACCCACTGTGCTATCGCTCCAGCTTCTAAATAGCCTTTATATACAATGCAAGACATGCAATACACAATGAAAAGGAGTTGCAAAGTTGAAATTCTGCACATGAAAAATATTGTATATTTTACAATCCAAAATTTACTCCAAACTTTTCAGTTTTGTTTGTACACTACCCATGTAGTTTATACAAGCAGACTGATTAAAGAATAAAAAGCACAGAGAGATTTTTTAAGTGTTCAAGAAGTATCTCATTTGACAGTGTCTGCATTCTTGCACTGAATCTCCAAGGGATCCAGAGTCTACATCTTACTTAAAGCACCGGACTATGTTCTACCTCAAGAGACAGGTATCAAAATGGTTGTTTGTATTCCTTGTTTAGAAATTGGAGTTGAAAGGATTCATAGTACCAGAGCTCTCTCTCCTGGGAACATACAAACATCTATAAATAACTTCATTCGCTTCTAATAGGATCACTTTTAACCATTCAGTTTAA
Organism: Sorex araneus; assembly: GCF_027595985.1. NCBI lineage: Eukaryota > Metazoa > Chordata > Mammalia > Eulipotyphla > Soricidae > Sorex > Sorex araneus. The sequence goes on along the minus strand of NC_073307.1, from coordinate 105,662,289 downwards.
AAGAAACCCTCCACTTAAGTACCAAAGGAGACAGAAGACGAAGTTTGGTGAGTTGAAAACTAGTCAAAAAGAAGAGAAAGATCCTCTATTGGCTCTGTGTTTTTCTTATAAAAAGAAAATTAACCTCACATTTATTCAGAGCGCAAACGGGGCCTGTGTCCTGGAAAATGACTCTGAGATATGGGCATCCTCTATCCCTCAGATATCAGTGGTTATTTAACAAAAAGTTAGGAAGCTTTTGATTTCATGTGCAGGGACTGATGCTGGAGACTCTCTTCAGAAAGATCTTTTGGGGGAAAAAGATTAAGTTTACAATTGGAATTTGGCTTTTGTCTGTTTGGTTTGTATTGCTGTGTATTTGTTTTGTCAGGACTTGGGGGCGTATATGATAATGCTCTGGAGCCCCTGATCATGCAGTACTCTGGACTTTGTTCTGATGGTTCAAAGGACCCCAGGCTCCCAACTGCAGTTCAGAGCTCAGCCCTTTGCGCTGGCTCCCTAGCAAGAACAGGTTCTGAGGATGTCAGTTTTGGTTTGGTTGTTTCCTTTCATTCCCCTCTGGAAGTTTAGGGTCTCCGCTATGTTTCCTCTTCCTTAAATATATTCCTTGTGACTCCAAGGAATTGTTCTTCTTGTTAGGAATTTTGGGTCTGTGTCCAAGAGTGTGTGACATTGTACCCTAAACTCCACAGACATTTTGAAAAGTTGGGGTTTTTTTTCATGATGAAAATGTCATTTTAGTCAAGCTTCATGAGTACTCTCTTCCTGTACTTATTCTAATAAAATCAGTGCCTCAGGAGTTCAGCCTATATCAGCCTGGAGGTATTGCTTAGCACATTCTTCCATATGCTTGCTGGTGGGTAAGTGAATGGTGGATCAGCCTTTGTACAATGGGAACTAGTTATGTATTTGTCTTTTCTCTTTCTCTTTTCTTTTCCTTCCTTTTCTTCATCCTTCTTTTATTCCTTCCTTCCCTCCCTCTTTTCTTTCTTCTCTCTTTCCTTCCCTCCATCCTTCCATCCTTCCCTCCTTCCCTACTTCCCTCCATAGCAGCATTGTCAGATCCTCTTTTAGAAAAAGATTTAAACTGAGAGAGTTTGAGGGCTCAAATTCTGGTAGTATGTTAGATTCTGTCTCACAACTCTGCATAAGTCAAGGGAATACTATTTACTAGTTTCTGTACATTTCCTGAAGATACATTATCTCCACTCAGACAACACCTTTCTTTCTTTGTGCTTTTATGCCTTTTCGATAATTTTATTGAAATGCATTAGTTCAATTTTTTCAAATAGATTGACACTTAAGTTTTCTCTACTAATTCCCAAGACTCCCCTCTTCTTTGACTCATCTTATAAATTTTAGTATCATTCTCTCTTTAATTCTCTTACCTTCCTCAATGTCTCAGACATATATAAATCTCCTTCTATATTGATTATGTTGCCTTTCCTTCACTTTAATTAGTTTGTTTTAAATAAACTTTCTTGAAATACAAAAACAGATTTCTAGGTTTAAACATATAAATTGTTGACTTACAAAATAACCATTTTGTATGGTTTATTATACATATACATAATAAAATGAAGAAGGGCTAGATAAATTATGCATTGACTGGAGGCTTTGCATGCAGGGAGGCCATGGTTAGATCCTGGTAAATATTGTTCCTCAAGTACTGGGTGTATGACTCCTGAGCACACATAAATAACTATTGTCAGGTGTGGTTAAAAAAAATTCCACAAAATGAAAGAACAAAATATATGTTTAAATAAAGAAGGACTAGGGCTGGAGAGATAGTAGAGTAGATAGGGCCTTGCACATGGCCAATCTGGGTTCAGTCCCTGGCATGCCATTAATTCCTCTGAAGAATGCCTCAGTGCAGAGCCAAGAGTAACACTTTGCAATTGCCAAGTAACCCGGGATGTGGCCCAAAAACCAAGAAAAAAAGAAAAAAGAAATCAAAGAGGACCATCATCAACATCCAAGAAAAATGGGAAAAGACTCTCAATTCTAAGAGATCAAGTGATACAGGGAACAGAAAGTTACTGCACATATAAACATTGAATTTTATGGTTGCATTCATCATGCACAGAGTTGAAGTGTTACCATTTATGACTCATTTTTACAGTTGATTTGTCCTCAGGGCTCAAAAATCACTGGATCTCAGATAGAAGAGACCATGTATAACTTAAGTTGCTACAACCCTCCTACATTCACCCTTGTTGGAATTCCTGGCCTGGAGAAGTTCCACATCTGGATTGGGATCCCTTTCTGTGTCATCTATGTCGTGGCTATTGTGGGCAATTGTATTCTCCTCTATCTCATTACAGTTGAACACAGTCTCCACGAGCCCATGTTTTTCTTTCTCTCTATGCTGGCTGCCACAGACCTCATTCTGTCTACTGCCACCATCCCCAAACTACTCAGCAACCTCTGGTTTGCCTTCCATGAAATAACCTTCTCTGGTTGTCTCACCCAGATGTTCTTCCTCCACTTCAGCTCTATAATGGAATCAGCCATCCTGTTGGCCATGGCTTTTGATCGCTATGTGGCCATCTGCTTTCCCTTGAGATACACCACCATCCTGACTCCACAGGTCATCATCAAGATTGTCGTGAGCATCATTGTGAGGAGCTTCGCTGTCATCTTGCCAGATGTCTTTCTCCTGAAACGCTTACCCTTCTGTGGGACACGCATCATCCCCCACACATACTGTGAGCATATAGGGGTGGCTCAGCTTTCCACTGCTGACATCTCCATCAACATCTGGTATGGATTTTCTGTGCCCGTTATGACAGTTGTCGTAGATATTATCTTTATTGCTGTTTCCTACACCTTCATTCTCCGTGCAGTCTTTCACCTCTCATCCCAGGGTGCCCGTCAAAAGGCTCTCAGCACCTGTGGCTCCCATGTCTGTGTTATCCTAATGTTTTACACACCTGCCTTATTTTCCATTCTTGCTCATCGTTTTGGGCACAGTGTTCCTCGTAATGTACTCATCCTATTTGCAAATCTCTATGTGGTGATACCTCCTGCACTAAATCCTATTGTTTATGGAGTGAAAACGAAGCAAATTCAGGAAAAGTTTATTTTCCTCTTCACCTTGAAGAAGACATAGTGAGTAAAGAAGGGCATTGGAGGAGAAATTTTGGTAAAAGGTGAATTTTCATTTGTTTCTTGGTGCAGCAGGATATTATTATACCACTGTAAGTTTCAGACATGCCTCACTGAAATTGAACTCAGTTCTGATTCGGTGAAATTTTACAGAACATGAGACCAAAATCAAGCTGTAAATCTGGTTAAATTAAAATTAGAGTCTACACCTGTATAAAGCATAAAAATGACAATAGAGAAATAAAATCTTGTAGAATTTTGAAAAATCTGTTATCTTGGTTTGGTTTCCTACTGCATGTATGAGGATGGTGATGATGGATACAGAAGCGCACCAATACAGAAGCCAGCCCACATAAATGAAAGGTTGAATACAATGGCAGAAACCAAAAAAATATGTCTGGTTATTGGTTGTTGGAAATGTTTAAAATGCCCCAGTTATCTTTTCCTAAATGACAAGTGAAGAAGCAGTCAGAATTCTGAACTTTCTGTTAGGTCAGAAACCTTAGGGTAACCATCCTTTTGCGGATTTATTTATCACCTTGGCACCAACCAGTCTAACTTACCCTTGCTATAAATGTGATTTACTGTTCCTTTTTTCTATGAGAGTGCTTCTTGTGACCATACAGACATAATAGTTGTTTTATGCCCCCTGTCTTCCAGTTCATAGTATTGTTGCCAATAAAGCTCACTTAACCCATCAAATATCTCTCATTTCATTATCCTCAAGTGAGAGTTGAATGGAACCTCCACAATTTCAATACTAAAACTTACTCTCCTCCATTGGAAAAAACGTGTGAGATTTTTAAAGCAGTAACATGCAACTCATTCTAGTGTTTCCTAAAATTACAAAATTACTAATAATAACCATAGGAACATTTGCATTACATACAAAATGAAGATAATGAAGGACAATATCAAAGAATACATTACAAATGACATTTAAAACAGTGGCAAAACAATGGTGTGCTGGCATCACCATGTTCATGTTTAACTCTATTTTTTTTGCTTTTTTTGGGGTATCACACCCAGCAATGCTCAGGGGTTACTCCTGGCTTTGCACTCAGGAACCACTCCTGGCAGTGCTTGGGGGACCATATGGGATGCCGGGGATCGAACCCGGGTCGGCCACGTGCAAGGCAAACGCCCTACCCGTTGTGCTATTGCTCCGGCCCCAGTTTAACTCTATTTTTATCTGCAACATTCTTTGTTTTGTTTATTAGGGTCACACCTGATGGTGTTTGGGCTTACTCCTGTGTCTGCATGCAGGGATCGCTCATGGGAGGCTCTAGGGAAATATATGGGATTGTGGGACCAAACCCGGGTCAGCCTTCTGCAAATGCCCTACCTGCTGTAATATCACTCAGACCCTGTCTATAACATTCTTAGATCCTACAATTAAGTATTTACAATTGGTTTCTTCTTTTAGTAAATAAGTTTGTGACCACAGTAAAGTCATGTTTCAGTAAATAAATTAAAGGAAATGCAATTAAAAATTTTATACTACAGCCTATCCACGAGGATAAAGTATAGATATCTGCTTTGTATAGCTTAGAGTGCAATTTTTTCCTTGCACCCATATGTTTCATAATAATTTTATTATGGCATTGTGGCAATTACAACAATCTAGCTGAACAAAAGGAAAAATATATTTTGAGCTTGGATATCTTTTTTTTTTTGCTTTTTGGGTCACACCCGGCGATGCTCAGGGGTTACTCCTGGTTCTGCGCTCAGGAATTACTCCTGGCGGTGCTCGGGGGACCATATGGGATGCTGGGATTTGAACCCGAGTCGGCCGCGTACAAGGCAAACGCCCTCCCCGCTGTGCTATCGCTCCAGCCCCAAGCTTGGATATCTTTATCTGAATCAGGAATTATTCTAGGTATTCTAGGTGCAAATAAATGCAATATGAGAGATAGTAATACATCATAAGGTATTTTGGGTAGATGGACAATTGGTGTTTTGGTCAACTTTCATGGGCAGCCTGGTAGATCAATTCATTAGGGAATAGACTATGGATGGCCCTGGGCTGCCACCAAGGGAAGTTTTTATTAAAAATCATCAAATCAAAATACTGGGGAGATAGCTGAAGAGATCAGTGTGCATGCTTTACATGCAAGAGGCTTATTTGATCCCAAAAATACAGCCAAGGGTAATTTCAGAGCAACTCTTAGATAGCTTTTGAAAAGAACTGAGTGTGAACAAAAACCAAAGAAAAAAGTATGCTTTTGCTATTTTAAACTCTTCTTTCTTTGTTTCTGTTTTTTTTTTAAGTTCAAAATCTAGGCACTGCAATTTATAAATTTCAGGTAAACAATATTCCAATTCCACATCCACCACCAGTGTCAGAATTCCTCCACCAATTCGCCTTCTACTTTTCCATTCCACCCCTTTCATAAACTTTTAAAAAAATATATTGTTGTGTTTTTTTTTTCTTTTCTGGTTTTGGGTCACACCCAGCTATGCTCAGGTGTTACACCTGGCACTGTGCTCAGGGATCACTCTTGGCAGTGCTCAGGAGACCATATTGGATGCTGAGGAACAAAACTGGGTGAACTGTATGCAAGGCAAGTGGGATACCTATTATCCTATCTCTTTTGCCCCAGGCTCACATGTTTACAAAAGTGTTAATGTCAATGGTTTTGAAGTTCAAAGTTACCTGATTTCACCTCCATCAAAACGTCCAATTGCAAAAGGCATTACTGATACCAACGAGATGTATTTTGTGGATCGAGATAACACTTTTGCCAAAAATACTTATTTTGGATAAGATAATATTGATGCTTTGGTCTGGGGAGATAGTACAGAGAGTATGGTTCTTGCCTGTGCACAACTGACCAGGTTTTATCTGTGACACTGCATATCCCCCAAGTACCATCTGGAGTGATTCCTCAGCACAAAGCCAAAGCCAGGGTAATCTCTGATCACAGAGTCAGGAGGAATCACTGAGCACCACTAGATCACCCTCCATTCACCCCTCACCCCCAAAATAAGAAAATTGATTCTTTCTGGAGTAGCCTGTGTTCTATCTTGAACACATATCTATCTTTCTCACCCCTCATACTTCCTCTAAATAAGTATCTTTCAACAAAACTGTTTTGCTTCACTAAAAAAATTTAATACTTTCGCCAAAGACATATTTTGGAGAGACAAATGAGTTCTTTTTTAATAAAATCAGTAGTTAAGCTGCTGAAAATCAGCAACAGACCTAGACATCTTACACATCTTACACACTGGTTGAAAAAAAGTCTGAAAATTATGTATCCAAAACCTCACAATCTGGTTTATCAAATGACAAAACAAAGGCAATAGTCATTGCTTTTTGAATAAATATTGCTTTTGCAAAATAGAAACAGGCTTTTAAAAAAAATTTTGGATCACACCTGGCATTGCTCAAGGTTTATTTCTGGCTCTGTGCTCAAGTTCTTCTCCTGATGACAGGGCCAAGAAACAAAAAATAAGGGATGTTGGGGATCAAGTCCGCATTGGCTCCATGTAAGGCAAGCACCCACTGTACTGTTGTTCCAGGCTCCAAATTTCATATTCTTTCTATTCATATTTTTAAAATCCCACCACTATGAATTAGAGGAGTTCTGTATATTATGAGCAAATTGGAAAGTTTTTTCTGAGGAATTGGGGGCAGGATGAGTTTAATAGACTCTTCTTTATACTATTTACTTTCTAAGATTTTTCTTTATTTTGTATAGTGAAAGTAGGACACGATTGACATGAAGTCTGGAAATTTTCTTACAAGGTTATATTTTAGAATAAGGGAAACTAGTCAAAGGGCAAAGTAAACTAGTTAAAGCAGAGTTTGAGGATAGTTAAAGTAGAATTTGAAGATCATGATTGGTTCATGCTCGGTAACTCTATCCACACTAACTACCTGGAGCTAGTTCTTTATTAAGAAAGTGGCTTGAGATTTGGAGAGGAGAGGAGTTAGAGCAAGCCAGAAAATTGAACTGTGACTCAGGTGGCAGAGAAGTTCCAGGAAGATTCAACCCCTTAATCACCATTTTAGGCACATCCCTTCAAAATAATCATTTTTAACTATGGTGCTACTTTTATAGGTGTGAAACATTACTAGACCACGGATGTTTTTATTGTTTCACAAAAGAAGGAATAAGTGAAATATGAGATTACTTACAATTTTTTCCCCACAGATATTGAAAACAGCCTTGTTTGTTGAAATAACCAGAGAATATAGGGTGGGGTGCAAATTCTTCAATGAGTGTAAGAGATCTAAAAAGGTAGACACCATTGGCACAACCTAAATTTGTATCTTCAGGTTTATTATAGATAATGCACAAGTGAAAAATTTTAAGATAGTCTTCAAAATTTTTCTCTAGGAGGATGGAATATAGTTGTTAGGGCACTTGTCTTGCTAAAAGGCAATTTAGATTTAATCCTTGGCTCCATAAATGATTAGGATACCTAATCAGGAGTGATCCCTGAGGACAGTGACAGAATTAGGCCTTGAGCACCATCAGGTATAAAAAGAAATCCCTAACAAGTCTCTACAACAAATAAAATTAAAATAAAATGGACTTATAATTCATGGACTTGGATGAATTTTTGATAATTCAACACCATTAATTATTCTTTTATTCACTTGTTCCTCCCCTCTATCAATGAACAATTTCTACAAATACTGTTTTCATCATCTATTAATGCTGAGGTCAATTTTTAAACTCTGTTACATTAATTCATATTTTTGTTATCTTCTGAATTATACTCATAACTATATGTTCTTCCTTGTTTATGGAACAAGTTTCATAGTATCTTTGAAGAAATTCAGAGTCAAAATTCTTCTTAAGTCATGAAATTTGCTATAAATGGATGGGCGGTGAGAGTATCATGCTGAGTTAAATGAGTCAGAGGGAAAGGGACAGTTATAGAAAGATTGCATTCACTTGGGGACATCAAAACATATTGTATGAGACTATTACTTAAGTAGTATAAATAAGAGTTAGGGAAACTGGTCCAGGGTTGGAAGTTGGCCACTAATGGGGAACAGAGAAAGGCAGTTAGGATAGAGAAGGGACTTCCATAATAATGATAGTTGGAAGTGATCACTCTGACAAGAATTGGTGCTGACTGTTTACAATAGCCAGAATCTGGAAAAAACCCGAGTGCCCTAGAACAGATGACTGGTTGAAGAAACTCTGGTACATCTATACAATGGAATACTACGTAGCTGTTAGAAAAAATGAGGTCATGACGTTTGCATATAAGTGGATCAGCATGGAAAGTATCATGCTAAGTGAAATGAGTCAGAAAGAGAGAGACAGACATAGAAAGATTGCACTCATCTGTGGAGCATAGAATAATAGACTATAAGACTAACACCCAGTATTAGTAGAAATAAGTACCAGGAGGTTGTCCCCATGGCTTGGAGGCTGGTCTCTCATTCTGGGCAACTCAGAGAAGAGAACACCAAGTAAAATGTGGTCGGAGGTCATGCGGGGGAAGGGTGATGCGTGCCGAATATAGACTAGAGACTGAACACAATGGCTACTGAACACCTTTATTGCAAACCACAACACCTAATCAGAGAGAGAGATCAAAAGGGAATACCCTGCCATAGTGGCAGTGTGGGGTTGGGGGAGACGGGACTGGGGAGGGCGGGAGAGATGCTGGGTTTACTGGTGGTAGGGAATGGGCACTGGTGAAGGGATGGGTTCTTGAACTTTGTATGGGGAAAACACGAGCACAAAAATGTATAAAACTGTAACTGTACCCTCCCGTTGATTCACTAATTAAAAATAAATAATTTTAACTAAATAAATAAATAAGAATAACAAAAGAATACTCTGTAAAAAAAAAGAGAGAAGAGAGAGGAAATATTTTTTCTTTCTAATTGATTTATTAATTCAACACACATTTCTTGTGCATTGATCCCATACTAGGCTTTGTTGCTGGAAGATGAAGGTAGGCATGGTAAAATAGAGTTAAGATTTCTATCTTTCTGAAGCTTATAATCTTTCAGGAAAATTCCATCATCTCTACCTAGGCCAGTGAACAACTACAGAAAAAGGAGTTACATATAGCTAGAAGGCCGGTGGAAATACGTGATTCTTCTAAAGAATCTATGAATAGAAGGCGGGGAGGCTAGTGGTGCTAAATTAGCCTGCTGTAATCAAGGTTGTATTTATTCAAGGAGAACTGTAGTTTTATCTCAGAAAAAAAAAATTGTCTTGATACATAAGGAAGTTTTCTAATAAAATCTGGAGGAAATCAAAAAAAAAAAAAAGAATTGGTGCTGAAAATAGGTAAAGAGACAAACATGATAACCTTTCAGTACCTGTTTTGCAAACCATAATGCTCAAAGTGAAAGAGAGAGAGTGACAGATAGAGAGACACACACGCACACAGAGAAGTGCCCGTTAAAGAGGCAGACTGTGGGAGTGTGGAGGAAGGGAATCTGAGGGCCTTGGTGTTCAGTGGTGAGGAATGTACACTGGTGAAGGTTTTGGAAAACTTTCGGACTGAAACCCAATCATGAACAACTTTGTGAGTGTATCTCAAAGTGATTCAATTTAAAAAAATACTCATTCTTATTGGGAGGGAAGTTGGGTCACACCCAATTGTGTTCATGACTTGCTCCAGGCCTTGCTCAACAGTCACTCCTGTGATGTTTGGAGGAACATATGAAGTACCAGACACAGAATCTAGACAGCTGAGTTCAAGGTAAGCATGCTATGCCTCTAACACGATATTTGAATGAGTATCTTTAGTGCTTGCTTTTCTTCAATGTTCACGGAGAGGTTTAAAAATAAAACTAATCATTTTGGGGCTTCTAATATGCTCAAAGTTTATTTGTGACATATAAATATCTGTTCTTTTAAATTAGATTACACTGTCTGGTCTAGAAACTGGGTAAGTCTCTGATCACTTACTCATTTCTGGGACTACTAGAATAATATGGTGAGACTGCAGTAACACCAGGTCAAATTTATGTTTACTTGAAGAAGTTAGATTACAACAAAGGTGCTAAATAATTTTAGTTTCTGAAATAGGACCAGGTGTCTAGATAAGTTTTAATAACACTGCTTTAGACAAATCTCACCTAGGAGGTTATAAAACAAAGTTCCTTTTGAAAATTTCTATTCAGAATAAGTAGCAGATTGTTGACCTGTCCTTGGCAAGACCATTTAACCACTAGAGGTCACTGTGTCTGTAAGAGAGTGTCCCATGTTCCAAGCAACTCTGGGAATTGGACTGTTGTCTGGGCAACCTGACATTTCTAGAGTAATATAGATTAATTGACCTGTGTTTGCCGGCAGCCAATGGCTTGAGCTGTAGGAAACAGACATCTTTGGGTGTCGGCAATATTTCAAACTTGTTTCTGCCTAGAGCATCAAGGACAGTACTCCAGCAGCTTCTTTCTAGTCACAGTACCCTGCCTCCCTCCACCACCTGCGCATTAATGCACTTAGGAATTTTCCCTCAGTCTTTGTTTAAACGTTGTTAGCCTGAATGAACTTTGACTTATGACTAGGGGCATCTTCAAAGATGGAACACCCTTGACCAAGAAAGTGGAAGCAGCAGCAAAGCACAGGCCGGCAGTACACTCTCAGCGCCACAGGCTTCCTCCATCAGGTTTGCAGAAGTCCCCTCTGGAGTCCCCTTCCCTGTGCACGTGCCAACCTGGAACCTGGACGGCAGCACCTCCCATTATCACTTGGGACCTACAGTGAGACAAGTGGCATGGCCTCCTTGGCAGTGGGCGTGGCCTCTGGGAAGGGCTGCAGTAGTTATTTAGGTCCCACCTCCATACTACCACAACATGAGGAAACAGCGAGAATCCCCACCACGAAGAGAAGAGGAGGGAAAGAGTCCAGAAGCCTCCACCATGGGTACCCCAAAATATGACCTCTCTGTTAAAGAATTCAGAGATGAAACATTGAAGATGTTCAGTGAACTCAAAGAAATGGTGGAACAGACATCCAGTAAATTAAAGGAGAATATGAAAAAAAAAAAACACAGTGGAAAGGACAGCCTAGAAAATACAGGAAGAAATGAGAGCATAAGTTACAAAGCTACATATAGAAGTAGGTATCCCACTTGCCTTGCATACAGTTCACCCAGTTTTGATCCTCAGCATCCAATATGGTCTCCTGAGCGCTGCCAAGAGTGATCCCTGAGCACAGTGCCAGGTGTAACACCTGAGCATAGCTGGGTGTGACCCAAAACGAGAAAAGAATAAAAAAATGACAACAATATATTTTTTTTAAGTTTATGAAAGGGGTGGAATGGAAAAGTAGAAGGCGAATTGGTGGAGGAATTCTGACACTGGTGGTGGATGTGGAATTGGAATATTGTTTACCTGAAATTTATAAATTGCAGTGCCTACATTTTGAACTTAAAAAAAAACCAGAAACAAAGAAGAGTTTAAAATAGCAAAAGCATACTTTTTTCCTTTGGTTTTTGATCACACTCAGTTCTATCTAAGAGTTGCTCTGAAATTATCCTTGGCAGTAATTTGGATCTCAAATAAGCCTCCTGCATGTAAGCATGCACACTGGCCCTTTGAGCCATCTCCCCAGCATTTTCATTTGATGATTTTTTTTTTTGCTTCTTGGGTCACACCTGGCAATGCATAGGGGTTACTCCTGGCTCTGCACTCAGGAATTACCCCTGGCGGTGCTCAGGGGACAATATGGGATGCTGGGAACCGAACCTGTGTTGGCTGCGTGCAAGATAAACACCCTACCCGCCATGCTATCACTCCGGCCCCGCTAATGGTATTATTTTAAGAAAATAAACAACATATTTTTCAAGCTTAAACTGCTAGTATTTAGAGAGGGAATATTTGAGTTCAGACACACTAGACATAAAAGACTTCTCTCTAATACACAATATGTAATATAGTTTTTCTAAAACTAATAAATGACAGTCTTTCTGGGTTACTAATATACCACTAAGGATTCATTTATCAGTGAAAGACTTAACTCCCATACAGAAAATAATAAACAAAAGTGTTAAACGTATCCTGATATCCCTTCATATTTTGTCAATTGCAGAGAAAACAGAAGTTACAAGCTTTTGGCAGTGCTATTTCTTCAATATGTCAATAGTGAATAGTGGCCTTTTTTTTGTAAGCACTGGGGGAAGAGGGTGGGAGTGTGACCTCATTTTTTATTGCAAGTAGCGAAAATGATAAACAAAAACTCCTCCTAATGTAAACATAGCAAAACCATGGAACATAGAAAAGAAAGCACTCTAATCATGAATGACAGGGGTTCAAATGAAAAACAATTACAGGTCGGAGCACCCACACATTTTGTGAATTCACAGTAAGCATTTTATTAATGAATGACATGTTCAAATTAAAAAATTACAGGCTAGAAAACATGGAAGAATAGTACAAGTTATGTTCTATTGGAGGCACCCAAAGCAAGCATTTTTGGAGCCAGAGATGTAGCACAGCAGTTAGAATCCTTGCCTTGCACATGGCTGACCTGATGTTCCCCTGACACAGGACAGGAGTCATTCCTGAGTGCAGAGCCAGGAGTAACCACAGAACATTATTGGGTGGGGTTCCTCTTCCTCCCTCCCCCAAGAAAAAGCTAATAATGTTACAATGAAAATGTGAGGATGTGTGATGGTTCAAGAGGTTGGTGAGCACAAAGTTATAGGGCCAGAACAGTTCCTAAGATTAAAATACGGGACTATTTTGTCAGAAAAGGAACACGAAGAAAATTTATGCATGAGAAACCCATGGTTTGTGACATTGAAAAATGAGACTGTGCGTGCCTCATAGTCAACAAAAACTCCAATACGACAGGGAGGATCAATCATGGAAAGAGGCACGGCCCCAGAATTAGAGGCAGAAGTATTCACAAAAACTTTATTCTCAGAATGATTTTGTAACCCTATAACCCAATAGTCAAATTGAGGTTCATGTTTAGGGTGCTGTCTAATGGATACAGTTTGGGGGGTTCCGCTCGTTTGGAATACTGTGGATATCATAGGTCGAGAGACAGATGGATAATTATTTTTATGACTGAATAGAGAGGGTGGATTTTCAAAGACACCTGACCTATTACTTGGTACATTGACTAGAGAGGTTGAAAATCCACAGGATGATAATCCTTTAAAATTATCAGTTAAAAATTCTTTTTGTTGATTGAATTGAGAGGGTCTAATTGATGTGATTTGACGTACCCCCACCATCCATTCATGTTTGTCTGACACATCTACCTCCCAGTAACACTTTCCCTTTCCCGATTCAATAGATTCAGAGCCTAGAACATAATTATCACAACCACCTGTTGAAAGACCCTGCTGTGAACTCCCATTGGCTACACATCTCACTTGTCTTCCATCCAAAGAAAGGGTAATATCACGGTTATTGTCAGGAACTTTCAGAGTCATCTGGACTGTAGAAAAATTAGAAGATTGGATGAGGAAAATGCTTTCATATTTTATATTCTAATTTTATATTTTATATGCTAAGAGAGATCTTGAGAATTATTTAAGTGGGAACTAGGACAAATTTTACTTTGTTCTAGGGGAGAATAACAATGCAAAAACAATAATATATGTATTTTGAAGGGGAAATGAGTCTTAAAACATGATACCTACAAGAAAATAAAAAATTCTTAAGTACTATGAGAACAAAATTTGATGATAATGTGATTTTCCCTTACCCCAGTAGCGTTGCATATCTTTCAGTTCTGAAATGGAAAAATAAATAGTATTAAATATAAGAAAAGGAGTGAGAACTAAAATTTATTTCTCTGCAGTTTGGATTATAGTGAGGTACTGAACTCTGTCATGAAAATAGAACCCAATACCTGACCACATCCCATTAAATAAAGATATATCTAGAAGTAAATGGCTTCCATCATCTTTGATAAAATTTTTTTATCAAATCACAGTGAGATAAACAGTTTATCTCAAAGTTGTTCAAGGTGGGTTTCAGTCATATAAATTTCTAACACCTGTCACTTCCTGGTGTACATTTTCCACCACCAATATACCCAGTCTCCCTGCTTCTCTCCCTACTCCCAGTCTACCTCTACAGTACGCACTTTGGCACTTCTGCCTCCACTACTGTCTTTTAGTGTCTCTCTCTTTCAGTTTTTCTATCTCTGTGTCTCTCTCAGTCTCTCTTTTGGGGCATTATGGTTTGTGCTACAGGTACATAAACCCTCTAATTTATATGATAACCCTGTGATACAGGATGATCACATAAATAAATCCCTTTACCTACTTTCAGCACTCAATTCTTGCCTAGAGTGATTATTTCCAACTGTCACTGTCACAGTGTTACCTTCTCTATCCTAACTGCCCTCTCCCCCTTCCTCCCATTTCTGACAAGCTTCCAACCATTGACCAGGTCTCCTGGTCCTCATTTCTATTGTCTTTGGATAAGAGTCTCATACTGTGTTTTTTATATACCATACATAAATGCGATCATTCTATGTGTGTCTCTCTCCTTCTGACTCATTTCACTCTAGATGATACACTTCATGCTCATCCATGTATAAAAAATTTTCTTCACTTCTTTAAGAATGACTTCATTTTTCCCAGCGGGTATGTTGTATTCCATTGTGTAGATGAATCATAGTTTCTTTATCCAATAGTCTGTTCTCAGACACTTGGGTTGTTTCCAGATTCTGACTATTGTGAATAGTGCTGAAATAAACATAGAAGTGCAGATGGCACTTCTGCTGTGTGTTTCTAGACTTCCAGGATATATTTCCAAAAGTGGTATTCCTGGGGCATATGGAAGTTCAATTTCTAATTTCTTGAGGAAACTAGACAACAATGCCTTTATTGTTTCCCAAAAAAGGCTGGACTACTTGACGTTCCCACCAACAATGAATGAGAATCACTTTATTCCTATACCTATATCAGCACTAGTTGTTCTTATTCTTTTCGAATGTGCCCGTCTCTGTGGTGTGAAATATCTCATTGTCATTTTAAGTTGCATCTCACTGATGACTAGTGTCCATCTCCCTCTTGTCTCCTCTGTTCTCAACTGAAAATTGAGTCCTCTTCCCCATTTAGCACATACCCCACATTCATCCACTTAATCTTCTACTCCTTACCATAAAATGCTGTCAGTATCCCACTCAGATCAGTAGCTTGAATTACTTTTCGATCTTTCAGGGGAAAAGTTTTTGGCTTTGTCAGAGTCAAGTTCTCGTTCCTAAGGGTGACAAAAACTGATTAGATCTGATACACTATCCCTTCGAAAACACTGACTTGATTTATTTGCACTAACGATGCACTTAAAATCTCCTCCTGGAAATTATGGGAGATAACAGAGTCCAGACCCCAAAGCTAGAAAAGCTAAGATCTTTACTACCCACCCTACCCAGTTGACCTCCACGTGAACCTATAAAGACCTCTCAGAAGCATTTTCCCCTTCCAGAACAAACTAATTTCTTCTCCATTTTCTAGAATTCATGTGATATAATGAATCTAGCAAACCAAGACAAAAATCGTGTGGAAAAGTCTCTGCTGGATGTGGCATTCAGTGTAGTGACAGGAAGTGAGGTGATGGAACCTGCCTCCTGGGCTGCAGCACATGAAGTGTGAGGATACAGGTTGGAAAGGATCAATATCTTTGAAATCAATGACCTAAGAGGGAAACTCTCTGAAGACTAATTTAAGACTTCAGTTCTCTGAAAACAGCTATAAATTCTTATAGGACTGGAGCGATAGCACAGTGGGTAGGGCACTTTTCTTGCACGTGGATGACCCGGGTTCGATTCCTCCGTCCCTCCCGAGAGACCGGCAAGCTACTGAGAGTATCCCGTCTGCACGGCAGAGCCTGGCAAGCTACCCATGGCATATTCGATATGTCAAAAACAGTAACAACAAGTCTCACAATGGAGACACTACTGGTGCCCGCTCAAGCAAAATGGTGAACAAAGGAACAACAGTGCTACAGTACTATAATCTTATTATAAGCTCATGTAGCTGAGTAATCTGGAAAGACCTGATGCTGCCAGGTTGGAAAGCCAATGTGCAGTGTGCCCTTCCTTTGTATTTTCATAGATATACATAAAGTATGTGACCATGTTGGATAACTTCTTTGCAGCAGAGATGATGTATTTCTTGGTAAGCAGAACCTTACAGATAACTTACTCTCTTCAATTCTTCATTTTCAGGGAAGAAATGAAAATATGAGAGAGTTGGATGCAAAAGATAGTGGGGGCATGAGGGAAAGTGATAGTATAGAGTGTGCCTTGCATGTGGCAGACCCAGGTTTGATCCTGGCACCCCACATGATTCCCTGAGCCTGCTAGATGAGCTCAGAGCCAGAATTAAGCCCTAAATTCTGCCATGTGTCCAGAACCCTCCACCCATCCCCCACCCTCAAAATTATGGCAGAGAAAATGCAGAGGGTAAAGTGCTTGCCTTCTTGCTGTCACCCCAAGTTTGATCCAAATTGCTGCATTTGGTTCTGAGGACTGCAAGGGGTCAGTCCTGAGCACAGAGCCAGGGATTTCAGGGCACCACTCTGTGTGGCTCCCAATAAACAAAAGAAAATGTAAGAGAATAAGAACAGGTGCAAATGGAAGTAGAGAAGACAGAAATTGTATTGTCTACCTGTGTTACATACATCAGAAAATTAAAGAGGCAGTTAAGAAAGCCGGAACTATAGTATAGCAATAGGATGTTTGCCTTGCACATGCCTGACCAGGGTTCGATCCCTGGCAGGCATCCCATATGGTCCCTGACATCCCATATGGTCCCCCAAGCACTTCCAGGAGTGAATTCTGAGTGAAGACCCAGGAGAAACTCCTGAGCATCGCTGGGTGTGACCCACCCACCCCCAAAAAAATTTTTAAAAAAAGAAACAGTAAAATTAAACACACACAACACTTATACTGAACAAAGTGAAAGACAGAAGGTAGCCAATGACTTGCACAAAACCTGAGCTAAAGCAGTCACCAGATTTTATCCAGTCAAAATTATCAAGACTAGAGACACTACTGTCACTGAGAATAGTGATGGGTACCCTGGAATGAAGTCTTTGGAGAGAGAGATGATGCTGTACATCTAAATCAGACTTTACACAGTTACAGCAGCTGCTTCAAGAAGCAAACCAACCACTCTCAAAGGAGAAATAGCACAGGGTTCAGAGTGAAGTGACTGGCAACCTATTCAAAGATAACAAAAGGCATTGTATTATATTTTGCCAAATTTAAGCCTTACTTATGTTTTCACTCTTTCTACTTTGTCAGAAACACTGAAGATTTGTCTTTTCTAATCCTTCTTAGCTTACTGATTTAAAGAGAGAAAAGCTAACTCTGTAGACACCTTGAGAGTTTAGTTTTATAGTAAGCACTGTTTGAATAATTAGACTTTCACATTCCTGAAGATAAACATGTAATCTTTTATCTTATTTTGCTCAATAAAATTATTCAGAAGATCAAAACTGGTGAAGACAATGGAAAATATAATAATGCTTTAATATTGATGTTTTACACAGTTTTAACACTCTGAGGAGTAACTGCCTCTGACTTCAACTCGAAAGAACACCTTTGTGTTGCTAATGTAATCAGTTTTTATAATGGCATCAACAAATAAAGGAATTATATTTATTTTATATAAAAAAGGGGGATGCCTTTTCAAAATATCCAAAATCTCTAATTAGCAATTAAAGCAAACATTTTCCTACCGTAATTCAAATATCTGAGTTGGATACAGAAACAGGGTAAAATTAAGTCATCACAAACACTCTGAGGTCACATCTCTAAAAGTGTCACTCATCCGAACTCTGTAACATCCTCTCACTCAAATTTCTTATCAAACAAGTCCATTCTCAATACTTAGAGATCATACAAGCTAAGATTGGGGAATAGAAATCTGATATAAAACTACTGAGAATTATGTTTTATTCTTATTCATCACCTGATGACTGTAATGATATAAAATTTCTTTTTCACTGCACAAGAGGACCATTTCTGATCTTCCATACATACCTTTTGAGGAGATCATTCACATTCTAGGGAGAAAAGAGAAAATATGAGTCTAGAAATAATAAGCACACTCCACTCTCAGGGCTTCATTACATTCTCACTGCTTCATGAAGTAGAACAGATCCAGTGACTTTATTCTTAGTTCATGAAGGAAACAAAATATTAGCAAAATTATAGGGGGGGAGACTTTCTTACAGGATTAAAACAAAAATTTCTAAGACTGCATAGCATTGGCTTTTGCTGGATCAAGGGTCCATATTAAGAAGCTAGAAGGAGGGGTTGGGAAGATAGTATAGCAAGTAAGCAGCTGCATTGCATGCAGTGAACCTGGGTTCCCTCCAATTGCCAGCATCCCCTATGGTGCCCTGTGCATTGCCAAGGGAAATTCCTGAGTGCAGAGCCAGGAATGACCCCTGAGCATCACTGGGTGTGACCCCAAATCACAAAACAAAACAAACAAAAGGGGCCAGAGGGATTAGTGCTTGCCTTCCACACAGCTGACCCATGTTTGATCTCTAACACCTCATATGTGTTTGGTCCCCTGAGCCCTGCAAGGAGTGATCCCTTGCAGAGCCAGGAGTAAATCCGGAACACTGCCAGGTTTGTCCTAAAAACCAAGCATTCAATCAAAACACAAGGTTCATATTAATAGTAGCACTTTACTGAATCAGTGATACAGTAGTTTCTTCTAGAATTAATTCAGTATCCATATGAAGTAGACCTGATAAGAAAGGAAATATTATCATTAGAGAAAAACTAGGAAAAGTTAAAAACCTATATTGGAAAGGTGTAAAACTTAAAATTTTGTTCTTGAAATATTTGTTTAGAAGATATAGAAGTACTATCAACTAGATTGACCAACCTAATTGACATAAATTTTCCATTTCATTTAATTTTAACTCAAAAGACACATCTTCCAGAGTGGATATAAAAAAAAACTCAGGAAAACAATATTTTAGAACATAAAAAATCAATATATTTAATTATATGTATATATCTATATCTATATATAATATTGTATGGTCTCTTACTATAAATAAATTAATGTTGAATCTATAGTAAAATAAAGAAGTAAATTACCAAGAAGTTGTTAGATTAAACAACTTGCTTTAAAAATAATTTATAGGGGCTGGAGAGATAGTACAGCAGATACGGCGTTTGCCTTCCACGCAGCCAACCCAGGTTTGATTTCCACCATCCTATATGGTCCCCTGAGCACCACCAGGAGTAATTCCTGAGTGCAGAGTCAGGAGTAACCCTGTGCATCGCCAGGTGTGACCCAGAAAGTAAAAAAAAAAAAAAAAAAAAAAAACACTGTAGCACTGTCCTTCAGTTGTTCATCAATTTGCTTGACTGGGTACCAGTAACATCTCCATTGTGAAACTTGTTGTTACTGTTTTTGGCATATTGAATATGCCACGGGGAGCTTACCAGGCTCTGCCTTGCGGCCACGATACTCTTGGTAGCTTGCCGGGCTCTCCCAGAGGGGAGGAGGAATGGAACACAGGTCGGCCTCGACCGAGTTTTTTTTTTTTTTCTTTTCTTTTTCATCAGACCCCAGGGGGGAAAAATTTATAATCAAAAAATTTTGAGAATTTGAAATTATGCTATGCTAAATGAAATTTAAATAAAAATAATTGAGTACGGATTACAGCTATAGCAATGCATGGTATCATTAAATACTATCTTAGGGAAAAAATGTCAAAAGAGTTTTCCAAGTTTCTAACTTGGAAAATGTAAAGAAACAATACTAGTATCCAATCATATGTCCATACACAGAAAATAATAATAGTAGCCAGAATTTAATAATATAAACATTTTTAAAAATCCTTAACACAAGGTTTCTTTGGGGGCTGGAGTGATAAAGAGGGTAAAGCACCACTAGGAGTAATTCTTGAGTGCAGAGCCAGGAACTCTTGCATATCACCCTCTGTGACCCTCAAATAACAGGAACACAACAACAACAATAAGGTGTGTTCTTGAAAAACCAATAAAGTTGATGAAACAACTAGATCAAGAAACAGAAAAAAATTAATCATCCAAATAAAAATAAAGAGTCTATTATTTAGGGGCTTTCTTTTCTTTTTTTTTTCTGCTTTTTGGTTTTATTCCTAATACTTAGCCCTCACCCAATAATACTCAGGACTTACTCCTGGCTCTTCTCAGAATCATTCTTTTTTTTTTTTTTTTTGCTTTTTGGGTCACACCTGGCAATGCACAGGGGTTACTCCTGGCTCTGCACTCAGGAATTACCCCTGGCCATGCTCAGGGGACCATATGGGATGCTGGGATTTGAACCTGGGTCCGCCGGGTGCAAGGCAAACGCCCTACCCGATGTGCTATCTCTCCAGCTCCCTCAGAATCATTCTTAATGATGGAGAGAGGATTGATTATATGTGGTGCTGGATATCAGACACAACTTAAATGTGTGAAAAGCAAGCACCTTACTCATTGTACTATCTCTGTGTTTCTATGAACTAAGGGTTCTGTATAAATTAAGATAATACTGACAAAAATGAACTCATAGGGGCTGGAGCGATAGCACAGCGGGTAGGGCATTTGCCTTGCATGTGGCTGAACTGAGTTCGATTCCCAGCATCCCATATGGTCCCCTGAGCACCACCAGGGGTGATTCCTGAGTGCAGAGCCAGGAGTAACCCTTGTGCACCACCAGGTGCGACCCAAAAAAAAAAAAAAGAACTCATAAACATTTTTTAAAAGTATAAATCTGGTACAAGTAAAAGCAAAAATATACTTTAAATATTAATAGAAGGAGCAAGCTACCAAGAATATCCCACCTGCATGGCAGAGCCTGGCAAGCTACCCATGGCATATTCAACATGCCAAATACAGTAACAATAAGGCATCTCATTTCTCTGACCCTGAAAGAGCCCCCAATACGGCAACGTAGGGAAGGACGAGTAAGGAGAGAGTACTAAAATCTCAGGGCTGGGACGAATGGAGAATTACTGGCACCTGCTTGAGCAAATCAATGAACAACAGGATGACAGTGATACAGTGATTAATAGAAGAAACCTGGGATAGCTACATGGTGAATTCTGCTGAATAAAGAAAAAATAATATGGTCATTCATAAAATATTTTCAGAAAAGAGTAAAAGAGGGAAAAATTCTATCTATGGGAAAAGGAAAAGACTCAGAATATGAAGTATATTTGCCAATGGCAAATGCTGGAAAATTATTTATCTAGTAATTTCTTTACACTATTGGTTCCCAGGTGACAGGAATCCACAGAGTACCTCAAACACACTGGATCTGTGACCTAACTTTTTTCCCTGAGCTTGATAACTTAATATAAATGATATTTTTCTCTTGTTACTTGGGCTTTTAACTGTTTCAAAAGCCTTTGAAATAAATGCAGGGAACTTGTACTACAGGGACAAAGAATCTTAGTGTCAGAGCACAACAATAAAGAAGGGAGGAAAGAAAGGTTCTCATTTCTCTCAAATCTCTGGGTCTGGACTTCTTCCCAAGTCTTACATGCAGCATCTCTTTTGGTGATGCCTGTAGTTTGAGCTCCAGATCCGAGATGAGACCTCTCGTGAACTCGCTCTGTTGAACCAGCTCCTTCTCAGACTCTGCCAGGTCATGGAGAATTTTTTTCTCTTCTTCCCTCAGCTTCTGCAGCTCCTTCTGTTCCTTCAAATCCAGAACATCTCTTACTTCTTTAAATGCTTTCTGGACACTTTGAATCTCCTTATCTATTTGATTCTTAAAGAATGAGAAAGAGATAAAGGTACTCAGGATATAAGACAGAGACTGGGAGTCAGAAAAAAATAACTATACTAATTAAAAAGTTCTCTAAAGAAATTAAAACAGGCTGCTTTCTGCCTAGATGTGACCCGAGCAGCTGCACATGAGCGACCCCTCTATTGCTGAACGTCCATGATCCCAGAGGCCCACTAACTACTTTTGGCACAGCAAATTCTTGCAGAAATGCCTCTAGACTGTGCACTAAGCTATGGTCCCATGCCTCCCTGGAAGGGGAAAGGTTTTTCTCTCTCGGCCTTTTCTCACCCCCGCAGCATGGCTACCGCCATCTTATAAGGCCCACTAAACAGAGGTACAAGCTGGCAATGACACGATTTCTGGCAGAAATTTCTCTGGACTTAATTACTAAAATACCAGAAATCCAAAACCGAGCAACCTGATATGCTCTTCATTCTCAGCAACGGAAAACAAATTATCCAATGATGCCTTTTTTGGCAGGTCTGATTGGTGGGGGAAAATACCAAATAATAATAGTGAGTTTTCTGTTGAAATATTGAATGTAATCAAAGTAAAGAGAGATTAAAGTGAAAATCATCAGACACACAGGCAGGGAGTGGGGATGGGGTGGGAGGTATACTGGGGTTCTTAGTGGTGGACCATGTGTACTGGTGAAGGGATGGGTGTTTGATCATTGTATGACTGAGACTAAAGCCTGAAAGCTTTGTAACTTTTCACATGGTGATTCAATAAAAAAAAAAAAAATTTAAATTAAAACAATGGGAACCATTCTTGAAGACAAGTGACTTTTCAGATTACTTCCCCACATCAGAGTCAAAAACAATGACCTCAGATCTATAATATTGAGGGTAATCCTGAGCCAAAAAGGAGTGCCAGTATTTGATTCAGTTTTTGTCTGCTAACCTGAATAATTTATTTCCTAAAATTATCTCTCTTTTTTCAGCAACATTTCACATAGAAGACTAAGCCAAGAGCTGTAAGTGAAACATTTTTTTTAGAAATGTTGAATTAAAAAACATAATGACCTAGGTTTGATCCCTAGCATCTAATGGTACCCAGAGTACCGCCAGGACTTATTCCTGGTTACAGAGTCAGTAGTAACACCCAAGTATTGCTGGGTGTGGCCCAATATAAAAGATGGGAATGTGACATGGACTTCACTAGCTATCTTCACCAGTGAAGGTGAAGTCCCTCTATAGGGACTTAAAATATAATACTTCTATATTAATATCACCCAATGAAAAGGATCAACTTCCAACCCTTACCTCTATCAGGGAAAGAACTAAGAATAGATAGTCAAATGCCATTTGTGCCTGTTAATAATGAAGAAAAATAAGAAAGGAACACCCTTTTCCCAAAACTCAAGCTTTCAGTTTGTCTGATTTCCTCAGAAAGTTTCTTCTCTGCCAGGAAATTCTGTCTGACTTCCTCAGAAAGTTTCTCTACCTGCCAAGAAGTTCTGTGTTCTCTGAGAGCAGTTTCAAATCCTTCTGCTTCCTGCTGCTTATTTTTCAGTTCCTCCAAACATGCTTGGAGCTTTTCCTGTAGAAAAGAAATCAAAATTGACTGAAACGGTGACATTTCTCAGCATATGAATATAAGATAAATGAGGAAGAAATAATGCCAATCTTCTAAGAAATTAAGAGTTTTAGAAGCTCTAAAGAAAAGTAATTAGAACCTATTACTGGCTAGAAAATTCAACAGAGTGAAATATGTGAAGATTTAAGTAGAAATTCGAGGGCACCATATGTTCCCAAGAGGACAATTTCTGTTTCTTACAAGATAAATCTACTCCTGCAATAAGGGAAGAATTTACATCATAATTCACCTGTCTCCCACTTCCCCTATTCAAAAAGCTGTTAAGAGCTTATCTGAAGCACCCAATGTCCCCTATCTAGGACAAGTTTCAAACTTCTGGAGAAGGCTGTATTGTAGGCCTATCTTTTTGGAAATTGAATGCACAAACAGGTTCTCTAGACATCGGAGACTAAGCAATGGGAAAAAGAAACTATAGGTCTCTGGGCTTTCCTGCCAAGGTGGTCAGTCCCATGTTTTATTCTGCCCTTCTGTCTGCTCTCGTACCTTGCATTCCTTGGCTGCTTCCTCAATGAGAACGGTGTGGTGACCACGGTGCTCCTGAGAGCGTTCACACAGCCAGCAAATGAGCATCCAGTCCTCCTTACAGAACAGCAGCAACTTCTCTCCATGGTGCTCACAGTGATCTTTCTTCTCTTCCTCCTCTAGGCTTAAATTGACCCCTCTGAGGTGTTCTACTAAATTCGTCAGATGCCGATTAGGTCTCATGTTCCCAGGATCATAAATGATTCTGCATACAGGACAGCTGTTTTCCCCTGCTTGATTCAACTTCTGGCTGTTCGTAGTGATACAAGCTTGACAGAAGCTGTGGCCACAGTCTAGGCTCAATGGTTCTGTCAGGAGTTCCAGGCAAATGGGGCAGGTTACCTCTTCCTTTAAGTTTCTCAGGATTTCTCTAGCCATTGCTGCTGTTCCTTTGCTCAGAGTTGCCCTGACTTTGGAGGCTCTTTTCTGCACAGATCCCTGCAAAATTAGGAAGCTGAAAGGGGCAGAGTGATAAAGGTAGGCATAAAATATCTTGATATCTAATATTATGTAGATATCATAAACAGGCAAAAAAAGGAGAAAAAAAAGGAGAGAAACAAATAAAAAGTTTGAAAACCTGACAAAAATCACTTTTCATAAAAATTTCACTTAATCTTCAGTTCATGTCACACAATAAGTCCCTTTCTTAACTATTCAAGTACTTTATTTTCTTTGTTCTTACTGAACAAAAGGGCAAACCCAGTTTTTTTTCTACCAAGACCATGTGAGAATTTTATCTATACCACTTTTCCCTACCCATGAGCAAATACATCCTCGATATTAAAATAACTCAGCTACTTCAATTTGGGCTTTTATACCTATTAGATTATTGTTGCTGATATACAATGACCCATTTTTGTATTTCAGCACTCTCTTCTTACATGTTCTCTTATTTGAAAAACTACTCTAACTTATCTACACTGTAAACTTTGCTATCACTACTATACACTTGTAATGAATTTTTTTTCCATCATGACACAATGAGGATATAATGGTAGGAGCAAATCCTTTCATCAGAAGTGTAAGTACAGATAATAGTGACATATAGCACCAGAAAAAAATGGTACAGGCACTTGCCAACCAGGGTTAAATCCCTCCCACGCTATATGGTCTACCAGCACTTCCAGATATGATCCCTGAGCCCAGAATAAGCCCTGAGCACTGAGTGTGGCCCCCAAACCAAGATGAAACAAAGAGTGATAT
The DNA here is from genome assembly GCF_027595985.1 of Sorex araneus. Lineage (NCBI taxonomy): Eukaryota > Metazoa > Chordata > Mammalia > Eulipotyphla > Soricidae > Sorex > Sorex araneus. The sequence continues at coordinate 105,637,164 of NC_073307.1, read as the reverse complement.
ACAATGTTCATGAAATAGATCTTTAATACACAGAATTGGAAAGTGGAGTGTAGTAATCTATTTGGGTATCTCCTAATAGAGGGCTATCTCCTACTTCACAGACAAAATCAAAGAAAACATATAAATCAAGAACCCAACTAACTCAATTAATACTGTTTATTAACTCAATTACTATTGCTGAATAAACAGCAAGACTGAAATTGAGTCATTGACACTAAGGTCTGCTGAACTATAACTCATGACCTAATTTCCAGCCTATTCCAAAAGACTCAATCTGTACTTTCTTTGTTAGTGTAGATAATCTACATAATAAGATTCTCTAACTTCTCCCTAGAACGTCATTTATCCAGGACCATCTTTTCTTTCACTACCATTTTACATAATTTTTCAGAATTTTTCTACTACGTGGGCCATGCAACAGATTTGTGAATAATTTGGTTTAAAAAGGCCCTGAGTACAAGAATTTAGTGTCTTGTCTTATCCTTGGCTGACACCTGTACAATTCCTGGCACTGCACAGAGATGATCCCTGAAGTAGCAATAGGAGTGATCCCTGAGCAACAAAGCCAGGAGTGAACCTTGAGCATTGCTAAGTATATGATTCAATCTCCTCTTTGCCCTCTCCCCCCCAAAAAACATCCAAAACAATTAGATCTATTTCTTTTCAGTTGAATGTTGTGTTGTGACAATACCCAGAAGATTAGGAATGTGAAAGTGAAGAGAACCAGACTAGCTGACTGTTTCTAAGGAATGTAAGTGTCTGGGATGCTAAACTTCACCTTGAGTTGGAAATGTACTGAGGACTACACATTGCATACTTATGTGTGTAGGTGTGAATGAGTTGGGTGCTAGAAAGGTAAAAGGCATACATTTACTCATTATGATCAGATAGTGTCACAAATAAATGTCAAGTTTTAAAAACTATCTGATGATGACAAGTAGGCTAATATTCAAAATCATGAGTCTAAGTAATATTTAAGTCACTTAAAAGCCTAGCATTCATGTAAAATGCAGTAGAAAATTAAATAATCCAATAGCACAGCAGTAGGGCAGTTGTCTTCCACGAAGCCGACCTATGTTCGTTTCCTCCGCCCCTTTCGGAGAGCCCGGCAAGCTACCGAGAGTATCTCACCTGCCCAGCAGAGCCTGGCAAGTTACCCGTGGCATATTGCATATGCCAGAAACAGTAACAAGAAGTCTCACGATGAGAGACGTTACTGGTGCCCACCCAAAATAGGACATGCATACAAAATAACAGGTAAGTTATGAGAGAAGAATATGGGACCAGAAAGATAATATATGTGGCCAGAAATATAGTACAGCAGGTAAGGTGCTTGCCTTACATTGAGGCTGACCTGGGTTCAATCATCAGCACCCCATAGAGTGCCCTGAGCTCCACCAGGAGTCAGCCCTGAGTACAGAGCCAGGAGTAAACTCTGAGCACTGCAGGGTGTGGCCCAAAACCAAAATAAACAAAGAAAAGAAAATTTTTGAAAATTAAAGCAGATACCTAAGAAATGTGGTGTAAAAAACTAAGGCTCGCTGAGGGGCGAGTGCACTCGCGGGCTCTCCGGGCGGCTCTGTCTCACCGCCCGAGTTCGGTGCCCTGGAACCGCAGTGTGTGGACTGGATCGGGACGGCCGGTGGTCAAGGACAGGCGAAGGAAGAACGAGGACCAAGCTGATTGCTGATTAGTTACCGTTTATTCAATCTTCCATCTTTCTCATCTCCCACACTCCCAGCTCTGCCTCTCTCCGGATCAATTGCTGCTTCTTTCTGGCTTCTCTGTCTCCTCCTCCTTCTCTCTCCCACCTTGCCTTCTAGGCTACACCCAGCCAGGTAGCAAAATCAACATAAGAAAGCCCTTCCTGAGGGCAGGGCACTCCAAAGCCCTTCCTGACTCTTAAGGTTTTTTTCTTTTCCTTAGTTCAAGAACTTATTCACATATGAATGCTAGTTATTTTTGTATGGACATAGATAGCAAGGGATACATTGAGGCTTGCAAGGCAGCTCTCCTGGCAACATCTTGCCACAGGCTCAGACCACAGCACTCAGGGTAGATTAATCATTCCTCACCCTAGCAGGGTCCAAATCTAGTATCACTGTTTGGATCATGACAGCATTTGTCCATGATCAAGCTCTTAACTTATAGTTAAGCATTAGGCACTTTGGCCAGGCCCATCTCGATGCCAGGGTAGCACACAACTCACCACTTGCTCTGGGTCCTTCTTGTCCCATGTCGGGACCCTGCTTTGGGGATGCTAGGAAGTAAGGGCAGCTGAGGCTTAGGTCAAGAGAACAGATGCCCTGGAGGAAAATATCATGTAGAGTCAAATGACTCCCAGGTTACAAAAGCATAACATTTGTTAAGTCTTCCTGTGTCCATACAAAAAGGACTTGCTCTGAATAAACTTTGCAAAGGACTCAAGGAGAAGAGAAAAACATTATTTGCAAGTCAACAGAACACTAAGAAAGAAGCTACAAATAAACACAGAGGAATGGGAGCACTGTGATGGGAGTAACCCAATATGCCTAAACTACCTAAAGCTATGTTATCCTACAATGTGGAACTGAAAGGGGAAAAGGGGGCATTCAAATAATCCATTATGAAAAGGGACTTATACATATCTACCTCATGCAACTTCTTAGTAACCTTGATTCAGATCAATGCCATGAAACCGCATAATGACACTTGGAATTGGGAGAGTTGGAAGAATGGTGCCAAACTTCTCCCAGGAACTATTAAATGCTATTGAAGCTTAATTTCAAAGAGGAAAGTCTATCACAGACAGCACAGCCATGAAGGCCTTACTTTATTTTGCATATTTTTCTTTTTTTAAAAGATTAAGAGACAGGTTGTTTTCTTTTTTAATGTATCAGAGACTATTCTGCTTAAATAAGTTCATGCCCCTCTTCCCCCTGCTCTTTTCCCATCCCCCACCCCCCAACACACACACACACACACACACACACACACACACACACACACACACACAGAGTTGCCTTGATCTATAATTAATCATTTAGAATTCTTTCAAAGACCTCAAGTAGAATATATTGGGTTTTGGGTCATTGTCAGGCAATTTTATAAAAATGAAAGCACAGGGCCAGAGAAATAGTAAAGTAGAAACAGCACTTGCCTTGCATAGACAACAGACAACTCAGGTTCTGTGATCCCCTTTTTCTCCCAGCCCTGCCAAGAATGACCCTTGAGTGCAGAGCCAGCAGAAAGATATAAGCACTTCTAGATTTGGTCAAAAAAAAAAAGAAGAAGTAGAGAGCAGAATATTAAGGAACTGAAAATCAGAGAGGGGAAACATGTATTAGAAAAACAAATGAGCCTCTTTAAAGAAGACATAACATCCTGCATGATAACTTTTATAATGCTGATTTGGCTTTGAGGAGATGAGTCACACGATAAGCAATGGCAATGCCATGACAGGCTGAAGCTAACCTGAAGTTTCAACTAGGCCTAAGTTTCTGTTTCCCTAAAACAGGACTTGCAACTTCTGTTAAAGTCCTAGTTGAATAACTTGACCAAATAAAGAACTGCCAGATGGGTCTGGCCAATCATGAGGGGTCACCGTGCCCTCCTTGGAAACACCACAAACTGTTACTGGGCACTATTGTCTAACTACTGACCACTGTCACCTGACCACTGTTACCATAGTGCTTGATTAACTTTGAAACCTATATAAACCACTTATGATTTGGAGTCAGGGTCCTTGTCAAGACTCCACTGCGTTGGATGAGACATGGACCCTAACTCAAGCTGGCAATAAAGTTCCTTTGCTTTTGCATTGTCGTGTGTGCATTTGGTCTCTCCGTGACTGGGGATGCGAAACTCAGACAAAACAACTTCTAGGCAGAAACTGCCTAGAACTTTGATACCAATGAGTCTACCATGACCTAAAAACATGACACTTCCCAAATATGCAACATATAGGATTGTTTTAGAGCAAGGAGGAATCATCAGTGTTCTCAGAGAAGAGTGATATAATTATCTCTGTATTTGGGCTGTAAAAGATTAGATAGATCTGTGAGTAAAGAAAAAGAACATTTGGAATGTAAGTGCAATTATTCAGGGGAAGGTGACAGATTGCAAGACAGGTAATGAAAGTGTGAGTGAAAAGGGAGATTCCTTTTCTCCCCATTCTTTGTAGTTAGCAAATAATGAAATCAACCCGGAAAATTGGCAAAAGAAAAATAAGTTGAATAAAATATATATAATTCCTCTAATCATAAGAAAGATACCTTGATAACTGAGTAACTGATCAAAAGGGGGAAAAAAGGCTTAAATGACCTAGGAAAAGCAGAGGAGGGGTGTGGCACAATTGAGATAAAGTGGATTCACATGGTCATTTTTATTTATGACCACCTGAAACTTACATAAATGTTCTGATAAATACTTGGAGAGGGGGCAGGAATGAGGTTATGGGTGAACTGGAAGTGTAATCCAGCTAATATTATAAACACTGAAAGTGACCCAAAGATCCTATACAGTACCTCCCATAGCCCATTCCCATCATTCTAGATTAGGCTCTAAGGAACATCAAGATTAAAGGTAAATATATTGGGAGAGATATTTTACAACATCTGCCTCAGTTTATGACAGACTGGATTTCACTGCATAATCATGTCAGGTCATATTCCAAATCTTTTTGCAAAAATGTAGGGGATGTAACTGAAAGATAAATAGGAAGTTCATTATTGTTCATCATAAAGTTCTGTCCCAGAGCTTAAACTCACAGGGTGACTAAGACAAGTTAAATAGCCAGAAAGACTCCATCCAGCCAAGATTCCCTGCAATTTCTGTAATTCTTGTCAACTGATAAGAAATGCAAAGGGCCTTTTAAGGTCTATATAAACCCATACTTTTAACTTAGTCTTATAATAAGTTCCTCCCCACTTGGAGAGCTCCTTCTTCTTTCTCTTCTATTTTCCAATAAACTCCTACTTTCCAAATCTGAGTCTAAGCCTCTTTATTATTCAATATTTTCATTCCCGGGAATCCCAAATGAACAGAGACCTGCCACCACTGCTTCAGCCTCATCTGCATCGTAATCATTCTGGAAATCATTTCTTAGGGAAAAAAATTTGCTGACACTGTTTAGAAATGGGATGTGGTAACTATTATATGGTAAAGCACATGGTGGTATTTTAGTTTTGTTTGGCTGTGCTCAGAGTTTGACTGGAGAGTGAGGGGCAGAAATAGAACCTGGATTGGCCATGTGCAAAGCAAGTGCCCTACCCACTGCACTATTTCTGCAGCCCCAGGAAAATACCTTTTTCTAAATCTGGCAGTGATTTTTCCAATATCTGGAAAGTAAGCAAAATGACAACTAAATGCCCAGGTCAGTAGGCTGCCATCTGTATTTGGTGAATGTGCCCTTTTCATGGATCTTCTAACATTGTTACTTATCAGAAGATAATCTAGACGTTTATCAGATAAAGACAAGCAAAAAAGGGGGGGGCAGCTTGTTCCCAGTATCTCTTTCTTACAAACCCTAATCTTGACTTGTTTAGGGTTGTAGAGAAGATGGAAAGTGCTCCAGGGGACCTGGTCACCAGCGGATAGCATTGTTCCTTCAAGCACCCATTAGGCTGTAATTCATCTTTTCTTTCCAGCTCTTTGCTCTTTTCCTATAACCCCTTCCCCTCTTCTTGTGACCTTGCAGGTGAAAGGCTTTTGAGGATTAGAAATCCATCTTTAGCAAGCAGTGAAACTTGTTTGGAAAAAAATAAGTCAACAGAAATGGGAGAGGTTATACACAGTTTCCTCTGCTTTTGATCTCAGTGAACTCTTTTTTTTCTGTGGCAGTAAAGGTTAAAGAGGAATAAACAGGGTTAGTATTTCTACAAAATAGGACAGTTTCCAGTGTTGGACCCGGTGAACAGACAAGAGGCTGGAAGCTTGCAGGTGGTCAGACTAACTAGTTCTGATCTCGTAAGCACACACAGGCCAAAATAGTGTAATTCACTACTTGCAGGAATACTACTCTGCTTCATGTTAGTCATTAAGCTACTAGTACTAAAAAGACCCAGCTACTCAGTTTCAATTGTCAGGGGAAAAGAGATTTCTTCTACCCTTGGAAATCTGAGAAATGTATCTTTGGGAAGACACAATTAAACATCTAAGGTTGGGCCAGAGGCTGAGGCAGTGAGTTGGCACAACAGTGATGCATAACTGCTGGAAAGCTTCACTGAGACCTGAGTTTCTGGAATTGTGATAACGGGTTCACCATATAACACAAGATCTAATAACCATCAATAGCCCAAGAAGCCCAGCTGAAAAGGAGCCCATTTCTTGGTCCCACCATCGCACCTACTAAAACCTCACTGGGGAGATTTTAGTAAACTCTTGCTGAATTCTGTTCATCTCCTCTCCTCCCATTGACTCTGCAGGACCTTACAAAAAGTGATAGAAAGAGCAAGGAGACCTGGTATAATTAGCCTAAAGAAATAAATACCATCCTTTTGTAAAATAAAATTTTTCCTTTCTTCACACTTAAAAAAAATTTTTTTTAAATTTTGGGGACCACATCCAGCTGTGCTCAGGACTGACTCCTGGCTCTGCACTCAGAGATCACTCCTGGCAGATCTCAGGGGACCGTATGTGGTGCTGGAATTTGAACCCAGGTCTGCCACCTGCAAGGTAAACCCTACTTGCTGTACTATCACTCCAGTCCCCAACAGTGATTTCAAACATTACTTCTCCTGGCTCAGCACCCCACTTCTATCCAGCCATCATCCTCCATCCCCTACACCCACCCCCTACTGTTCCTAGTGATGTAGGCAGGTAGACAGGGAAAGACCCTGGGCAATAAAACTTAGGTCAGCAGAACTTCTGGGAGAAAAATTCTAAAACTGATCTACCCCATGGATACAGAAAACAGACCTGGTATAGACCTTCAGCAGACACTGAGGAGGTTGAACCCCTCCCAATGAAGATCCTCAAACCAGATTAAGGACCTCTTCCTTAATCTGATTAAAATGTGATCCAGCCCGGAGAAGACTCCAGAACTTCCTGATCAAGAGACAACCCGAGAAAAGCCTATAAAAGACGCCTTGAACAAAGCAAGGGTGCTCATATGCTGCCCAAGCCCGTGTGCTGCTTGCGCCCACATGGCCGAGCACATGTGGTGCCCAAGCACCTGTGTCACCCACATCTCCCCTCTTGAGATGTGTCTAATGCTGGGATGTGTGTAGGAGCTCTCTCTGTTCTTGGAGTAGCCCGTGTTCTCTCTTGAGTTTGTTACTCTCTCTCTCTCTTTCTTTCTCTCACTCACTCACTCTCCTCCTCCACATCTTAAAACCCTCCAAATAAAATCTATTTACTTCACTGCATGTCTACTCCTGAAGTTCCATTATGCAAGACAAGACTAGTACCCAGTAACCCTGGGTCCCAGGTGGCAGAGGTGGATGGGGAGAAAGTGACTGTCTTTCTCCTCCCTGCTTCACATAAGTCACCCATGAGACCCACCGACATCACTAGCCTAACCCCAGTTAGTACAAACAACAGAAAGCCTTCAGGTAGGACTTGTTTCCATACTTTCAGAAGTTTCTTCAGTCTTCCAGAGGATCTACCCAAGAAAAATCTGCTTTTTGTCAAAAGTCTCCCAAGCTCTGCACTCTGCAAACTACTAAACATACCTCTGGTCCCAATGGAGAAGCTGTGGTTCTTTGGAGAAAAGTAAAGGCCACCAGAGGCAGAAGTTTTCAGGATTCACTCAGCCCAGGAACTCATAGGAAGTAAAAAAATAAGAGAAGGGGAAGTCAAAAATGGAACTGCTCACAGTAGCTGGCAAGTGTCAACTGAAGCTTCCTCTTTCAGTGCTAAAACTAAAAAACTGTGATCACTCAAGAAAATCCAGGGTTCACTTAAGCAAATCTGAAGATTAAAAATAAAAATTGGGGGCTGAAGAAATAGTTCTGCAGGTAGGGCATTTGCCTTGCACATAGCTGACCCTAGTTTGATGCCTGGCATCCCATATGGTTCCCCCAAGCACCTCCTGAAGTAATTCCTGAGTGCAGAGCTAGGAGTAACCCCTGAGCATCATAGCCAGACGTGACCCAAAAAGAAAAAACAAGAGAGAGAAAAAAAAAGAAAGAAAGATTGAGAACTTAATAGTAGGTAAGGAAAAATTATAAAACATGAAAACTGTCAAATAAAAAAACAGTGATCAAAAAGCACCAATAATATATATGCATATATATAGAAAGAAAGAGAAAGATTTGGGAACCCTGGCTAATGCAGACAGAGGGACAGAGATGAATAAAGTGAAGGAAATAGGATAAGTTTATTGGGGTGCACTCTGGGGCAAACATCATGAACCTCTGATGAGGCTGGAGTAGAACCACACCCAGGGAGAGACTAAAGGGACTTTTAAGTTGTCTTGGGCAGGAAAAGGGGAGAAGGGAACAAAGACCAATAAAACCGGTGTGCTTGGTCTGGCTCCCATTTTCTGTACGGGGGTTGATGGTGGGGAATCATGGAATGCAATCTGGTGGCTTCCTGGCCCCAGGTGAGCATAAGTCCTGTCATCCTCTGCTTCATGAGTGGAGGGGAGAAGGCAGATGGAATAGAGAAGGGATTGCTAAGAAAATGATGGCTGGAGGAACCAGTTGGGATGGGAGATGCATGCCGAAAGTAGATAAAGGAACAAACATGATGACATCTAAATGTCTGTGTTGTAAGCTATAATGCCCAAAAGTAGAGAGGGAGTATGGGGAATATTGTCTGCTCTAGAGGCAAGGAGAGGGTGGGAAAGGGGGTGGATACCCGGGATATTGGTGGTGGGGAATGTGCACTGGTGGAGGGATGTGTGTTTGATCATTGTGAGACTGTAACCCAAACATGAAAGCTTGTAACTATCTCACGGTGATTCAACAAAATAAAAAAAAAAAAGTCCTGTCTTCCTCGATGAGTACAGGGTAATCTTTGATTCCAGAAATGCTATATATATATATATATATATATATTATATATGTGTATATATAGTATATATGTGTGTATGTGTGTATATATAGTATATATGTGCGTATGTGTGTATATTAAATAATTTATATAACTTAAAGTTATTCTAAAGTATTAAAACAAAACTACTGAAGAATAAGAATTATAGGGGCCGGAGCGATAGCACAGCAAGTAGGGCGTTTGCCTTGCACGTGGCCGACCCGGGTTCGATCCCCAGCATTCCATATGGTCCCCCAAGCACCGCCAGGCGTAGTTCCTGAGTGCAAAGCCAGGAGTAACCCCTGAGCATCGCTGGGTGTGACCCAAAAAGAAAAAAAAAAAAGAATAAGAATTATAAAAACCTACAAAAGCAGTAAAATTAAATGAGAACTAAAAGGAAACTTTGTATGTTCATTCAAGCAGGAATCAATATTCAAAGTCTAATACCAATACATGACAATTAGAGTGATCAACCTTATAAATGAAAACAAAAAGACTACAATTAGCATTGTACCAAATGCATAATTCTCTTTAGGATTGGAAATATATTAAGAAACATCTCATGGGGCTGGAGTGATAGCCAGTGGGTAGGGCGTTTGCCTTGCACGCAGCCGACCCGGATTTGAATCCCAGCATCCCATATGGTCCCCTGAGCACTGCCAGGGGTGGTTCCTGAGTGCACAGCCAGGAGTAATCCCTGTGCATCACCAGGTATGACCCAAAAAGCAAAAAAAAGAAAAAGGAAACATCTCAACACTCAGCAATTATATTCATTGTTGGGTCCTGTGTAGATCCTGCCACAAGGTTGAAAGTGTAAGTATTAGAGTCAAAAAACTAAAGCCACTATTTGTAGAGTTCATGGCAGTTTATAGAGAATTCAAATTAAATTTAGATAAAAAAACTATTAGAACTAATGTGGAGCAAGGTCATAGGACTCGTGGACAATATTGAAAGCTAATTATATCTTATAAATAAGTAGTGAATAATAAGAAAATTATTATTCAGGAACCAAGGATATAGCTCAAGTAGTACCAGCCCTGGGTTTAATCATCAGCAACCATGCTGCAGAAGTGTCACAAGTGAAGGTCCTTGAGCATCACACAAATGATCATATATTACACAGTTAAAAATCAGGAAAAATAATAGTGTTACAAATAAAATTAACAGAAGCTAGATAGTATGAAGACTTAGGCCCATACTTACATGTGACTGACCCTGGAAGAGGGAATATACTGGCACCACAAGTGCTTGGGCATCACATGTACTTGGCCACATGGAGACAAGAAGCACATGGACCAGGGTAGCATAATGTACCCTTCCCTTGTTAAATTGGCTTTTATAGTGTTTTTTCCCAAACTGCCTCATGTCTAGCTTGAACTTAGGTACAAATCTGTTGTTAGGGTGGTTGCCAAGCGGGTAGAGTTGGGTGTTGGGGCTGGACTGAGCTATCAGGGTGAGCCCATGTATACTGTACCGTACTATGGACAGGAACATAGCGACCCATGAAAATGGGTGAGATTTCTCGTGTGTCCTGACTGTTTTGGATGAAGCTGAATGTTTTCCCCCTTCAAGCTGCCTTCAGAAAAATAATTTCAGTATATTGAAAAGAGCAGTTTTCCTTCTCTAACAGAAGCCTGGCTGATCTTTGACATGCATATCTCCAGTATTAGCCAGGCCTGAACTTTGAGATTGCAAAATGCAGGCTTGGACCCAGCCTAGTCTTTGGGATGTAGATTTCAGATGCCCGCCCAGTTTGTATTTGAAGTGGCAAGCACAGCCCAGTATTTGGGATGTAAATCCAGGTGCCTATAGCCCAAGAAAGGTTTCAGTTTTGGTTTTGTATCCAGGTGCCTGTAGAAGGTTTCAGTTTTGATTTTGTATCTTCTCAGTTCTGTATCTTTTTCACGAGGCTACAGGCCTACCAGTACAAGGAAACAATATGTTTCCGCAGTCTCAATGTTCTCCCTGTAACTTCTTTTGATGCCTTTTGTGATGTCACTGTATTGTGCCCTTTAGAGGTACCATGATCAATAAAAGGAGGTCCCGGGGCTCTCTACCTTTGCCAAGAGCCAGAGAGAGCCTTGTACCTCCATGAAACATATTTCTTCCACATTCCTTATCTCAGCACCTCTGACCACACGAACGTTCACACAACAGTTGGGAATGGTTGGTGGTCTTCTTTTAAATTTCTTTCCTTGGTCTTTGTTCCTTCTGGAGCTTCTCTCAGAGGAGGGTCCAGCATGGGTCTGTTGGCACCAGGTTAAGTCTGACTAGACCTTAATTCTTGTGTCTCAGGTGGACTTTTTGCAGCCTTAGGGTTAGTGATTTTATTATTTCCCGAAAATTTCATTGCAGTGGATACCCTCTCCTGTCTATCTGCCTACCTTCACTATCACTCAGATGTTCAGAGGTGAGAAAATGAAACGTCCAAATATATAAACCTGTGTCATGAGACAAAGTCCAGAATTACATTTCAGGTATTTTTTTTTGTAAATTGAAGCTGCTTAGTTTTATACTCTTTTGAAGAAAGAACTATATTTGGAGACATAAATGAAGAAACAGAGGGAGGAAGGAAGAAGGAAAGGAGGGATGAAGGGAGGGATGTGGGAGAGGAAAAAGGGAAAGAAGAAAGAAAGAAAGAAAGAAAGAAAGAAAGAAAGAAAGAAAGAAAGAAAGAAAGAAAGAAAGAAAGAAAGAAAGAAAGAAAGAAAGAAAGAAAGAAAGAAAGAAAGAAAGAAAGAAAGAAAGAAAGAAAGAAAGAGAGAAAGAGAGAAAGAAAGAGAGAGAGAACGGAAAGGAGGGAAAGAATGGCCGGAACAATAGTAGCACACAGTGTGTTTGCCACTCACATGACTAACCTGCGTTAGAATCCCATCACTCCATATGGTCCTCAAGCTCCACCAAGAATGACCTCTAAGTGAAGAGCCAGGAGCAAGCCCTGAGCACCACCAGGTGTCACCCACTAACCCACTTCCAAAAATGGAAGACTGTGGTGCACTACATGTTGTTTTTCGTGTGTGTGTGTGTGTGTGTGTGTGTGTGTGTGTGTGTGTGTGTTGGGCCACCCAGAGTACTAGGGGCTACTGCTGGATTTGTGCTGGGATTTCCTCAAGAATGCTCAGAGGATTTATGAGGTATTGGGGATCAAACCAGGTCTCTGGAATGCAGAGCATGAACTCAGCCCTGTGAGCTCTCTCCATAGCCCTTATCTGTTGCTTTAAAGTATCTTTGGAATCTATTTGAGCCCCAAAGTAATTCATAGCATTTCTTTTTGCATTTGGTATTAAATGGTAATCGAAGCAGGCAGTAAGGGCAAACCTAATATCAATAGTTAAAGGGCTTATTATACTTAGGAGGGGCACCAAGGATTTCTTTCATTCTTTTTTTGTTTAGCTAGCAATGAAGAAAATAAAACTTTTCATTGAATGAAAAAAAATGGTATGCCTAAAACAGAATTATTATTAACTATGAGCAAAAAGCAGTATATCTTAGAATTTACCTAATATAATTTACAGTGTATATCAAACCCCTTGAATAACAATTATTTAAAACAATCGTTGAGCTTAAATCTCATCTTATGCCTCTGTAGTAGGAAGTGCTGCTCAGGGTTAAGTCATTTAGCTCTGATCTGGGACCTGCACAGGAAAGCACAAGTCAGAGAAATAAATAATAAAAGAAAGCTTATTAGGTAGTGGTAGACATTTGAGAATTAGAATACAACCATTATTTTTAAGTAAGGCAGTTTACTAAAAGTAACACTAAATACTCAAAGAACCAGAGAATATGCTTACTCCAGAGACAGTAGTGCCATTCTACACAGTTTTCTAGTTGTATAGGTTTATGAATACTGCACCTCAATAAGAAATGAGATATTCATGATGCTTTAGAAAAGAGAGAGGGTTTGGGGGTTGTGATTTCCCAGAGTCTAGAGGCTACCCAGACTCATTTCTATCTGTCATTTTCTGAGGTTGCCATGGCAACTATAAATCATAATAGCAGTAGCCACTATTATTTTTTTAAATCATAAGAATGTATTACAATGTGTATATAATGAAGTTAGAAATCATAGTAGGGGTATGATGCCATCAACAGGCCAAGCTGTACCTGCAGGGTGAGTGCATCAGCAGCCTGATACCCCAAAATTTCCACTGTTTCCTTGAACAGACCCCAACAATTTGGGACCAAGTTTACCAAGAAATTAAATGGCCAAAAGTTATGTATGTGGGAGTCAGGACCACAAACCACCTCCGACTCTGCTACACAAGCTCATGTATTGGCCTTATTTCAGAGACCCATAGATAATCTCAAAAGACACCAAAAGGCACCGTTAATCTCAGACCCACGCATGACTGAACAGACTGGGGTAAATTAGAGGAGGACAGATTGGTCTGTGCCTGCCCAACCAGAGACCCAGCAGCTGTGTGCTTCCACAATCCAAAATTGCCACCATTCCCCGGCCTGACTCCACCGTCTCAGAACAGACCTTACCAAGATGGATCACTTGTATCACTTGTCATCCTGTTGAGTTTTGATTTGTTTGAGACCAGTAATGTCTCCATTTGTCCCTGTCGAGTGCTAGTGTAGCCCAATGATATCTGCTCACTCCAGAAACAGGAAGAGCCTCAAACAGTTCATTCAGGGTTTTGACTAGGAAGTCTGACCATCTCGTTGGTGGGCAGCCACGAGGTCTTTGATGTCCCGTGGAATCCAGTCGATAACAACTGTAGTCAACGATAATCTCTGAATCATATTACATGTGCAGCCCATCTGATTTTTGATACCTTGGCAAATGAGACAGCGTCCCTGATTCTTGACCATCGACAGAGGTCTGAACTCCGGATTCCTTCTCTCACTTGAGTGAAGCATGATACTCCTAGCATAGCTCTTTCGATTCCTCTTTGGGATATCCGAATAGCATTCTCATCCTGTTTTCATAGGGCCAAGTCTCTGAGACATATGTTAGTGCAAGAAGAACGGTGGAGTCGAAAAGTTTTGCCTGGAGCCAGAGGTTCTTTGTCCTCTTAACCACTTCTTCGATGCTCTTGAAGGTGCTCCATGCTGCTCTCTTCCTCCTGTGCAGTTCTGGCTCCAAGTTGTTCCTCATGTTGAGTTCTCAACCCAGGTACACATAGCTGCTGCATTCGGAAATGTTTGTTCCAGCTAGAGCAAATGGAACATCCGGGACTAGTTCGTTCTTCATGAACATTGTTTTGGTGAGATTCAGCTGCAGTCTGACCTTTCCACACTCAGGGTCAAAGTTGGCTAGCATTGTGCCACTTAGTTAATGTTTATTTCTCCAACCCCCTTTTAATTCTTTATATAAAAGCCTAAAAGAAATTTAACTTTATATAAGGTTCACGACCCGATGATGACCAAGGGCACCGGTGCCAGTCTTGACAGTGCTCCACTGGGACATGGGAGGCAGGACTCCAACTCACGGCCTCACACATTCTAGCCAGGTGCTCTACTGCTTGAGCTATCTCTCTGGCTCCACTGTTTTCACTAGATTGAATTAGGTTTAGGAAGATTTGGTAGTAACAATGCCAAAAGGATCTCAACAAGTTCAATGAAGATATATTCCCCACCCCCACCCCCCCACACACACACTTCCTCACCGAAGAATAGGGATTTTTGTTGTGGTTTTCGTTCTGAAAACATTGACATTCCTACTGCTGTGGGGTGAGAGCTTACCCAAGAAGTCTCAAGTGCACTTGTTTGCCCATTAAAGAGCCTTTATTAACCTATAGGGGCTGCCGAGCCTGAGAATAAGGTCTCAGTGCAAAGAACAGCTCCAAACCAAAGTCCAAGCAAAGTTTAAAACATTTCTTATTGCACTCTGCCTGGCTACATCAATCAACTTTGTCATTAGCTAAAGCAAGCAAGCACAATTTGACAGTACAGAAACCAGATGCTCATGGTTAGCCTCGAATAGTTAAAGAATTTGCTACTTGGTAGCTGAAAAAACAATATGTGATGGTGACATTGTTTGGACTCAGATTTTCTCTGAGCATTTTGTCCCTGCATCCTTGAAGTGCCTCATCCTGCTTCCCAGTTGTTAGCAGCCACCTATTTTTCTGTTAACTTTGGGTCACTTCATTACATTACAAAGTAAAGCTGACCAAGGCAATGAAAAAAAAGAAAATAAACATTTTTCTACATCGTGGTCTATAAGTTACACAATTTTATTTCTAATTCTTAATATATGACTGAAATAGTAATCTGGATAAACTTCAGTTAAAATTAAATTTCAATAAAACTGAATTATAAAGATAGGTGAAAAGAGAAGCTATGAATACTTATTTAATAAAAAACAATTTAAAGATAATTCTTTAATCATTATTTTTGAAGGGCTGGTGTGATTGTATACTGGTAGGGCATTTGCTTGCATGTGGCAGATCGGAGTTCAATGCCTATTATCCCATGTGGTCCCTGAGCACTGCCAGTAGTGCTTCCTGAATGCAGATCCAGGAGTAACCCCTGAGCATTGCTGGGTGTGACCCCAAAAAGCAAAACAACAACAACAAAAACTCAGATGTTTTCTATTGTTTTTCTCTGTGGAGGGAAGAGAGTGGTCCACACACAATAGTACTCAGGCTAATCCTGGCTCTGTGCTCAGCAATGACTCCCGCCCACACGCAGTGCCAAGAAGCAAGTCAGGGTTGCTCACATGGAAGACAAGTGCTTTATCTCCTACAGTATCTCACAGGCCCTCATCACATGTATTTCAAAACAAAACAAGAGTTATAATGTTGAAAATAAACTGATATGCATTCTAAAAATATTTATTTGGTTCACCCTGAGAAAGTAATAGCTGAAAAATCATACTGGATTATGGTTATCATGATAGGTGGCATACTAAACACAGCTGCTCTATTTTAACAATATTGCATCAAATAAATTCCAAGTTTTTTTTTGCGGGGGGCAAATGAGTTTTTTGGCCAAAGCAGAATTCCAAAGGATTAAGTAGAATTATAATGTGATTCTGTGATACACACATATGCACATAGATGTATAAGTATGCACACACACACTTATTTATCCAGGGCAATCAAAGGTAGTCGATAGCAGCACAAATCATTCTAGGATCTAAAACTAAGCTTTGGTTAAAAGTAAGCCTAGACCTAGTATCTAAATATTGAATGTAATCAAAGTAGAGAGAGAGTAATGTGGAAATTATCTGCCACACAGGAAGGGGAGGGTTTGGGATGGGGAGTATACTGGAGTTTTTGGAGGTAGATAATGTGCACTGGACGACGGATGTTTCATCATTGTATGACCGAGACTTAAACTCTAAAGCTATGTAACTTCTTTCATGATGATTCAATAAATAAATTTGTTAAAAAATAAAAATAATAACCCTAAACCTCTGAAGGTAAAAAAGCAGTTTTATGAGACAATGATATGGGTGATATGTTCCAGTAAGTATACAAAATTTTATTATTTATTTCAAATGCAAGCCCTTTGTATGTACATAACAATTATTCTGTCATAATACCAGCAAGTGTGGGACACTTTTCCTAATGGTATTAAGAGAATAAATAGCATATTATTCAAGATTACACTGCTAGTATGTGGAGAGAGAATATTTGAGTTAAGACAGACTATACTAAAAGACTTCCCTCTAGTACATAATATAGTTTTTCTAAAATTTATAAATGATGGTCTTTCTAGGTAATTAATATACCACTAAGGACCCATTCATTCATCAGTGAAAGACTTGACTCCTACACAGAAAAATAATAAACAAAAGTGTTAAAAGTATTCCAGTACCCCAGCATCTTTTGTCAATGGGAGAGAAAACAAAAATTGCAAGCTTTTGGCAGTGCTATTTCTTCAATACCTCAGTAGTGGTCTTTTTTACCTTGGAGGAAGAGGGCGGGGGTGAGGCATCAATTTCTATTGCAAACAGAGAAAATGATGAACAAAGATTTCTCCTAATGTAAACATAGTAAAAGCATGGAACATGGAAAAGTTTTTACTTTATTAATAAATGACAGCACAGCGATTGAGCGTTCGCCTTTCATGCAGCCGACCTGAGTTTGATTCCTCCGCCGCTCTCGGAGAGCCCAGCAAGCTACCGAGAGTATGGAGCCCGCGTGGCAGAGCCTGGCAAGCTACCCGTGCATATTGGATATGCCAAAAAAAACAGTAACAATAAGTCTCACAATGAGATATGTTACTGGTGCATACTCAACAAATCGATGAGCAACGGGATGACAGTGACAGTGACAATAAATGACAGATGTTCAAATAAAAAAAATTACAGGTCACAGCACCCACACATTTTGTGAACTCGCAGTAAACACTTTATTAATGAATGACACATTCAAATAAAGCAATTACAGAATAGAAAAGATGAAGGAATAGTACAACGTATATTCTACTGGAGGCACCCAAAGCAAGCAATATTGAAGCCAGAGATGTAGTACAGCAGTTAGGGTGCTTGCCTTGCACATGGCTGACCTGATGGTCCCCTGGTACAGGACAGAGTCATTCCTGAGTGCAGAGTAAGAGTAACCACTGAGCATTACTGGGCCAGTTTCTCCCCCCACCCCCACCAAAAACAAACAAACAAAACAAACAAATAATGCTACAATGAAAATGTGGCAGTGTGTGGTAGTTCAAGAGCTTGGTGTACCAAAGTTATTGGGCCAGAACAGTTCATAAGATTAAAATATGGGAATACTTTGTCAGTAAAGGAACACGAGGAGAATTTATACATGAGAAACCTGTGGTCTGTTACATTGAAAAACGAGACTGTGTGTGCCTCATAGTCAACAAATACCCCAATACGACAGGGAGGATTAGTCACAGAAAGAGTCACGATCCCAGAATCAGACGTAGAAGTGTTCACAAAAACTTTATACTCAGAATAATTCTGTAACCCTATAACCCAATAGCCAAATTGAGGGTCATATAAAAGGTTCTGTTTAATTGGTAGAGGATGGGGGGTCTAGACTCCATGAAAATCATTGGGGGCCCCCAAAAAACCCAGTTAAATGAATAAATTTTTTATAGAATTGAGAGGATTTAATTGATGTGATTTGACATACCCCCACCATCCATTCATGTTTGTCTGACACATCTACCTCCCAGTAACACTTTCCCGATTCAATAGCTTCAGAGCCCAGAACATAATTATCACAACCACCTCCCGTGAACTCCTTTTGCTACACATCTCACTCATCTTTCATCCAAAGAAAGGGTAAAATCACGGTTATTGTCAGGAACTTTCAGAGTCATCTGAACAGTAGAAGAATTAGAAGATTCGTGAGGAAAATGCTTTCACGTAATATTCTAAGAGGGATCTTGAGAATTATTTAAGTGGGAACTAGGACAAATTTTTTTCTTATTTATTTTATATTTCATAATCATAAGCAACTCTGCAATCCAGCTAGACTTGGAGGTAACAGGTGTAGGAAACAGTGGAACCGAGAGAACCGCAGGGAGAGTACAGGGACCAGAGGGCATTCAGAGCATGTGGGGGACAGGGTGCTCGCCAGAGCTGCAGAAGGAAGGAATGGTCTGGTAGTCGAGAAAATGAGAGCCTTTAGACTTGTCCGCAGTTGTATATCGTGATGTTTCTGGGCATGCTGTTCCAGTACCCAACACTCTCTATAGTCTTCACGATACTCATGCCCTCCGTCACCATGCCGAACACCACATGCTTGCCATCCAACTGCTCAGCCTTGGCAGTGCAGATGAAGAACTGGGAACCATTGGTGTTGGGTCCAGCATTTGCCATGGACAAGATGCCAGGCCCCGTGTGTTTCAGGATGAAATTCTCATCGTCAAACTTCTCTCCGTAAATGGACTTGCCACCCGTGCCGTTGATGTCCCCACCCTGGCACATGACTCCAGGGAAGATGCGGTGGATGCAGGAGCCCTTGTAACCAAAACCCTTCTCACCAGTGCACAGCGCGCGGAAGTTCTCTGCAGTCTTCGGGACCGTGTCGGCGAACAGCTGGAAGGACACGCGGCCCAGCAGCATGCTACCAAGCGCGATGTCGAAGAACACGGTGGGGTTGGCCGGGATGAAGCGCACGATCACCGAACGCGGCACGAGCCTGGGTGGCGGCACCAATACCGGCGGCGGCGGCGGCAGCTGCAAAGGCCCAACTAGGACAAATTTTACTTAGTTATTGGAGAGAATAACAATGCAAAAACAATAACATATTCATTTTTGAAGGGGAAATATGAGTCTTAAAACATGAGATCTAAAAGAAAATTTAAGGGCTGGAGTGATAGCACAGTGGATAGCACATTTGCCTTGCACGCGGCTGACCCGCGTTCGATTCACAGCATCCCATATGGTCCCCTCAGCACCGCCAGGAGTAATTCCTGAGTGCACAGACAGGACTAACTCCTGTGCATTGCTGGGTGTGACCCAAAAAGAAAAAATATATAAAAAAATAAAAAATAAATAAAAGAAAATTAAAAATTCTCAGTACTATGTGAACAGAATTTGATGATAATGAGATTTTTCCTTACCCCAGTGCTGTTGGCTATCTCTCAGTTCTGAAATGGAAAAATAGTGTTAAATACAAGAAAAGGAGAGAGAATTAAAATTTAACCCCACTGCATACTTTGGATGATAGAGAGGTAATGAACTGGTACATAAAAATAGAATCTAACTCCTAACCACATCTCATTAAATAGGGAAATATCTAACGGTAGTAGCCTCCATCTTCCTCTTCTTTAAAAAATTTTTTTTTATTAAATCACGGTGAAATAAACTGTTTATATCAAAGTTGCTCAAGATGGGTTTCAGTCTAACAATGTTCTAATACCTGTCACTTCACTAGTATACATTTTTCACCAACAATGTCCCCAACCTCCGTCCTGTCCTTCTGCCCCCACTCCCAGTCTACCTCTATGGTAGGCACCTCAGCACTTGTCTCCACAGCCAATCTCTCTCAGTGTCTCTCTCACTCAGTGTCTTTCCATTCAGTCTCTCTCTCTCTCTGTTTGGGAATTATGCTTGTGCTACAGGTACACAAACCCTCTGATTTATACGATAACCCTGATACAAGGTTATCCTTTCACCTACTTTCAGCGCTCAATTCTTGTCCAGAGTGATTATGTCCAACTGTCATTGTCAGTGTTCCCTTCTCCATTCTAACTGCCCTCTCACTCTTCTTCCCATTTCTGACAAGCTTCCAACCGTGGACCAGTCCTCCTGGTTCTCATTTCTGTTGTCTTTGGATAAAAGTCTCATACTGTGCTTTTTATATACCACAAATAAATGTAATCATTCAATGTGTGTCTCTCTCCTTCTGACTCATTTCATTCGACATGATACTCTTCATGTCCATCCATGTATAAACATCTCATTTCTTCAAGAGTAACTTCATTATTTCTGGTGGCTGTAGAATATTCCATTGTGTAGATGTATCATAGTTTCTTTATCTAATAGTCTGTTCTCGGCTACTTAGGTTGTTTCCAGATTCTGGCTACTGTGAATAGTGCTGCAATAAACATAGAAGTGCAGATGGCAGTTCTGCTGTGTGTTTTTGGCTTCTGAGATATATTCCCAAACGTGGTATAGCTAGGTCATACGGAACTTTAATTTCTAGTTTCTTGAGGAAACTAGACAACAATGACCTTACTGTTTTCCAAAACAGGCTGGACCAGTTGACATTCCCACCAACAATGAGAGTCCTTTTATTCCCGCACTGGTTGTTCTTATTCTTTTTGACATGTGCCAGTCTCTGTGGTGTGAGATATCTCATTGTTATTTTGATTCGTATCTCCCTGATGACTAGCATACATCTTCCTCTTGTCTCCTCTGTTCTCGACTGGAAATTAAATCCTCTTCCCCATTTAGCACATACCATCACAAATCCCATATTCATCAACTTAATCTACTAGTACTTACCATAAACTGCTTTCAGTATCCCACTCAAATCAGTAGCTTGAAATACTTTATGATCTTTCAGAGAAAAAGGTTTTGGATTTGTCAGAGTCAAGTTCTCACTCCTAAGGGTGACAAAAACTGATCAGATCTGATATACTGTCCCTTCAAAAATACTGACCAGATCTATTCACCGCAATGATGCACTTAAACTCTCCTCCTGGAGACCAGGGCAGATAACAGAGTCCAGACCCTGAAGCTAGAAAAGCTAAGATCATTTCTAACTACCTTCCCCAATTGCCCTCTGTGTGAACCATTTTTCATGCAGAAACATTTTTCCACTTCTGAATTTCTTTTTATTTTCTAGAATTCATATGAAGTAATGGATCTAGTAAACCAAGACAAAAATTGTGTAGAGAAGTCTGCTGGATGTGGCATTCAGCGTAGGGACAGAAAAGTGAGGTGATGGAAACTGGTTCCTGATCTGCAGCACATGAAGTGTGAAGATACAGGATGGAGAAAATCAAATCTTCAAAATATTTTCCCTAGGAGATAAACTCTCAGAAGAAAAATTTAAGACATTAATTTCTCTGAAAATAGCTATAAATACTTAAAGTATAATCTTATAAGCTCATGTAGCTGAGCAATCTGGAAAGAACTGATGCTGGTAGGTTGGAATGCCAATGTGAAGTGCACCTTTCGTTTGTATTTACAATGATATACATAAAGGGCTGGAGCAGTAGCACAGTGGGAGGTCATTTGCCTTGCAAGCGGCCGACCTGGGTTCGATTCCTCGTGCCTCTCGGAGAGTCCAGCAAGCTACCAAGAGTATCCTGCCCGCACAGCAGAGCTTTGCAAGCTTCCCGTGGCATATTCGATATGCCAAAAACAGTAACAACAAATCTCACAATGAAGATGTTACTGATTCCCGCTTGAGCAAATCGATGAATGAACAACAGAAGGACAGTGCTACAGTGCTACATACATAAAGTATGTGACCAGGATGGATAACATCTTTGCAGCAGAGATGATATATTTCTTGGTAAACAGAAATTTACAGGAAAACTTTCTTTCATTCTCAGGGAAGAACTGAAAATATGAGAGAGTTGGATCCAAAAGATAATGGAGGTTGGGAGGGAGCAAGCAGAGTTTTTGTGTTTGCCTTGCATGTGGCAGACCCAGGTTTGATCCTAGCACCCCAAATGATTCCCTGAGACAGCTAGGAGTGATCCTTGAGCTCAGAGCCAGAATTAAGCCCTAAGTCCTGCCATGTGTCCAGAACCCTTCACCCACCCCACCCCCAAAATTATATGAGAGAAAATACAAGGGGTAAAGTGCTTGCCTTCTTTCTACAACCCCAAGTGCGATCCAAATTGCTGCATTTGGTTCTGAGGACTGGAAAGGGTCAGTCCTGAGCACAGAGCCAGGGAGTCCAAGGCACCACTCAATGTGATTCCCAATAAACAAAAGCAAAATAAATTATAAGAAAATGAGAACAGGTGCAGATGATACTAGAGAAGACAGAAATTGAATGATCTACCTTTGTTAAAGACATTAGAGAGTTAAAGAGGCAGTTAAGGGGGGCAGAGTTATAGTACAGCAAGTAGGGCATTTGCCTTGCACACACTGAACCTGGGATTAATCCCAGAAACCGATATGGTTCCCCAAGCACTGCAGGAGTGATTTCTGAGTGCAGAGCCAGGAGGAACCCCTAAGTATAGCTTGAGGTGAACCCCCAAAAATAGTTTACCAAGAAAAAAAATAGAGGCAGTAAAATGAAACACCCACAACACATAGAACTGAACAAAATGAAAGACAGGATGAAGCCGGTGACTTGCATAAGGCTCAGCAGTCACTGGATCTTATCCAGTCAGAAATTGTCAAAGCTTCTGGAGTGTCACTGAGAATAGTAATGGGCGCCCTGGAATGGAGGCTTCTGAGAGAGAGACAGTGCCTGTACATCTAAATCAGACTTTACATATTTACAGCAGCTTCTTCAAGAGAAAGACCAACAACTCTCAAAGGAGAAATAGCACAGGGTACAGAGTGAAGTGATTGGCATGCTATTCGAAAATTACAGAAGGCACTGTATTATATTTTACCAAATTTCAGCCTTATTTATGCTTTCACTCTTTCTACTTTGTCAGAAAACGCAGAAGTTTGTCATTTCTAATCCTTCTTAGCCTATGAATTTAAAGAGAGAAACCCCAACTCTGTAGATACCTTTAGTGTTTAGTTTTATAATAAACACCATTTGAATAATTAGACTTTTACATTCCTGAAGATAAACACCCAGTCGTTAATCTTATTTTGCTCAAAAATTGTTCAGAAGATCAAAACTGGTAAAGACAATGTAAAACATAATAACACTTTAACTGATGTTGCACACTGTTTTAACACTCTGAGCAGTAACTGCCTCTGACTTCAACTCAAGAAAACACCTCTCGGTTGCTAATGTATCAGTTTTTGTAATGGATAAAGAATGATAATTATTTTTTGAAAAAGGGGAAGTCTTTGTAAATATTCTAAATATCTAATTTTGGATATTTAGTAAATTAAACAAACATTTTCCTACCTTAATTCAAATATCTGAGTTAGCTACAGAAACAGAGTAAAATTAAGTCATCACAAGCATTCTGAGGTCACATCTCTAAAAGTGTCACTCATCCGAACTCTGTAGCATCCTCTCAAAAAATTCTTTACCAACAAATCCATTCTCAATACTTAAGAGATCAGACAAGCCAAGATTTGTGAATATGTATCTCATATAAAACTACGGAGAATTATAGTTTACTCTTATTCATCATCTGATGACTGCAATGATATTAAATTTCTTTTCATTGCACAAAAGGACCATTTCTGATCTTCCATACATACCTTTTTAGGACATCATCCACATTCTAGGGAGAAAAGAGAAAATATGAGCCTAGAAATAATAAACGGACTCCACTTAAAGGGCTTCATCACATTCTCACTACTGCTTCATGAAATAGAACAGACCCAGTGACCTGATACTTAGTTCATGAGGGAAACAAAACATTAACAAAATTACAGGGGTGCAGGGGGGAAAGACTTCCTTACAGAATTAAAATAAAAATTTCTGAGGCTGCATAGCATTGGCTTTTGTTGAGTCAGTGATCCATATTAAGGTGCTGGAAGGAGGGTCTGGGAAGATCGTATAGCAAGTAAGCAGCTGCCTTGCATGCAGTGAATCTAGGTTCCATCCGATTGCCAGCATCCCCTATGGTGCCCTGTGCATTGCCAAGAGCAATTCCTGAGTGCAGAGCCAGGAATGACCCCTGAGCATCGCTGGGTGTGGCCCCAAAACACAAATCAAAACTAACCAAAAGGGCCATAGGGATTAATGCTTGCCTTCCACACAGCTGACCCATGTTTGATCTCTAATACCACATATGTGTTTGATCCCCTGAGCCCTGCCAGGAGTGATCCCTTGTAGACCTAGGAGTAAATCCGGAATACTTCCAGGTTTGGCCTAAAAACCAAGCAAACAATCAAAAACACAAGGTTCATGTCAATAGTAGCACTTTGCGGAATCAGTGATGAAGAAGGTTTTTCTACAATTAATTCAATATCAATATGAAGTAGACCAGGATAAGAAATGAAATATTATCATTAGAGAAAAACTATAAAAATTTAATAACCTATATTGGAAAGGTGAAAAGCTGAAATTAAAAATTTATTCTTGAAATATATGTTTAGAAGATATAGTATACTATCAACCAGATTGACCTAATTTACATAATTTAACCATCTCATTTAATTGATTCAAAAGACACATCTTCCAGAGTGGGTCTAGAAAAGCACTCAGAAAAAAATATATTTTAGAGCATAAAAAATCAATATATTTAAATATATGTATACATATACATGTATATGATATCTTTCATTAGAAATAAATTTTGAAACCTATAGTGAAATAAAATAGTAAATTATCAAGAATTTGTTACAATAACTTGCTTTAAAAATAATTTATAAGTAAAAATTTTGGGAATTTGAAATTATGCTAGACTAAATGAAATAAAAAACAATCATATAGTAAGAACTACAGCTATAGCCATGTATTGTATCATTAAATACTCTCTTAGAAAAAAAGCGTCAAAAAGTTTTCCAAGTTTCCAATTTAAAATATCTAAAGTAACAATAATAATAAATCCAATCATATGTACATACACAGAAAATAATAATGGTAGTCCAAAAATAAATATTAGAAACATTTTGAAAAGACCTTAAGCAAGGTCTGTTTTGAGGCTGGCGTGATAGTACCGAGGGTAAAGCAACATTAGGAATAATTTCTGAGCAGACCCAGGAGGAACCCTGGAGTATCAGCTGGTGTGGCCCCCAAACTACAGGAACAAAACAACCATAATAACAAAAAAGGCATGTTCTTGAAAACCAATAAAGTTGATAAAACAACTAGATTAAGAAATAGAAAAAAATTAATCATCCAAATAAAAATAAGAAGGCTATTATTAAAGGGTTTTCTTTCTTTCTTTCTTTCTATCTTTCTTTCTTTCTTTCTTTCTTTCTTTCTTTCTTTCTTTCTTTCTTTCTTTCTTTCTTTCTTTCTTTCTTTGCTTTTGGCTTTTTTCCCTAATATTTGGCCCTCACTTAGCTATACTCAGGGTTGACTCCTGGCTCTCCTCAGAATTTTTCCTAATGATGCACAGAGGATTGATTATACATGGTGCTGGAGATCAGACACAACTTACATGTGTGAAAAGCAAGCACCTCACTCATAATATTGTCTCTGTGGTTCTGAGGGATCTGTATAAATTAATGATGTAACAAGGAATTTTAAGACTAATTTTATTTCTACGATAGCTGAACAAATTCCCACAAAAGGTAATACTGACAAAAATAAACTCAGAAACACTAAAAAAAAGTATATACCTGATACAAGTAAAAACAAAAATATACATTCAATATTAATAAAAAAAAAAAAACCTGAGATAGCTACATGGTGAATTCTGCTGAATAAAGAAAAAGTATTACTGTCATTCACAAATTATTTTTAGAAAACAGGAAAAGAAGGAAGGATTCTATCGGTGTGAAAAATACATTCCAGAATATGAAGTGTATTTGCCGATGGCAAATGCTGGAAAATGATTTATCCAGTAACTGCTTTACACTACTGGTTCCCAGGTAAGGGTAATCTACACAGTACCTCAAACACATTGGATCTGTGATCTAATGTTTTCCCTGTGGTTGATAACTTAATATAAATGAGATTTTTCTCTTGTTACTTGGGCTTTTAACTGTTTCCATAGCCTTTGAAATAAATGCAGGGAAGTAGTACTACAGGTAGAAAGAATCTTAGTGTCAGAGCACAGCAATAAAGATGGGAAAGAAAAAAAGATTCTCATTTCTCTCAAATCTCTGGGTCTGGTATTGCTTCCCAAGTCTTACATGCAGCATGTCTCTTGGTGATGCCTGTAGTTTGAGCTCCAGATCCGAGATGAGACCTCTCGTGAACTCGCTCTGTTGAACCAGGTCATTCTCAGACTCTGCCAGGTCATGGAGAATTATTTTCTCTTCTTCCCTCAGCTTTTGCAGCAACTTTTGTTCCTTCAAATCCAGAACATCTCTTACTTCTTTAAATGCTTTCTGGATACTTTGAATCTCGTTTTCTATTTGATTCTTAAAGAAGGAGAAAGAGATAAAGGTACTCAGGATATAAGGCAGAGACTGGGAACCAGAGGAATATAACTATACTAGTTGAAAAGTTTGTTAAAGAAATGAAAACAATGGGAACAATTCTTGAAAACATGTGACTTTTCAGATTATTATCCCACATCAGAAAACAATGGCCTCAGATCTATAATATTAAGGCCAATCCTGAGCCAAAAAGGAGTGCCAGGATGTTATTCAGTTTTTACCTCCTAGGCTGGATAATTTATTTCCTGAAATTACCTCTCATTTTCTTGAAAAATTTCACACAGAAGACTAAACCAGGAGCCATAAGTGGAGCATTTTTTCCAGAAATGTTGATTTTAATAAACATAGTTGACCTAGTTTGATCCCCAGCATCCCAATGGTCTCCAGAGCACCGCCAGGACTGATTCCTTGTTACAGAGTCAGTAGTAACACCCAAGTATCGCTGGGGTGTGACCAAGAAATAAATTTTTTAAATGATGGGAATGTGACAGGGACTTCCCCAGCTATGTTCCCAGTGACTTCCTCAATAGGGAATTCAAATAGTATTCTTTTATATTAATATCACCAAATGAACAAATTAATATCACCTTCCAACCCTTACCTCTACCAGGGAAAGAACTAAGAATGGATACTCAAATGGCATTTGGGCCTATTAATAATGAAAGTAACTTCCTCTTCCTAAAACTCAAGTTTTTAATATGTCTGATTTTCACAGAAAGGAAATTCTGACTTCCTCAAGTGTCTCTACCTGACAAGCAGTTCTTCGTTCTCTGAGAGCAGTTTCAAATTGTTCAGCTTCCTGCTTCTTCTTTCTCAGTTGCTCCAGAGATGCCTGGAGCTTTTCCTGTAGAAAAGAAATCAAAATTGATCTAAACCTTGAGATTTCTCAGCATGTGAATATAAGATAAATGGGGAAGAAATAGTACCAATCTTCTAAGAAATTAAGAATTTTAGAAGAACCTATGACTGCACAGAAAACTCAACAGAGTGAAATATGTGAAGATCTAAGTAGAAATTAGAGGTCACCATCTGTCCCCAGGTGAACAATTACTCTTTCTTACAAGATAAATCTACTCCTGCAATAAGGAAAGAATTTACATCATAATTCACCTTTCTCCCACTTTCCCTATTCAAAAAGGTGTTAAGAGCTTATCTGAAGCACACAAAATCCTCTATCTAGGACAAGTTTCAAACTTCTGGAGAAGGCTGTACTGTAGGCCAATCTTTTTGGAATTGGAATGCACGAACATGTTCTCTAGACATCAGAGACTGCGCACAGGGAAAAAGAAACGAAGGTCTTTGGGCTCTCCTGCCAAGGTAATCAGTCCCATGTTCTGTTCTGCCCTTCCTGGTCTCTTACCTTCCAGTCCTTGGCTGCCTCCTCAAGGAGGAGGGTGTGGTGACCACGGTGCTCCTGAGAGCGTTCACACAGCCAGCAAATGAGCATACAGTCCTCCTTACAGAACAGCAGCAACTTCTCTCCATGGTGCGCACAGAGATCTTGCTTCTCTTCCTCCTCTAGGCTTAAATTGACCCCTCTGAGCCTGTCTACTAGATTGATCAGATGCCGACTAGGCTTCATGTTCCCAGGATCATAAATGATTCTGCATACAGGACAACTGTTCTTTCCTGTTTGACTCGACTCCTGGCTGTTTGCAGTGATGCAAGCTTTGCAAAAGCTGTGGCCACAATCCAGGCTCAATGGTTCTGTCAGGAGTTCTAGGCAAATGGGGCAGGTTACCTCTTCCTTTACGTTTCTTAGGATTTCTGTAGCCATCGCTGATGCTCCTTTGTTCATAGTTGCCCTGACTTTGGAGGCTCTTTTCTGCACAGGTTCCTGCAAAATTAGGAAGTTGAATGCAGCAGAGTCCAAAAGGTAGGCATAAAGTGTGTAATATCATGTAGATACCAAAAACAGGCAAAAAAATAGAAAGAGAGTGAAAGAAAAAGGAGAGAAACAAGTAAAAGATTAAAAGACCTGACACAAATCACTTTTCATAAAAATTTCACTTAATCTTTAGTTCATGTCACACTATAAGTCCCATTCTTAGCTTTTTAAGTGCTTTATTTTCTTTGTTCTTATTGAATAAAAGGACAAACCAAGGGTTTTTTTTTTCTACCAAGACGATGTGAAAAGTTTAACTATCCCACTTTTCCGTTCCCATGCTCAAATATATCCTCAATATTAAAAAAACCCAACTACTTCAATCCGGGCTTTTATATCTTTTCCTCTTCAAGCATAGATTATTGTTGCTGATATACAATGACCCATTTTTGTATTTCAGTAGACTCTCTTCTTACATTTCTCTTATATGAAAAACTACTCTAACTTATCTGCCTGTAACCATTGCTATTACTACTATACACTTGTAATGATTTTTCTTATCATCTTGACACAATGAGGATACAATGGTAGGAGCAAATACTTTCATCATAAGTGTAACTACAGATCACTGTAATCACTCTCATCCCGTTGCTCATCGATTTGTTCGAGTGGGCACCAGTAATGTCTCTTATTGAGAGACTTATTGTTACTGTTTTTGGCATATCCAATATGCATGGGTAATTTGCCAGGCTCTGCCGTGCTGGCTCAATACTCTCGGTAGCTTGCCGGGCTCTCCGAGAGGGGCTGAGGAATTGAACTTGGGTCGGCCATGTGAAAGGCGAAAGTCCAACCGCTGTGCTATCGCACCAGTGTTGTATGAAAGGAGAGAAGGTAACTACAAATAAGAGTGACATATAGCACCAGAAAAAAATGGTACAGGCATTTGCCAAACAGGGTTAAACCCCTGCCATGTCATATAGTCTACCAACAACTCCAGATCCCTGAGCCAGGAATAAGTCCTGAGCACTGAGTATGGCCCCAAAACCAAGACGAAACAAATAGTGATATACAGTTTTCATTAAATAGATTTTCAATACACAGAATTGGAAATTGGAGTGATGTAATCTACTTTGGTATCTTCTAATAGAGGGCTATCTCCTACTTCACAGAAAGAATCAGAGAAAATATATAAATCAAGAACCCAACTAACTCAATTAATACTCTTTATTAACCCAATTAATATTATTGAAAAGCAGTCAGACTGAAATGGAATCATTTATGTTAAGGTTTGCTGAACTATACTGATCTTGTGACCTAATTTCCAGTCTATTCCAAAGGAGTCAATCTGTACTTTCTTTGTTAGTGTGCATCATCTACATGATAAGATTCTCTAACTTCTCCCTGGAAAAGTCTATTATCCAGAGTAATCTTTTCTTTTGCTCTCATTTTGTACAATTTTTCAGAATATTTCTACTCCTACATGGGCCATGCACCAGATTTGTGAAAAAATATTGGTTTAAAAAAGGCCCTGAGTACAGGAATTAAGTGTCTTGTCTTCTAGTTGGCTGACCCCTGTTTAGTTCCTGGCACCACACACAGATGATCTCTGGAGTACCAATAGGAGTGATCCCTGAGGACAAAGCCAAGAGTGAACCTTGAGTACTACTGGGTGTGTAGTACCCAATCTCCCCAATCTCCCCAATCTAATTCAAAACAATTAGATCTGTTTCTTTTCATTTGAATGTTGTGTTGTGACAATACCCAGAATATTAGGGATAAAGAAGTGAAGAGAACCACTAGCTGATTGTTTCTAAGGAAGCAAAGTATTTGGGATGCTAAGTTTCACCTTGACTTGGAAATGTGCTGAGGACTACACAATACATACTTATGTGTATAGGTGTGCATGTGTTGGGTTCTAGAAAACTCATGTATGCCTTTTCAAGTTACTCAAAAACCTAGCATTCATGCAAAATGCAGTAAAAAATTAAGTAATCATATGTATACAAAGTAACAGTTAAATTATGATAACAATATGGAACCGGAAAGATAATACATAGGACCAGAAAGATAGTATATGGTGCCAAACTCTTCCCAGGAACTATTAGTAGAAAAGGTGCTTGTCTTATACTGAGGCTGACCTAGATTCAATCTTCAGCATACCATATAGTCGCCTGACATCCACTGAGAGTGTGCTCTGATGACAGAGCCAGGAGTAAACTCTGAGCACTGCAGGGTGTGGCCAGAAACCAAAATAAACATAGAAAAGAAAATTAAACAATGGAGAAAATAAAAGAATATTCAACATTTCTTTCTTTCTTTCTTTCTTTCTTTATTTATTTTTTGCTATTTGGGTCACACCTGGTGGTGCACAAGGGTTACTTCTGGCTCTGTGCTCAGAAATTACTCCTTTTGGTGCTCAGGAGACCATATGGGATGCTTGGAGTTGAACCCGGATTGGCTGTGTGCAAAGCAAACACCCTACCCACTGTGCTAACACTCCAGCCTCATATTCAACATTTCTAACAGAAAACACGAAGGTTAGCATTTTGAAGATACTTAAGAAATGTGGAAGTGAAAGGGGAAAAGGGAGTATCCAAATAATCTACTATGAACTGGAGCTTATGCATGTCTACCTTAAGCAACTTTCTTAGTAACTTGGATTTAGATCAATGACATTAAAGAAGCATAATGAATGACACTTGGATTTGGGAGTGTTTAAAGAATGGTGCCAAACTCTTCCCAGGAACTATTACATGCTATTGAAGCCTGATTTCAAAGAGAAAAGTTTATCACAGCACTGCCACGAAGGTAAGAGATAGAGAAGCAAAGCAGAGTCATGACAGGCTCATAAAGAAGCCAAAGAAGCTAGGCCTACATCTCGGTTCCAGAATTCCTAGAATGAAGCACAGATACCTGGAATTGAGTCATGGTTTCCCCAAAGTGAGAGAGCCATGGTGAGGTGAACTAAGAGTTACCAGTCAGATGCAGATAGGGAAGCTGCCCCTAAATGATCCTTATGTAAGGCCAACTTTTAACAATCACCTAAGTACATGCAGTGGAAAGCTATCCACTTCTAAGAGAAATAAAGCCATAAGTCCTAAGTCTGAAAATAAAGCCATAAGTCCTAAGTCTGACCCACCTTGTGGATACAGAAAGCAAGGCCTTTTAAGGCCTACTCCAGAAGCTGACCCTGAGGAGAGTGGACCTCTCCTTACAGAAAGAGCCTAACGTAAATTATTGGAGAACACTCAGTTCTTGTCTTTGATCTGATTAACCCTCAGTTAGCCCAGACTAGAGAAGACTGGACCCTTCTCTGAGAGATGATCCAGCAGGAACAAAGGTCAAGAAAAAGAGTTGCTGAGGCTCTGCCTTTGTTCCAGTACCATGCTTTCTAATTATTACTACTTTGTAGTAGAGTTTGAGGCTGGGGAAGGTGATGCCTCCCATCTTCTTTTTCCCAAGAATTACTTTAAATATTTTTGGGGGCTTATTGTTCCATATGAATTTCTGGAGTATTTGTTCCATTTCTTTGAAGAATGTCATGGGTATCCTTATAGGAAAAGGGTTGAATATCCTGACACATACCCTCAAATATGTGATCATCTAATCTTTGATAAGGGAGCAAGAGATGTAAAGTGGAGCATGGAAAGCCTCTTTAACAAATGGTGGTGGCACTACTGGATAGCTACATTTAAAAAAATGGATTCAGATCTCTACCTAACACCATGTACAAAAGTTAGACCAAAATGGATTAAAGACCTCAACATCAGATCAGAATCCATTATGTACATTGAAGACAAGTTTGGCAAAACCCTCCACGACATTGAAGCTAAAGGTATCTTCAAAGATGACACGCTACTGACCAAGCAAGTGGAAACAGATAAACAAATGGGACTATCTTAAAATAAGTAGCTTCTGCACCTAAAAAAAAAACAGTGATCAAAATAAAAGACAGTCTACAGTATGGGAAAAGATATTCAGCCAATACCCATTCGATAAGTGGGTGATATTAAGGATATACAAGGCACTGGTTGAACTCTACCAGAAGAAAACATCCAAACCCATCAGAAAATGGTGCAGGGCTGGATCGATAGCACAACGGGTAGAGCGTTTGCCTTGCATGCGGCCGACCTGTTTCAATCCCCAGAATCACTATGGTCCCCTGAGCTCCTCCAGGAGTAATTCCTGAGTGCAAAGCCAGGAGTAACCCTGTGCATCGCCAGATGTAACCCCTCCCCCCAAAAAAAGAAAGAGTGGGGCAATGAAATGAACAAAAACTTTCTCAAAGAAGAAATTCAAATGGCTAAAAGACACTTGAGAAAATGGTCTATGTCACTAATCATCAGGGAGATGCAGATCAAAACAATTATGAGATATTATCTCATACCAGAGAGACTGGCTCACAACCAAAAGAACAAAAGCACTGGTGTTGGCATGTATGTAGGGAGAAAGGGACTCTCCTTCACCCCTGCTGGGATGCCAACTGGTTCGGCCCTTTTGGAAAACAGTATGGATGATTCTCAAAAAATTTGGAATTGAGCTCCCATTTGACCCAGCAATACCACTCCTGGGAATATATCCCAGTGAGGCAAAAAAGTATAGTAGAAATCACATCTGCACTTGTATGTTCATTGCAGCGGTACATCTACACAATGGAATACTATGCAGCTGTTAGAAAAGATGAAGTCATGAAATTTGCATATAAGTGGATCAACATGAAACGTATCATGTTAAGTGAAATGAGTCAGAAAGAAAGGGACAGACATAGAAAGATTGCACTCATTTGTGCAATATAAAGTAAAAGAATGGGAGACTAACACCCAAGAGTAGTAGAGATACTACTCCACAGCTTAGAAACTAGCCTCACATGTTGGGGGAAAAAGCAGCTCAGATAGAGAAGGGAACACCAAGTAAAAGATGTTGGGAGGACCCATTCAGATTGAAAGATACATGCCAAAAGTAGACTATAGATCGAACATGATGGCCACTCAGTATCTCTATTGCAAACCACAACACCAAAAAGGAGAGAGAGAACAAAAGGGAATGCTCTGCCACAGAGGCATGGTGAGGTAATTTGGGGATGGGGTGGGGGTGGGGGTGGTGGGAGTGATACTGGGAACATTGGTAGAGGAGAATGGACACTGGTGGAGGGATGGGTAAACGATCATTGTATGACTGAAATACAAACATGAAAGTTAGTAAGTTTGTAACTGTACCTCACAGTGATTCACTAATAAAAATTTTTTTAAAAAAGGAAAGAAAGAAAAGAAGTTTCAAAGAAGAACACTCCCAGCTCAACTCAGTTAGCCATACCCTAGCAATGGACTATTGTCTAGCTAGAAAGCTCCACATGGGAGCAGGTTGGGAAAAACCTATAAAATCTGCCTTTGAAAAATGGAGGGCGCTCATTGCTGCCTGAGCCCGTGTGCTGCTTGTGCCTACGTGGCCGAGCACATGTGTCACCTTCATCTCCACTCCTGAGATGTGTGCTTTTATGCTTTCTGATTTAATGCTCTGATGTGTGTAGGGGCTCTCTCCACCCTTGGAAAAGCCCATGTTCTCCCTTGAGCACATTACTCTCTCTCGCTTTCTCTCTCTCCTCATCTTCAAAAACCTCCAAATAAAATCTGTTTTACTTCACTGCTCATCTACTCCTTAAATTCTTTACTGCGAGGCAAGAACCCAGTAATCCTGGGTACGGTGTAGGACTGACTTTCCTTTCTGCAAAGAGAAATTCCTTGTCCCAACCTGAGTCCATGGGTCCCCGAGAACTTGGGTGGTAGGGAATCAACTCCCATGCCGAGATGACAAAGTGGACGTCAGGTGTAACGTGAACTGGTTGGCTGGGCTTCGGCCTGTGCTGATCAGGGGCTCATTGCACACTTTATAAGTCCTGGAGTTACCAACTGGCTCTCAGGTGGCAGAGGCATATCAGGAGAAAGTGACAACATCACTCACCTCCCCGTCTCACATAAGCCACCTGTGGGGCCCACTGACATCAATCTCATTCTGATCTTCAGCTTTGTCTTGATTGCTTGAACAAAGAACCTGAGAACACTGTAACACCTTGACCTAGGTTTGAATCCTGGCACTCATCTCATTGCCTGAGCACCACTAAGGGTGCCCCCTGTGCACAGAGCCATGCGTGGTCCCAGAACACCATCTGCTGTGCCTGCACCCACCCAAAAGCTAATTAAGAGAAATTAGTTTATTTTTTGAGGGATGAACAAAAATTGCTTCTCTACTGGAGAGCTCATTTTTCCTAAATAGATGAAAACAGAAAACTGTACCATGCCTTATTTGCCAGTTGACTAAAATAATTAATATAAATTATGATATTTGCATAATAAAAGCTTAAGAAACAAATCAATCTAAGATCTTGTCAAAATAAGCATGACCATGTTACTAATGTTGCTCATACTGGGAAGAAGACAAAAGCTAAGTAAAGATAGCTGATTGGTGTCCTCCATCTATACTTTTGAAACTGGCTCAGAGATAAGAATAGACAAGGGCAGTTTGTCCCTGGTATCCCTTTCCTCACAAATCCTAATCTTTTATTCTTTAGGTTTGTAGAGAAGGTAGAAAGTGCTTCAGGGGACCAGGTTACCAGGGGATGACACTGTTCCTTCAAGCAGCCATTAGGCTGTAGTTCACCTTATCTTTCAGGCCCTTTTCCTAGAACCCCTCCCTCTCTTCTTGTGACTTTGCAGACAAAAGGTTTTTGAGGAGTAGAAATCCATCTTTAGCAAGCAATGCAACTTGATTGGGAAAAAAATAAATTAACTGAAGTGGGAGAGGTTCACAGGTTCCTCTGCTTCTGATCTCAGTGAGCTCTGATTTGTCTGTAACGGGAAAGGCTAAAGAAGAATGGACAGGGTTAATATTTCTATTAAATAGAACAATTTCCAGTGTTGGACCCAGTGAACAAACAAGAGGCTGTGAAGCTTGCAGGTTGTCAGACCTTCTGGTCTCCTAATCACACACAGACCAAAGCGGTATTATTCATAGTCACGCAGGAATACTACACTGCCACATGTTAGTCATCAAGCTACTAGTATTAAAAAATCCATCTACTCAATTTCAATTGTTAGGGGAAAAGAGATTTCTTCTACCCCTGAAAATTTCAGAAATCTATCTTGGAAGATACAATTAAAAATCTAAGGTTGGGCTGGAGGCTGAAGCAGTGAGTTGGCACAACAACAACCTATCACTATAACTGCTGGAAAACTTCACTGAACCTGAGTTTCCGGAATTGTGATAATGGGTTCACTATATAATACAGGATATGATAACTATTAATGGCCCAAGAAACCCAACTGAAGAGGAGGCCACTTCTTGGTTTCCCAATCCCACCTACAGGCCTCACTGGGGAGCTTTCAGTAAACTCTTTCTGAATTCTGTTCATCTCTCCTCTCATTGGCTCTCTGCAAGACCTTACAAAAAGTTATAGAAAGGGCAAGGAGGTGTGGTACAATTAGCCTAAAGAAATAAATACCATCCTTTTGTGAAATAAAACCTTTCCTTTCTTCACACTTAAAAACATTTTTCTTTAGTTTGGGGGACCACATCCAGCTGTGGTCAGGGCTTACTCCTGGCTCTGCCCTCAGAGATCACTCCTGGCAGGTCTCAGGGGACCATATGTGGTGCTGGAATTTGAATCCAGGTCTGCCACCTGCAAGGCAAGTCCTACCTGCTGTACTGTCACTCCAGCCCCCAACTTAGCGTTATCAAAGATTACTTCTCCTGGCTCAGCACCCCAATTCTATCCAGCCATCATCCTCCACCCCCTGCTGCTCCTAGGCTAGCCCCAGTCAGTACAAACAGCAGAAAGACTTCTAGCAGGGCCTGCTTCATTATTTTCAAAACAGTTTTCCTCAGTCTTTCAGCAGATCTACCCAAGAAAAAAATCTCCTTTTCGTCAAAAGTCTCCCAAACTCTGCACTCTGCAAACTACTGAACATACCTCTGACTCCAAAGGAGAAGCTGTGGTTCTTTGAAGAAAAGTGAAGGCCACCAGAGACAAAAGAGGTCGGGATCCACTCAGCTTAATAGGACCTGACAAGAACAAAGATCCAGAGAAGCCAAGGAATATGAAAGTAAAGTTCTTACAGGAAACAGGAAAGAGGAAAAAATCTATGAACCAATGAGAGGCTTATCCCTGGGCCAGACGGGGCTGTGACTATAGCCTCAGAACTTCCTCCTTAGCGTAATATCTGCACCAGTTGGTGTCCTAGTTGGCCTTGACAAGAACAAAGACCCAGGGAAGCCATAGAAAATGAAAGTAAAATTCTTGGGGCTGGAGCAATAGCACAGCGGGTAGGGCATTTGCATTGCACGTGGCAGACCAGGGTTGATTCCAGCATCCTATATGGTTCCCTGAGCACCGCCAGGAGTGATTCCTGAGTGCAGTGCCAGGAGTAACCCCTGTGCATCACTGGGTGTGACCCAAAAAGAAAAAAGAAATGAAAGTAAATTTTTTGCAGGAAACAGGAAAGAGGAAAAAAATCTATGAACCAATGAGAGTTTTATGTCTGAGCCAGATGGGGCTGTGATTACACCCTTAGAATTTCCTCCTTAGGGTAATAGGTTTACCCTAGTGGTGTAATCACACACACAGACACACACACACACACACACACACACACACTTCAGGGTTCCTTCTTGCTTCCATATCTCCCCTCAGTCTTCCCACACCCTTCCTTATCTTGTTTCTGAGAATTTACCCTGGTCTCTCATGACCAGTTCATGTCCTATTTGACCTTTTGAAAAGGAATGGGCTACTCAATTCTGAGATTAGGTAATCAGTGGGGCTGGAGCTATAGCACAGCGGGGAAGGTGTTTGACTTGTAAGCAGCCGGCCTGGGTTTGCTTCCTCCATCCCTTTCGGAGAGCCTGGCAAGCTACTGAGAGTATCTCGTCCGCACAGCAGAGCCTGGTAAGCTATCCAAGGCATATTCGATATGCCAAAAACAGTAACAACAAGTCTCACTATGGAGACGTTACTGTTGCTCAATCAAGAAAATCGATGAACAACAGGACGATAATGATACAGTGATACAGGTGAACAGTGACCCAGTCTAGCAGACAGTGCAAAAGCAGTTATTCTGACATTCACGCCTCAACTCAAAAAGGCAATTTTCAGAAACAGGTTGGGAAGATGAAACTGCATGAAATGTCATTTCTTAGGAAATATCATCTAATAACTTTGAAAATATAATGTCTTCAATTCTAACAATAAAAATAAAATAAGAAAAAAACGTTATGGATAGTTATATGTAAACACAAACAATTTAAAATGTCATAGTGGTATATGTGATGCAGGAATGGTGATGGGGGAGGGGATGCCTCTGTCCACTGTGGTTCCCAAGTTCTTCAATATTTTCAAGAATGAAAATATTGAGTAATAAAATTGCTCACTTAGAATTAGTAAGTAGAGAAGTTTACTGGAAAGTACAAGAGAGAGGAAAAGTAACTCGCCATGTGGAGAGGAACTTAGTATAGGACTAAATTAACTATGGCTCTTTTCGTGGGGGGTTTATAGAAACACTGGGTATTTGTGTTACAGAGAATGCAAAGAAGTTAAAGATAAGGGTGCTGCATAGAGCTTTTGATGGGAAAAAATGGGTTCTTCGGGACTGCGCCAGCCCAGTTTCCAATTTTCTCTGGTCGCCAACATCACGCCCTC
This sequence comes from Sorex araneus, assembly GCF_027595985.1. Taxonomy (NCBI): domain Eukaryota; kingdom Metazoa; phylum Chordata; class Mammalia; order Eulipotyphla; family Soricidae; genus Sorex; species Sorex araneus. The sequence goes on along the minus strand of NC_073307.1, from coordinate 105,599,169 downwards.
GACCCACCCTCGGCGCCATCTTGCCACAGCAAATAGTGAAGAATTCAGGTCGTTCTGACAGGCACCACAAGCCAGAGAGTGCTCCGAACCCCAGACCAGGCCAACAACACCAGGGTGCCAGATGGAGACTGTACAGCCAGCACGCCTTCTCCAGATGGAGCCTCGGCGACACTGAGCTTCTTCTAACACGGCTCCAGTATGCGGGACTGGGACATCTCCAAACCACTCGGCTGCTTATGGGGCCTCGAGACCTTTCCTGAAATAGAAAACATACAATCTAATGATGCCATTCCAACAGGTCTGACTGTTGGAGGAAAAACTCCAAATAATGATAGTGAGCTTCCTGTCGAAACTGAATGTAATCAAAGTAAGAAAAGAGTAAAGTGAAAATCTTCTGCCACACAGGCAGAGGAAGAGTGTGGTGGGGGATATGCTGCGGTTTTTGGTGGTGGAACATGTGCACTGGTGAAGGGATGGGTGCTTGAGCATAGTATGACTGAGACTCGATCCTAAAAGCCCTGTAACTGTTCTCACGATGACTCAATTAAAAATTAAATTAAAAAAAAAAGATCAATAGAAACCAAAATGGGTTCTTTATATTTTTTATCAATTGAGAAGAATATTACAGAGAGCTCAAGGACCCAACAGAACCTTTTTTGGCCATTTGCCTTAATATTTCTCCTATCAACCTCCAGGTGAGCCTAAACCTTGGGCAGAATTTGATGTTGACAATTGATAACTCCTATTGATCAGAAAGAGCCCAGGAATTCATAGGAAGTGAAAAATGAGAGAAGGGGCAGTCAAAATTGGAACTGCTCACAGTAGCTGGTAAGTGTAAACTGAGGCTTCCTCTTTCAATGCTAAAACTGGAAACTGGTCACTCAAACAAGAAAATCCAGGGTTCCCTTAAGAGAAACTCAAGATTAGAAAGGATTATTTGGAGCTGAAGGATTAGTACAGTAGGGGGGGGGCATTTGTTTTATATGCTGCTGACCCCAATTTGATCCCTGGCATCCCATATAGGCCCCTAAGCACCTCCTGGAGTACTCCTTTGTGCAGAGCTAGGAGTAATCCCTGAGCATTGCCAGGTGTGACCCAAAAAGCCAAAAAAAAAGAAAAAAGGAAAAAAGAGAGAGAGAAAGAGAGAGAGAGAGAAAGAGAGAGAGAAAGCAAGTGATCAAAAAGCATCAATAAACTTATACATATAGATAGATTTCGGAACCCTCTCTAAGACAGAGTGACAGAGGTGAATAAAGTGAAGAAATCGGAGAAGTTTATTAGAGTGTGCTCCCCAGGGTGAACTCCAGGAACCTCTGATAAGGCTGTGGTAGAGCCGCACCCAGGGAGAGACTAAAGGGATTTTTAACTTGTCTTGGGCAGAATAAGGGGAGAGGGGAACAAAGACCAATGAAACCGGTGTGCTTGGTCTGGCTCCCATTGTCATCGAGGAGGTTGGTGGTGAGGAATCATGGAATGCAACCTGATGGCTTCCTGGTCTTAGGTGCGCATAAGTCTGTCTTTCTTGCAGAGGACAGGGTAATCTTTGGTTCCAGAAATGCTGTGTGTGTATATATATATACATATATATATATTACACATATATATAATACACACATATATATTGTATATATAATTTAAAAGTTATTCCAAAGGAATAAAACAAAACTACTGAATAGTAGTTATTATAAAAACCTATAAAAGTAGCTGAATTAAGTAGCACTAAAAGGAAAATTTGTATGTTTATTCAAGCAGAAAGGAACATTTAAAGTCCAATACCTATACATGGTAATAATTAGAATGATCAACTTTATAAATGAAAACAAAAAGACTACAATTACCATCTAACCTAATGCATAATTCTCTTTATGATTGGGAATATATTAAGAAACATCTCAACACTCAGCAATTATATTCATTGTTGGGTCCTAAGTAGATACTGACTCAATCATGAAAGTATTAGAGTACAGGAAACAAAAGTCTCTATTTGTACAGGTCGTGACAGTTTATGTAGAATTCAAATTAAATATAGAGAAAAAAACTATTAGAACTAATGTGGAGCAAGGTTATAGGACTTATGTTGACAATACTGACTTATATGGACAATATTGAAAGCTAATTATATTTTATAAATAAGTAGTGAATAATAAGAAAATTATTATTGAGGAACCAAGGAGATAGCTCAAGTAGTAGAGACTCTGGGTTTAATCATCAGCAACTATACTGCCGAAGTGTCACTAGTGAGTTTTCCTTGAGCATCATACAAGTGATCATATATTCAGGTGCTTTTTGGCCATTTTTATTTCTTTTTTGAGGAAAGTTCTGTTCATATCTTCTCCCCATTTTTTGATGGAGTTGGAGGTTTTTTTTTCTTACACAATTCTACTATTTTCTTGTATATCCTGGATGTTAATCCCTTATCAGATGGGCATTGGGCAAATATTCTTTCCTATTCTGTGGGCTCTTTCTGTATTTTGGTCACTGTTTCTTTTGAAATGCAGAGGCTTCTTAGTTTGATGTATTCCCATTTGTTTATGTTTGCTTCGAAAGACTGCACTCATTTGTGGAGTATAGAATAACATAGCATGAGGCTGACACCCAAAGACAGTAGATACAAGGGCCAGGAGGATTGACCCTTAGCTGGAAGACTGCTTCATGAGAGGAGGGGAGAAGGCAGATGGAATAGAGAAGGGATCACTAAGAAAATGATGGCTGGAGGAACCAGATGGGATGGGAGATGCATGCCGAAAGTAGATAATGGAACAAACATGATGACCTCTCAGTGTCTGTGTTGCAAGCCATAATGCCCCAAAGTAGAGAGAGAGTATGGGGAATATTGTCTGCCATGGAGGCAGGGGGAGGGTGGGAAAGGGGGAGTATACCCGGGATATTGGTGGTGGGAAATGTGCACTGGTAGAGGGATAGGTGTTTTATCATTGTGTGATTGTAACCCAAACATGAAAGCTTGTAACTATCTCACAGTGATTCAATAAAATTTTTTTTAAATGATCACATATTACATAGTTAAAACTCACGGAAACTAAAAGTGTTATATATAAAATTAGCAGAAGCCAGACAGTATGAAGATTCAGGCCCATACTTGCCTGTGAATGACCCTGGTCAATTCCTGACACCCCGTGGAGGTCCCCGAGCACCACTACAATGGCCAGGTAACCTGGGATATCTCAGGACCTATAACAAACAGTTCTACTTTGTTGAGCTCAGCACTATTGTTAGCTAAAAAATATCAAGAGGAGCCTCTAAGCCTACTCTCAACATTTGGGTGACACCCCTCAAATTAATATGAACATTTTACTATAAATCTAAGCTTCCCTGAGATAACAATATTTTCCTCCCACGCCTACATTTGTTCTAAGAGGTATAAAAAATCTGGGAGACACAGCAGAGTTTCTATGGGTATGACAGAAAATGCCAATGTGGCTTTGGACACCAAGGAGAAATTAGGAGTCAGAAGCAATTGCCCCCACACCCATCATCATCCAGGGATAGAATGGATAAACTCTGTCACCTATGTCATTGAGAACAAATAATGTGTCTCTATTAAAATAACAAAACTCTAGTTCCCAGGGTGTAGACACCAATAAACAACACTTATTGATGACTTTAGATCCCATTGCCTGCTCATTGTCCTTGGGATGACCTGCATAAGGAAACTTCTTTATGCCCTCAAATGAACCCAGATCTCCACAGCCCAGTATTGTAAATGCATCTTTCTTCAAAATGGCACAGCACAATCTTAAGAGTCCAAAATTTCAATGTGTAGTAACTACTGAAGTCAGTGGGCTTATATAAAGTGACTTATATAAAGAGAGAGGAGAGAGATAGCCACTTTTTCCTGATCCACCTCTACCATCCTGGCACTGGCTGCGAAGGCTAGGACTGATAAAGTCTGCAGCTAGCTCCTTCTCAGCACAAACCATGAGTCCTGCAGGCCCCATTAAGTAGCAATCATGTCACACCTGACATCTAGTTGTCCTCTCAGCAGTGGAGTGAATCCCTGCAACCTGATTTCACAGGGAGTCATAGACTCAGGCGGGAACAAGGAATTGCTCTTTGCAGGAAAGGAAAATCAGTCCTAGGCCTTACCCAGAACTTCCTTGTCCTCTCACAGAAAAGAATTTCAGGAATAGACAAGAAGTGAAGTAAAAACATTTTTATTTGGAGGCTTTTTGAGGAAGGGAAGGAGGAAGGGAGGGAAGCAGAGAGAGAGAGAGAGAGAGAGAGAGAGATACAAACAGGGACACAGACACAGAGAGAGAGAGAGAGAGAGAGAGAGATACAAACAGGGACACAGACACAGAGAGAGAGAGAGAGAGATACAAACAGGGACACAGACACAGAGAGAGAGAGAGATACAAAGAGGGACACACACACACACAGAGAGAGAGAGAGAGAGAGATACAAACAGAGACACAGACACAGAGTGAGAGAGAGAAAGAGAGAGAGAGACATTAAAGACAATGCAGCCTCTCCAAAGGCAGAAAGGCCCCACTAAGCATCTCAAGAGGGAAGATATTGGCAACACAAGTGCTCAGGCATCACATGTGCTTCAATACATGGAGACAAGCAGTACATGGGCCAAGGTAGCATGTGCATACCCTTCCCTTGTTAAGTTAGCTTCTATAGGGTTTTCCCAAACTTCCTCATATGGGGCTTCTACTTAGGCCCAAATCTGTTGCTAGGGTGGTTGCCAAGGGAATAGAGTTGGGAGTGGTTGATTGTCTTCTTTTAAATTTCTGTCCTTGGCCTTTGTTCCTTCTGGAACTTTTCTCAGAGAAGGGTCCTGCCTGGGTCTGTTGGGACCAGGTTAAGTCTTACCAAACCTTAGTTCTTGAGTCTGCAGTTGGGATTTTGCAGCCTTAGGGTTAGTGGTTTTATTATTTCCCGAAGAATTCCATTGCAGTGGGAGCCTGTCCCTGTCTACCTGCCTACCTTCACCATCACTCAGAGGTTTAGAGGTGATAAAATGGAAAGTCCTAATATGCAAGCATGAATTATCAGACAAACTTCAGAACCACATTTTGGGCATTTTTTGTAAATGGAAGCTACTTATAAGTTATATACTCTTGTGAATAAAAAACTATTTTTGGAGACAGAAAAATGAAGAAAGAAACAGAGGGAGGGAGGGGAATGAGGGAGGGAGGAAGAAAGAAAGGGTTGGAGAGAGGGAAGGAGAGAGAAAGAAAGAAAGAAAGAAAGAAAGAAAGAAAGAAAGAAAGAAAGAAAGAAAGAAAGAAAGAAAGAAAGAAAGAAAGAAAGAAAGAAAGAAAGAAAGAAAGAAAGAAAGAAAGAAAGAAAGAAAGAAAGAAAGAGAAGAGAGAAGGAAGGAAGGAAGGAAGGAAGGAAGGAAGGAAGGAAGGAAGGAAGGAAGGAAGGAAGGAAGGAAGGAAGGAAGGAAGGAAGGAAGGAAGGAAGGAAGGACGATTACCCAATACCCATCTGATAAGGGATTAATATCCAGGATATACAAGACACTAGTTGAACTGTATAAGAAAAAAACCTCCAACCCCATCAAAAACTGGGGATTAGAAATGAACAGAAGTTTCCTCAAAAAAGAAATACAAATGGCCAAAAGGCACATGAAAAAATGCTCCACATCACTAGCCATCAGGGAGATTCAAATGAAAACAACAATAAGATATCATCTCACACCACAGAGACTGGCACACATACAAAAGAACAAAAGCAACCAGTGCTGGCATGGATGTGGGGGAAAAGGGACGCTCATTCACTGTTGGTGGAATGCCGACTGGTCCAGCCTTTCTGGAAAACAATATGGACAGTCCTTCAAAAACTAGAAATTGAGGGGGCTGGAGCGATAGCACAGCGGGTAGGGCATTTGCCTTGCACACAGCCAACCTGGGTTCGATTCCCAGTATCCCATATGGTCCCCCAAGCACTGCCAGGAGTAATTCCTGAGTGCAGAGCCAGGAGTAACCCCTGAGCATCGCTGGGTGTGACCCAAATAGGAAAAAAAAAATTTTTTTTAATTAAAAAAACTAGAAATTGAGCTTCCATATGACCCCGCAATACCACTCTTCTGGGAATATATCCCGAGTATCCAAAAAAAAGCACAGTAGAAGTGACATATGTACCTATGTATTCATTGCAGCACTGTTCACAATAGCCAAAATATGGAAACACAACCCGAGTTCCCTCAAACAGATGACTAGCTAAAGAAACTTTGGTACATCTACACAGTGGAATACTATGCAGCTGTTAGGAGAGATGAAGTCATGAGATTTGCTTACAAATGGATAAACATGGAGAGTATCATGCTAAGTGAAATGAGTCAGAAAGAGAGGGAAAGACATGGAGGGATTGCACTCATTTATGGAGTATAAAACAACATCACATGAGGCTGACACCCAAGGACAGTAGATACAAGGGCCAGGGGGATTGCCCCATAGCTGGAAGACTGCTTCATGAGAGGAGGGGAGAAGGCAGATGGAATAGAGAAGGGATCACTAAGAAATGATGGCTGGAGGAACCAGTTGGGATGGGAGATTTATGCTGAAAGTAGATGACGGACCAAACACGATGACCTCTCAGTGTCTGTGTTGCAAGCTATCATGCCCCAAAGTAGAGAGAGAGTATGGGGAATATTGTCTGCCATAGAGGCAGGGGAGGGTGGGAAAGGGGTGGGTATACCCAGGATATTGGTGGTGGGGAATTTGCACTGGTGGAGGGATGGGTGTTTGATCATTGTGAGATTGTAACCCAAACATGAAAGCTTGTAACTATCTCACGGTGATTCAATAAAATTAAATAGAAAGAAAGAAAGAAAGAAAGAAAGAAAGAAAAGAAAGAAAGAAAGAAAGAAAAGAAAGAAAGAAAGAAAGAAAGAAAGAAAGAAAGAAAGAAAGAAAGAAAGAAGGGAGGGGGAGGGGAGGGAGAGAGGGAGGGAGGAGAGGGAGGGGAGGGAGGGAGGGGAGGGAGGGAGGGAGGGAGGGAGGGAGGGAGGGAGGGGAGGGAGGGAAGAGAATGGGTCAGAGCAATAGTAGATCACTTAGTGTGTTTGCCTCTCACATGGCTAACCTGCGTTAGAATCTAATCACTCCACTTGGTCCTCAAGTCCCACCAGGAGTGATCCCTGAGTGAAAAGCCAGGAGCTAGCCCTGAGCACCAGTAGATGTGACCCACTAACCTCCCAAAAATGGAAGGCTGTGGTGCACTACCTGTTGCTTTTCCTCTGTGTGTGTATGTTAGAGTACTAGGGGTACTGCTGGATTTGTGCTAGGGGTGCTCCAGAGTGCTCAGAGAACCATGAGGTATTGGGGATCAAACCAGGTCTCTGGAATGCAGAGCATGCACTCAGCCCTTTGAACTCTCTCCATAGCCTCCATGGGTTGTTCTAATGTCTATTTGGATTCTACTTGTGCTCCATCAAACTGTCTGGCTCTCTTGACTGAGCGCTATTGGGCACAGCTACCTGTGCACTACTTGGGAGGCCCTAAAAATTACAAGCAACTTAAATGGAAAATGATTCAATTATTTTAATCTGTGACTTGTCAAGCTGTCCAAAGCAAAGCCAAAGTATTAATATCTAAAGTAGATTCATTTTCATTCTTAATAGTAATGATTTCAAATCAGAGAGAAAATCAATAGAATTCTATCTGTACTAGGTGCTAGAACATAAGAAAGTTATTAGTTGGTAATTTAGTTCATTTGTTTCACCACAATATTCCAATCAGGTAAGTCTTCATACTGCCAGTTCTGAGGAGAAATTGATTTCAATTAAAGTTACTTTAGTAAGGGCCAGTAACATCACTATGGTAATGAAATCTGATTTTAAAGGCTAGGTTCTCAATTGCCACTTTTACCCTCTATCATCATATCACCAAGGGTGAAACAATTCAAGTGCTCCTGCTTCATTAATAGCCACATAAATTGAGCACAAATCTACTTTCTGGTGCCAGAGGTTTCCTATGATGTTCCAGCTCCTTCTACATCAGCACTTTCTGGGTTCTATCCAGTCAAATATCCTAGGGACAATCTGCCTCCTGTTATTTTCTTTTTGCCACAGAGACATTTATGCTGGAGAAACAGATTTATCTCTAATTCTATCTCCTCCCTATCATAAACCATGGGATGTTGAGGAATATCCTCTTAATTTATATTCTCTCTCAACCATTTAATAGAAATTTCATCATCATGCAATGTTTCTTAAGTTCATCTGGGATTAAGAAAACTCTCTCCATCTCTTTGCTCTAGCTAATGTGATGCAGGCTCTACGCAGTAGCCTGTATAATTTATAGCTCTCACATTTCTAAGAAAAGTATTGTTTTTATGCATTATATTTTTATGCTGAGTCTGTTGTTCATTTTTTTTCCCAAAGTCAGGGTGTCAAAGGCAAGACTTGTCTCTGTAATTATGCTCAGGACCCTTTGGTCCAGGGGCCAAACCTGGACTTCTTGCACTCAAGGCATACACTTCTGCTCATTGAACTACCTCTCTGGCCCTGTGTTGATTTTTAGTTTAATTCAGTTTAGTTTAGGGATCATAACTGGCAGTGCTCAGGGCCTACTTTTCTGACTCTGTGCTCAGGGATCACTCTCAACAGCACTCTCGGTAGTTGGAACTCTTAAGTGGGAGATTTCGAATTAGGGTGGCTAGTATGCAAGTCACAATTCTAGTTTTTAAACCATTTAAAAAGGAAAATAATGCATGAGATGGAACATATATGGAATTTATAAGAGTTTTACCAAAGAAAAAGTTCTTTATGCCAAAAGGCAGTCCATTTTACAAGTGTTATCTTAAGAAATAAAGATAACTAATAGACTTTATAAAGATATATATGTATATAAAATAGCTGTCCCAAGGTCAGGGATATAGCACAGGCATGAAGGTGCTTGCCTTGTGTGCTATAGAACCTATCCTGGGTATGATAATTACTGATGTAGAACATTTTTTCTTGTGCCTTTTGGTCATTTGAATTTCTTCTTAGAGGATGTTTCTTTTCATTTCTTCTCCCACTTTTTTTAATAGGGTTTGATGCTCATTTCTCCTGAAGTTCTGCCAGTGCCTTATATATCTTTGATATTTGTCGCGCGCCGCTTCGACCAGCGAAGAAACACGCAACCCAGAGATTCTTCTTGCAGCGATTTATTCAGGGACCTTTTCATGCATTAGGGAAGAAGGGGAACGGGAAAGAGGAGAAACGAAGAGGAGGAACGAGGAGGAACTGACTAGCTAGGCAGCTTTCCCCCTTATATACCTCTCGCTGCCTGTTTACGCCCAAGTGTCTGCAGCTGATAGACTAGTTACAGCTCGTGGGCGTGACAAGACATCCTGTTTCCTTATCAGGTGTTGTCTACGCACGGTGCAATTAACAAGAAACAGGTGTCCACGAAGCACGGTCCCGTGGAGGCTCTCCACAGATATTAATATTTTATTAGATGGGCATTGAGTAATTTTTTCCCATTATGTGAACTATATATTTTGGTCACTGTTTCTTTGCAGGTGCAAAAGCTTCTTTGTTTAATGTAGTCCCATTTGTTTACCTTTGCTTCCACTTTCTTGGTCAGGGTGTTCCATCTTGTTTTTGCTTGTTTGTTTGTAATGAATCATGCATAAATTTTATTTCCAAATTTTTCAATGAGCCAGGAGTAACCCCTGTGCATCACTGGGTGTGACTCAACAAGCAAAAGAAAGAAAAATAATAAGTATCCCAAGTTAAAGGCACCTTATCAAACGCTTGTGTCATTAAGAATGTATTTATGTTGTGGTATCTTCATAATACTTTGTTTTAAAGTGCTTTGAATATCCTATAAATCACATTTAAAATTTTAAATTTTTAAAAAGATAAAAAATACTAGTTCTTTATCTTTTGAAGGATAATCAGAACTACAAAGTAGAAGGACTTTAAAAAGGCAAATATCAAATATGTTTCATATACGAGATGGGCGATCTTTTACACACCATCAGCCTTTCTAGAAAGTTTACTAAGAAAGTTTCATATAGTGTTAAAATTAAAAGTTTTCTCATGTCCCAGCCGGGGCCGGTGCTCAGCTCCGGCCGGGTTTTGGCCCGCCCGGGTGCCCATGCCTCTGCACAGCCGGTGGATGTGGAACGAGCGGGAACCAGAGACAGCTTTAGGATTTGGGGTTCCAGCAAGTGCTTGCGCCCATGTATGGAGACTGTGAACTAACTTTGGCTACATGCTGTTCCAGGAAGGGAAATGATTCATTTTCCAACTTAAATCTCCACAGACTTAATTACTATAATACAGAAATTGTAAACCGCACGGCCGCTACTGTGGCCACGCAACATTTTATCTCTTCATTCTCATCAGTGGAAAACTTATTATCAACTATTTCCTTGTTAATAGAGCTGTATTCTTGGAGGATAAATTCCAACAAAAATAGTGAGTCTGTTTTGAAACTCTAACAACAATAGTGAGTTGTGTGTTGAAATCTGGAATGTAATCAAGGTAAAGAGAAAAGGAAGTGAAATTATCACTCACGCACGTGGGGGGTTGGGGGGTGAGGGGCGGGATGTATACGGTTTTTTTTTTTTTTTGCTTTTGTTTTTGTTTTGTTTTTGTTTTTATTGGTGGTGGAATATGGACACTGGTGAAGGGATGGGTGTTTGAGCATTGTATAACTGAGATATTAGCCTGAGAACTTTGTAACTTTCCACTTGGTGATTCAATAAATTAAATTTAAAAAAATAATAAAAAATAAAAATATAAAAATAAAAGTTTTCTCATTAAGAAAGTTCAAAACATTATTTGACTATTGAAATCTATTTCTCCCAATCTTATGTCCTTAACTAGAAGTTATAAATTGACTTAGAAAAGAACAAATTTTGGCATGATACAAAAATCGAATTCACGCAACAACAAATTATAAATAGTTTTTAATAAACAAGTTTATCAAAAGTGTAAACATACAGTAAATAAAACAGATAATATTCTAGCATACACAGTAATTTACTTAATGAAAGAGGTACGTTTTGGAATATATTTGGTGATAAAGAGTTTGTCTTACGTACAGAGTACTTGACCAAAAGAAAGCAAAATTTGGTGATTTTTGTTTAAATCTACTGTTTCACCTGGTTTCCTTATTGACCAGAAAATCACATTTCTACAGAATATTGGCTATAGAACTAGGTCACAGAAAAGGTCTGAAACATTTAAAAGTCATTGGACTACAGAAAAGTGTTTTCTTGAGACTTGGAGGCAGTCATTCATTAATCTGCCCTGGAAAGCATTCCTCAGCGAACTTTTCCCCTACCATCTTCAGAGGAAAGCCCAGGATCTGGGTTCCGGGATGGGATTGCTGCCAGCTGCAACTCTGACCAGCAGGGCATCCTTGCAGGCACTCTGCACGCAGGACTGCGGAAGCTCTGCAGCTGCCTGCCAGACCTTGATCCTCTCCATGGCTGCCTCCAGCCTGAGCGGCTCCACCAGGCGCTGCAGGGCGGGGTGTGGTGGGGGGAAGGCCGCACCCCGAACCCCAAACCTGGCCGCCTACTGGAGCCCCCGCTCCCGGCATGGAACCAACTAGAGGCCGAGCCTGGGGCAGAGGAAACGCGCCGCGCCCCCACTGCTGGAGGCCTGCGCGCCTGTGGGTCGGACCCCGCGGGCACCGTGACTCCCTGTAAGAAAATAGGGGTCCGCCAGGGTGTTTCAACTTTGAAGACGCCTTTAGGCACATGACAAAGTTTATTCAGGCTAACAACTTTTAAGCAGAGGCTGGGGGAAAATTCCGAAGTGCGTTAACGCGCACGTGGCGGAGGGAGGCAGGGTACTGTGACTAGGAAGAAGCTGCTGGAGTACTGTCCTTGATGCTCTAGGCAGAGGCAAGGTTGAAGTATTGCCCACACCCAAAAATGTCTGTTTCCTGCAGCTCAAGCCATGGGCTGCAGGCAAATCCAGGTCAATTAATCTATATCATTCTAGAGTCGCAATTTCGATATGCTAAAAACAGTAACAACAAGTCTCATGATGGAGACGTTACTGGTGCCCGCGCGAGCAAATCGATGAGCAACGGGATGACAGTAACAGTGATTATAGAGTCGGATTCGATTCCTCCTTCCCTGTCAGAGTGCTCGGCAAGCTACAAAGAGAATTCCACCCACGCAGCAGAGCCTGGCAAGCTACCCATGGTGTATTCGATATGCCAAAAACAGTAACAACAGGTCTCACAATGGAGACGTTACTGGTGCCCACTCAAGCAACTCGATGAACAAGAGGATGACAGTGATACAGTGCTATTCTAGAAATGTCAGGTTGCTCAGGCAACAGCCCAGTTCCCAGAGAAGTTGGGACACTAGGCACTCTCTACAGACACAGCGACCTCTAGTGGTTAAACGGCCATGCCAAGGACACTCCAACAGTCTGCTTCTTCAGATGCTCTGAGAAATTTTCTTGTTCACTTTAATCCAGTGCGTTAACTTCTCCTCCTCCTCCTCTCCCTCCCCCTCCTCCCTCTCCCTCTTCTCCCCGTCTGTCTCCTCCTCCTCCTTCTCCTCCTCCTCCTTCTCCTCCTCCTCCCTCTTCTCCTCCTCCTCCTCCTCCTCCTCCTCCTCCTCCTCCTCCTCCTCCTCCTCCTCCTCCTCCTCCTCCTCCTCCTTCTCCTTCTCCTTCTCCTTCTCCTTCTTCTTCTTCTTCTTCTTCTTCTTCTTCTTCTTCTTCTTCTTCTTCTTCTTCTTCTTCTTCTTCTTCTTCTTCTTCTTCTTCTTCTTCTTCTTCTCCTTCTCCTCCTCCTCCTCCTCCTCCTCCTCCTCCTCTTTCTTCTTCTTCTTCTTCTAAATATTTATTAGTGAATCACCGTGAGGTGAGGTACAGTTAAAAATTTATGAACTTTCATGTTTTCATTTTGTTTACATCTGTCCACTAGTGCCCAGTCCCCTCCACTAATATTCCCAGTATCCCTTCCACCCTCCCACCCCATCCCCCCACAGCCGACCCCACCTCTCTGTCGGGGCATTCCTTTTTGTCCTTTCTCTCCTTTGGGGTGTTGTGGTTTGCAATAGATGCACTGAGTGGCTATCATGTTTGGTCTATATTTTATTTTCAGCGCGCATCTCCCATCCCATACGAGTCCTCAAACCACACTTTACCTGGTGTTCCCTTCTCAATCTGAGCTGCCCTCTCCCTCCAACATGAGACCAGTTTCCAAGCCTTAGAGCCAACCTCTTAGTACTTATCTCTACTATTCTTGGGTGTTAGTCTCCTATTCTGTTATTTTATATTCCACAGATGAGTGCAATCTTTCTATGTCGGTCTCTCTCTTTCTGATTCATTTCACTTAGCATGACACTTTTTATGTTGATGCACTTATATGCGAAGGTCATGACTTCATCTTTTCTAACAGCAGCATAGTATTCCATTGTGTAGATGTACCATAGTGTCTTTAACCAGTCATCTTTTCTTGGGCAGAAAAATCTGGTTTTTTTCCAGATTCTGGCTATTGTAAACAGTGCTGCAATGAACATTCGAGTGCAGATGTCATTTCAACTATACTTTTTTGCCTCTCTGGCATAAATTCCCAGGAGTGGTATTGCTGGGTCAAATGGGAGCTCAATTTCTAATTTTTTGAGAAGCGAACATACTGTTTCCCAAAAGGGCTGAACCAGTCGGCATTCCCACCAGCAGTGTAAGAGGGTTCTTTTCTCCCCACATCCACGCCAACAGTGGTTGCTTTTGTTCGTTTGGATATGTGCCAGTCTCTGTGGTGTGAGATGGTATCTCATGGTTGTTTTGATCTGCATCTCCTCTGAGGAGAAATTTTCAAAAGGAACATTTTTTTAAAACCTCCTAAGTGAGATTTGTCTAAAGCAGTGTTATTTAAACTTATCTGACCGTCTATTCCTATTTTATAAACATAAAATGATTTAGCACCCTTGTTGCAATCTAACTTCTTTAAGTAAGCATAAATTTCACCTGATGTTATTGCAGTCTCACCCTATTATTCTAGTAGTCTCAGAAATGAGTAGGTGATCAGAGACTTACCAACACCCAGTTTCTAGACTGGACAATGTAATCTAATTTCAAAGAACAGATATTAATATAGGCCACCAATAAACTTGGAGCATATTAGAAGCCTTAAAATATTTAGTTTTATTTATTTATTTGCTGATTATTTTATTTTGTTTAGTTTTATTTTTAAACCTCTTAATGAACTTTGATGAAAAGGAAACACTAAACACACCATTCAGATATCATGTTAGAGGTCCTAGCATGGTTGTCTTGAACTCAGCTGTCTAGATTCTGTGTCTGGTACTTCATATGTTCCTCCAAACATCACCAGGAGTGACTGTTGAGCCCAAGGCCCAGAGAAAGTGATGAACACAACTGGGTGTGACCCAACTTCCCTCCCAATAAGAATGAGTATTTTTTTTTAATTGAATCACTTCGAGATACACTAACAAAGTTATTTATGATTGGGTTTTAGACATAGAATGTTCCAAAACCTTCAGCAGTGTACATCCCCCACCACCAAGGTCCCCAGGTTTCCCTCTTTTCCTCTCCATCCCCAGAGTCATCCTCTATGGCAGGCTCTTCTCTGTCTCTCTCTCTGTCTCTCTCTTTCTCTCTCTATCTCTTACTCTCTCTCTCTCTATCTCTCTCTCTCTCCTTTTGGGCTTGTGGTTTGCAATACAGGTACTGAAAGGTTACCATGTTTGTGTCTTTACCTATTTTCAGCACCCAATTCTTGTCAGAGTGAAGAGTGATCATTTCCAACTATCATTATCATAAAGGTCCCTTCTCTATCCTAACTTCCCTCCCCATGCCCCCATTAGTATTCAACTTCCAAACTTCCAACCATGAACCAGTTCTCCTGGCCCTCGTTTCTACTTTCCTTGAGTAATAGTCTCATACTATATTTTTCATATCCCACAAGTGAGTGCAATCTTCCTATGACTGTCCTTTTCCCTCTGACTCATTTCACTCAGCATGATACTCTCATTGCCCATCCATTTATAGCAAATTTCGTGACTTAAGAAGAATTTTGACTCTCAATTTATTCAAAGATTCTATGGCACTTGTTCTATAAACAAGCAAGAAAATAGTTATGAATATAATACAGAAGGTATTAACAAAAATATGAATTAATGTAACATAGATTAAAAATTAACCTCAGAGAGACAGACATAGAAAGATTGCACTCATCTATGGTATATAGAATAACAGAGTGGGAGACTAACACCCAAGAACTGTAGAAATAAGTACCAGGAGGTTGACTCCATGGCTTCGAGGCTGGCCTCACGTTCCGGGGAAAGGTCAACTCAGAGAAGCGATCACCAACTACATTGTAGTCGAAGGCCATGTGGGGGAGGGGAGTTGCGGGCTGAATGAGGGCTAGAGACTGAGCACAGCGGCCACTCAACACCTTTATTGCAAACCACAACAGCTAATTAGAGAGAGAAAACAGAAGGGAATGCCTTGCCACAGTGGCAGGGTGGGGTGGGGGGGAGATGGGATTGGGGAGGGTGGGAGGGACACTGGGTTTACGGGTGGTGGAGAATGGGCACTGGTGAAGGGATGGGTTCCAAACTTTGTATGAGGGAAGTATAAGCACAAAAGTGTATAAATCTGTAACTGTACCCTCACGGTGATTCTCTAATTAAAAATAAATAAATTAAAAATAAATAAATAAATAAATAAATAAATAAAAATAAATAAATAAACTCACGATTACCACAAAAAAAAAAAATTAACCTCAGAGTTGGGGCTGGAGCATTAACACAGCGGGTAGGGCTTTTGCCTTGCATGCAGCCAACCCGGGTTCGATTCCCAGCATCCCATATGGTCATCTGAGCACTGCCAGGGATAATTCCCAAGAGCAGAGCCAGAAGTAACCCCTGTGCATCTCCAGGTGTGACCCAAAAAGCAAAAAAAAATGATAATAAAAGATAAAATATAATAAAAATTGACCTCAGAGAGAATAGAAGACAGAATTGGTAGAAATTGTTCATTGATAGAGGGGAGGGACAGTGAGTAAAGGAGTTTTGCGGCTGGACTGAGCCTTCAGGGTGAGCCCATGTAGGAATCCATGAAAATGGGAGAGATTGCTCGTGTGTCCTGACTGGTTTGGATGAAGCTGAACATTTTCCCCCTTCAAATTGCCTTCAGTAGATAATTTCATAGATTTCAGTATATTGAAAGAGTCAGTTTTTCCTTTTCTCACAGAAGCCCATCCTAGTCTTTGGGATGCAAATTTCAAATGCTTGCCCATTTTGTAGACTTCAGGTGCAGGCCCAGTTTGTCTTTGGGATGCAAACTTAAATACTAGCCCAAGAAAGATTTAGGTTTTGGCTGTGTATTTCTTTCCTTAGGCCAAAATGCACTGGCCTATGGATACAAGGAAACATGTTTTGCTGCCTCAATATTCTTTCTGTAACTTCTTTTGATGATATCACTGTATTGTGTCCTTTAGAGGTACCATGATCAGTAAAAGATCATTTTGGGGCTCTCTACCTTTTTCACAGGTCTGAGAGAACCTGGGCTCTCCATGACATAAATTTCTTTCGCGTTCCTTGTCTCAACACCTCCGAATGAACAAATATTCATGCAACAAAGGGGTAATAAATGATGTTGAATCATCAAAAATTCATCCAAGTCCACGAATTATATGTCCATTTTATTTTTGCTGTTTTATTTTCTTTATTTTAGAGATTTTCTAGGAATTTCTTTTCATACCTGACGGTGCTCAGGGCCTACTCCTATCACTACCCTCAGGGATCACTCCATTAGGCATTATAAATCATTTATGGAACAAAGGATTAAATCTAGATCAGCCTTGTGTAAGACAAGTGCCCAACAACTATATTCCATCCCCCTAGAGAATAATTTTGAAGACTATTTTAAAAATTCTCACTTGTGCATTATCTATAATGAACTGGAAAATACAATTTTAGGTTGTGCCAATGGTGTCCACATCTTTAGATCTCTTATTGTCACACACATTGATGACTTTGAACTCCACCCTATATTCTCTAGTTATTTCAAAAAACAAGGCGGCTTTCAATATGTGGGAGAAAAAAATCTGTAGTTAATCTCATGTTTCATTTGTTCCTTCTTTTGTGACAATAAAAACATTCATGGTCTCATAATGTTTTCACACCTACAAAAGTAGCACCATAACTTAAAAATTACTATTTTGGAGGGATGTGCTCCAAATGGTGGTTAAGGGGTTGAACCTTCCTGGAAATTATCTGCCACCTGAGTCACCATTCAATTCTCTGGCTGGGGCCACGGGATGTGGAGATTCTTAGATTCTGTAGTACTGGGACATGAGGATCGCCCTCGTAGTGCTCAGGGACCTCCAGGGATAGACCCAGTGATACTGGGCTGGACCATGAGATGTCAGATATTGAACCAGAATCAGGAACATCTAAGACGTTTGTTCTAACTCCTATCCTCTCCAAATCCCGAGATGCTTATTTAATAAAGAACTAGCTCCAGGTGATCAGTGAGGTTAGAGTTACTGAGTATGGACCGATCATGATCCTCAAAATCCACTTGAACTATCCTCAAACTTGGCTTTAACTAGTTTACTTTATCTTTTAACTAGCTTGCCTTATTCTAAAATATAGCCATGTAAGAAAATTTCCAGAGATCTCAGACAGAGAAAGATTGCACTCATCTATGGTATATAGAATAACAGAGTGGGAGACTAATACCCAAGAATTGTAGAAATAAGTACCAGGAGGTTGACTCCATGGTTTGGAGGCTGGCCTCACATTCTGGGGAAAGGGCAACGCAGAGAAGGGATCACCAACTATAATGTAGTTGAAGGCCATGCGGGGGAAGGGAGTTGCGGGCTGAATGAGGGCTAGAGACCGAGCACAGTGGCCACTCAACATCTTTATTGCAAACCACAACAGCTAATTAGAGAGAGAGAGAACAGAAGGGAATGCCCTGCCACAGTGGCAGGGTGGGGTGGGGAGAGATGGGTTTGGGGAGGGTGGGAGGGATGATGGGTTTACTGGTGGTGGAGAATGGGCACTGGTGAAGGGATGGGTTCTCGAACCTTGTATGAGGGAAACATGAGCACAAAATTGTATAAATCTGTAACTGTACTCTCACGGTGATTCACTAATAAAAAATAAATAAATAAATAAATAAATAAATAAAAATAAATATGATGATCACATTAGTAATAATAAAAGGGGGAGGCATAGGTTTGGGGTGCCTCAGTGAAAGAACCACCATTTATCACTGGGTTAACTGAGCTGAGATTTCCAGTTAAAGTGCTTTGCTTTTATCTCTTAGAAGAATAAACTTTAACGGCAGTGTTATACAAAGTTAAAAAGCAAAAATTACAATAAAATACAATTCCTTTGTAAAAAATAAAAGAAAGAAAATTTCCAGAGATCATGCCCTACTTTCACTACACGGAATAAAGAAAAGTTTAAAAATTATAATAACATAAAGAAGAATCTATTAAAGTCATCCTTGCCCCCAATTCCTCAGGAAAATCTTTCCATTGTTTGTAATATACAGAACTCATCTAATCCATAGTAGTGGTTTTTTTAAAATATGAATATAAAGATGGGGCTGGAGCGATAGCACAGCGGGTACGGTGTTTGCCTTGCACGCGGCCAATCAGGTTTGATTCCCAGAATCCCATATGGTCCCCCGAGCACTGCCAGAAGTAATTCCTGAGTGCATAAGCCAGGAGTAACCCCTGTGCATCGCTGGCAGTGACCCCCCCCAAAGCAGTATATATATATATATATATATATATATATATATATATATATATATGAATAGAGAGTCCCTTGCCTGCACACCTGGCTGTCTTCCCCAGGGCCCCTCGAAGGGGATGGGCTCCAGCTTCCCTCCCCACCCCGAGCAGAGCTCCTGGTGGCCAAAGACCACTGGAACCTAGCTAAAGCCATGCTTGAGGCCCCTCTCTCCACACTTTGGGACGGGCCTCACGCATGAAGGTACCGGCAGAGGAACCCAGGTGTGTGTAATCCCATCAACGACCAACATCCTGAGACTTAAAAGCAAGCTATCAGAAGCAGTATCTTGTAGCCTACTTCTCCCTCTGTGAGAAACTGGCAAGCTTATGAGAGTTTCCTGCCCACATGGGACAGCCTTGCAAGCCTCCCATGGTGTATTCATATGCTAAATCCAGTAAGAAGCTGGATCCCATTCCCCTGACCCTGAAAGAGCCTCCAGTGCGACATCATTGGAGGGCCGAGTTGAGAGAGACTTCTAAGATCTCAGGGAAGGATGAATGGAGAGGTTACTGAGCCCGCTCGAGAAATCGATGATTAATGGGGATTTTGTGATTTCATCGTGATTTCGTGATATATGAATATGAAGAATTATGCCTCAGAGACCTGGGCCCTACGAAAACAGAATGAGAATGCTACTTGGGTATTCCAAAGAGGAATTGAAAGAGCTATGCTTGGAAATCATGTTTCACCCAAATGAGAGAAGGAATCCAGAGTTCTTTTTCTTTTTTTTTAATTTATTCTTTTGGAATCCAGAGTTCTGACCTCTGTCGACGATCAAGAATCAGGGACACTGTCTCACTTGCCAAGGCATCGAAAATCAGAAGGGCGGGACATGTAATGCAATTTAGAGATGACTGCTGGATTAGAGCTGTTACCAACTGTATTACACAGGACATCAAAAGACCCTGTGGCAGCCCACCTAGGAGATGGTTGAACTTCTTCATCAAGACCCTGAATGGGAACATGAAGACCACTCTCTACCTCTATTGCAGGTTACAGCACCCAAAAAGAGAGAGAACGAAAAAGAATGCCCTGCCACAGAGGCAGGCTGAGGTGGTAGCGAATGGGGTGGGGGTGGTGAGAGGGTTACTGGGATCATTGGTGGAGGAAAATGGGCACTGGTGGAGGGATGGGTAAACGATCACTGTATGACTGAAATGCAAACACAAAAGTTCATAAGTATGTAACTGTACATCACAGTAATTCTCTAATAAAAAAAATTTTTTTAAAAGACACTGAATGAACAGTTTGACGCTCTTCGTGTTCCTGGAGCAAGCAGACACCATTGGGCTACACTAGCATGGAACAAATGGAGACGTTAATGACTCCCACTCAAACAAATCGACAATCAATGGGATGACAAGTGATACTACGGGAAGCATTTAGCTCATCTCTTCTCACCCTAGTCATAAAGATTATAGGGGAGCAGCTCTGGCCAGGAAGAATATATGACTTAACTGAGCTAACTGGTTGACAGTACCATTTTGTGGGAAGCAGCCCTGGCCATGAAGGATATATGACTGAGTTAATGGATTGAAAGAACTACCTGGTCTTT
The DNA here is from genome assembly GCF_027595985.1 of Sorex araneus. NCBI lineage: Eukaryota > Metazoa > Chordata > Mammalia > Eulipotyphla > Soricidae > Sorex > Sorex araneus. The sequence continues at coordinate 105,578,894 of NC_073307.1, read as the reverse complement.
ATACAGACACAGAGCTGGAGAATCAGGAGCCAGTACACCCGTGTCTTGTATCCTGTGTCTAAATGATAAGATGCTGATGAGATGCTTTGTTAATGTATGGGAATGCCTTGCTTTCTTGATGTATTGGGATTGGGACTATCTTCCTAATTGGGAATGTTTTCTTGATATATCGTTCTTGTATACTTTTGTTCCTTTGTGAAATGTTTGAAGTTATTTCTGCCTTTGGAATTGTTTATCTTTGAGCTTGCTCCTGAGGCCCTTGTGTCCAGGATGGTTAAATAAACCCTTGGCTGTAAGCCCTTGGGTCAAGCTCTGACCTCCTGCTTCAGCAGAACAGCTCGGCCCCAGCTAGCTGGAATAATAAAGTCTCGGTGTGTGTGTTGCAGTCCCGCTGGACTCTTTGTCTCTCTGAATACTGAGGGGAGGTCTCGATCCTAACAATACAAGTGATACAATTAAATATAAAGAATATCAAATTTTGAGGCTGGAGCAACAATACAGTGAGTGTTTGCTTACACAGAGTCAATGGGGGCTTGATCTCTTACACCCCTTACCTTCTGTTCCTTGGCCCTGTCATCAGGAATGGTTCTTGAGCAGAGAAACAGAAATAAATCCTGAGCACTTCCAGATGTGATAAAAAAAAAAAGCCTGTTGCTATTTTGCCAAAGCAATATTCATTTAAAAAGCAAGGAATTTTGTTTTTGTCTTATCATTTGATGAAACTAGATTGTGAGGCTGTAAATACATAATTTTCAGATTTTTGTTTTCAATCAGGGAGTAAGATGGCTAGCTCTGTTTCTGTTTTTCAGCACCTTCAGTACACATGTAGCTATTAAAAGAGAACTGGATTTGTTTCTGCAAAATATCTCTTTGGCAAGAGTATTACATTTTATTAGTGAAGTAAAATAGCTCTGTTGAAAGAAAATTATTCAGAGAAAATATGAGGAGTGAAAAAGATAGACATGTGTTCGAGCGATAGTACAATGGGTAGGCTGACCTGTATCCGATTCCTCTGCCCCTCTCAGAGAGCCTGGCAAACTACTGAGAGTATCTCGCCCGCATGTCAGAGTCTAGCAAGCTACCCGTGGCGTATTCGATATGCCGAAAACAGTAACAACAAGTTTCACAATGGAGACATTACTGGTGCCCGTTCGAACAAATCAATGAACAACGGGATAACAGTGACACAGTGATGACTGATACAGTGATATGTTCAAGAGAGAACACAGGCTACTCCAGAGTGAGATAATCAATTTTCTTATTTTAGAGGGTCTGGGGGCAGGGAGGGCACATCTATAGGTGCTCAGTGATTCCTCCTGACTCTGTGATCAGGGATGACCCTAGCTTTAGCTTCGTGCTCAGGAATCACTCCACGTGGTGCTTGGGGGATATGTGGTGTCAGGGTTAAATCTGCATCACTTGTGCACAAGGCAAGAGCCATACTCTCTGTACTATCTCCCCACAGCATCAATATTATCTTAATCCAAAATAAGTTTCTTTGGCAAAAGTGTTACCTCAATCCACAAAATACATCTCATTGGTATCATTAATACCTTTTACAATTGGACATTTTGATCGAGGTGAAATGAGATAACTTTGAACTTCAAAACATTAGACATTAACACTTTTGTAATCAGGTAAACCTGGGGCAAAAGAGATAGGATAATAGGTATACCACTTGCCTTGCATGCAGTTCACCCAGGTTTGATCCTCAGCATCCCATATAGTCTCCTGAACCATATGGAGTGATTTCTGAGTGAGCCAAGAGTGATCCCTGTGTACAGAGCTAAGTGAAATACCTAAGCATAGTTGGGTGTGACCCTACCAGAAAAAAAGAACATGTGAGCCAAACTACAATAATTTTTGGAAAAAATTTATGGAAGGGTGGGATGGAAGGGTAAAAGGTGAATTGGTGGAGGGATTCTGACATGGGTGGTGGATGTGGAATTGGAATATTGTTTACCTGAAATTTATAAATTGCAGTGCCTAAATTTTTTAACTTAAAAAAAAACAGAAACAAAGAAAGAAGAGTTTAAAATAGCAAAAGCATGATTTTTTTCCCTTTGGTTTTGGATCACACTCAATTCTTTTCAAGAGTTGCTCTGGAATAACCCCTGACAGTAATTTTGTGATCAAATAAGCTGGAAGCAGTCCACAAAAACTGGGATGTGGCTGCAAAACAAAACAATGCATTGGTGGAGGGAAGTGAACAGTGGTGGAAAGCGATGTTGAAACACTGTATGTCTGAAACCCAATAATGAATAACTATAATTTCATCATGACTAAATAAAAAAATAAATTGTTTTTAAAAGGTGAAGTTTCAGAAATCAGTGACCTCCCACCCTGATGGATTAAGGAAACAAGAGATATCCAAAAAATGACCCTTTTACTCTCCATCCTGTATTACGGTCTACTACCCAGTGCCGGAGGGTTCAACATCCATATGATTTCCTGTAAGCTTTCCAGGGAATTCAGTGCTTTTCTAAATCTAGGAAATGAAACCGTACTGTAAAAACACTATGTCCATTTTACACAGAATGTGCATTCATCTTATCATTCCGGCATTTATTAAAGCATGTTTTTGCTGATTCAGTAGAATATTATATGTGGAGCGTGGTGACAGACACTGGGGCAGATGAGACCCGACCTTGTAAAGCGGCCCAGAAGCAAAGTGTCACAAGAGGGAGTATCTGGGAAAAGTTGGCAAGAACAGGGTGTCAGCCAGGACAGAGTGTTCGGCCTTGAACCTCACTCAACTTCTAGTCACATGAGCCCTAGATACAGAAACTGTCGCGCACACTTAGCAAGTCATGGTAACTGCAGTGTCTAGCCTTGATTGAGATTAGACCAGGGCAAAGCAGAGTTGGAGAGGTGATAGGCCACTACTGCTAAACTTTCTGTGATCTGACCATCCTCTTAAGTGAGACCCCCTATAAAATATGTGTGTATTGGCAATAAAGTGAACAGCCATCAGCTGCTCCTGGAGAGTGTTTCTCCGCGCGCCCGTTCTCCTCTGCCCCATGTCTGCCCCGACCCAGTGCACAACATGTCCGGGCACCGGTGGGAGGAAAACGGTTCCCCAACAATTATATTGTCTGGGTACCCTTAAAAATTTTCAAATACATAAATGTTCCTTCACTTTTTAGACATTTTAGCTACCAAAAGATTTCATAAAAATGTTTAGCTAGGGGCTGAAGCGATAGCACAGTGGGTAGGGCATTTGCCTTGCACCCAGCTGACTCAGGTTCGATTCCCAGCATCCCATATGGTCCCCTGAGCACCGCCAGGAGTAATTCCTGAGTGCAGAGCCAGGAGTAACCCCTGTGTATCACAGTGGCTGGAGACATGGCTTAATGGTAAAGCATGTGCCTTGCGTGCCCAAGACCAGAATACAACCCTACAATGAAAACAGAAAAGCCCTATTTGGGGACTGGGAGACAGCACAGCCAGTAGGGCATTTGCCTTGAAAGAGGCTGACCTGCTTTCTATCTCTGGCACCCAATATAGTGCTTTGAGGTCCACCAGGTGTCACCCTAAGTCAAGCAGGCAGGAGTAAGCCTGAGCAGTGTTGGGTCAAAAAAGATTTTAAAAGTTACTAAGACTGGGGCTGGAGCAATAGCACAGCAGGTAAGGCATTTGCCTTACATGCAGCTGACCCGGGTTTGATTTCCAGCATCCCATATGGTCCCCTGAGCACCGCCAGGGGAAATTCCTGAGTGTAGAGACAGGAGTAACCCCTGTGCATCACCGGGTGTGACCCAAAAAGCAAAAAAAAAAAAAAAAAAAAGCTACTAAAACTGTCCTGTTAGGGGCCAGAAAAAAAACTCAAAGAAGCAGGGGAGTACATAAGTCTTGAAGAAGAAAGTCTGTCTTTGATCTGATTATAACATGCTACCGGGACACAGCCAGGTGCTATTAGTGGCACCAGGCACCACTGGAACCAATCTCACCAGCAGAGGACAGAAGTCTTAGTTCCATACTGCAAGAGGGTTCACTGGGACGCTGAGTATTCCTAGAGACCTGTAAAAAAATAAATGTGCTGCTTCTGATATCTGCAGTCTTAATGACAAAGCAACTCTGAGGGGAAAACAACTGTTTCTCTTTCCTACAGAGGCAATGAGTTATCTGAACTGAAAGGTAGCACCACAAAAGGAAGTCGTAGTTGTGGTGCTGAAATTAAGAATATCTTAAGTTTGGGCAACACGGAAAGAACAGCAGGGAGAAAGAGATTTCACAGTATTTTCAGTGAGAGAAAAAGTTAAGTTTGTGCAATCCCATTAATGAGTGTACATCATGTCGTTATTCCACTGAAGATGGCAAATGTGCAAACAAAACTGGTCACGAGCTGGGGCGAGATCTAGGCATTTACACATGGTAAAGAAATGTTCGTCCAGGGTAGTGGATCTTTTGTGCTCTGATAGACTTCTGAGTCTAAATATTTCCCTGTGGATATACATCTGCCCCAAAAGACAAAATGGTATGACTGTTACTCAAAGGTCAGACATGAGAAAGAGAAAATCCTCTAAGTGGTTTTGTTTAGAGCAAATTCACACTTGTTTATCTATTCACCGCTTTGAATGCAAGAAAGTTTCCCTCACAGTTTACTTAGAGGAGACTGTAAATGAAATAAACATCAGTCATATATATACTTTAGAGCATAGCTCATCTAATCCAGGGATCACGCTGAAGACTGGGAGCCCCTTGGTATGAGCATCTTTTCTAGTTTTCATATAAATTCAGGAACTTATTTCTTTGTAGCTAGGTACCTCGTCCTGAATTGGAAAATGGTCATCCTAGGATGTGTAAAGGTGAATAACCCTGAAGAATATTTGGCTAATGATTCAGCACAAGGGCAGGAGAGATAGCACAGCGGGAAGGGCATTTGCCTTGCACGTGGCCAACCTGCTTTTGATCCGGGCATCCCATATGTTCCCCCAGCACCGCCAGGAGTAATTCCTGAGGGCAGAGCCAGGAGTAACCCCTGAGCATCACTGGGTGTGATCCAAAATGAAAAAAAAGGAATTCAGTAGAGAAGTTCACAATAAGTAAGAACCTTGGAAATTACAGCAATTGGGTGACAGGGTGGCAGGGGTTCTATGTGAAGTTTAGGTCAATTTCTCAAAGTGTCCTTAGTAAGGGATTAGACATAATTATGCATATGCACATACACACAAATGTACATACACAAACCATCTACCTCAGAATCTGTTATGTTAAAAAATCTAAGATGGGGAAGTTGTAAATTCCTACGAATTATCATGAATGAAAACAGACCAAAAAGCTCACTCCTCCCCGCCCTATCCCCTGCCCTTTTCAGTTCTGGGCCTCAGCGGACCCTGCTCAGGGCTTTCTTCTGGCTCTATCCTGGTAGACTTGGGAGACCAAATGGGGTGCTAGGATTCAACCTGGGGGGATTGCTGCATGCAAGCTAAGCATCTTACCCTCTCTACTATTTCTCCAACCCCCCTTTAATTCTTTATAAAAAGGCATAAAAATATTTTAACTTTATATAAGGGTCATGACCCAATGGTGACCAAGAGCACTGGTGACCCAATGGTGACCAAGAGCACTGGTGCCAGTCTTGACAGTGCTCCACTAGGACATGGGAGGCAGGACTCCAACTCACGGCCTCACACATTCTAGCCAGGTGCTCTACTGCTTGAGCTATCTCTCTGGCTCCACTGTTTCCACTAGATTGAATTAGGTTGGGAAGATTTGGTAGTAACAATTCCAAAAGGATCTCAACAAGTTAAATGAAGATATATTCCCCAACCCCCCCCCCCACACACACACACACACTCTTCCTCACTGAAGAAGAATAGGGATTTTTGTTTTGGTTTTCATTTCTGAAAATCTTGACATTCCTACTGCTGTGGGGTGAGAACTCACCCAAGAAGTCTCAAGTGCACTTGTTTGCCCATTGAAGAGCCTTTATTAACCTGTACGGGCTGCAGAGCCTAAGAATGTCTCAATGCAAAGAACAGCTCTAAACCAAAGTCCAAGCAAAGTTTTAAACATTTCTTATTGCACTCTGCCTGGCTACATCAATCAACTTTGTCATTAGCTAAAGCAAGTAAGCACAATTACAGTACAGAAGCCAGACACTCATGGTTAGCCTTGAATAGTTAAAGAATTTTCTACTTGGCAGCTGAAAAAATCAATATGTGATGGCGACATTATTTGGACTCAGGTTTTCTCCGAGCATCTTGTCCCTACATCCTTGGAGTGTCTCATCCTGCTTCCCAGCTGCTAGCAGCCACCTGCTTTTCTGTTAACTTTGGGTCACCACCTTACATTACAAAGTAAAGCTGACCAGGGAAATGAAGAAAAAGGAAACATTTTTCTACATCATGGTATTAAGTCACACAATTTTAATTCTAATTCTTAAAACATGACTGAAAGAGTAATCTGGATAAAGCTCATTTAAAATTAACTTTCAATAAAATTGAATTATAAAGATAGTGGAAGGAGAAGATATAAATATTTATTTAATGAAAAAAATTTAAAGATAATAATTCTTCAATCATATTTTTGGGTTGAAGTGATTGTATAGTAGGTAGGGAATTTGAGTTGTATGTGGTAGATCAGGGTTTTATCCCCAGCATCCCATATGGTCTCTGAGCACTGTCAGTCGTAATTCCTGAATGCAGAGCCAGGAGTAACCCCTGAGCATTGCCAGGGGTGGCCTAAAGAGCAAAAAAAGAAATCATTGTGTTTTCTGTTATTTTCCCTGTGAAGGGAAGAGAGTGGTTCACACACGATAGTACTAGGGGCTAATCCTGGTTCCGTGCTCAGCCATGACTCCCGCCCACATGCAGTGCCAGGAAGCAAGTTGAGGTTGCTCACATGTGCAAGACAAGTCCTTTATCTCCTACACTATCTCACAGTCCTTCATCTTTGTATCTCCAAACAAAATGAGTTAAAATGTTGAATGTAACCTAACCCTGCAAAAGTAAAAGCTGAAAAATCATACTGGATAATGGTTAGCATGATAGTTGGCGTGTTAAACACAGTTGCTCAACTTCAACAATATTGCACCAAGTAAATTTCAGGATTTTATTTTTTTTTTTTTGGCAAATGAAATTTTTGGTCAAAGCATAATTGCAAAGATTAAGTAGAATTATAATGTGATTCTGTGATACTTACATATGCACATAGACATATAATTATGCACACACACATGTGCGCACACTTATTTACCCAGGGCAATCTAATGTAGTTGATTGCAACACTAATCTTTCTGGAATCTAAAACTAAGCTTTGGTTAAAAGTAATCGTAGAATTACTGAAGGTAAAAAAGCAGTTTTGTGAGACACTGATACAAGAGATATGTTCCAGTAAGTATAGCACTGTAGCTCTGTCATCCCATTGTTCATCGATTGGCTCGAGCGGGACCAGTAACATCTCCATTGTGAGACTTGTTGTTACTGATTTTGTTACTGTTTTTGACATACACCATGGGTAGCTTGACAGACTCTGCCGTGCAGGCGGGATACTCTTGGCAGCTTGCCAGGCTCTAAGAGGTATGGAGGAATCAAACCCAGGTCAGCCGCATGCAAGGCAAATGCCCTACCTGCTGAGCTATCGCTCCAGTTCTCCAGTAATTATAGGAAATTTTATTATTCATTTCAGATACAAGTGCTTTGTACATAACAACTATTCTGTCATAATACCAGCAAATGTGGTACACTTTTCCTAATGTTATTATTTTAAGAAAATAAATGACATATTATTCAACATTACGCTGTTAGAATGTGGAGAGAATATTTGAGTTCAGACACACTAGACATAAAAAACTTCCCTCTACTACATAATACTTAATAGTTTTTCTAAAATTGATAAATGATGGTCTTTCTGGGTAACTAATATTACCACTGAGGACTCATACATTCATCAGTGAAAGACCTTACTCCCATACATAAATAATAAACAAAAGTGTTAAAAGTATCCTAGTATTTCTTCATATTTTGTCAGTGGCCGTGTTATTTCTTCAATACCTCAATACTGGTCTTTTTTTGTAAGCATTGGGGGAAGAGAGCTGTAGTAAGGCCTCATTTTCTATTGCAAGCAGTGAAAATGATAAGCAAGAATTTGTCCTAATGGAAACACTGTAAAACCATGGAACATAGAAAAGTAAACACTCTATTAATGAATGACAGATGTTCAAATAAAAAACAATTATAGGTTGCAGCACACACACATTATGTGAACTCATAGTAAGCACTTTATTAATGAATGACATGTTCAAATAAAAAAATTACAGGATAGAAAACATGAAGGAATAGTATAAGTCATGTTCTATTGGAGGCACCCAAAGCAAGCAGTATTGAAGCCACAGATGTAGTACAGCAGTTAGGATGTTTGCCTTGCACGTGGCTGACCTGATGTTCCCCTGATACGTGACAGGAGTCATTCCTGAGTGCAGAGCCAGGAGTAACCACTAAATACTACTGGGTGGAGTTCCTCTTCCCCCCATAAAGCAAATAATGCTACAATGAAAATGTGAGAGTGTGTGGTAGTTCAAGAAGTTGGTGAACACAAAGTTATTGGGCCAGAACAGTTCATAAGATTAAAATATGGGAATATTTTGTTAGTAAAGGTACACGAAGAGAATTTATAGATGAGAAACCCATGGTTTGTGACATTGTAAAATGAGACTGTGCGTGCCTCATAGTCAACAAAAACCCCAATACGACAGGGAGGAACAGTCATGGAAAGAGTCAAGGCCCCAGAATGAGATGCAGAAGTATTCACAAAAACTTGATTCTCAGGATGATTCTGTAACCCTATAACCCAGTAGTCAAATTGAGGTTCATGTATAGGGGGCTGGTCAAAGGGTACAGGTTTGGGGACTATATCTCTTTGGAATGGTGAGGAGTTTATAGATCCAAAGGTAGATGAATAATTATTTTGTTCATTACAGAGATAGAAGGAACCAATATATATAAAGCGAGATGCACGAGAGGACCCCACAGGTTCAAAGACAGGTGAATGAGCGGAGGACCTACTACATACAAAGGAAGATGAAGAATTATTTTGTTGACTGGATTGAGAGGATCTAATTGATGAGATTTGATGTACACCCACCATCCATTCATGTTTGTCTGACACTTCTACCTCCCAGTAACACTTTCCTGATTGGATAGCTTCAGAGCCCAGAACATAATTGTCACAACCACCATTTGAAAGACCCTGCTGTGAACTCCCATTGGCGAAACATCTCACTTGTCTTCCATCCAAAGAAACGGCAATACCCGGGTTATTGTCAGGAACTTTCAGAGTCATCTGAACTGTAGAAAAATTAGAAGATTGCATGAGGAATATGCTTTAATGTAACATTCTAAGAGGAACACTTTAAGTGAATATTCTAAATTATTCTAGAGAATAAATTAGTCTAAGAGAATAATTTAAGTGGGAACTATGGCAAATTGTACTTTGTTCTTGGGGAGAATAGCAAAGCAGAAACAATGACATGTATGTTGTTTTGTTTTGTTTTGGGTTTTTTTTTTGGTTTTTGGGTCACACCTGGCGATGCACAGAGGTTACTCCTGGCTCTGCCCTGAGGAATCACCCTTGGCGATGCTCAGGAGACCACATGGGGTGCTGGGAATCGAACCCGGGTCGGCCATATGCAAGGTAATTGCCCTACCAGCTGTGCTATCGCTCCAGCCCCAAATATAGTATTAGTGAAAGGGAAATATGAGTCTTAAAAAATGAGATCTGGGGGCTAGAGCAATAGCACAGCGGGTAGTGTGTTTGCCTTGCACGCAGTCAACCTGGGTTCGATTCCCAGCATCCCATAGGATCCCCCAAGCACTGCCAGGACTAATTCCTGAGTGCAAAGCCAGGAGTAACCTTTGAACATAGCAGGGTGTGACCGAAAAAGAAAAAAAAATGAGATCTACTAGAAAATTAAAACTTCTTAATTACTATGAGAACAGAATTTGATGATAGTGTGATTTTTCCTTACCCCAGTAGCGCTGCATATCTTTCAGTTCTGAAATGGAAAAATAAATAGTGTTAAACATAAGGAAAGGAGTAAGAACTAAAATTTATTTCCTCTGCAGTTTGGATTATAGTGAGGAACTGAACTGTTACATGAAAATAGAATCCAACACCTGAACACATCCCATTAAAGTAAAGATATATCTAGAAATAAATGGCCTCCAACATCTTCTTCTTTTTAAAATTTTTTAATTGAATCACAGTGCGATAAACAGTTTATCTCAAAGTTGTTCAAGGTGGGTTTCAGTCATACAATGTTCTAACACCTGTCGATTTCTAGTGTACATTTTCCACCACCATGTCCCCAGTCTTCCTCCTTCTGCCCCCACTCCCAGTCTACCTCTACAGTAGGCACTTCGGTACTTCTGCCTCCACTCCTGTCTTTTAGTGTCTCTCTCTTTCAGTGTCTCTCTCTCTTTGGGGCATTATGTTTATGTTACAGGAACACAAATTCCCTTTGCCTACCTTCAGCACTCAATTCTTCTCCAGAATAATGATTTCCAACTGTCATTTTCATAGTGTTCCCTTCTCTTTCCTTACTGCCCTCTCCCCTTTCTTCCAATTTCTCACAAGCTTCCAACCATGGACCAGTCCTCCTGGTCTTTATTTCTATTGTCTTTGGGTAAGAGTCTCATACTGTGTTTATTAAATCTCACAAATAAATGCAATCATTCTATGTGTGTCTCTCTCCTTCTGACTCATTTCACTCAATATGATACTCTTCATGTTCATCCATGAATAATCAAATTTCCTCATCTCTTCAAGAATGACTTCATTCTTCCTATGTAGTACTCCATTGTGTAGATGAATCATAGTTTCTTAAACCAATAGTCTGTTCTCGGGCACTTGGGTTGTTTCCAGATTCTGCCTATTGTGAACAGTGCTGCAATAAACATCAGAAGTGCAGATGGCACTTCTGCTGTGTGTTTCTGGGCCTCCAGAATATATTTCCAAAAGTGGTATTGCTGGGTCTAATGGAAGTTCAATTTCTGGTTTCTTTAGAAAATTAAAAAACAATTCCCTTATCATTTGCCAAAAAGGGTGGATGACGTGACATTCCCACCAACAACCAATGAGAGTCCCTTTATTCCCACACCGCAGCAGCACTGGTTGTTATTATTCTTTTTGACCTGTGCCAGTCTCTGTGGTGTGAGATATCTCATTGTTATTTTGATTTGCATCTCCCTGATGACTAGCATCCATCTTCTTCGTGTCTCCTCTGTTGTCCACAGAAACTGATCCTCTTCCCCTTTTAGCACATACCATCACAAATCCCACCTTTATCAACTTAAATCCACTATTCCTTACCATAAAATGCTTTCAGTATCCCACTTAGATCAGTAGCTTGAAATACTTTGCGATCTTTCAGGGGAAATGTTTCTGGCTTTCTCAGAGTCAAGTTCTTACTCCTGAGGATGATAAAAACTGATTAGATCTGATACACTGTCCCTTCAAAGACACTGACTTGTTCTATTCATCTCAATGATACGCTCAAGCTCTCCTCCTGGAGACCATGGCAGATAACAGAGTCTAGACCTCAAAGCTAGAAAAGCTAAGATCATTTCTACCTACCTTCTCCATTTGTCCTCAGCGCCAACCTATAAAGACATCTCAGAAGCATTTTTCCCCTTCCAGAACAAATTAATTTCTTCTCTATTTTCTAGAAGTCATATGAAATAATGAACCTAGCAAATCAAGACAAAAATTGTGTGGAAAAGTCCCTGCTGGATGTGGCATTCAGAGTAGTGACAGAAAGTGAGGTCATGGAACTTGGTTCCTGGTTTTCAGTACACAAAGTATGAGGATACAGGTTAGAAAGTATCAATATCTTCAAAATCGATTCCCTAGGAGAGAAATTCTAGGAATAACTTGAGAGTTTTAGCTTTTGTTCTGCACCTCAAAAGAAACAGTGACCAAAATAGAAAGACAATATACAGAATGGGAAAGGATATTTACGCAGTATCCATCAGATAAAGGGTTGATATCAAGGATATACAATGCACTGGTTGAATTCCACAAGAAGAAAACTGCCAATCCGATCAAAAAAGTGGGGTGATGAACAGAAACTTCCCCAAAAAAGAAATCCGAATGGCTGACAGGCACATGAGAAAATGTTCCACGTCACTAATCATCAGGGAGATGCAGATCAAAACAACAATGATATATCACCTCACACCACAGAGACTGGCCCACATCCCAAAAACAAAAGCAACAGGTGTTGGCGTGGATGTGGGGAGAAAGGGACTCTCCTTCACTGCTGGTGGGAATGCCGACTGGTTCAGGCCTTTTGGAAAACAATACGGACGATTATCAAAAAGTTAGAAATTGAGCTTCCATTTGACCCAGCAATACCACTCCTGGGAATATATCCCGGAGAGGCAAAGAGGTATAGTAGAGATGATATCTGCATTTCTATGTTCATTGCCACACTGTTTACAATAGCCACAATATGGAAAAAAACAGAGTGCCCAAAAACAGATGACTGGCTAAAGAAACTCTGGTATATCTACACAATGGAATACTACGTAGCTATCAGAAAACATGAAGTCATAAAATTTGCATATAAGTGGATCAACATGGAAAGTATCATGCTGAGTGAAATGAGTCAGAAAGAAAGAGACAGACATAGAAAGATTGCACTCATATGTGGAATATAAAGTAGCTGAGAGGTACAAGCTTACAATGTTGCAATTTCTGACAGATATTTCTCTGGACTTAGTTACTAAAATACAGAAATACAAAACCGTGCGGTTGCTAGTGCGGCCTCTGACCTCATATCTCTTCGTTCTCAGCAATGGAAAACAAATTATCAAATGCTTTCTTTTCAGCAGATCGAATTTAGGGGGGAGAAACTCCAAATCAATAATAATGAGTTTTTTTTGAAATATTGAATGTAATTAAAGTAAAGTGAATGTACCAGTTACACATGCCAGGTGGGGGGCTGGGGAAGTGGGGGGAAGGGGGGAGGTATACTGTGATTCTTGGTGGTGGAATATGTGCACTGATGAAGGGATGGGTGTTCGAGCATTGTATAACTGAGACTTAAACCTGAAAGCTTTGTAACTTTCCACATGGTGATTCAATAAAAGAATAAATAAATTTTAAAAAATAAATAAAACAAATAGGAAATAAAAGCTTAGAAATGATAGAAAAAAGATTTTAGCTTTTGTTAAAAGAGCTATAAATACTTAGACTATAATCTTACTATAAGCTCATGTAGCTGAGCATTCTGGAGAGACCTGATGCTGCCAGGTTGGAATGCCAATGTTGACTGTACCCTTCCTTTGTATTTACATAGATACACATAAAGTATGTGATCATGATGGATACTTCTTTGCAGCAGAGATGATATGGTTAGCAGAACCTTACAGGAAAACTTACTCTCTTCCATTCTCAGGGAAAAAATGAAAATATGACAGAGATGGATCCAAAAGATAGGGGGGATGAGCAGAATATAGTATAGTGCTTGCCTTGCATGTGGCAGACCCAGGTTTGATCCTGGCAACCCACATGATTCTCTGAGCCTGCTAGGAATGATCCATGAGCTCAGAGCCACAATTAAGCTCTAACTTCTTCCATGTGTCCAGAACACTTTAACCACCCCCACTCCCAAAACTAAGGGAGAGAAAATCCAGGGAGTATGGTACTTGCCCTCTTGCTGCTACCCCGTTTGATCAAAATTGCTGCATTTAGTAGTGAGGACTGCAAAGAGTCAGTGCGGAGCACAGAGACAGGGAGTCCAGAGCACCATTCCATGTAGCCCCCAGTACACAAAAGTAAAATAGAGTATAAGAGAATGAGAGCATGTGGAAATGGAACTAGAGAAGACAGAAATTGAATGATCCACCTGTGTTATAGACGTCAGTGAGTTAAAGAGGAAGTTAAGGTGGGTGAAGCTATAGTACAGCAAGTAGGTGTTTGTTTTGTACATGCCCGACCTGGGTTTGATCCCTGGCATCCCATATGGTTCCTCAAGTACTGCTAAGAGTGATTTCTAGTGAAGACCCAGGAGTAACCCTGAGGATAGCAGGGTGTGCCCACACCAAAAAGAATTCCAGAAAAAATAAAGGCAAAATGAAAGACACACAACACTTAGAACTGAATAAAGTGAAAGACAGAAGGTAATCACTGACTTGCATAAGGCTCAGCAGTCCCTGGATTTTATCAGGTCAAAAATTGTCAGAGCTGGGACCCTCTGCGCCTAAAGCCTTTGATTCCAAAGATGTAACACATTCGGGCATCCAGCGCAGCATCCGATAGCGATGCACTGGGACACCGAACTGGGCTACAACTCTGTGCTGCCGGGGGTGGATTTTTTTTTCCTCCCCACCTTGTCTTCCTGCACGGAAAGCGGCGGGCTGGTGGCACCCATGTGGCAGGCGCCATCTTCTGTGACTCCAAACCCACAGGTATTCGGTTTTTACTTTTGGGGCTCCCAGGAACTCATGGGAAGGGGGCGTAACTGGCACGCCCTCGGCCCAGATAAATCCGGAGCCGCTGAGCGCGAATCGGACCCTCTGCGCCTAAAGACTTTGAATTCAGAGACTTCTTACAGCAATGCACTGGGACTGTGAGCTGGGCTATGTAATTTCTGGCAGAATTTTCCCTGGACTTTATACAGAAATCCAAAACCGCGCGGACGCAGCAGCGTCCGCGAGACTTAACATTTATAATTGTCAGCAATGTGAAACGGTTCCATTTGAACAGGTCTGACTTGGGGGGGAAACTCCAAATAATAACAGTAAGTTTTTGTTGATATATTGAAGGTTTTTAATGTAGCAGCCACCTCTGGACTGTGAACTAAGCAAAAGCCCCATGCTGGCCGACCCGGCGTGGCGTACACCATACTATGAGGCGCAGGAAGGGGGATGAGGGGGAAAAAGAAAAAAAAAAAGGGAAAAGGAAAAAGGAAAAAAAAAGAGAGAGAGAGAGAGTTATGTACTTGTAGCAGTGGGGCTACATATCTCTTCATTTCCAGCAATGAAAAACTAATTATCAAATATAGTAGGTCTGTCTCTCTTGGTTGGAAACTCCAACAACTATAGTGAGTTTTGTGTTGAATTATGGAATGTAATCAAGGTAAAGAAAAAATGAAGTGAAATTCATTAGTTATACAGTAGGGGGTAGGGGGTGGGGGCGGGGGGTATACTGGGGTTTCTGGTGGTGGAATATGGGCACTGGTGAAGGGATGGGTGTTTGAATATTGTATAACTGACATATAAACCTGAGAACTTTGCAACTTTCCACATGGTGATTTAATAAAAATTAAAAATTGTCAAAGCTGCTGGAGACACAACTGTCACTGAGAATAGCAATGGGTGGCATGGAATGGAGTCTTCTGAGAAGCAGACAATGGCTGTACATCTACACAGTTACAGCAGTTGCTTCAGGAAGCAAACCAACAACTCTCAAAGGAGAAAGAACAGTGTTCAGAGTGAAGTCACTGGCAACCTATTCAAAGATAACAGAAGGCATATTATATTTTGCCAAATTTTAGCCTTACTTATTTTTTCACTCTTTCTACTTTGTCAGAAACACTGAAGTATTGTCTTTACTAATTCTTGTTAGCCTACTGAGTTAAAGAGAAAAAAGCCACCTCTAGACACCTTGAGAGTTTAGCTTTATGATAAAAACTGTTTGAATAATTAGACTTTTATATTCTTGAAATAAGATTCCACGTCATCTTTTATCTTATTTTGATCAATAAAATTGTTTTGAAGATCAAAATTGGTAAAGACAATAGGAAATATAATAATACTTTAATGCTGATGTTTTTCACTGTCACTCTGATGAGTAACTGCCGCTGACTTCAACTCAAGAAAATATCTTTTTGTTGCTTATGTATTAGTTTTTATAATGGCATCAACAAATAAAGAGATGATATATTTTTTAAAAAAGGGCAGTTCTTGCAAAATATCCAAAATCTCTAACTTTAGATATTTAGCAAGGACTGGAGGTAAAGCACAGCGGGCAGGTCATTTGCTTGCACGCGGCTGACCAGGGTTCGATTCCTGCATCCCTCTCGGAAATCCCAGCAAGATACCGGAAGTTTCACGCCTAAATGGCAGAGCCTGGCAAGTTACTGGCATATTTGATATGACAAAAATAGTAACAACAATTCTCACAATGGAGACAATACTTCTGCCCACTCGAGCAAATCAATGAACAAAGGGATGACAGTGTTACAGTGCAGCAAATAAAGCAAACATTTCCCTACCTTAATTCATATATCTGAGTTAGATACAGAAACAGGGTAAAATTAAGTCAACACAAACATTCTGAGGTCACATCTCTAAAAGTGCCACTCATCCAAACTCTGTAATGTCCTCGCAACCAAATTCATTATCTGACAAGTTTATTCTCAATACTTAGAGATCATGCAAGCCAAGATTCGGTAATAGAAATCTGATATAAAGTTATTGAGAATTATGTTTTATTCTTATTCATCTCCTGATGACTCTAATGATAAGAAATTTCTTTTCACTGCAAAAAAGAACCATTTCTGATCTTCCATACATACCTTTTGAGGAGATCATTCACATTCTAGAGAGAAAAGAGAAAATATGAGTCTAGCAATAATAAGCACACTCCACTCTCAGGGCTTCATCACATTCTCACTACTGTTTCATGAAGTAGAACAGATCCAGTGACCTTATTCTTAGTTCGTGAAGGAAACAAAATATTACCAAATACAGGAGGAAAAGACTTCCTTACAGAATTAAAACAAAAATTTCTGAGGCTCAAGGGTTACTCCTGGCTCTGCACTCAGGAATTACTTCTGGCGGTGCTCAGGGGGACCATGTGGGATGCAGGGAATTGAACCCGGCTCAGCTGCATGCAAGGCAAATGCCTACCCACTGTGCTATCACTCCAGCCCCTCTATTGCCAATTGCCGTTTATTCCAATCTCATCCCATTCACTCCTGTCTCTCATTCTGCTTCTCTCCAGTCCCTGGATCTGGAACCCCCAGCCCAGTCTTACAGCCTAGTTAAATCCCAAAGCATGAGGGGTTGGGGCTTACACATAGATGTGGTCACAATCAATAGGGTTAAAGTTCTTTCCCTTGGGGGATGCTGCTTCTAGGACAGATTCCTTTCCAGCAAGACAACTGGCCTAAAGGCAAATACCAATGATATCCTACAACAGAGGAGCTGGTACATGAAATAGGAATAGCATCTTCAACAAATGGTATTGGGAAAGCTAGATAACCACATGTGGAAAATGAAAGTGGATCATATTTCACACCTTATACAAAGTTTATTCAAAAGGGATCAAAGACCTTGAGATCAGATCAGAATCTGTAAAATACATCATGGAAAATATAGGCAGAATTTGGATCCAAGATTTGGATCTCAAAGGTGTTTACAATTATTTGACTCCAAAGACAAAGGCAGCAGAATAAAAAATAAACAAATGGAACTACATCAAATCAAAGAGTTTATGCATGGCAAAAGAATCATGGACTAAAACCAAAAGACACCCAGCCAAATGGGAGAAAATATTTTCACTCAATACATGAGATAAAGAGTTAATACCCAAGATAAATAAAGTACACATAAAGCTCAACAACTAATTCCAAAACACTGTCAAGAGATGGGGAGAGGAAGTGAACCACTTCTTTAAAGACAAATGGATGTCCAATAAGCATATGAGAAGTTCTCATTATCACATACTATCAAGAAAATCTAAATCAAAACGATAGTGAGTTAAATCAGTTATGATTTATCAGGTAATGAGCTAAACCAATGAGAATGGAACATATCAGAAAACTTGGGAACAATCTCTTGGCAGAGATGTGGCACAAAAGGAACTTTCATCCACTGGTGATGGGAATGTTGTCTGGTTCAACCTCTATGAAAAACAGTATGCAAGAGAAAAAAAAAAACAAGAAAAAAGAAAAAAACCAAAAAAAACCAGTATGCAGCTTTCTGAGGAAAGTAAGAAGTGAGGTGCCATAGGACCTAGCAATCCCATTTCTGGGTTTCTACCCCCAGGACACAAAAATATTCATTCAAAAGGACATACACAATTAGCAGCAATTAGCACAACAGCTAAGCTATGAAATCAAAGTAGGTGTCTACTGACAGATGAGTGGATTGTAAAAGTATGCTATTGATACACAATGTGATTCTATGCAGTTGCAACAAATGATAAAATCACGCAATTTGCTACAACTTGGATGGAAGTAGAGATCATGGTAGGTGAAGTATGTCAGAAGAATAAAGACAGTGTGACCTCACTTTTCTGTGTTATATAGAATGATAGGATGGGGAAATGCAAGATGTTAAAGGAGGGACATCTAGATCACCCTGGGCCCTAGAACATAGGAAAGAGAACTGGAAAGGAAAGAAATCAAGGTGAGGAAGCAAGAAGAGGAGTTCGGGAAGGAACAGGGGCAAGGGCAGGGGACTCGAGCACATCGGTGGTGTAGAATGTGTTAGAGGTATATATCTAAACCACAGAGCCAACAACACTGAAAGCATGAGGTCCAAACTACAGCACCCATACTTCAAAATGTATCTGCAGAGGAGGCAGGCTGTGTGATGAGAGAGAACTAGGGCATACTTAATGGAGGGAAAATAACACTGGTGGTGGCTCTTATATGCCTGAAACTCAGCTATGAGATTCAGAAAACCTAGAAGAGGTGATAGATCCTTTACTAAGAGGATATCAGTTTAATGCAAAGGCAAGAGAAGGACCGGAGTAATATGGGGAGAAATCATCTTGAAGTAATAGACAAGAATCTATTGATAGTGAGAGTTCCGATAACAAAGGCAAAGAGATCAGGTTCCAAAAATCATGAGACTTGAGAGTGGCATGGCTCACTCATTTACAGAAACCACAAACACTTTGGTTTGAAAAGGAGCTTAAAATATATACAGTTGAAGTTGGCCTTTGACTTTTGACATTAGTGTCTTATTACTACTCCCACTATTGTTTTGAAGCCACATCTGGAGGTGCTCAGGAGTTACTCCTGGCTTGGAATGATATGGGGCATGAGGAATCAAACCTAGGTTGACCCTTGTGCAAACACCTTCCCTACTGTACTATCACTTTAGCCCCTCCCCCTAAATATTCTTGCTTGATATTTTATCAGTCTGTGTCTATCATTCCCTTCCACAGAATCACAAATTTCAGGTTTAGGAAACCTCATCTTATTAACAGACAATTTACATCATGCTTTACCTCCTCAATTCAACCATTTTTCACACTAATTATACTATTATCACCCAGGTGGTAAAAAATAAATAGCAAAGTTGTAGTTTTCATCCATTTTTCTCTCCATTCATTCACCATTTTATATAGAAAAACATGTCCTTGAGTAGGCCCCCAAATGAAACAGCTGCCTACATTACAAGCTAAAGTTATAATATTAACTGGTTTTCTCTTAAACAGTTTTATCTTAGAGTGGAGCATGTAAAAGCAGGCTAGCCTAGAGACTGACTACCTGCCAAAAGGATAAGTATGAATAGGGATCCCATGTAGGAAAACAAATTTCAAGTTCTTTACCATTAACCCTACTCAAACTCTATACCGAGAGATCATCTTGTCTCATAAAACTGTATCACTATCACTGTATCACTGTCATCCCGATGCTCATCACCTTGCTTGAGCGGGCACCAGTAATGTCTCCATTGTGAGACTTGTTGTTAATGATTTTGGCATATTGAATACACCCCGGGTAGCTTGCCAGGCTCTGCCATGCTTGCTAGATACTCTTGGTAGTTTGCCAGGCTCTCCGAGAAGGGCAGAAGAATCGAACCCGGGTCGGCCGCGTGCAAGGCAAATGCCTTACCCACAGTGCTACACTCCAGCCCTAGCCTATCTGTGGGCGTGACAGGACATCCTGTTTTCTTACACCTTGTGGGCGTGACAGGACATCCTGTTTTTCAAAGCACGGTGAAATTAACAAGAACAGGTGTTGTTTATGAAGCACCCGGTCCTGTGGAGGCTCTCCACAAATCATAAAGTGCCAGATTATAGTAAAAGGGACTGTATCTATCCTGTTGGCATGAACAGATCTGATCCAAATGTAAGACAAAGGTGTATTAACAAAGAACTGAAAAAGAAGTGTTAAGATATCCATCCCTCAGATTGGGGGAAAATATTTCTCAACCACTCATCTGATAAAGAATTGATATCCAAGATACGTAAAATTTGAATATAACTTTATAAGGAAAAATAAAAAACAACCCCCACAAAAAAGGAGGTAAAGAGATGAACAGAAACCTCCTCAAAGATAATATACAGATGGTGAAAAGATACAAGGAAAAAATGTGCCTGCATCACTTATTTCATTTCCCTCATAAAACTGCCCAACTAAAAGAATAAATGTAAGGGCACACAAAAGAAATTCTACTGTTCAAAAATTTCTCAACAGGAGGAATTAAGCTTGTTCGTGCCCCTGGAGTACAGTACTTGCGGGGGACACTCAGGCTCAGGGGTTCAGGATTTGTTTTGGCTCTGCACTTAGGGATAACTCATGGTGGGTTTGTGGTGGCAGGAATTGAATCTGGGTCAGCCATGTGCTAGGCAAGTGCCTTACCTGCTTATCTCTCTGGCCCTGGAGGATAATTTCTGAGTCAGAAATCTCCTGTCTAATGAGGTGTAGGAAAAAGTGTGCCCACACTTCCTGCATAATGGCAGCCTCACTTCCTGCATAGTGGCAATCTAGTGTATCTATAATGCCAGATCAAAACATGTGGAAATTTCAACCCACTCAGTGTATCAGTCATTATGCATGAACACTTTGGTTGTTTCCATACCTTGGCTATTGTGATTAATGCTAGATGAGTCTTTTCAGGTTAGAGTTTAATTTTCATTGGGTAAATATATCCAGAAGTAGAATTGCTGGATCAATTTTGAATTTTTTAAGGAACTCTATACTGTTTTTCCATAGTGGCTGTATCAATTTACTTCTTATCAGACCCCATGTATATCCTCATCATCGATACTTATTATTTTTTGTTTTTTATAATAACCATTCTCACAGGTGTTAGGTGAGAATGGTTGTGGTTTTTATTTGCATTTCTCCCTTTGTAGTTTTGGTTTGCACTTCTCTGATGATTAATAAACTTTGGAAAATAAAAAAAATTTCTGAGGCTGCATAGCATTGGCTTTTGTTAGGTCTAAGGTCCATATTAAGGAGATAGAAGGAGGGGCTGGAAAGATAGTATAGCAAGTAAGGCACTTGCCTTGTATGCAGTGAACCTGGGTTCCATTCGATTGCCAGCATCCCTATGGTTCTAGGAGCATTACAAAGAGCAATATCTCAGTGCAGAGCCAGGAATGACCCCTGAGCATCACTGGTGTGGCCCCAAAACACAAAACAAAACAAACAAAAGAGGCCATAGGATTAGTGCTTGCCTTTCACACAGCTGACCCATGTTTGATCTCTAACACCACATATATGTATGGTCCCCTGAGCCCTGCCAGGAGTGATCCCTTGCAGAGCCAGGAGCAAATCCTGAACACTGCCAGGTTTGGCCTAAAAACCAAACAAATAATCAAAAACACAAGGCTCATATTAAGAGCAACACTTTGCCTAATCAGTGATGAAGTAGGTTTTTCTAGAATTAATTCTTCATCAATATGAAGTAGACCATGATAAGAAAGGAAATATAATCATTAGAGAAAAACTAGGAAAAAGTTAAAAATCTATATTGGAAAGGTGAAAAAGTTAAAAATTTATTCTTGAAATATTTGTTTTGAAGATATAGAAGACATTTCACTTAATTTAAGAGACAAATCTCCCAGAGTGAACATAGAAAAACACTCAGGAAAAACAGTATTTTAGAGCACAGAAAGAGGATCAATATGTTTAAATATATGTGTACATGTATATATATATATATAGTGAAATAGATGTCTCTTCACTAGAAATATTAAGTAAATTAAATTTATCTATAGTAAAATAAATGTATAGTAAAATAAAATAAAGTAAAATAAATTATTTTTACTAATATAGTAAAATCTACAGAAAAACCAAAATAAACTATCAAGAAGTTGTTACATTAAACAACTTGCTTTAAAATAAACTTATAAGTCAAAAAATTTTTCAGAATTTGAAATT
Organism: Sorex araneus; assembly: GCF_027595985.1. Taxonomy (NCBI): domain Eukaryota; kingdom Metazoa; phylum Chordata; class Mammalia; order Eulipotyphla; family Soricidae; genus Sorex; species Sorex araneus. Next base: position 105,556,816 of record NC_073307.1, on the reverse strand, counting down.
ATGCTATGCTAAATGAAATAAAAATAACAATCCTTGAGTAGGGACCACAGCTATAGCAGTGCATTGTATCATTAAATACTTATCTTAGGCAAAAATGTCAAAAAAGTTTTCCAAGTTTATAGTTCAGAAAATGTAAAGGAACAATAGTAGTATCCAATCATATATATATATGCATTTGATACACATATATCTGTATATATGCATATATACACATATATATGTATATGTGCATGTATATACACACATGTATGTATATATGCATGTATATACACATATGTGTATATATGCATATATATACACACAGAAAATAATAATGCTAGTACAGAAATAAATAATATAAACATTTTTTTAAAAGGCTTAAAACAAGGTCTGTTTGGGGGTTGGAGTGATAATACAGAAGGTAAAGCACCACCAGGAGTAATTCCTGATTGCAGAGCCAAGAGGAACCCTAGAGCATCACCCGGTGTGGCCCCCACACAACAGCAACACAACAACAACAACAAAAAGGTGTGTTATTGAAAAAAATGATAAAGTTCATGAAACAATTAGATCAAGAAATAGAAAGAAAATTAATCACCCAGGGGGCTGGTGTGATAGCACAGCAGGTAGGGTGTTTGCCTTCCACACGGCCAACCAAGGTTCAATTCCCAGCATTCCATCTGGTCCCCCAAGCACCACGAGGAGTAATTCCTGAGTGCAAAACCAAGAGTAACCCCTGAGCATCGTTGGGTGTGACCCAAAAAGAAAAAAAAAAAACAAATAAAAAGTGTATTATTAAAGGGTTTTCTTTCATTTCTTTTTTTTCTTTTGCTTTTTTTCCTGATATTTGGCCCTTACCCAGTGATACTCAGGACTTACACCTGGCTCTGCTCAGAACCGTTCCTAATGATGCACAGGGAGTTGATTATACATGGTGCTGAAAATCAGACACAACTTAGATGTGTGAAAGCAAGAACCTCACTCATTGTACTATCTCTGTGGTTCTATTAACTGAGGGTTCTGTATAAATTAATGATGCAAAAAGGGATTTTAAGGCTAATTTTATTTTTAAGATAGCTGAAACTAATTCCTATGAAGATAATACTGACAAAAATAAACTCACAAACAGTTAAAAAAAAAACTATAAACCTGATACAAGTAAAAAATATATATCCATTAAATATTAATAAAAGAATCCTGAGATAGCTGCATGGTGAATTCTACTAAATAAAGAAAATGCAATACCGCCATTCATAACTTATTACTAGAAAACAGAAAAAGAGGGGAAAATCCTATCTAGAGAAAAGGAAAAGACTCAGAATAGGAAGTTCATTTGCTAATGGCAAATGGTAGAAAACAATTTATTTGGTAAATGCTTTGCAGTACTGGTTCCCAGGGGACAAGAATCTACAGAATATCTCAAACACACTGGATCTATGGTCTAATTCTTGCCCTATACGTGATAACTTATTATAAATGAGATTATTCTGAGGCTGGAGCAATAGCACAGCAGGTAGGGCGTTTGCCTTGCACACAGCCGACCCGGGTTCGATTCACAGCATCCCATATGGTCTCCTGAGCACTGCCAGGAGAAATTCCTGAGTGGAGAGGTAGAAGTAACCCCTGTGCATCGCCGGGTGTGACCCAAAAAGCTAAGATAAATAAATAAATAAATAAATAAATAAATAAATGAGATTATTCTCTTGTTACTAGAACTTTTAACTGTTTCAACAGCCTTTGAAATAAATGGAAGGGCATTATACAACCGGGACAAAGAATCTTAGTGTCAGAGCACAACAATAAACATGGGTAGGAAAAAAGTTTCTCATTTCTCTTAAATCTCAGGGTCTGGGGCTGCTTCCCAAGTCTTACGTGCATCATGTCTTTTGGTGATGCCTGTAGTTTGTGCTCCAGTTCCGAGATGAGACCTCTAGTGAAATTGCTCTGTTGAACCAGCTCCTTCTCGGACTCTGCCAGGTCATGGAGAATTTTTTTCTCTTCTTCCCTCAGCTTCTGCAGCTCCTTCTGTTCCTTCAAATCCAGAATATCTCTTACTTCTTTAAATGCTTTCTGGACACTTTGAATCTCATATTCTATTTGATTCTTAAAGAATGAGAAAGAGAGAAAGGCGCTCAGGATATAAGGCAGAGACTGGGAGCCAGAGAAATATAATTAGACTTATTGAAAAGTTCGCTAAAGTTAGCTAAATGAAAACAAGAACCATTCTTGAAGACATGTGACTTTTCAGATTACTTCCTCACATCAGAGTCAAAAACAATGGCTTCAGATCTATAATATTAAGGTCAATCCTGAGCCAAAAAGGAGTGTGAGGATGTTACTCAGTTTTTACCTGCTAGGCTGAATAATTTATTTCCTGAAATTAGCTCTCATTTTCTTGCAAAATTTCACATAGAAGACTAAGCCAGGAGTCCTAAGTGGAGCATTTTCTGCAGAAATGTTGATTTAAAAAATCATAGTTCACTTAGTTTGATCCTCAGCATTTCAAAGGTCCCCAGAGCACTGACAGGATTGATTTCTGGTTACAGTCAGTAATATCACCCAAGTATGCTGGGCGTGGCCCAAAAATAAATTTTAAAAATGATGAGAATGTGTCAGGCTCTATTCACCAGTGACGCCCTCTACAGGGACTTCCAATGAACAGGATCACCTTCCAACCCTCACCTCTATCAGGAAAAGAATTATGAATAGATAGTCAAATGCCATTTGGAACTATTAATAATGAAGAAAAATAAGAAACTCCATCTTCCTAAAACTCAAGTTTTCAATTTGTCTGATTTCTACAGAAAGTATCTCCTCTGCCAGGAAATTTTGTCTGACTTCCTCAAGAAGTTTCTCTACCTGCCAAGAGGTGCTGTGTTCTCTGAGAGCAGTTTCAAATTGTGTGGCTTTCTGCCGCTTCTTTTTCAGTTGCTCCAGAGATGCGTGGAGATTTGTCTGTAGCAAAGAAATAAAAAAAAATTGACTTAAACCTTGAGAGTTCTCATCATGTGAATAAAAGATAAATGAGGAAAAAATAATGCCAATCTTCTAAGAAATTAAGTTTTAGAAACTAAAAAGTAAATAGAGTGCAGCGGCAGCTCACCTAGCTCCCACCAGGGTTCTATACAGGTGTGTCAGTCTGTGCACCCCCACCCTGCCTCACATCCCCCATCGTCTGCCGCTGGGACAGATCCCAGAGGGCAGCTGCCCAGAGTTTAGCCAGGAGCCCCCTCCCACCTAGCCCCGGCAGGGCTTCTGTACAGGTGCACTGATCTGCGCGCCCCAGTCCCACCCCTCCCCGAGCTCTGTACAGGTCCATGGGCCGGGGATCTAGCATCGGGACCTGCTGGGGGTGTGGCCTCCACTGTAGGGGTCATGGCTTCTGCAAAATTGGGCGTGGCCTTCTTTTGGGCTGCAGGTATATTCCCCTTTCCTGGCACTCTCCATTCACATCCCAACCTCCATCACCTAATTTTGTTCAAAATGTCCTGACAATAATAAAAACACAATCTGACAATAGTTCACTGGCCTACTCCAATTTCACCGGAAGACCAGTGTCACAGGAAGCTGTACAAGCCCAAAATAAAAGAACACATCCCCAAAAGCTTCACTAGATGCCTATCATAAGTCATCTAGGGGATCATATGGGATGCTGGGGATCGAACCCGGGTCAGCTGCGTGCAAGACAAACTCCCTATCCGCTATGCTATCACTCCAGTCCTCACTGGCAAATTCTTCGAACATTTTTTAAAGGGGACCTGTTGCCAGTTCTTCTCAAGCTTTTCCAGAAAATTGAAGACACAGGTACTCTCCCAAACAGTTTCTATGGGGCACATATCTCCCTAGTACCAAAAGCAAAGACACCACTCACAAAAAATACTATCGGCCAATATCCTTGATGAACATGGATGTGAAGATCCTCAACAAAATATTAGCAAATACAATCCCACAACTCATCAAAAAGATCATACACCACAACCAAGTGGGATTCATCTTGGGGATGCAATGAAGGATTAACATTTGGAAATCAATTAACATAATCCATCATATCAACAAAAAAGTAAAGATAAAAACCATATGATCATATCAATAGATGCAGAGAAAGCATTTGACAAGAACCAATACCCGTGTATGATGAAAACTCTCAACAAATGGGTTTTGAAGGAACTTTCCCCAAAATAGTCAAAGCCATTTACAACAAACCTATGGCAAACATTATCCTCAATGGGTAAAAACTAAGGGCCTTTCCTCTAAGATCAAGGACAAGACAAAGATGCCCACTCTCACCATTTCTGTTCAATATAGTACTGGAAGTACTTGCAATAGCAATTAGGCAAGAAAAAGATATTAAGGGTATTCAGAAAGGAAAGGAAGAAATCAAGCTCTCACTATTTGTAGATGATATGATACTATACCTAGAGAATCAAGAAGCCTCTACTAAGAAACTCCTAGAAACAATAGAGTTGTACAGCAAAGTCGCAGGCCATAACATCAATACCCAAAAGTCCCTGGCCTTCCTATATGCAAATAATGAGACAGAAGAAAGCAACATAAAAAAGCAATCCCTCACAATCATGTCCCAGAAAATCAAGTACCTCAGAATCAACTTAACTAAAGAGGTAAAGGACCTCTACAAAGAAAACTATAAAACACTATGCCACGAAATAAAAGAGGACACGAGAAAATGGAAACATATCCCCTGCTCATGGATAGGAAAAATGAACATTGTCAAAATGGCAATACTCCCCAAAGCATTATACAGATTCAATGCGATCCCTATAAGGATACCCATGAAAATCTTCAAAGAAATGAATCAAGCAATCCTGAAATTCACATGAAACAACAAACACCCACAGATAGCTAAAGTAATATTTGGTAAAAAGACAATGGGAGGTATCACCCACCCCAACTTTAAACTCTACTACAAAGCAGTAACAATTAAAACAGCCTGGTACTGGAACAAAGGCAGAGCCACAGACCAATGGAACAGGGTGGGATGTCCCTAACACAAACCCAAATGTAATGATGATTATCTAATATGATTATCTAATCTTTGATAGGGGAGCAAGAAGTGTGAAGTGAAGCAAGGAAAGCCTCTTTAACAAATGGTGCTGGCATAACTGGACAACAACATGCAAAGAATGGGCTTAGAACTCTACCTATCACCATGCACAAAAGACAGATCAAAATGGATTAAAGACCTCAACATCAGACTAGAATCCATAATGTACATTGAAGACGAGGTCGGCAAAACCTTCCACAATATTGAAGCTAAGGGTATCTTCAAAGATGACACACAACTGACCAACCAAATGGAAACAGAGATAAACAAATGGGACTATATTAAACAAGAAGTTTCTGCACCACAAAAGATACAAATGCAAGCTTTGCAGAATATAAAGACAATCTACAGAATGGGAAAGGATATTCACCCAATACCCATCTGATAAGGTGTTGACATCTGATAAGGCCCAAGAATAAATGACTGGTTAAAGAAACTCTTGTACATCTAGACAATGGAATACTATGCAGCTGTAGGAGAGATGAAGTCATGTCATTTTCGTATATGTGGATCAACATGGAAAGTAACATGTTAAGTGAAATGAGTCAGAAAGAGACAGGTATAGGAAGGTTACACTCATCTGTGGAATATAAAGTAACAAAATGGGAGACTAACACCCAAGAATAGTAAAGATAAGTATCAGGAGATTTGCTCCACGGCTTGGAAGCCGGCCTCACATGCTGGAGGAAAAGGCAGCTCAAATAGAAAAAGGAACACCAAGTAAAGTGTGGTAGGAGGACCCACTCAGAATGGGAGATATGTGCTGAAAGTAGACTATAGATTGAACACAATGGCCACTCAATATCTCTATTGCTGACCACAACACCCAAAAGGAGAGAAAGAAAACAAAAGAGAATGCCCTGCCACAGAGGCGGGGTGAGGTGGAGGGTGGGAGGGATACTGGGATCATAGGTGGTGGAGAATGGGCACTGGTGGAGGGATGGGTACTCAAGCATTGTATGACTGTCACTGTCATCCCATTGTTCGGTGTCTATTTACTTGAGTGGGCACCAGTAACGTCTGTATTGCACTCAGCCCTGAGATTTTAGCAGCCAGCTCATCTTTCCCAACGATTGGAGGCTCAGGGTCAGGGGAATGAGACCTATCTCTACTGTTTTTGGCATATTGAATACGACACAGGTAGCTTGGCAGGCTCTGCCATGCAGGTGGATTACTCTCAGTAGCTTGCCGGGCTCTCTGAGAAGTATGTATATATCTTTTACTGTATTTGGGATATGAATATGCCATGGGGAGCTGAAAGACTCTCCTGTGGGACAATGGACTCTTGATAGTTTGTCAGGTTCTCTAAGAGGGAGAACAAGGCTATTAGATGTCCCTTTTTGGCCTTGAACTTACAGGAGCTTGGTCTTATAGTCTTTAAATGTTGGCCATTGGTGGGATTACAAGGCACTGGGGGCAGTTTGTGGCTGCCAAGCTACTGGAAAATGTTGGGTCTGGGTGGAGAAGGCCCAGTCCCAATCCTAGAAGGCTCGGAGATCTCAGCCCCGGGTCCCGCACACCTGGATTCCTCTGCCAGTCCCTTCATGTGTGAGGCCTGTCCAAATGTGTGGAGAGTGGACTTGAGCACTGACTGAAACACAACCACGAAAATATGTAAATCTGTAACCGTACCCCACAGTGATTCACTAATAAAAACTTTTTTAAAAAAAAAAAAAGAAAGAAAAGTAAATAGAACCTATTACTGGACAGAAAAATTGAACATAGTGAAATAAGTGAAGATTTCAGTAGAAATTAGAGATCACCATCTGTTCCCAAGAAAACAATTTCTCTTTCTTACAAGATAAATCTGCTCCTGCAATAAGGGAATAATTTACATCATAATTCACCTGTCTCCCACTTCACCTATTCAAAAAGGTGTTAAAAGCTTTTCTGAAGCACCCATTGTCTCCTATCTAGGGCAAGTGTTTCAAACTTCTGGAGAAGGCTGTACTGTAGGCCAATCTTTTGGGAACTGGAATGCACAAACATGTTCTCTCGATGGCAGAGACTGAGCACAGGGAAAAAGAAACACAGGTCTCTGGGCTCTCCTGCCAAGGTGATCAGCCCCATGTGTTTTCTGCCCTTCCATCTGCTCTCGTACCTTGCATTCCTTGGCTGCCTCCTCAAGGAGGAGGGTGTGGTGACCACGGTGCTCCTGAGAGCGTTCACACAGCCAGCAAATGAGCATCCAGTCCTCCTTACAGAACAGCAGCAACTTCTCTCCGTGGTGCGCACAGAGATCTTGCTTCTCTTCCTCCTCTAGGCTTAAATTGACCCCTCGGAGCCTCTCGACTAAATTGTTCAGATGCCGATTAGGCCTCATGTTCCCAGGATCATAAATGATTCTGCAAACAGGACAGCTGTTTTTCCCTGCTTGACTCGACTCCTGGCTGTTTGCAGTGATGCAAGCTTGACAGAAGCTGTGGCCACAGTCCAGGCTCAATGGTTCTCTCAGGAGTTCCAGGCAAATGGGGCAGGTTACCTCTTCCTGTACGTTTCTCAGGATTTCTGTAGCCATCATTGCTGCTCCTTTGCTCATAGTTACCCTGACTTTGGAGGCTCTTTTCTGCACAGGTCCCTGCAAAATTAGGAAGTTGAATGGGGCAGAGTCACAAAGGTAGGCATAACATATCTTGATATCTAATATTATGTAGATATCAAAAACAGGCAAAAAAAAAAAAGGAAGAGATTCTAAAAAAGAAAAAGGAGAGAAACAAGCAAAAGAGCTTGAAGACCTGACAAAAACCACTTTTCATAAAAATTTCACTTAATCTTCAATCCATATCACACAATAAGTCCCATTTTCACTGTATAAATATTTTATTTTCTTTGTTCTTACTGAACAAAAGGACAAACCAAGTTTTTTTTTTTTCCAAGATCATGTGAAGGACAAATCAAGTTTTTTTTTTCCAAGATCATGTGAGAACTTTATCTCTCCCACTTTTTCCTTCTCATGCTCAAATACATCCTCAATGTTAAAAAAAAAAAAAAAAAAAAAAAACCTACCACTTCAATCTGGGCTTTTAAATGTATTCCTTTCCAAGCATGGATTATTGTTGCTGATATACAATGACTAATTTTTGTATTTCCACAGACTCTTTTGTTACATGTTCCTTATTTGAAAAACTATTCTAACTTATCTATACCGTATCCATTGCTGTCACTACTATACATTTATAATGATTTTTCTCATCATCTTGACACAATGATTATAAAATGGTAGGAGCAAATCCTTTTATCAGAGGTGTAACTACAGATGATAAGAGTGACATATACCTCCAGAAAAATGGTACAGGCACTTGCCAACCTGGGTTAGATCCTTGGCATCCCATATAGTCTACCAGCACCTCTAGATGTGATCTCTGAGTTTGGAATAAGCCCTTAGCACTACTGGGTGTGGCCCCCAAACCAAGATAAACAAAAAATGATTTACAAAACTGTTAATCTCCAGTTTCCCAGGGTTGGGACGTCTCGGACTGCTCGCCCAGCCGGGGCAGCCAGTGTTATGGGGCAGACAAAGGAGGAAACAAGGGCCAAGTAGGTTGGTTGATCAGTTGCCGTTTATTCCGTTCTCCCCACGCGCCTGCTCTGGTATCTCTAAGCCCCCCATTCTAGTCTCACACTGCCCCTCATTCCCATCTCCTGTCTCTCCCGCTCATCTCTCCACACTCCATCTTGCTCCCTGCTCTCTCTCCCCACGTGCCTGCTCCTCATTCTTCTACATTCTTCTCCTTCTGTCCGCCTTCTAGTCTCTCCACACCCCATCTTGCTGTCCTGGTCTCTCTCCCAACTCCTCCAACTCTCTCCACACCTAGTACTCTAGGCCCATGCTACAACCCAGTCTGGTAGTGCAAAATCAACATAAGAAAGCCCTCCCTGACTGCCCATCAGGCTTAAAGGCAGAAACACCAACTAGGGGTGTTCCTCTTCTCCTTAGTCCAATAACTTAATTAACATCTTAATAATCTATTAAGGTGTTATTTATTGGGGCTGGAGCAATAGCACAGAGGGTAGGGAGCTATTTGCCTTGCACGTGGCCAACCCGGGTTCAATTCACAGCATCCCATCCCTGAGCACCGCCAGGAGTAATTCCTGAGTGCATGAGCCAGGAATAATCCCTGTGCATCGCCGCCGGGTGTGACCCAAAAAGAAAAAAATTAATATTAATATTAATATTAGTTATTTTTGTATGGACACAGTAAGAGATACATTGAGGCTTGTAGGGCAGCTCTCCAGGAAACATCTTGCCACAGACTCATACTACAGTGCTCAGGCCAGATTAAGCATTCCTAACCCTAGCAGGGTCCAAATCTTGTTACTATTTTTTGGATCATGACAGCATTTTTCCATGACCAAGCTCTTAACTTATAGTTAAGCATTAGAGCACTTTGGCCAGGCCCATTTCGATGCCAGGGTAACACATAGCTCACAACTTGACTTGGTTCCATCCAGTCCCTAGTCGGAGTCCTGCTTTTGGGGTGCTAGGAAGTAAAGGCAACTGAGGCTTAAGTCGAGAGAACAGATGCCCAAGAGGTAAATATCACTGACAGTCAATTAACTACCAGGTTACAAAAGCATAGCATTTACTGTCTTCCTGTGACCATACAAAAAGGACATTGCTCTGAATAAACAATGCAAAGGCCTTAAGGAGAAGAGAAAAACAATATTTATAAGTCAACAGAGCACAAAGAAAGAAATTACAAATAAACACAGAGGAGTGGGAGCACTGTGATGGGAGTAACCCAAATAAACCTAAGCTCCCTGTGGCAAGGCAGAAAAGACAAACTAATGTTATCCTACAGTTCATGAAATAGATTTTCAATACACAGAATTAGAAATTGGGATGAAGGGGGCTGGAGTAATGGCACAACGGGGAGGGTGTTTGCTTTGCACGCAGCTGACCTGGGTTCTATCTCCGGCATCCCATATGGCCCCTGAGCACCGCCAGGAGTGATTCCTGAGTGTAGAGCCAGGAATAACCTCTGAACATCGCCGGGTGTCATCCAAACAGCAAAAAAAAAAAAGAAGAAAGAAAGAAAGAAAGAAAGAAAGAAAGAAAGAAAGAAAGAAAGAAAGAAAGAAAGAAAGAAAGAAAGAAAGAAAGAAAGAAAGGAAAAAGAAAGAAAGAAAGAAAAAAAGAAAGAAAGAAAGAAAGAAAGAAAGAAAGAAAGAAAGAAAGAAAGAAAGAAAGAAAGAAAGAAAGAAAGAAAGAAAGAAAGAAAGAAAGAAAGATATTGGAATGAAGTAATATATTTGGGCTGTAATAGAGGGCTGTCTCTTACTTCACAGACAGAATCAAAAGAAATATATAAATCAGGAACCCAACTAACTCAATACTGATTATTAACCCAATCAATATTGTTGAAGAACAATCAGACTAAAATTTGGGTCATTTACATTAAGGTCTGTTGAACAACTATAACTCGTGACCTAATTTCTGGCCTATTCCAAAGGAGTCAATCTATACTTTCTTTGTTAGTGTAGATACTCTTCATAATAAAATTCTCACTGGGAAAGTCTTTTATTCAGAACAATCTTTTCTTTTGCTATCATTTTAGACAAATTTTCAGAATGTTTCTACTCCTACGTGGGCCATGCAACAGATTTGTGAATAGTTTGGTTTTAAAAAAGGTCCTGAGTACAAAAAGTAAGTATCTTGTCTTGTAGTTGGCTGACTCTCTTCAGTTCCTGGCACTAAGCACAGATGATCCTTGAGCACAAAGCCAGGAGTGAACCTTGAGAATTGCTAGGTATGATTCAATCTCCTCTTTGCCCCCACCTCCCCCCAAAAATATCCAGAACAATTAAATCTGTTTCTTTTCAGTTGAATGTTGTATTGTGACAATACCCAGAACATTAGGGATGTGGAAGTGGAAAGAACCAGACTGACTAATGGTTTGTAGGGTATCGAAGTACTGGGATGCTAAACTTCCAATGGATGCTAAACCTTGACCTGGCAATGTACTGAGGACTACACAATGCATACTTATATGTGTAGGTGTGCATGTGTTGGGTGCTAGAAAGGCAAAAGGCATATGTTTACTCATTATGATCACACAGTGTCACAAATAAATGTCAAATTTTTAAAAATATCTCATGACTACAAGTTGACTAATATTCAAAATCATGAGTCTAAGTAATATTTTAGTCCCTGAAAACCTAGTATTCATGTAAAACACAGTAGAAAAATAAATAATTATATGCATACAAAATAACAGGTAAATTATGAGAGCAGAATATGGGACCAGAAAGATAATATGTGGAGCCAGAAAGATAGTACAGCAGGTAAGGTGCTTGAGGCTGACCTAGGTTCACTCTTCAGCACCTCATATGGTCCCCTGAGCTCCACCAGAAATGAGCCCTGCATACAGAGCCAGGAGCAAACTCTGAGCACTGCAAGGTGTGACCAAAGTCCAAGACAAACAAAGACAATTACACAATAGAGAAAATAAAAGAATATTCAACAATGCTAGCAGAAAACATGAAGGTTAGTTATTTTGAAGACACCTAAGAAATGTGGAACTGAAAGGGGAAAAAGGGTAATCCAAATAAGCCATTGTGAACTGGAGCTTATGCATATCTACTAAAGCATCATCTTAGTAACCTGGATTTAGATCAATGCCATTAACCAGCATAATGACACTTGCATTTGGGATAGTTTGAAGAACGGTGCCAAGCTTTTCCCAGGAACTATTAAATGCTACTGAAGCCTGATTTCAAAGAGAAAAGTTTATCACAGACAGCACTGCCATGAAGGCATTACTTTATTCTGTATATTTTTCTCTTTTTTTAAAGATTAAGGAACAGGGCCAGAGCGATAGTACAGCGGGTAGGGCGTTTGCCTTGCACGCAGACAACTCGGGTTCAATCCTCAGCATCCCATATGGTCTCCTGAGCACCACCAGGAGTTAAAAAAAAAAAAAAAAGATTAAGGAACAAGTTTATTTTTAAATGTGTCAGAGACTATTCTGCTTAAATAAGCTCACGTGCTCTCTCCATTTTCTCTGCCCTTCCTTCACTGGCCTCCCCACAAAACACACACACACACACACACACATTCACACACACACACGTGCACGCGTGCATGCACGCACACAGACACACACACTTGTCTGGATCTATGATTAATAGTTTAGAATTCTTTCAAAGACCTTAAGTAGCGCATATTAGCCACCTTGAACAAAGGAGGGGCGCATGCATGCTGCCCGAGCCAATGTGCTATTTGTGCCCACATGACCAAGCATAAGCGATGCCTGAGCACACGTGTCGCCCACATCTCCCCTCTTGAGATGTGTACTTTCATGCTTTCATGTCTAATGCTGGGATGTGTGTAGGGGCTCCCTCTGCCCTTGGATAAGTCCAGGTTCTTTCTTGAACACTTTACCCTCACTCTCTCTCCCACTTTATCTCCCTAATTCCCTTCAAAATCTCCAAATAAAAACTGCAACTTCATGCTCATCTACTCCTGAAATTCCTACCTGCCAGGTGAGACAAGAACCCAGTAACCCTGGGTCCTGCGTGGTACAGGCAGATGGGGAGAAAGTGACTGCCTTTCTTCTCCCCATCTCACATGAGACACCCATGACACCCAACGACATTGGCAGGCTCAGGAAACCATATGCGGTGCTAAAATTTGAACCCAGGTATGCCACCTGCAAGGGAAGCACCTTACCTGCTGTACTATCACTCCAGCCCTCAACAGTGTTTTCAAAGATTACTTCTCCTGGCTCAGCACCCCACTTCTATCCAGCCATCATCCTCCAGCCCCTCCCCTGGCCCCCTGCTGTTCCTAGACTAGCCCCAGTCCGTCCAAACAGCAGAAAGACTGCCAGCAGGGCTTGTTTACTTAGTCTTCCAGCGGATCTACCCAAGAAAAATCTGTCTTTTTTTTGTCAAAAGTCTCCCAAACTCTGCACTCTACAAACTAGTGAACATACCTCTGACCCCGACGGAGAAGCTGTGGTTCTTTGGAGAAAAGTGAAAGCCACCAGAGGCAGAATTTGTTAGGATTCACTCTCACTGGGTTTAACAGAACCTAGCAAAAACAAACTGCCAGAGAAGGAAGTGAAAATGAAAGTTCTTACAGGAAACAGAAAAGAGAAGAAAATCTAAGAACCAAGGAAAGGCCAGAGGGGACTGTGACTACAGCCTTAGTACTTCCTCCTTAAGGTAATAGGTTACACACACACACACACAGAGACACACACACCGCCACACACACACACAAACACACCCACCCCGCCACCCCACAGAGTTCTTTGTTTCCATATACCTCCTCAGACTCCCCACACCCTCCCTTTACTTTCTGAGACTGTCCCTGGTCTCTGATTACCAGTCCATATCCTATTTGGCCTTGTGAGAAGGAATGGCTATTCAATTCTGAGATTACTTCAGGTGATCAGTGACCTAACCTAGCAGAGAGTGTGGAAAGCAGTTATTCCGACATGCATGTCTAAATGAAGACACTTTTTAGAAGCGGGCTGGGAAGATGAAACTGCTTGAAATGACATTTGTTAGGGAATCATCTAATAACATTTAATATATAATGTCTTCAATTCTAACAATAAAAATAAAATAAGAAAATAATTGTTATGTGCAGTTTTATGTAACATGAACAATTTAAAATGTCACAGTAGTATAAGTAGTTAATAGTGATGCAGGAGTGGTGATGGGAGGTTGGAGGGGTTCTGTCCACAGTGGTTCCCAGGTTCTTTAATATTTTCAAAAATGAAAATATTGAGTAATAAAAATACTCACTCAAAATGAGAAAATAGAAAAGTTTACTGGAAAGTAGAAGAGAGAGGACTAGTAAATCCCCATGTGGAGAGGAACTTAGTCTAAGACTAAATTAACGATGTGTCTTTCTATGGGGGTTTTATAGGAACACTGGGTCTTTGTGTTACAGAGAATGCAGGTAGATTAAAGATAAGGGTGTTGCATCGGACCTTTAATTTTAAAAAAATGGGTTTTTTACATTTCTTATCAATTGAGAAGAATGTTACAGAGAACTTCTGGACCCGAACAATCCTTTGCTTGCCATTTGCCTTAGTATTTCTCAATATCTCAAATCTCCAGGTGAGCCTAACTTCTGGGGCTGAATTTGATGTTGGGCTATTGGTAACTCCTGTTGATCAGAAAGAGCCCAGGAATTCATAGGAAGTAAAAAATGAGAGAAGGGGCAGTCAAAAATGGAACTGCTCACAATAGCTTGTAAGTGTAAACTGAAGCTTCCTCTGTGAATGCTAAAACTAGAAACTGGTCACTCAAACAAGAAAATCCAGGGCTCACTTGAGAGAAACTCAACATTATAAGGAAATATTTGGGGCTGAAGTGGTAGTACAGTAGGTAGGGCATTTGCCTTGCATGCAGCTGACCCCAGTTCAATCCCTGGCATCCCATATGGTCCTTCCAAGCACTTCCTGGAGCAACTCCTGTGTGCAGAGCTAGGAGTAACCCCTGAGCATCACGAGGTGTGACCACCCCCCAAAAAAGAGAGAGAGAGAGAAAGATTGAGAACTTAATAGTACAAAAATTATCCAACACAAAATCAGGGTTCAAAAAGATAATAGATAGATAGATGATAGATAGATAGATGATAGATAGATAGATAGATAGATAGATAGATAGATAGATAGATAGATAGATAGATTTGGGAACCCTGTGTAATGCAGACAACAGGGAAGGAAATAAGAGAAGTTCATTGGGGTGTGCTCTCGGGTGAACTCCATGAGCCTCTGATGAGGCTGTGCTAAAGCCAAACCCTGGGAGACTAAAGGGTTTTTAAGTTGTCTTGGGCAGGAAAAGAGGAGAAGGGAACAAAGACCAATGGAACAGTGTGCTTGGTCTGGCTCCCATTATCTGTAGGGGAGCTGATGGTGAGGAAGCATTGAATATAACCTGCTGACTTCCTGGCCCCAGGTGGGCATAAGTCACGTCTTCCTCGATAAGGACAGGGTAATCTTTGATCTCAGGAATGTTGCACGTAGATAGATAGATAGATAGATAGATAGATAGATAGATAGATAGATAGATAGAGATATACCTATATATGTATATATATAACTTGAAGTCATTCTAAAGGATTAAAACAAAACTACTGGAGAACAGTCATTATTTTAAAAATCTATAAAGTAGCTAAATTAAATACAACTAAGAGGAAAATTTGTATGTCCATTCAAGCAGAAAGCAACACTCAAAGTATAATACCCATACGTCTAATAATAAATTCGAATAATCAACCTATAAATGAAAACAAAAAAACTACAATTAGCACCGTATCTTATGGCATAATTCTCTTTACGATTGGGAATATATTTAGAACCACCTCAACACTCAGCAATTATATTCATTGTTGGGTCCTGTGTAGATCCTGCCTCAAGAATGAAAGTATAAGTATTAGAGTAAAGGAAACAAAAGTCTCTATTTGTAGGGGTCATGACAGTTTATATAGAATTCAAATTAAATCTACAGAAAAATACTACTAGAATTAATGTTGAGCAAGGTCATAGGACTCAAGGACAATATTGAAAGCTAATTATATTTTCTAAATAAGTAGTGAATAATAAGAAAATTATCATTCAGGGACCAAGGATATAGCTCAAGTAGTAGAGCACAAACCTCGCATGTGTGTGACCCTGGGTTTAATCATCAAAAACCATGCTGCCAAGGAATCACGGGTGAGGTTCCTTGAGTATCACAAAAATGATCATTTATTGCACAGCTAAAAATCAGGAAAGCTAAAAGTGTTACAGATAAAATTAACAGAAGCTAGACAGTACAAAGTTTAAGGCCCATGCTTGCCTGCGACTGACTCTGGTCAATGCCTGGTACCACGTGGAGGTCCCTGAGCACCACTCTAGTGGCCAGGTAACCCCGGACATCCCAGGGCCTGTAACAAACATTTCTTCTTTCTCAGGCTCTAGAACTGTCATTAGCTGAGAATTATCAAGAGGAACCTCTGAGCCTCCTCTCAACATCTGGGTGACCCCCTCAAATTAATATGAAATTTCTACTATAAATCTGAGGTTAGCTTCCCTGAGCTAACAATACCTTCCTCCTCATCCCTGCACTTGTTCTAAAATGTACATAAATCTGGGAGACACAGCAGAGTTGCTATGGGTATGACAGAAAATGCCAATGTGGCTTTGAATACCAAGGAGAAATTAGGAGTCAGAAGCAATTACCCCCACCCCCATCATCATCCAGAGACAGAATGGATAAACTCTGTCACCTATGTCACTGAGAACAAATAATGTGTCTCTATTAAAATAACAAAATCTAGTTCCCAGGGTGTAGACACCAATAAACAACACTTATTGATGACTTTAGATCCCATTGCCTGCTCACTGTCCTTGGGATGACCTGCATAAGGAAATTTCTTTATGCCCTCAAATGAACCCAGATCTCCACAGCCCACTATGGAAACCCATCTTCCTTCAAAATGGCAGGAAGCAGAGAGGAGAGAGACAATCACTTTTCCCTGATCCAACTCTGCATCCCTGGGACCAGCTGGGAAGTCTGTGATGAGCAACTTCTCAGCACAAACCAAGAGTCCTGCAAGCCCCATTAAGAAGTGATTCAAGCCACACAAGACATCTATTTGTGGTCTCAGCAGTGAAGTGAATCCCCTGCACCCTGACTTCACAGGGACCCGTAGACTCAGGCTTGAGCAAGGAATTTCTCTGTACCAGAGGTTATGTGCTAGAACATGAGAAAGTTATTAGTTGGTAATTTAATTCATTTGCTTCACACACTATTCCAATAAGGTAAGTCTTCATGCTGCCATTTCTGTGGAAAAGTTGATTTCAATTAAAGCTATTTTAGGAAGAGTCAGTAAAATGCAGCATCACTATGATAATGAAATTCTGATTTTAAAGGTTAAGTTCTCAATTGTTCTCTCTATTATCATATCACCAAGGGTGAAACAATTCAACTACTCCTGCTTCATTAATAGCCACATAAATTGAGCACAAATCTAATTCCTGGTACCAGAGTCTCCCATGATGTTCCCAGCTCCTTCTACATCAGCACCTTCTGGGTTCTATCCTGTCCAAAATTCTAGGAACATTCTGGCTCTTGTGTTTTCTTTTTGCTACAGAGACAGCATTTATGCTGGAGAAACAGAGTTAGCTCTAATTCTGTTTCTTCCTATCATAATCCATGGGATGCTGAGAAATATCCTCTTAGTTTATATTCTCTCTTAACCACTTAATAGAAATTTCATCATCATGCAATGCTTTTTAAGTTTACCTAGGATTAAGAAAACTCTCCCAAGAAAATCCTAATAAACTGAATCAGAAATGAAAAAGGGGACATCACAACAGAAACTACAGAAGTTCAAAGAATCCTCAGGGATTACTTTGAGAAGTTTTATGCCACGAATCAAGAAAACCTTGAGGAAATAGATAAATTCCTGGACTCTTATAGCCTCCCAAGGCTGAACCAAGAGGACCTGGAGTACCTAAACAGACCTATCACAATCAAGGATATTGAAATGGTAATAAAAGGTCTCCCCAAACACAAAAGTCCTAGTCCAGATGGATTCACTAGTGAATTCTTCCAAATCTTTACAGAGGATTTACTCCTAATCCTCGTAAGCTTCGCCAGGAAATTGAAGTATCAAAAACACTTCCAGTTTCTATGAAGCAAATATCACCCTGATACCAAAAGCAGACAGAGATACTACAAAGAAAGAGAATTACAGACTGATATCCCTAATGAACACAGAAGCAAAGATCCTTCACAAAATATTCACAAATAGAATCCAATGACTCATCAAAAAGATTATACACCATGACCAGGTGGGATTCATCCCAGGGATGAAGGATGGTTTAACATTTGAAAATTGGTCAACATAATCCATCATATCAACAAAAGAAAAGATAAAAACCATATGATCATGTCAATAGAAGCAGAGAAAGCATTTGACAAGATCCAGCACTCGTTTATGATGAAAACTCTCAGCAAAATGGGCATCGAAGGAACTTTCCTCAATATAGTCAAAGCCATCTACCATAAGCTCATTCATTCTCAATGGGGAAATACTAAAAGCCTTCCCTCTAAGATTGGGCACAAGATAAGGTCACCCACTTTCTCCACTCCTATTCAATATAATACTAAAGTCCTGGCCATAGCAGTTAGACAAGAAAAAGATATCAAGGGCATATAGGTAGGAAAGGAAGAGGTCAAGCTATCACTATTTGCAGACAATTTGATACTAAACTTAGAAAACCCTGAAGACTCTACAAAAAAGCTTCTAGAAACAGTAGCTCTGTATAGTAAAGTGGCAGGCTACAAAATCAATACCCATGGCCTTCAAGGTAAAGAGAAAATGAAGTGAAATTCATCAGTTATATATTTGGGGATGGGGGGTGGGGGGTATACTGAGGTTTTTGGTGGTGGAATATGGGCACTGGTGAAGGGATGGGTGTTTGAATATTGTATAACTGAGACATAAACCTGGGAACTTTGTAACTTTCCACATGGTGATAAAATAAAAATTAAAAAAAAAGAACAAAAGTCCATGGCTTTTTTATATACAAACAATGAAATAAAATGAAGAAAGAGACATTAAAAAAAAACAATCCCATTCACAATAGTACCTCAGAAAATCAGCTACCTCGGAATCAGCTTAAGCAAAGAACTGAAAGATCTATACAAAGAAAATTACAAAACACTACTTCAAGAAATAAAAGAGGAAACTAGGAAATGTAGACACATCCCCTGCTCACGGATAGGGAGGACTAACATTATCAAAATGGTAATACTGCCCAAAGCACTATACAGATTTAATGCAATTCCTATCAGGATACCCATGACATTTTTCTAAAGAAATAGACAAAACACTCCTGAAATTAATATGGAACAATAAACCCCGAAACATACCTAAAACAATCCTTGGGAAAAATATGATGGGTGGCATCACCTTCCCCAACTTTAAACTGTACTACAAAGCAGAGTAACTAAAACAGCATGGAATTGGAATAGAAACAGACCTGCAGACCAATGGAACAGAGTTGAATATTCTGTCACAGACCCCCATATATATGGCCACTTAATCTTTGACAAAGGAGCAAGAAATGTGAACTGGAACAAGGAAAGCTTCTTCAACAAGTGGTGCTGGGAAAACTGATAGCTACCTGCAAAAAATGAAGTCTGACCTCTGTTAATGCCAGACACAAAAGTGAGATCGAAGTGGATTAAAGACCTCAATATCAGACATGAATCCATATGGTACATGGAGGAAATGTAGGCAGAACTCTTCACGACATTGAAGCTAAAAGCATCTTTAAGGATGAAACAGCACTGACCATGCAAGTGGAAGCAAACATAAACAAATGGGACTACATCAAACTAAGAAGCTTATGCACTTCAAAAGAAACAGTGACCAAAAAACAGAAAGAGCCCACAGAATGGAAAAGAATATTTACCCAATACCCATTTGATAAGGGATTAATATCCAGCATATACAAGACACTAGTAGAATTGTACGAGAAAAAACCTCCAACCCCATCAAAAAATGGGGAGAAGAAATGAACAGGAGTTTCCTCAAAAAAAGAAATACAAATGGCCAAAAGGCACTTGAAAAAATGCTCCATATTGCTAGTCATCAGGGAGATGAAATCAAAAAAATAATGAGATATGGGGCTGGAGCAATAGCACAGTGGGTAGGGCATTTGCCTTGCACACGGCCAACCCGGGTTTGAATCCCAGCATCCCATATGGTCCCCTGAGCACCACCAAGGGCAATTCCTGAGAGTAGAGCCAGGAGCAACCCCTGTACATCGCCGAGTGTGACCCAAAAAGAAAAAAAAAACAATGAGATATCATCTCACACTACAGAGACTGGCACACATTCAAAAGAACAAAACCAACCAACCAGTGCTGGCGTGGATGTGGGGGAAAAGGGACCCTCTTTCACTGTTGGTGGGAATGTTGACTGGTTCAGCCTTTCTGAAAAACAATATGGGTAGTCCTTCAAAAACTAGAAATTTGGCTTCCATATGACCACTTCTGGGAATATATCCACTTCTGGGAATATAACCTGAGGATGCCAAAAAGCACGGTAGAAGTGGCATCTGTATCTATATGTTCATTACAGCACAATAGCCAAAATCTGGAAATAACCCAAGTGCCCTAGATAGATAACTGGTTAAAGAAATTTTGATACATCTACAGAATGGAATACTATGCAGCTGTTAAGAGAGATGAAGTCATGAAATTTGCTTGTAAATGGATAGACATGGAGACTATCATGCTAAGTGAAATGAGTCAGAAAGAGAGGGGCAGACATAGAAGGACTGCACTCATTTATGGAGTATAAAATAACATAACATGAGACTGATACCCAAGGACAGTATATATAAGGGTAAGGAAGACTGCTCCATAGCTGGAAGCCTGCCTCATGAGTGAGGAGAGAAGGCAGCTGGAATAGATAAGAGATCACTAAGAAAATGATGGTTGGAGGAATCAGTCGGGATGGGAGATGTGTGTTGAAAGTAGATAATGGACCAAACATGATCTCAGTATCTGTATGCAAGCCATAATGCCCAAAAGTAGAGAGAGAGTATGGGGGAATATTGTCAGCCATGAAGCAGGGGGAGGGTGGGAAAGAGGGGGTATACCGGGGATATTGGTGGTGGGGAATGTCCACAGGTGGAGGGATGGGCATTTGATCATTGTGTGATTGTAACCCAAACATGAAATTTGTAACTATCTCACGGAGATTCAATAAAATTTTTTTAATTTAATTTAAGAGAAAAAAAAAACTCCCTGTCTCTTCTATATTTAATGTGATGCTGGTTCTATGCAGTAGCCTATGTAATTTATAGCTCCCACATTTCTATAAAAAGTATTATTTTTTAGGTGTTATGTTTACTATGCTGAGTCTCTTGCTCATTTTATTTTTTTTAAACCCAGGGTGTTGAGGGCAAGACCTGGCTCTGTAATTGTGCTCAGGACCCTGTGGTCCCAGGGGACAAACCTGGACTTCTTACATTTAAACCATACACTTCTGCTCATTGAACTACCTCTCTGGCCATGTCTTGAATTTTATTCAGTTTAGTTTGATGCAGTTTAGTTTAGGGACCATAACTGGCAGTGCTCGGGGCTTATTTTTCTGGCTCTGTGCTCAGGGGTCACTCTTGGCAGTGCTTCAGTAGTTAGGACTCTAAGTGGGGGATTTCGAACTGGGGTGGCTAGCATGCAAGGCACCATTCTGGTTTTTTGTTTGTTTGTTTGTTTTGCTTTTTGGATTACATCCAGCGATGCTCAGGGGTTACTTTTGGCTCTGCACTCAGGAATTCACCCTGGCTGTGCTCAGAGAAGCAGACGGGATGCTGGGAATCGAACCCGGGTCGGCCACATGCAAGGCAAACGCTCTGACTGTTGTGCTACTGCTCCAGCCCCCATTCTGGTTTTTAAACCATTTAAAAAGAAAAAAATGCATGAGTTGAACATATATTGAATTTATATAAGTTTTACCAAAGAAAAGTTCTTTATGTGAACAGGCAGTCCCTTTTACTAATGTTATCTTAAGAAATAAAGATAACTAATAGACTATGTAAAGATATATATAAAGACTAGCAGTCCCAGGGTCAGGGAGATAGCACAGGCATGAAGGTGCTTGCTGTGTGTGCTACAGACCCTAACCTGAGTACGATGATTACTGATGCAGAACATTTTTTCTTGTGCCTTTTATTCATTTAAATTTCTTCTTTGAGTAAGTTTCTTTTCATTTCTTCTCCCACTTTTTAAAAATAGGGTTGAATGTTCGTTTCTTGTAAAGTTCTGCCTGTTCCTTATATATTTCTGATATTAATATTTTATTAGATGGGTATTGAGTAAATGATTTTTCCCATTCTGTGAGCTGTCTTTGTATTTCGGTCACTGTTTTTTTGGAGGTGCAAAAATTTCTTAGTTTGATACAGTCCCATTTGTTTACTTTTTCTTTCACTTTCTTGGTCAGGGTGTTCCATCTTTGAAGATACCTTTAGTCATATGGCAAAGTTTATTCAGGCTAACAACATTTAAACAGAGGCTGGGGGAGAATGCCTAAGTGCATTAACTCACAGGTGGCAGAGGGAGGCAGGGTACTGTGACTAGAAAGAAGCTGCTGCAGAGTACTGTCCTTGATGCTCTAGGCAGATGCCGACACCCAGAGATGTCTGTTTCCTGCAGCTCAAGCCATCGGCTGCCGGCAAATCCAGGTCAATTAATCTATATTACTCTAGAAATGTCAGGTTCCCCAGGCAACAGTCCAGTTCCCAGAGAAGTTGGGACACGAGGCACTCTCTACAGACACAGCGACCTCTAGTGGTTAAGCGGTCATGCCAAGGAGAACTCCAACAATCTGCTACTTCATATATTCTGAGGAGAAATTTTCAAAAGGAGCATTCTTTTATAATCTCCTAGGTTAGATTTGTTTAAAGTAATGTTATTCTGGGGCTGGAGCAATAGCACAGCGGGTAGGGTGTTTGCCTTGCACGCGGCCGACCCGGGTTCGATTCCCAGCATCCCATATGGTCCCCTGAGCACCGCCAGGGGTAATTCCTGAGTGCAGAGGCAGGAGTAACCCCTGTGCATTGCCAGGTGTGACCCAAAAAAAACAAACAAAAAGTAATGTTATTCAAACTTATCTGACCATCTGTTTCTATTTCAGTAAAAATAAAAGTACTTAGAACCCTTGTTGCAATTTAACTTTAAGTAAACATAAATTTCATTTGATGTTACTGCAGCCTCACCATATTATTCCAGTAGTCCCAGAAATGAGTAGGTGATCAGAGACTTACCAACACCCAGTTTCTAGACAAGGTAATCTTATTTCAAAAAACAAATATTAATATAGGTCACCAATAAACTTGGAGCATATTAGAAGACTTAAAAAATTTAGTTTGTTTTGTTTTGTTTTTTGCTTTTTGGGTCACACCCAGCGATGCACAGGGGTTACTCCTGGCTTATGCACTCAGGAATTACTCCTGGTGGTGCTCAGGGGACCATATGGGATGCTGGGAATCGAACCTGGGTCGGCCATGTGCAAGGCAAACACCGTAACTGCTGAACTATTACTCCAGCCCCTAGCTTTTGTTTTTGTTTTTGTTTTAACCTCAATGAATTTGAAGAAAATCAAACACTAAACATACTCATCCAAATATATTAGAGGTCATAGCATGCTTACCTTGAACTCAGGTGTCTGGATTCTATCTCTGGTACTTCATATGTTCCTCCAAATATCACCAGGAGTGACTGTTGAGCACAAGGCCAGGAGCAAGTAAGTCATGAACACAACAACTGGGTGTGACCCAACTTCTCTCCCAATCATCATCATCATCATCATCATCATCATCATCATCATCATCATCATCATCATCATCCTGTTGATCTTCGATTTTCTCAAGCGGTCTCAGTAACTCTACATTCGTCCCACCTTGGGATTTTAAAAGCCTCTTTACTCGTCCTTTCCAATGATACCCTTAAAAATTTTTTCACGATTGGGTTTCAGTCATACAATATTCCAAAACCTTCACCAGTGTACAGTCCCACCATCAAGGTCGCCAGTTGCCCTCCCTCCCTCCACACCCCCACAGTCTACCGTTCTGATGGGCACTTTTCTCACTTCTCTCTGTTTCTCTGTCTCTCTGTCTCTCTCTCTCTGTCTCTCTCTCTCTCTCTCTCCCCTCTTTGGGCATTATGGTTTGTAGTACAGGTACTGAAAAGTTATCATGTTTGTCCCTTTACCTATTTTCAGCACCCAATTCTTGTCAGTGATCATTTTCACCTATCATTATCATAGAGGTTCCCTCTTTAACCTAACTTCCCTCCCCCACCCCCATTTGTGGCCAACTTCCAACTATGAACCAGTTCTCCTGGCCCTCTTTTCTACTTTCCTTGAGTAATATTCTCATACTATATTTTTTATATCCCACAAGTGAGTGCAATCTTTTAATGACTGTCCCTTTCACTCTGACGCATTTCATTCAACATGATACTGCCCATCCATTTATAACAAATTTCACAACCTAACAAGTATTTGGGGGGTTGGTGCAATAGCGCAGCAGTTAGGATATTTGCCTTGCATGCAGCTGACCTGCGTTCAATTCCCAGCAACCCATATAGTCCCCAAGTACTGCCAGGAGGAATTCCTGAGTACAGAGCTAGGAGTAATCCCTGTGCATTGACGGGTGTGACCCAAAAAAGCTAAAAAAAAGAAGTACTTTGACTCTCAATTTATTCAAAGATGCTATGGCACTTGTTCTATTAACAAGCAAGAACATATAGTTATGAATATAATTCAGAAGGTTACAAAAATGAATTAATGTAACAGAGTTTAAAAATTGACTTCAGAGTTATTAGAAGACAGAATTTGTAGAACTTGTGCATTGATGGAGGGGAGGGACAGTAAAGAAAGGAGAAATAAATGATGTTGATCATCAAAAATCCATCCAATTCTATGAATTATAAGTCCATTTTATTTTTATGTGTTTTATTTTCTTTATTTTAGAGATTTATTAGGGATTTCTTTTTATACCCAATGGTGCTCAGGGTCTCCTCCTATCACTGCCCTCAGGGATCACTCCTGATTAGGCATCCTATGGAGCCAAGGACTAAATCTAGATCAGCCTTATTCAAGACAAGTGCCCTAACAACTGTATTGCATCCCCCTAGAGAATAATTTTGAGGACTGTTTTAAAAATTCTCACTTGTGCATTATGTACAATGAACTTGAAGATACAATCTTAGGTTTTAGGTTGTGTCAATAAGGTCTACATCTTTAGATCTCTTGCTGTCACACTCACTTAAGATTTTGCATATAACTATGATTCTATACCTAATCAGAATCCAGGTACTATTGATACCATTTCTGGCATGTAGTTCATTAATTGCACTTGAAAGACTTGAATGATTTTCTTTTCTGGCCCTGAACAACCATTATATTCATGAACACCAGATTCCAGAAGAAACTGAAAAAAAAAAATAACCATGAAATCTCTTCAATTTAAATGTCAGATAATTTAATCCAACAAATATATCTCACCCGATTTAACTTTCAGCTTCTGACAATCTTATCATCTGACTTATAATCACCCTGCATTTGACTTTGAACATGTCATCATCTTACTACACTTACTGGTTTTCTCTATTTGATAGCAGTTCTGAATAATATAAAGATTTGGTGATGTTGCAAGGTACACTAGTGGCATGTCATATTAAATAATCAGAGCACCTACTAGAGTATTTAAATTTTATTTCCTTCAATTACTCATTAAGTTCGCTTAAACCTTAATAACACAGATTGTATGCCTGCTATTTTTCATTTATCTAGTCCTAGATCAGTGCATTGTATATACATATTGAGTAAATTTGTGATAGAATATCCATGGGACCTCATCAAAATAGTAATGTAAACCAAATTTACTGATGTTCTCATTCTACTAATAATCATTATTACACTCAAACTTTAACAATCTCCTACAATGGTAAAATGTAGATTTCTATAGTTAAAATCTAGAATGCATAAGAAATGACAAAGGGCAAAAACATGCTTTCTGTATTTAAATATTAAAAATATGTATAAAGACTCTTACCAAACAGACGTGTAGATCCACAAACTACACACTACCTAGAGGGGGTCTAAAAGAAAGAACATGGACATATGTGGGAAATTTGGAGCACCTTCCTTAATATTCTTCAAAGTTCAAGATGCAAGAAAAAGGTCCATACATTTCTATTCTTTGTCGACACTTCCCTTTTGAAACCAAGTATATATTAAATAACTTAACTCCACTAGAACTCTGTTTTATCACAATCCATTTGACACAGAATACTGAATGAGGTTTTCTTCTTAGGGAGCATTTTTTTTACCTTAAAGATATATGATTAATTTAGCATTTTTCTCCTTTTCCCAAGACTGTAAATATACTAATGAAATATCCAGTATTGCTTCCTGCTTCATTCTCTCCATCATGAAACTGATTAAAGACAAGGCTCTAACATTTGATTAAGATGCATGACAATGCATACCTTTTCTTTATTTCTCTCAATGTTGAGTTTGCCTATGTAAATGTTTTCCTTCTGCCTTCTGTTTAAGATAATATTCATGATTAAGACAAGGGTCACAAAGCAATATTGTAAAATTCATTCAAGAATTGGTGGAGAGTCTTGGGTACTTAGGAGGTGGTGAGGTGTAGTCACTGTACATCAAGACCATACATGTCATACTATCGAATGTTGCACTGTAGCACTGTCTCACTGTTGTCCTCTTGTTCATCGATTTGCTCGAGCGGGCACCAGTAATGTCTCCATTGTGAGACTTGTTGTTACTGTTTTTGGAATATCGAATATGCCACAGGTAGCTTGCCATGCTCTCGAAGAGGGAGGGAGGAATTGAACCCAGGTCAGCCGCCTGCAAGGTAAATGCCCTACCCGCTGTGCTATCGCTAATGTTGCACTACTATAACTTAACTACAACAATAAAAACATTTTTTAAAAAAAGTAAAAGAAAGCATTTTTTAATTCTAATATATATCTAGGCCCCTTCAAGTCCTGTTTGAGTATTTGTCTGGATGATTGTACCCAATATCCCCCCAAAACAACATAAAACACATCCTGAAATATAATCTCAAATGTAAAACTATGCATATCAGATTACAAACAAGACAGACCAGATGAGGGGGTCCTACTCTGGTACATTTATTACTAAAATGTGTGTGTGTATATATATATGTATATATATGTATATATATACATATATATATAAAACCACTACTGTCTTAACTTTTTTACAACCAAAACCAGAAATGTTGGCTTTCAGGGAAACCTAGAAACATTTTGGATACACCAATGGAAGGGTTCATTGTTAGATACTTCTTTCACGTCATTCCAAAAACATGGATGTCAGTTCTAGAAACAATTCACAAGTCAAATCTTGATCTTTCCTATATTCTCTAGCCCATTTGTTTTCCACTTTTTTCATTCAGCTTTACTAGATCCTTATCTCATCAGCTCTAATATATCCTACTTTGTCTCCCTAATAGTTCTACATTGTTCACAGCTAACTTAAATGTGAAGATCCTGGTCCCAGAATATATATGCAAAGGCAACCTAGGGACCTGAGAGAGCAAAATCACAGCAAGAAAAAAAAAAAAAGATGAAAAGCAATTGTTGCAAAGTTACAGTCAATAAGAACAGACACTGAGAAATAAGACACAGACAGGATCGTACTCATAATTGGAAGAACAAACACAGAGAGCAGGAAGAGCACACTGTAAATGTGGTTACATTGTTTTCTCCAAGGATTGCAGACAAATCAGAAGACAGGGCTTCTGAGCTAAGAGAACCTCAAGTCTCAGAGTCTCTGATCAATCTAGTAAATGAGCCAAGATCCAACCAAGTTAATCCCTTAACATTTTAGGAATTAATGCCTCCACTCAGAGTAGCAGTGACATGGAAATTTTAAAATTCAGGATGGCCACATCTGAGTAAGATTTTTTTCCCCCTTTTTTTTGGGTCATACCCGGTGATGCACAGGGGTTACTCCAGGCTCATGCACTCAGGAATTACTCCTGGCGGTGCTCGGGGAACCATATGGGATGGTGGCAATCGACTGCGTGCAAGGCAAATGTCCTACCCACTGTGCTATTGCTCCAGACCCCTGAGGAAGATCTTAATCTAGTTTCCTCAGTAATTTCAAAAGGAAACTGGCAACCACTAGATCTACCATGTCTCCATGCTCAGTTTATAACTGTCAAAAAATACTTTCATTGGTATGGATTCATCTTTTTCTGAATCTCCAGTAGTTTTTTCTTATTGGACATGAGAATATTTTCATTGTTCGTAGTTGCAGATGACAAGATTTGGGGTCTTGTTCTCACCATAGCTACCATTTTACCAGATGTGAAGAGCGTTCTTTATTTTTTTCAAGGTTTTAGGGTTTTTTCTTTTCATTTTATTATTTATCTATTTATTTATTTATTTTGTTTTTAGGCTAGTTGTGCTCAGGGCTTACTCCAGGCTCTGAGTTTAGAGGGTATGTGATGCCAAGGATCAAACCTTGATCATGTGCTTGCAAGGAAAGCCCCTTCACCACTCTACTATCTGGCACTAGATAGTCCTATTGGGATAGTTACTTCAGTGCTCAGTCTTGCATTAGCAGGATTCTACATGTTCTTTCAGGATTCTACATGTTCTTTCAGAGAATCAACACATACTTTATGTTTCTTTGCTTCTTTAGCAAAAGTGTTATCTTAATCCACAAAATACATCTTTCGTGATATCAATAATACTTTTTGCATGTGGACATCTTGATGGAGGCGAAATGACTTAACTTTGAACTTCAAAACCATAGACATTAATACTTTTATAAACACGTGAGCCTGGGGCAAAAGAGATAGGACAGTAGGTATCCCACTTGACTTGCATGCAGTTCACCCCAATATGGTCCTCAGTATCCCATATGGTCCCCCGAGTCCTGCCAAGAGTGATCCCTGAGTAAAGAACCAGGTATAAGCCCTAAGCATAGCTGGGTGTGACCCTAAACCAAAAAATAAATTAATAAAATTTAAAAAAACATAGAACAACAACCCAAAACACATGTGAAGCAAACTTCAATCGCACTGTCACTGTCACCCCATTGTTCATCAATTTGTTCAAGTGGGCACCAGTAATGTCTGTATTGTGAGACTCGTTGTTACTGTTTTTAGCATATTGAATACGCCACAGATAGCTTGCCAGGCTCTGCTGTGTGTGCGAGATACTCTTGGTAACTTGCTGGGCTCTCCGAGAGGGGTGGAGGAATCAAACCCAGGTTGGCCTCTTGCAAAGCGAACAACCTACCTGCTGTGCTATCACTCCTGCCCCACCAAGCTACAATAATTAAAAAAAAAGTTTATGAAAGGGTGGTATGAAGGGGTAGAAGAGGAATTGGTGGAGGGATTCTAAAATTAGTGGTGGTTGTGGAATTGGAATATTGTTTAACTGAAATTTATAAAACGCAGTGCCTAAATTTTTTTTAAGTTTCTTTTTTTTTTTAAAGAGAAACAAAGAAAGAAGAGTTTAAAATAGCAAAAAATAGCAAAAACATAATTTATTTCCTTTGGTTTTGGATCACACTCAGTTGTTCTCAAGAGCTATCCAAGAGTTGCTATAGAATTACTCCTGGTAGTATTTGGGAGGTCAAATAAGTTTTCTGCATGTAAAGCAGGCACACTATCTCTTTGAACTATATCTTGCTGAACTATTAGTTAAAAAATTTGTTAACTAAAAAAAGAAACCAATTGCAAATAGTTAATTAGTGATTTAAGGATGTTGCAGACAGGGCCCAAAGTGATAATACAGCAGAAAGGGCATTTGCCTTGCACAAGGCTGACCCGGGTTTGGTCCCACAATCCCATATATTCCGCTGGAGCCTCCAATGATGGATCCCTGAATGCAGACACAGGAGTAAGCCCAAACACCACCAGGTGTGACCCTAATAATAAAAAAAAGAATGCTGCAGATAAAAATAGATATAAACAAATTCATGTAAGCACATGTAAATCGCGTTGTCGCGGTTTCCCTTCGCCAGCAAAGAGAGACGACACCGGTTGAGGGTCCTTCTGCAGCAAGTTTATTGGAGATCTCCACACGTACACCAGTGGGGGGAGGAAGGCCCCGACCCTCAGAGCGATGTCCTTTTTATAGAGAAGACCCCTCACTTCTGACGTGTTGCTCGCCAGTTGGCTGTCCTCCAATCACCCCATGGGGGGCGATGCCGGGGCCCGCGCTCTGGAGGTTATTTATTACCTAGGGCAGCCGGATGTCGGCGCCATCTTTGCTCCATGTGCTCTGGCTCCCTACAACTCCCCCTTATCTCTTTACTAAGGAGCCGGTCTCTGCGAGAAAGGGGGCGACGGACACCACTGCCTGTATAGATACCAGGGACGGAGGTGGCCTCAACGGGTCCCTCTTCAGGATCTGATGAGGCTCCTCCTGTCCCGCCGTCCGCTTTTCCAGGCAGGGCAAAATTTCGACGGCGGCCCTATGCAAGCGGCTCGTCGCCCTGGGTCAGGGAGGAGAGAGACCCAGTGCAGTACCATCTAGTCTGACACCCTTCCCTGAGACCATTGCCGGTTGCCCCAAACTCGTGCAATGGATCCACAGATCCCAAGTGTGCAGGGGCTACACTCAGCATAAAAAAAAGCACTGAGCAGCTTGATTTAAAGCGGCGATGCCTCCGACGGGGGAACAGACCACCTAGGCTGAGCAACCATTGGGACTAAACGATCTAAAAAGACTAGGCTGCTTACTTTACAGTCAGCAAAACACATTATACCTGAATTACCCAAAAGGGATACCTTTTAGATCCAGATTAGAATACATTTACTAGATTACTCTGTAGAATTTGAATCTGATTCTTTAAAAAGCAAGTTACAGAAACATGGTTTTCTCTCCACCTTCATTTTAAAATTTGCCTGATGGCTTAACAAATCTGACTTGTTCTTTTGCATAAATACAGCAAGATTGGAGAACTCTCCATTTGGGGTACCCCATTATTTACTGAGAAGTCCTGGGGGTTGGCTAAAGACAGGAGGCACGCCAATAATGGCATTAATTCTATGTGGCACGTCAGAGTTACCCAGGCCTGGCCATAAATGTCCCACGATGAACTGGATGGTCTCGAGCCTTCAGGTTGAACTGGTGGCCTTTTCCGTAGATGCATCCTGGCAGAAAGGAGTCCATCCCCTCCCTTTTTCAGGGCTGGGAGAGATCCTGGTTTCCAGGGTTTTTCTTGATGCTGAGTAGGCCCAGATTGTGTCAGTCACACAGATTGCCGGATTTCTCATTTTCCATAGCAGTGATGATTTCCATTCTTTCCTTAAGCCAACTGGCCTCTAGGGTCTCCCTGAGGTTTGTAGGGTACTTGAAACAGTACCTGTTAAATACCTGCTCCTGTCATTTAGACCAATCCCTTGACTCTTTCCCTGAAAGAGGGCTTTGGGGTCTCATAACTGATTTTCCTGTCTGCATGAGGGGTAGACCCTATTACAGAGAGGAAAGACTTTTATCTGGATTTATGCAAACCAACATAGGGCCATGAAGCATCAAAAACATACTGAAGGTACAAAAGAAGAGAAAAGCAAACATTTCACTTTACTCACAGTGAGATGCAACACACCCATTTGTTGTGGGTCCTAGTCAAAGAAGCTAAAATCTGTAGAGGAAAAGTGTACAATTTACATCATGTTTAACCCATTCAATTCCATGTTGAAAACCTTGACTTCCCATTAATAAGAGCACTGTACTGGGAGTCCAGTGTACAGTTAAACATGTCTAATTCATTTAATCCCATTTAAAAAAAACACTTGATTTTCCACAACTTTTGAAGAATTCAATAATCTAAGAGCACTGTAACAGGAGTTCCAGACAATCCATCCAATATCTTTTCCATAGATCCTACCAAAAACATACTAGAACAATTCTGCATGTGATTTAAAGAGTTTCTTAAAACAGTGATCAGTTTCTTTCCTTTTTCCAACTGATGATATCTGCATCCATTATCTTTCTGACTTAAGACATACATCTATATTCTTTATAGTCCCACAAGTTTAAACTCTTATTTTTACTGAACTTAGTACAACATGATCTTCCAAGTTTGGGCACAAATTACCAATCATTTCATTTAACATGACAAAACTACTTTCAGTGTTATTTCAAAAGCATTAGGTCAGTTCTATAGATATTCAACAACTTTAAAGATGCTCACAACTAAAGTTCTTACAACATATTCATTGGGCAAAGGTTCACTCCACATTAGAAATTAACCAGGAGACATCTTAGAATTCTGATTTCTAGGAAAACACAAATATAAAGATTAAAACACTCATAGATTACCATAAAACATTAAGGATCTCACACTTGCATACAAACTTCTATGTGATGGTCAGAGCTAGATATGATATCTGGTGACAAAGCTTTGCAATGAATAAAGTTATCAGAATAATAACATGCATTTTCATGTACTAGACAGACTGATTTAACAATAGTCAGTAAAATTTCCCACATTTTCCATGAAATACTCCATTCTTATCTCAAACTTTAACCAAGGCACAATGCTATGGCTTCAGACTATCAGGCTGACACCTGAGATTAATCTATTATAATTCTTTGCTAAGTATCTCTAGAAATTTTAGTTACCAAAAGTCTCAGAGATCAAATAAAATACCAGTAGGATAAGATTTGCAACCAAATTCATAACTCTAGAAACTCATGTTTTAACTAAACTATTACTCTTTGAACCTGCTTTTCCACAATTATTTCAGCTCACATTCTAATAATCCAATGCAGATGCATATGTACACTGACACAACAGCATAAGACCTTTAAACCATCAATTTTTATAAAACATGAGTAAACCTTCTTTGGCTTAAATCCAATAGTTTTTGTATCTTAGTTATTTCAAATCATGAGCTCTCTAACAATTCCACAATACAAACATGCTTTCAGACACAAAAAGAGTTCCTTTTTTTTTTTTTTTGACTAACCTTTGATAATAACATAGAAAAGACACTTGGACTGTCAATGTTTATGGAAACATAAGAAAACTATTTTGATGGCTTCTGTACCTCTGTTTGTAAACTGGCTAAATTCCTCATTAAGATTGGCTGAATCTTGTAAAATAAAGCCTTGCATCCTCTGAACGCTTTATTTCACTTTAGTTTTAGGCGCTACTTCTGCAGCTCTTCCTAGATAGTAGAGACTCTGAACTTCAGAAGAATTACAACTGTTAATAGCCATTAATGTTCTTACAATAAGAAATCTAGATTGAGAATTTTGCATTTTCCATAGGCTCAACATAGGCTCAACATTCTGATAAGAAATCTCTGTTTAACAGAGGTTAATCTCTGTTTAACTTGGTCTAACAAGTTCCAAAAAACACGTCAACCCTTTAAATTGCTTGACTACATACCACTTTGATCTCTTGTAGTGATCCTGCTTTCCCTGGTCTAATTTTTACTGCTGATTTTCACTCTGGCTCCAACACTCAAGTTCAAGTGTTCCACATAGAGACAGACAGACAGACAGACAGACAGACAATGAACTTACTAACAAAAAACACCACTACATGTGCACATGTATGCATTTGATCGATCGATCTGACCCTTCAAAAAATGGCAGGGAGAGAACTGACAGACTGAGAAAGGAAGGAGAAGTCCCCAGGGCAAAGTTAAGCCCTGTCGGCCGATTGGGAACATTACTCCCCGTTTCTCTGCCTGACCAGCCAGTTTCCTGGTTATAAAATTGGGTCAAGAAAGCGCTTTTGTTGATATAAGCCGGCAAAACAATCCATGACAAAGTTGTTGAAACCTAAGTTGTCAGATGTTACAATTTTAAGATCAAGACTACTTCTGAGGTGGATAGACCACCTTAGCGACACTCTTTTTCATTCCTGATATTATTAAACACTCAACCACATGATCTTGCATTTTCCTGACTTCTCTGCTGATAATAATAAGCATAACTAAGAGAAATATAATGAGACAAATATACACACACACTAAAGGCACTCGCACAAATCACACTCCTGCACTCATTCGGACCGGTCCTCTTTCATTCCGGTGCGCACCCCACGCAGTACATTCACACAGAAATTCTTAAACCTGCCCTACGGGAGTCCACATTACCTTTGGTCTTGTCCCCCTGACAATGGGGTTGCTACAATGTACATCCGGCTCTTTCTAATAAGAAGCTAGCAATCTAGAGGCAAAAAGGGGGGGGGGGGGGTCATCCTATCCCGGGCCAGTCTTTCAAGTAGGGAAATGGTATAATTGGCATTTGCCCCATATTTTCTGACCGCTTCTGCCAACTCTTTAATCTGATTGAATTCTACCTGAGCATGAACTCTTCCATTCCCATCTCCCTCAAAGACAGGAAAGGCTAGTCTCATCTGCTTATGCAGGTCAGCAGAAAATAAAGATGTTCGGGATGCATGGGCTCCTTCCGTTCCCCGTGCATACGGCGGGGGAGGGGGAGCCGAGGGTACGGGGCGCGGTAAGTGCGTTCTGCTGCTTCGGTTTCGATTACAGAGGTCAGGGGGGCGATAGCGTGCTGCTTCGTAGCGGTGTGCCGCTTTGTAGCGTACCGCTTCCTGGTCTAGAATTTGCTCTTCTTCAGAGCTCGAAAGGGAGTCTTCGGAAGAGCTCTCTTTGGGTTTCAGGCTGGCTGCAGCCATATCCCCCCAGGGATAGATTTTCCTTGGCCCACCCAGTCTAGAGCAAGTTGTGCAAACTGTGGGGGGAGGTGTGGCCTCCTCCTCTCCCGCCTCATTCTCGCCCCCTCCGGGCGGTCCACTTTCCTTTGTTGCGAGTGCGCGGGGTGAGAACTCTCCCCTCCCCCTTCCCTCGCCCTTGCCTCTATCCGGCAATCCTTTTTTCTTAGTTTCGGGTACCCGACCGCTCGGTTTCTGACAGACTATCCTGGACCCTTTCTAAAATTTCAGGCCATAGTCTGCCTCTCCGAGCCACCTCTTTCCTGCAGTTCTGAACCCTCCCTTCGGAACGAAGGGGCCTTCCCCAGGGTGCGAATGAAACTTACCTGGCGTCCCGGGTTTCGGCACCAGTTGTAAATCGCGTTGTCGCGGTTTCCCTTCGCCAGCAAAGAGAGACGACACCGGTTGAGGGTCCTTCTGCAGCAAGTTTATTGGAGATCTCCACACGTACACCAGTGGGGGGAGGAAGGCCCCGACCCTCAGAGCGATGTCCTTTTTATAGAGAAGACCCCTCACTTCTGACGTGTTGCTCGCCAGTTGGCTGTCCTCCAATCACCCCATGGGGGGCGATGCCGGGGCCCGCGCTCTGGAGGTTATTTATTACCTAGGGCAGCCGGATGTCGGCGCCATCTTTGCTCCATGTGCTCTGGCTCCCTACAAGCACACCATTCTTTTATTATTATTTTAATGAATCACCATGAGATACAGTTACAGACTTACAAACTTTCGTGATTGTGTTTCAAACAATGTTCGAGTACCCATCCCTCCACCAGTTCCCATTCTCCACCACCAATGTTCCCAGTATCCCTCCTGCCACCCACCCCCTTTTCCCACCCCCTGCCTCTGTGGCAGACACATGCCCTCTTACTCTCCCTCTCTCTTTTTGGGTGTTATGGTTTGCAATATAAGTACTAAGTGGCCATCATGTTTGGTCCATAGTCTACTTTCAGCACGCATCTACCATCCCCAAAAATCCTTCTAACCACCATTTACTTAGTGGTCCCTTCTCCATCTCAGCTGCCTTTTCCCCAAGCACCTGAGATAGGCTTCCAAGACATGAAGTGATCCTCTTAACCCTTATCTCTACTATCCATAGGTGTTAGTCTCCTATTATGTTACTTTATGTTCCACAGATGAGTGTAGTCATTCTATGTCTATCCCTCTCTTTCTGGCTCATTTCACTTAGCATCATACTCTACATGTAGATCCACTTACATGCAAATTTCACGGTTTCATCTTTTCTAACAGCTGCATAGTATTCCATTGTGTAGAGATACCAAAGTTTGTTTAACCAGTCATCTATCTCGGCCACTCGGGTTTTTTGCAGAGTCTGCCTACTGTAAATAGTGCTACAATAAACATACAAGCAGCACACCATTCTTATGCAATTGTTTTAAATATAGCGACAGGACAGTGGGTAGGGCATTTGCCTTGCACGCATCTGACCTGGGTTCGATTCCTCCGTCCCTCTCAGAGAGCCTGGGAAGCTACCAAGAGTATCTCGCCTGCAGGACAGAATCTAGCAAGCTCCCCATGGCATATTTGATATGCCAAGAATAGTAACAACAAGTCTCGCAATGTAGACATTACAGGTACCCCCTCAAGCAAATTGATGAGCAATGGGATGACAATGATTATCCTTCACCATCTTCATGTTTAATGCAAATGTTGCTATGGTTATTTTTAGCGATTTTATACTTCAAACTCCTGAAAGAGAGTGCAGCAAAATGTCCTGACCCCATGCCAGGCTGTCTTCACCTGGGACCCCAAGAGGGGGTGGACGAGATCCCTCCCTGCCCCAAGGTATCCAGTTCTGGCAAACAATAACCTCCACAACCCAACCGCTGCCATGCTCAAGGCCGTTCCCCACTCAATCTGGCGGAGCCTCACATCTGAGTAAGCATACATCTGGACCACAAGGACACTATAAAACACTCCCTACCCATTCCCCATAATTACCACACCACATTTGATGGGGTTCAGATAGTAGGCAACAAAACAGAGGGAAATATATATTTGTATATGTACATATACATATATACATATTTTCAGATACACATAACAAAGCTCACATCACCCAAACTTTAACATGTTAATGATATCCTATGGAATGTCTTAATGGCTCCTGCCAAAATAGAACGATCTTCACAGTTTCTTGTATGAACATATTTTTGTAAGCATGTTCAGCTGTTCTTCATGACAGAAAATACGAAATATATTATTTCGGTTGTCTTGGGACAGGGATTGGGGTTTGGGATGGAAACATCCTAAATTTGGTGGTGGGAAGGTGTAATGGTGGTGGAATTGGTGATTGAATATTGAATGTAATCAAACATTGTGAATTTATAAAAATTAAAAATTAAAAAAAAAGTAATGTGGAGTTCATGCCCAATTCAATCAACTTAATCAATGGCTGAATAGCAGTGCTCCTACATTATTTAATTTTTTTTTTAAATTTTTTAAAAAAAAATGTTTAGCTAGAGTGGCTGCACACATGGCTCAGTGGTTAAAGCATGTGCCTTACGTGCCCGAGACCAGAACACAATCCCTAGAACAAAACCAGAAAAGCTTTATTTGGAGGTCTGGGAGACAGCACAGCCAGTAGGGCACTTGACTTGAAAGTGGCTGACCTAGGTTTCATGTGTGGCACCCCACATGGTGCCTTGAGGCCCACCAGGTGTCACCCTAAGTGCAAAGCTAGGCACTTAAGTCTTAAAAAGTTACTAAGACTATCGTTGTATGACTGAAACCCAAGCACGAAAAGTTTGTAAGTGATTCACTAAATAAATTCTCAAAGAGGCAGGGGAGTATATAAGTCTTGATTAAGAAAGTTCTGTGTTTGATCTGAGCATTACATGCCACCAGGACACAGACAGGTGCTAATAGTGGCACCAGGCACCACTGGAACCAAACAGCACCATCTCACCAGGCAGAGGACAGAAGCCTTAGTTCCACACTGCAAGAGGGTTCACTGGGACCCTGAGCATTCCTAGAAACCCGTAAAAAAATAATGTTCTGCTTCTGATATCTGCAGTCTTAGTGACAAAGCAATTCTGAGGGGGAAACACTTGTTTCTTTTTTCTACAGAGGCAATGAGTTACCTGAATTGAAAGGTAGTACCACAAAAGGGAGTAATAGTTGTGGTGCTGAAATGAAGAATATATTAAGTTCAGGTAACATAGAAAGAACAGCAGAGAGAACGATTTCACAGTATTTTCAGTGAAAGAAAAAGGTCTGTGAAATCTCACTAATGAGTGTGGGTCATATGTTTATTCCACTGAAGATGGCAAATCCTCAAACAAAATTGATCACAACTTGGGGCGAGATCTAGGTACTTACACATGGAAAAGAAATGTTCATCCAGAGTAGTGAATCTTTTGTGCTCTGATAGACTTCTGAGTCTAAATATTTCCCTGTGGATATACATCTGTCCTAGAAAGACAAAATGGCATGATTGTTACTCGAAGCTCAGAGATGAGAAAGTGGAAATCCTTTAAGTAATTTTACTGAGAGCTTACTTAGAGGAGATTGTAAATGAGAGAAACATAAAAGTCATGTACTGTGGAGCAGAGTTCATCTAAACCAGGAACAACTCTGAAGACTTGGAGCCCCTCATTATGAGCATCTTTCCTAGTGTTCATATAAATTCAGGTACTTACTCAGGAATCACTCC
This sequence comes from Sorex araneus, assembly GCF_027595985.1. Lineage (NCBI taxonomy): Eukaryota > Metazoa > Chordata > Mammalia > Eulipotyphla > Soricidae > Sorex > Sorex araneus. Next base: position 105,518,863 of record NC_073307.1, on the reverse strand, counting down.
TGGCGGTGATGAGGGAACCATACGGGATGCTGGGAATTGAACCAGGGTCGGACGCGTGCAAGGTAAACGCCCTACCGGCTGTACTATAGCTCTAGCTCCACATATCTTTGGGCTGGAGCAATAGCATAGTGGGTAGGTTGTTTGCCTTGCACTTGGCCAACCCGGGTTCTATTCTTCCATCCCTCTCGGAGAGCCCAGCAAGATACTGAGTGTATCCCGCCCACATGACAGAGCCTGGCCAGCTACCCATGGCATATTTGATATGCCAAAAACAGTAACAATAAGTCTCACAATGGAGATGTTACTGGTGTCCGCTCGAGCAAATCGATGAGCAAGGAGAGGACAGTACTACAGTGCTACTTATTTCTTTGTAGCTAGGTACTTCATCCTAAAGTGGAAGAATGTTTATCCTAGGATGTGTAAAGGTGAATATCCCTGAAGAATATTTGATTGATAATTTAGTACAGATGTTCACAATGAATAAGAACCCTGGAGATTACAGCAATTGGGTTACAAGGTGGCAGGGATTCAAGGTGAAGTTTAGGTCAATTTCTCAAAGTGTCTGTAGTAAGTGATTAGACATGAATATGCATATGTACATACACACAAATGTACATACACAAAGCATCAAACTTAGAATCTGTTGTCATAAAAAATCTAAGGGGAAGTTGTAAATTCCTAGGAATAAATATGAATGAAAACAGACCAAAAAGCTCACTTTTATTTTGTTTTTCCTTTTAACTTTCTGAGCCACAGTGGACCATGCTCAGGGCTTACATCTGGCGCCATCCTGGCAGACTCAGGAGAACAACTGGGGTGCTAGGATTCAACCTGGGGGGATTGCTGCATGCAAGGTAAGCATCTTACCCTCTCTACTATTTCTCCAACCCCCTTTGAATTCTTTAAATAAAAGCCTCAAAAAACTTTAAATTTTACATAAGGGTCATGACCCAGTGGTGACCAAGGGCACTGGTGCCAGTCTTGACAGTGCTCCATTGGGGCATGTGAGGCAGGACTCCAACTCACGGCCTCACATTCTAGCCAAGTGCTCTACTGCTTGAGCTGTCTCTCTGGCTCCACTGTTTTCACTAGATTGAATTAGGTATAGGAAGTGTTGGTAGTAACAATGCCAAAAGGGGCCCTGCTTGCCACGGAAATGTGATCCCGGGGGCTGCACGTGTGCGGCCCCACCACAGCTGCATGAGCATGATTCCAGAGCTAAACTACTTTTGATCCTTGCAGAATGTCTCCAGACTGAGAACTATAAGCCACGGCCCCATGCCTCTCTCTCTCTCTCTCTCTCTCTCTCTCTCTCTCTCTCTCTCTCTCTCTCTCTCTCTCTCCTCTCTCTCTCGCGCGCGCGCACTCTCTTGTGGTGGGGGGGCGGGGGGAGGGCATGGTGATTGCCATATTATGAAGACCACTAATGAGATACAAGCTTGCAATGATCCAATTTCTGGAAGAAATTTCCCTGGACTTAGTTTTTGTTGAAATGTTGAATGTAACCAAAGTTAAGAGAAAGTAAAGTGAAATTTATCAGTTACCCAGGTGTGGGGGGGGGCGGAGGGAGGGTGGGTGGAAGGATGGGAGGTATACTTTTTTGATGGTGGATTATGGGCACTGGTGAAGGGATGGTTGTTTCAGCATTGTATAACTGAGACTTAAGCCTGAAAGCATTGTAATTTTCCACATGGTGATTTAATTAAAAATAAAAAATGCTAAAAGGATCTCAATAAGTTCAATGCAGATGTATCCCCCCATCCCTTTCTCACTCAAGAAAAATAGGGATTTTTTTGTAACTTTTTTTTTTTTTTTGCTTTTTGGGTCACACCCGGCGATGCACGGGGGTCACTCCTGGCTCTGCACTCAGGAATCACCCCTGGCGGTGCTCAGGGGACCATATGGGATGCTGGGATTCGAACCTGGGTCGGTCGAGTGCAAAGCAAACACCCTACCCGCTGTGCTATCACTCCAGCCCCTGTAACTTTTTTAAAAAAATTTTTTTAGTGAGTCATTGTAAAAAAACTAAGGCTCCCGAGGGGCGCGAGCACTTGCGGGCTCTCTGGGCGGCTCTGTTTCACCGCCCACGTTCGGTGCCCCGGAACCGCTGTGTGTGCTGTTGGTCAAGGGCAGGCAATGGAAGGAAGAAGGCCAAACTGGTTGCTCAATCAGTTTATTTCATTCTCTCTCCCAGCTTCTCTCCCAGCTCTCGGTCTCTCTCAGGATCTGTGTATCTGACCCCCGTGGATCTGGCCCCCCAACCCACTCTTACAGCCTAGTTAAATCTCCACAGCATGAGGGGGTTGGGGCGTACACATAGGTGTGATCACCATCAATAGGGTAAGGTTCCTTCCCCTTAGGGGATGCTTCTCCTAGGACTTAATTCTCTTTCAGCAGGAGGATCCACCCAAGGGCGGAGTCCCATGAGTGTGTTTCTCTTCTCCTCAGCCAGCAAACATAATAATAATTCATAATATTAATCATTTTGTATGGACACAATAAGAGATGCATTAAAGCTTATAGAATTGCTCTCCTGGGGCCATCTCAATCTGACTACAGTGCTCAGGCCAGATCAGTCTTTCCTATCCCTAGCAGGGTCCTAGTCTCATCATTACTTTTGGATCATGACAGTATTTGTCTATGATCAAGCTCTTAACTTATAGTTAAGAATTAGGCACTTTGGCCAGGCCCATCTCGATGCCAGGGTAGCACATAACTCACCGCTTGCCCTGGATCCTTCCCGTCCCTCGTCGGGACTCTGCTTTTGGGGTGCTAGGAACTGAGGGCAACTGAGGCTTAAGTGGAGAAAGCAGATGCCCGGGAGGGAATAATATTCGAGGCCAATTAATTCCCAAGTTATAAAAACATAATATTGTCTTCTTGTGTCTATACAAAACAGACATAGCTTTAAAGTAAATTATTCAAAAGGCACAAGAAGAGGAGAAAGGCAATATTAACTTATATAATATAAATTCAGTATCCTAGGAAGGTCTGACCTTACAAATTAGCAGAGTCAGATTAAGGGAAAGCCGCGGATTAACTCTTTTGGGGAAGAGAGCATGGAGAAGTGATTATAGCTAAACAAAGGGATGGGAGAGATTCGGGAACACCTTGATGGGTGTGACTGGGGTAAGCCTAAACTCCAGGGAAAACCAGGACAAGCTACTTGTGGCAAGGAGGGAAAGGACAAAGTAATGTCATCCTACAAGTCATAGTGAGGGTACAGTTACAGATTCACACCTTTCCGTGCTTGTTTTTCCCTCATGCAATGTTCGAGAGCCCATCCCTCCACCAGTGTCCATTCTCCACCACCAATGAACCCAGTATCCCTCCCACCTCTCGATCCCACCCTCCCACCCCACCCCGCCTCTGTGGCAGGGCATTCCAATTTATTCTCTCTCTCCTTTTGGGTGTTGTGGTTTGCAACAGGGGCATTGAGTGACCATCATGTTCAGTCTCTAGTCTACTTTCAGCATGCATCTCCCTCCCCACACAGGATCTCCAATCACATTTTACTTGGTGTTCCCTTCTCTATCTGGGATGACTTTCCACCAACATGTGAGGCCCGCTTCCAAGCTATGGAGCCAACCTCCTGGCATTATATACTACTATTCTTGGATGTAGGTCTCCTACTCTGTTATTTTATATTCCACAGATGAGTGCAATCTTTCTATGGCTGTCCCTCTCTTTCTGGTTCATTTCACTTACCATGATACTTTCCATGTTGATCCACTTATATGCAAAGTTCATGACTTCATCTTTTCTAACAGCTGCATAGTATTCCATTGTATAGATGTACCAAAGTTTCTTTAACCAGTCATCTATTCTAGGGCACTCGGGTTTTTTCCAGATTCTGGCTATTGTAAACAGTGCCGCGATGAACATATAAGTGCAGATGTCATTTCGACTATACTTTTTTGTTTCTCCAGGATATATTACCAGAAGTGTTATTGCTGGATCAAATGGAAGCTCAATTTCTAATTTTTTGAGAATTGCCCATATTGTTTTCCAAAGGGGATGGACCAGTCAGTATTCTCACCAGCAGTGTAGAAGGGTCCGTTTCTCTCCACATCCTCTCCAACAGCTGTTGCTTTTGCTCTTTTGAATGTGTGTCATTCTTTGGGGTGTGAGGTGGTATCTCATGGTATTTTTGATCTGCATCTCCCTGATGATTAGTGATGCAGAGCAAAAAATAGGGATTTTTGTTGTGGTTTTCGTTTCTGAAAACCTTGACATTCCTACTGCTGTGGGGTGAGAACTCACCCAAGAAGTCTCAAGTGCACTTGTTTGCCCAATTGAAGAGCCCTTATTAACCTGTAGGGGCTGCCGAGCCTGAGAATAAGGGTCTCAGTGCAATGCACAGCCCCAAACCTAACTCCAAGCAAAGTTTTAAACATTTCTTATTGCACTCTGCCTGGGTACATCAATCAACTTTGTCATTAGTTAAAGCAATCTAGCACAATTTGACAGTACAGAAGTCAAGACACTGATGGTTAGCCTTGAATGGCTAAAGAATTTTCTACTTGGCAGCTGAAAAGAGCAAGATGTGATGGCGATCTAGTCTGGACTCAAGTTTTCTCCGAGCATCTTGTCCCTGCATCTTTGGACTGTCTCGTCCTGTTTCCCAGCTGTTAGCAGCCACCTGCTTTCCTGTCAACTTTGGGTGACCTTCTTACATTACAAAGTAAAACTGACCAGGGCAATGAAGAAAAAGGAGACACTTTTCTACATCATGGTCTATAAGTCACACAATTTTAATTCTAATTCCTAATATATGACTGAAATAGTTATCTAGACAAAGCTGTTAAAATTAAATTTCAATAAAACTGAATGATAGACAGGTGAAAGGAGAAGCTATATTTAATTAAAAACAATTTAAAGATAACAATTCTTTAATTATATTTTGGGGCTGGAGTGATTGTATACTAGGTAGGGCATTTGCCTTGCATGTGGCAGATTGGGCTTTGATCGCCAGCATCCCATATGGAACCCAAGCACTGCCAATAGTAGTTCCCAAGTGCAGAACCAGGAGTAAACCCTGAGCATTGCAGGTGTGACCAAAAAAGCAAAAAAAAAAAAAGTCTTTTTTTTGGTTTGTTTTTCTTCTCTGTGGAGGGAAGAGGAGTGGTCCACACACAATAGTACTCGGGCTAATCCTGGCTCTATGCTCAGCAATGACTCCCGCCCACATGCAGTGCCAGGAAGCAAGCCGGGGTTGCCCACATGGAAGACAAGTGCTTTATCTCCTACACTATCTCACAGGCCCTCATCATGTGTATCTCAAAATAAGAGTTATAATGTTGAAATTAACCTAATCTGCATTCTTAAAATATTTATTTGGTTCACCCTGAGAAAGTAAAAGCTGAAAAATCATACTGAATTATGGTTAGCATGATAGGTGGCATATTAAACACACTTGCTCAAGTTGACAATAGAATTCAGGGGTTTTGTTTTTGGAAAATGAATTTTTTGGTCAAAGCAGAATTCCAAAGAATTGCTTCTGTAATACACACATATGCACATAGACATATAACTATGCACACATGCATATTTATTTATCCAGGGCAATCTAAGGGAGTCGATAGCAGCATTAATTTTTCTGGAATCTAAAACTAACCCTAAAACTCTGAAGGTAGGGGCTGGAGCAATAGCACAGTGGGTAGGGCGTTTGCCTTGCACGCGGCTGACCCGGGTTCGATTCCCAGCATCCCATATGGTCCCCTGAGCACCATCAGAGGTAATTCCTGAGTGCAGAGCCAGGAGTAACCCCTGTGCATCGCCAGGTGTGACCCAAAGAGCAAACAAAAAAACAAAAAAACAAAAAATAAAACTATTTAAAAAAAAAAACTCTGAAGGTAAAAAGCAGTTTTTGTAAGACACTATTATGTGTGACATGTTACAGTAAGTATAAGTAATTTTATCATTCATCTTAGATGCAAGTGTTTTTTTGTACATAATTATTCTGTGGTAATACCAGCCAAGTCTGGTACACTTTTCCTATTTGTATTATCTTAAGAAAATAAACAACAAGGGGCTGGAGAGATAGCACATTGGGTAGGGCGTTTGCCTTGCACGCGGCCGACCCGGGGTTCAAATCCCAGCATCCCATATGGTCCCCTGAGCACGGCCAGGGGTGATTCCTGAGTGCAGAGCCAGGAGTAACCCCTGTGCATCGCCAGGTGTGACCCAAAAAGCAAAAAAAAAAGGGATAGAAAATAAGCAACATATTACTTAAGATTACACTCCTACTATGAGGAGAGAGGATATTTACATTCATACACAATAGACACAAAAGACTTCCCTCTAATAGAGAATACCTACTATAGTTTTTCTAAAACTGATAAATGATGGGTCTTTCTGGGCAACTAATATACCACTAAGGACTCATTTATTCATCAGTGAAAGACTTGACTCCCATACAGAAAATAATAAACAAAAGTGTTAAAAGTATCCCAGTATCCCTTTATCTTTTGTTAATGGCAGAGAAAACAAAATTTCCAAGCTTTTGGCAGGGCAGTGCTATTGCTTCAGTACCTCTTTTTTCTTTTTTTTTAGTGTTGGGGGAAGAGGGCAGAAGTGAGGTCTCATTTTCTATTGCAATCAGTGGAAATGGTAAACAAAGATTTTTTTCCTACTGTAAACATAGTAAAACCATGGAACATAGAAAAGTAAACACTATTAATGAATCACATGTTCAAGTGAAAAAAAATTACAGGTCGCAGCACCCATTTTGTGAACTCACAGTAAACACTTTTATTAATGAATGACATGTTCAAATGAAAAACATTACAGGACAGAAAAGATGAAAGAATAGTACAGGTTAAGTTCTATTGGAAGCACCCAAAGCAAGCAATACTGGAGCCAGAGATGTAGTACAGCAGTTGGGGTGCTTGCTTTGAACGTGGCTGACCTGGTGTTCCCCTGATACAGGACAGGAGTAATTCCTGACTGCAGAGCCAGGTGTATCCACTAAACATTACTGGGTGAGGTTCATCTCCCCCGCCTCCCCCCAGCAAATAATGTTACAATGAAAATGTGAGTGTGTGTGGTGGTTCAAGAAGTTGGTGAGCACAAAGTTACTGGGCCAGAACAGTTCACAAAATTAAAATATGGGAATATTTTGTTAGTAAAGAAACACAAAGAGAATTTATAGATGAGAAACCCATGGTTTGTGACATTGTAAAACAAGACTGTGTGTGCCTCATAGTCAACAAAAACCGCAATACAACAGGGAGGAACAGTCATGGAAAGAGTCAAGGCCCCAGAATTAGAGTCAAAAGTATCCACAAAAACTATACTCACAATGATTCTGTGACCCATAAGCCAGTAGCCAAACTGAAGTTCATACATAGGGTGCTTTTTAATAGGTACAGGGTGGGGGGCTGCACACACTTGAAATGCTGAGGACCCCACAGATCAAAAGATAGATGGAGAATAATTTTGTTGATTGGATTGAGATTATCTAATTGATGTGAGTTGATGTTCCCCCATCATCCATTCACGTTTGTCTGACACATCTACCTCCCAGTAACACTTTCTTGATTTGATAACTTCAGAGCCCAGAACACGACCACCTCTTGCAAATCCCAGCTGTGAACTCCCATTGGCGACACATCTCACTTGTCTTCAACCAAAGAAATGGTAATATCCAGGTTATTGTCAGGAACTTTCAGAATCATCTGAACTGTAGAAAAATTAGAAAATTGTGTAAGGAAAATGCTTTTGAGTAATATTCTAAGAGGGACCTTGAGAATAATTTAAATGGAAACTAGGACAAATATTACTTTGTTTTGGGGGAGCAATGCAAAAACAGTAACATATGCATTTCTGTAGGGGAAATAAGAGTCTTTTTTTTTTTTTTGCTTTTTGGGTCACACCCAGCGATGCTCAGGGGTTACTCCTGGCTTTGCACTCAGGAATTACTCCTGGCGGTGCTTGGGGGACCACATGGGATGCCGGGGATCGAACCCGGGTAGGCCGAATGCAAGGCAAACGCCTTACCCGCTGAGCTATCGCTCCGGCCCCAGGGAAAATAAGAGTCTTAAAACATGAGATCTACAAGAAAATTAACAATTCTTAAGTACTAAGAGAGCAGAATTTGATATGATTTTTCCTTACCTCAATAGCACTGAATATCTTTCCGTCCTGAAATGGAAAAATAGTGTTAAATATATGAAAAGGAGTCAGAACTAAAATTTAATTCCTCTGTATAGTCTGGATTATAGAGAGGTACTGAACGGGTGCATGAAAATAGAATTCAATGCCTGACCACATCCCATTAAATAAAGATATCTAACAATAAGTGGCCTCCATCTTCCTCATCTTTTAAAAAAATTTGGTTTTTTATTAAACCACGGTGAGTTTATCTCAAAGTTTTTCAAGATGGGTTTCAGTAGTCATACAATGTTCTATCACCTGTCACTTCACTAGTGTACATTTTCCACCACCAACGTCCATAATTTCCCTCCTTCTGCCTCCACTCCCAGCCTCTGTCTCTGGGCATTATGGTTTGTGCTACAGGTAAACAAACCCTGTGATTTATGATAACTTTGGTACAGGGTTATCACAGTATCACTGTCATCTGGTTCTCCGTCGATTTACTCGAGTGGGCACCAGTAACGTCTCTATTCCTCCCAGCCTTGAGATTGTAGCAGCCTCTCCTTACTCATATTCCCCAGCAACTGGAGGCTCTTTCATGGTCAGGGGAATGAGACCTATTGTTACTGTTTTTGGCATATCAAATACACCACGGGTAGTTTGCCAGGCTCTGCTCACGTGGGCAGGATACTCTAGGTACCTTGCCAGGCTCTCCAAGAGGTATTGTGTGTGTGTGTGTGTGTGTGTGTGTGTGTGTGTGTGTGTATACTTTGGTACAGGTATACTTTAGGGAGATGCTGGTATACACACACACACACACACACACACACACATATTACTGTGATTTGTTGTCTACTGTCTGAACTCCATCAAATATGGTGTGGAACTATGGAAAATGAGTAGAAGTGTCTTATGTGTCGCAGAAGCGGCCATGTGGTCCAGAAAGCGGCTGGAGTGTGGCAGCAGTTGGGTAGTGGAGGTCAACTGCTGGGGCTGGGTCCTTTGGGGCGGGACCTCCCCTCCCCTCTCTGGGGCGCCCCAAATGAAAAACAGCCTGGCGCAGAGTTCCATGTCCATCCATGTATAAGCAAATTTCATGACTTCATTCTTCCTGGTGGTTGTATAGTATTCTATTGTGTAGGTGTACCATAATTTCTTTATGCAGTAGTCTGTTCTCGGGCACTTGGGTTGTTTCCAGATTCTGACTATTGTGAATAGTGCTGCAATAAACATAGAAGTGCAAATGGTACTTCTGTTGTGTGTTTTGGGGCCTCCAGAATACATTCCCAAAAGTGGTACTGCTGGGTCATACGGAAGTTCCACTTCTAGTTTCTTAAGGAATGCCCACATTGTTTTCCAAAAAGGCTGGACCAGCTGACCTTCCCTTTATTCCTGCACCCACATCAACACTTGTTCTTGTTCTTTTTGACATGTGCCACTCTCTGTGGTGTAAAGTATCTCACTGTTATTTTAATTTGCATCTCCCTAATGACTAGCGTCTGTTGGGGAACAGTTTTTCTCCAATGTGCACCACATTGTACGTTGCACACCGGGTCCAGACAGATGTGTGGCGAAGGATGATGGGCGCACAGAGACACCCTCCTGGAGCAACCGATGGCCAGCCGGCTCCAGCACCTTCTGATCCCCTCATGGACCAGATGAAGACCAGCTACCTGGAGAACGACTACATAGAAAACCCGGCCTGGCACCCTCGCCCCCCCAGGGCTCTAAGCAGACATGGGGTGCCTGCCCCCCCCCCCCCCCGCTAGCCCCTACGCCAGCTGGCTGCAACCAGGATGTCACGCACCACTGCATCTCCTTCAGCAGCTGCCCCGGCTCTGTGAGCAACAGCAGCACCTCCTTGACCAGTGGCTCCTGGACCACAGGGTGCTGCCCTCCAGTGACCAACCAGGCACCTCCCAGCCTCCAGCCCAAGGCCATTCATCACCATGCCACTGGACCTCAAGGGGAACCCCTGCCCCTGCTCCCCCTCCCCACCAGCTAAACAAGCACTTCTTGCTGTACGAGGCCTGGGGGGAATATCTGGGAGCTGCTCGAATGCCTTCCAGCCTCTCCTCCCTCCCCTCCTCCCCTTCTCTTTGGCCACCTGGGAGGACTCAGTAACTGACTGGCCACGGGGGACTTTCGAGAAGACTCCTCTATATCCCCCCTTCTTTCTCCCTCGTCCACTTTGTTCCTGAGAGGGGGGATAGGATGGGGATTCTGGACATCCCTGGTGTATGTAATTAGGAGTCCCTTGAGAACACAGGAGGCATAGGGGAACTCACCTGCCAACACGCTTTGCCCACACCCAGCCGTGGAGAGCACATTCCTCCCTCCCTGCTTCCTCGATAACTTGGGGAGAGGAAGAGACAAAGGGGGAAGACTCGACACTGCTCTTGTTTCCACTGAGTCACACTTACCTACCCACTCCATGTCCCCATGCTGGCTCTACCCAGATCCTTTCCAGAAACATGTATGGGTAGTGAGATGCCCAAGGCAGCCAATGCGAGTCCAAATATCATTTTGTGAATGAATCTGAGGCTGTGCTCTCTGGATCCATCATTATGTTTTTATAGAATAATAAAACCAGATGCTAACAGGTTTTGTTTTGTTTTGTTTTTGGCATTTTGGTTCACACCAGGCGATGCACAGGGGTTCCAGGCTCATGCGCTCAAGAACTACTCCTGGCTGCACTCAGGGTCCCATATGGGATGCTGGGAATTGAACCCAGTTCAGCCATGTGCAAAGAAAACGCCCTGCCTTGTGTACTGTTGCTCCAGCCCCTGTTGATGGTTTCTTTCTTTTTCTTTAAAGAAAAAAAAAGAAAACAAAAAACAATTGCTTCCTTTGGGCCACCCTTAGAAAGGCTTCTTTTCAAAATCTGGGGGTGAACAGTGTGCCTCCAGGCGCGACCTTGGCTCACACCAACAGCCCTGATCCAGAGACACAGCAACAAGTCCTGGAAGACACCACAGTGCCTGAGATCCATCGGGACCCCATACCAAGCCAATTCCACTGGGGTGGTGGCGCAGTCTCCCTGCCTAATCCAGATGGAATCCCAGCAACCGAGAGCTTCCACAAGCAAGGCCCAGGTATGCAGATTCCAGGACTAAGTCTCCATGCCACATGGTGGCAGAGGTGCCAGGCTGTCCCTCACTGGCTCCCTGCACACGCATCGGCTTGGCTGCCACGACCACAATGTGCCTCCTGGCACCATCTTAGCACCCCAACAACCCTGGTCCAGAGACACCCAACTGAATCTCAAAATGGATTAGTGACCTACAAAATGTCTCTGGAACCCAAATATTTACAGTCTAGGATTCCAGAAGTGAGCATCTGCAGCATTCAAAATTTTCAAAATGAGCAATGGACAACAAATGATCTAGCATCTATCTGCCCCTGGCAGGCAGACTTGAAAGGTGGTGGGAAAATTCGAGCAAAAGATAATGCCTAAAAGTAGAGAATATTGTGGAAATTGCCTCCCGTGGAGGCAGGATCAGGACTGGGATGAGGCTGCAGGGGGTGAGGGGGGCGGTGAGGTGGATATACTGGGGACACTGGTGGTGGAAAGTATGCCCTGGTGGAGGAATGGGTGTTCCATCCTTGAACGGCTGAATTTCATATATGAAATCTTCGTAACTATCTCACAGTGATTAAAAAAAAAAAAAAGTAATGTAGAGTTCATGCCCAACTCAATGAACTTAATCAATGGCTGAATAAACACTCATACTCCTACATTAAAAAAATAAAAATTGGGGGGGTGCAAACTGCAAAATAAACACACCTCCCTCGCCACCAATAAGATTTTCAGAGCAGAAACAGCACGTACCTTCTGTTGGCAGGATGATGGTAGCGCCCAGCGGGGGTGGTCTCTCCTGAGTGGCTTGCCCTCATAGTCCCTGTATGTATAGGGACATGTCAGTATCTTTCATGTAAATAGACAAGACCTTGAAAAGATCTATTTTAGTGTTAGGAAAGCCCCAGCTGCAAAGGGAGTCAGAATGTGGCATGGGGGAGATTTTTTCCTAGGGGCTTCTTAGGCATGAGCCCAATACGTGCTTCTGTGTAGGGTCACAACACCTCCTTCCCCTCCCCTCAAAATATGCAGTAACTCTCTCAAGGTGCTAAAGGACTCGGAGAGGGCAGCGTCCCTGGGTAGGTACTTGTTGCATGTGAAAGCTGTAATTGTGTCCTGGTTTTCCTCCCCAGCAATGGCTCAGTGTTCTCAGCTTGCAAGAAGGTCCAATCACATGAAGTTCAGCGTTATTGCCCTATCAGCAATCCTACTCTGCTTCGCCCCAGTCGAATCCCAATCAAGGCTAGCTGATGCAGTTAGGATGACTTGCTAAGCATAAGTGACATTTTGTGTCCTGGGTTCATGTGACTAGGTGGTCGAGTGAGGCTCAAGGCCGAATACCCGGTGCAGGCAGATACTCTGTTCTGGCCAACTTTGCCCAGATACTCCCTGTTGCAAGGCTTCACTTCTGCACTGCTTTGCAAGGTCGGGTATTATCAGCTACAGTGCCCATCACCTTGCTCCACAAGCATCCAAGTTCCTCTTGTCTCTTCTGTTCTCAATTGGAAATTGAATCCTCTTCAACATTTAGCACGTATATTACAAATCCCACATTCCTCAATTTAACCAACTTCTTACCATCAAATGCTTTCAGTATCCCACTCAGATCAGCAGCTCTAAATACTTTGCGATTTTTCCAGTGAAAAGTTTTTGGCTTTGTCAGAGTCAAGTTCTCACTCCTAAGGGTGATAAAAACTGATCAGACTTCTGATAAACTATCCCTTCAAAACCACTGACTTGGTTTATTCACCCAAATGATGCACTTAAACTCTCATCTTGGAGACAAGGGCAGATAACATAGTCCAGACCTCGAAGCTAGAAAAGCTAAGGTCCTTTCTAAGTAGCTTCCCCAGTAATCTCCTGCGTGAACCTATAAAGACATCTCAGAAGCACTTTTTCCCCGTTACAGAACAAATTCATTTCTTCTTCTGTATTTTCCCCAGAATTCATATGAAATAATGGATCTAGAAAACGAAGACAAAAAATTGTGTGGAAAAGTATCTGCTGGATGTGGCATTCAGATTAGTGACAGAAAAGTGAGGACACGGAACATGGCTTCTGGTCTGCAGCACATAAGTGTGAGGATACAGGCTGGAAAGGATCAATATCTTGAAAATCAGTTCCCTGGGAGGTAAACTCTCGGAAGAAGGACTTAAGACTTTAGCTTAAAATATAATCTTAATATAAGCTCATGTAGCTGAGCAATCTGGAAAGACCTGATGCTGCCAGGTTGGAATGCCAATGTGGCCTGTGCCCTTCCTTTGTATTTACATAGATATAGATAAAGTATGTGAACATGATGGGTAACTACTTTGCAACCGAGATGATATATTTCTTGGTAAGCAGAACCTTACAGGAAAACTTAACTCTCTTCCATTTTAAGGTAAGAAATGAAAATATGAGAGAGTTGGATCCAAAAGATAGTGGCGGGAGAGGAACAAAGTGATACTATAGTGTTTGCCTTGCATGTGGCAGACCCAGGTTTGATCCTGGCACCCTGAATGATTCCCTGAGTCTGCTAGATGAGCTTAGAGCCACAATTAAGCCCTAAGTTTGCCATGTGTCCAGAACCCTTCACCCATCCCGCGCTCCCAAAATTAAGGGAGAGAAAATGCAGAGGGTAAAGTGCTTGCCTTCTTGCTGCCACCCCAAGTTCGATCCAAACTGCTTCATTTGGTTCTGAGGGAGAGTCCTGAGCACAGAGTCAGGGAGTGCAGGGCACCACTCAAGTGTGCCCCCCAGTAAAGAAAACCAAAATAAACTATAAGAGAATAAGAGCATGTGGAAATGGAACTAGAAAAGACAGAAATTAAATTATCTACCTATGTCACCGATGTAAGAGTGCTACAGAGGTAGTAAAGGGAGTTGAAGTAATAATAAAGCAAGTAGGCATTTGCCTTGCATGTGCCTGACATGGGTTCTATCCCCGGCTCCCCTATGAAACCCCGGACACTGTCAGGAGTGATTTGAGTGCAAAGCCTGGAATAACCCCTAAGCATCCCTGCTGTGACCCCCCAAAAAAACTTTCTTTTTATTTATAGGCAGTTAAACGAAACACTCAAAACACTTGTACATCTAAATCAGACTTTACACAGTTACAGCAGTTGCTTCAGGAAGTAAACCAACAACTCTCAAAGGAGAAATAACAGGATTCAGAGTGAAGTGACTGGCAGCCTATTCAAAGATAACAGAAGGCATTGTATTATATTTTGCCAAATTGAAGCCTTATGTTTCCACTCTATACTTTGTCAGAAACACTGAAGTTTGTCTTTTCTAATCCTTGTTAGCCTACTGATTTAATGAGAGAAAAGCCAACCCTGTAGACACTTTTAGAGTTTGGTTTTACAATAAAAATAATTTGAATAATTAGACTTTTACATTCCTGAAGATAAACATGCAATCTTTTATCTTATTTTGCTCAATAAAGTTGTTCAGAAGATCACAACTGGTAAAGACAATGTAAAAATGTAGTAACACTTTAACACTGATGTTGTACACTGTTTTAACATTCTGAGGAGTAACTGCCTGACTTCAACTCAAGAAAACACCTTTTTGTTGCTAATGTATCAGTTTTTGTAATGGCATCAGCAAATAAAGAATTATACATATTTTCCTAAAAAGGGGGGCAATTTTTGTTAAATATTCAAAATATCTAATTTTGGGTATTTAGTAAATAAAGCAAACATTCTCCTACCTTAAGTATCTGAGTTAGCTACAGAAACAGGGTAAAATTAAGACACCAAAAACACTCTGAGGTCACATCTCTAAAAGTGTCACTCATCTGAACGCTGTAACATCCTCTCACCCAAATTCTTCTCCAGACAAGTCCATTCTCAATACTTAGAGATCACACAAGCCAAGATTTGGGAATAGAAATCTTATATAAAACTATGGAGAATTATGTTTTATTCTTATTCATCACCTGATGACAGGATTTCTGATCTTCCATACATACCTTTTGAGGAGATCATTCACATTCTAAGGAGAAAAGAGAAAATATGAGTCTAGAATTGGAAAGCTCACTCCAATTACAGGGCTTCATCACATTCTCATTACTGCTTTATGAAGTAGAACAGATCCAGTGACCTTATGCTTAGTTCATGAAGGAAACAAAATATTACCAAAATTATAGGGGGGGAAAGACTTCCTTATCGATTCTAAAACAAAAATTTCTGAGGCTGCGTAACATTGGCTTTTGCTGGGTCAAGGGACCATATTAAGTAGCTGGAAGGGGCTGGAAAGATAGTATAGTAAGTAAGGTGCTTGCCTTGCACGCAGTGAACCTGGGTTCTACCCAATTGCCATCATCCCATATGGTACCCGGTGCATTGCCAAGAGCAATTCCTGAGTGCAGAGCCAGGAATGACCCCAGAGCATCACTGGGTGTGGTCCAAAAACACAAAACAAAATGGACAAAAGAGGCCATAGCGACTAGTGCTTGCCTTCCACACAGCTGACCCATGTTTGATCTCTAACACCACACATGTATATAGCATCCTGAGTCAGGGAGTGATGCCTGTGCAGAGTCAGGAGTAAATCCTGAGCACTGCCAGGTTTGGCCTAAAACCCTAGCATACAACCAAATGCACAAGGTTCATATTAATAGTAGTACTTTGCTGAATCAATGATGAAATAGGTTTTTCTAGATTTGATTCAGTAAATTCAGTATCGATATGAAGCAGACCATGATAAGAAAGAAAATAAATATCATTAGGGAAAAAGTTAAAAACCTATCTTAGAAAGGTGGAAAGCTTAAACATTTATTCTTGAAATATATGTTTATAAGATATAGTAGTACTATCAACCAGATTGACCTAATTGACATAAATTAACCATTTCACTTAATTAATTCAAAAGACACATCTTCCAGAGTGGATCTAGAAAAACTTTCAGGAAAACAGTATTTTAGAGCATAAATTAGGATCAATATTTTTAATATATGTGTGTGGGGGGGGGAAGATATATAGTCTCTCACTACAAAGAAACTTTGAAATCTATAGTAAAATAAAGTAATAAGTAATAAAACAACAACTATTGAGAAGTTATTACACTAATCAACCCTTGCTTTAAAAAATTTAAAAGTCAGGGGCTGGAGTGATAGCACAGCGGGTAGGGCGTTTGCCTTGCACGCGGCCGACCCGGGTTCGATTCCCAGCATCCCATATGGTCTCCTGAGCACCGCCAAGGGTGATTCCTGAGTGTAAAGCCAGGAGTAACCCCTGTGCATCGCCGGGTATGACCCAAAAAGCAAAAAAAAAAAAAAAAAAATTTAAAAGTCAAAAATTTTTGAGAATTTGAAATTATGCTAGGCTAAATAAAATAATATAATAATCATTGAGTAAGGACTAAAATTATAGCAGTGCATTGTATCATTAAAAACCTATCTTAGGAAAAAAAAATTTTTTTCCAAGTTCCTAATTCAGAAAATGTGAACGAACAATAGTAGTAAATTTAATAATGCATGCATATACCGAAAATAATAATGGTAGTCCAAAAATAAATAATATAAACAGTTTTAAAAGCCTTGAAACAAGGTCTGTTTGGGGGCTAGAGTGATAGTCACTGTCACTGTCATCCTGTTGCTCATCGATTTGTTCAAGTGGGCACCAGTAATGTCTCTCATTTAGAGACTTATTGTTACTGTTTTTGGCACATCCAATACGCATGAGTAGCTTGCCAGGCTCTGCCGTGTGGGCTCGATACTCTCGGTAGCTTGCCGGGCTCTCCGAGAGGGGCGGAGGAATCGAACTCGGGTCGGCCTCATGAAAGGCGAACACCCTACCGCTGTGCTATCGCTCCAGTCCAGAGTGATAGTAAAGAGGGTAAAGAACCACTAGGAGTAATTCTTGAGTGCAGAGCCAGGAGAAACCCTTGAGCATCACCTGGTGTGGCCCCCAAACAATAGCAACACAACAACCACAACAATGAAAAGATGTGTTCTTGAAAAACCAATGAAGTTGATTAAAAAACTAGATCAAGAAACAGAAAAAAATTAATCAACAAAATAAAAATAGAGTCTATTATTAAAGGGTTTTCTTCTTTTTGTCTTTTTGCTTTTTTACCTTAGACTTGGCACTCACCCAGTGATACTCAGGGCTTACCCCTGGCTCTGCTCAGAATCATTACTAATGGTGCACAGAGGATTGATTATACACGGTGCTGCTAGAGATCAGACACAACTTAACATGTGTAAAAGCAAGAACCTCACTCATTGTACTCTCTGTGGTTCTATTAACTGAGGATTCTGTAAAATGATGGATAAGGACTTCTAAAACTAATTTTATTACGAAGATGTAGCACTGTCGTCCTCTTGTTGGATTTGCTTGGGCGGGCACCAGTAATGTCTCCATTGTGAGATTTGTTACTGATTTTGGCCTGTTGACTATGCCACGGGGCGCTTGCCAGGCTCTGCCGTGCAGGCGGGATACTTTTGGTAGCTTGCTGGGCTCTCTGAGAGGGACGGAAGAATCGAACTCGGGTCAGCTGCATGCAAGGCAAACACCCTACCTGATGTGCTATTGCCCACTGGCAAAAATTACCTCACAAACAGTAAAAAAAAAAAAAAAAAAAAAAAGCATAAATCTAGTACAAGTAAAAATGAAAATATACATAAAGTATTAATAAAGTAAGCCTGAGATAGCCACATGGTGAATTCTATTGAATAAGCACTGTAAAACTGTAGCACTGTCATCCTGTTGTTCATCCATTTGCTTAAGCCGGCACCAGTAACGTCTCCATTGTGAGACTCGCTGTTACTGTTTTGGGCATATAGAATATGCCATGGGTAGCATGCCAGGCTCTGCCGCTCTACTGAATAAAGAAAACATAATACTGCCACTTATAAAATATTGCTAGAAAACAGGAAAAGAAGGAGGAATTTTATCTATGAGCAAAGGGAAAGAGTCAGAATACGAAGTTTATTTGCCAATGGAAAATGCTGGAAAATGATTTATCTGTTAATTGCTTCACACAACTGGTTCCCAGGTGACAGGAATCCACAGATTATACCACAAACATACTGGATCCGTGGCCTAGTTTTTGCCCTGCACTTGAAAACTTAATATAAACAAGATTATTCTCTTGTTACTCGAGCTTTTGACTGTTTCAATACCTTTTGAAATAAATGCAGGGAAGTTGTACCACAGAGACAAAGAATCTTAGTGTCAGAGCACAGCAATTAAGAAAGGTAGGAAAAAAGGGTCTCATTTCTCTCAAATCTCAGAGTCTGGGGCTGCTTCCCCAGTCTTACGTGCAGCATCTCCTTCGTTGATGCTTGTACTTTTTGCTCCAGATCCGCGATGAGACCTCTTGTAAAATCTCTCTGTTGAACCAGCTCCTTCTCAGACTTTGCCAGCTCATGGAGAATTTTTTTCTCTTCTTCCCTCAGCCTTTTCAGCTCCTTTTGTTCCTTCAAATCCATGATACTTCTTACTTCTTTAAATGCTTTCTGGACACTTTGAATCTCATTTTCTATTTGATTCTTAAAGAATGAGAAAGAGATCGAGGTGCTCAGGATATAAGGCAGAGACTGGGAGTCAGAGAAAAATAACTATACTTATTGAAAAGTTCACAAAAGAAACTGAAACTATGGGAACCGTTCTTGAAGACACGTGACTTTTCAGACTACTTCCCCACATCAGAGTCAAAAGCAATGGCCTCAGATCTATAATATTGAGGCCAATCTGGAGCCAGAAAGGAGGGTCGGGATGTGAGTTTTTTACCTGCTAACCTGGATAATTTATTCTCTGAAATTACCTCTCATTTTCTTGAAAATTTTCACAAAAAAAGACTAAACCAGGAGCCATCAGTGGAACATTTTCTCCAGAAATATTGATTTAAAAAACATAGCTGACCTGGGTTCCATCCCAGCATCCCAGTGGTCCCCAAAGCACTGGCAGGAGTGATTCCTGGTTACAGAGTCAGTAGCAACACCTGAGTATTGCTGAGTGTGGCCCAAAAATCAAAGTACTGTCACTGTCATCTCATTGCTCATCGATTTGTTCAAGCGAGCACCAGTAACGTCTCTCATTGAGAGACTTATTGTTACTGTTTTTGGCATATCCAATACACACGGGTAGCTTGCCAGGCTCTGCCATTTGGGCTCTATACTCTCAGTAGCTTGCCGGGCTCTCTGAGAGGGGCAGAGGAATCGAACATGGGTTGGCCACATGAAAGCGAAAGTCCAACCACTGTGCTATCGCTCCAGCCCGGCCCAAAAATAAGTTTATAAAATGACAGAAATGTGACAGGCACTTCCCTTGCTGTGTTCACTGGTGACTCCCTCTATAGTGATTTGTAATATAAAACTTCTATATTGATATCACCAAACAAACAGGATTACCTTCCAACCCTTACCTCTATCAGGGAAAGAACTGAGAACGGATAGCCAAATGCCCTTTGGACCTATTAATAATGAAAAAAGAAAAAAAGAAAAAAAACTCCATCTTCCTAAAACTCAAGTTTTCAATTTGTCTGACTTCCTCAGAAAGTTTCTCCTCTGCCAGGAAATTCTGTCTGACTTCTTCAGGGTGTTTCTCTACCTGCCAAGAAGTTCTGTGTTCTCTGAGAGCAGTTTCAAATCGTTCCGCTTTCTGCTGCTTCTTTCTCAGTTGCTCCAGAGATGCCTGGAGCTTTTCCTGTAGAAAAGAAATCAAAATTGACTTAAGCCTTGAGATTTCTCAGCATGTAAATATAAGATAAATGAGGGAAAAATAATGCCAATCTTTTAAGAAACCAAGTTTTAGAAGCTCTAATGAAAAGTAACTAGAACCTATGACTGCACAGAAAACTGAACACAGTGAACTATGTGAAGATTTAAGTAGAAATTCGAAGTCACCACCTGTCCCCAAGAGAATGATTTCTCTTTCTCACAAGATAAATCTACTCCTGCAGTGAGAGAAAATTTACATCGTAATTCGCCTGTCTCTCACTTTGCCTTTCAAAAAGGTAATAAAAGCATCTAATGTCTCCTATCTAGGGCAAGTTTCAAACTTCTGGCGAAGTCTGTACTGTAGGCCAATCTTTTGGGAACTGGAATGCACAAACATGTTCTCTAGATGGCAGAGACTGAGCACAGGGAAAAAGAAACACAGGTCTCTGGGCTCTCCTGCCAAGGTGATCAGCCCCATGTGTTTTCTGCCCTTCCATCTGCTCTCGTACCTTGCATTCCTTGGCTGCCTCCTCAAGGAGGAGGGTGTGGTGACCACGGTGCTCCTGAGAGCGTTCACACAGCCAGCAAATGAGCATCCAGTCCTCCTTACAGAACAGCAGCAACTTCTCTCCGTGGTGCGCACAGAGATCTTGCTTCTCTTCCTCCTCTAGGCTTAAATTGACCCCTCGGAGCCTCTCTACTAGATTGTTCAGATGCCGATTAGGTCTCATGTTCCCAGGATCATAAACGATTCTGCATATAGGACAGTTGTTCTTCCCTGCTTGACTCGACTCCTGGCTGTTTGCAGTGATGCAAGCTTGGCAGAAGCTGTGGCCACAGTCCAGGCTCAATGGTTCTCTCAGGAGTTCAAGGCAAATGGGGCAGGTTACCTCTTCCTGTACATTTCTCAGGATTTCTACAGCCATCGCTACTGCTGCTGCTCCTTTGCTCATAGTTACCCTGACTTTGGGGGCTCTTTTCTGCACAGGTCCCTGCAAAACTAGGAAGTTGAATGGGGCCGTCACTAAGGTAGGCATAAAATACTTTCATATTTAATATTATGTATATCAAAAACAGGCAAAAAAACAACAAAGAGGAAAAAGAGAAAAAGGAGAGAAACAAGCAAATGACCTTTAAGACCTGACAAAAATCACTTTTCATAAGAATGTCACTTAATCTCAGTTCACAAAATAAGCTGCATCCTTATCTGTATAAAATACTTTTATTTTCTTTGTTCTTGCTGAACAAAAGGAGAAACCAAGGTTTTTACTACCAAGATCTCGTGAGAGCCTTATCTATCCCACATTCCCCTTCCATGCTCTAATTCATCCTCAATGTTAAAAGAACTGACACTTCAATCTGGGCTTTTATATCCATTCCTGCCCAAGCATGGATTATTGCTGCTGATATACAATGACTCATTTTGTATTTCAGGTTATTCTTTCTTACACTTTCTCTTATATTGTAACCATTGCTGTCACTACTATACATTTGTAATGATTTTTCTAATCATCATGATACAATGAATATATAATGGTAGGAACAAATTCTTTCATCAGAAGTGCAATTACAGATGATGTAAAGAGTGACATTTAGCATCAGAAAAATGGTACAGGCAATTGTCAACCGGCCATGCCATGTGGTTTACCAGCACCTCCAGATGTGATCACTGAGCCAGAAATAAGCCCTGAGCGCTGAGTGTGGCCCCCAAACCAAGATGAAACAAAAAATGATATATAGTGTTCATGAAATAGATCTTCAATACACAGAACTGGAAATTGGAGTGAAGTAATCTATTTGTATATCTCCTAATAATCTGTCTCCTACTGCACAGACAGAATCAAAGAAAACATATAAATCAAGAACCCAACTAACTCGAGTAATACTGTTTATTAACCCAATTAATATTGTTAAAAACAATCAGACTTAAGTTTGAGTCATTTACACTAAGGTCTGCAGAACTATCACTTGTGACCTAATTTCCAGAGTCAATCTGTACTTTCTTTCTTAGTGTAGATAATCTACATGATAAGATTCTCTAACTTCTCCCTGGGGAAGTCTTTTATCTAGAATAATCTTTTTTTTTTTGCTATTATTTTATAAATTGTTTTCAGAATGTTTCTACTACATGGGCCATGCACCAGATTTGTGAAAAATTTGGTTTAAAAAAGGCCCTGAGTACAAGAGTTTAATGTCTTTTCTCTAAATTGGCTAATCCCTGTTCAATTCTTGGTACTACACACAGATGATCCCAAGAGTACCATTTGGAGTGATCTCTGAGCACAAAACCAGGAGTGAATCTTTAAGTATTGCTAGGTATGACCCAATCTCCACTTTGCTCTTTCCCCCAAAAAATTTCAAAACAATTAGATCTGTTTCTTTTCAGTTGAATGTCGTATTGTGGCAATACCCCGGAACATTAAGGATTTGGAAGTGAGAAGAACCAGACCGACTGATGGTTTCTAGGGAATTGAAGTATTTGGGATGCTAAACTTCACCTTGACTTGGAAATGTACTGAGGACTACACAATACATACTTCTGTGTGTAGGTGTGCCTGTGTTGAGTGCCAGAAAGGTGAAAGGCATATGTTTACTCATTATGATCACACAGTGTCACAAGTAAATGTCAAGTTTTAAAAACTATCTCATGATTACAGGTTGACTAATATTCAAAATCATGAGTCTAAGTAATATTTGTCACTTGAAAACCTAGTATTCATGTAAAACGCAGTAGAAAATTAACTAATCATATGCATACAAAATAACAGGTAAATTATGAGAGCAGAATATGGGACCAGAAAGATAGTACAGCAGGTAAGGTGCTTGCCTTACATTGAGGCTGACCTGGGTTCACTCTTCAGCACCCCAGAGTCCCCTGAGCTCCACCAGGAGTCAGCCCTGAATACAGAGCCAGGAGTAAACTCTGAGCACTGCAGAGTGTGGCCAAAGACCAAAATAAACAAAGAAAATTAAACAATGGAGAAAATAAAAGAATATTCAACAATGCTAGCAGAAAGCATGAAGATTAGTAGTTTGAAGACACCTAAAAAATGTGGAACTGAAAGGAAAAAGGGGGCATCTAAATTTGCCATTATGAACTGGAGCTTATGCCTATCTACTATAAGCATCAGCTGAGTAACCTGGATTTAGATCAATGCCATTAACCACCATAATGACACTTGGATTTGGGATAGTTTGAAGAATAGTGCCAAGCTTCTCCGAGGAACTATTAAATGCTACTGGAGCCTGATTTCAAAGAGAAAGTCTATCACAGACAGCACTGCCATGAAGGTATTATTTTATTTTGCATATTTAAAAAAAATTAAGACAGTTTTTTTTTCAATGTATCAGAGACTATTCTGCCTAAATAAACTCATGCTCCAGTTTCTCCTGCCCTTCCCCAGCATCCCCTGCTTGCCCACCCAGAGAAGACAGACAGACAGACACACAAACACACACACACACACACACACACACACACACACACACTCACTCACCTGGATCTATGATTAATAATTTAGAATTCTTTCAAAGACCTCAAGTAGAGCATATTGGGTTTTGGTTCACTGTCAGGCAATTTTATAAAAATGAAAGCAGAGGGCCAGAGAAATAGTAAAGTAGTAATTGTGCTTGCCTTGCATACAGACAACAGATAACCCAGGGTCTTTGACAGCCTTGCGCCCCCAGCCCTGCCAGGAGTGACCCCTGAGTGTAGAGCCAGAGAAAGCTGTAAGCACTTCTAGGTGTGGTGAAAAAAAAAAAAAGAAAGCAGAAGATAAAGGAATTGAAAATCAGAGAGGCGAAATATTAGAAAAACAAAACAACCACTTTACAGAAGACAGACACAATGATGTAGGCATGTAGAGAGGGAAAGGCCCTTGACAATGAAACTTATATCAACAAAGCTTCTGGGAAGGAATTTTTTTTTTTTCTTTTTGGGTCACACCCGGCGATGCACAGGGGTCACTCCTGGCTCATGCACTCAGGAATCTCCCCTGGCGGTGCTCAGGGGACCATATGATGTGCTGGGATTCGAACCGGGGTTGGCTGCGTGCAAGGCAAACGCCCTACCCGCTGTGCTATCGCTCCAGCCCCAGGGAAGGAAAATTTTAAGACTGCTCCACCTTGTGGATAGAGAAAACAAAGACCTGATAAGATCAGATAATACCATTGGCAGACCTTGAGGAGATTGAACCACTCTCCAAGAAGTTCCTCTCCTCGAAAATCCTTGGACCTCTCCTTTAATCTGATTAACTTTAGTGATTCAGCTCCGAGAAGACTCCAGAACAATCCAGATCAAGACAACTCGAGCAGAGGCTGTAAAGCCCCCTTGAACCTCTCTCTCTCTCTCTCTCTCTCTCTCTCTCTCTCTCTCTCTCCCACACTTTCAAGAAACCCTTTCAAGAAATAGTAAGAAATTAATAGTAAATTCTTACTATTAAGAAATTAATAGTAAGAAATTAAGAAACCCTTTCAAGAAATAGTAAGAATAATATTCTTACTATTCTCTCTCTCTCTCTCTCCCCCACACTTTCAAGAAACCCTCCAAATAAAATGTTTTACTTCACTGCTTGTCTACTCCTGAAATTCTTTTCTGCGACTGAACCAAGAACCCAGTAATCCTGGGTCCCAGGTGGCAGAGGTGGGTCGAGAGAAATTCACCGTCTTTCTCTCTTCCCCACTCACGTGAGCCACCCATGGGGTCCACCGACAGTACATTGACATCAATCTCATCTCTGATCTTCAACTTTGTCTTGACTGCTTGAACAAAGAACCTGAGAACATTGTAACACCTTGACCCAGGTTTGAATCCTGCCACCACATCTAGCTGCCTGAGCACCACTAAGGGTGCCCCCTTCGCACAGAGCCAAGCGTGGTCCTAACACACTAACTGATGTAGGCAGGTAGATAGGAAAAGGCCCTTGGCAATGAAAATTGAGATTTAACAGAGTCTCTGGGAAGGAGACTCTTAAGATGTGCAGATTCAAGAAAACAAAAGACCCGGAAGAAACCATCAGCAGACCCTGAGGATAATGGGCCCCTCCCCAGGAGGTTCCCCAAAGAAGGCCATCACCACTCCCAACCTCCCTGGTAACCTTAACAACGAACTTTTACCTGGAAAGAAACCCCATGTGGGTGGGGGCAGGTTGAAGAAACCCTATAAGAGACACCTTGAACAAAGGAAGGGCGCGCATATGCTGCCTGAGCCCATGTGCTTCTTGCGCCCACGTGGCCGGGCACATGTGGTGCCCGAGCACATGTGTCGCCCGAGCACATGTGTCGCCCGCATCTCCCCCCTTGAGATGTGTACTTTCATGCTTTCGTGTCTAGTGCTAGGATGTGTGTAGAGCTCTCTCCACCCTTGGAGAAGCCCGCGTTCTCTCTTGAGTGCATTATTCTTACTATTCTCTCTCCCACTCATCCCTTCCTCCTTCCCTCAGAAACCTCTGAATAAAATCTGTTACTTCACTGCTTGTCTACTCCTGAAATTCTCTTCCGCGAGCGAGACAAGAACCCAGTAACCCCTCGTCCCGGGTGTTTGAGGCGGTTGGAGAGAAAGTGACCGTTTTTCTCCTCCCCGCTTCACGTAAGTCACCCGTGGGGCCCACCGACATCATAACCAGTGTACCCCCACCCACCCTAAAGCTTCAGGCTCTTTTGCTAGAAGCCCCTCCCCCTATTCTTGTGACCTTGCAGACAAAAGGTTTCTTGAGGACCAGAAATCCATCTTTAGCGAGCAATGCAACTTGGTGGAAAAAAATTAATCAACAGAAGTGGAAGAGGTTATTCACAGGTTTTTTCTGTGACAGGAAAGGCTAAAGAAGAATGGACAGGGTTAGTTAGTATTTCTACTAAATAGAGCAACTTCAGTGTGCAACTCGGTGGAGAAGAGGCTGTGAAACTTGCAAGTTGTCAGACAGTATGGTTCCGGTCTCCTAAGCACACACAGGACAAAGCAGCATAACTCAGAGTCATGCAGGAATATTACCCTGTACATGTTAGTCGATAAGCTACTGCATTAAAAAAAAAAGGTTCATCTACTCATTTTCAATTGTTAGGGGGAGGGGCCGGAGCGATAGTACAGCCAGCGGGTAGGGCGTTTGCCTTGCAAGTGGCCAACCGGGGTTCGATCCCCAGCATCCCATATGGTCCCCCAAGCACTGCCAGGAGCAATTCCTGAGTGCAAAGCCAGGAGTAACCCCTGAGCATCGCTGGGTGTGACCCAAAAAGAAAAAAAATCAATTGCTAGGGGGAAAGAAATTTCTTCTACCGCTGAAAATCTGAGAAATCTATCTTTGCAAAGATACAGTTAAAAATCTAAGGTTGGGCTGGAGGCTGAGGCAGTGAGTTGACACAACTACCCATAACTGCTGGAAAACTTCACTGGGGCAAGTTTCTGGGCGCACCATATAATACAGGATCTGATAACCTTCAGGAAAACCAAGTGGAAAGGAGCCCACTTCTTGGTCCCCCAATTCCACCTGCAAAACTTCACTGTGGAGCTTTTAGTAAACTACTGCTGAATTCTGTTCATCTCCTCTCGTTGACTCTCTGCAAGACCTCACAAAAAGTTATAGAAAGGGCAAGGAGATCCGGTTTAATTAGCCTAAAGAAATAAATACTGGGGCTGGAGTGATAACACGGTGGATAGGGCATTTGCATTGCATGCGGCCTGCCCAGGTTCCCAGCATCCCATATGGTCCCCTGAGCACCGCCAGGAGTAATTCCTGAGTGCAGAGCCAGGAGGAACCCCTGAGCATTGCTGGGTGTGACCCAAAAAGCAAAAAAAAAAAAAAAAAAAGAAAAGAAAAGAAACGCTATCCTTTTGTGAAATAAAACTTTTTTTTTTTTTTACACTTAAAAGAATTTTGGTTTTGTTCTTTTTCATTTGTGGGGCCACATCCAGCTGTGCTCAGGGCTTACTCCTGCCTCTGCACTCAGAGACCACTCCTGGCAGTGATGTAGGCAGGCAGGCATATAGGGAAGGCTCCCTCCCAAGACAATGGCAATTTCCTGACCTCAAGGGGAACCGCTGCCTTGGTAACAGACCCTGAGGAGGCTGGAATGCACCCCCCTCCCCCGCATCCGACAGAATTTCCATCAGGAACAAAAGGCCAGGAAAGTAATTTCAAAGAAGAGCATCACCACACCCAATTCTACCCCTTGACAACCTCCTTAGCAACGGACTTTGACCTAAGTAGAAGCCCCAAGTGGGGGAAGGTTGGAGAAACCCTAAAAGGCCATAGGCTGCCCGAGCCCAAGTGCTGCTTGTGCCCATGTAGCCAAGCATATGCGGTGCCTAAGCACACGCGTCTCTCACATCTCCTCTCTTGACATGTGTACTTTCATGCTTTCCTGTCCAATGCTGGGATGCGTGTAGGGGCTCTCTCTGCCCTGGAGAAGTCCGAGTTCTCTCCTCAGCAGGTAACCCTCCACTCTCTCCCACTTTCTCTCTCTCCTTTCCTTCAAAACCTCCAAATAAAAACGGTGTAACTTCCCTGCTCATCTACTCCTGAAATTCGTAGCTGCCAGGCGAGACAAGAACCCAGTAACCCTGGGACCCAGGTGGCAGAGGCGGATGAGAAGAAAGTGACAGTCTTTCTCCTCCCCACTTCACATGAGCCATGGTGGGGCCCAACAACATCACAGGTCTCAGGGAACCATATGTGGTGCTGGAATTTGAACCCAGGTCTGCCACCTGCAAGACATGCCCCCAACTTGCTGCACTATCATTCCAGCCCCCAACTTAGCGTTTACAAAGTTTACTTCTCTTGGCTCGGCACCCCATTTCTATCCAGCCATTATCCTCCACCCCCCCACCCCCACCCCTGCTGTTCCTAGACTAGCCCCAGTCAGTCCAAACAGCAGAAAGCCTGCAGGCAGGGCTTAGTTTTCCAGTGGATCTACCCAAGAAAAATATTTTTTGTCAAAAGTCTCCCAAATTCTGCACTCTACAAACTACTGAACTTACCTCTGACCCCAACAGAGAAGCTTTGGTTCTTTGGAGAAAAGCAAAGGCCACCAGAGGCAGAATTGGTTAGGATTAACTTGGTTTAACAGAACCTAAAGAGAACAAAGACCCAGAGAAGCCTAGGGGCAATGAAGGTAAAATTCTTACAGGAAACAGGAAGAAGAAAATCTAAGAACCAATGAAAGGCCAGATGGCTCCTCCTTAAAAGAAAAGATCCAGAGCCACCTAGGGAAAGTGAAAGTGAAATTCTTACAGGAAACAGGAAGGAGAAGAAAGTCTGAGAACTAATGAAAGGCCAGATGGCTCCTCCTTAGGGTAATAGGTTTAGCTATACAGGGTAAACACACACAGCCCAGAGTTCCACCCCTGGTCTCTGATCTCCAGTCCCTATCCTATTTGGCCTTGTTAAAAGGAATGACTATTCAGTCTGAGATTACTTTAGGTGATCAGTGACCGACCTGGCCTGCAGAGTGTGGAAAGCAGTTATTCTGACACGCAGGTCTAAATGAAGGCACTTTTCAGAAGGGGGTTGGGAAGACGAAACTGGATGGAATGGCATTTGTTAGGGAATGTCATCTAAGAACATTTAATATATAATGTCTTCAATTGTAACACAATAAAACTAAAATAAGAAAATAATTGTTATGGGCAGTTTTATGTAAATATGAGCAATTTAAAATGTTAAAGTAGTATAAGTAGCTAATAGTGATGCAGGAGTGGTAAGGGGGAGATATTGGGGGGGGCTTCTGTCCAGTGGTTCCCAGGTTCTTCAATATTTTCAAGAATGAAAATATTGAGTAATTTTGCTCACTCAGAATGAGAAAGTAGACAAGTTTACTGGAAAGTAGAAGAGAGAGGAAAAGTAGCTCCGCATGTGGACTAAATTAACTATGGCTCTTTTTGTGGGGGTTTTATAGACCACTGGGTCTTTGTGTTACAGAGAATGCAGGGAGGTTAAAGACAAGGGTGTTGTGTAAGGCCTTTAATGAAAAAAAGAAGGGGGGTTCTTTACATTTCTCATCAATTGAGAAGAATGTTACAGAGAACTTAAGGACACAAAGGATCCGTTTCTGGGCATTTGCCTTAGTATTTCTCAATATCTCAGCCTCCATGTACGCCTAAACTCTGGGGCAGAATTTGATGTTGGATAATTGATAAGTCCTATTGATCGGATAGAGTCCAGGAATTCATAGGAAGTGAAAAATGAGAGAAGGAACGGTCAAAAATGGAACTGCTCACAGTAGCTGGCAAGTGTAAACTGAAGCTTCCTCTTTCAATGCTAAAACAAAAAACTGGTCACTCAAGCAAGAAAATCCAGGGTTCACTTAAGAGAAACTCAACAGTATAAAGAAAGTTTTGGGGCTGAAGCGGTAGTACAGGAGGTAGGGCATTTGTCTTGCATGCAGCTGACGCCAGTTTAATCTCTGGCATCCCATATGGACCCCCCAAGCACCTCCTGGAGGAATTCATGAATGCAGAGTTCAGAGTAACCCCTGAGCATTGTCAGTTGTGACCCAAAATGCCAAAAGAAGAAAACAAGAGGAAAAACAGAAAGATTGAGTACTCAATAGTAGATAAGTAAAAATTATGTACACTGTAGGACTATAGTCCCGTTGTTCATCGATTTGCTCCGACGGGGCACCAGTAATGTCTTCATTGTGAGACTTGTTGTTACTGTTTTTGGCATATCGAATACACCATGATAGCTTGCCAGGCCCTGCCATGCGGGCAGGATACTCTCGGTACCTTGCCAGGCTCTCCGAGAGGGACAAAGGAATCGAACCCGGGTCGGCCACATGCAAGGCAATCACCCTACCCACTGTGCTATGCAATACAAAAATTATCCAATGCAAAAACGGTGTTCAAAAAGCACCAATAAGATAGATAGATTGATTGATTGATTGATTTGGGAACCCTATCTAATGCAGACAAGAAAGAGATGAATAAAATGAAGGAAATAGGAGAAGTTTATTGGAGTGTGCTCTGGGGTGAACTCCATGAATCTATCATGAGACTGTGGGAGAGCCAAACCCTGGGAGAGACTGAAGAGGCTTTGAAGTTGTCTTGCGCCGGTAAAGGGGAGAAAGGAACAAAGTCCAATGGAACCAGTGTGCTTGGTGTGGCTACCGCTATCTGTAGGGGGGTTGATGGTGAGGAAGCCTGGAATGTAACCTGGTGACTTCCTGGTCCCATGTGGGCGTAAGTCCCATCTTCCTCGCTAAGGACAGGGTAATCTTTGGTTCCAGAAACTTGGATATATAGATAGATAGATAGATAGATAGATAGATAGATAGATAGATAGATAGATCTACATAAATACAGATATACCTATATATGTATATATAACTTAAAGTCATTCTAAAGGATTAAAACAAAACTACTGAAGAACAGTAATTATAAAAAAAAATCTGTAAAAGTGGGGCTAGAGTGACAGCACAGTGAGTAGGGTGTTTGCCTTGCACACAACTGACCCAAGTTCGATTCCCAGCATCCCATATGGTCCCCTGAGCACCTCCAAGGGTAATTCCTGAATGCTGAGCCAGAAGGAACCCCTGAGCATCGCCAGGTGTGACCCACAAAGCAAAAAAAAAATCTGTAAAAGTAGCTAAATTAAATAGAACTAAAAGGAAAATTTATATGTTCATTCAAGCAGAAAGCAATATTCAAAGTCCAATACCCACACATGATAACAATAAATTAGAACGATTAACCTTCTAAATGAAAATAAAAGACTACAATTAGAACCATACCTAATGCATAATACTCTTTTTTTTTTCTTTTTGGGTCACACCCGGCGATCCACAGGGATTACTCCTGGCTCTGCACTCAGGAATTACTCCTGGCGGTGCTCAGGGGACCATATGGGATGCTGGGATTTGAACCCGGGTCGGCTGCGTGCAAGCAAACGCCCTACCCGCTGTGCTATCACTCCAGCCCCCATAATACTCTTTACAACTGAGAATATATAAAGAACCACCTCAACACTCAGCAATTATATTCATTGCTGGGTCCTGTGTAGATCCTGCCACAAGAATGAAAGTCTAAGTATTAGAGTACAGGAAACAAAAGTCTCTATTTGTAGGGGTCATGACAATTAATATAGAATTCAAATTAAATCTAGATAAAAAACTAGTAGCACTAAAGTTGAGCAAGGTCATAGGACTCATGGACAATATTAAAAGCTAATTATATTTTCTAAATAAGTAGTGAATAATAAAATTACCATTCGGGGACCAAAAATATAGCTCAAGTAGTGGAGCACAAACCTCGCATGTGTGAGGCCCTGTGTTTAATCATCAAAAATCATGCTGCTGTACCATCACTGGTGAGGTTCCTTGAGCATCACAAAAATGATCATTTATTACATAGTTAAAAATCAGGAAAACTAAACGTGTTACAAATAAAATTAATAGACGCTAGATCATACAAAGTTTAAGGCCCATGCTTGCCTGCGACTGACCCTGGTCTTTGCCTGGTACGACATGAAGGTCCCTGAGCACCACTCTAGTGGCCAGGTAACCCCAGACACCGGAGGGCCTGTAACAAACAGTTCTTCTTTCTCAGGCTCTAGCATTGTCATTAGCTGAGAAATATCAAGAGGAGCCTCTGAGCCTCCTCTCAACATTTGGGTGACCCCCCTCAAATTAATATTAACTTTTTACTATAAATCTAAGGTTTGATTCCCTGAGATAACCTACATTTGTTCTAAGAGGTATATAAATCTGGGAGACACAGCAGAGTTGCTATGGATATGACAGAAAATGCCAAGGTGGCTGTGGACACCAAGGAGAAAGTAGGAGTCAGAAGCAATTACCCCCACCCCCATCATCATCCAGGGACAGAATGTATAAACACTGTCACCTATGTAACTGAGAACAAATAATGTGTCTCTATTAAAATAACAAAACTCTAGTTCCCAGGGCGTAGACACCAGTAGACACCACTTACTGATGCCTTTAGATCCCACTGCCTGCTCATTGTCCTCGGAATGACCTGCAGAAGGAAACTTCTTTATGCCCTCAAATGAACCCAGATCTCCACAGCCCAGTATGGAAACCCATCTTCCTTCAAAATGGCACAGCACAATCTTAAGGGTCCAGGACTTCAATGTGGAGTAACTACTGAAGTCAGTGGGGCCCCGGGGTGACTTGTGTGAAGCAGAGAGAAGAGAGACAGCCGCTTTGTTCCTGATCCAACTCTGCCTCCCTGGGACAGCTGGGAAGTCTGCGATGAGCGTCTTCTCAGCACAGACCATGAGTCTTGACAGCCCCACTAAGCACTGGTCAAGCCACCCAAACATCTAATTGTCCTCTCAGCAATAGAGTGAATCCCTGCACCCTGATTTCACAGGGAGCCGTAGACTCAGGCTGGAGTGAGGAATTGCTCTTTGCAGGAAAGGGAAGTCAGTCCTAGGCCTTACCCAGGGCTTCCGGGTCTTTGTACTCTCACAGAAAAGAATTTTAGGAGTAGACAAGCAGTCAAGTAAAAACAATTTTATTTGAAGGCTTTTTGAAGAAGGGTGGAAGCAGGTAGGTGAGAGAGAGAGAGAAGAGAGAGAGAGAGAGAGAGAGAGAGAGAGAGAGAGAGAGAGAGAGAGAGAGAGAGAGAGAGAGAGAGAGAATGAGAGAATGCAGGTTTCTTCAAAGGCAGACAGAGCCCCACTATATCCCACATCTCAATATCTCAAGAAGGGAGATGCTGCTGGCAGCACAAGTGCACAAGTGCTCTGGCATCACATGTGCTTGGCCACATGGAGACACGCAGCACATGGGCTTGGGGAGCATGCCCTTCCTTTGTTTAAGTTGGCTTCTACAGGGTTTTTTCCAAACTGCATCAAGTAGGGCTTCTGCTTAGGTTAACATAATCTGTTGTTAGGATGGTTGCCAAGGGGGTAGAGTTGGGAGTGCTTGATGGTCCTTTTTTAAACTTCTTTCATTGGCTTTTGTTCCTTCTGCAGCTTCTCTCCGAGGAAGGTCCAGCCTCCTCTGGGTCTGCTGGCACCAGGCTAAGTCTTACCAGACCTTAGTTCTTGTGTCTCCAGGTCAGCTTTTTGCAGCCTTAGTGTTAGTGGTTTTATTAATTCCCAAGGAATTCCACTGTAGTTGGGGCCCGTCCCTGTCTACCAGCCTACCTACCATCACTCAGAGGTTCAGAGGTGATAAAATGGAAAGTCCTAATATACAAGTCTGAATCATAAGACAAACTCCAGAACTCCATTTCAGGTCTTTTTTGGGTAAATGGAAGCTACTTAGAAGTTTTATACTCTTGTGAAGAAAGGACTGTATTTGGAGACAGAAAATGAAGAAACAGAGGGAGGGAGGGTGGGAGGGAGGGAGGGAAAGAAAAGAAAGGAAGGAGGAATGGAGGGAGGGAGGGAGGGAAAGAAAAGAAAGGAAGGAGGAATGGAGGGAGGGAGGGAGGGAAAGAAAAGAAAGGAAGGAGGAATGGAGGGAGGTAAGGGAGGGAGGGAGAGAGGAAGGAAGGAAGGAAGGAAGGAAGGAAGGAAGGAAGGAAGGAAGGAAGGAAGGAAGGAAGGAAGGAAGGAAGGAAGGAAGGAAGGAAGGAAGGAAGGAAGGAAGGAAGGAAGGAACACTTCGAGTGTTTGCCACTCACATGGCTAACCTGCGTTAGAATCCCATCACTTCAAATGGTCCTCAAGCCCCACCAGGAGTGATCCCTGAGTGAAGAGCCAGGAGTAAGCCTTGAGCACCACCAAGTGTGCCCCACTCATCCCCCAAAAATGGAAGACTGTGGTGCACTACCTGTTGCTTTTCCTCTGTGTGTGTATGTTAGAGTACTAGGGGTACTGCTGGATTTGTGCTGGGGGTGCTCCAGAGTGCTCAGAGAACCATGAGGTATTGGGGATCAAACCAGGTCTCTAGAATGCAGAGCATGCACTCATGCACTCAAAGAGCCCTTTGAGCTCTCTCCATAGTCCCAATCTGGTGCTTTAAAGTCTCTTTGGAATCTACTTGCGCTCCAAATTAAATCACAGCAATTCTTTTTGCATTTGGTAAATGGTAATTAAAGCAAGCCGTAAGGGCAAGCCTAATATCAATAGGATAAGGGATTATTGTACTTAGGAGAGGCACCAAGGATTTCTTTCCTTTTTTTTTAGTCAGCAATGAAGAAAATGAAACTTTCCATTTTACAATGAAGAATATTATATGCATAAAGCAACATTATTAACTGTAGGCAGAAAGCTTTTCTCTTCCCGTCCTTCCTTCTTTTTTCCCTTTCTTTCTTTCCCTTCCTTCCTTCCTTTCTTTTTTATATGCTTTGCTATTCTTACTAGTGTGAGATGATATGTTTGATTTTAATCTCCCTAATCATGAGATTATGAGCACTTTTTCATGTCACTGGCTGTCCATTTGTCCTCTTCCTGAAAGTCTGAAAGGGTCTATTCATCTCTTTTTTGCATTTTTCATGAGGTTATTGATTTTTGTTATTTAACTGAGTACTTTATATATCATATATATTAGCCCTTTGTCTGATGTGCTGCATGGAAATATTTTCTCCCACCCAGTAGAATGTCTTTTCATTTTCTCTCATTTTCACTGGTTTTTGAGTCACACCCACTGATGCTCATGGGTAACTCCTAGTTCTGCTCTCAGGGATCATTCCTGGTAGTGCTTGTAGAACCATGTGGGATGCCTGGGATCAACCCCCCAGATGGGCTACAGGAATCTTGCCCATCTCTCTGGCCCCTTATCCAATTTCTTTAGCCATGCAAATCCCTTTAATTTGATATAGTACATTATTTTGGTTTTTACTTATTTTGTTTTCATTATATTTTCTGATGGAGTCAAATCATTAAAGATATCTGCCTTTAGGAGTCTATCTCAGGAGTCTATCTTGGAGAACTCTGCTTATGTTTTACACAATGGATGTTATCATTAATCCACTTGGAATAACTTTTACTTATGGTGTGAGAGATACAGATCCTCCCTCCCTCCCTCCCTCCCTTCTTCCTTCCCTCCCTCCCTCCCTTCTTTCTTTCATTTGGGTGGGAGCCACACCTGGTGGTGCTCAGGGGCAATTCCTGGCTCTGTGTTAGAAGAGTCACCCCAGGCAGTTCTTGGGGATCACATGCAGTGCACTATTTTAAATGGGTTTTTTTTTTTTTAAATAATCTCTGTCAGTTAGGAGTGATAGTTCAGTGAGTAGGGCATTTGCCTTGTACACAGCTGACCTGGGTTCAATCCCCAGCATCTTATACGGTCTCTCGAGCACCATCAAGAGTAATTCCTGAATGCAGAGCCATAAGTAATTCTTGAGCATTGCTGGGTGTGGCCACCAAACAAAATAAAAACCGAGTTTCCCTTTTAGTTTGCTATTTTGTTTTACTTTAATTTGCTATTTGCATAGTAATGCAACACAATTTTTGATGTTGATTTTATAGTTCACTACTTTGCTGTATTAATTTACTGCTTCTAAGAATTTTTAGTGGAGTATTTAGGATATTCTGTCTCTATTATTATTCATTGGCAATATTGATAGTTTAGCTTCTTTTCTAACTTGGATCCTTTGATTTTCTCATATTGTCTAAATGTTGTGGAAAGGAATTCTGTAACTCTACTGATAGTGGAGAAGTTGTTATTCTTGCCTTAAGACCACAAAAGAGAAAACTTTCAATTTTTGACCCCTATATATGACATTAAACTGACAAGAACAAATACTACACATTGAGCTGGAGCGGTAGCACAGTGGGTAGGGGTGTTTGCCTTGCATGCGACCACCCGGGTTCAACTCCTCTGTCCCTTTTGGAAAGCCCAGCAGGCTCCGAGAGTAGCTCACCTGCACAGCTCGCCTGGCAGGCTACCCATGGTGTATTCAATATGCCAAAAAACAGTAACAAATCTCACAATGGAGACATTACTGATGCCTGTTCAGCAAATCGATGAGCAACAGAATTACAGTAATACAGTTACAGGTAGAAAGCAGTAGGTCTTAGAACTTACCTTGTAAAACTGATTCTGTATATCAAATCCCTTGAAAAGCAATTATTAAAAACAATTGTTGAACTGTTGATGTAAATCTCATATTATGCCTTTGTTGTAGGAAGTACTGCTCAGGGTTAAGTCGTTCAGCTCTGATCTGGGGACTAGGATTATGGGACCTGCACAGAAAAGCAGAAGTCAAAGAAATAACGAGAAGATAAAGCTTATTAGATAATAGTAGACATTTGAGAATTAGAATACAACCATTGTTTCTAAGTAAGGCAACTTACTAAAAGTAACACTACACAATCAAAAAGCCAGAATATGGGCATACTCCAGAGACAGTAGTGCCATTCTACACAGATTTCTAGTTATATAGGTTTATGAATACCGCAACTTAATAAGGGGTGAAATACTTTAGAGAAGAGGGAGGGCTTGGGGGTTCTGATTTCCCTGAGTCTAGGGCTACTCAGACTCATTTGTATCTGTCACTTTCTGAGGTTTGCCATGGCAAGTGTAAACCATAATAGCAGCAGCTGGTATTTATTTATTTATTTATTCATTTTTGCTCTTGGGGTTGCACCCGGCGATGCACAGGGGATACTGCTGGCTTTGCACTCAGGAGTCACTCCTGGCGGTGCTCAGGGGACCATACGGGATGCTGGGATTCAAACCTGCGTGCAAGGCCAACGCCCTACCTGCTGTGCTATCTCTCCAGCCACTTGGTATTTTTTTTTTAAATCATAAAATGTATTACAACTATATAATGAAGTTAGAAATAATTCTAGAGAAAGAATAAAAGGGAATGTGCCTGCCACAGAGGGAGGGAGGGGAAGGGAAATTGGGCGGTGGTGGTAGAGGGATACTGAGAACACTGGTGGCAGAGAATGGGCACTGGTGTAGGGATGGGTACTCGATTATTGTATGACTGAAATATAAGCACTAAAGCTTGTAAGTCTATAACTGGACCTCACGGTAATTCATCAAAAACTTAAAAAGTAAAAAGAAAGAATTCTAGCTCACCTGTATTGCAAGAAGTGTTATGTCAGTCGGACGTGCTGTGGTAGGACACGGGAGAGGAATGTAGAAGCACAAGGGCCACTGCTTGCTCAGGCTGAGTGGCCCAGGGCAGCTTCTGCAGTCTCCTTTTATCATAAACACCTTTAAGAAATTCAACAGAGCAGAAAGAATCAAAATAAGGAAACATGGAGGTTTAGGAAGAGCATGCATCAAAGTATACATTGTTTTGCCATGTTTACCACACAATTTCCAGGGAGAAAAACATGGTCCAGGGAGTAGGCTCCATAAATCAGGAGCTCCTCTGTACCTGAGGTCTGTGATGAACAGGAAGGTTGTTTTCTTCTGCTGCCAGGAGTTAATGTATGACCTTTGCACAAACGTTGGAGAGAAATTAATACTCCCAGAGGATCACACGACTCGCTCAGAGCTCTGCGACCAAGAGCAGACCAGTTCAGCCTCCTTTTATTTGCTGGCTTATTATAATCACGTCCAATGAAATTCAACAGTGTGGGAAGAATTACCAATGAAATTCAACAGTTTAGGAAGAATATGTAAATTAACAGTCAGTTAGAAAACATAGTCAGTTACAGAAGAAAACATGGTCAGTTAGAAAACATAGTTACAGAAAGGGAAAAGATAGTCAGTTACAGAAACGGAAAACATAGTCAGTTACAGAAAGAAAAACATAGTTCATGTCCTCCTCACACCTGGGGTCTGAGATACATAGGAGAGAATGTTTACATCTAAAAGCTTAGCTAGGTCTGAGATATGTGAGAAGGGGAAGCTGCTGCTTTGTGCTGCAGGAATTTGCTGGCCAGTTTTGCCTTTTCCATATCAATCAGACTCTGAAACTTAGGTTCGCCCACTTAGTGCAATGTGGAGTCCTAGTTCTGCTTCTTGCTTGCAGGGCAGTGGTCCAAGGACTCAGCTTCATGATTTGGTTGGGGACCAACTTATGACCAAGGCAGATGTAGGAGGGCATGTTAACTTACCTTTCCAGATCAGTCAGACTCATAAGCTTCAGCTTGCCCACTTATTTCAAAATGGGGTCCTCAATGGAACAGGGTTGAATATCCTTAATACACACCCTCAAATGTATGATCACCTAATCTTTGATAAGGGAATAAGAAAGGTGAAGTGGAGCAAGGAAAGCCTCTTTAAATGGTGCTGGCAAAACTGGACAGCTACGTGTAAAAAAATGGGCTCAGATCTCTACCTAACACTATGTACAAAAATCAGATCAAAATGGATTAAAGACCTCAACTTCAGACCAGAGTCTGTAACATACATTGAAGACAAAGTTGGCAAAACTCTCCATGACATTGGAGCTAAAAGTATCTTCAAAGATGACACACCACTGGCCAAGCAAGTGGAAACTGAGGTTAACAAATGGGACTATCTTACTGTCTTAAACTAAGAAGCTTCTGCAACCTCTAAAGAAACAGTGACCAAAATACAAAGACAATCAACAGAATGGGAAAAGATACTTACCCAATACCCATCTGATAAGGGGTTGATATCATGGATATACAAAGGCACTAGTTGAACTCTACAAAAAGAAGACATCCAACCCCATCAGAAAATGGGGTGATGAAATGAACAGAAATTTTCTCAAAGAAGATATCCGAGTGGCTAAAAGGCACATGAAAAAATGCTCTTCATCACTAATCATCAGGGAGATGCAGATTAAAACAACAATGAGATATCGTCTTACACGACAAAGACTGACCCACATCTAAAAGAACAAAAGCAACCCGTGTCGGTTCGGATGTGGGGAGAAAGGGACTCTCCTTCACTGCTGGTGGAAATGCCAACTGGTTTAGCCCTTTGGGAAAACAGTATGGACAATTCTCAAAAAATTAGAAATTGAGCTCACATTTGACTCAGCTATACCACTTTTGGGAATATATCCAGGAGAGGCAAAAGAGTATAGTAGAAATGACATCCGCACTTGTGTGTTCATTGCTGCACTGTTTACAATAGCCAAAATCTGGAAAAAAAACGAATGCCCAAGAACAGATGACTGGTTAAAGAAACTTTGGTACATCTATACAGTGGAATACTATGCAGCTGTTAGAAAAGATGAAGTAATGAAATTTGCATATAACTGGATCAACATGAAATTATCATGTTAAGTGAAGTGAGTCAGAAAGAGAGGGAGAAACATAGAAAGATTGCACTCATCTGTGGAACATAAAGTAATAGAATGTGAGACTAACACCCAAGAATAGTAGAGATAAAAACCAGGAAATTAACTCTATGGCTTGGAAGCCGGCCTCACATGCCTGGGGAAAAGGCAGCTCAGATAGAGAAGGGAACACCAAGTAAAGGGTATTTGGAGGAGCAGCTAGGGTTGAGAGATGCGAACCAAATGTAGAATATAGATCGAACACAATGGCCACTCAATGCCTCTAGTGCAAACTACAACACCCAAAAGGAAAAAGAGAACAAAAGGGAATGCCCTGACACAGAGGCGGGGTAGGATGGGGGGGAGAAGGGATACTGGGAAAACTGGCGGTGCAGAATGGGCACTGGTGGAGGGATGGGTATTCTATCATTGTATGACTGAAACACAAGCACAAAGTTTGGGGCTGGAGTGATAGCACAGTGGGTAGGGCTTTTGCCTTGCACGCG
Source organism: Sorex araneus (assembly GCF_027595985.1). NCBI lineage: Eukaryota > Metazoa > Chordata > Mammalia > Eulipotyphla > Soricidae > Sorex > Sorex araneus. Next base: position 105,479,471 of record NC_073307.1, on the reverse strand, counting down.
GCCCACCCAGGTTCGATTTTCAGCATCCCATATGGTCCCCTGAGCACTGCCAGGAGTAATTCTTGAGTGCAGAGCCAGGAGTGTGACCCAAAAAGAAAACAAACAAAGTTTGTAAATCTGTAACTACCCTATGGTGATTCACTAATAATTATTATTTTTTTTTAAATAGAGTCCTGGTTCTGCTTCCTGCTTGCAGGGCAACATCTAAGCATTCTTCATGGTCTGGTCGGACACCAACACAACTCTGTAATTTATTCACACAATATTCTAATCAGGTAAGTCTTCATACTGCCATTTCTGAGGAGAAATTGATTTCAATTAAAGTTCTTTAGTAAGGGCCAGTAAAATGCAACATCACTATAATAATGAAATTCTGATTTTAAAAGCTAGGTTCTCAATTGTCACTTTTTACCCTCTATAATCATATCACCAAGGGTGAAACAATTTAACGGCTCCTGCTTCATTAATCACTGTATCACTGTCATTCCCTTGTTGGATTTTCTGGAACGGGTGCCAGTACTATCTCCATTCGTCCTAGCCCTGAGATTTTAGCTGCCTTTCTTTACTCGTCCTTCGCAATGGTGCCACATTGTAAGCTCTTTCAGGGTCAGGGGAATGAGACTCATCATTGCTACTGTTTTTGGCATATCGAATACACCACAGGGAGCTTGCCAGGCTCTGCTGTGCGGGCAGGATACTCTTAGTAGCTCTTTTAAGTATTCTCTCTTAACCATTTAATATAAATTTCATCATCATGCAATATTTTTTTAAAGAAATATTTTATTGAACCACCGTGAAAAAAAGAAAAAAAAATACAAAGCTTTCAGGTTTAAGTCACAGTCAAATATTGATTAAACCACCATCTCTTCACCAGTGCACCCGTTCCACCACCAAGAACCCCAATACACCCTCCTCCCACCCCACCCCCCATCTAAGTAGCTAATGATATTACCATTATTCTCTATATACCTTGAGTACATTCCATATTTCCATACAGAACTCACTATTATTGATTGGAAATTTTCCCCAACAATCAGGCCTGCTGAATAGGCATCATCTAATAATTTCTCTTCATTGCTAAGAGTGAAGACTTTGAATCCGCGCGGCCGCGATGCGATTTTGGGTTTCTAATATTTTAGCTCAGTTCACAGTCAAAATGGATGGCTGCAAGAATCCGCTCTAGTGCCAAAATGGGTTAGGAGACCTCAGGATCACAGTCTATAGGCGCAGAGGGTCTGCTTCTCGTGCCGCGGCTCCGGTTCATCTCTGGGTGGAAGGCGCGCCGGGAACGGCCCCCCACCCCACCACCACCTACAGGCTACGTCACTAAAGAAAGTCCTACCTCCTGGTTGAGGGGTCTTAGAGGGTGGCTCTTACCACGTGGTTGCTACCGCCGCCGCCATTTTCGCTCAGAAAAATGGGGTGGAGAGGGAAAAAAATCCCTCCCCGGGCTGCACGAGGTTGTAGCTCAGTTCACAGTCAAAATGCAATCATGCAATATTTTTTAAGTTTATCTAGGATTAAGAATTCTCTCTCCCTCTCTCTGCTTTAATGTGATGCAGGTTATATGCAGTTGCTGTATAATTTATAGCTCCCACATTTCTAAGAAAAATGTTATTTTTATGTGTTATATTTACTATGATGAGTAAGTCTATTCCTCATTTTGTTTTTTTCCAAATCCAGGGTGTTGAGGGCAAGTCCTGGCTCTGTAACTTGGCTCAAGATCCTGTGGTCCCAGGATCCTGACTTCAAGAAGTCCCAAACCTGGACTTCTTGCATTCAAGACATACACTTTTGCTCATTGAATTACATCTATGTCCCTGTCTTGATTTTTATTCAGTTTAGTTTAATTCAGTTTAGTCAGTTTAGGGACCATAACTAACTGGCAGTGCTCAGGGCTTACTTTTCTGGTTCCGTGCTCAGGAATCACTCTTGGCAGTGCTTTCAACAGTTGGGACTCTAAGTAGAGGATTTCAAACGGGAGTGGGCTGCGTGCAAGGCACCATCCTGGTTTTTAAACCATTTTAAAAGGGAGGAAGGAAGCTTGAGCTGGAACATATATTGAATTTGTAAGAGTTTTACCAAAAAAAAGTCTTTATGCAAAAAGGCAGTCCCTTTTAAGAATGTTATTATTATTATTTTTGGCTTTTTGGGTCACACCTGGTGATACTCAGGGGTTACTCCTGGCTTTGCACTCAGGAATTACTTCTGGCGGTGCTCTGGGGACCATATGGGATGCTGAGAATCGAACCTGGGTCGGCCGCGTGCAAGGCAAACGCCCTACCCGCTGTACTATCACTCCAGCCCCTAAGAATGTTATCCTAAGAATTAAAGATAACTAATAGACTTTATAAAGATATATATAAAGAATAGCTGTCCCAGGGTCAGGGAGATTATGGTGCTACAGCTGCTTTATGTTGAGTGACATTTAATATGTATAACAATATGAAGACTTTAAGTACAGTTTTAAATGCCAATTTGAATTTTAATAAAAAGACATTCAGGATATACTTGTCATACATACCTTATGAAAATGGAGACAAAATCGAAGTTTGAACTCAAACAATAGACATACCATATCTTGTTTATATGATTCTTTCTTTGACTCTCTAAAGTAAGTGACATATTCTGGGCAACTAAGAGATATTCACTAAAATACTCCATAGTAGATGGCAGGAAGTGGTGGATGACCATGGACTGTCCTAGAGAACATAGTCCTTCAGGGTTTCATCTTATCTCTTCAAATCAGTGATAAAATAGATGATGGAAGCCAACATTGCTCTGTCTTCAGGAGTAATTTGGTGTCTTTTTTCACAATTACTGTAGCATTGTCGTCCTGTTGTTCAACAATTTGCTTGAGCAGGCACCAGTAACGTCTCCCTTGTGAGACTTGTTGTTACTGTTTTTGGCATATTGAATATGCCACGGGGAGCTTGCCAGGTGGGATACCCTCGGTAGCTTCCTGGGCTCTCCGAGAGGGATGGGGGAATTGAACCTGGGTGTGCTGCATGCAATGCAAACACCCTACCCGCTGTGCTATCACTCAAGTCCTTACAAAATAGAGTAAATATCTAAGAAACACACCTCCTACTAACTCAATTCCAAAGAACATTCCAAGGAGAAGTAAATCCTAAACTGAGGGAAAAGAAAGGTGGAGGGAGCAGATTACACACGGGCAAAAATTCCAAGATATAACTGAACGTATAAACTGTTGAAAGGGATCAGAACCTACTGACTTGAATTTCCAGCAACTTCTTACCCCAGTAGCCTCAGTCACATGCACGCTCGTTCTGAAATGATAAAAAATTTGCTGATGTTGACTCGAAGTAAATGACTAATGTGAGGTCGATAAAGAACTTCTTATGTGCCATGACAGGCTGCACTTCAGCAAAAGAGGAAGTAGGCCTAAGTTTCTGTTTCCCCTTCCTGCTCCCCCCCAAAGAATTCCCTGAGGGCTGTCCTTGGCCGAAGCTGGAAAAGGCCCCAGATGCCTCTAGCCAGTCCTATATACAGAGATATGAGTAGGGTATCTCTGGACACAGCAGGTTGGCATGACCAATTAGCTCACAGACTTGTGACTGCTTCTCCGAAATTCTTGGGAAAACTGCCAAACATTGCTTATGTAACAATATGCCATACAATGTTCTCTGCAACTTGGGTCGGGGTCTTTGTCAAGACTCCATTGTATCGGATGAGACTTGGACCCTAGCTCCAGCTAGCAATAAAGAGTGCCTTGCATCTGCATCCTCACGTCTGGTCTGGTCGATGTGCGAGTGAAATTCCCTTCCTGGGACATAACACTACACGAAGAGCAGATAGCTTCTTCTCTAGCATTGATGCAGGGTTTGGAAGTACAGTGAGGCTCTGAACTGGTAGGTAAGAGACTGAAACAGATACCAAACCACTCTCCTCAGATGTAACCACTCTTCTTCCATGGTGCTCCTTCTTCACAGCACTCTTCCTTTCTCTCCTTATTCTGAACTGATACCAGCACCCAAATTTAATCCTGGCCACAACAGGCCAAGTGGTGCACACACTTGCCTGGGCTCTCATCACCGTAAGCATATGTGATTGTATTCCGGTCATATTTGGAACACAGAGCACACTCTTTGTTTTCTTCGAAACAGATCTCAGTTTCTATTCCCAGATCTCTTTTATAAAAAGACAAGAAGGTCTGACCCAACACGCATCACCTTATGTCTCACCAATATCTGATCCCTCTTCACTGAGGATCCTGCAGAAGAAAATGGAGTCCAGATTCTAGAGCCAGAAGAAATGTATTTGTACCTTTTCACTTAGCTTCTGAATGACCTTCGGAGGGTGTGTGTGTGTGTGTGTGTGTGAGAGAGAGAGAGAGAGAGAGAGAGAGAGAGAGAGAGAGAGAGAGAGAGAGAGAGAGAGAGAGAGAGAGAGAGAGAAAGAGTGTTTACGTTTAGAGTCAGGTAGGACACAGATTAGGGCATTTTTGCCTTGCAGAGATCAAACCTACTTCGATCTCTGGGGCCACATAGGATCACCAGGAAAGGTCCTTGAGCACAGAGTATTGGACACAGAGAGAGACAGAAGCAACTCCATCTTGCTCCACATCTTGTTTTTCTTTTTAAAACATCTTGCTTTTCTTTAAACCCTGTTCTTTCCCCTCCTTGGTCATCTGGGAGCAAAGGACACTTGGGCTGATAACTGGACCTTGGTTCTCAGAATTCTGCTTCTCCCTCCACGCCCCCCCCCACCCCCCTGCTGGGGAAGAATGTCTGAGCTGAAAACTTGGCCTTGGACAGTATCTATAGAAACCACCCAGACGGGAGCAGGGGAGGGAGGAACAATCCCCAGAATGGCCTGGAAAACAGAATAAGATGAACTGTCTGTAACTGTTTATTGTGTTGTGTGAAATAATGCTGAAATTTGCATTTTTACTTATGTTTTTCTTTGAACCTGTAAGCATGGACTGTGACCCACGCATTGAGTATAAAACTTGCAGCTTTTCCCTTTGTCAGGGTCTTGCTTTGACCTGTGTGCCTGAGAGCTTGACCCCAGCCAGCTGTCTTGAATAAACTTTCCTTGTGTTTTGCATTCCTGGCTGGACTCTTTGTGTGGTTTGGAGAGGGGAGATTATCATCCTCAGACCATAACAAGAGTCAGGAAACACAGCACTGCTGGTTTGCCCTCTACTTGATGCCCCCAAATACATTTATCAATCTGAAAATGAAATAGTTAACACTGCCATCGATATCTCCTGGAAATAATGTAAAATTTGAAGAAATACTACATAGGAAAAGCTTTGGTCACATTGAATGCATAGATGTAAGATGTATGAATGTCACTGCATCATACTGAATCCCTGAAAGGGCTGAATAGTAGTTGTGAGGCCGAGAAAGAACCTCCTATGTGCCATGACAGGCTGCACTTCAGCAAAACGAGCAGTAGCTGGAGTTTCTACTTCCCCTTCCTCCTCCCCAAAGAATTCCCTGAGGCTGTCCTTGGCTGATGCTGAAAATTCCCTGGCCGCCTCTAGACAGTTCTATGATAAGTAGGATATCTAAGAGCAGAGCAGGTGGGCATGACCGATTAGCTCACAGACTTGCAACTGCTTCGTCAGAATTCTTGGGAAAACTGCCAACTCTGCTATGTAACCACATTAGATACAATGTTCCCTGGAACTTGGGTCAGGGTCTTTGTCAGACCTTAGCTCGAGCTAGCAATAGAGAGCCTTGCAATAAAGAGTGCCTTGCAATTGCATTCTCGCAGCAGGTTTGGTCACTGTGGGAGTTCAACTCCCATTCTGCGACATCACAGTGAGATTGACTGCAGATCCTGACTGTGGTATATCTGTTTGGAAAGCATGTAAGCCTATGGATAAGTCTCCACACCAATGATAAGGCCCACAAGTCATACTTCAGATTCAGGTTCATAGGGAACAAATTATGAGCATTTGGCAAAGAAGTGATGGCCCCTGTACAAAAAATAAAATTTCAGGTGTTTTTAAGAAACTTGATGTGGTCAGGTAGGTTGGCAACTTTAGACACAAGTACTACACGATTCCCTGTGAGTCTCTAAAGAGTGCAGAAAGGAAAAGATTGGCACCAAGGTCACTGTAAGGAACTCTATGACTTAGGTCTGTACAGGGTTATCTAAAAAAATACCTTGTGAAATGATGTGGTCTCCACCATTATCATAGCAAAGTAAATATAAAGGAGTTTCTCCTACAAACCACGTTAGGGTTCAACAAACCCCACCATGTAATAAAATAAGCGTCTATAAAAAATGGAAACCAAAGTACTGACAAAGGAAAAGTTAGATGAATAAATAAAAATGTAAAAAATAGTGAACTCCCTTGTCACTATTATTCTTACTTGTTGCAAGAAGTGATACGTCGGTTGGTCCAAAGAGCAGAGGCAAGATGCTCAAGAGGAATGCAAAAGCACCAAGGGCCAAGGCTCAGAGAACCAGAGCAGCTTTTGCAGCCTCCTCTTATATGCTCTCCTAATCACCTCTAAGAGATACAACAGAGCAGAAAGAATCAAAACAAGGAACCGTGGAAGTATAGGATGAGCACTATCAAAGTACACATTGTTTTGCCATGTTTATGATTACAAACTCCGGGAGGAAAACATGGTCCATCACTTTAGGCTCTTAGGTCAGGACCTCCTCACACCTGGGGTCTGTGATAAACAGGATGGGAGAATGTTTTCATTTAAAGGTTAAGGTCTGAGATATATGGGAGGGGAGGACTGCTTCTTTGTATTGCCAGAACTTAATGTATGACCAGGCTGGCGTCCCAAGCTTCAGCTTGCCCACTTAGTTCAAAGTGGGGATCCTGGTTCTGCTTCCTGCTTGCAGGGCAGCGTCCACGGACTCGTCCTCATGATCTCTTGGACACCAACACTTACTGGCTCTAATTCTGTAAAACTTCAGTGACCGTGTTCTTACCATGACATCTAACCTTCTTTTAGAAAATTCTCATCTATGAGCAATTTAGAAAAATATTGCATAAAAATTGCCCCGACTTGGCCTGGCATGGTGGAGTATGGTGCATGCTTTGCATGCAGCCAACTGGGTTTGATCCCCCCAAACCATACGAGCCCCCACCCTATGCTTTTTGAGCCCCACCAGGAGTAGTTTGTGAGGACAGAGCCAGTAGACCCTGAGCATGCTGGGTGTAGTCCCAAAACAACAGCTCCCCTTTGGTAATCTAGTTATATAGTCAGGTTCAGGAACTGCATTTGTTCAGTACTGTCTGTCCCCTTGCCTTATTTATTATCTAGACATGAACAAGATCTACTATTTGTCTTTCTCCTTCTGTTTTACTTTGCTTAGTGCACAACCCCTCTATTTTCATCCATGTTGTTACAAAAAAAGCAAAAATTCTTCTTTCCTGACAACTGACTGGAATTTCAGTGTACACAAATGACTCTCTTATCTACTGATCCTGTACTTGGTTTGTTTCCATATTCTACCTAAACAGTGCTGCAATTTACACAGATATGGCCATATCTTTATTTATTTATGCTTCTTTGGGGGTCACACCCAGTGATAATCTGGGGTTGCTCCTGGCTCTGCACTCAGGAACTACTCTTGGGAGTACTCAGGGGACAATATGGGATGCAAGGGATCAAAACTGGGTTAGCCACGTAAAATCAAACACCCTACCTGCTGGCTGTACTATGGCTCTGGCCCCACTTTTTTAGTCCTTAGGTACAGATCTAAATAAATTACTATTTCAAGAAACTGATCTATTTTTAATACCTGGAAGTCCTTCATATGTTTTTTTTTTTTTGGCCTATAAGGCATTTATTATTTTCTTTTTTTATTCATTTATTTATTTATTGAATCACTGTGAGATACAGTGTTTGAGATTCAGCCATACAATGATCAAACATCCACTCCTCCACTAATGCACATTTTCTACCACCAATGTTCCCAGGCTTCCCCTCTCCTCATCCCAGGTCCTCACCTTGCCTCTATGACAGACAATTTTCCCAATACTCTCTCTTTCATTTGGGGCATAATGTTTTGCTTGAATTCTCCCACCACCATTCAAGCCCACCTGCCAGGGGCAGTCACTAGGTCACATATCTTCCACTGCTCATTTTGACTATCAGAAGAGCTTGTGCAGCCACTAAAGCTGCAGCATACTTCTGGAATTCTAGATTTTTTTTTTTATTTTTTAAATTTATTTATTTTTATTTAGAGAATCACCGTGAGGGTACAGTTACAGATTTATACACTTTTGTGCTTATACTTCCCTCATACAAAGTTTGGGAACCCATCCCTTCACCAGTGCCCATTCTCCACCACCCGTAAACCCAGTGTCCCTCCCACCCTCCCAAATCCCATCTCCCCCCCAGCCCAGCCTGCCACTGTGGCAAGGCATTCCCTTCTGTTTTCTCTCTCTAATTAGCTGTTGTGGTTTGCAATAAAGGTGTTGAGTGGCTGCTGTGCTCAGTCTCTAGCCCTCATTCAGCCCGCAACTCCCTTCCCCCACATGGCCTTCGACTACAATGTAGTTGGTGATCGCTTCTCTGAGTTGACCTTTCCCCGGAACGTGAGGCCAGCCTCGAAGCCATGGAGTCAACCTCCTGGTACTTATTTCTACAGTTCTTGGGTGTTAGTCTCCCACTCTGTTATTCTATATACCATAGATGAGTGCAATCTTTCTATGTCTGTCTCTCTCTTTCTGACTCATTTCACTCAGCATGAAACTTTTCATGCCCATCCACTTGACTACAAAATTCTTGACCTCCTTTTTTCTAACAGCTGCATAGTATTCCATTGTATAGATGTACCAAAGTTTCCTCAACCAGTCATCCGTTCTGGGGCATTCGGGTTTTTTCCAGATTCTGGCTATTGTAAACAGTGCTGCGATGAACATACATGTGCAGATGTTGTTTCGATTGTACTTTTTTGCCTCTCTGGGATATATTCCCAGCAGTGGTATTGCTGGGTCAAATGGGAATTCAATATCTAATTTTTTGAGAGTCGTCCAAATTGTTTTCCAGAAGGGCTGAACCAGTCGGCATTCCCACCAGCAGTGAAGAAGGGTCCCTTTCTCCCCACATCCTCTCCAACAGCGGTTGCTTTTGTTCTTTTGGATGTGTGCTAGTCTCTGTGGTGTGAGGTGGTATCTCAAAGTTGTTTTGATCTGCATCTCTCTGATGATTAGTGATGCAGAGCACTTTTTCATGTGCCTTTTGGCCATTCGTATTTCTTCCTTGGTAAAGTTTCTGTTCATTTCTTCGCCCCATTTTTTGATGGGGTTGGATGTTTTCTTCTTGTAGAGTTCAACCAGTGCTTTATATACCATTGATATCAACCCCTTATCTGATGGGTATTGTGTAAATATCCTTTCCCATTCTGTGGATAGTCTTTGGATTCTGGTCACTGTATCTCTTGCGGTGCAGAAGCTTTTTAGTTTAATGTAGTCCCATTTGTTGATCTCTGTTTTTACTAGATTGCTTAGTTCCGTGTCACCTTTGAAGATACCTTTATCTTCAATATCGTGGAGGGTTTCGCCGACCTTGTCTTCAATGTACCTTATGGTTTGTGGTCTAATGTTGAGGTCTTTAATCCATTTTGATCTGACTTTTGTGCATGGTGTCAGGTCAAGGTCTAAACCCATTTTTTTGCATGTGGTTGTCCAGTTGTGCCAGCACCATTTGTTAAAGAGGCTTTCCTTGCTCCACTTCACATCTCTTGCTCCCTTATCAAAGATTAGATGGTCATACATTTGGGGTTGTGTGTAGGGATATTCCACCCTGTTCCATTGGTCTACGGCTCTGCCTTTGTTCCAGTACCATGCTGTTTTAATTGTTACTGCTTTGTAGTAAAGTTTGAGGTTGGGGATGGTGATGCCACCCATCATCTTTTTCCCAAGAATTGTTTTAGCTATCCTTGGACGTTTGTTATTCCATATGAATTTTAGGATTGCTTGATCCATTTCTTTGAAGAATGTCATGGGTATACTTATAGGGATCGCATTGAATCTGTATAATGCTTTAGGGAGTATTGCCATTTTGACAACATTGATTCTCCCTATCCACGAGCAGGGTATATGTTTCCATTTCCCCATGTCCTCTTTGATTTCATGGAGTAGCGTTATGTAGTTTTCTTTGTAAAGGTCTTTTACTTCCTTGGTTAAGCTGATTCCGAGGTACCTGATTTTGTGGGGCACGATTGTGAATGGGATTGCTTTTTTCATGTCCCTTTCCTCTGCCTCATTGTTTGCATATATCCTTCATATGTTTTGCAGAGACTGAACGAACTAATATCCCCACCAGCATTGATCAATGGTTTCTTTCATACTGTCTACACTTTATAATAAAGTGGCTGCTTTATTTTTTATTTTTTAAAAGTGGCTGCTTTAATAAAAGCCATTTTCACAAGTGTAAGACAATCTATTGTTATAGCTCAGATTTTCATTTTCTGATAATGAACATATTTTTCAAGTACCTTTTGGTCATGAAAATGTTTAATTTGACGAAATATCAATTCAGCACTTCTCCCCACATTTTGATAAAATTGTTTGCTTTTATATTGTAGAATTGCTAGGTCCTTACATATAAATCTTTTCATTTTAATAATGGCTTCTTTTGTTCTGCTAAAGGTATCTGAATATAATCCCACTCATTTGTCTTTCTTTTCCTTTCTAATGTTTCAATCCCTCAAACCATCATTGAAGTTGTTAATGTAATGGAATATTGCCAATGTCTTAATTATATTTTATGGCTTTAAGTCTGACCTTCAATTCTGTAAGGAATTTTGAGTTATTGTTTGTGCATGGTATACCCAATTTTCCCCCTTTTCGTGTGACTATCTAGTTTCCCCACTGCTGCTTATTGAAGATTTTTCTTTCTCCATTTTATACTCTTGGTTTTTGGTCATAAATTGTCTGCATATGGTGAGAACTTAATTCTTTAAAAATATTTTTTTTGGGGGGTGGGGGCTGGAGCGATAGCACAGCAGGTAGGGCGTTTGCCTTGTATGTGGCCAACCCGGGTTCAATTTCCAGCATCCCATATGGTCCCCTGAGCACCACCAGAGGTAATTCCTGAGTGCAGAGCCAGGAGTGACCCTTGTGCATCTCCGGGTCTGACTCAAAATTTTTTTTTGTGGGGGCACACCCTGCCAAGACAAGGGATTACAATAGTTCCGCATTCAGGGATCACTCCTGGTGGTGCATGGGAGACCATATGGACTCAGGCTGGATGCATGCAAGGTAATCTCCCTATCTACTATGTTATCCCTTTGGCCCTCTGGTTTCTTAATTTGATTATATTGAGATGTATATCTGCTTTAATCTAATACTATACTTTTTTTTTTTTTTTTTTTGCTTTTTGGGTCACACCCAGTGATGCACAGGAATTACTCCTGGCTCTGCACTCAGGAATTACTCCTGTTAGTGCTCAGGGGACCATATGGGATGCTGGGACTCGAACCCAGGTCGGCTGCATACAAGGCAAATGCCCTACCTGCTGTGCTATTGCTCCAGCCCACTATACTGTTTTTAATATATAGCTTTGTAGGACAGTTTGAAGTGAGGGAGCATAATGCCTTCATCCTTGTAGAAAATAATTAACTGAACTGTGCTCATATGAAGAACCTATAAGGATGCAATTTCTATTGCAAATGGGGTCTAATTCTTGCGCTTAGACTAGGATCAGGGCCTGGAGTTCAATAGAAGATTCATGTAGCAGAGAGGTTGGTTTATATGACAAAGACCAGATGCTGTGTAATTATAAAGGTAAGATTTCTCTGGTAGGGTGTTTCTGGAAATAATATAAATCTTGGTAACATTTCTTTTTTTTTTTTTAATTCTCTGACAATTGAAACAAGCAGAATTGAATTGTTGGGCTCAACTATTAAACCTTCTGGCCTAATTAGTCAAGGATCTCTCAATGTGTCCCCCAGGATCCTTGAGCACTGCTTGGGCTTTCCTCAACTCCCAAAAAGAAAACACAGAATAGGAAAAGCTGTCAAATGGAAGTACATAAGCCACAGGTATTACTTAAAATTTTCTAGATTCCACACCAATGAAATAAAACAAAACAGGCGAAAGTAGGTGTGCATTTTGTTTTATCAAATATATCCAAATATCATTGCTCTATACAATATAAGTTATTAATAAAAAATTTTATATTAGTTTTGAGCTAACTTTTCAAAATCTTAGTGCATGTTACATGTAATAACATTAACTCAGACTGGTCACATCTGAAATTCTCAGTAGGCACTGGTGGCTCTTGGCTAGGACACTCGCTCTAGCTCTAGTCAACTTGATAGTCACTTCCACCCTTACATCTACTTTGCAATTCCTTTTACAACAGGCTTCAAAAGCATATAGCATTCTCTTCCCAAATCACAGCAACTGATTTACTATCTGCTCATATTTTTACTATAAAGAAAAGGAAGTGTAAAAAGCTAAAAAATCTTTCTCTTCCTGATAGTGCAATACATAAATCTTATTTTCTCTTTATATTTTCCTTCACTTCTGGGAGAAAAGTCTTAATTGGATTTATATTTTCTCTTTCTCTCTTTTTTCTTCAATAGTTTGGGAAAATTCTTTTGTTTTCTAAATCTTCCAATTATGTTTCATATATTTTGAAAATTCCCATACATTTTAATGTTAAGTTAGAATCTTCTGTAATTTGATCCAAAAATAACTAACATTTTTAGCATTCAGTCTGATATATTTACTTTACAAATAATATTGAAATTCCTTTACCCATGTTTGCATTTTATAAAAAACCAATAAAGATGCTGCAAGAATGCAAAATTACAGGTCAATTTCTTTTACAAGGATAGATGAAAACAAAACTGAACAGAGTACTAGCAAAAACAAATACAGTATTGAACATATAGTGACAGTAGTATATTTCAGGAATGTTTGCTAGATTTAAGAACGCAAGTCAAGAAAAACAAATTAGGACATTCCAATAACACCAAAAAATGACATGATTATCTCATTATCATAAAGATGACCTGTTGGGGCTGGAGCTATAACACAGTGGGTAGGGTGTTTGCCTTGCACGCAGCCCACCCGGGTTCGATTCACAGCATCCCATATGGTCCCCTGAGCACCACCAGGCATGATTCCTGAGTGCAGAGCCAGGAGTAACACATTGCTGGATGTAACTCAAAAAATAAAAAAAATAAAAAATAAAAAAAGATGACCTGTTAAAATTCAACTTCACATGACAAAACTTATAGCAAATTAAAGATGGAATCTTTCCACACTTGATTCCATATCACATCAAAAATAATCTCCATTAAGTATCATCCTTAACAACAAATGTTATTTTATTCTCCCCATCTTAAGACGTGCAATTCGCTTTTTTCACTGTCAGCACTACTATATCCTAGCACTGAAAAAATGAAAAGAACATTGAAAAATAAGTCAGAAGGGAGACACAGAGGTTAAACTGAGTGTCTGCTGAAAGTGGAGAAAACAGATGTTTAAGGGCCTGGACGACGCAGGGTCATTGGGACCACACAGTTACAAGGATTAAAATACGGATAAAGGGAGGAAGGAAAGTAATATTTAGAGAAGGTATAGATGGGGAAGCCATGGTTTGTAATGTTGTAAAAGGAGACAGTGCCGGCTTCATAGTCCAAGAACACACCCACACGGCGTGGGGGCACAGTCATGGAGAGAAGCAGGGATGTCGAGGAGTCCTCATAGGCGCGGTATTCGTGCTCGTGATGTAGCCCAATCACCCAGAATCCACTCTGAGGTTGATATCTAGAGTAAGCATTCCGACTGTGTGCAAACTGATTGAAAGAGACTGTAGATTCCACTGAATGACTGCAGACCCCCAGGATCCAGTCTGTCTTCTTGGTGACATCTACCTCCCAGTAATGTTTTCCTGAGGAGAAGTGCTGCGTGCCCAAGACACTGCAGTCATAATACTCTTCCAGAGAAGACCCAGACAGCTCACCACCTATGTACCTCACCTGCCTCCGGTTTTTAGCCAGCACAAGATTTAAAGTAGCCGTGTGTGGATTCAGAGTCACGTCCACTGTAGTGAAAGGAACAACATCAGCGGATGAGGACTGGTAACAGAATCACAGTAAGTGGGTGACAGGAAACTATGACGGGAGGATGACTAGAGGGATAAATACCCCACTGCATGCAGGTAGGCTTGGGGAGGAATATGTGACAGAGGACAACAGATCAACTCAAACAGGCCATGGTTTCTACTTACCCCAGTAGCTCTGGACATCTGTCAACTCTGCAGTGATAAAAAGTCAAGTTAACACTGTTGTGGAGAAGCAACTATTTTATTTTACTTAAAAAAATTTCTCTTATCACAGTGAGCTAAGGTTACAAAGCTTTCAGTCTGAGTTTCAGTCATACAATGATGGAACACCCATCCCTCCACCAGTGTACATTTTCCACCACAATGTCCCCAGTCTCCCTCCCCCTGCCTCTATGACAGACAATTTCCCACTTACTCTCTCTCTTTACTTATGGGCATTATGGTTTGCAATACAGATACTGAGAGGCCATCATATTTGGTCCTTTATCTACTTTCAGTACACATCTCCCATCCTAAGCAATCCCTCCAACCATCATTGACTTGGTGGTCCCATCCCTATCCCAGCTGCCGTCTCCCCCAGCTCATAAGGCAGGCTTCCAACCATGGCACAATCTTACTGACCCTTGTCTAGACTGTCCTTGAATATCTATACTGTCCTTGGATGTTAGACTCATATTATGTTATTTTATATTCCATAAATTAGTGTAGTCATTTTATGTCTGTCCGTCTCTTTCTGACTCATTTCAACTTAACATGATACTCTCCATGTCCATCCACTTAGAAGCCACTATTTTAGATTGTTGCTATACTCTCTCTCTCTCTCCCCTTACTTGATCGAATGTTGTAGCAGGGAACACTGATTCTTTAAGTGGGGAACACACAATTCCCCACTAAAACTACAACCTCTTTAGTACATTATGTAAGTCCTAACTATCAAATATACTACTGCACCTTCTTATCTATTTAATTCTCACATAAACACGTCAATTATCATACATACAACCTTTGTCCTCTGAATCATCTCACCTCTAAACACTCGCAAAACCTTTTTCAGATCCGGCGCTCGAAATCCACTCTTCAGCTTCGTGGGGAGAGTTTCTGGTTTCTTCAGGGTCCACAACTCACTCCTATAAGATGAAAAAATCTTACACTACTGACCTCTAACAACAGGCTCTCACCCCTGTCCTGCCTCTTGGTGAATTTCAACATTCTTTGTTTAAAGAAAATGAGCATAATTTTGCAAATGGACTCATTAGTTGCTTACCATCTTTGTAAATTTTAATGAAAGTTAATCTAAAAGGCTCATTAAAATTTTTTTGTGTTGCTTTTTCTTGCAAAGAACAATAATAATAGTTTCTTCCTTTCCATCATGGAGACTACAGAAAAGAGAATACATATCTCGGGCAGAGAAGTGGATAACCCTTTAGTCTCAAAAGAATTACTATTTGCAGTTTGTGATTTCCCATGATTCAAATTCTTTGACAGAATTCACAAACTCTCATCTGAAGAACCCCAACGTTCTCCTAATGAATAAATTAAGACAACATAGTTTTAAATATCCTGTCTTGTTTTTTATTTCTCCCCCCTTTCTCACTGACTAGAAGACTTGAAAAAAAGGTCTAAACTGTAAGGATGTTTTTTCAATCCAAAGGAATCACCTCTGCTCTCCTTCACTTACCTTTTTGTGACATCACTCAAATCCTAGGGAAAAAAGAAAGAAGTTAAGTCAAGGAGTAATGGTCTTTGCCCTCCAATACAACTTCATCTATGTACCTCAGCCATCCCCACCATGTCATGAGCTGATGGCAATAAAGACGGGTCCTAGATGGAGGCCAGAGCAGTCATAAAAACCCAGAGTACTGACTGTCCTGGAATGCCATGTAGGGATCTTGGGAACAATTTAATTAATTCATTAATGTCTTTATTTTTACCACTGTGTGTGTGTGTATTTGTGCATGTACTGTATGGGTATATACTTATAAATGTACATTATGAGCCACAAATGCTTAAGCTATAATTTTTGTTCTTGAGGTGCTTAAATTGGATGCCAAGATACAAAAGCTTGAAATACAGCTGTTTCTTATTTCTTCTAGTCATTATTCTGCTTTTAATTTCAACTATTTTTGTTTAATTTCAAAAGATATATGCAGGGGCTAGAGTGATAGCACAGCGGGTAGGGCGTTTGCCTTGCTCATGGCCGACCCAGGTTCAATTCCCAGCATCCCATATGGTCTCCTGAGCATTGCTGGGAGTGATTCCTGAGAGCAGAGCCAGGAGTAACCCCTGAGCATCACTGGGTGTGATCCAAAAAGAAAAAAAAAACAAACATATGCATTGATGCTTTCCAATGTAGTACACAAGAGCTGTATACACAGCTCTCCTCCATAGTACCAAAAAATTTTTTGGGCCATCATATAGATATAATAATGAGACATTCTCTTAGCATATACATATATACATATATATATATATATGCATGCTACTAGATGCTTAAATATATATTTAAGTTTTAGGGCCACACTGGCAATACTCAGGGGTTACTCCTGGCTCTGCACTCAGGAATCACTACTGGAAGAGCTTCAGGGACCATATGAAATGGCAGCGATTGAACCCAGGTCTACAGCATGCAAAGCAAGTACCTTACCTGCTGTACTATGTCTCTGGTCCCAGCATTTATATTTTTAACCATCCCATGCTTTATGACCCCTGCACAATTTAAGAAAAAGAACTATAGAACAAGAACTTTTGCCCCTGAATCAGGAACTGTCAAAAAGTAAGGACTTTTCCTGTCATTCCGTAGACTGGACGTAGCTCCCTGAGTCTTACCTGCAGCAGTTCCATTGTGGACCCCTGACACCGACGCTCCAAATCAGAGACCAGCTGCTCCAGGGACTTGCTCTGCAGAACTAGATCCTGCTCAGCCTTTTCTATAATGCTCAGTCCCTTTCTCTCTTCATCCTCCAACTTTTTCAGCTGCCGCTGCTCCTCTCTGTCCAGAATGCTTCTCAGTTTCTTAAACTCTGTCTGAATCCTGAGTTTCTCAGGTCCGAGCTGATTCTTCAAAGGAAGAGAAAGAGAATGCTACGTTTTGCTTGTTTGTTTTTCAGTGCGTCTCCTGTCTCCCGGTGGAGAAGTCAGGTTTAACAAAACTTTCCAGATGAGTTTCCCCTGGGTCAATGGAGAATTAATCCTGCAGAACCAGTTCTTTTCTCTCATCTCATCTCCCTCCAGCCCTTCCCAGACCATTAATCTGCGTTTGCCTTATCTATTTAGGTTTCCTCCACAGGACTGAGATTATAGATTGAGGACTAGATTCCAGGCAGCCTCCAGGGCCTCTCAAGCCCTCTCAGGTCCTCTCTGCATCTTCTGATTTTAAGAATTGGTAGGAAATGAATTCCAAGTTTCAGAACTTGAAACTGTAGAACAAGGTCTAGAATAAGCAATTAGAGATGTGCCTTACTGTTATGGGATGGTGTATAATAGCTGAAAAACTCTTTGGCTATGTTTGTTTTCTCACTCTTAGTTTTTTCTCTTGCCCACAAGAAGACTCTTTATTAAATAGAGATCACCAAACTCTAGGCAAAGGAGAGTTATTTCAGCTAGATGTGGAGCAGATAGGACCAGGCTTCTTTTCCCTGGGCTGCCACGGCCTCTGCTGGTTCCTGTCCCACAACACCCTCCGGGAGAATCCTTTACCTTCCACGATGCTCTCTTTTCTCTGATAATAGCATTTAGTTTCTCTGCTTCCTGCTGTTCTTGCCTCAGCTTCTTCAGAGACTCCTGAAACTTCTCCTGGAAGAGATACATTAAGTCAAATAGGGTCAAGCAATAAATGGTCTCTTACGGATTGGATGGGATAGAGATTACGTTGCTCTCAGGAGAAGCCTGCAATAGCCTTAGATGGAAAATGTAGAAGGCCAAAGTGTATTTTCTAAAAAGAGGATGGAAACAGGCCCATTCTCTTTTTTTCCTAGAGAAGGAACATAACGCAGAGCAATTTACATGATTTACTCTCACTGCCAACACTTCCCCCACATTTCCTCTACCAGAACTTCATATTTGACCCCACTCACATCCTCTACTCAAAAGTCCAGGCAAACTAAAGTTCAGGCAGTCAGAAACATTAGCACTGTATCACTGTTGTCCCGTTGTTCATCCATTTGCACCAGTAACGAGCGGGAACCAGTAACGTCTCCATTGTGAGACTTGTTACAGTTTTTGGCACATAGAATATGGCATGGGTAGCTTGTCAGGCTCTGCTGTGCAGGCGGGATACTCTCGGTAGCTTCCCGGGCTCTCCAAGAGGGGCAGAGGAATTGAACCTGGGTCAGCCATGTGCAAAGCAAATGCCCTACCCGCTGTGTTATGGAACATCAAAAAAAAAAAAAAAAAAAGAAACAAAACTGGTATCTACTATTCTTGCCATAGGCACGTCTTTCCTTACCTTTTGTAGTGCCAGGGGTTGAACCCACAGCCTCACGTACATAAGGCAAGGGTTCTTCAGATCAGAGCATAGTTAGAAGCTCCTGCCAAGAGTCTGTTCTTCTCTGTTCTTCCCTGTTCTCCCCATCTATGGGTCTTACCTGATATTCCTGGGCAACCTCCTCCATGAGGAATGTTTGGTGACCACGGTGCTCTTGAGACCGCTCACAAAGCCAGCAAATAACCTTCCCATCCTCTTTACAGAACAGCTGGAGTTTTTCTCCATGGTTTGCACAGAGAGTCACCATGGGTTGCTTTCCTGAGCCCAGCACCACCTCTCTGAGTCTCTCAGCTATGTTGGCCAGATGCCGATTAGGGCGGAGGTTCGTGGGCTGGTAGCTGGTCTGGCACACAGGGCAGCTGCTCATCCCTTCTTGGCCAGTCCCTGATCCCTCGTGGTTTGCAGTGATGCAGGCTTGGCAAAAGCTGTGGCCACAGTCTATGCTCAGAGGTTCTGTCAGGAGCTCCAGGCAGATGGGGCAGGTCACCTCCTCCTGTATGTCCACCAACACTGTTGATGTCATCTCTGTCTCTCTCCTGGCTCCAGCCTGCTCAACCCTGATTTCTAAGGTGCTTCTTAATGATAGACTTTAAGGGAAAAAAAAAATGAAACAAGGGTCAGGGTAAGGAAAAAAGGAGTGACAATGGAGGTAATTATTTCAACATGAAATTTTTTTTTTTTTAGGGCAATCCCCATTCTGGGGGCACACCCATCTCTACCTGAGTTGTGTAATTCATTCATTTTCCCTTACAGGGTACTCTCAGCCTTCACCCTTCTGGAGCAGACGGTGGCCTCTTTCACTAGCTTTCTCCTTCCTCATATTTGCTAAAATTATTTCACTTTGCTAAGAAACAAAAACTTTTAAAAAGTACTCCAGCTTGTGAGATGGAAATTTCCACCCTTACTAGGCAACACTTAAAGCTTCTTTAAATCCTATTGGAAGGACAAATGGAGGCTCTTGTCTGCATCAGTGGTCTGTATGAACCACCATCAGTTTGTTTCTGAGACTACTACATACCCTGGGGGACTGGAATAGCACAGTAGTTAAGGTGCTTGCTTTGCACTCCACTGACCGTGGTTCTACCTGGGCACTTCATTTGGTCCTGGAGCTCACCAGGAGTGATCCCTGAATACAGTCAGGAATGATCCAACATCAGACAAACAAAATTCAACACCCCTCAAATTGCCTGCCAATAGCATTGGTTCCTTGAAGAAGTAAAGCCCAGAGAAAATGCTCCAGACAAAGAAAGCAATACTGTGTGGGGGACATAGCCCAGGGCACTGCTGTAGGACAAGGGGGCAAGAGTGAGACTCAGTGCTGGTACCCAGTGTTCTCTGCTGCTCTCCCAGGTCCTATACCTGATCATCAGCTTTTTCTTATTTAGCAAAAGCAACAAGAACAGTATTCATTAAAGGCCTATTAAGCACGACAGCACTGTCATCCCATTGTTCATTGATTTGCTTGAGTGGGAACCAGTAATGTCTCCATTGTGAGACTTGTTACTGTTTTTGGCATATCTAATACACCACGGGTAGCTTGCCAGGTTCTGCTATGCAGGCAGGATACTCTTGGTAGCTTGCTGGGCTCTCTGAGAGGAACAGAGGAATCAAACCTGGGTCGGCCGCGTTCAAGGTAAACACCTACCTGCTGTGCTATCGCTCCATTCCTATTAAATACTAGGAAATAACCTAATTATTCTATAGATAACAACCCAAAAATTTATTATAGCAACACTCTGTCCTTTAGATTGTTATGTCCTGGGAAGGGAGGTCTGCTTGCACATTGACCAGACCAGACTCGAGGATGCAGATGTAAGGCCTCTTTATTGCTAGATCAAGCTAGGGTCCAACGCAGTGGAGTCTTGACAAGTACCCCGACTCTAAATTCTGAGCAGTTTATTTAGGGTTTGGTTACATAACAGCATTGTTCTAGGAACTGGCAATATGTTTCCAATTCTGGTGCCAGTTGGGTCCCGTGACTCCACTCCCTATGCCCTCTCTACTTGGCTGGGAACCACTGTCCATGCCTCCTATTCTGATAGACTGTTCCCACGGGTCGGTTTATCTGTTTTCTGAGAAGTCAG
The DNA here is from genome assembly GCF_027595985.1 of Sorex araneus. Taxonomy (NCBI): domain Eukaryota; kingdom Metazoa; phylum Chordata; class Mammalia; order Eulipotyphla; family Soricidae; genus Sorex; species Sorex araneus. The sequence goes on along the minus strand of NC_073307.1, from coordinate 105,458,874 downwards.
GGCTTTTTGATAGAGGAAACCAAAACTTATGGAGCCTGGCATGACTCTACTTCAGCCTCACAAGAAATTAAAAATTGAGGTTCACCCAGAGAGGGGAGCAGCCAGTCCAAGGGAAAAAATTCAAGATTTGAATGAAGACATTCATACAGAGTTATACTTCTTATTTTTGTTAACCTTCCATAACCCTCTATGAAAGATACAAAATAATACTGAAAAAGGAACTAAAAACCTTGGCATTAGAGAAGCATTTCCCTATTATCTGAGAGACACTGATATTTAATCAAATTGATCAAGACTGTTGAAACAGGGCGGGCTCTTTGGTTTGCATTTAATATCTTTGAATATACCTATTTAACCTCACTTGACATACTGGAGAAGGGTCTTTCACCTTTGTTAAACTAGCATTATTAAGGAAGAGGCCCAATTTTCTTGCTTATATCCCAAATCTTAGCATTGCACCTAATACAAAAGATAGGCAATTAATTTTATACTGGGATTAAATACTGCTGAATTCATAATTCAATTTGAATGTAGACAATAGGATATCACAATGGAAACAAATGCGGCATTTTGTTACATTCTAGTGTTAAAAAAAAGTTTTTGAAAAGACCAATAAAATCTGTATCTCAAGCCAGGCTAGGCAAAAAAGAGAGAAGATGTGTTATTAATATCATAAGTGGAAGGGAACATCAATAGAAATACTGTGGACATCACAAGTATAGTAAAGGACAGCTATAAACAATTCTTAAATTTGACAACCTAGATGAAATGAACAAAGTCCTTCAAAGACACAATCTGTGGAAACTCATTCATGAATACACTATATGATAGGCCTATTTCTATCTAAGAAGTTGAACTAGTCATTAATAGCCTTCCTGGTAAACAACAGTACTAGATGGGTTAAGTGGTGAATTCTACCAAAGGCTTAGGGAAAAAATAATATCAATTCTCTACAACATCAGAGGATAAAAGAAGAAATACTTTCAACTCATTCACTTTATGAAGATAGCATCAACCAAGTGTCCAAACCGACAAACACAAGAAAACCACAGATCAATATCTCTCATGGATAATAATATGAATATTTTAAATATAATATTAACAATCAAAACCTACAGTAAAATCTATACACCACAACCAAATGGGACAAATCGCAACTTTTTAAGATTCTTTCAAAACCCAAATCAATAAATGATACAAGAAATGTAACAGAATCACATAAATTGATGCTGAGAACGTATCTGATAAAATCTGACATTAACAATAAAATCTTAGCAAGAAACTAACAGAGGGAGCCCTCTTGATAAAAAACAAAAGGTTTTATTCGGTAATTGTTTTTAGTATAACTAACATTGTATTTAATGATGAAATAACCTTATAATGTTAAGTTAAGGTACAAAGATAAGGATGTTCCCTTTTAGCACAAAGTTTTTCCAAGAAGTTCTAGCTCAGGCAATAAGACAAAAAAGGAAACAAAAGTTACACAGACTGGGAAGAAAAAACACCAAACAAGTCTTTGTTAATAACTAAACTATTTTGTAACTTATACAGAAAATCTAAAAGAATGGACCAAGGGGGAAACTGGGAACATTGGTGGTGGGAAATGTACACTATGATAAGTTGTGAGGTTTTTTTCTTTTCTTTTTCTTTTTGGGCCACACCCAGTGATGCACAGGGATCACTCCTGGCTCTGCACTCAGGAACTACCTTGGTGGTGCTCAGGGAACCATATGGGATGCTGGGAATCAAACCCGAGTCTGCCTCGTGCAAGGCAAACGCCCTACCCGCTGTGCTATCACTCCAGTCCCATCTATGGGGAAACTCTTCAAGTATCTTTTATATTGGGCTAGAAAGGCACTAGCTTGCTCTGTCTATGGCCCCCTGAGCAATGCACGGAGTGATTCCTGAGCACGGAGCCTGGAGTAAGCCCTAAGCATCACCAAGTATGGCTCCCAAACCATATATGTGTATGCTAAGGCCACACGTTCTACCCCTTTAGCATTAGCCCCACATGCCAGAACACAATCAGTGCACTGCAACTAAGGTATCTGAGCACTGTAATCAAGTGTGTGAGAACCCGTCACTGCTGAAACAAAAACAGGTAAGGGATGAGACAATTAACAATTTATTAATAAAAATATTTTGAATGATATACTATTTTAACAAAAATTGACTCCACCTCCCCCAAAATAATTCATAATGCACACACATTTATTTCAGATCAAAGTACATTTGGTATATGTATATGCCTCAGAGGAGAGCTCCCACATCACAAATGCATTATAATAGTATCACTGTATCATTGTCATCCCGGTGCTCATCTATTTGCTTGTGCGGGCACCAGTAAGGTCTCCATTGTGAGACTTGTTGTCACTGTTTCTGGCATATCGAATACGCCACGAGTAGCTTGCCAAGCTCTGTCGTTTGGGCGGGATACTCTCACTAGCTTGCCATGCTCTCCGAGAGGGAAGGAGGAATCAAAATTGCACTGGGTTAGCCATGTGCAAGGCAAACGCCTTACCTGCTATGCTATCGCTCCAGCCCAGGTCAGTAGCATGCAAGACAAATGTCCTTACTGCTGTACTATCACTCTGGCCTAGTTCTGTTCTTACAAAGTCAATGAAACAATATCATGAAACTACTAAAACATACAAGATGAATCTCAGAAGCTAAGCAAAGTGAAAGAAACTAGACAGCTAAGCTACAATTATAGTTCATCCATACAAAATTCTAGGAAAGACCAAAATGGTACTATTTTAAAGCAGATTTGAAAATGCACGGCCCAGGACCGCAAGAGAATGAACGTGAAGGAACAGAACGAAAGTCTTGAGGTGAGGAAAATGTCTTTTACCACAATTGTGATGGTGGCTACACAACTATACACATGTCAAAGGTCACAAAAATATGTGCTTGAAAATTATAGCTTGCTAGATGCAAACTACAACTATTAGAACTGATAAACTAAACACCCAAAAAATGCAATCAGGGGTCAGGGATAGTACAGGGGTTGTGCACTGCCTTGCAGGAGGCGGCCCCTGTTAGATCCCCAGCACTGCATATGGTCCCCAAGAATTGTCAAGAGTGATTCCAGAGCAGAGACAGGAATAAACCCTGAGGGACCAGAGTGTGTGGGCCCAAATCCCTCTTCAAAAAAATGTGGTAAGAAAAATTAGATGTTTACTCTTCTAATCTTCTAAGTATATATTAGAACTGTGCTGTGAAGAACAGTAATCACATATTTAAGCACCATACTGCAGCTAACAAGAAATTAGATACCTTAAGCAGTATAAAATACACAGCAGATATGAATAACTTGGTAAAAAATATCTAAAATATCAAACTTTTATGAAAAATATTAACCATCTATCTATTAATATTTTTACGAATTGAGTTCTATAAAACACCAATTTCATGTCTATTTACTTTTTAAAAACCTTAAATAGCAAGCGATCCATTTTATTCCTTTTTTTTGGTCTAATGAATTCATCTAGATATTTAAGATAGATTCTTAAAAAGAAACCACATTAAGAGTTGATTGATGACTAGTCAAAACTGAGGGAAGAAATTGTGAAGATGGAGCTCACAACAGACTGAACTCTTTCACTCTTGCCCATATATATTGTCAGGTACTGCAAGGACCACTCAGCCATGTCTCTAGAGATGTGCAGTTTGAGAGAAGGCAGCCTGGTTTCAAGAGAGCAGGTCCCAGAACTGATAGAATTAAATTAGCAAAGGATAGAGGCACCGCTAAAAGCTAGGTGGGACTTGTAAAATCCCAGTCGCAGAAAGAGTTCATGAACTCTGCTAACTATACTGATATCCAGTTTATGAACTTGGGACAGAATCACAGAGCAATTCAGTATCAGAATTTCAGTGTAAACTGATTCATATGCATGTTAGGGCTACAGAAACAAAGCCTTAAAAAGTACTCCTCCTAAAAAATAATCCCCCAGGTAGATGCAATTTAGGATGCAAATTAGTTATAAAGGGGTGGGGAAAGGAACTGAGAAGGAACTGATGATTATCTTAAGTGTCCATTAGTACGCTTATAATTAGCATCAAAATGGCTTTCAGGTAAAAGCCAATAGCCAAGGACATTAAGGGTGGTCCAAGCTAGAGGCTCAAGCTAGGAATTAAAAACAAGTTAGCATTAGCTGCTTACCCACCCCCAGCTCTACAAAAAGGGCAGTAAAAATGTAAACAGACAGTAACTACATTCGTAACTGACTGGGCTTTTTGTACTTTGAGAATAACGCTATTTTTTTTTTTTGATGTCCTATGGGGTTGTATTCCACTTTGACCTGCAATTGATAGCATCAGAATAGGAACATATGGGGCCGGAACATATATTGCACAGCGGGTAGGGCGTTTCTCTTGCACACGGCTGACCTGGGTTGTATCCTGGGCATCCCATATAATCCCTGAGTACCGAGAGGAGTAATTTCTGATGCAGAGGCAGGAGTAACCCCTGAGCAACGCTTGGGTGTAAACCAAAAAGCCAAAAGAAAGAAAAAAGAATAGGCACATAATCATCTTCGCAGTTTTTAAAGCAATTTGCGAAGAATCACTACACTCATACTTCTCAAAAGCTTATTAACAACTTGGAAAACTTCAAAAACAGAAATATAGGCCTGCACTGGTTTTCTTCTGAGTGTGTGTGTGTGTGTACAGGATGGTTGTGACTACTTCTGATTCAGTTCCTGGGGGGTGGGGTAGGGCGGGGGGAGAGTTCCCAGGGGAATGCTTCGGTCTTTCAGACTTGGAATGGAACCAAGGGTTCAAGTTTGCAAGGCGGATGCTCTACCACTGAGCCACACAGCTGACCCATGAGTCTTTTAAGGATTATATTATATGCGTGACTGATAGATTAAGTGTCCCTCATGGGTTCTCATTTAGAGTAAGAATGATAAAGAAATAAAAATAAGATTACATCATGAGCTCCGTGAGGGGAGCGACCTCATCTTTTTCACCACCCTGTCATTTCTGCCAGATGACAAATGGGTCGGTCATAGAACTGGCTGAAGTTCCCCGGAACGGGATCATCAGAGAGTAAGAAACTAACAAAGTTCCAGGAGTGTGAATCCCATCCGAGATGACAAAGCTTTGCGGAGCAAACCTGGGGGCTTTCAAGAGCTTGATTCTACAGAACGGAGATGCTCCATTTTTGTACAGCTTTTGTGCGTGCTCAGGGCTTATTCCAGGCTCGTGGTTCAGGGATCATTTCTGGCGGAACTGGGGGAAGTATATTGTCATATGTGGTGCCAGGAATCAAACCCGGGTCAACAGCCTGCAAGGCGAACTCTTTACTAATTGTTTTATATCTCCGATACTCCAGGATTATCCTCTTAAAACAAAACAAAACAAAACAAAATGCTATTTTGCACATGGCTCTGTTCCCAGAAAAAAGTGAGCTCTCCGGAAACGCCCGGCGCGACCTTTGCACAGGCTTTGCATGCAGGCTGCACGCCCAAGGTTCCCCTCCCAACCCCCTCCGGAGAGAACTGGCCCTCCGGGGTGGCGGAGAAACCGTGCACGCTCGCCGGAGCAGACGGGCCAGCGATGGGGGAAGGGCCGCCGGTCTCCGATTCTAAGCCAGTTTCCACTATCTGGGGTCTTCCCCGAACCCCCAACTTCCAGATCGACCTCCCCGACAGGTCCCGGCTCCTCGAGTCCGGCCGTAACTTTCACTAGCTCGTAGGCGGACTGGCCCCCGGGGTGCTCCTCCGTGGCGCTCCGCCAGACTTGAGTCCGCTCCAAACTGCACGCATCCCCCTCGCTCTTCCTCCACCCCGGAGCCCCGCCACGCAACCACGCGTGCGGGGCGGGCCACACTGCGGACCGCCAGCCGGGGCTGGCTTTTAAGAAATGGATTTGCTCACCGACCTGGAATCTGTGTGTGCCCTGGATCAGAGCCGAGGTTTGGCAGCGGCAGCGGCTCCAGCCAAACTAAAGACCCGGGGGGAGAGAGGCGGGGCCCGGGGGAGACGGGGAGGCCGCTGCTGGGGCCGATTTGTCCAGCGCCCTGTCAATCCCAGCGCCAGGAGTGTTTCACCAGGAGACTGTCGCGGGCCCAGAAGCCCACCTGATGAACCCTCAAATCTGAGGCCTCTGAGAACACGTGAGGGCAGAGATGGTCCTTGTAAAGTGTTTCCAATTTACCTAGCTTCCCAACGATGCATCCGTGGTTTTTAACACTCTAAAACACACCCCGTTCTGTAACAGTATATTAATCAACATATACTTAATGCCGAATTAACATTTAATAATCCATCAATGAATATGTCCGATAAATATATTAATAAATATAAAGTTGGTGTAATTATAAAGATATGGAGATTAAATATAATGAATATAGCCATCCGATATTAATAAACCCTAAAGTTATAGAGATGTGTAAAGATAACTTTGAGGCAACATAGCGTTTTTAATAAGGTCACTAAAAACGGCCGTTTACATATATACATTTGTGTATGCATGTAACTTTAATCCATGTATCACTGCAATATAGAATCTATGTATATGTATGTACATATACATATACATAGGTTTGTTAACCTATATTAGGTTATTGCAATATCTTATTAGGCTTTCAAAATGACATTTCTGAAAAAGATACCACCATTGACTAAGAAGTTATTAGAAAGCAAATTCTTGAAATCTTCAATACCCTGCCCCTCTAGACCTCTCAATCAGAAGCTGAATAGGTCACCAATTTTCTATGTTTTAATCATCTCTTCTGGTGACATTCACACTGAAGTTTAAGAAATCTGTGACCTAGGGGACAGCGGGTAGGGCGTCTGCCTTGCACAGAGCCGACCGGGTTCGATTCCCAGCATTCCATATGCAACACCAGGGGTAGTTCCTGAGTGCATGAGCCAGGAGTAACCCCTGTGCATCTCTGGGTGTGACCCAAAGAGAAAAAAAATCTGTGACCTATATAAATATATAGTTATAATATATAGTTGTACCTTTATAATCTACATAAGTTGTATATCTCTGTTTTCAGGTCTTTATGAATAGATGCAGTTTGTATACAAATCTTTGGAAACCTGGAAACTGAGGTTTCCATGGTTCAGCAACTCTGAGAAGGGGAGGGGAAAAGGCCAAACTTCCTGTCCTTCCTGAGATTAGTGTCACCTGATTTGAGAAGGTGAGCTGGGGGAGGGGTGCCCAGAGGGAGGTCAGTGGCCAGATGTGTCCTGACACAGAATTGGGGAAGGAGAAAATTGGCTTAAGTATTAAGAAGTTATTCTGGAAAAAAAGAAAAAAAAAAGATAAAATACTGTAAACAGCTCTCTGGCAAATGTAGTCATTGGAATCTCCAAACAAGACATGAGTGCAAAGTTAAAAAGTCACTAAAAGTGGTCACTTAAGTCACTTCCAGTCACAAAGATAATAGGTGTGGCTACCTGGTTCATGGTATTCCCCCAGGTTGGAATCTCCTTATCAGATTCTGACATTCTCCTGGGTTCATCCAATGTGTAAATATCCACCTGGCACAGCACAGTAAAATTCTAACCCCTCCCAATTATAAGATGCTGTGAGAAATACCTTTAATGGAGAAATGAAAATCCATTTGAAAAGTCCTTCTCAGGCCATTTTCTAAAAGCCACTGTCCCTGAAAGTGATGTTTAGATAGGCTCAGAGTGTTTCATTGTCAACTGAATGCTTCATTTCTAAAATCCAGAGGTTCCGTTTATTTATTTATTTATTTTGCTTTTTGGGTCACACCCGTCAATGCACAAGGGTTACTTCTGGCTCTGCACTCAGAAATCACCCCTGGCAGTGCTCAGGGGACCATATGGGATGCTGGGAATCGAACCTGGGTCAGGCAAGTGCAAAGCAAATGCCCTACCCGCTGTGCTATATCACTCCAGCCCCCCAGAGGCTCAGCTTAAAAGAGAATGTTGTAAATCTACAACTGAACTATCAATGCTTTGGTAAATCACATTCTTTAGTAAAATAAATATGAAAAAGAGAGAAAGTTTTGGGGGGGCTCGAGAGAGTATAGCAGGTAGGGCATTTTGCTTGTTTGTTGCAACTTCAGTTCAATCTTTGACACCCATATGATTTCTCCACATTCCACCAGGAGTGATCCCTGGTAACAGCCAAGAGTAAGTCCCGAACATTACTTGGTGTGACCCATAAACCAAAAAGTAATGTTTTGCAGTGTAAAAAAATTTTTTTTTAATTTAAACAAGGCAGACATGGGATAGAGCCCTGATACCCCACGTGATCCACTGAGCACCACCAAGAATCATCCTTGAATACAGAGTAAACCCTGAGCCTTTCTTTTGTTCCCCTTTAATCTCTCCTTCATCCCTTCTTTAGTTCCTTTGTTCCCTCCCTTCCCCATTTTTATCTCTCCCCTCCCAGTTTTCTCCCCTTTCAAAAAACACATATATTTATGCAGCACAACATTGAAGATTACAGACTCTGGGAGCAGTTTTCCATAAACCAGGTTTCAACATGTTTCACTGGAGCCAGAATGATAGTGCAGTGAATATGGTGTTTGCCTTGAACACTGCCAAACCGGTTTCAATCTCCCGGATCCCATATAGTCCCCTAAGAAATCTCTGAGCATCAGCAGGTATGATCCCCAGACAAAATAAAACAAAGCAAAACAAAACAAACATGTCACATCTACATACATGTATGATTTAGGACAAGTGAAATTGAAATCTCTCTGTCTCAGTTTCTTTATCCATAAAATACCTGCATCATAGAATTTTTCTAAGGATTCAATAGTCTATGCAAATATTAAAAAGTACCTGTAATGTAATATACCATAAATCTTTGTTAGCTATAATTATGTGCCAATATTTATTAAGACTGAGTTATACAGATGAATAAAATTTAAGTTCTGGAATTTATACATTCTATTTAGTTTGGAGAAGCATAAACTTGTCCCTTATATGTAGCTTTACTTTGCAATGGTCTAATTTTCCCTAAACTTTTCTGGATAATCTCATCCTCTTCCCAGCTGATAAAGTTTAAACATTAACTCTAGAACACACCATTTTGGGGGGCTCTAGAGCCCCTGCAACATCACAGGTAGGTTTGCAGGTAGAAAAAAATGAAGCAACTACTCTTAATTCTTATTTGACTCTTAATTTATTTTTTTTTCATTTTATATTTTGAATGCTTACTATTTGCATATCTTCTTTAGGAGTAATTTATAATTCTCCTATTCTAAACTCTATTTAGAATCCTTTTCTATTTGTTAGTTATATTATTTTTATTTGTATTAGTAATAGTTCTTTATATATTCTACCTATAAGTTCTTTATGAGCCCTATGATAGTATAATATTAAATACTTTTGTCCATAATTGAGAATTTTTTAACATTTCTTTTAAAATTATATCTATTAATGCAAGTTAATTTTTAATGAAACACAGTTATTTTTATTTTGTATTTGTGCTTTTAGTGTCATCTTTGGAAGTTTTGTCTCAGGTTACAAGTTTTGCCTAACATCCAGTTGTAAGGATTTACCTGTAAATACACTATTCCATTTAGATATGTACCAATTTTCAGTTCACTTAATTGTATTTTTGTTTCAGTGTCAGCAACAGAACCTAGAACCTCACAGATAGGGGATATGCTATTATTTCTACCACTGAACCATATTTATCATCCTCTAATTTTTTTATCATCCTGCAAGATAGAAGTCTGACACAAAATATTATCTCAGTTCTATATTTCTTCCCCACTAAATAGACTAAATAGTCTGGAAATAATTACTGTAATTATCTTGAGGGCAAGCCCTATGGTGTTTGGGGCCCACTCCAGGTTTTGCACTCAGAAGTCATTCCTCACTGAGCTCATGACACCATAATGTGGTGCTGGGGATAGAACTTGGCTAGCACCTGGTGAGGCAAACACCTAGTTGCTATACCTGGTTTATTTCTGACATCTCGTTTTTTTAATACTTTCAAACTGTTCATATTTAGCCCTTATTTTTGATATATAATTTATGTTTTCATTTTTTCCTATTAGATGGATAGAAGTGATGTCATTATGTACTAATATGATCATTTATTTTTGCCACAGAATTTTAACTTTTAATTTTTTTCTACAAAACTTGCTCTGGGGGCTGGAGCAATAGCACAGCTGGTAGGGCATTTGTCTTGCACATGGCTGACCCAGGTTCGATTCCCAGCATTCTATATGGTCTCCCGGGCACGGCCAGGAGTAATTCATGATTGCATGAGCCAGAAGTAACCCCTGTGCACCGCCGGTTGTGACCCAAAAAGAAAAAAAAATCCAAAAATAATTTGCTCTGTATTTTTATTATATTGTTATATGATCCTGCAATTCAAATGTGAAAGATCTCTAAACCCAGATCTCATAGTTCATGTATAATAATAAATGAAAAAAATAATTGAAATGAAAAGAAGAATGCTGCTTACTTCTTCTTTTGAATGAGAAATGGCAATGTCAAAAAGTTTCTACCAAGAAGAGCTGTTATGTTAATAATAAATTTCTAGGCACATGAAAGGATTCAGTAAATACCCAATGACCTTAAAAGGTGAGTTATATAATGATTTGGCTCATCTAACTCAGAAGTCATTGATTTCTTTCAAGTAAAGAACTTGTAAGACAGAAAACCCTTTTTGTTTCACTTAGTGAAACAAAAGATGACAGAGTAATCCAGTAAAAGCTTCACCGAACTAAATAGTTGGGTTGTGGAACTGAATGCATAAGAATTTTGTGGACACCAAAAACTTGATGATAGGACAGATTAAAAATTTGCCCTATAACCATGTCATGTGGAATGCACCAGAATCCCTAATTAACTAAATATCTTTTCTCTAAATATTCACATAAATATGCTCTGAGATCCAAATTTTAACGTGCAATTATTCCTAAATTCTTTGAAGTTAGAAACTGGAACCTGGACACTTTAATTAATACATTTATTCTTTTAAAAATATTTTTGGCATCTATAAATAGTCTACACAAACCCTACCGTGAAAATTATAGCACTTCTTTGTTTCTCTTCTATTCAAAGCTGTGAATGATATCATATGTGTATTTAATGTCATTTCTCCAGCAGGAAGCATCAAGGCAAACATTTTTTTTTTTGCTTTTTTTTTTTTGGGTCACACCCGGCGATGCACAGGGGTTACTCCTGGCTCTTCACTCAGGAATTACTACTGGCGGTGCTCAGGGGACCATATGGGATGCTGGGATTCGAACCCCGGTCGGCCGCGTGCAAGGCAAACGCCCTACCCACTGTGCTATCGTTCCAGCCCCCAAGGCAAACATTTACATACTAATAATATTGACAGGGCATTTGAGTCCCTGGAGTTGCCTTGCATCATCAGTCTCTGCATCCCATGAGGAAACCAGCAAAAAGATTAAAGGCTATGCTATCCATAATTGTCTGTGTTTTCCCTGATACACTTCCATTTCTTTCTGCCCATGCCTCAACCTCTCATTTGGGTTTCCTTTCTAACTTATATATATGCACTCCTACTGTGTTGTGTTCCTTCATGCTTCCCTCTGTCCTTTGTGTGGAGCGAACCTCTTCAAGACCTTTATTAGACATCTCACCTAATGAAACATTAAAAATAGATGTCTGTGAGTATTAACTGAGTGTGATAATGGAGGTATTGGTGGCGAAGCATGTGCTAATAATACTTGTGTGTACATTAATCTCTGGCATTTGTGCATTATTTATATCTCAGAGTAAAGTGTAGGTTTGCTTATCAACTGACTTTAAAATAAGAAGATACTGATATATCTGTGTGATCCTAATGTCTTTAAAAACACATGAGAATGATGTAAAAATTAGATTGTATAAATGGTTATTCTACATGAATTTTTGCTTTTTTTGACTTGAAAGAAACACATAAGCAAAATATGTCCTTCAGCAGAGTTTCCAATTATTAATGAAGCGTGGCCACATTTGTAGAAAAAGAAAATGGTTGAATAAGAAAAAAATTAATGCAAAATGTAATGCAACCATCTATTGCTTGGTAAAACAAGTAATTGTAGAAGCAAGAGAGTACACCTTGTGATTCAGTACTAGAAAAGGCCTTTCCTGGAAGCATTACAAATCATTTACATGAGCCCTAATAGTCAACAAAGACTAGTATTCAATGTCTTATTCTGTATCTTTTAACATTATTTTGGCTTTATAATATAGGTCCTTTATTTGTTTAATCCCAAGTACATAATTCTTTTTTTTTGTTTTTTGTTTTTTGTTTTTGGGTCACACCCAGAGACGCACAGGGGTTACTCCTGGCTCTTCACTCAGGAATTACCCCTGGCGGTGCTCAGGGGACCATATGGGATGCTGGGATTAGAACCTGCTGTGCTATCGCTCCAGCCCCAGTACATAATTCTTTTGGTCTCAATTATAAGTGGAATAACTTTCTTAATTTCTAACATATAAAAATGCAAGTGTCTGAAAGCTCACTAACAATTATGCTACAACCCTTTACTAACAAATGCCATGCAATTAAATGCTTAATGTATTTTACAGGCCCTGAAATGGTCAATAAATTGTTTTAACATAAAAAAAAAAATGCAAGTGTTTTTGTATATTTTGTTACCAGCTACTTTGCTGTACTTATTATTTCTTTTATCATTTTTACATAATATGTATATATCATCTGCAAACAATGACAGCTTTACTTCTTTTCAAACTTTTTATCTCTTGTTGTCCAATTGCTCTAAGACTTCTAAATCTTAATTAAAGAAAGTAGTTGATCTTGTTCCTGATATTAAAGAGCAAGCTTTTACTTTTTTAAAATCACTGGGTATGATAATATTAGCTATGGGTTTATGGTATACAATATCTGCTATGTTGAGGTATGTTTCTTTTATCCTAATGCATTAATTTTTTTTAAAAGCACCATAATTTACAAAGCTCCTCATTATAGAGTTGATTCCAGCATTTAGTGTTTCAACACTGCCAGTGTGACCTCTCTCCACCAATAATCCCAGTTTCCCTCCCAGTCACAACCTGCCCCCTAAGGCATATAAGTTTAGTTAATGTTGTTTATTCCGACAAAACTTTAAAAACTGGCAAACAGAATGTCTATCCTCATTTGATTTATACTTTTTTTAAAATCATACATGTATGCCTAATGGTAGTATTTAGACACATTAAGAGAGGACAAAATTGATTTTAGGTGAAAGACAGGAATGTAGTCAACAAGATGTGGGAGTTAGGGAATATGAGGAGAACTGTAAGGAGATAGGGAATAATATGAGGTACATTTGCATAGGTAAAACTAATAAATATTTTTATGTGAAAATAAGAACTGCTAAGCAGAAAGTAAAATATATAGGGACTATGGTAAATTACATACCTTTAAACAAGATTGTGAATGTCTTAATAACTGTATACTTTCTTCTTTTTTAAAAAATTTTATTAAACCACCGTGAGATAGTTACAAGCTTTCATGTTTGGGTTACAATCTCACAAAAAAATGGATCAAACACCCGTCCCTCCACCAGTGCACATTCCCCACCACCAATATGCCGGGTATACCCCCCCTTTCCCACCCTCTCCCTGCCTCTATGGCAGACAATATTCCCCATACTCTCTCTCTACTTTTGGGCAATAATTGTATACTTTCAAAGGCACAATATGGCAGGTTGTGGAATGAAATAAAAGCCATAAAATATCAGAAGAACTGGTTAAAACTAGGATTAAGATAAAATGAGGAGAGAGAGAACAAAAAGAAATGCCCTGCCACAGTGGCAGGGTGGGGTGGGGGGAGATGGGATTGGGGAGGGTAGGAAGGATGCTGGGTTTACTGGTGGTGGAGAATGGGCACTGGTGAAGGGATGAGTTCTCAAACTTTGTATGGGGGAAACATGAGCACAAAAATTTATAAATCTGTAACTGTACCCTCACGGTGATTCACTAATTAAAAATAAATAAATTAAAAAAAACAAAAAAAAGATAAAATGAGTATTAGGTGGGAAAGTGTAAAGGAAATGTAATAGTGAGGTCAAATATTTCAAAAGAGAATATGTAGAGACTGAAAGATGAAAAAGTCATCATCAAACTTTAGGAGAGGATGTGAAGATGAAGTGACATAAATGACCAGAAAACTAGCAGGTGAAATAACATGAGAGGTGGAGATTGTTGAGGAGTTGACAGAAGAGTATTTGGGTTTTTGTTATTGTTTTGAGACCACTCCCAGTGGTGCTCAGGGTTTACTCGGTTTTATGCTTAGGCCAGGCTCTGAAACTCTTTGGTGCCAAGGAGCAAATTCAAACTGTCACATGCAAGCAAGTGCCTACTCAATACTGCTGTCTCTCCAGCACAGGACAAATATTTCTGAAAAAATATCAGAAATGATTGTGTGGTGAGGGAAAATCAACCTTGGAATTCCAGTAGAGAGCAAAAGAATAATATGCTCTGGGTCATGGATTTATCTGAACCTGGTCCCAGTGTAGTAACAGTATTGTTACAGTAATGTGTATAGATTGTGGGGAGGGGATAGTTTGGTTTGAGGTCTTTTCATTCTTTGGTTGCATCCCCCCTTGAAATGTAAGATCGGGATCTTAAGTGGAGCCACTCCTGGCCCCTAAGTTCCAGGAATCAAATCTATTTTGTCCTTAAGGAATGACAATTCTCATGATGACGACCTTGAATTTGACAAGCTTCAATTCAGACTCCTTCAGTTTGGTGGGGATCCCAGGACTGGAGAAGTTTCACATCTGGATTGGGATTCCTTTCTTCGCTCTCTACCTGATAGCCCTGGCAGGTAACGGTCTCCTTATTTACCTCATCATTGTGGACCACAGTCTCCATGAACCCCTGTTCTTTTTTCTTTCAGTATTGGCCTCCACAGACCTTATATTATGTACCACATGTGTTCCTAAAGCACTCGCTATATTCTGGCTGAAAGCTCACGAAATCACATTTTCTGGTTGCCTCACCCAGCTGTTCTTTCTTCACTTTAGTTTTTTCTTAGACTCTGGAATTTTGTTTGGCATGGCGTTTGATCGTTACATGGCCATTTGTTCACCTTTGAGATACACCAGTATTTTGACACCTAAGTTAATTGTCAAGATCATGGTGGGTATTGTTGGTCGGAGTTTTATTGTCATTTTTCCTATAGTTTTCCTGGTAAAACGTTTGCCTTTTTGCAGGTCGCGAACTATTCTTCATACATACTGTGAGCACATGGGGGTGGCCCGGCTTGCCTGTGGTGATATATCCATCAATATCTGGTATAGTTTTTCTATGCCTCTAGTCAGTCTTTTCTCAGATCTTACATTCATTGGTATTTCCTACACTTTTATCCTTCGTGCTGTTTTTCGCATTTCATCCAGAGACGCCCGTGAGAAAGCCCTCAGCACCTGTGGTTCTCATGTTAGTGTCATGCTCCTATTCTACACACCAGCCGTACTCTCTGCCCTTATTCATCGCTTTGGTCATAACATTTCTCGCCCCTTTCACATCATGTTTGCCAATCTCTATGTGGCAATTCCTCCTGCACTCAATCCCATCATCTATGGTGTTAAAACAAAGCAGATTAGGGACAGGGTCATCCTTTTATTCTTTCCTAAAAGAGTTCTGTAACTCCAGGATGAGAAGATGGAGATTAGGATTATGGGAAATCAAGCTGTTTCAGTAGAGTTTCTTATGTCAATCAGTAGTAGAAAGTCCTACAATAATGGATTATTATTAGTTTCATTTTATTATTATTATTATGAGGTTCTCCAGAACTTCAATTCTGGAGAAATTGATAAACTTAGAAGAAAAGTAAAATAAGAATCATTCAATTCTTAAGAAAACAATAGACATAAGATGAAATAATCCTAAAGAAAAAGTTTTTATTTAAAAATGATTTTTCTATTTAAAAAATCTTTGTTCTTTAAAAAAGTATTTTTTATTCAGAAACTGTGATGATAAGATTAGTCATAGTTTCATCTGTAGCCCTGCAGCACTGTTGTCCAGTTGTTCATTGATTTGCTCGAGTGGGCACCAGTAACGTCTTCATTGTGAGACTTATTGTTATTGTTTTTGGCATGTCGAATATGCCACAGGTATCTTGCCAGGTTCTGCCATGTCAGCAAGATACTCTCCGTAGCTTGCCGGGCTCTCTGAGAGGGGCAGAGGAATCGAACCTGGGTCATCCATGTGCAAGGCAAACGCTTTACGCGCTGTGCTATCGCTCCAGTCTCAGATATAAAATTTTCTTTTATTTATTTTATTATTTTTGGCTTACAAGGCCATTAATAATACATAAATAATTATGTTGATTATCATGGACTAATTCCAACTCCATGCCCATAACCAGAACCAGTGGAAAGAAAATATTTTAATAAAATAAAATACTTAACTCATAAATTTGTTGTAGGGTTAAATTGTTTAGCACGCAGTACAATCATAAATTCACAGCCATCTTTTTGCTAGAAATCCACAAGTCTAGAGTTCTATTTCTATTTCTTTCTGTGTCCCACATAATGAAACCCCTATTTGATATTAATTTCTGACTATCCTACTAAAACTTCAAAACTGACATATATAAAATCTTCTCTGTCTTTCCTCATGGTGAACATATTCTCCTGAATTCTCTCCTCTCTCTCTATCTCTCTTTCTCTCTCTCCCTCTCTCTCCCTCTCTCTCTCTCTCTCTCTCTCTGTCTCTGTCTCTCTGTCTGTCTCTCTTTCACTGTCTTTCAAGTGATACTCAGAAGATTCAAGGACCACTCCCTGTGATGGTTCAATGCTAGAGATGATGGTTCAGTTTGAGCTGGAGGATCAAAAACTCTGGCCCTGTGAACTTTGTGCTATCTCTCCAGCCCTAGTTCTTTATCTTATTAAGTGATATGAGTAGGATTTAACCACTTTTCTCTGTCAAAATCTATTCCAAGTTTATTTACTATTTTTGGTTGTTTACAATTTAATTTACATTGCAGATTATGAATATTTTAATTGATTTATATTTCACATTAAAGTATAATCACCACTTTCTTTGTCATGAAGGTTTTCCTCAGAGGTATCATTTAGAAATCTCATTTAGGATATCATTTGCAGCAATGCCTATAAGGATTAGGTGAAATAGAGTGATTGCTTATGAATATGGAATTTCTTTTGGTCATAATGAAAACGTAGAATTTTATAACTGTGCAACATTACAAAAATACTATGTGCTTAAAACTAAACCAAAAACTAATACATCTGAAAAGAATGATCATCAGTGTGAATAAGCAATCTAATAACTGGAAGAAGATCTTGCAAATCAAGCACCTGGAAGACTTAATATCTAAAGTGAACAAAGTTTAACAGTGAAACGAACAAATAAACGAGCAGGAGATCTGAGTAGTCACTTCTCTGAAACCATGCAAACAAGCAGAGCTGTGAAAAGATTTTCATCTTTTACTATAATGGAATTTAAATTAAAGTTGCAATAACATACCACCTCATACCGATGAGAGTGACTATTATCTGAAAGAAAGAAAGAAGTGCTGTTGAGGATGTAGAGAGAAGCCTCCTATGTAGTATTGGTGGAGAGATAAGTTGGTGCAAGCAACTACAGGGAAAAGTATGGAGAATTGTGAAAAACAGAAGTAAACAGTCATCTAATTTATAAATACTTAGTTGAAGAGTACAAAATGACTTATTTGAAAAGATATGCAATCCTGTGTTTATCACACTATTAATCTTAATTAAAAGTTGTCAATAACCTAAGGGTCTATTTGTGGGTGATTGAATAAAGAAGGCATCTATAAAAAGCGATGAAATTCTACAATTTGTAACCGTATGAACAGACCCAAAGGATATTGTGTTAAGTAACATAAGTCAGATGCAGGGGTGGTGCCTGGGGGTGGTAGTGGGGGAGACACTATCAGACTTTATATGTGGAAGAATTGAAACAAATGAAGAAACAAAAATACTCCCACCAAAAAAAAAAACCTATTACGATATGACGACAAGTTAGAAGTCTAAGAGGGAAGAATGTGGGTGTGGATCAATAAAGTTATAGGAGTTATTTTTGTGTTGAAGAATGGAAATTGGACTTTGGGAAGGATGTCTAGATGCTGATTTATAAAGCTCTGCATTTGAACACTATGGTCATAAGCCAAAGTATGTCAATAAATCTTTTTAGACCATTAACATAGTAAATTTTATGTCATTTATATCTTAATTTATTAAAGTTAACAATTACACAAATATAAGTGATACCAAAGACTCCAGTCTTTGGTATCACTTATATCCTACATATCTGTGAGGCAGGATTTTTCTAGCACAGAGATATCACTATTTCACATCTTTCCTAGAATAAGTCAAAGCCAATTCTCAAGCTCATTCTACTTGCTCATGTGAAGCCTAGTAAAAGGTAAGATTAGTTAGCGGTGGTGCTAGAGACTGCTTACAATGCTTATAAGAGTCAAGTGATTAATTTTCAGGAATTTGGCCAGCAAGCAGATCAGAATCATATCATACTGATAGCATGAAATCAGTAGAGAGAAGTAGTTTTATTACACGAGTCAAAAACTATTATAACTCAGTTTCTCCACTTCCACACTAAGGCCAGTTGTTAAAAAATCAGTAGCAATCCACTGTTTATAATTGCCTTACCCTTATAAACATCAGTGCAGTTCATCCCACATTGAGCTTCAGGTATCATTATTTGACTTCCCAGAAACTCTGTTCTGAATACTGCTGTTGCTATCTCAAGGACTATTATTTCTGAGCTTGGAAGAATTTCTGGGAAGTTAAGGTAAAGGAGTCCATTATTTTACTATTTTAATTGGCCCTTTCAGGCATTTGCACTTATGTGATTGTAGTGCATGTTAGTGCATGTTTGGGAAGGAGAGACAGGGATAGGTTTTGGAATAGCCGCCAACTAAGATTTACAAGGTTGAATAAAAATAAAAGGCTACTAAAACTTGAGGTTTGTACTGAGTCTGTGATAGGTATTACATTTTATTATAAATTTCAATAAAAGTTGATGTTACCAATTTTGTCATGAATGTGCACACAAAAGTATTCTGGATAAGAGACAGAGTTTGAGTTATTTTTAAAAAGCAAATAACCTATTTCCCACATCTGATTCTTACTCCTATGTGCATACAATGTCCTATTTATACACAGTGGAGAAAAGCCAAAAAAATATTGGTTTTTCCCTAAAAGATCAGGAAGACTTGCTTCTGCTGTGTTTCCTTGTGAATAAGTTTCTATGGAGTATGGAAAAATACTTTCTAAAGTAAAAACAAGCTCATTGTCTCAAGTTCTAAAATCCAGATCTGTGTATTTGTCATCCTACAAAGGCGCAACTTCTAGAAAAGAAGGACTTCACTGGCAATGAAAGCAGCTTGAATCAGGAAGGATATCCACAGGCATGGCCGGAAGAATAGGTCCAAGGAGAAGGGGCAGGGTGTCTGGTTATACGCTGAGGGAGATAAAGTGAGGGAACAAATTTTAGTAGATTTTTTCAGTAAACACACCTATTAACATGAGGGAAGACAGCAAGGATGCACAGTTGAGAAGCGTACAGTGAGTATCCTTTGCGTGTGTGAAAAGTAGCAGAGTAACTTCATGGGGTGTGTTTTTTAGTATGGTGCCGAGAAGCAAGGAGTCTGAAAGTTGACAAGGATTCTGTTGTTGCTCTCTCACTGGCTGGGACTATCTACCCAGGGTCCTGGGTCCTTTGAGTGTAGAAGTATTTTTTTTTTTTTTTTGCTTTTTGGGTCACACCTGGAGATGCACAGAGGTCACTCCTGGCTCTGCACTAAGGAATTACCCCTGGCGATGCTCAGGGGACCATATGGGATGCTGGGAATCGAACCCGGGTTGGCTACTGGCAAGGCAAACGTCCTACCCGCTGTGCTATTACTCCAGCCCCTAAAAGTATTCTTAAACTTCTGATTTGGCCCAATCAGAGACAAAAGAATGCACTGGGGCCGATTCTTTCAGAGAGGTTTGTCACACCCTCCATACTACAAGCCTCAGACACTACTTTATTCTAGCTTCACCTAACTCAGATTTAGCCTTTACAATTTTAAGAGTGAGGGGAAAGAGAAGTTGCAAAGCACTGACATATTCAAAACTAGAGGATTGTACAGCAGGTGGGGGAACCAAGCCAGTCCAGGTTTGATCCCCAGCACCCCAGTAGCCCAGACAGGAGTTATCCTGAGCTCAGACCTAGGAGAAAGCCATGAGCATCCAATATGGTCCCTCTATTACCACCAGGAGCAGTAATTCCTCAGTACAGAGCCGGGAGTAACCCTTGAGCATCGCCGGGTGTGACATGAATAGGAAAATATATTAAAAATGAGGATTATATTCAGTAAATAATGAAATTTATTTTCTCCATACTATACTTTCATTAAGGAATTTCAGCAAGCAACCAAGACAGAGAAAGTTTTATGGTTATAGAGAAAAATAAAATTCTTTGACTATTTCCATAAAGCCTTCTGAAGAATTGCAAGTGCACTGTCTGAATTATGGGCAATGCAAATGAAATGTATTAATAATGTTGATTATTACCTTTATTCAGGGTGCACCTTTGATAGAGACAGGCCATGGGAGGATACTTCATTGTAGCTAGATGAAAGTGTAGTGACCGGAAAAGAAAGGAGGAAAGAAAAAGAAGGACTTTTCTGTAAGGATCCATGGAAGGAATTCTTGCTTTTTTCAATTTTTAACCTCTGACTATAAGGAGGATGACTAGGAAACATGGCATTCTAAGACAATGACACATTTGTATTGATTTTTCTCATTTATAAAGTGCTCTAGTATCCAATTTTCACTGGATTCTCATACAACAATCCTGTGAGATAAAATGTTTTAAAAGTGTGAATTAGGATTTCCCTGCCCGGATGAGGGTTGCACTGGACACCCAAAATGCAAGACAGTTTATCTATCCACATGTCTTAACGATCTTGTTCCTTTTCCCCCGCAAATGTCTAGTTACGGAAATATTCATCTTTTTGTTTCTGTAGAGTGTTCTATTTTGATCTTCAGGTATTTGCATGTGCATGAAAAGGCTGTTAGTATCTTCTTTTGTGAATAAGGGGGCCGGGATGAGGCAGCTCCACCTTTTTGTCATATGTATACAATTTTGTCATAAGCTTGTTTTAATTTGTGGTAAAGAACCTGTTGAATACATGTTGAGATCTACAACTGGAATAGTAGATGGAAAGGTGGTTTTAAAAATAAATTTAAAAATAAAAGTCATTTAAAAATAAGTTTTAAAATAAATTTCACTTTAGCACAAAATAGAGAACTATTATTAAATACTGAAGTACCTTATGCATATTTACAATAGTTTTTATACCTAGAAGATACTGATTTTCACTCAATTATCTATTTCTGAAATGAGCCATACAATTTGGAGTAAATAGAATTTACTCTATTTAGTAAAAAAATATATATAACTATATGCAGGGTAATCAGAACTTATGTTAAATGACAACACCTCTTTCCTACGAGAATATTTTTTTCCTCTCACTATAAGAAACCACAAAATCCAATTATCCTCAGCAACATTTCCCTTTTGAAGAAAGCACAAGGGTCACACGTTCACGGATCTGTTTGGTCATTACTCCATAGATAATTGGGTTCATCAGGGGAGGAACAAGAACAAAAAGGTTGGCTAGGAGGATGTGGACATGTTTGGGAATTTTTCGGCCAAAGTGCTAAACAAGGACAGTAAAAGTCGCAGGAAGGTAGAACATGAGGATAACACAGACATGGAAGCCACAGGTGCTGAGTGCTTTCATCCGAGCTTCATGGGATGGCATTCTGAAGACTGCTCTCAAAATGAGCACATAGGAGATGACTATTGTCATCATATCTATTATAAAACAGAGAAAGGGCACAGAGATTCCATACCAAATATTGATGGTGATATCATTACAAGCCAGTTTTGCCAACCCTATATGTTCACAGAATGTATGGGCAATGATATTTGTCCTGCAGAAGGGTAGACGCAGTACAAAGAAGACAATGGGGAAAATAGTTGCAAAACCTCTGAACACAAGAAAAGTTCCTATTTTGCCAGTGACACCAAGACTAAGAATGGTGGTATATCTCAATGGGTAGCAAATGGCCACAAAGCGGTCAAAAGCCATGGCTAAGAGAATGCCTGATTCCACCATGAAGGCAGAATGCATAAAGAAGAGTTGGGTCACACAACTCCAAAGGAAATGTCTACATCATCAAACCAGAATATACTGAGGGCTTTGGGTACTGTGGATGTAGAGAGTACCAGATCCCAAAAAGCCAGCATGGAGAGGAAGAGATACATAGGTTCATGAAGACTGCGCTCCACGGCCACCACACAGATCAGCATGCCATTTCCTGACACAGCCACCAAGTACGTCAGCATGAAGGGAATGGAGATCCACAGGTGCAGCTCCTTCAGGCCAGGTATGCCAGTGAGGATAAACATATCATAATTGACAGTGGCATTGTTGAGAGTTGTCATTCCTGAATGGTTTTATGCAACACTCTTCACTTATCTGCAGGGAAAAAAAGAAGTAAAGAGCTAGCCCTTCAAATATTTATTAGCTCAGTAGCAAGGATTTATTAGCCCCAGTGGATTTTTGCATCTGTAATGTAAAAATCTGAGTTACTGAGCTCCTAGGAAGTTGACTATGGACATGTCTGCGTATAGAGTTCTGCTTTAGAGAAAGATTCAATCCTTCAAAGAATCAAATGATTCTTTTTTTGGGGAATTCTCAAGCATTGCTCAGGAGACTTGAAATCCCCTTCTGGGGATTCTCAGCTGACTAGGCTGTTGGGTCAATCTGAGGTCCTGGTGCGAAGTACTGAGGATGTCACACCTGTCATGTTGGAGAATGCTCCAGCTCTGTGCTGGCATTGCTCCAGATGGTGCTCAGGGAACAATGTGTTGCCAGGAACTGAACCTGGACTGGTTTCCTGCTTGCATGCTTGCATCCTCTTGAGCTATCTCTCTGGCCCTCAAATGTTAAAACCTGCAATTATGAATTGTTGTCTGACTCAGCAGTTTAAGACAGAAAATAAAATTCTGAATCCTTATAAATATACAAATTTACTATAAACAATTTTATTTTATAGCACTAATAAGTAATCTTGTTACCTACTATGCACACTTATAAACAAATGCTCTATGGCGCCCAAAATATCTATTGATACATACTATGTGTGTGTGTGTATGTGTGTGTGTGTGTGTGTGTGTGTGTGTGTGTGTGTGTGTGTAGAAGGGAAGAGTTTAAAGCTTATAAGAAAGGAATACTGCATATTGGGTTCTAATATATGTAATCCTTGGTAGCAAAAGAAGTCTTTTCTGTTTGTCTAGTAAATTATTATTTATTAAGTGCAGATGCATTTTTTTTAGTTTCTATAGTGGCATATTTTATTAAATTTTGTTGAGGCATCATGACATAGCAGGTAAACTGCTCTTTTCTTTTTCTTTTTTTTTTTTTGCTTTTTGGGTCACACCCCGTGAAGCACAGGGGTGACTCCTGGCTCATGCATTCAGGAATTAACTCCTGGTGGTAGTCAGGGGACCTTATGGGATGCTGGGAATTGAACCCAGGTCGGCCCATGCAAGGCTAGTGCCCTACCTGCTGTGCTATCACTCCAGCCCCTAAACTGCTCTTTTAAAATTGTGACACGAGTTAGATACATGACAAGTGCTTTTTATGACATTTAGAATGAATTCGTACATTAAAGGTTACCAGATTACTGAAAAACATTGTTTGTATGTTATATTTTTATGACTACATCCTAAATTAATACTTTAAATTAACATCTATTATCCCATTGCTCATTGATTTGTTCGAGTGGGCACCAGTAACGTCTCTCATTGAGAGACTTATTGTTACTGTTTTTGGCATATCCAATACGCACGGGAAGCTTGCCAGGCTCTGCCGTGTGGGCTGCATACTCTTGGTAGCTTGCTGGGCTCTCCGAGAGGGGTGGAGGAATAGAACTCAGGTTGGCCGCATGAAAGGCTAACACCCAACCGCTGTGCTCATCAGAAATAATTAGTTTAAACAAGTTAAAAATACAGATAAAATTGTGCTTCCAAATGTGTAAATTAATGTTTCTGTTTTAAAAGATGAAAATTGTAAAAAATAAATACAAATGGAAATTATAGACAAAATTGGAAACTGCAACAAGCAAGTTTTTATTAAATGTAACTTAAGGTAGATTTGATAAATTCCTTTTTGGTTTTAATTCCTTAAACTTTTGTGTGTATGTGTACAGGGAAGAGTTTGAATAAAATTTGTCAAAGCTTCTATACCTTAGAGACTAAAGATAAATTTCTATAAATCACTTCTTACAGAGATTTTATGAAATCCTTGACTTCATGTAAAATGGATTTCATCTCTGGAAAGGGACTATGTAAAGGACATATAGATCCATAAAATTAGACACTTTACAGAAAATTGGAAAAATATTTCTAATCCTTCCATCATAATAAGTAACTTTGAAAATTTTAAAAAGTAGTCATAAAGGGCATTGAGACAAATATAGGCAAAATGCTCTAGGATTTACCTCAAAGGAATTTTCAATGACACAATTTTTTTGTAAAGACAATAAAAATAAAAAATGGGACTGCTTCAAATTTAAAAGCTTCTGTATGACTAAAGTATTGGTGTCTAAAATGAAAAGCTACCCATATGAATAGGAGAAAATACTTGCACACAATATACAAAATAAAAGGTTAACATCCAACATATATAAAGCATTCATAAAGATCAACAATAGTAAATCCAATAGCTTCGTAAAATATCAGAAGATAAAATTAACAAAAAATTCCCTGAAGAATACACATGGATGATCAGTAGGCATATAAAAGTGGTGTCCAACATCACTAATATCAAGAAAATTAAGACAATGAGATTTCATCTTACACATATCAGAAAGACTAGAAACATTCTGTGTTGGTGGGAATGCAATGAAAAATGAACTTATGAGAACTGTTGGTGGAAATGTTGTCTGGTTCATCCCCAGTGGAAAATATTATGGATAGTTCTAAAAAATGGAGCTCTCATATGAACGACCAGTTCCATTTTTCCACTTTTTTGTATTTATAAGGACAGTGACAAATAATGGACATTATCTCTAATTTGTGGTATATAGAATAATAAAACAAAAAATAGACTTCATCATGGCACTCAAATCCTTAGCTCAAGATTACAGAAGCTGGGGTTGAGCAATAGTACAGTGGGCAGGGCGTTTGCCTTGCACGCGGCCAACCCGGGTTCGATTCCCAGCATCCCATATGGTTCCCTGAGCACTGCCAGGAGTGATTCCTGAGAGTAGAGCCAGGAGTCAGCCCTGAGCATTGTTGGGTGTGACCCAAACCCCCCCAAAAAAAATAATTACAGAAGCAAAAATGTCAGGGAATTAGAGAAATTGAGAGGGGAGCAAGAGGCAGTCTAGAAGTAGCAGATGGGCAAGGAGGGTCAGAGACCTTGGGCTTGTCTGTGGTACAGAAGTGAAGTATCTGTTTATCTATGTATCTAAACCAGTAGAGCCAACACTTCTATAAGGTGGGATCTAAACTACAACCATTCAATTTTAAAATGTGCCTGAGGTTGGAAGAAAACTAGGGTCTTTGGTGGAAGCATATAGACACTGGTGATGGGACTGAAGCTGGAGCATTATATTCCTGAAATTTTATTGTCAAATTTGTAAATCACAGTATTGACTTCGGCACTGTGATAAAGTCCATTTTTATTTTATTTTATTTTATTTATTTATTTATTTTTTTGCTTTTTGGGTCACACCCGGCGATGCACAGGGGTTACTCCTGGCTCTTCACTCAGGAATTACCCCTGGCGGTGCTCAGGGGACCATATGGGATGCTGGGATTAGAACCCGGGTCGGCTGCGTGCAAGGCAAACGCCCTACCCGCTGTGCTATCGCTCCAGCCCCTAAAGTCCATTTTTAATTAATTAAGACAAATATTGTTTATTTTATGTAGAATACATAATGTTTGCTTAATTACTTTTACTTGCAGGTTTATCATTTTTTGTTAATGGAAGAAAGTTAAAAAAAAAGCTTATACTTTGTATTGGGGAGTTAGCACAGGGGTTAGGGTGCACAGAGACTCCATCTCCAATACCGCATAGCCTCCCATGAGATGTGTGGCCCCGAAAACCACAAGCACTCCTTACTATGGTGGATCGGGTAGTCCCCGGCGCCACAGGGCCTGAGCAACGCTGCATCACTGTGTCCTAATAATGAACCTTTGTCTGGGTACTGAGTATTACCAGGAGTGGCCCCTGGTCTCCTATGCACCTCTTAGGAGGCCAAAAATA
Source organism: Sorex araneus (assembly GCF_027595985.1). Classification (NCBI taxonomy): domain Eukaryota; kingdom Metazoa; phylum Chordata; class Mammalia; order Eulipotyphla; family Soricidae; genus Sorex; species Sorex araneus. Next base: position 105,432,630 of record NC_073307.1, on the reverse strand, counting down.
AGGCTGTGCTTGATGTCATTGTTGAACAAGAGCAACCTTGTTGTTCATATGTATATATGATCTATTGTAATACTTTACAACATGTATATTGTTTGAAGTTATCTTCCTAGGCTATCAGGTAGATAAAACACAGTGTAATTCAATAGTACATCATATTGACAGTGAATTCATATTGTCTTGGTATTTTGTTTTAGGGCTGGAGCGATAAAACAGGGGTAGGGCGTTTGCCTTTCATGAGGCTGACCCATGTTTGATTCCTTCGTCCCTCTCGGAGAGCCCAGCAAGCTACCAAGAGTATCTCACCTGCACGGCAGAGTCTGGCAAACTACCTGTGCATATTGGATATGCCAAATTTTATAAATCTCACAATGAGAGACGTTACTGGTGCTCCCTCGAACAAATCAATGAGCAACGGGATGACAGTGATAGTGATAGTGATTTCATTTTAATAGATCTGTTAATATCTATTTTTAATTTTTCTTTTGTTAAATATGTGGCAAAAATTTCATGCAATTTGTTTTGTTATTGCAGATGTTAGCTGTCATTAGACGTTAATTCTTTAATAATATACATATGAATTTATTTGGAGAGAGCACAACTAGTGGTACTGAGAGCTTACTCCTGGCTCAACTCTCAGAGATCATTTCTGATGTACTTGGGATACTATATGTGGTACTAGGTTTGAGCTCAGAATGGCCATGGGAACACAAGTTTTACCTGCTTTGCTCTTTCTCTGGATCAAAAGTTACTTAATTATTATCTTTTTTCTAAAGAATTTACTTAATATTGCTTCTCATCTATAGTAATATAATGGTTGGGCGAGACATGTTCATAAGGCATTTGGAATTGTCCTTCAACTTTTCTTTTTCATTTATTTATTTATTTATTTATTTATTTATTTATTTTGTCCTTTGACTTTTCAATATAAGCCAGAAAGTTTGGTATTTGTACAATCACTTGAAATGTCCTTTGATGCCATGCATTGGTATAACAAAAGTAGAAAGTTATACTTACTAAAGAAAAGAGGCTAATGGAAATAAATATATGTAATATAAAATAAATCTATGTATATGTAGAAAGCCATCTTTCATAGTAAAATTTCTCCTTAATATTATTGAAAATTAAACAGTAGATTTTACTCTGTGTGAAGATCAGTTTGTTGGCCTAATTAATAACAACTCAAATGTGGTCCGTCAAGCTTTTTAATTTATTTTTTTTATTATTTTTTTCTGTCAAGCTTTTTATTTTTATTTATTTTTATTTTTTTATTTTTTAAGTTTTATTGAATCACCATGTGGATGGTTACATAGTTCTCAGGATTATGCCAGTTATACAATACTCAAACACCCTTCCCTTCACCAGTGCCCATATTCCATCACCAATCACCCCAGTATACCTCCCGCCCCCTCCCACCCCCCCAGTCTCCGCCCTTGTAAGTGATAAGTTTCACTTCGTTTACGCTTTATCTTGATTACATTCCATGTTTCAACACATAACTCACTATTGTTGCTGGGGTTTCCCCCCAAAAGGAAAAAGACAGTCCTATTGCCAAGGAAGCATTTGATAGTTCTCCATTGCTGAGAATGTAGAGATACTAAGTCCGGCTGTTTGTTGCATAACTTTTCTTTTTTCCCCCCTCGTCCCGTGCCACCGAGTTCACGCCTGTTTAGTAATTGCCACACTGCCTGACAAAGGGGAAAAAAATGAAAAAGATGGTTATTTCCCGTCATCAGCCGGCGTGGGGCTCTGGCTTAGTTGGTAGTCTAGTAGAATGTCTGCAAGCAGTTTCTTGAACCAAAAGTAGTGCGCTGGTATCGGCCCCGGCTTCAGATTCCACCAGCGTCCCGCTGTTCCATGTACATTATTTTTTTCCTTATATCCCATTCCCACGCCACCAGGTCTGTGTTTACTTAATGGACATCATACTATGGTTAACGCCATGCAGCTTTTCTTCCCGAGAAAGAAGGATATTTCTTCTCAGCCGGCGTGGGGATATGACTTAGTTCAGTCTATAGAGATGGCTACCACTTTGATTGACTTCAATATTTGAGCAAAAGACTTACTATTCTTGTTAGGATTTACCCCCAAAGTCCGACCCGTTAAAAAGGAACCATTACATATTGCTGATGCTTAGATGACATTAGGTCGAGTGGCAGTGGCTGCGCGGTTTTGGGTTTCTGTATAAAGTCCAGGGAAAGTACAGCCAGAAATAACATCACTACAAACTTTTACCCTTTTATGGTGGTCATAAGATGGAGAAACCTAGAGAGAGCTGGCTCGGTGTCTCCATTTTGTGCTCAGAAAGCGGTGGAACCTGTGCTGTGCTCAGGAGGAAGGGGTTGAGAGGAGAGGTTAAAAAAATTGGGGAATGCCCGGCTTCCACTGTCGAAGCCCGGCGTAGGGTCTCTGTTCCCATGCTGGAATTATTTCAGTGGGCTTCTGGAGTCCAAGAGCGCTCTTTTGAGCTCTTCTATCATGCACGATCGGCAGCCGCGCCAAAAGGGCCTGTCAAGCTTTTTATTTTTTATTTTTTTTGCTTTTTGGGTCACACCCAGCGATGCTCAGGGGTTACTCCTGGCTTTGCACTCAGGAATTACTCCTGGCAGTGCTTGGGGGACCATATGGGATGCCGGGGATCTAACCCAGGTCGGCCGCGTGCAAGGCCAACGCCCTACCCGCTGTGCTATCGCTCCGGCCCCCCGTCAAGCTTTTTAAATGAAGACACTGTGTTCAAGACCCTGGCTGTCATAGATAGGCAACCAAGAAGTCAAAGCAAGATCTAGATGCTCACAGAGGATACATTTGAGAGAGACCTGAAAAACCCCTAACTTGAACACAAATAAAGACTTCCTTTCCTCAGACCACTCCTGTGTAGACATATCTTATCTATCTATCTATCTATCTATCTATCTATCTATCTATCTATCTATCTATCTATCTATCTATCTATCTATCTATCTATATCTCTATCTAATTTTTTTTGGTGTGGAGAACCTCCAAGCTATGCTTAGGATGTCATTCTTGGTTTTTTTTTAGCCAACTGAGCAGATAGTTCAATGCATAACCCTCAGCAGCTCTGGGCTGCCAAGGAAATGATGATTGGGAGGCCACATGGTGATGGATATTGAACTGAGGTCAGCCACATGCACACAGCTGAATCATTGTATTATCTCACTGGTTCATAAAATCTGGAATCTTATCTTGGTTAGTTAAAAGACACTTTTAAAATAGACTGTTTAAAGTCTGTCTTGTTCTGGCACTCTGAAAAGCTGGAATATTCATTCCACTATTTTGGTCAGTAGGAAATAGAATGAAATAATCACTACTGCACAATATCACCAGGACAGGTTTGTTGTAGGTACAGGAATGGACATGATTCCTGAGAAAGAACACTAGAAAGCTGGATCTAGAGGTAGGCGGAACTTGCTACAGTGGTCACAGGGAGAAGGAAAATGTGAAGAAGAGTAGTCAGGAAAATGAACTCTAGAAAAAAAATTACTTACCTCGTGCAGTCACAGAATTGGGTAATTGCGATTGAGATGGGTACTGTCACTGCTGTATATCTCTATGTACAAGGACCCTGAAAATGTTCCACGTATCAACTGGCTCAGTCACCTGCATGCATTCCCTCAACCACAGAAGGGAAAATTCCCACTGCACAAAGACACAATGAGCCCAGGATTCATTTATTACTCCTAGAAAGTCCCCAGTGAGTGAGTGACCTCTGGGACTTGGTTCTTGGACTTACATCCAGCTTAACTGCAGACAGGGACTCAAAAAAAAAAAAAAGAAAGAAAAACAAAACAAAAAACCAAAATCAAATCCACTCAATACCGTTGTTGCTTCACTACCCTGGATCAGATTGTTTCCACAGAGATACCTAGGTATCAAAATTTAACAAAATCTCTAAAACTATAAGCATAAGTGCCTCTTTAAATTTGCATTCTAGAGACACAATAGCCTCATCCTACAGTCAACTATGAACTATGCCATGGAGGGAAACTTAGTTTTTCCCCTGAGTTTTTTGCGAGCATGTAACTATCAGCATTTCTTTTGCACTATTGTGGAAGTCCTTAAACTATTTCTCCCGTTTAAGTTTTATTCCAAATACTTTTAATGTTATCAATCACTGTCTCACTGTCATCCCTTTGTTCATCAATTTACTCAAGTGGGCACTAGTAACATCTCTATTCCTCCCAACCCTGAGATTTAACATCTCTATTCCTCTGAGCCTCTCCTTACTTGTCTTTCCCAACGATTGGAGCCTCTTTCAGAATCAGGGGAATGAGACCTATTGTTACTATTTTTGGCATATCGAGTAAGCCATGGGTAGCTTGCCAGGCTCTGCCTGTGCAAGCGGGATACTCTTGGTAGCTTTCCAGGCTCTCTGAGAGGTATGTGTGTGTGTGTGTGTGTGTGTGTGTGTGTGTGTGTGTGTGTGTACATATATATACTCTCTATGATTTGTTGCCTTCCATCAAATATGGCCTGGTAATTGTGGAAAATCAGTAGAAAGTCTCCTATAATGTGTCGCATGGTTGCTTTTCGACTACTAGTATTTATAATTACATTACTATTAGTATTAATACTATTGTTAATACTTAAACTATTTCTCCTTCTTAAGCTTTATCCCAAATCTTTTTTCCAGAGAATGAATGATAGCTAAAATACACTTTTCAAATGTGTTGATTTTATTCGGTCACACTTGGGAGTAAAACTTTTCATCATCTCCTTCATGTTTTAGGCTTCAGAAGAAGAACCACCAACAGGTAATGCACAGGTCTCCAAACTTTCTAATCTCATCTGTCCAACTTCTCAGCCACATTCACAGTTCTGCTCATAACAAGGTACAGATAATTTTTCTGCTCTCACTGTTTCCATATACTATTCACATTTGAGATATATTCCTCTATGTAGCACATTTCTATTTTCATGGTTTGATCCCAATTCTTTTTTTTTCCTTCAAACTACAGCTACACTTTAAATTTCTGACCTTTAAATCTTACTAGCACCCTCCTTGGCTCATAAGTCCTTGTGGTTTTTAGCTCACAAGTCCTGGAGATTTTAAGGTGTCATGTGTTTCTCCCAGTGATCTATCATCTCTTTGAAAACACTTAAAATTGCCTCAGCCATATCTGTATCTATAACATATGTTCTACATTAATTCGAAGAAATAAAATAAGTACCATTCATGTGATATCCAAAAAATGGTCAAATGGCACTATCTATATGTCACATCATAAGCAATCTTAAGAATTTATGAGACACATTCAACAGAGAGGCAGCCAGGCATTCTGGTGAGCAACGCAGCCGGAGAATTCTCCAGACCCGAATCGGGGCCAGCAACACTGGGGATCCGGACGGAGGAGGTGCAGCCACCACACCTTCTCCAGATGGAGCCCTGGTGACCCTGAGCAGCAACTAACACGGCTCCGGGATGCGGGACTAATGCGGCCGCGAGATCTTTTCTAAAAACTGAAAACATACAATCTTTTAATGGAAAACTAATTATCAAATGCTTCCTTAGTAAGGTTGTCTTTTTTGGGGGGAAACTCCCACAACAATAGTGAGTTTTGTGTTGAAATATGGAATGTAATCAAGGTAAAGAGAAAATGAAGTGAAATTCATCAGTTATACAGTTGGGGGTGGGGGGCGGGGGCGGGGGGTATACAGGGGATTTTGGTGGTGGAATATGGGCACTGGTGAAGGGATGGGTGTTTGAATATTGTATAACTGAGACATAAACCTGAGAACTTTGTAACTTTCCACATAGTGACAAAATAAAAATAAAAAAAAAGAATTTATGAGAATGATAAAATCTCCACATACATATGAGAAATTTGCATCTTGAAGATTCAATATATATTACTATTTCATTAAAAGGGGGATATTGGTGTTAGTAAATTTAGCCAGAAATAATTTTTTTTATGTATTTATCAAATTAACTGAATTGCCATGAGATATACAGTTACAAAATTGTTCATGTTTGGGTTTCAGTAACACAATGTTTAACACGCATCCCTTCAGTAGTGTGCATTTCCTACCACCAAAGTTCCCAGTTTTCCTCTGTCACTGTCCCTCCCCAGCCTGCCTCTGTGGCAGACACTTTTCTTCTTTTTCTCTCACTATTTCCTTTTGGACATTACAGTTTGCAATACAGGCACTGAAAGGTTTTCATGTTGATCGCTTTACTGACTTTGAGCACTCAATGCCTCTCCAGAGTGATCATTTCCAGAGATCACCCTCACAGTGGACTCCTCTAGCCTAACGACCCTCCCCCTCTATCATTTGAATTGGCATTTCTCAAGAAATTTGAAACTGAGTTTCCATATAACCTGGCAATACCATTTCTGGGAATATATACTAGGGACCCAAAAACATATTACAGAAATGCTATCTGTACTTGTCTGTTCATTGCAGCACTATTCACAGTAGCCAGAATCTGGAAAGAACCCAAGTGCCTGAGAGTATATGACTAGATAAAGAATCTATGGTATATCCACATGATGGAATATTACACAGCTACCAGGAAAAAATAAAGTCATGAAATTTGCTTATAAATGATGGACCTGGAGTATATCATGCTGAATGAAATGAGTCAGGAAAGGAACAAACCCAGAATGATTGCACTCAGTTTTGGGATATAAAAAACATAGCATCAAACTAATATCCAAGGACAGTGGAAGCTAGGGTGAGGAAGAAATAATTAGAAATAATTGGTTAGAAATAATAAGAAATATTATGATTATTAAAATTAGAAATGAAATGGTTAGAAATAATTCTTTGGCCTCAACCTTCCACGGGCTGGAGCAATAGCACAGCGGGTAGGGAGTTTGCCTTGCACGCGGCCAACCTGGGTTCGATTCCTCCACCCCTCCCGTAGAGCCAGGCAAGCTACCGAGAGTATTTTGTCCGCACTGCAGAGCCTGGAAAGCTACCCAAGGCATATCTGATATGCCAAAACCAGTAACAGCAAGTCTCACAATGGAGATGTTACTGGTGCCCGCTTGAGAAAATCGATGAGCAACAGGATGACAGTGACAGTGACAGCCTTCACAATCCTTAGTATCCTGTAGAGTGTCGTTTTATATGGTAGTTGGATGAATGCTAAAATGTATAGCAAAGTAGAATCTAAAATAAGATTCTATTACCCATACGTTTTCATACTTCTACTCACTACTTATTTATAAGATTCTTAAATATGAAGTTTATTTATATTTACTTATTTAAAAATCAAAATTTTTTTCTGAGGGGCTCATATTTACATTGTATCTGTCTTGCCTAAGGAAATTTGCACATTTTTCTGTGTCTGATGCTCAGGACTCAGACTATTTAATTAGACACTTTTTAAAATTGAATCACTGGACATACAGTTACAAAGCTTTCATGTTTGAATTTCAGTCATACAATGAACAAACACCCATCCCTCCACCAGTGCACATTCTCTACCACCAGTGTCCCTAGTATACCCCTCCTTTCCAGCCCTCCCCGTGCCTCTGTGGCAGACAATTTCCCCCATACTCCTAATCAGACATTTCTAAACCAAACAACTGAAAAACTCTGGACAAATTTTATATGCCCTATTTTTCCCTTTTGTATTATGGGACCTCATTCAGAGGGAGATAGAAACGAAGCTGATCATGTTTCCAAAGGGTTTAGCTCTGTATTTGACATAGAATCAGAATTCAATGCATATAATATATTGTAGTTCTCCTGCAACTACCTGGATCAAGGAAACAGGATCATTCTTCTAGTCAGAGACAATGGATGCTCAGAACTTACTCACTGAGCATGGCCAAGACATAGTCATCCACACAGGTGGCCATAGACTTGTTGTTGTCATATGACAAAGTTTATTAGGAGAGCAATGGTTATATTGAGGCAGAAAAAAATGCATTACATGTGGATTATGAGACAAGAAAAGGAAGAATTATATGGTTACATGGTTGAGAGTGTTAGGAGGTGTCAAGGGATTTATACGATGTAATACAGAGGTGGAACAATAAACAATAAAGAGACACTACAAGTGTTGACTTTCCCTATCTCAAACCCCAGCCGCAGGAAAAAGCAAGAAAAATGAGCCTTGCTAATCACTGGGGAATGTTCTTTTCCCTGGCAGCAGCTCGCCTCCATTACAGCCAGGTCTTGGGGACTTTCCCTGCACAAGCCTTGTAGTTTATAGCTGGTCAGGGAACTGTGCCAGGAAGAACTCCAACAATATACTTTATTATTATTATTTTTTTCTTTTTGGGTCACACCTGGCCATGAACAGGGGTTACTCCTGGCTCTCTACTCAGGAATTACTCCTGGAGGTGCTCAGGGGATAATATGGGATGCTGGGAATCCAACCTTGGTCGGCCAGTGCAAGGCAAATGCCCTACCTGCTGTGCTATCGCTCCAGCTTCTATACTTTATTCATTTTTAGTTTAGAGTAAACATCTTTCAAATATCTTTTACAAAAAGTATTTTCCATCCTTTCCCAAACTAATTAACTGCCTTTATCATTGGCATTTCTTTCTCCATGATTAGTTTACACAGAAATCTACTAATTTTTAAAATAATTAGTATTTTTTTTGAAATAAGGTGGTAATTTTTATAATAATGCTTCCAGTAACACCTTAGAAGATTGGGTGTATGGAGACACTGTATAGTATTTGTCAATTTTGCCAAAGAGATATTAGAGGGATTAAGGCACCATGCTGAGTTCCTGGTATCTAGCACAGGATCTTGCTTCTCATATGTGCTCAATATGTATGTTCTGTTTAATGTTTGAATATGTGATTGCAAGAATTAGTGATAGATATACTGCTTGCCTATCCATGCAGTTTCATTTCCTATCACTTGATTAAGTGTATCTGGGCCTCCTACGTAGTTCACCTTTCTCTGCACATCTTATCTACTTACAGTTCTAAGTGTTAGCATATAATTTTCTTGGACACAAATGTTTACTCAATGTCTTCTGTTAAGAGTGAACAAATGTTTACAGTATATTTTCTTTATATGCTATTTGAATTATTTTTAATGTCCTCTGAATTAGTAATATTCAAGATTGAAGACAATCTATTCAATTTAATGTATTGTTCAATATCTTTTTAAAATTTTTTATCGAATCACCATGATATAGATCATTACAAAGCTGTTTCATGATTGAATTTCAGTCATACAATGTTCCAACATCCATCCTTCTACAAGTGTATAATGTCCCCAGTTTTCCTCCTGTCCTACCAAACCTGCCTCCATGGCAGGTACCCTACTTCTCTCTCTCTCTCTCTCTCTCTCTCTCTCTCTCTCTCTCTCTCTGTCTCTCTTTCTCTCTCTCTCTCTTATAGGCACTAAAGTGTGTAGGATAACATTGTGTTTGTCCTTTCAGCCTTTTGGCAGGGAACTTAGTTTACATTAAAGCAAAGTCTTTTCTGTATGGACACAGGAAGACAGTTAATATTAAGTTGGGAGTTGATTAACTCCAATAATATTTACTCCTGGGCATCTGCTTTCTCAACTCAGTTGCCCTTAGTTCCTAGCACCCCAAAAGCAGGGTCCCGACGAGGAACAGAATGGACCCAGGGCAGGCTGTGAGCTACCTTGGCATGGCCAAGCCAAAGCACCACAATACTCAACTATAAGTTGAGAACATGGTCATAGACAAATGCTGTCATGGTCCAAAAGTAATGACAAGCTTAGGACCCTGCTGGAGTTAGGAAGACTAACCTGACTTGAGGACTGTGGTCTAGAAATATATCTAGAATATTCTGAGATGTCCTCAGAAAGAACCAAATTTTAAGTTTGATGCATCTCTTACTGTGCTCATACAGAATGACATTGCTAGAAATATTTGAAGTAGATTTACTACAGCTATTTAAGTTGATTACTAGCTGAGCAAGGAAGAAAGGGACACACCCTGACACACCCTTGTTTGGACCCCACCCTTGAGAAGATCTCCTACTAATCTGGAGTAATCTCTTTAGTTGAGATTTTTGTTAATCTCCTGGAGGAGTGGTCTTACCCTGTAAAAAACTAAAGAACACGGAGGGGCGCGAGCACTCGCGGGCTCTCCGGGCGGCTCTGTCTCACCGCCCGCGTCCGTCCGGTGCCCCAGAACCGCTGTGTGTGTTGTCGGTCGAGGGCAGGCGACGGAAGGAAGAAGGAAGAAGGCCAAACTGGTTGCTCGATCCGTTTATTTCATTCTCTCCCTCCGCTTCTCTCCCGCTCTCCTGGATCTCTCCCCATGGATCTGGCCCATGGATCTGGCCCCCCAACCCACTCTTACAGCCTAGTTAAATCTCCCCAGCATCAGGGGTTGGGGCGCACACATAGGTGTGGTCACCATCAATAGGGTAAGGTACTTTCCCTTAGGGGATGCTTCTCCTAGGACTTAATTCTCTTTCAGCAGGAGGATCCACCCAAGGGCGGAGTCCCATGAATGTGTTTCTCTTCTCCTCAGCCAGCAAATATATAAGAATTCATAATATTAATATTATTTTGTATGGACACAATAAGAGATGCATTAAAGTTTATAGAATTGCTCTCCTGGGGCCATCTCAATCTCAGACTACAGTGCTCAGGCCAGATCAGTCTTTCCTATCCCTGGCAGGGTCCCAGTCTCATAATTACTATTGGATCATGACAGTATTTGTCTATGATCAAGCTCTTAACTTATAGTTAAGAATTAGGCACTTTGGCCAGGCCCATCTCGATGCCAGGGTAGCACATAACTTACCGCTTGCCCTGGATCCTTCCCGTCCCACGTCGGGGACCCTACTTTGGGGTGCTAGGAACTGAGGGCAACTGAGGCTTAAGTGGAGAAAGCAGATAACCGGGAGGGAATATTTGAGGCCAATTAATTCCCAAGTTATAAAAACATAATATTGTCTTCTTGTGTCTATACAAAACAGACTTAGCTTTAAAGTAAATTATTCAAAAGGCACAAGAAGAGGAGAAAGGCAATATTAATTTATATAATATAAATTCTGTATCCTAGGAAGGTCTGACTTTGCAAATTAGCAGTCAGATTAAGGGAAAGCCGCGGATTAACTGTTTTGGGGAAGAGAACATGGAGAAGTGATTATAGCTAAACAAAGGGATGGGAGAGATTGGGAACACCTTGATGGGTGTGACTGGGGTAAGCCTAAACTCTGGGTAAAACCGGGACAAGCTACTTGTGGCAAGGAGGGAAAGGGCAAAGTAATGTCATCCTACATTACCCCTCTTTGTTGATTTGTTAATGTCAACCCACTTCTGTGTCACCGCCCTATGTGATTGCTATATAAACTAAGACTGTGGGGGAAGAGACAGAGACAGCAGAGACAGAAGAGGAGACAACACAGACAGAAGAAGACACAGCAAGGAGACACAGAGGCAAGACAGAAAGGCAGAGGTAAGACAGAAGCAAGAAGAAGAGACAGAAGTGGAGAGAGAAGACACAGAAGCAGAGACAGAGTGAGGTCGGAAGAGGCCAGAGGAGAGACTACAGGGACAGACAGAGATAGAGAGACAGACAGAAGAGAGCACAGCGGCACACACAGAAGCAGAGCGCAAGGAAGAGCCATACCTATCGGGTCCATACACAGCGATTCGAGAGCACCGAACTTGAGTGGCAAGCTCGAGGGAGAGAGAGAGAGAGAGAGCACTGCCCTGAAAGCCTGCGAACAACACAACACACCACATACATCACATCACCCCCTCCTGCACACGTGCACATGCCTTTGTAATTTTTTACAAAGGTGCTTAATATCTTCTTCTCTATGATATAACATTACTTCTCAACAATTCTGATGGACTTCTTTGTGTTTTCTATAATTTCCATTCTGTATTGCAATTTTATTTTTTTAATATAAATTATTTATTTTTGTTTTGTTTGTTTTGTTTTTTGGGTCACACCTGGTGATGCACAGGAGTTACTCCTGGCTCTGCACTCAGGAATCACTCCTGATGGTGCTCGGGGGACCATATGGGATGGTGTGATTTGAACCCAGGTCGGTGGCGTGCAAGGTAAACGCCCAACCCGCTGTGCTATAGCTCTAGCCCCCAGTTTTATTTTTTTTTTCACTTTTAAAAATAATTTTATTGTTTGGCACGCCAAACCCTAGCACCACAGCCATTTTGTCTTTCGGCCCAGATGTGTGACGTCCCCCAACCCACCCTTTCAGTGTCCCAGACCGCCTCTAAGACTCAGCTATAGTGCTGCAAGGGGCATGGCCTAATCCTGAAGGGGCATGGCCTCTTTGGTGGCCGCAGATATTTTCTTGAAACCCAACAACCTGTTGTTTCATCTCAGTCTTCATTATTTATGTCATGTCCAAGAGTAACATTCTAGCTATCTAAGAAGCAGTAGGACAATAAGCCACAAGGCTTCACGTAAGGATTAGAGGAACATCTGAGAGGAAGGACATGTTCTAGAAGGAGACAATAAAAAGGCATTCACTGTTAACCGAGCCCATCCAGAATCCTTTTTTGCAACAACAAGGAACAAGAATATTGATCTTGAAGGTTCCTCTTCCATACCACCACAACAACATGAAGAAACAGCATAAGTCCCTACCACAAGGAGAGGATGATGAAAGGAGTCCAGAAACCTCAATAGGCGTTTTATACAAACTTGAGCTCTCCAATAAAGAATTCATAGTTGAAATGCTGAAGATTTTCAGTGAACTCAATATAAAGATTGAAAAGCTATCTATTAGATTAAAAGAGGACCTGACAGAAACAATAGAACAGACAGCCGAGAAAATATGGAAAGAAATGAGAGCAGAAATAAAAAAGCTATGAAAAGAAATGAAGGATTCGGTAGATGAAATAAAAAACTCTGTGGCTGCCCTCAACAATTGAATGACTACAACTGAAGACAGAATCTATGAGCTTGAAGATGAGCTGCAGGAAGCCTACAGCCAACAACAAACAATGGGGAGAGACCTCAAAATAGCTCTAGGGCGACTAAGAGTTCTAAGGGATGATTTCAAGAGGAACAACATTAGAGTCATTGGAGTACCAGAAGGACAGGGAAGCAACCCCAATGAAAAAAACCACAGTCAAAGAAATTCATTGTCATCATCATCATTATCATCCCGTTGATCATCAAATTCCTCGAGTGGTCTCAGTAACATCTCCATTCGTCTTAGCCCTGAGATTTTAGAAGCCTCTCTCCACTTGTCATTCCCAATGATGCCACAGTGGAGGAATATGAATATTCCTCCCCTACACCATGGGGAGCTTGTGAGGCTCTCCCATGTGGGCAGGAAACTCTCTGTAGCTTGCCAGTTTCTCCCAGAGGGAGAAGTAGGCTATAAGATACTGCATGTTAGAGAAGCAGCCACATGCTTCCAGGAGCTTGCTTTTAAGTCTCTGGATGTTGACGGGATTACACACACCTGGGTTCCTCGGCCGGTTCCTTCATGCATGAGGCTTGTCCGAATGTGTGGAGAGGGGCCTTGAGCATGGCTGTGGCTAGGTTCCGGAAGTCTTCAGCAGCCAGGAGCACTGCTCAGGACGGGGAGGGAAGCTGGAGCCCATCCCCTCCGAGGGGCCCCGGGGAAGGCAGCCAGGCACACGGGCAAGAGATTCTCTACCTCAAAGAAATTATTGCTGAAAAGTTCCCAGAGCTGGAGAATACAGGCATCCAGATCCAAAGTGCTGGAAGGGTGCCAGCTAAGAGACCCTAACAGAAAAACTCCAAGACATATCATAGTTAGAATGATGGACGTCATGGATAGAGACACAATACTGCAAGCAGCAAGATCGAAGAAGGAAATTGCATACAAACGAGCACCCCTTAGATTCACAGCAGACCTATCAGAGGAAACCCTCCAAGGCCAAAGGCAGTGGTGGGATATAGTGAAAAAACTCAATGAAATGAACGCTTCACCAAGAATACTTTATCTGTCTAAACTCTCACTCAGACTCGAAGGAACGACACACTATTTTGTGGATAAGCCACAGCTCAGGAACTTCATAGACTCAAAACCAAACCTAAAAGAAGGACTAAAGGGGCTATTGTAAGACAAGAGGAACCCATACAAGCACAACAAACCCTTACAGAAAGATGCGCAAAACCCCATAACAATAAACTCTCTTAATGTCAATGGTCTAAATTCACCAATTAAGAGACACAGAGTGGCAAAATGGATTCAGAGACTGAACCCAACATTTTGATGCCTGAAAGAAACGCATCTGAATAACCAGAACAAACACAGACTCAAAGTCAAAGGATGGAAAACAATCCTGCAACCAAACAACTCCCTCAACAAAGCTGGGATGGCCTTACTAGTATCTGACAACATAGATTTCAGGTTGAAAAAAATTAGAAGGGATAGTGAAGGCCGTTTTTTATTAATCAAGGGATATGTACAGCAGGAAGAAATCACACTCCTAAACTTGTATGCACCCAACGAGGGACCAGCTAAACACCTACAACAACTGCTAACAGACCTTAAGAAGGACATTGCGAGCAACACAATAGTAGTTGAAGACTTCAACACTGCCCTATCACCTCTAAATAAATCAAGAAGATTAAAACCAAGGGTTTTAAAACCAGGGCTCAAACCAAGGAAATACTGGCTTTGAAGGAAGAAATAGAAGAGAGAGGGCTAGTAGATCAACACAGGGCTTTATATCCCCCCAGAAAAGAATACACATTCTTCTCCAGTGCACATGAAACATTTTCCAGAATAGACCATGTGCTGGACCACACAACATACCTTAAGAGAATTAGGAAAATCGACTTTGTATCAGCTATCTTTTCAGACCATGATTCACTGAAGATAGAAGTTAATCATGTACAGACGCAGAAAACCAAATCAAACACCTGGAAATTAAACAACTCAATGTTGAACAATGAGTGGGTCAGGAAGGAAATCAAAAAGAAATCAAAAGTTACCTGGCAACAAATGAGAATGAAGACACAAGCTACCAGAACCTGTGGGATGCAGCTAAAGCTGTGTTAGGGGGACAATTTATAGCTCTACAAGCATTCCCCAGGAAGGAAGAAAGGGCCCACATAAATAATTTGACTTCACAGCTTAAGACTCTAGAAAAGGATCAACAAAAGGAGAGAGAACAAAAGGGAATGCCCTGCCACAGAGGCAGGATGGGGTGGTGGGGGCTGGAGGGGGGGTGGGAGGGATACTGGGAACATTGGTGGAGAATGGGCACTGGTGGAGGGATGTAAACCAAACACAAACATGAATGTCCATAAGTCTGTATGGACTTATGATTCACTAATAAAAAATTTAAAAAA
The DNA here is from genome assembly GCF_027595985.1 of Sorex araneus. Lineage (NCBI taxonomy): Eukaryota > Metazoa > Chordata > Mammalia > Eulipotyphla > Soricidae > Sorex > Sorex araneus. The sequence continues at coordinate 105,417,401 of NC_073307.1, read as the reverse complement.
ATTTAAAAAAATTATTGCTATATAAAGTTCACAATATTTAATTACATTTAATATTGCAATATTTGATTACATTTAATAGTCAAACACCAATTCCACCACATTACACCTTCCCAATACCATATTTCAAATGTTCCATCCAAACCCCAAACTCTGCCCTCAAAGAAGAACCGAAATAACATATTTTGTATTGCTTGTTATAAATAATCTGCTAAAAATTATCCAAAAAAGGTTTCTTAGAGGAAAGTGTTTGAAGATTATTGTATTTCACCCAGGAGACATTAGATCCTTCTTTGGCAGGCTTATTCTTAATTAAAACTTCTAGAAAAGGCAGTATTATGTGGCTTTTTATATACTTTCAATCTGTATTTTCAACAGTTATGCTGACTATAAAATATGTATTTTATTATTAGTGTCTGATGCCAGGGTTCAAACCAGGATTCAAATACACAAGGTAAATGTTCAATTGCTGATTTACATTATTATACCTTCAAACCTGCTTTTTATAATAGAAATAACATACAATAGTAGGATCAAGGGCTGGAGTGATAGCACAGCAGTAGGGCGTTCGCCTTTCACACGGCCGACCCGTGTTCAATTCTTCTGCCCCTCTCGGAGAGCCCGGCAAGCTACCAAGAATATCACGCTCGCATGGCAGAGCCTGGCAAGCTACCCGTGGCATATTGGATGTACCAAAAGCAGTAACAATAAGTCTCTCAATGAGAGACTTTACTGGTGCCCCCTTGAACAAATTGATGAGCAACGAGATGACAGTGACAGTGAGTTGGATCAAAGATTTCAATTTTTTTTTCTGTCTAATTACAAGTCAGAAAAATATTCTTTCACTGAGTATTAAGTAGCTCCTATATAATTGTCATGGTAACTCAAAAATTTTTTAAAAATAATTTATTTTTTAATTAGTGAATCACCGTGAGGGTACAGTTACAGATTTACACATTTCATTCCTCCACCAGTGCCCATTCTCCAACACCAATAAACCCAGTATCCCTCTCACCCACCAATCCTATCTCCCCCCACCCCACCCCACCTCTGTGGCAGGGCATTCCCTTTTGTTCTCTCTCTCCAATTGGGTGTTGTGGTTTGCAATAGGGATATTGAGTGGCCATTGTGTCCAGTCTCTAGTCTACTTTCAGCACGCATCTCCCTTCCCGTGCGTGGTCTCCAACCACATTTTACTTGGTGTTCCCTTCTCTATCTGAGCTGCCTTTTCCCCCAGCATGAGAGGCCAGTTTCCAAGCCATATAGCCAACCTCCTGGTACTTATTTCTACTATTCTTGGGAGTTAGTCTCCTACTCTGTTATTCTATATTCCACATATGAGTGCAATCTTTCTATGTCTGTCTCTCTCTTTCTGACTCATTTCACTTAGCATTATACTTTCCATGTTGATTCACTTATATGCAAAGTTCATGACTTCATTTTTTCTAACAGCTGCATAGTAGTACATTGTATAGATGTACCAGAGTTTCTTTAACCAGTCATCTATTCTAGGGTACTCGGGTTTTTTCCAGATTCTGGCTATTGTAAACAGCGCTGTGATGAACATATCGGTGCAGATGTCATTTCAACTATACTTTTTTGCTTCTCAGGGATATAGTCCTAGCAGTGGTATTGCTGGGTCAAATGGGAGCTCAATTTCTAATCTTTTGAGAAGTGTCCACATTGTTTTCCAAAAGGGTTGAACCAGTCGGCATTCCCACCAGCAGTGTAGAAGGGTCCCTTTCTCCCCACATCCTCTCCAACAACTGTTGCTTTTGTTCTTTTGGATGTGCACCAGTCTCTGTGGTGTGAGGTGGTACCTCATAGTTGTTTTGATCTGCATCTCCTTGATGATTAGTGATGTAGAACACTTTTTCATGTACCTTTAGGCCATTCGTATTTTTTCCTTGGGAAAGGTTGGATCAAGCAATCCTGAAATTCATATGGAACAACAAATGTCCACAGATATCTAAACAATTTTTGGGAAAAAGATGATGGGAGGCATCACCCTTCCCAACCTTAAACTTTACTACAAATTGGTAGCAATTAAAACAGCATGGTACTGGAACAAAGACAGCGCTGCAGACCAATGGAACAGTGTTTAGGAATATCCCTGAACACAACTCCAAATGTATGATCATCTAATCTTTGATAAGGGAGCAATAAATGTGAAGTGGAGCAAGGAAAGCCTCTTTAGCAAATGGTGCTGGCACCAACTGGACAACCACATACAAAAGAATGGGCTTAAACCTCGACCTGACACCATACACAAAAGTCAGATCAAGATGGATTAAAGACCTCAACATCAGACTACAAACCATAAGGTACATTGAAGACAAGGTTGGCAAAACCCTCCACGATATTGAAGCTAAAGGTATCTTCAAAGATGACACGCAACTGACCAACCTAGTAGAAACAGAGATAAACAAATGGGACTACATTAAACTAAGAAGCTTCTGCACTGCAAAAGATACAGTGACCAGAATACAAAGACAATCTACAGAATGGGAAAGGATATTCACCCAATTCCCCTCCGATAAGGGGTTGATATCAAGGGTATATAAGTCACTGGTTGAACTCTACAAGAAGAAAACATCCAACCCCATAAGAAAATGGGGCGAAGAAATGAACAAAAAGTCAAATATTTTGAACAGAAATAAAAGAAATGAACAGAAAGTCAAATGTTTTTGAAAAACTCATAAGGAAGATTGAAAGTTGAATTTCACTGTCTTTATATTTCAAAATAGATCAGAAAATTTATAAGAAAATGTAATGTTATTTTTCTGGGTACAAAGAAAATACTGAATGGGATCAGAATATGTTACCTTAAAATATCTTTCTTTGGCATAAAGATTAACTTATGCTGCTCTTTTTAAGCAGCAGCAGGGCAATTTTATTTCTTAAACCTTTGACCTTAGTAAGTTATGTCCTCAAGTGGATACAAAAGGTATTTATCAGGTAAATATTTAGCATCTAGCTTAATCCAAATGTAATAATTTGCTAGTTTTAGTAATTTTTGGATATATAAAAATGATCCTGAAATATTTTTATAGATACCTTTGTTAGTAGTATTACTGCATTTTACACATTTATTTTTCTGTTGTGGTAAGTTTTAAAAAATTTTATTCAAATAGAATTACAGTTGATTATCTTAAAATAGCCCAATGACTAAAATTATAGTTTCTTTGCCTTGACCTTTAGTTCCTTATCTATTGGTTGGGCTATATAAAGATAAGTGGTGTTTGTTTTCATATCAGTTATTTATGCAATAAAATAAATATTATCTAAGGTTAGCAAACTTAAAAAATATTTAGAGCCACAAATAGTTTTACACAATTATAATAATATAATCATAGTTATAATTAGGCGTGATCAATCAAGATTATTTGGTTTTGGGCTGTAGGTTGAAGTCAAGGTGTTACTAGGATTCCAGCTGTCAGATGCGTGTCTGTTGTTGGTAAATCTACTTTCAAGGCAGTCACATACAATCACCAAGAAAGGCTCCAATTCCTCCTTGTCTGAAGGGTATGGCTTATATGAGGGTCCTAATGGTATGGAGAATTATTTTTCTCAAAGACGGACATTTAAGAGAGATAGAAGGATGTTTTGGTGTCTGATGGCCTAGTGTCATAGGGCTTATATTACTACATGAACATATTCTATTAGATTCCAATCAATAAGTTTAACCCACATACAAATGACAACAGGAGCAACACAAACTTTGTAAATGTATTTTTAAAAACACATAGTTTGTTAAAAGGAGAGAGAACAAAGGAGAATGCCCTGCCACAGAGGCAGGGTGAGGTGGTGGGGGATGAGGCTGGGGTGGTGAGAGGGATACTGGGATCATTGGTGGAGGTGAATGGGCATTGGTGGAGGGATGGGTAAATGATCACTGTATGAGTAAAATGCAAACACAAAAGTTCATAAGTTTGTAACTGTACATCACAGGGATTTTCTAATAACAATTTTTTTTAAAAAAGTTTGTTGCTTATAGTTATAATTTCCTGAATTTGGCTTTTTGAGTTTTTTTTTGTCAGACCCTGTGGACTCTTTATATATCAGGTTATCAGCATTCAGTTTGCCTTAAGATACACAAATGAAACATGGTACCCATATTATCTTTAGTATCATTGATTCTACTCAGGATGATAGTTGTTTCGAAATTTTCTGTATAAATAAATAAAGCCATTTAAGGAGACATAGGGGATCATCTCCCAAAAGAAAAATCAAAGTGGGAGTGACAATTAGAGCTTTTATTTAAAAAATAATAATAAAAGAATAAAAAACTGGAAATTAATATCTGTTCTTAAGTTCGCATAAAAATATACCCTTTGTTTTTTTTCTCTACTAATAATTATTTTCTTGGGATATTATCATATTCTAAAAATAATGACTTGAGATAGAATAGCATTACCCAACAATGCTCAGGGAATAATCTTGGATCTGCACTCAGAAATTACTCCTGCAAATGCTCCGGGTGAACATATTGGATACCAGGTACTGAACTCGGACTGGTAGCGTGTGTCCTACCCACTGTACAATGTCTCTGGTTCCTAATTCAGACTTTTAAATATTACCATAAGGTAGTAAAGTGCTTCTTTAGAACTTCAGAATTCAATAGTATTTATTTTATGATCTGCATTGTTCTATACTTCAGTGAGGCAACAAACACCAGGAGACTGTGAAAGGAAGAGTGATTAAAGAGTATGTTAGTTAAGGGACCAAGGTGATAGTACAGCGGGTAGGGTATTTGCATTGCTCACGGCCAGTCGGTTCTATCCTTGGCGTCCCATATGATCTCCTGAGCACCTCCAGGAGTAATTCCTGAGTACAGAGCCACGAGCAACCCCTTGAGCATCACTGGGTATCACTTGTATCACTTGTCATCGCGTTGATCCTCTTTTTGCTTGAGCAGGCACCAGTAATGTCTCCATTTGTCCCTGTTGCATGCTAGTGTAGCCCAATTCTATCTGCTCGCTCCAGGAACAGAAAGAGCCTCAAATCGTTCATTCAGGGTTTTGATGAAGAGGTCTGACCATCTCATTGGTTGGCAGCCACGTGGTCTTTTGACGTCCAGTGGACTCCAGTCGGTAACAGCTCTAGTCCAGCAGTCCTCTCTGAATCGCATTATGTGTTTGGCCCATCTGATTTTCGATACCTTGGCAAACAAGACAGCGTCCCTGATTCTTGACCATTGATGGAGGTCAGAACTCCGGATTCCTTCTCTCACTTGAGTGAAACGTGATATTCCTAGCATAGTTCTTTCGATTCCTCCTTGGGATACCCAAATAGCATTCTCATCCTGTTTGCATAGGGGCCAAATCTCTGAGGCATATGTTAGTGCAGGAAGAACAGTGGAGTCAAAAAGATGTGCCCAGAGCCAGAGGTTCTTCATCCTCTTAACCACTTCTTGGATGATCTTGAAGGCATTCCACGCTGCTCTCTTCTTCCTGTGCAGTTCTGGTGTCAAGTCGTTCCTCATGTTGAGTTCTCTATCCAGGTACACATAGCTGCTGTATTCAGAGATGTTCGTTTAAATGCCTTGTTTTATTTATTTATTGCTTTTTGGGTCACACCCAGCAATGCACAGGGGTCACTTCTGGCTCATGCACTCAGGAATCACCCCTGGTGGTGCTCAGGGGACCATATGGGATGCTGGGATTTGAACCCAGGTCGGCCGAGTGCAAGGCAAACGCCCTAACCGCTGTGCTATCACTCCAGCCCCCTTAAATGCCTTGTTTTAAACAAGATGCCTTGTTTAAATTTTTTTAAAAAATTTTACACTGCAAAACATTATTTTTTGGTTTATGGGTCACACCAAGTATTGTTCGGGACTTACCCCTGGCTCTGTTATCAGGGATCACTCCTTGTGGGATGTGGAGAAATCATATGGGGTGTCAAGATTGCACCCAGGTTGCAGCAAATGAGCGAAATGTCCTACCTGCTATACTCTCTCCAGCGCCCCCAAACGCTCTCTCTTTTTCATATTTATTTTACTAAAGAATATGATTTACCAAATCATTGATAGTTGAGTTGTAGATTTAAAATATTCTCTTTCAAACTCAGCCTCTGGATCTTAGAAATGAAGCACTCAGTTGACAATGAAACCCTCTGAGCCTATCCAAATATCACTTAGAGGGACAGTGGCTTTTAGAAAATGGCCTGAGAAGGAATTTTCAAATGGGTTTTCACTTCTCCATTAAGGGTATTGCTCACAGGAAGGGTTAGAATTTTACTGGGCTGTGCCAGGTGGATATTTCCATCTTGAAAGATGGAATGTCAGAATCTGATAAGGAGGTTCCAACCTGTTGGATCACCATGAACCATGTAGCTACACCTATACTCTTTGACTGGAAGTGACTGAAGTGACCACTTTTAATGACTTTTTAACTTTGCAGTCATGCCTGCACTCTTGTTTAAAGTATTTTATTTATTTATTTTCTTTTTTCTATCCAGATTAACTTCTTTTATTTTTTTCTTTTTGGGTTATACCTGGTGGTGCACAGGAGTTACTCCTGGCTTTACACTCAGGAATTACTCCTGGCGTTGCTGGGGGGACCATATGGGATACTGTGAATCGACCCCGGTTGAGCACGTGCAAGGCAAATGCCCTATCCGCTGTGCTATTGCTCCAGCTCCCTCCAGAATAACTTCTAATACTTAAGCCAATTTTCTTCTTCCCCAGTTCTGTGTCAGGACATATCTGGATACTGACTTCCCTCTGGGCACCCCTCCCCCAGCTCACCTTCTCAAATCAGGTGACACTATGATCTCAGGAAGGACAGGAAGTTTGGCCTTTTCCCCTCCCCTTCTCAGAGTTGCTGAATGATGGAAACCTCAGTTTCCAGGTTCCCATAGATTTGTAGGCAAACTACATCTATTCACAAAGACCTGAACACAGAGATATACAACTTATGTAGGTTATAAAGGTACAACTATATATTTATAACTATATATTTATATAGGTCACAGATTTTTTTTTCTCTTTGGGTCACACCCAGAGATGCACAGGGGTTACTTCTGGCTCATGAACTCAGGAACTACCCCTGGTGGTGCTAAGGGGACCATATGGGATGCTGGGAATCGAACCCGGTCGGCTCTGTGCAAGGCAGACGCCCTACCCGCTGTCCCCTAGGTCACAGATTTCTTAAACTTCAGTGTGAATGTCACCAGAAGAGATGATTAAAACACAGAAAATTGGTGACCTATTCAGCTTCTGATTGAGAGGTGGGGGGGGCAGGGTTTTGAGGAGTTCAAGAATTTGCTTTCTAATAACTTCTTAGTCAATGGTGATATCTTTTCCAGAAATGTCATTTTGAAAGCCTAATAAGATATTGCAATAACCTAATATAGGTTAACAAACCTATGTATATGTATATATGCATACATATATATAGATTCTATATTGCAGTGATACATGGATTAAAGTTACATGCATACACAAATGTATATATGTAAACGGCCGTTTTTAGTGATCTTATTAAAAATGCTATGTTGCCTCAAAGTTATCTTTACACATCTCTATAACTTTAGGATTTTTTAATATTGGATGGCTATATTCATTATATTTAATCACTATATCTTTATAATCACACCAATTTTATATTTATTAATATATTGATCGGACGTATTCATTGATGGATTATTAAATGTTAATTCGGTATTAAGTATATGTTGATTAAATACTGTTATAGAACGGAGTGTATTTGTCACTGTCACTGTCATCCCGTTGCTCATCGATTTGTTCGAGCGGGCACCAGTAACTTCTCTCATTGAGAGACTTATTGCTGTTTTTGGCATATCCAATATGCACGGGTAGCTTGCCAGGCTCTGCCCGGCGCGATGCTCTCCGAGAGGGGCGGAGGAATCGAACACGGGACCGCCGCGTGAAAAGCGACCGCCCAACCGCTCTGCTAAAAAAACACGGATGCATCGTTGGGAAGCTAGGTAAATTGGAAACACTTTACAAGGGCCATCTCTGCCCTCAGGTGTTCTCGGAGGCCTCAGATTTGAGGGTTCATCAGGTGGGCTTCAGGGCCCGCGACAGTCTCCTGGTGAAACACTCCTGGCGCTGGGATTGACAGGGCGCTGGACAAATCGGCCCCAGCAGCGGCCTCCCCGTCTCCCCCGGGCCCCGCCTCTCTCCCCCCGGGTCTGTAGTTTGGCTGGAGCCGCTGCCGCTGCCAAACCTCGGCTCTGATCCAGGGCACACACAGATTCCAGGTCGGTGAGCAAATCCATTTCTTAAAAGCCAGCCCCGGCTGGCGGTCCGCTGTGTGGCCCGCCCCGCACGCGTGGTTGCGTGGCGGGGCTCCGGGGTGGAGGAAGAGCGAGGGGGATGCGTGCAGTTTGGAGCGGACTCAAGTCTGGCGGAGCGCCACGGAGGAGCACCCCGGGGGCCAGTCCGCCTACGAGCTAGTGAAAGTTACGGCCGGACTCGAGGAGCCGGGAACAGTCGGGGAGGTCGATCTGGAAGTTGGGGGTTCGGGGAAGACCCCAGATAGTGGAAACTGGCTTAGAATCGGAGACCGGCGGCCCTTCCCCCATCGCCAGCCCGTCTGCTCCGGCGAGCGTGCACGGTTTCTCCGCCACCCCGGAGGGCCAGTTCTCTCCGGAGGGGGTTGGGAGGGGAACTGTCGGCGCGCAGCCTGCAGGCAAAGCCTGTGCAAAGGTAGCGCCCGGTGTTCCCGGAGCGCTCACTTTTTTTTTTTCTGGGAACAGAGCCATGTGCAAATAGCATTTTTTTTTTCTTTTCTTTTCTTTTTTTTTTTTTTTTAAAGAGGATAATCCTGGAATGTTGGCAAGAAGTGAGTGCTGAAAGTAGGTAAAGTGACAAACATGATAACCTTTCATACCTGTGTTGCAAATCATAGTGCCGGAAAGGAAAAAGAGGAGAGAGCGAGAGAGAGCGAGAGACAGAGACAGAGAGACAGAGAGAGACACAGAGACACCGAGAGAGAGAGAGAGAGAGAGAGAGAGAGAGAGAGAGAGAGAGAGAGAGAGAGAGAGAGAGGTGCCTGCCATAGTGGCGGGCTGGGGTTGCAGGTGGCAAGAGGGAAACTGAGGACATGGATAGTGGGAAATGTACAATGGTGAAAGATTTGAAACATATGACTGAAACCAAATTGTGAACAACTTTGTAACTGTGTATCTCAAGGTGACTCCATTTAAAAAAATTACAAAAGCAAATAAATAAAAAAAAACATTTCTCATTAAAACAGATACAAAGAACTTACCTCAAAATAGCAAAAGCCTTGCATGACAAATTCATCACTAAAATTTTACACTATGGCAAAAAAATGAAGTCTTCCTTTGAGATCAGGCATGATTTCTACAAGTGCAAAGATCATGTAAAATTTGTTCGTTATAGATTTTTGGATTTAATAATATTCTCAACATCCTCACAATGGTGGCATTTAGAACATACATAACATTAAACATTTGCCTCACATTGCCAAGCCCAGCATTGCCAAAAGTGACCCCAGGATACTCTTAAGCACTGAAGGCAAAAGAAATAAAATTGCTCAATAAATACTTATGTAATAAATTATCAATGCATGAGTCAATGCAAAAGCAATAGTCGTATTGCTTCAGCAAAGTATCTGAAATAATTAAATAAATTCATATTACAGAAGTAAAGGAAAATAAGCAACTAACACTGCAATCAACAATATGTTCAGGGCCAGAGAGATAGTACAATGGTAGGGTATTTTCTTTGCCTAGGCTGACCCAGGTCAATTCCTGGAACATCAAATGATTCCTGGCTCCATGCCAGGAGTGATCCCTGAGCACTATCAGGTATATACCAATAATAAAAATATAAAAATATGAGCGGGATTATCTAACATGGCTCAGGAAGTTTTACCTATAGACATAAAATGCTTCTATGATAAATTTACCTCTTCTAGCACAGTTTAGCTGAAAATTCCTTCAGAAAATTTTTTCCTAGCCCCCATGTCTCAGTCCTCTTGAACACAGTCGCAGAACCACTTAGGTTCAAGAGGAGCACTTATCTTAGTTTATTGCATGAATTTGTCTATTTTGTGTCTCCCATGCATATGCCAGTTTCATATTTATGGTATTCTAGTTCAATTTATAAAAATCAGTCAAGGGGCTGGAGTGATAGCACAGCGGGTAGGGTGTTTGCCTTGCACGCGGCCGACCTGGGTTCAATTCCCAGCATCCCACATGGTCCCCGAGCAGCACCAGGAGTAATTCCTAAGTGCATGAGCCAGGAGTAACCACTGTGCATCGCCGGTGTGACCCAAAAAGCAAAAAGCAAAAAATGCAGCAGTCAAGTGTAAATGGATAAATATTATTCAAACACTGTATACAACACCTGTTTAATATAACACTTTTATGTCATTCGACATCTCTCCCCATTCCACCACTATTCTCCATTCTACTCTGGTTCATTTAAGGGCAATTCAAGGAATAATTGACTCAAATAAGTGAATGAGTCAATTAAAACACACAAATTCACATCTATATGTAGACACTTGAAATCAAACACAAATTCTATATGAAATTGCATACTAACTACTGCTTAAGAACCAGAGATTTAGAATCTCTATTTGATCTGAACCTCTCCTTCTTTATTATATCACACAAGTTATCTTATTTCATTAAAATGCCGTTTCCTCATAGAATTTTGTTGCGGGGATTGTAGGAGGAAAGCTCTCACTCAGCAATTGAAAAAGTGTTAAGCTTTGAGTAAATAGCAACGTCTTCGTAATATCACTATTATTAGAAACCCATGTTTACTCTTGGATGGCAAAAACAACCTGCCAAAAAGGTTTCAAATTATGTGGAAACTACTGATTTGGGTACAGTCTTCTATTTCAGGCTCAGACCATTTGGTTTGGATTGTGTCCTGAGAGAATACCAATTCTTGTTCTCATTTCTCCCTTTTATTATCCTTACTTCAACTACTTTGACAGTTAAAAATCTGACCCCCAGTCTGTATACTCTATTTCGTAGGGGACAAGGACTAAGGGCTCCTTGTCTTTTCCTTAACCTTTCCTTGCTCCTTTTAGTCCTCTCTGTTGGATATCATTGGTTTGTCCTTTCTCCCTTGCCACAGAGTTTGGGCTTATTTGGTAGTAATCTCTAAACAATTCTAGACTACATTGGTATGTCCTGCTCCCCTTTAGGAGCTTATCAGTATATCAGTCACACCCATCAAAGTGCTCCCGAGTCACTTCAATTCCTTTGTTTATCTGTAACCACTTCTACCAGTTTATCTGCTCTTCCTCTAATCAAACTCTGTTAATTTGTAAGGTCAGACCTTGCTAGGACAGTGTACTTGTATTGTAAGTTAATATTGCCTTTCTCCACTCCTTGAATCTTTTGAATAGTTTACTTTAAAACAATATTCTTTTTGTATGGACTAAGAAAGACAATTGTTAATATGCGTTGGTAACATGGGACTTAATTGGCTTCAAATATTATTCACTCCTGGGCATCTGCTTTCTCGACTTAAGCCTCAGCTGCCCTTACTTCCTAGCACCCCAAAAGCAGGGTCCCGACGAGGGACAGGACGGACCCAGGGCAAGCATAGAGTTATGTGCTACCCTGGCATCGAGATGGGCCTGGCCAAAACGCCTAATGCTTAACTATATGTTAAGAGCTTGGTCATGAACATGTCATGTCATGATCCCAAAGCAACGACGAGACTAGGACCCTGCTAGGGCTAGGAAAGACTAATCTGGCCTGAGCACTGTAGTCTGAGATCGAGGTGACCCCAGGAGAGCAATTCTATAAGCTTAATGCATCTCTTGCTATGTCCATACAAAATGATTTATAATATGAATACTTATATGTTAGTTGGACAAAGAGAGGAGAAACACATCCAGGGGATTCCACTCTTGGGCGGATGTCCTGCTGAAAGTGATTCTGTCCTAGTGAAAGCATCCCCTAAGGGATAGAACTTTACCCCCTATTGATTGTAACCACACCTATGCATAAGCCCCAGCACCAGATGCACCAGGTGGCGGTATGAGGGGGTTGGGGAAGAAGCAGAGAGAGAGAGACGGGAGTGGATGGGGAGGAGATTGGAATAAACTGAGATTAAGACCAACTGGCTTGCCTCTGTTCCTTCCTTCGCCTGCCTCATCATCCTCATCAACCTCCCTGGGGTGGGGGAAGCGGCTGGAGACTACCGAACGCGGGTGGCGGGAGAGTCAGCGCTGCTGCCCTGTGCCCTGTGCCCGGTGCGGTGTGGTACCCGCTCCCTTTTCTTTTTTTGTGTTTCTACACACTCTCTACGTTCTTTAGTTAGGCTTCCCCATACCTGGGCCTGAAGTCTTCCCTTGACCTTCCCTATTTCTGTCTTCCCCAAAGATCACCATTCACCAAACTCCATGCCCTTTATTGCAGAGAGCTAGGCAGAAATGTCACCTTCGTGCAATAACTTTTCTTATTCCTTTCCCTAGATTTTCAAGAGTGAACTGTAAGCTCTGGATAGGTTAATGGCATTTGCCAAATACGTGAATTTTTGATTGTGCAGTGAATACAATGCCCAGTGGTCTATCTTCTGAGAATTCAAAGTCCCAAAGGCTGAGACAGAAGTCCCTATGTCCCAAATGAAACAGATTTTTTGAAACAGGAAGTTTCCTGAATAAGAATTCCCAGTTTTCACACCACCATATGTCCTTCACTGTTGCCAAGGCCATCTCCTATGAAATCTCTCTGTACTTGCTGTTGTGGGTATTAGTGTGTTTTTAAAAAATCTTTGTGGAAATTGGAATGCCCTGCCACAGAGGCGGGGTGTGGTGGGGGGGATGGGGTTGGGGGTTGGAGGGATACTGGGTTCATTGGTGGTGGAGAATGGACACTGGTGGAGGGATGGGCTCCCGAACACTGCATGAGGGAAAAACAAGCATGAAATGTTTGAATCTGTAACTGTACCCTCACTGTGACTCACTAATTTTAAAATAAAAATCTTTGTGGATATTTTGTTTATATTATAATTATTCAAACCTTTTTTACATGTAAAATCTAAATAGATGGAAAGAGAAGTTCATATTCTTCTAACTTGTTCAAGTATACAAGGGATATATCCTAGTTATCAACAATCATGTATTCTGATAGAATATTTCAACTTTCATATAAAATTTCTGCATATACGTCTCAAAGCAATTGATTTAGACTTCAAAAATATTTGTAAAATTGGACATTGTATGACTAAAACCTGACCATGAACAGTTTTGTAACTGTGTATTTCACGGTGACTCAATAAAAACAAAAAATCTGTAAAATCAATTTCTGTCATTATTTTTACACTTCTTAGTTTCTTGTCAGTTATGCTTTTCGGTTCTTCTTTGCTCAATTTTATTCTCTTCTGAAACCTTGATACTGGTTACAACCATCATTTCTACAGAGGGTGCATACACCTTTTAGAATTAAAAATAATATATAAGATGTAGAAATAGTAAGCCCTTCAGTTCCTCATCAGCTACATCTACTAACACTCAACCCCAAATAATACAAAACTTCAGACTAGTCTTTGGGGAGTTCTAAATACACATTTTAATTTTATATACATCATCCATTTGTTTGTTTCTAGAATATTCTCCCTATTCTTTTCCTCCTGATTCAAAACTAATATCATCTCATCTGGAAAATCACTAGTCCAAGAATTTCTATATTGACTATAGTTTTCACTATAATAATATTGTTTTAGAGATCTGTTTAGTTCTCTGTTACTGTTTCCCAAAGGCAAGTTTATTGGTAATAAAACTTCACTCTTCACATTTACTGTTGAATCTCCATAATTCTCAAAGTAGGTATTTAAAATATAAAAGTCATTTTAAAATATTAGTTAAATGAAAATTTCATATTTCATAAGTTATCTGAATAAAGCTTGAAATATAAGGGTCAAGAAGACAGCACAGTGGGTAAGGTGCTTGCTGTGTGTATAGCCAGTTCGCACCCCTAGCTTTGCATATGGTTCTCTGACCATATGACATGAGTGACACTTAAAACCAAAGCCAGGAGTAATCCCTGAGCACGGATAGTTTTGATCCAAAAATAAACGACTAATAAAAGCATTTAAATCTATAGTTATGTCATTAACAACTCTTATTTTTATTTGTGTTTTGCTTTTTGGGTCACACTCAGCGTTGTTTGGCATGAGCCTCAGGCAACCACAAGCTAATGACCGAGCTCACAAAGCTGTGCAGAGAAATGATAAAGGAAGACCTCAAAGAGAGAAGAGCAGCAGTGTTGGCCGATGTGGCAGAAGCGGGGAAAAGTATTTGCAACCCTTGCCTGTCATTCACCAAATACAAGACCAAATGACTGCCCTCCGACATCCTGATGGATCTATCACATCTTCCAGAAAGGCAATGGAGAGGATTATTCACGACTTATACTTGGATATCTTTGACAGCCACGTCCACCTGCCCACATACCAAATTCCGCAGGATGGATATGTAGTTCCCAGTGTTCTCCCTTCCGATACCTGACACACCATTTCATCAGTAAAGATGCATACAGCACCCAGTTCAGACAAGGTCAGACCAGAACACCTGAAGAATCTGCCACCAATACTTGTCAATACAAAAACTTGGCTCTTCACAGGATACCTGTCTGAATGCAAGGTTCCATCTCAATGGAAAAACAGCAGTTGTACAATAAGGGAGACATCCACAACATCGGCAACTATCACCCGGCCTGCCTCTTGTCCATCATCTACAAGTTGTTCACTTGGGTCATCCTGAATAGAATAGGCAGAACACTAGACGAAGGATAACCACGTGAGCAAGCTGGGTTCCGAAAAGGATTCAGCACAGTCGACCATATCCACACGGTGACCAAAGTCATCAAAGTTTTGTGAGAGTTCAAGATGCCGCTCTGTCTAACATTCATCGATTTAAAGAAGGCCTTCGATTCTATTGAGACTGAAGTGGCCATCGAATTCCTAGCCAAATATGGCGTTCAAACTCAGTACATCAAGATCCTCTGTGAGCTGTATTATGGATTCACCACCAGATCTCACCATTTTACAAGGAAGTGACCATTGACGTAAAGAGAGGGGTGCGGCAGGGTGATACCATTTCACAGAAACTCTTCAGTGCCACCCTTGAGAACATCATGCGACGACTGGAATGGGAAGGAATGTGTGTGAAGATAGACGGTTGGCAACTATACTACCTCTGCTTCGCTGATGACATCATTCTCATAAGACCAAACATTAGTCAAGTGGCACAAATGCTGGCCAATTTTGAACGTGAGTGTGGAAAGGTTGGATTACAGCAAAATCTCAGCAAAACGATGTACATGAAAAACGAACTAGTTCCCGATGTTCCATTTGCTCTCAATGGAACGAACATCTCTGAATATAGCAGCTATGTATACCAGGGTCGAGAACTCAACATGAGGAATGACTTGGCGCCAGAACTGCTCAGGAGGAAGAGAGCAGGGTGGAAGTCCTTCAAGAGCATCGAAGAAGTGGTTAAGAGGACGAAGAACCTTTGGCTCTGGGGACATCTTTTCGACTCCACCATTCTTCCTGCACTAACATATGCCTCAGAGACCTGGGCTTTACGCAAACAGGATGAGAACACTATTTGGGCATGCCAAAGAGGAATTGAAAGAGCTATGCTAGGAGTATCACGTTTCACTCAAGCGAGAAAAGGAATCCGGAGTTCCAGCCTCCATCGTCGGTAAAGAATCAGGGACACAGTCATTTATATCTCAATTTATTAAAGTTAACTAATGCACAAAATATTACATAAATATATTTGGTCTGACTCCAGTGTTTGGTATCACTTACATTCTATCTATCTGTGAGGTAGGATTTTTGTAGCACAGAGATATCACTATTTCACATCTTTCCTAGAATAAGTCAAAGCCAATTCTCAAGCTCATTCTAATTGCTCTTATGAAGTCTAGTAAAAGGTATGATTAATTAGAGGTGTGCTAGAGACATCTTACAATGCTTGTAAGAGTCAAGTGATTAATTTTCAGGAATTTGGCCAGCAAGCAGATCAGCATCATATCATACTGATAGCATGAAATCAGTAGAGAGAAGTAGTTTTACTACATGAGTCAAAAACTATTATAACTCAGTTTCCCCACTTCCACACTAAGGCTGATTGTTAAAAATTCAGCAGCAATTCACTGGCTCTAATTGCCTTACACTTATAAACATCAGTGTAGTTCATCCCACATTGAGCTTCAGGTATCATTTAACTTCCTAGAAACTCTTTTCTGAATGCTGCTGTTGCTATCTCAAGGACTAATTTTTCTGAGATTGGAAGAATTGCTGGGAAGGTAAGGTAAAGGAGTAAAGGAGTCCATTATTTTACTGTGACTTTAATTGGCCCTTTGAGGTATTTGAACTTATGTGATTGCAATGCATGATTGGGAAGGAGAGACAGGGATAGGCTTTGGAATGGCTGCTAACTAAGATTTACAAGGTTGAATAAAAATAAAAGGTTACTAATACTGGAAGTTTGTACTGAGCCTGTGATAGGTATTACATTTTTTATAAATTTCAATAAAAATGGATGTTGCCAGTTTTGTCATGAATGTGCACACAAAAGTATTCTGGACGAGAGACAGAGTTTGATTTATTTTTAAAAGCAAATGACTTGTTTCCCACATCTGATTCTTACTCTTATGTGCATACAATATCCCATTTATACAGTCTAGAAATACCACAAAAATATTGGTTTTACCTTAAAAGATCAGGAAGACTTGCTCCTTTTTTTTCTTTTTTTAAAATTTTTTAAATTTTATTGAATCACCGTGAGATAGTTACAAGCTTTCATGTTTGGGTTATAATCTCCCAATGATCAAACACCCATCCCTCCACCCTTGCACATTCTCCCCCCACCAATATCCCGGGTATACCCACCCTTTCCCATCCTCCCCCTGCCTCTAAGGCAGACAATATTCCCCATACTCTCTCTCTACTTTTGGGCATTATAGCTTGCAACACAGACACTGAAAAGTAATCATGTTTGGTCCATAATCTACTTTCGGCATGCATCTCCCATCCCAACTGGTTCCTCCAGCCATCATTTTCTTAGTGATCCCTTCTCTATTCCATCTGCTTCTCCCCTCCGTTCATGAAGCAGTCTTCCAGCTATGGGGCAATCCAACTGGCCATTGTACTACGGTTCTTGGGTGTCAGCCTAATGTGATACTACCTTATACTCCACAAATGAGTGCAGTCCCTCTATTGGAAGACTTGCTTCTGCTGTGTTTCCTTGTGAATAAGTTTCTATGGAGATGAGTACAGAAAAATACCTTCTAAAGTAAAGACAAGCTTATTGTTTCAAGTTCTAAATTCTGATCTCTGTATTTGTCATTGTACAAAGGAGCAACTTCTAGAAAAGAAGGGCTTCACTGGAAATGAAAGCAGCTTAAATTGGGAAGGCTATCCACCAGCATGGCCTGGAGAATAAATAGGTCCAAGGATTAGGGGTAGGGGGTCTGGTGTTATGCTGAAGGAGATAAAGTGAGGGGACAAATTCTAGTAGATTTTTCAACAAACACATATTCACATGAGGGAAAACAGAAAGCATGCACAATTGAGAGACTCACAATGAGTATCCTATGCATGTGTGAAAAGTAGAGTAACTTCATGGGCTGTGTTTTTTAGTATGGTGCTGAGGAGCAAGGAATCTGAAAGTTGACAGGGATTCTATTGTTGCTCTCTCACTGGCTGGGACTATCTACCCAGGGTCCTGGGTCCTTTTAGTGGAGAAGTATTCTTAAACTTCTGCTTTGGCCCAATCAGAGACAAAAGAATGCACTGGGGCCGATTCTTTCAGAGAGGTTTGTCACACCCTCCATACTACAAGCCTCAGACACTACTTTGTTCTAGCTTCACCTAACTCAGATTAGCCTTTACAATTTTAAGAGTGAGGGGAAAAAGAAGTTGCAAAACACTGACATATTCATGAGTAGAGTGATTATACAGCAGGTGGGGGCAACCTAGCCAGTCCAAGTTTGATCCCCAGCAGCCCAGCAGCCCAGACAGGAGTCATCCCTGAGCTTAGACCTAGGAGAAAGCCATGAGTACTGCTAGGTGTGGTCCCCAAACGAAAAAAAAAAAAAAAAACCAACACCAAAAAGCTTAGATATATTTCTACAGAAATAGTCTCTGGAGTCTTCTCATCTAGTTTTCACTAGTTAGATAGGACACACTGTTCGAAGATTATTGACTTTTTAAAAAACAAGAAATCTTTAGGATTGGAGCGCTAGTCGAGCGGGGAGGGCGATTTCTTTTCACACGGGGATTCAGGCTTCGATCCTGGACATCCAATAAGGTCTCTCCAGGACCACCAGGAGCAGTAATTCCTGAGTACAGAGCCAGGGGTAACCCCTGAGCATCGCCGGGTGTGACCCAAACAGGAAAAATGATTAAAAATGAAAAATTTCACTCAGTAAATAATCCAAATCATTTTCTCCATACCGTACCTTCATTAAGAAATTTCAGCAAGCAACCAAGACAGAGAAAACTTTATGGTTATAGAGAAAGATAAAATTCCTTGACTATTTCCATAAAGCCTTCTAAAGAATTGAAAGTGTGCTGTCTGAATTATGGGCAATGCAAATGGAATGTATTAATAATGTTCATTGTTACCTTTTTCAGGTTGCACCTCTGATAGAGACAGGCCATGAGAGGATACTTCATTGTAGCTAGATGAAAGTTAAATGACAGGAAAAGAAAGGAGGAAAGACAAAGAAGGCCTTTTCTGTAGACAAAGGACCCATGGAAGGGATTCTTGCTTTTTTCAATTTTTAACCTCTGACCATAAGGAAGATGACTAAGCAACATGGCATTCAAAGACAATAACACATTTGTATCGATTTTTCTCATTTATAAAGTGCTCTAGTATCCAATTTTCACTGGATTCTCATACAACAATCCTGTGAGATAAAATGTTAAAAAAGTATGAATGAGGATTGCCCTGCCAGGATGAGGGTTGCACTGGACACCCAGAATGCAAGACAGTTTATCTATCCACATGTCTGAATTATCTTGTTCCTTTTCCCCTTTCCAAAATATCTGGTTATGGAAATATTTATCTTCTGGTTTCTGTGGAGTGTTCTATTTTATATCTTTAGGTATTTGCATTTCCATGAAAGGGCTGTAAATATCTTCTTTTGTGAATAAGGGGGGCTGGATGAGGAGGCTTCACCTTTTTTTTTTTCATTTGTATACAATTTTGTCATTAGCTCTTTTTAATTTGTGGTAATGTACCTGTTGAAGACAGATGTAGATCTAAAACTGGATTAGTAGATGAATACGCAATTTTTAAAATAAATTTTAAAATAGAAGTAATTTTAAAAATAAGTTTTAAAATAAATTTCAGTTTAGTACAAAATAGAAAACTGTTATTAAATACTGAAGCACCTTATGCATATTTAAAATAGTTTTAAATATTTATCTTTAAAGGCATATTTATACCTAGAATATACTGATTTTCACTGAATTATCTGTTTTTGAAATGAGCCATACAGTTTGGAGTAAATACAATTTACTCTATTTAGTAAAAATTATATATAACTACATGCAGGATAATCAGAACTTATCTTAAATGACAACACCTCATTTTTACAGGGATTTTTTTCCCCCCTCAACTATAAGAAACCACGAAATCCAATTATCCTCAGCAACATTTCCCTTTTGAAGAAAACACAAGAGTCACACGTTCACGGATCTGTTTGGTCTTTACTCCATAGATAATTGGGTTCATCATGGGAGGAACAAGAACATAAAGGTTGGCTAGCAGGATGTGGACATGTTTGGGAATTTTTCGGCCAAAGCGCTGGGCAATGACAGTAAAAATCCCAGGAAGGTAGAACATGAGGATAACACAGACATGGGAGCCACAGGTGCTGAGTGCTTTCATCCGAGCATCATGGGATGGCATTCTGAAGACTGCTCTCAGAATCAGCCCGTAGGAGATGACTATTGAAACCATATCTAGCATAACACTGAGTAAAGGCACAGAGATTCCATACCAAATATTGATGGTGATATCAGCACAAGCCAGTTTTGCCAACCCCATATGTTCACAGAATGTATGGGCAATGATATTTGTTCTGCAGAAAGGTAGACGCTTTACAAGGAAGACAATGGGGAAAACAGTCGCAAAACTTCTGAACACAACAATAGCTCCTATTTTGCCAATGACACCATGACTAAGAATGGTGGTATATCTCAATGGGTAGCAAATGGCCACAAAGCGGTCAAAAGCCATGGCTAAGAGAATGCCTGACTCCACTACGAAGGCAAAATGCATAAAGAAGAGTTGGGTCACACAACCACCGAAGGAAATGTCTACATCATCAAACCAGAAGATACTGAGGGCTTTGGGTACTGTGGATGTAGAGAGTACCAGATCCCAAAAAGCCAGCATGGAGAGGAAGAGATACATAGGTTCATGAAGACTGCGCTCCACGGCCACCACACAGATCAGCATGCCATTTCCTGACACAGCCACCAAGTACATCAAAAAGAAGGGAATGGAGATCCACAGGTGCAGCTCCTTCAGGCCGGGGATGCCAATGAGAATAAACATATCATAATTGACAGTGGCATTGTTGAGAGTTGTCATTCCTGAATTGTTGTATGCAACTTTCATCACTTATCTGCAGGGAGAAAAGAAGTAAAGAGCTAGCCCATCAAATATTTATTAGCTCAGTTGGAAAGGATTTATTAGGTCCAGTGGATTTATACATCTGCCATGTGAAAATCTAATTACTGAGTTCCTTTGCAGTTGACTATGGACATATTAGTATATAGAGTACTGCTTTATAGAGAAAGATCAAATCCTTCAAAGAGTCAAATGATTCTTTTTTGTGGGGGATTCTCAAGCATTGCTCAGGAGACTTGAAATCCCCTTCTGGAGATTTTCAGCTGACAAGGCTGTTGGGTCAACCTGAGGTCCTGGGTGCAAAGTACTGAAGATGTCACACCTGTCATGTTGGAGAATGCTCCAGCTCTGTGCTGGCATTGCTCCAGATGGTGCTCAGGGAACAATGTGTTGCCAGGAACTGAACCTGGACTGGTCTCCTGCTTGCATGCTTGCATCCTCTTGAGCTATCTCTCTGGCCCTCAAATGTTCAAACCTGCAATAATGAATCATGTTCTCTGACTAAGCAGTTTAAGACAGAAAAGAAAATTCTGAATCTTTATAAATATACAAATTTACTATAAACAATTTTATTTTATTTTACAAATAAGTAATCTTGTTACCTACTATGCACACTTATAAACAATTGCTCTATGGTGCTCAAAACACCTATTGATACACACTATAAATGTGTGTGTTTGTGTGTGTATATGTAGAAGGGAAAAGAGTTTAAAGCTTATAAGAAAGGAATACTGCATAATGGGTTCTAATATATGTAATCCTTGGTAGCAAAAAAAGTCTTTTCTCTTTGTCTAGTAAATTATTATTTATTAAATGCAGATGCATTTTGTTTTTAAGTTTCAATGGTGACATATTTTATTAAATTATGTCGAGGCATCATGACATAGCGGATAAACTGCTCTTTTTTCTTGCTTTCTGGGTCACACTCTATATTTAATATTTAACATATTTTTCTATTGTTAACTATGTGGCAAAAATTCCATTAGACTTGTTTTGTTATTGAAGATGTTAACTTTCATTAGAAGTTAATTCTTTAATAATGTGCATATGAATTTATTTGGAGGAGCACACCTAATGGTACTGAGAGCTTACTCTGGCTCACCTCTCAGAGATCATTTCTGACTCACTAGGGATACTATATGTGGTACTAGGGTTTGAACTCAGAACAGCCATGGGAACACAAGCTTTACCTGCTTTACTCTTTCTCTGGATGAAAAGATACTTAATTATTACCTTTTTTTCCTAAGGAATTTACTTAATATTGCTTCTCATCTATAGTAATATAATGATTGGGTGAGCCATGTTCATGAGCTATTTGAAATTGTCCTCGACTTTTCAATACAAACCAGAAAGATTGGTATTTGTACAATCACTTGAAATGTTCTTTAATGTTGTGCATTGGTATAAAGGTAAAAATTTAGGGGCTGGAGTGATAGCACTGTGGGTAGGGAGTTTGCCTTGCACTCAGCCGACCCAGGCTTGATTCCCAGCATCCCATATGGTCCCCTGAGCACTGCCAGAAGTAATTCTTGAGTGCAGAGCCAGGAGTAACCCCTGTGAATTGCCGGGTGTAATCAAAAAAGAAAAAAAAACAACCCCCCAAAAACCCCAAAATATAGTAAAAAGTTACATTTACTAAAGAAAAGAGATTAATGGAAATAAATATTTGTAACATAAAACAAATCTATGTATATGTAGAGAGCTATTCTTCATAGTAAGATTTCTCCTTAATATTATTGAAAGTCAAACAGAAGCTTTTATTAGTGTGAAGGTCAGTTTGTTGGCCTAATTAATAACAACTCAAATGTGGTTTCTCAAGCTTTTTAAATGAAGATACTGTGTTCAAGACCCCAGCTGTCATAGACAGGCAACCAAGAAGTCAAAGCATGTTCTAGATGCTCACAGAGGATACATTTGAGAGAGACCTGAAAAACCCCTAACTTGAACACAAATAAAGACTTCCTTTCCCCAGACCACTCACGTAGGCACATCTTCACATCTTGTGTGTGTGTGTGTGTGTGTATACATATACACATATAAATATATATGTACAAATATATATATTTGGTGTGGGGGAACCTCCAAGTTATGCTTAGGATGTCATTCTCGGCTTTTTTTAGCCAACAGCAGATAGTTCAATGCACAACCCTCAGCAGCCCGGAGCTGCCAAGAAAATGATGATTGGGAGGCCACATGGTGATGGATATTGAACTGAGGTCAGCCACATGCACACAGCTGAATCATTGTATTATCTCACTGGTTCATAAATATTGGAATCTTATCTTGGTTAGTTAAAAGACCAAAACACTTCTCAAATAGTCTGTTTAAAGTCTATCTTGTTCTGGGGCTCTGAAATGCTGGAATACTCATTTCACTATTTGGTCACTAAGAAATAGAATGAGATAATCACTACTGCACAATATCACGATGAAAGGTTTGTATATACAAAAGTGGGCATGACTCCTGAGAAAGAACACTAGGAAGCTGCATATAAAGGTAGGCAGTGGTCACAGGGAGAAGAGAAAATGATGAAAATGAGTAGTCAGAAAAATAAGCTATATAAAAAAAATTACTTACCTGGTGCAGTCACGGAATTGGGCAACTGCGATTTAGACAGGTACTGTCACTGCTGTATATCTGTATGTTCAAGTACCCTGAAAATGTTCCATGTATCAACTGGCTCATTCATCTCCATGCATTCTCTCAACACAGAAGGGAAAATTCCTATTGCACAAAGACACAATGACTCCAGGATTCATTTATTACTCCTAGAGAGTCCCCAGTGAGTGAGTGACCTCTGGGACTTACATCCAGCAAAACTGCAAACAGGGACTTATGACTCACCAAGAAAAAAAAAAAAAGAAAGAAGGAAAAACAAAACAAAAAGCTAAAACCAAAGCCACTCAATACCATTGTTGCTTCACTACCCTGCATCGATTGTCTCCACAGAGATACCTAGGTAACAAAATTTAAGAAGATGTCTAAAACCATAAGAGTAAGTGCCTCCTTAAGTTTGCATTCTAGAGACACAATAGCCTCATACTACAGTCAACTGTGAACTATGCCATGGAAGGAAACTTAGTTTATCCCCAAGTATTTTGTGCATATGTAACTATCATTATTTCTTTTGCACTATTGTGGAAGTTCTTAAACTATTTCTCCCTCTTAAGCTTTATTCCAAATACTATTAATACTATCAATCACTGTCTCACTGTATCACTGTCATCTTGTTGTTCGTCAATTTACTCAAGTGGGCACCAGTAATATCTCTATTCCTCCCAGCCCTGAGATTTAACCTCTCTAGTCCTCCCAGCCTCTTCTTACTCATCTTTCCCAATGATTGGAGGCTCTTTCAGGGTCAGGGGATGAGACCTATCCTTACTATTTTGGCATATTGAATGAACCATGGGTAGCTTGTCAGGCTCTGTGTGTGCAGGTGGGATACTCTCGGTCACTTTCCGGGCTCTCTGATATATATACATATACATACATATATATTATATATATAAAACTCTCTTGATTTGTTGCCTACTGTCTGAACTCCATCAAATATGGTGTGGTAATTATGGAAAATGGGCAGGAAGTATATTATGTGTTTTACCGTTGCTTTGTGACTTTCAATATTTATAATTATAATACTATTAATATTAATACTATTGATACTATTTAAACTATTTCTCTCTCTTAAGTTTTATTCCAAATCTTTTTTTCCAGAGAATGAATGGCAGCTAAAATAAACTTCCAAATGTGTCAATTTTATTCTGCCACTCTTGGGAGCAAAACTTTTCATCATCTCCTTCATGTTTTAGTCTTCAGAATAAGAACCACCAACAGGTAATGCACAGGTCTCCAAACTTTCTAATCTCATCTGTCCAACTTCTCAGCCACATTCACAGTTCTGCTCATAACAAGGTACAGATAATTTTTCAGCTCTCACTATGTTTTCATGTACTATTCACATTTGAGATAATATTACTCTGTAGCATATTTACATTTGCATGGTTTGCTCCCAATTCTTTTTTTCCCTTCAAAGCTCCACTTTAAATTTCTGTCCTTTTAATCATACTAGCACCCTCCTTGGCTCATAAGTCCTGGTGCTTTTAAGTTCATAAGTCCTGGTGCTATTAAGGCCTCATGTGTTTCCCCCAGTAATCTATCATCTCTTTGAAAACACTTAAAAATTGCCTCAGCCATATCTGTATCTATAACACGTGTTCTACATTAATTAGAAAAAATAAAATTAGTGCTACTTATGTGATATCCAAAAAAATGGTCAAATGGCAGTATCTGTATGTCACATCACAACCAATCTTTTTTTATCTTTTTTTTAATGAATCACCATGTGGAAAGTTACAGATCTTTCATGCTTAAGTCTCAGTCATACAATTATCCAACAACAATCATTTCACCAGTGCATATGTTCCACCACCAAGCACCCCAGGATAGCCCCCATCCAACCCCCTACCCTGTCTGTGTGGCTAAAGATTTTCTCTTTACTCTCTCTTTACTTTGATTACATTTAATATTTCAACAGAAAACTCATTGTTATTATTTGGAATTTAACCCCAACAATCAGACCTGCCCCAAAGTCATCATTTGATCATTTGTTTTCCATTGCTGAGAATGAAGAGCCTATGAAGTTTTGGATTTCTGGTAGTTTGGTAATTAAAGTCCAGAGAAATTTCTGCTAGAAGTTGCATCATGGCAAGCTCGTACCTCTGTTTAGTGGACCTTATAAGATGGCGGTCTCGGGGCCAGAGTGATAGCACAGCTGGAAGGGTGTTTGCCTTGCATGCGGCCGACCCGGGTTCATTCCCTGGCATCTCATATGGTCCCCCGAGCACCGCCAGTAGTGATTCCTGAGTGCAGAGCCAGGAATAATCCCTGAGCATCACCAGGTGTGGCCCAAAAAGAAAAAGAAAAAAAAAAAAGATGGCGGTCACCACATCACTAGGGAAGGGAAGGCCGAGAGAGAAAAACCTTTCCCCTCCCCGGGGCAGCATACATCACAACCAATATTAAGAATTTATGACAATGATAAAATCTCCACAGACGTGAGAAATTTGCATCTTGAATTTTCAATATATGTTCAAATTTCATCAAAAGGAGGATATTGGTGTTAGTAAATTTAACCAGAAATAATTCTTTTTATGTATTTGTTGAATTAATTTAGTTGCCATGAGATATACAGTTACAAAATTGTTCATGTTTGGGTTTCAGTAATACAATGTTTAACACGCATCCCTTCAGTAGTGTGCATTTCCTACCACCAAAGTTCCCAGTTTTCCTCTGTCACTGTCCCTCCCCAGCCTGCCTCTGTGGCAGACACTTTTCTTCTTTCTCTCTCACTATTTCCTTTTGGGCACTATGATTTGCAACACAGGCACAGAAAGGTTTTCATGTTGATCGCTTTACCGACTTTGAGCACTCAGTTCTTCTCCAGAGTGATCATTTCCAGCGATCACCCTCACAGTGAACTCCTCTAGCCTAACGACCCTCCCCCTCCATCACTTGAATGGGCGTTCCTCAAGAAATTAGAAACTGAGTTTCCATATGACCCACTAATACCACTTCTGGGAATATATACTAGGGACCCAAATAAATGCTATCTGTACTTGTCTGTTCATTGCAGCACTGTTCACAGTAGCCAGAATCTGGAAACAAACCAAGTGCCTGAGAGTAGATGACTAGATAAAGAAACCATGGTACATCCACACGATGGAATATTACACAGCCACCAGGAAAAACAGTCATGAAATGTGTTCATAAATGATGGGCCTGGAGTACATCATGCTGAATGAAATTAATCAGAAGGGAACAAACCGAGAATGATTGCACTCATTTTGGGGATATAAAAAACATAGCATCAAACTAATACCCAAGGACAGTAGAAGCAAGGGTGAGGAAGAAATAATTAGAAATAACTAGAAATATTATGGTTATTATAATTAGAAATAAAATGGTTCGAAATAATTCTTTGTCCTCAGCCTTCCACAATCCGTACTATCCTGTAGACTGTCACTATTAATGGTAGTTGTATGAATACTAAAATATATAGCAAAGTAGAATCTAAATTCAGATTCTAGGGGGTTGGAGCAATATCACAGCTGGTAGGGTGTTTGCCTTGCACGGAGCCGACCCACGTTCAATTCCCAGCATCCCATATGGTCCCCCAAGCACAGCCAGGAGTAATTACTGAGTGCATGAGCCAGGAGTAACCCCTGTGCATTGCCAGTTGTGACCTCCAAAAAAAGAAAAAAAAAGATTCTATTACCCATCCCTTTTAGTACTTCTACTCAATATTTATTTATGTTTTCTAAATATGAAGTTTATTTATATTTATTTATTTACAAAACCAAAATCTTTTTTCTGAGGAGCTCATATTCACATTGTATCTGTCTTGCCTAAGGAAATTTGCACAGTTTTCTGTGTCTGAGGGCTCAGGACTCAGACTATCTAATTAGACATTTTTTTAAATTGAATCACCGTGAGATACAGTTACAAAGCTTTCATGTTTGAGTTTCAGTCATACAATGTTCAAACACCCATCCCTCCACCAGTGCACATTCTCCACCACCAATGTCCCTAGTATATCCCTCCCCTTTCCAGTCCTCCCCCTGCCTCTATGGCAGACAATTTTACCCATACTCCTAATTAGACATTTCTACACCAAACAGCTGAAAAACTCTGGACAAATTTTATACCTTATTTTTTCCCTTTGTATTATGGGACCACGTTCAGAGGGAGATAGGAACAAAGCTAATCATGTTTCCAAAGTGTTTAGCTCTGTATTTGACATAGAATCAGAATTCAATACATATAATATATTGTAGTTGTCCTGCAACTACCTGGACCAAGGAAACAGGATCATTCTTCTAGTCAGAGACAATGGGTGCTCAGAACTCACACATCCAGCATGGTCAAGACAAAGCCATCCATACATGTGGCTGTATACTTGTCGTCGTCATATGACAAAGTTTATTAGGAGAGCAATGGATATATAGGAGCAGAAAAGAATGCATTACATGTGGATTATGAGACAGGAAAAGGAAGAATTATATAGTTACATAGTTGAGAGTGTTAGGAGGTGTCAAGGGATTTATATGATATAATACAGAGGTGGAACAATAAACAATAAACAGACACTACAAGTGTTGACTCTCCTTATCTCAAACCTCAGCCACCTGAAAATGCAAGGCCAATGAGCCTTGCTAATCACTGGGAAATGCTGTTTTCCCTGGCAGCAGCTCGCCTCCATTACAACCAGGTCTTGGGGCCTTTCTCTGCACAAGCCTAGTAGTTTATAGATGGTCAGGGAGCTGTGACAGGAAGAACTCCAACAATATACTTTATTCTTTTTTTTTTTTTTTTTTGCTTTTTGGGTTACACCTGGCGATGTATAGGGTTATTCCTGGCTCTGTACTCAGGAATTATTCCTGGCGGTGCTCAGGGGATCATATGGGATGCTGGGAATCAAACCTGGGTTGGCCAAGTGCAAGGCAAATGCCCTAGCCACCGTGCTGTTGCTCCAGCTCCTATACTTTATTCATTTTTAGTTTAGAGCACACATCATTCAAATATCTTTTACAAAGAGTATTTTCCATCCTTTTCCAAAATAACTAACTCTTTTGCCAGTCACATTTCTTTCTCCATGATTAGTTTACACAAAAATATACTAATTTTTAAAATCATTAGTATTTTGTAAAATAAGGTGGCAATTTTAAAAATAATGCTTCTAATAACACCTCAAAGGATTGGGTACTCCATGTGTGGAGGCACTGCATAGTATTTGTCAATTTTGCCAAAGAGATATTAGAGGGATTAAGGCACCATACTGAGTTCCTGGTATCTAGCATAGGATCTTGCTTCTAGTATGTGCTCAATATGTATGTTCTGTTTAATGTTTGAATATGTGATTACAAGAATTAATGAGGAATATACCTCTTGCCTACCTGTGCAGTTTCATTTCCTATCACTTGGTTAAGTGTATCTGGGCCTCCTAAGTAGTACACATTTCTCTGCACATCATATCTACTTACAGTTCTAAGTGTTAGCATATAATTTGCTTGGAGACAAAGGTTTACTCAGTGTCTTCTATTGTTAAGAGTGAACAAATGTTTACTCTATATTTTCTTTATATGTCATTTGAATTATTTTAATTTCCTCTAAATAAGTAATATTCAAGACTGAAGACAATCTATTCAAGTTAATCTATTGTTCAATATCTTAAAATTTTTTTTTATTGTATAGAATCACCATGATATAGATCATTACTAAGCTGTTTCATGATTGAATTTCAGTCATACAATGTTCCAACATCCTTCCACAGGTGTATAAAGTCCCCAGTTTCCCTCCTTCCCTACCGAACCTGCCACTATGGCAGGTACCTTACTTCTCTCTCTCTCTCTCTCTCTCTCTCTCTCTCTCTCTCTCCTTCTCTATTCTATGCCTTTAGGTGCCTAGTATATTTTTCTCTAGGTAATAAAATTACTCTCAACAATTTTGGTGGACTTCTTTGGGTTTTCTATAATTTCCATTCTGTACTGCAATTTTGTTTCTTTTTTAATATAAATTATTTGTTTATGTTTTGTTTGTTTTGCTTTTTAGGTCACACCCGGTGATTCTCAGGGATTACTACTGGATCTGCACTCAGGAATTACTCCTGGTGGTTCTTGGGGACCATATGGGATGCTGAGAATGGAACCCAGGTTGGCGGCGTGCAAGGCAAACACCCAACCTGCTGTGCTATAGCTCTAGCCCCCACTTTGTGTCTTAAACCTTTGACCTTAGTACGTTGTGTCCTCAAGTGGATACAAAAGATATTTATCAGCTAAATATTTAGCATCTAGCTTAGTCCCTATGTAGTAAATTGCTAGTTTTAATAATTTTTGGATGTATAAAAATGATCTTGAAATATTTTTATATATACCTTGGATAGTAGTATTACTGTTTTTTACGCATATATCTTATCTTTTTGTTGTGGTTTCAAAAAAATGTTATTCAAATAGAATTATAGTTGATTATCTTAAAATAGCCCAAGTGGCTAAAATTATAGTTTCTTTCCTTGACCTCAGTTCCTTATTCATTGGTTTGACTATATAAAGATAGCCTGTGTTTCTTTTCATATCAGTTATTTATGCAATGAAACAAATATTTTCCAAGGTTAGCAAACTTAAAAAATATTTAGAGCCACAATTAGTTTTACACAATTATAATAATATAATCATAGTTATAATTAGGTGTAACCTAACAAGGTTATTTGGTTTTGGGCTGTAGGTTGAAGTCAAGGTGTTACTGGGATTCCAGCTGTCAAAAGCATGCCTGTTGTTGGGGAATCTTTCAAGGCAGTCACATACAATCACCTAGAGAGGCTCTAATTCCTTCCTTGTCTGAAGGGTATGGCTTATATGAGGGTCCTAATGGTATCGAGAATTGTTCTTTTCAAAGATGGGCAATTTAGGAGAGATAGAAGGACGTTTTGGTGTCTTATTGCCTAGTGTGATAGGGCATATATTACTACATGAGTTGGATGGAATTGGATGGAATCTATCAGATTCCAATCAATAAGTTTAATCCACATACAAATGACAACAGGAGCAACACAAACTTTGTAAATGTATTTTTTTCATTTTATTTAAAAAATTTTATTAGTGAATCACCTTGCAATAAAGTTATAGCCTTACAAGTTTTCATGCTTACGTTTCAGTCATACAATGATTGAGTACCCATCCCTCCACAGTGCCCATTTTCTACCACCAATGGTCCCAGCATCCCTCCCACCACCCCCACCCCATCCCCTTTGCCCCACCCTGTCTCTGTGGCAGGGCATTCCCTTTAGCTCTCTCTCTCCTTTGGGGTGTAAATGTATTTTTAAAAACACATTGGTTGTTGCTTATAGTTATAATTTCTTGAATTTGGCTTTCTGATTTTTTTTTTTGGTCAGACCCTGTGGGCTTTACATATCAGGTTATCAGCATTCAATTTGCCTTAGGATACACAAATGAAACATGGTACCCATACTATCTTTAGTATCATTGATTCTAGTCAGGATGATAGTTGTTTCAAAATATTCTATATAAATAAACAAAGCCATTTTAGGGCTAGAGCGATAGCACAGCAGTAGTGTTCGCCTTTCACTCGGCCAACCCGTATTCGATTCCTCCGCCCTTCTCAGAGAGCCTGGCAAGGTACCGAGAGTATAGCGCCCGCACGTAGAGCCTGGCAAGCTACCTGTGGCGTATTGATATGCCAAAAACAGTAATAATAAGTCTCACAATGAGAGACGTTACTGGTGCCCGCTCGAACAAATAGATGAGGAAGGGAATGACAGTGATTTTAGGAGACATAGGGGAGCATCTCCCCAAAGAAAAATCAAAGTGGAAGTGACAATTAAGCTTTTATTTAAAAAATAAAAAATAAATGAATAAAAACTGGAAATCAATATCTATTCTTAAGTTCACATAAAAATATACCCTTTGTTTTTTTCTCTACTAATAATTGCTTTCTTGTGATATGATCTTTTTCTAAAAACAATGATTTGAGACAGAATAGCTGGACTGGGGACAATCAAAATATTACAATAAAAGTTTTTCAGAAATCTTCAGTTTTGTCAAGCTGTTCTATTTTATTATTCCACATATCTTTACAGGCTGTTTATTTCCGGCTCTGAGCTTACGAGTAATCTCTGCAATGCTCAGGAATATGCATGTGAATCTGAGGATCCAAATTGAGGTTGGCTGCATGCAAAGACACTTCTTGTCTCACCAGCTGTCTTGTGGAATTTTAATTTCTATTGTATATTTTAATTGTTTATTTCAATTTGATGTCTAGATGCTGTTTTATAATGTTCTGCATTTGAAAACTATGGTATCATAAGCCAAAGTATGTCAATAAATCTTTTTAGACCATGAACATTGTAAATTTTATGTCATTTATATCTCAATTCATTAAAGTTAACTAATACACAAAATATAATTGGTCTGACTCTAGTCTTTGGTATCACTTACATTCTATATATCTGTGAGGTAGGGTTTTTCTAGTACAGAGATATCACTATTTCACATTTTTCCTAGAATAAGTCAAAGCCAATTCTCAAGCTCATTCTACTTGCTCTTGTGAAGCCTAGTAAAAGGTACGATTAATTAGCAATGGTGCTAGAGACTGCTTACAATGCTTATAAGAGTCAAGTGATTAATTTTCAGGAATTTGACCAGCAAGCAGATCAGCATCATATCATCATACTGATAGCATGAAATCTGTAGAGAGAGGTAGTTTTATTACACGAGTCAAAAACTATTAAAACTCAGTTTTCCCACTACCATACTAAGGCCAGCTGTCAAAAAATCAGTAGCTCTAATTGCCTTACACTTATAAGCATCAGTGTAGTTCATCCCACATTGAGCCTCAGGTATCATTATTTGACTTCCTAGAAACTCTTTTGTGAATACTGCTGTTGCTATCTCAAGGACAATTATTTCTGAGTTTGGAAGAATTTCTGGGAAGGTAAGGTAATGGAGTCCATTATCTTACTGTCCATTATTTTACTATTTTAATTGGCCCTTTCAGGCATTTGCTCTTATGTGATTGCAGTGCATGATTGGGAAGGAGAGACAGGGATAGGCTTTGGAATAGCTGCCAACTAAGATTTACAAGGTTGAATAAAAATAAAAGGCTACTAAAACTTGAGGTTTGTAAAGAGCCTGTGATAGGCATTACATTTTATTATAAATTTCAATAAAAGTTGATGTTACCAATTTTGTCATGAATGTGCACACAAAAGTATTCTGGATGAGACAGAGTTTGATTTGTTTTTAAAAAGCAAATAACTTATTTCCCACATCTGATTCTTACTCCTATGTGCATACAATGTCCTATTTATACACAGTTGAGAAACACCAAAAAATATTGTTTTTTCCTCAAAATATCAGGAAGACTTGCTTCTGCTGTGTTTCCTTGTGAATACGTTTCTGTAGAGACTTGTATGGAAAAATATCTTCTAAAGTAAAGACAAGCTCATAGTCTCAAGTTCTAAAATCCAGATCTGTGTATTTGTCATCCTACAAAGGAGCATCTTCTAGAAAAGAAGGGCTTCACTGGAAATGAAAGCAGCTTAAATCGGGAAGGCTATCCACCAACATGGCCTGGAGAATAGGTCCAAGGATTAGGGGTTGGGGGTCTGGTGTTATGCTGAGGGAGATAAAGTGAGGGAACAAATTCTAGTAGATTTTTCAGTCAACACAAATATTCACATGAGGGAAAATAGCAAGGATGCACAATTGAGAAACATACAATGAATATATTTTGCATGTGTGAAAAGTAGTAGAGTAACTTCATGAGGTGTGTTTCATAGTACGGTGCTGAGGAGCAAGGAGAAAGTTGACAAGGAGTCTATTGTTCTCTCACTGGCTGGACTATCTACCGAGAGTCCTGGGTCCTTTCAGTGGAGAAGTATTCTTAAACTTCTGCTTTGGCCCAATCAGAGACAAAAGAATGCATTGTGCAGCTTCTTTCAGGAAGGGTTTGTCACACCTTCCATACTACAAGCCTCAACACTAGTTTGTTTTAGCTTCACCTACCTCAGATTAGCCTTTACAATGTTGAGTGAGGGCAAAGAGAAGTTGCAAAACACTGACATATTCAAGACTAGAGCAATCGTACAGCAGGTGTGGGCACGGAACCAGTCCTGGTTTGATCCCCAGAAACCCAGCAGCCCAGACAGGAGTCATCCCTGAGCTCAAACCTAGGAGAAAGCCATGAGTACTGCTAGGTGTGGCCCCAAACAAAGAAATAAAAAAACCCAAAAAGCTTAGATAAAGAGTCTCTGGAGTCTTCTCATCTGGATTTTAGTAGTTAGATCTAAATTATTTTCTACTTCTTGCTCTTGCCCACTGTTCTGACATTTTTGGATTTTTAAAAAATGAGAAAACCTTGGGACTGGAGCACTAGTCGAGCGGGGAGGGTGTTTGCCTTTATGCGGGGAATCAGGCTTCTTTCCTTGGCATCCAATATGGTCCCTCCAGTAACACCAGGAGCAGTAATTCCTGAGTACAGAGCTGGGAGTAACCCCTGAGCATCGCTGGGTGTGATGCTTTTCCTGAACAGGAAATAATATTAAAAGCGAGAAATATTACTAGTAAATAATCAAAATCATTTTCTCCATACCATAACTTCATTAAGGAATTTCAGCAATCAACCAAGAATGAGAAAATTTTATGGTTAAAGAGAAAGATAAAATTCCTTGACTGTTTCCATAAAGCCTTTTGAAGAATTCAAAGTGCACTGTCTGATGGGGCTGGAGCGATAGCACAGCAGGTAGGTCGATTGCCTTGCATTCGGCCAACCCAGGTTCGATTTGCAGCATCCTTTATGGTCCCCTGAGCACCGCCAGGTCTAATTACTGAGTGCAGAGCCAGGAGTGACTCCTATACACTGCCAGGTGTGACCCAAAAATAAAAAAAAAAAGTGCAATGTCTGAATTATGGGCAATGCAAATGGAATAGTACTAATAATGTCAATTGTTACCTGAATTCAGGGTGCACCTCTGATAGAGACAGGCCATGGGAGGACACTTCATTGTAGCTAGATCAAAGATTACTGACAGGAAAAGTAAGGAGGAAAGACAAAGAAGGCCTTTTCTGTAGACAAAGGTCCCATGGAAGGGATTCTTGCTTGTTTCAATTTTTAACCTCTGACTATAAGGAGGATGACTAGGAAATATGGCATTCAAAGACAATGAAACATTTGTATCAATTTTTCTCATTTATAAAGTGCTTTAGTATCCAATTTTCACTGGATTCTCATACAACAATCCTGTGACATAAAATGTTAAAAAAGTGTGAATGAGGATTGCCCTGCCCGAATGAGGGTTGCATTGGCCACCTAGAATGCAAGACAATTTATCTATCCACATGTCTTAATGATCTTGTCCCTTCCCCCCCCCCAAATATCTAGTTACGGAAATATTTATCTTTTTGTTCCTGTAGAGTGTTCTATTTTGGTCTCCAGGTATTTGCATGTGCATAAAAAGGCTGTTAGTATCTTCTTTTGTGAATGAGGGGGGCTGGATGAGGAGGCTCCACCTTTCTTTCATTTGTAAACAATTTTGTCATTAGCTCATTTTAATTTGTGGTAATGTACCTGTTGAAGGCACATCAAGATGTAAAACTGGAATAGTAGATGAATATGTGATTTTAAAAATAAAAGTAATTTAAAAATAATTTAAAAATAAATTCCACTTTAGTACAAAATAGAAAATTGTTATTAAATACTGAAGCACATTATGGATATTTAAAATAGCTTTTATACCTAGAATATACTAATTTTCACTGAATTATCTATTTCTGAAATGAGCCATACAATATGGAGTAAATACAATTTACTCTATTTAGTAAAATATACATACATGCGGTAATCAGAACTTATCTTAAATGACAACACCTCTTTTCTACAAGAATTTTTTTCCCTTCACCTATAAGAAATCACAAAATCTAATAATCCTCAACAACATTTCCCTTTTGAAGAAAACACAAGGGTCACAGGTTCACGGATCTGTTTGGTCTTTACTCCATAGATAATTGGGTTCATCATGGGAGGAACAAGAATATAAAGATTGGCTAGCAGGATGTGGACATGTTTGGGGATTTTTCGGCCAAAGCGCTGAACTAGGACAGTAAAAGTCGCAGGAAGGTAGAACATGAGCATAACACAGACATGGGAGCCACAGGTGCTGAGTGCTTTCATCCGAGCATCATGGGATGGCATTCTGCTCTCAGAATCAGCCCGTAGGAGATGACTATTGAAACCATATCTAGCACAAAACAGAGAAAAGGCACAGAGATTCCATACCAAATATTGATGGTGATATCAGCACAAGCCAGTTTTGCCAACCCTATATGTTCACAGAATGTATGGGCAATGATATTTGTCTTGCAGAAGGGTAGACGCAGTACAAGGAAGACAATGGGGAAAATAGTCGCAAAACCTCTGAACACAACAATAGCTCCTATTTTGCCAGTGACACCAAGACTAAGAATGGTGGTATATCTCAATGGGTAGCAAATGGCCACAAAGCGGTCAAAAGCCATGGCTAAGAGAATGCCTGACTCCACCATGAAGGCAGAATGCATAAAGAAGAGTTGGGTCACACAACCACCAAAGGAAATGTCTATATCATCAAACCAGAAGATACTGAGGGCTTTGGGTACTGTGGATGTAGAGAGTACCAGATCCCAAAAAGCCAGCATGGAGAGGAAGAGATACATAGGTTCATGAAGACTGCGCTCCACGGCCACCACACAGATCAGCATGCCATTTCCTGACACAGCCACCAAGTACATCAGACAGAAGGGAATGGAGATCCACAGGTGCAGCTCCTTCAGGCCAGGGATGCCAGTGAGGATAAACATATCATAATTGACAGTGGCATTGTTGAGAGTTGTCATTTCTGAATGGTTTTATGCAACACTCTTCACTTATCTGCAGGGAAAAAAAGAAGTAAAGAGCTAGCCCTTCAAATATTTATTAGCTCATTTGGCCAGTATTTATTAGCTCCCAGTAGATTTATACATCTGCAATGTAAAAATCTGAGTTACTGAGCTCCTAGGAAGTTGACTATGGACATATTTGTGTATAGAGTTCTGCTTTATAGAGAAAGATTGAAATCCTTCAAAGAACCAAATCATTCTTTTTTGTTGGGAATTTTCTAACAATGCTCAGGAGACTTGAAATCCCTTTCTAAGGATTCTTAGCTGACTAGGTTGTTGGGTGTGAAGTACTAAGGATGTCAC
Source organism: Sorex araneus (assembly GCF_027595985.1). Lineage (NCBI taxonomy): Eukaryota > Metazoa > Chordata > Mammalia > Eulipotyphla > Soricidae > Sorex > Sorex araneus. The sequence continues at coordinate 105,380,995 of NC_073307.1, read as the reverse complement.
ACCTGTCATGTTTGGAGATTACTCCAGCTCTGTGCTAGCATTGCTCCATATGGTGCTCAGGGGACAATGTGTTGCAGGAACTGAACCTGGACTGGTCTGCTTGCATGCTTGCATCCTCTTGAGCTATCTCTTTGGCCCTCAAATGTTAAAACCTGCAATAATGAATTATGTTCTCTGACTAAGCAGTTTAAGACAGAAAAGAAAATTCTGAATCTTTATAAATATACAAATTTACTATAAAAAATTTTATTTTATTTTACTAATAAATAATCTTGTTACCTAGTACGCACACTTATAAACAATTGTTCTATGGCACTCAGAACATCTATTGGTACATACTATATATGTGTATATATGTGCTCAAAATATGTGTATACATGGTGCTCAAAACATCTATTGGTACATACTATATATGTGTATATATGAGTGTATGTGTGTGTGTATGTACAAAGGAAAAGAGATTAAAGCTTATAAGAAAGGAATACTGCATAATATTGGGTTCCAATATATGTAATCCTTGGTAGCAAAAGAGTCTTTTCTTTTTGTCTAGAAAATTATTATTTATTAAATGCAGATGCGTTTTGTTTTAAAGTTTCAATACTGGGTTCATTGGTGGTGGTGAATGGACACTGGTGTAGGGATGGGTTCTCGAACATTGTATGAGGGAAACACAAGCACGAAAATGGGTAAATTTGTAACTGTACCCTCACGGTGACTCACTAATTAAAAAATAAATTAGTTAAAAATTATAAATGTTAATAAAAATATATTTTGCTTCAAAAAAGTTTCAAGAGTGGCATATTTTATTAAATTCTTTTGGGGCATCATGACATAGCAGGTAAATTGCCCTTTTTTTTTTTTTTTTTGCTTTTTGGGTCACACTCGGCAATGCACAGTGGTTACTCTTGGCTCATGCACTCACGAATTAACTGCTGGTGGTGCTAGGGGACTATATGGGATGCTTGGAATTGAACCCAGGTCGGCCTCGTGCAAGGAAAATGCCCTATCCGCTGTGCTATCGCTCCAGCCCCTAAACTGCTCTTTTAAAAGTGTGAGACTAGTTAAATATATGACAAGTACTTTTCCTGACATTTAGGATGAATTCGTACATTAAAGGTTACCAAGATTACTGAAAAACATTGTTTCTATGTTATATTTTTATGAGTACATCTTAAATTAATACTTTAAATTAACATGATCAGAATTAATTAGTTTAAACAAGTCAAAAATACAGATAAAATAGTGCTGCCAAATGTGTAAATTAATGTTTCTGTTTTAAGAAGATGCAAATTTTAAAAAAGTTAAAAAATGGAAATTATAGACAAAATTGGAAACTTCAACAAGCAAGTTTTTTATTTAAACTTAAGGTAGATTTGATAAATTCTTTTTTGGTTTTAATTCCTTAAACTTTTGTGTGTATGTGTACAGGGAAGTGTTTGAATAAAATTAGTCGAAGCTTCTATACCTTAGAGACTAAAGACAAATTTCTATAAATCACTTCTTGCAGGGATTTTATGAAATCCTCAACCTCATGTGAAATGGATTTCATCTCTGGAAAGGGACTATGTAAAGGACACATAGACCCATAAAATTAGACACTTTACAGAAAATTGGAAAAATATTTCTAATCCTTCCATCATAATAAGTAACTTTGAAAATTTAAAAAAGTAGTCATAAAATGCTTTGAGAAAAATATAGGCAAAATGCTGTAGGATTTACCTCAAAGGCATTTTCAATAAAATGATTCTCCTGTAAAGACAATAAAAGTAAAAAAATGGGACTACTTCAAATTAAAAAGCTTCTGTATGACTAAAGTATTGTTGTCTAAAATGAAAAACTACCCATATGAATAGGAGAAAATACTTGCACACAATATACAAAATAAAAGGTAAATATCCAACATATATAAAGCATTCATAAAGTTCAACAATAGTAAATCCAATAACTTCATAAAATATTGGAAAAGAAAATTAACAAAACATTCTCTGAAGAATACACATGGATGACCAGTAGGCACATAAAAGTGGTGTCCAACATCACTATTATCAAGAAAATTATGACAATGAGCTTTCATCTCACACATACCCGAAAGACTAGAAACATTCTGTGTTGGTGGGGATGCAATGAAAAATGAACTCATGAGAACTGTTGGTGGAAATGTTGTCTGGTTCATCCCCAGTGGAAAATATTATGGACAGTTCTAAAAAATGGAGCTCTCATATGAATGACCAATTCCACTTTTCCACTTTTTTGTATTTATATCCAGGACATAAAAACATTCCTCTGAAAGACACGAGCTCATTATATATATATATATATATATATATATATATATGTATGTATATATATATAATGCCATCGTAATAAGTAGCTTTGTGTGTGTATATATATATATATGTATTACTTATACATATACATATATACCCAATAGAATAAAAATGGTAAAATCATGCAATCTATGGCTACATGGATAGAACTGGAGGATCTCACGTTACGTGAAGTAAGTCATAAGGACAGTGATAAATAATGGATGTTATCTCTAATTTGTGGTATATAGAATAATAAAACAAAAATTGACTTCTCATGGCAGGCAAATCCTTAGCTCAATATTACAGAAGCAAAAATGTCAGGGAAGCAGAGAAATTGAGAGGGCAGCAAGAGGCAGTCTAGAAGTAACAGATGGACAACGGTCAGGGACCTTGGGCTTTTCTGTGGTACAGAAGTGAAGTATCTATTTATCTATGTATCTAAACCAGTAGAGCCAACACTTCTATAAGGTGAGATCTAAACTACAACCATTAAATTTTAAAATGTGCCTGAGGCAGAAGAAAACTAGGGTCTTTGGTGGAAGCATATAGACACTGGTGATGGGACTGAAGCTGGAGCATTATATTCCTGAAATTCCATTGTCAAATATGTAAATCACAGTATTAACTTAGGCACAGTGATAAAGTCCATTTTCAATTAATAAAGACAAATAGGGCGTTCGCCTTTCACGCGGCCGACCCGTGTTCGATTCCCCCTCTCAGAGAGCCCGGCAAGCAACTGAGAGTATCGCACCCACACGGCAGAGCCTGGCAAGCTACCTGTGGCATATTCCATATGCCAAAAACGATAACAATAAGTCTCACAATGAGAGATGTTACTGGTGCCCACTCGAACAAATTGGTGAGCAACGAGATGACAGTGACAGTGACAGAAATATTGTTTATTTTATGTAGAATACATGTTTGCTTAATTACTTTTATTTGTAGGTTTATTATTTTTTGTTACATGGAAGAAATTTTTAAAAAGCTTATACTTTGTGTTGGGGAGTTAGCACAGGGGTTAGAGTGCACAGAGACTCTATCTCCAATACCGCATAGCCTCCCATGCCATGTTTGGCAGTGAAGACCACAAGCACTCCTTCGTATGGTGGATCTGGTAGTCCCTGGCACCACAAGGCCTGAGCAATGCTGCATCCTTGTGCCCTAGTAATGAACCTCCTGCCTGGGTGCTGAGTATTACCAGGAGTGGGCCCTGGTCTCCTATTCACCTCTTAGGAGGCCAAAAATAAGGCTGTGCTTGATGTCATTGTTGAATAAGAGCAATCCTGTGTTCATATGTATATATTACCTATTGTAATACTTTACAACATATAGATTGTTTGAAGTTATCTTCATAGGCTATCCGGTAGATAAAGCACAGTGTAATTCAATAGTATATCATCTTGGCAGTGAACTAATATTATCTTGGTATTTCATTTTTATAGATCTGTCAATCTCTATTTTTACTGGGGAAATATTTAATATATTTTTCTATTGTTAAATATGTGGCAAAAATTTTATGAAATTGGGTTTTATTATAGAAAATGTTATAAGAAGTTATTCTTTAATATATACATGTGAATTTATTTGGAAGGAGCACACCTGTGGTACTAAGAGTTTACTCCTGGCTCACCTCTCAGAGATCATTTCTGACATACTAGGGATACTATATGTGGTACTAGGTTTGAACTCAGAACAGCAATGGAAATAGAAGCTTTACCTGCTTTATTCTTTCTCTGGATCAAAAGTTACTTAATTATTATCTTTTTCTTCTGAGTAATTTACCTATTATTGCTTCTCATTGATAGTAATATAATGGTTGTGTGAGCCATGTTCATGAGGCATTTGAAATTTTCCTTCGAATTTTCAATACAAACCAGAGAGTTTGGTACTAGTAAAATTACTTGAAATGTTCTTTGATGCTGTGCATTTGTATAACAAAAGTAAAAAGTTGTTTTTACTAAAGAAAAGGGGTTTAAAAAATGGAAATAAATTTATGTAATAAAAAATAAATCTATGTATATGTAGAGAGCTATTCTTCATAGTAAGATTTCTCCTTAACATCATTGAAAGAAAGATAGAAGATTTTACTTTGTTGGCCTAATTAATAACATCTTAAATGTGGTTTCTCAAGCTTTTTAAATAAAGATGTTGTTTTCAAGAGCCTGGCTGTCATAGACAGACAACCAAGGAGTCAGAGCATGACCTAGATGCTCACAGAGGATACATTTGAGAGAGACCCAAAGAATCCCTAACTTGAACACAAATAAAGACTTCCTTTCCCCAGACCACTCACGTAGGCACATTTCGTATATATATATCTATATCTATCCATGTATGTATATATATAATTTTTTGTGTGTGGGGGGGAACCTCCAAGCTATGCTTAGGATGTCATTCTCAGTTTTTTTACCAATTAAGCAGATAGTTCAATGCACAACCCTCAGCAGCCCTGGGCTGCCAAGAAATGATGATTGGGAGGCCACATGGTGATGGATATTGAACTGAGGTCAGCCACATGCACACAGCTGAATAATTGTATTATCTCACTGGTTCATAAATATTGGAATCTTATCTTGGTTAGTTAAAAGGACAAAACATTTTTACAATGGACTGTTTAAAGTCTGTCTTTTTTCAGGGCCTCAGAAAAGCTGGAATACTCATTCCACTGTTATGGTCAGTAGGCAATAGAATGAGAAAATCACTACTGCACAATATCACCAGGAAAGGTTTGTTGTAAGTACAGGAGTGGACATGACTCCTGAGAAAGAACAATAGAAAGCTGGACCTAGAGGTAGGCGGAACTTGCTACAGTGGTCACAGGGAGAAGAGAAAATGATAAAAAAAAAAAAAAGTAGTCAGGAAAATGAACTCTAGAAAAAAAATTACTTACCTCGTGCAGTCACAGAATTGGGCAATTGCGATTGAGATGGGTACTGTCACTGCTGTATATCTCTATGTACAAGGACCCTGAAAATGTTCCACGTATCAACTGGCTCAGTCACCTGCGTGCATTCCCTCACCCACGAAAGGGAAAATTCCCACTGCACAAAGACACAATGAGCCCAGGATTCATTTATTACTCCTAGAATGTCCCCAGTGAGTGACCTCCGGGACTTGGTTCTTGGACTTACATCCAGCAAAACTGCAGACAGGGACCTATGACTCAAAAGAAAAAAAAAAGAATGTAAAAGAAAAACAAAACAAAACACCAAAATCAAATCCACTCAATACCATTGTTGCTTCACTACCTTGGATCAGATTGTCTCCACAGAGATACCTAGGTATCAAAATTGAAGAAAATATCTAAAACCATAAGAGTGAGTGCCTCCAGTTTGCATTTTAGAGATACAATAGCCTCATCCTACATTCAACTATGAACCATGGAGGGAAACTTAGTTTATCCCCCAGTTTTTTGCGCATATGTAACTATCATTATTTCTTTTGTACTATTTTGGAAGTTCTTAAACTATTTCTCCCTCTTAAGCTTTATTTCAAGTACTATTAATACTATCAATCACTGTCTCATTGTACCACTGTCATCCTGTTGTTCGTTGATTTACTCAAGCGGGCACCATAGCATCTCTATTTCTCCCAGCCCTGAGATTTAACATCTCCATCCTCCCAGCCTCTCCTTACTCATCTTTCCCAATGATTGGAGGCTCTTCTAGGGTCACGGGAATGAGACCTATCATTACTGTTTTTATATAGTATTTTATAAGTACTACTCATGTGATAATATGAGAAATAATAAAATAATTACTACTCATGTGATGATATATTACTATTATATGGTTTGTTGCCTACTGTCTGAACTCCATCAAATATGGTGCGGTAATTATGAAAAATAGGTAGGAAGTGTCTTATAATGTGTCACACGGTTGCTTTGGAACTACCAATATTTATAATTAGCGTACTATTAATATGAATACTATTGATACTACTTAAACTATTTCTCCCTCTTAAGCTTTATTCCAAATCTTTTTTCCAGAGAATGAATGGCAGATAAAATAAAATCTTCAAATGTGCCAATTTTATTCTACCGCACTTAAAAGTAAAACTTTTCATCATCTCCTTAATCTTTTAGGTTTCAGCATAAGAACCAGCAACTAGCAATGCACAGGTCTAAAAAATTTCTAATCTCACCTGTCCAACTTTTCAGCCACATTCACAGTTCTGCTCATAACAAGGTACAGATAATTTTTTATCTCTCACTATGTTTTCATGTACTATTCACATTTGAGATAATATCCCTCTATGTAGCATCTTTCTATTTGCATGGTTTGCTCACAATTCTGTTTTTTCCTTCAAACTACAGCTCCACTTTAAATTTCTGTCCTTTTAATCATACTAGCACCCTCCTTGGCTCATAAATCCTGGTACTATTAAGGTCTTATGTGTTTCCCCCAGTAATCTATTATCTCTTTGAAAACACGTAAAATTGCCTCAGCCATATCTGTATAATAACACATGTTATACATTAATTAGAAATAATAAAATAAGTACTACTCATGTGATATCCAAAAAAATGGTCAAATGGCACTATCTGTATGTCACATCACAACCAAACTTAAGAATTTATGAGAATGATAAAATCTCCACATACATGTGAGAAGTTTGCATCTTGAAGATTTAATATATGTTTATATTTCATTAAAAGGGGGATATTGGTTTTAGTAAATTTAGCCAGAATTAATTCTTTTTATGTATTCATCAAATTAACTGAGTTGCCATGAGATATACAGTTACTAAATTGTTCATGTTTGGGTTTCAGTCATACAATGTCTAAACACGCATCCCTTCAGTAAATAAACTTTACAGACACTACGAGCGTTGACTCTTCCTATCTCAAACCCCAGCCACAGGAAAATGCAAGGCCAATGAGCCTTGCTAATCATTAGGGATGCTGTTTTTCCTGGCAGCAGCTCACTTCCATCACAGCCAGGTCTTGGGGCCTTTCTCTGCACAAGCCGAGCAGCTTATAGATGGTCAGGGAGCTGTGCCAGGAAGAACTCCAACAATATACTTTATTTTTCATTTTTCATTTTTTTTTTTGGGTCACACCTGGCGATGCACAGGGGTTACTTCTGGCTCTGCACTCATGAATTACTCCTGGCAGTGCTCAGGGGATCATTCGGGATGCTGGGAATCGAACCCGGGTCAGCTGCATGCAAGGCAAACACCCTACCCGCTGTGCTATCACTCCAGCCCCTACACTTTATTCATTTTTAGCTTAGAGCAAACACCTTTCAAATATCTTTTACAAAGAGTATTTTCCATCCTTTTCCAAAATAACTAACTGCCTTTACCAGTCACAATTCTTTCTCCATGATTAGTTTAAACAAAAATCTAGTAAGTTTTTTAATAATTAGTAATTTTTTAAATAAGGTGGTAATTTTAAAAATAATGCTTCAAAAAACACTTCAAAGGATTGGGTACTCCATGTGTGGAGGCACTGTATAGTATTTGTCAATTTTGCCAAAGAGATATTAGAGGGATTAAGGCACCATACTGAGTTCCTGGTATCTAGCATAGGATCTTGCTTCTAGTATGTGCTCAATATGTATGTTCTGTTTAATGTTTGAATATGTGATTACAAGAATTAATGAGGGATATACTGCTTGCTTACCTGTGCAGTTTCATTTCCTATCACTTGATTAAATGTATCTGGGCCTCCTAAGTAGTACACATTTCTCTGCACATCATATCTACTTACAGTTCTAAGTGTTAGCATATAATTTGCTTGGACACAAAGGTTTACTCAGTGTCTTCTATTGTTAAGAGTGAACAAATGTTTACTCTATATTTTCTTTATATGTCATTTGAATTATTTTAATTTCCTCTAAATAAGTAATATTCAAGACTGAAGACAATCTATTCAAGTTAATCTATTGTTCAATATCTTAAAAAAATTTTTATTGTATATAATCACCATGATATAGATCATTACAAAGCTGTTTCATGATTAAATTTCAGTCATACAATGTTTCAACATCCATCCTTCCACAGGTGTATAATGTCCCTAGTTTCCCTCCTTCCCTACCGAACCTGCCACTATGGCAGGTACCTTACTTCTCTCTGTCTCTGTCTCTGTCTCTGTCTCTCTGTCTGTCTGTCTGTCTGTCTCTCTCTCCTAGGCATTAAGGTGCTTAATAACTTTTTCTCTAGGATATAACATTACTTTTCAACAATTCTGATGTATTTCTTTGTGTTTTTTATAATTTTCATTCTGTACCACAATTTTATTCCTTTTTTAATATAACTTATTTATTTTTGTTTTGTTTGTTTTTCTTTTTGGGTCACACCTGGCGATGCTCAGGGGTTACTCCTAGATCTGCACTCAGGAATCACTCCTGGTGGTGCTCGGGGGACCATATGGGATGCTGGGAATCATTCCTAGGTCGGTGGTGTGCAAGGCAAACACCCAACCTGCTGTGCTATCGCTCCAGCCCCCAATTTTGTGTCTTAGACCTTTGACCGTACGTTATGTCCTCAAGTGGATACAAAAGATATTTATCAGCTAAATATTTAGCATCTAGCTTAATCCAAATGTAATAAATTGCTAGTTTTAGTAATTTTGGGAAGTACAAAAATGATCTTGAAATATTTTTATAGATACCTTTGCCAGTAGTATTACTGCATTTTATGCATATCTTATCTTTCTATACATTATCTCTTTGATAATAATCAAAAAATGTTATTCAAGTAGAATTATAGTTGATTATCTTAAAATAGCCCAAGTGACTAAAATTATAGTTTCTTTCCTTGACCTCAGTTCCTTATTCATTGGTTTGACTATATAAAGATAACCTGGTTTTCTTTTCATATCAGTTATTTATGCAATGAAACATATATTTTCCAAAGTTAGCAAACTTAAAAAATATTTAGAGCCACAATTAGTTTTACACAATTATAATAATATAATCATAGTTATAATTAGGCGTGACCTATCAAGGTTATTTGGTTTGGGGCTGTAGGTTGAAGTCAAGGTGTTACTGGGATTCCAGCTGTCAAAAGCATGCCTATTGTTGGGGAATCTACTTTCAAAGCAGTCACATTCAGTCACCAAGCGAGGCTCCAATTCCTTCCTTGTCTGAAGGATATGGCTTATATGAGGTTCCTCATTGTATGGAGAATTGTTTTTCTCAAAGACAGGCAATTTAAGAGCCAAAGGGCATTTTGGTGTCTTATGGCCTAGTGTCATAAAGCATAGATTACTACATAAACATTCTATTAGATTCCAATCAATAAATTTAACCCACATACAACTGACAACAGAGGCAACACAAGCTTTGTAAATGTATTTTTAAAAATAAATAGTTTGTTGCTTATAGTTATAATTTCCTGAATTTGGCTTTCTGATTTTTTTTTCTTTTTTTTTTTTGTCAGACCCTGTGGGCTCTTTACATATCAGGTTACCAGTATTGAATTTGCCTTAGGATGCACAAATGAAACATGTTATCCAAACTATCTTTAGTATCATTGATTCTACTCAGCATGGTAGTTGTTTAAAAATATTCTATATAAATAAACACATCCCAAAAAACAAAAGCAACTGCTGTTGGCGTGGATGTGGGTAGAAAGGGACTCTCCTTCACTGCTGGTGGGAATGCCAACTGGTTCAGCCCTTTTGGAAAACAATATGGGCGATTCTCAAAAAATTAAAAATTGAGCTTCCATTTGACCCAGCAATACCACTCCTGGGAATATATCCCGGAGAGGCAAAAAGGTATAGTAGAGATGACATTTGCATTTCTATGTTCATTGCAGCACTGTTTACAATAGCCACAATCTTGAAAAAACCAGAGTGCCCAAAAACAGATGACTGGTTAAAGAAACTCTGGTACATATACACAATGGAATACTATGTAGCTGTCAGAAAACATGAAGTCATGAAATTTGTATATAAGTGGATCAACATGGAAATTATCATGCTGAGTGAAATGAGTCAGAAAGAAAGAGACAGACATAGAAAGATTGCACTCATATGTGGAATATAACATAGCTGACAAGTACAAGTTTCCAATGATGCAATTTCTGGCAGATATTTCTCTGGACTTAGTTACTAAAATACTAAAATACAGAAATCCAAAACTCTGTGGCCGCTAGTGCAGCTACTCGACCTCATATCTCTTCATTCTCAGCAATGGAAAACAAATTATCAAATACTTTCTTTTCAGCAGGTCGACTTTAGGGGGGGAGAAACTCCAAACAATAATAGTGAGTTTTTTGTTGAAATATTGAATGTAATCAAAGTAAAGTGAAAGTAAAGTGAAATTTATCAGTTACACAGGCGGGGTGGGGGGCTGGGGACGTGGGGGGGTGGGGTGGAGCTATACTGTGATTCTTGGTGGTGGAATATGTGTACTGGTGAAGGGATGAGTGTTTGAGCATTGTATAACTGAGACTTAAACCTGAAAACTTTGTAACTTTCCACATGGTGATTCAATTAAAAAAAAATAAAAAACTGTTTCATTTAAAAAAAAAAGAAAAAAAGAAAGCAATTTTAGGAGACATAGGGGAGCATCTCTCCAAAAATAAAATCAAAGTGGGAGTGACAATTAGAGCTTTTATTTAAAAAATAAAAATAAAAGAATAAAAACTGGAAATTAATATCTGTTCTTAAGTTCACATAAAAATATACCCTTTGTTTTTTTTCTCTACTAATAATTATTTTCTTGGGATATGATTTTTTTCTAAAAATAATGACTTGAGATAGAATAGCTGGACTAATAATTTTAACTTCTATTGTATATTTTAATTGTTTTTTTTTTTTTGCTTTGGGCCATACCCAATAACGCTCAGGGGTTAATCTTGGATCTGCACTCAAAAATTACTCCTGCAAATGCTCTGGGTGAACATATTGGATACCAGGTACTGAACTCGGACTGGTAGTGTGTGTCCTACCCAGTGTACAATGTCTCTGGTTCCTAATTCAGACTTTTAAATATTACCATAAAGTAGTAAAGTGCTTCTCCAGAACTTCAGAATAACAATCTGAAATAACAATCAAAATATTACAATAAAAGGTTTTCAAATATCTTCAATTTTGTCAAGTTGTTCTATTGTAATTTTCCATTTTACAGGCTGTTTATTTCTGGCTCTGTGCTTATGAGTAATCTCTGCAATGCTCAGGGAAATGCATGTGAATCTGAGGATCCAAACTGAGGTTGGCTGCATGTGAAGAAGAAAATCCTTGTCTCTCTAGCCCTCTTGTGAAATTTTAACTTCTATTGTATATTTTAATTGTTTTTTTTTTTTTTTTTTTGCTTTGGGCCATACCCAATAACGCTCAGGGGTTAATCTTGGATCTGCACTCAAAAATTACTCCTGCAAATGCTCTGGGTGAACATATTGGATACCAGGTACTGAACTCGGACTGGTAGCGTGTGTCCTACCCACTGTACAATGTCTCTGGTTCCTAATTCAGACTTTTAAATATTACCGTAAAGTAGTAAAGTGCTTCTCCAGAACTTCAGAATTCAATAGTATTTATTTTATGATCTGCATTGTTCTATACTTCAGTGAGGCAACAATCACCAGGAGACTGTGAAAGGAAGAGTGATTAAAGAGTATGTTAGTAAAGGGACCAGGGTGATAGTTCAATGGGTAGGTATTTGCATTGCTCAAGGCCGGTCCAGTTCAATCCTTGGCATCCCATATGGTCCCCTGAGCATCTCCTGGACTAATTTCTTATTGCAGAACCAGGAGTAACCCCTGAGCAACGCTGGTGTGACTGAAAAGCAAAACAGAAATAAATATAAAGAGTATGTTAATAACATAACTATAGATTTAAATGCTCGTTTTAGTCGTTCATTTTTGGATCAAAACTATCAATGCTCAGGGATTACTCTTGGCTTTGGTTTTAAGTGTCACTCACATGATATGATCAGAGGACCATATACAAAGCTAGGGATGTGACCTTGATTGGCTATACACACAGCAAGTACCTTACCCACTGTGCTGTCTTCTTGACCCTTATATTTCAAGCTTTATTCAGATAACTTATGAAATATGAAATTTTCATTTAACTAATATTTTTAAATGACTTTCATATTTTAAATAACTACTTTGAGAATTATGGAAATTCAATAGTAAATGTGAAGAGTGAAGTTTTATTATCAAGAAACTTGCCTTTTGGAAACAGTAACAGAATTAAACAGATCTCTGAAACAGTATTATTATTGTTAAGGCTATAGTAAATATAGAAATTATTGAACTAGTGATTTTCCAGATGAGATGATATTAGTCAGGAGGAAAAGGATAGGGAGAGTATTATAGAAACAAATAAATGGATGATGTATATAAAATTAAAATGTGTACTTAGAACTCCCCAAAGATTAGTCTGACGTTTTGTTATTATTTGGGTTTGAGTGTTAGTAGATGTAACTGGTAAGGAACTGAAGGGCTTACTATTCCTTCATCTTACACGTTATTTTTAATTCTAAAAGGTGTATGTACCCTCTGTAGAAATGATGATCGTAACCATTATCATGGTTTCAAAAGAGAATAAAATTGAGCAAAGAGGGACCCAAAAGCATAATTGACAAGAAACTAAGAAGTGTAAAAATAATAAAGGCAGAAATTGATTTTACAGATTTTTTTGTTTCAATTGAATCACTGTGAAATACACAGTTACAAAATTGTTCATGGGGGGCTGGAGGAAGAGCACAGCAGGTAGAGTGTTTGCCTTGCATGCGGCCGACCCAAGTTCAATTCCCAGCATCCCATATGGTCCCCTGAGCACTGCCAGGGGTGATTCCTGAGTGCAGAGCCAGGAGTAACCCTGTGCATTGACAGGTGTGACCCAAAAGAAAATAAAAGCAAAACTGTTCATGGTCAGGTTTTAGTCAGACAATGTCCAATTTCACAGATTGTTTTTTTTGGAGTCTAAATAAATTTCTTTGAGAGGTTTATGCAGATATTTTATATAAAAATTTAAATATTTGATCAGAACACAATTTTTGATAACTAGGATATATCCTTTGTTGTTTGAACAAGTTAGAAGAATATGAATCTCTATCTATTTAGATTTTGCATGCAAAAAAGATTTGAAAAATTATAGTATATACAAAATACCCACAAAGATTTTTTTTTTCTTTTTGGGTCACACCCAGCGATACTCAGGGATTACTCCTGGCTTTGCACTCAGGAATTACTCCTGGTGGTGCTTGGGGGACCATATGGGATACCGGGGATCGAACCCGGGTCGGCCGCGTGCAAGGCAAACACCCTACCCGCTGTGCTATCGCTCTGGCCCCACCACAAAGATTTTTTTAAAACACACTAAGACCCACAAGAACAAGCACAGAGAGATTTCATAGGAGATGGCTTTGGCAACAGTGAAGGACATACGGTGGTCTGAAAACTCTGGGAATTCTTACTCATAAAACTTCCTTTTCTAAAAAATTCTGTTTCGGTAGGGGCATAGGGACTTCTGTCTCAGCGTTTGGGACTTTGAATTCTCAGAAGATAGACAACTGTATTCACTGCACAATCAAATATTCATTTATTTGGCAAATGCCGTTGACCTATCCAGAGTTTACAAGCTTGAGTTCTCTCTCGAAAGCCCAGGGAGAAGAATAAGAACAGTTATTGCATGAAGGTGACATTTCTGTTTAGCTCTCTGCAATCAAGAGTATGGAGTTTGCTGAATGTTGATCTTTGGGGAGGACAGAAATAGGGAAGGTCAAGGGAAGACTAGTTAGGCTTCCAGGTGTGGGGAAGCCTAACTAAAGACCATAGAGAGGACTAAGAGGAGCAAGGAAAGGTTAAGGAAAAGACAAGGAGGCCTTAGTCCTTATCCCCTATGAAACAGAGTCTACAGACTAGGGGTCGGATTTTTAACTGTCAAGGTAATTGAAGTAAGGAAGGGAGAAATGAGAACAAGAATTGGGATTCTCTCGAGGACACAGCCTAAACCAAATGGTCTGATGTAGGAAGCCATATTTCAATCCTTGTTCTTATCTTCAAGTAAGGCAGAGCCTGGCACTTCTCAAACAGGGGCCTAATTAAAACTTCCCTAACAAGGTCGCCGTTACTGACCTTACTGACCTTACCATTCCACTAGCTGACACCTGTGCCTGACATGATAGATGAACATGTCACGATCTGTGATTGACTACTGTTTGTACGGGGTCTGGGCACGCATACCACTACCTGCCTCCCAGCAGGCAAGTATAAAATGCTGTAGCTGCCAGTGAATAAAGCGCTCTCTCTCCTTTTCTCCTCCTCCTTCTGTCTCTGCGTCTGTTCATTCGGCTGCGTCCCCTCCTCAGCCCCACAAAGGGTCCTACCTGCTGGACAGGGCGGGGTCCTCACAGTCTGAGAGCCTGAAATAGAAGACTGTGCCCCAAATCAGTAGTTTCCATGTGATTTGAAAGCTTTTTGGCAGGTTGTTTTTGCCATCCAAGAGTAAACATGGGTTTCTAATAATAGTGATATTACAAAGCCATTGCTATTTACTGAAAGCTTAATACTTTTTCACTCGCTGAGCTGAGAACTTACTCTTACAATCTCCACAAAAAAATTCTATGAGGAAACGGGCATTTTAATGAAATAAGATAACTTGTTTGGTATAATAAAGAAAGAGAGGTTCAGATCAAATTAAGATTCTAAATTCCAGGTTCTTAAGCAGTAGGTAGTATGTAATTTCATGCAGAATTTGTGTTTGATTTCAAGTGTCTATATGGAAATTTGTGTTTGATTTCTAGTGTATAGATAGAAATTTGTGTATTTTAATTGACTTGTTCACTTATTTCAGTCAATTATTCCTTGAACTGCCCTGAATAAACCAGAGTAGAATGGAGAATAGTGGTGGAATGGGGAGAGATGTCGAATGACATAAAAGTGTTATATTAAACAGGTGTTGTATACAGTGTTTGAATAATATTTATCCATTTACACTTGATTGCTTTTTTTTTCTTTTTGCTTTTTGGGTCACACCCGGTGATGCACAGGGGTTACTCCTGGCTCATGCACTTAGGAATTACTCCTGGCAGTGCTCGGGGACCATGTGGGATGCTGGGAATCGAACCCAGGTCAGCCATGTGCAAGGCCAACGCCCTATCTGCTGTGCTACGGCTCCAGCCCCTTGACTGCTTTTTTATAATTGAACTAGAATGCCATAAATATGAAACTGGCATATGCATGGGAGACACAAAATAGACAAATTCATGCAATAAACTAAGATAAGTGCTCCTCTTGAACCTAAGTGGTTTTGAGACTGTGTTCAAGAGGACTGAAACGCGGGGGCTAGGAACAGTTTTCTGAAGAAATTTTCAGCTAAACTGTGCTAGAACAGGTAGGCATATCATAAAAGCATTTTATGTCTACAGGTAAAACTTCCTGAGCAATATTAGATAATCCCGCTCATATTTTTATATTTTTGCTTATTATTGGTATATACCTGATAGTGCTCAGGGATTACTCCTGGTTCTACACTCAGAGATCACTCCTGGCATGGATCCAGGGATCATTTGAGGTTCCAGGAATTGAACTTGGGTCAGCCTAGGCAAGGAAAATGCCCTACCATTGTACTATCTCTCTGGCCCTGAGCATATTGTTGATTGCAGTTTGCCGTTGCTTATTTTCCTTTACTTCTGTAATATGCATTTATTTAATTATTTCAGATATTTTGCTGAGGCAATACGACTATTGCTTTTGCATTGACTCATAATTGATAATTTATTACATAAGTATTTATTGAGCAATTTCTTTCTTTTGCCTTCAGTGCTTAAGAGTATCTTGGGGTCATTTTTGGCAATGCTGGGCTTGGCAATGTGAGTCAAATGTTTAATGTTATGTATGTTCTAAATGTCAACTTTGTGAGGATGTTGAGAATATTATTAAGTCCAAAAATCTATAGTGAACAAATTTTACATGATCTTTGCACTTGTAGAAATCATGCCTGATCTCAGAGGAAAAATTTTCATTTTTTTGCCATAGTGTAAAATGTTAGTGATGAATTTGTCATGCAAGGCTTTTGCTATTTTGAGGTAAGTTCTTTGTATCCCTGTTTTAATGAGAAATGGCTTTTTATTTATTTGCTTTTATAATTTATTAAAATGGAGTCACCTTGAGATACACTGTTACAAAGTTATTTGCTATTTGGTTTCAGTCATATAATGTTTCAAATCTTGTCTTTCACCAGTGCACATTTCCCACTGTCAATGTCCTCAGTTTCCCTCTTGCCACCCCCACCCCCAGCCTGCCTCTATGACAGGCAGTCTTCTCTCTCTTTTCTCTCTCTCTCTTTCTCCTTTCTTCTCTCTCTTTCCTTTTGGGCATTATGATTTGTGACACAGGTATGAAACGTTATCCTGTTTTTTTCCTTTACCTATTTTTAGCACTCGTTCTTGTTCAGAGTGATATTCTCCATCTGTCATTGTCATAGCAGTCTCTTCTCTATCCTAACTGGTCCCCTCTTCTGTGGTAAGCTTCCAACAGTGGACCATCCTTCTGACCCTTATTTCTACTATTCTTGAATATTAGTCTCATATTTTTTTATATCCCACAAATGAGTGCAGTCACTCAATATCTGTACTCCTTCTGAATCATTTCACTAAGCACGATACTCTCCATGTCTATCCATTTATAAGCAAATTTTATGACTTAATTTTTCCTGGTGGCTGCATAGCATTCCATTGTGTAGATGTGCCGGACATTTCTTTATCTAATCATCTCTTCTTGGGCACTAAGGTAATTTCCAGATTCTGGCTGTTGTGAGTAATACTGCAATGAACATAGAGATGCAGATGGAATGTCTGCTGTGCCTTTGGGGATCCCAGGATCTTTTCCCAGAAATGGTATTGTTCTGTCATATGTAAGCTCAATTTCTAGTTTTTCCAGAAATAACCAAATTGTCTTCCAAAATGGCTGAACCAGCGGTAATTCTCACTAATGAATGAGAATTCCTTTCTCCCCACATCCTCACTAGCACTGGTGGTTCTTGTTCTTTTGGATGTGTGCTTGTCTATATGGTGTAAGAAGCTATCTCATTGTTGTTTTGATTTGCATTTTCCTGATAATTAGTGATGCAGAGCATTTTTTCATGTGCCTTTTGGTCATTTGAATTTCTTCTTTGAGGAAGTTTCTACTCAATTCTTTTTCCCAGATTTTGATGGAGTTGGATGATTTTTTTCTTGTAAAGTTCTACCAATGCCTTACACATCTTTGATATTTATGTTTTCATATGGGTATTGGTAAATAACTTTTTCTGATACTGTGGCTGTCTTCATATCTTGGTCACCATTTCCTTCTTAATTTAATGTAGTCACTTTTGTTTATCTTTGCTTAAACTTGCTTGGTCTGTGGTGTTTTATACTTGAAGATGCCTTTAGGTTAAATGTCATGGAAGGTTCTGCTAATGTTTTCCTCTATGTACCTTGTGAATTCAGGTATGATATTGAGGTATTCAGTCCTTTTTTATATAACTTTTGTGAAGGCATAAGAAAGAGGTCTGCAGGTTACAAAATCAATAAGCAAAAGTCCATGGCTTTACATATACAAATAATGAAAAAGAAGCAAGATATATTTTAAAACAATTACTTTCACAATTGTGCCTCAGAAAACCAAGTATCTTGGAATCAGCTTAACTAAAGAGGTGAAGGACCTATACAAAGAAAACTACAAGACATTACTTCAAGAAATAAAAGAGGATGTGAGAAATGGAGACACTGCCCCAGCCCATGAATCAGGAGTATTAACATTGTCAAAATATCTATACTCCCCAGTACATTACACAAATTACACGCAGTTCCTATAAAGAATATCCGTGACATTTTTTAAAGAAGCAAATTCAGCACTTATGAAATTAATATGGAAAAATAAATTTCCATGAGTAGCTAAGGCAATCCTTGGAAAAAAGAAGATGGAAGGCATCACCTTGCCCAACTTCAAACTGTAGTACAAAGTGGTGGCAATTAAAACAACGTGGTATTGGAGTAAGGAGAAGTGGCTTTTAAAAAAGTCATAAAAGCAAAAACAACTTAAATCTTGTCGATAATTTTTTCTGCATATATTGATGTAATCTTATATTTCCTTTTGCTAATATGATTTATTAAAGTAATTGTTTTGTTCTTGTTGAATTGTCATTGGATCTCTGGAATAGATTCCACATCATGATGTGTGATGTTTTTTTAATTTATTCTTGAATTTTGTTTGCTAAAATTTTGCTAAGGAGTTCTGCTAAGACTTTTCATCTCATTTATTACTTGAGGGATATGAGGATATAGATAAAGTGTGATTCTAAAAATCCATCCATATCTTTTAGGTTAGCTGTGTAAAGTTGTTCAAGTAATCTCTTTATGATACTTTCTATCAACATTGTACCTGCTAAATGTTTTCCCCTCAGTTTTCTTTATTAAAATTGTGCCGGTTCTATGTTTTGTCCTTTGATTTCTGATTCTATTGATTGAATTCTCTCTCTCTCTCTTTCTTTCTTTCTCTCTTTCTCTCTCATAAACCTACTTTGGGTCTTTCACAATTTTTTACCCTTGAAAGAACCAGCTCTTGGTTTCACTGATATTCAATGCAACCTTTATAATAATTTAATGACACTTTTCATGAAAATAGAACCAGATTTATAAAAATTTGTCTGATAGCACACAAGACCCCTAATAGCCAAAGCCATTCTTTGAAAAACGAATATGGAGGTAGTATGTCTCATGATTTAAAGCCATCCTACAAAGCTAGTGCCAACAAAAGTATGGTATTGGAGGACTGTCCATATTGTTCTGGAAGACAATATGGACAGTCCTCCAATACCATAATTTTGTTCACAATAGCCAAAATATGGAAACAACCCAAGTGCCCTAAAACAGATGAGTGGTTAAAGAAACTTTGGTACATCTACACAATGGAATACTATGCAGCTGTTAGGAGAGATGAAGTCATGAAATTTGCTTATAAATGGATAAACATGGAGAGTATCATGCTAAGTGAAATGAGTCAGAAAGAGAGGGACAGACATAGAAGGGCTGCACTCATTTGTGGAGTGTAGGGTAGCATCACATGAGGCTGACACCCAAGGACAGTAGATACAAGGACCAGGGGGATTGCCCCATAGATGGAAGACTGCTTCATGAGTGGAAGGGAGAAAGCAGATGGAATAGAGAAGGGATCACTAAGAAAATGATGGCTGGAGGAACCAGTTGGGATGGGAGATGCATGCCAAAAGTAGATAATGGAACAAACATGATGACCTCTCAGTGTCTGTGTTGCAAGCTATCATGCCCAAAAGTAGAGAGAGAGTATGGGGAATATTGTCCGCCTTAGAGGCAGGGGGAGGGTGGAAAAGGGGTGGGTATACCTGGGATATTGGTGGTGGGGAATGTGCACTGGTGGAGGGATGGGTGTTTGATCATTGTGAGATTGTAACCTAAACATGAAATCTTGTAACTATCTCACAGTGATTCAATAATTTTTTTAAAAAGTATGGTATTGGGATAAATGAAGACATAGTAAAGTGGAACATAACTGAAAGCTCAGAGATACACTGTCACATATATGAGCATTCAATTTATAGCAAAAAAGGCATAATATGGAGAACAAAAGTCTCTTAAACATATGGTATTGGGAAAGCAGGAAAGTCACATGAAAAAAGAATCTATCTTATACCATGAAAAAGTTAACTCAAATATAGATTAAAGATTTGATATTAGATCCCCCCCCCAAATTAAAGAAAATATAGATAGTAAAAGAATCTTGAACGTGATCAATGAACTGCAGAGATGCCTTCAGCCCTCATGCCAGGCTGAATCTCATATTCAGGGCAGCCTGGAGGGGACAGTGAGTCCCCTGCACTGAATCCAATAGAGCTGGGTCAGCTGAAAACCTCCAGAACCCAATTGCCACCATGCCCAAGGCTGGACTCCATAGGCTCGAATGAACTTCATCCATGAATGAAACTGTTGAAAAACTCAGGTATGTGGGTTTTGTTACCAAAATTTCCAGGGTCTCATGGTGTCAGAGATGGGTGACCTCCTCACACCCCTCTGTTTTTCCTGGAGCCTGGCATTCATGCCCAGAAACTGCCTCTGGCTCCATTTAAGCTCATGATCCAAATATTGACAAATAAACCTCAGAAGAGATCAACAAGCTGCAGAAATGCCTCCAGACTCCAAGATCACAATTCAATTAAAAACTCACCTCCAACTCTATCACCTTATTTAAAATTTTAGAATTTCTGGAGCAACATCTCACAGTCTATACCAGTGATCTATCAGGAATAGCACACATTGGATAGGATGTAAGGTAGAAGGCAACCAATCTCAAGTAACAAAACATTAGCACACAAGGCTCAACCTGTAACAACATATTAGTAAATTCTTATATAAGGGCTCAATGGCTCTGGGGGAGTTAAAACATTCTTCAAACACTTTCTTCTAAGAAAAGTGTTTTTGATCATCTTTAGAGAATTATTAATAACAAGCAATACAAAATAAATTATCTAAGAACTGCTATTGGGGCAGCCTTGGGTGGTGGATGGGAAAATTCAAAATAATGGTGGTGGGATTGGTATTGGAATGTTGAATGTAATAAATTATTGTGAACAACCTATTTATATAAAATAAAAAATTAAAAAACATATAGACATTCCAGAATACTGCACACCAAGTATCTTAAAAGTGTTGATATCTAAGCTATGTATAAAAAATTCACAAACAGCAACAGTAAAACAAACAACCCCATCAAAAATGAAAAGGAAAATTTGAACAGATGGGGGCTGGAGTGATAGCACAGCAGGTACGGCATTTGCCTTGCACTCGGCCAACCCGGGTTCCATTCCCAGCATCCCATATGGTCCCCTGAGCACGACCAGGAGTGATTCCTGAGTGCAGAGCCAGGAGTAACCCCTGAGCATTGCTGGGTGTGACCCAAAAAGCAAAAAAAAAATTGACCAGGTAATACATAAGAGGGACAATAAGCACATAAAAAATTTTAATTATTATATATTATAATGGAAACCAAGTCAAAACAACAATAAAGGATCACATCACAACTGGCTCTATCAAGGGACCAGAAGCAATAGGAGTTGGTGAAGATGTGGAGAAAAAGGAATATTTACACACTGTTGAAATAGATGTAAATTAGTTAAGCTCACATGAAAAATGTTACAGAGATTTCTCAATAAATCAAAAACTAAATTATCAGAGAGAAGAAGCCAGGCATTCTGGTGAGCAACGCAGCCGGAGAAATGCTCCGGACCCAAAACCGGGCCAGCAACATCGGGGATCCGGACGGAGGAGGTACAGCCAGCACACCTTCTCCAGATGGAGCCCTGGCAACACTGAGCAGCAACTAACACAGCTCCGGCTTGCGGGACTGGGACACATCCGAACCGCGCAGCCGCTAACGCGGCCACGAGACCTTTTCTAAAAACTGAAAACATACAATCTTTTAATGGAAAACCAATTATCAAATGCTTCTTTAGTAGGGCTGTCTTTCTTGGAGGGAAACTCCAACAACAATAGTGAGTTTTGTTTTGCAATATGGAACGTAACAAGGTAAAGAGAAAATGAAGTGAAATTCATTAGTTGGGGGTGGGGGATGGGAGTGGGGGGTATACTGGGGATTTTGGTGTTGGAATATGGGCACTGGTGAAGGGATGGTGTTTGAATATTGTATAACTGAGACATAAACCTGAAAACTTTGTAACTTTCCACATGGTGATAAAAACAAAAAAACAAAAAAAAAACCCAACCTAAATTATCACATGTCCAACAAACTAATGTCTACTAATTTATTCCAAGAACAACAACCAAAAAAAAAAAACTCAATTAGAAAAAGGTAAATGTTTATTGCAGTTCACAGCTAAGATCTGGAAACACTCAAGTGTTCATTGACAGATGTATATTTGCAATGGAGTATTACTCAATTATTTGAAAATACAAAGTATTGACTTTTGCTCTAGCATGTATAGAACATGAGGTCAAATGGAGTAAGTCAAAAGAAGAAAAACAAATTCTGAATTATTTTGCTCATATGTACATATAAATAAACAAATCAAGGGATAAACATATCCAATGAAAATAAGAGCTCAACTCTGATGACATAAGAGTCTATTCTGGTATGATGTGGGAAGTGACCTCAAACGATTGAATAGACTGGTGGAGGGATATTCGGACTTTTGTGTTCACATTTATGTAAGCAGTAGGCCCTTGAAAACGCATGTTACTTCAATAAAAAATAAAATACCTCCCTCCCCAAAAAAGCAACAAAAAAAGAGATAACCCTGAATTTAGGTCTTTGAGAGTAATAAGATAAAATCTTGCATAATGTTACTTTGAGGAAAACATCTTGGGTAGGTGAATCACAAGGGATTTTAAGCTTATTGTAATTAAAAATTAAAAATGTGCTTTTAAAAAGAATAAATACAAGAAGTTTTATAAAACTTTATAATAAGAAAGAAGAAAATATGGCTACATTAGTAGGTTATTTCTGAAGAATATTGAGTTTAGATAACTGAGGCATCAAAGATGTCTACACATAGTTTTTTACACTTTTATTTAGCGTATCAAGAAACATACATTTATAATCATAAGTGATGTGATTTCTGTTTGCTGGCTACTTTATGTGACTTTGAACTATATTTTCATATAGATATTATAGATATGACATCTTATTATAGACCCCATAAAGGTTTTTGGTTACAAGCACAGAAACAGGAAAAAACTATTTTGCTTTCACTCCTAGTATGGCTTTTTCTCATCGTACAATTTTTGTAGAGTTATTCGACTGGTTAATTCACTGGTTTCTCTTTCTTTAAAATGTGGACAATATTCTTAGCCCATCTTGTAGGATTGTTAAGCACATTAAAAAAGTCATTTCATATAAAGAGTCTTAAATCTGTATAGCATATTGTAGATTCTTAAAGTATGTAGACAGAATATAAAGTATGTTATGGAGACTTCTTATTTGCTTTTATTTTCACATAGAATTTGAAATATTTAAATTTCATATTTCTTCCACTAGAGGTCACCTTTGTATCACTGTATCACTGTTATTCCGTTGCTTATCGATTTGCTTGAGCGGGCACCAGTAATGTCTCTATTATGAGACTTGTTACTGTTTCTGGCATATCAAATATGCACGGGTAGCTTGCTGGGCTTCCCAAGAGAGGTCACCTTTGTATTTATGAAAATTATTCATGAACCAACTTCCTCTTTAAATCCTGGATAGCTTGGAGGCTGAGCTACTTATACTTCTTCATACTATATTCTATTACCTCATAGTATATACTATGGCAAAGTAGGAAAAACTGCAGTCTCACAGTACTTTCTGTTCTGTAAATCCCAAGGCCCTGTACTGTCAGGGATATCCAGAAAATCATTACAAGTCAAGTAGAGTTGGTATGTTGGAAAAAATAGTTTCGTTCATATATATGTGTGGATATGTATATGTGTGGATATATATATGTGTTGTATGTATACACACCTATATATGTATGTATGTTTATATATATACATATATGTCTACATCTCTCTCTCTCACTCTCTCGCTCTCTCATTTGTATCTCAGTATTCCTCTCATCCCATACATCTTTTTATTTTTTGTCCTTTAATTGTATGTTGAGGCCGTTGCCTGATATGAGACAGCAGTATGCAATTCAATTGCTTGAGAAATCTAATGACCTTGGCTCCAAAAGATAAAATCTTAGGTGACATTATCTACCAGAAATTCAGTTTATTATAAAAAACATGAATAGGGGTGGTAAAAGACGTATCTCAGAAAATTGTTCTAAATGAGGTAATAGTTTATAGGGGTCTGACACATACTATGTACCCACAGTATGCATTTTTCCCCTTATTTTGCTGATTATGCCCTGCTTACAATTTGTAGTTTCTTTCTATCTCTGGATGTGTTTATATGCTTTGCTCTATACTCACATGCTTGCATCAGTCAATTGCATTGTCTGGGAAAACTCAGTCATCAAAATGGAAATAACATTTTATAGTAGTAGTCTAACATGTTCTAATGAGTCATCCAGTGACTACATCAGTCAATGCAGAACTCTGTTTTGATGTTTATGAGTGTCAGTGACAGCTGGTACCTGGTTTCCTTTCATCTTAGTCTACCTTAAAATGCTTTTTCTTATTTCTAAACAACCTCTTTGAATCATGGATCTAGTGACCACCCTATTCCCTTACAACAGGGTGTTCCATATTCATTATGCTCTGTCTGAATAAAAAATAAAAAGCAAACGAGTTTTACATGGCTTCTTTACATCCAGAATAATTTACAATGTCCATTCACATGTCACTTAGTTGGTAGTTCCACAATAACTGACTGAAATGAGGAGACATCAATCACATCACGCCATTTTCGACACTGGAGAAGAATTGTTCCTCGGAACATGCGACAACAGAGGCGTTGATGGTGTTGGTGTCTTTGTCAACAGGAACTTGGTCATGAGCATAGATTCATTCGAAGGCCTAACAACCCGAATTGGACGATTACGCTTGAATAGATGTGGCTACTGCCTGCAGTTTCTATCTTCATCGTCTATGCACCAACTTCCAACTATGATGAAGAAGAAATTGAGAGGTTCTACATGGAACTGGAGAAGTTCTATAAAGAAGACCACACCTTCTACAAGATCATTGTTGGTGATTTTAATGCCAAGATAGGTCCGAGGAGGTCACCCGAAGAACTCCACATTGGGACACCTGGCCTAGAATGGAACGATCAGGGTGAGAGACTGTCTGAATACTGGGTAGAAAGAGAAATAAACTGATTACCAACCAGCCTGGGGCCCTGTTTCTCCATTCCCCTATTCCCCTATCCTTTGTCCATCCGTTACTCCACCTGGGCCAGCTGGAGTAACGGTTCTTGGTCACTGAACACTTGAGTCCCTCGCAACCATGTTTTTCTGTTGGGAAACTCACAATTTATACGTGAGAACGTAAATAATATGTCAAATAATATGCCATGGTATGGAAACCGAAGATATGAAAGAGTAGAAACTTTCCTTTATAAGATAAATACATTTTGGTAAACTAGTTCACAGCATGATGACTACAACTAATAATACTGAGTTGAAAATTTGGAATTTACCAATAGTAACCCTGAATCTTTCTTAGCATGCAAACACACACACCATATCAATATATGATACATATTTCATATTTAATTTGATTTTGTAATTTTATAATGTAGTACATATCTTCACATTATACTGTTTAAACATCTACAATCTACTTGTCAACTATATAATAAGGCTGGAAAGAAGAAAAAACAAAAATTCACGGATAGAATAAACTCTACATGTTAATTTTTTAAAAATTAAGTTAAAAAAGCATGCATTAGCATTTGTAAAGAGAGCTGAAAAAAATCCAAAGCTTTAGAAGAACAGGAAATAATCATGAAGTGGGGTAACTTTGGTAGAGGTTAGACTCTAGAAAATTGGAAATCCCAATTATTAAAGAGTTTTCTTACTATAATAAAAATATTGAAAAGCCATAGGAAATTTAAGCAGGATGGAAACAATATCCAAATTGCATTTTATTCATTTAATCTTTCGTTTGGGTTGGAGAGATAACACAGCGGGTAGGGCGTTTGCCTTGCATGCAGCCGAGTTCAATTCCTCTGCCCCTCTCGGAGGGTCCAGCAAGCTAGCGAGAGTATCCTGCCCACACAGCAGAGCCTGGCAAGCTACCTGTGGGGTATTTGATATGCCAAAAACAGTAACAACAAGTCTCACAATGGAGACAGTACTGTTGCCTGTGGAAGCAAATCAATGAACAACAGATGACAGTGCAACAGTGCTAATCTTTTGTTTGTTTTGGGGCTACCCAGGGCTTAGCCCTGGTTCTCCGCTCAGGCACTCCTGGAGGAGCTCATGAGACCATATATGTTGCATGCAAGGCAAGCACGTTATCCACTATATTATCTCTCCAATCCAATTTTAATTATGCTAAGTTATAGCAGCAGTAAATTATGATTTCTCTATAACTAATTAGACTAGATTTTCAGATACCATGCCAGTTACCTATAATCTGGTAAAAAGAGATTTTATTTGGAGGCTTTTAGGAAAGGGAAGAAGAGAAAGTGTGTAGTGTGTGTGTGTGTGTGTGTGTGTGTGTGAGAGAGAGAGAGAGAGAGAGAGAGGGGGGGGGGAGAGAGAGAGAGAGAGAGAGAGAGAGAGAGAGAGAGAGAGAGAGAGAGAGAGAGAGAGTAACGCACTCAAGAGAGAACATGGGCTTCTCCCGAGATGCAGAGAGCACTTACACACATCCCAGCATTATATATGAAAGCATGAAACTACACAACTCAAGAGGAGAGACGTGGGCCACTCATGTGCTCAGGCATGTGGGCAGAGCAGCACATGGGTTCAGGCACCCTTTCTTTCTTCAAGCTGTCTTTCTTTGTGCAAGGGTTTCTCCAATCCACCCCCATATGGGACTTTCGAGATGGATAAGAGTCAATTGGTGGGGCTGTTGCTAAGGAGGTAGAGTTGGAAGTGGTCTTCTTCGAAACTCCTTTTCTTGACCTTTGTTCCTACTGGATCTTCAGAGGAGGTGAATCCAACCTTCTGGTTTTAGCTAGCTAAAGGTTAATCAGATTAAAGGAAGGAATTGAGGGTTCTTGAGTAATTTCCTTCAGGCCCTTTCTGTAGGGAGGGGTCTCCTCTACTCACGGTCTGCTGCTGGAGAAATATTATCAGGTCTTGCTTTCTGTATCCACAGGTGGGTCACACTTAGCACTGCTAGCTTTTATTTTTTCACAGAAGTTTCACTGCCATGATGTGTGTATGTGGGGGCTCTTCTCTAATCTACCTGCTTACATGAAAATGAGTTTGCATCATTTTTGTTCCATTCACATATATTCTGTTACTCTAGAACAGTACAGGTATTTTTCCCCCCAGTCCTCTATCTGCCTAGAGGAGTGATAATCAAGTGTCATTTGTAAGGGTCTAATGGCAAGAGAGATTATTCAAATGATAGAGTACACACCATAGTGTCCTGGTTTCTATCTTCTGCAGTGAATATCTCTCTAGTACTGCAGAGTGTATCCTTCAACAGTTAAAGTATAGTTAAATGATTTTAGAAAAATCTATGAGGGCTGGATAGATAGTGCAGAGGTTAAGAAACTTGCCTTGTAGGTTGCTGACCTTGATACCTGACACCACATATAGTCCTTCAAATACCAACAGGAACAATACCTAAGCAAAGAGCCAGGAGTAGGCACCACTGGGTGTGGTCCTTAAATACTCAACTTTATTTTTAAAGAAATGAATAAAGAAATAATTGTCTATGGTTATGAAATAATATTTAATGAAGCTCACATAGCAGATAAGATATATGTAGGTAAAAATACTTAAAAAGGTATTCTATCTACATAACTTAAAAAAAGGCATAAAGATTTTTCCCTAATATTTAAGCATTTAATCCCTTAATATAAAATCTTAACATAATTTCAATCTAAGCACATTGTAATACCTTAATTGTAGTAATTTTAGTATTAGAAGAGTAAATTTATTTCTAAATAGCAAGGCCTAATGTTTGTTGAGGCATCAATTCTACATCATAATAACAGAGCCATCTTACATTTTGGTGGGGGGTGGGCAGTGGTGCTTTGGGATAACTCCTGGTGGGCTCAGGGGACCATTTGGGGTACTGGGGATGGAATCAGGGTCAGCCTTGGCATGCAAGGCCTACCTGCTGTGCTATTGCTCTGGCCATCATTCAGGTGCTAAAGAGTTGTTGGTTTGTTATTTAAGTGGAAGTGATGGGTGTGAGGCATAATCTACATTTTAGTCAAGAGAATTAATGGGATGTCATGGCCCAAAAACTTATTTCAACTTTATTTTAGTGAAATCAGTAATTGGTTCACCAGAAATCTACTTTGATTATCCTATATTGTAGCAAAAGTGAGCTCTAAGTTCTAAGTTTAGTTGTAGACTAGGAATTCATATTCAAGCAATGGTAGTATCCTATATCCAGGTTTTTTCTACACAATTGATAGTCAAATGAATATCTTTATCTCTGCAAAGCAACAGTCTATGGTGAAAACTGGAAATTTTCAGAACTTTTAACTCCTATTCCTCTGAAAATGGCCCAAGAAATAGTATACAGCCTATAGTATGTTAAACTAGCATATAGTATGTTAAACAAAACACTGATATACTTTTGACAGATGTTTTCTGCCTTTTTTTTTTTCTGCTTTTTGGGTCACACCCAGCAATGCACAGGGGTCATTCCCAGCTCTGCAGAAACCATTCCCAGCTCTTCAGAAACCATCCCTGGCGGTGCTCAGGGGACCATATGGGATGCTGGGAATCGAACCCAGGTTGGCCGCATGCAAGGCAAAGACCCTACCTGCTGTGCTATCACTCCAACCTACCCTTGATATATATATATATATATATATATATATATATATATATATATAAATTTAAATTTAATTTTTTTTTCTTTTTGGATTACACCCGATGATGTACTGCACCCAGGAATTACCCCTGGCGGTGCTCAAGGGACCATATGGGATGCTGGGAATCGAACCCAGTTCGGCCATGTGCAAGGCAAATGCCCTACCTGCTGTGCTATCACTCCAGCCCCTGTTTTCTGCCTTTAATTAGTTTTTTGTGGTGCCTTTTTTTTCTTTTGGTTGCATTCTCAATGGTCTTCAGGGTCCACTCTTAGCCTATTTTGGGGTAAGCTCCCTGTAGGCCTCTGGGAACCATAGAACACTGGTTATTAAACCCAGGTGACAGGCATGCAAAGTCTGCCCACCAGCCTTTTGAACTGTAACATTTGCCCCATGGTCCTTATTTTTATGCTCACATCCATATTATCAGAAGCAGTTTTATAAGGCAGCTAGCTACTGATGTTGCCAATTCTTAAATATGTCTCACTCCTATATTAGTACACATGATTGTGTCTTTACAGATATTTAATAAGGGAAGGCATAAAATTAAAATACATGGTGATAAAACTGGCATCCACAGACATAGCCATATTTCCACAGATCCATCCAGCCACACACAGTTGCTAAGCAAGAGAAATGCAGTCCCCAAGAGTGTTAACTCATAGACCTGAGGAGATTAAACCAAATTTTGTTGTAATCTTCCCTTGAGAGTGAGACGATAGGGTGTCAGGGTCCCTCAGGTGCTACCTGCCTTTTCTCTACACAGAGAAACTCCCAGAAAAGATAAGTGAGCGGAGAACCAACCTGCCTATTATTCCTTTACTCTCCCCTTCACGTTGGTGGGATTGGTGTGCCTGTCACCACAGTTTTGCACATTACTGGTGTGCCTGTCTCTCTCCTGTACTGGTGTGCTATCTCTCTTCTATCTCTGACTCTGCCTCAAACTTAGGTGAGTGCTGACTCTTTAGAGGAGGGGTTCTTTTGGGACTAGGGTTTGGAGTAAATGATGAAGACAATGGATTTTGAATTCTATTTTTGGGAGCCATGGATTGAACACTACGACTTTGTTGAACAGCCCTTATTTATAAGCCTTGATTAGGGGCCTCTGTATTTGAATATGTGTTACTTCTAATAATGACGAAAGATAAAAAGAGATAAACAATTACACAATTGGGTTACCAATAGCCATATAATTTATTATTCAAACAATTTCTGTGTCAGATACATAACAAGAGAGTCTCTCTTAAAGGTGGGTTAAAGTAAGAGGGTATATTTGTATAAGTGCTTTTGTTAATTTTTATGTTTCTGTTTCTGTGTCTATTTTATGTTCTGTTTATGTTTTCTTCAATGTTTTTTCTGATTGCTAATGATTATCAAAATATTAATAACATGTATATAATACTTCTTAGTGATAGTTCCTGCACTAAGAGCCACTTTGGAGAGCTTCTTACTTTGTCCTAAAAGAGCTGTAAATTTGTTCTTAAGGAATTATAAAATAGAATCAAAATGGTCAAGAAGTTTGCCCAAGCTCACACAACTATTCAACTGTGGAACAGATATGGATACACCTAGCTTTTTGGCACCAGACCATATTTGCACTCCTTGCCTATATTTAAGATATAATGTAATCTTTTGTGCATCTACATATGTGTACATGAGAAAGTGAGTGAGAGAAGGGAAAATTTTGTTTCTTATTAGGATTTTTGAGAGGATGAATATAAATTAATAAAATGAATGAGGACTGAAAAAGAAATCAGAGTGCATATAAGATTATAAGATTAAAAGAAATGAACAACCCAAATGCTTATGAAATCAGTGGGAAAAGATGAAAAATCTAGGAATCAATATCACTATTGGCAATTCATCAATTGATTATAGACTAGAAGCTAAAACAATAAGAGAAGAAGTAAGATTTCAGTGTCTGTATGCTGTTTGTGAAAATATTTATGTGTCTATATATAACAGAATATGCTCACAAACAAAGAATCCCGTCGGGCAGAAATTTTGACTGATAATTTCAAGGTCAGGTTATTAGGATATTTTACAGATGTATAGAGAGTATTAGGTACTGTATATTTTTTTTCTTTGGAGGAAAACTAGGTAATGGGAACTTTTTTATTTCATACTAAAAGTATACATTTTACCTACTATAATGTAGGAATTCAAGTGCAGGAACTCAGCTAGTATTTGTGAAATTGAAATAGGTGTTTGATTGGCAATAAAAGGTTTTTGACTGGCAATAAATAGGTTTTTGTTGACCTCAAAATATGTAATAATCATAGTCAGAGGCATAAAATAGCCTTGCAAAGACTTCATAATTTCCCTAGAAGAGATGTGAAAGCAAGAAGATATTACCAATAATGCGCATAAGGTCATAAAAATATAATTTAATTAATCTATAACTTAATTCACTATAATCTTATAATTTTCATGAAGTGTATGTGTATAAAAATTTATATTTGTATTTTTATCTGGAAAAATGCCTGGGAAGATTATACAAATCAGTAGAAGTTTTCAGAGACAGAAAAAATATCTCTTGAACTAGGCTGATTACTCATTTCAATAGATTTGGGAAATTCTCTTTTGCACATGGTTACTGCATTTATTTTAAGATCAGTGTTTTTCACTTCAAATGTAATTCATTATGTTGATTGACAAACTATAGGGTCTCCTTGTTCTTAGAAATAGGTAACACTGTGTGGTTGATAGAGTGACAAGTCAAAGTGGCTTAAGTGAACCTAACTATATTTTATTACCTTCTGTCCTCAGGACCTGAGACTGGTGCAACTCTAATCTACTATGGTTATTGCCAACCAGAGCGGTTATAATCCAGAATACTTCATTTTGGTGGGGGTCCCAGGCCTGGAGCAATACCATGTGTGGATAGGGATACCTATCTTCTTCATCTATATTGTGGGCATTGTGGGAAACTCCATCTTTCTCTACCTGATAGCAGTGGAGCGGAGCCTTCATGAACCCATGTTTTTCTTTCTCTCCATGCTAGCCATGACTGATCTCGCCTTGGCCACAGTTGGTGTTCCTAAAGCACTTAGTATATTTTGGCTTGGGAATCGAGTAATCACATTTGCAGGGTGCCTTACACAAATGTTCTTCCTATAGCTTTGTTGTGGATTCAGCCATTCTGCTGGCCATGGCCTTTGATCGCTATGTGGCCATCTGTTCTCCCTTGAGATATGCCACCATATTGACCCCCAGGGTCATTATCAAGATTGCCGTGGCCATCATCTTCCGAAGCTTCTGGCTCATATTTCCAGTAATATTCTTGCTCAAGCGCCTACCTTATTGTAAGGCCCGTGTCATACGCCACACCTACTGTGAACATATGGGCATTGCTCGGCTCGCTTGTGCTGATATTACCATCAACATTTGGTATGGGTTCTCTGTTCCTGTCATGACAGTCATCATTGACGCTCTTCTCATCTGTGTTTCTTATGTTCTTATCCTCTCTGCTGTTTTCCGCCTACCCTCCAAAGATGCCCGCCAAAAGACTCTTGGCACCTGTGGTTGCCATGTTTGTGTCATCCTCATGTTTTATATACCAGCCTTATTCTCTATCCTTGCCCATCGCTTTGGACACAATGTCCCACTCACATTCCACATCATGTTTGCCAACCTTTACATCGTTATCCCTCCAGCACTCAACCCCATTGTCTATGGAGTAAAGACCAAGCAGATCAGAGATAAGATCGCACTTTTGTTTTGTTCCAAAGACAGAAAGTAATTTTTCACTATAAATCAAAATGTTAGTAAAAATTGGTAGTGTCTGTAAATGTAGCTAGAGTTCTTTTAAAATGCTTATATTATGTAAAGTAAAACCCCCCTGCTGGATTTTTGGGTGTCACAAAAATGGTATGTGAACACATGATTTTCGGTAAGAAAATTCATTGGTGGCTTGCATTTCTGTGTAATATGTGGCTGTGGAGATTATGATGAAGAAGAAGAAAGGGGAAAAAGAACTGAATTACTTTAAGTGGAAAACATCCAAATTAAACTCTGAGGTATTGATACAGTGGAGAAAGCGTATTGTGAGACCAAGACTAAATAAGAGCTAAACATAACAAAAAGCCATGAGAAATTTCTTAGAGGATTAGGATTATAATTGGGACAATTATAACATTTTATTTTAAGTATTTTTAAATACTTAAATACGTTAAATGCACCCTACCTGAACTAAAAGAAGCCACATACTTTCCAACACAAATCTCTCTCACACAGTGAGTTGTATCAACAGTGTTATGTTAGGAATAAAGTTTAGTGTGCTTTTCACTACCAGGGTTGTTGGCACCAGCACTAGAAGAAGAAATAGCTTCTAGTCTCTGTGACACATTGAGAAAATGAGCTGCAGACATTAGGCAATTTTCAGGAGAACACACCTGAAAAATAGCCAGAGAACTGAGAAAAGATCTGAATTTTCCATAATCCACAGAAAAGACCCCAAGTCAATTCATTTGGACACCAAAATTAGAATTTAAGCCCCCTGACCTGAGTGCTTATAAAAACTTTTTTCTTGCTTGCAGCACAGACCAACAGTAGAACACATTTTTGCTGGGAGGAGAGGAGAGAAGGAGGGTCAACATTATTTTAAAGTACCACATTCATGTATGATGCATCCATATTTCTAATATTAGAAATGATAAAATACTGTACACTATGACCAGAGTGCTTTCAATAAATCTTTTTTATGCCTATCTATTGATGTGAGTGAAAATTATTTATTGATAAGTTTTATATTCCCCAAACAAGGAGGAGGGTGACAGGAGGAAAACTGGGGACATTGGTGGTGGCAGATGTACTTTGGTGAAGGGATAGGTATTGGATCATTCTATGACTGAAACCCAGTGAGGAACAGTTTTGTAACTGTGTATCTCAAGGTGATTCAATACCCCCTGCCCCTAAAAAAAAAAAACACACCAAAAAAACCCAACAACACAGGTATAATCATTAGGGATATAAATATTACTATATAAATAAGAACTTCTATGCTTCTGTGATACTTATCTGCTTGGGAATGACAAATAATAATTAAAGAAACAACATAAGTTCATTCTGTTGTAATAGGAATCAATATAAAAATCTGAGTAAAATGATAGATGACAATTGGATAAAAAGGGTAATTGCAAAGATCTCTGGGTCTGGAAACCACTGGAAGCTACTGCAAAGCACTTTGAACCTTTCCCAAAGCCCCTAGCACTTCAGGTTGTGACTCCAAACCAAAAAACAAGAAAACATTAATCAATCAAAAATTAGTTAAAAGACATACTCATACTCCAAACTTAAAAGCTAAGTTACATTTTTGCATTGCATCCTTTGCAATTTTTTGTTTAGTTCGAAATCTGTTGGATTTATAAGCAGGTTTATTGAAAGAATAACTTTTCTTCTATGGCATAAAAGTATAGTAACTCAATATCACTATGTAATAATATGTTGAAATCCACAATGTCAATATAATTATTATGCTACAGCATATATTTATTCATAAATTTACCATTAAATTATGCTGCCCATTTTATTTGCACTCTGAGTAGGACTTACATTTCACTAACTTCTTATACCCACAATGTTGTGTTTCACTGGAAAATATACAACCTACCAAGGGTGGGCATTTTCACAAGAAACCTTGTAGCTTGAATTACTCACACAGTACTCTCAGTTTATCCCAATGGTGGGATAAATTCCACCACTAAACAAGAGACTACTTAGTGTAGTCTATTATTAATTTCTACACATAAATCAACACACATAATTCAACAACCCAGCATAAAATAGAATTATTTCACTATGCAAGAGCATAAAAAACATGATTTACAATCAAATACAATTCCTCAACCCCATAAATGGTGAATTTTTTTCTTGACTTTCCTATAGAGTTACACAGATTCAATGCAATACTCATTAAAATCCCTGGCTTTCTTCAAAGACTTAGCACAAACTTCATTTAAGATTATTCCATATAAAACAAATAAATAGGATGAGGTCAAGTTAGCTGATTTTCAGGGCTGGAGAAATACTACAGAAGGGCACACTTGCCTTGCTTGTGTCCAATCCCAGTTCCATCCCAGCATCCTAGATGATCCCTAGTGCCCTGCCAAGAATGATCCCTTACTTCAAAGCCATGAGTAAGTCTTGAGCACCTCTGGGTGTATGCCCAAAACAATCATCATCATCATCATTTTCATCCCGTTGATTGTCGACTTTCTCGAGTGGTCTCAGCAATGTCTCCATTCATTTTAGCCCGGAGATTTTAGAAGCCTCTCTTTACTTGTCCTTCCCAATGGTGCCATATTGGAGGCTCTTTCAGGGTCAGGGTAATGAGACCCACATCATTGTTACTGGTTTTGGCATATGAATACACCATGGGGAGCTTGCCAGGCTCTCCCATACAGGCAGGAAACTCTCAGAAGCTTAACAGGTTCTCCGAAGGGGAGGACTAGGTTATAAGATGTCTTCCGGGGGCTTGGTTTTATAGTCTCTGGATGTTGGCCGTTCATGGGATTACACCTTGCCTGGGCAGTTTGTGGGTGGGACCGCCTAGCTATTGGAAAATGGGGGATCTGGGCGGAAGAGGCCCAGTCCCGATCTGAGTAGGTTTGGAGATCTCAGCCCCGGGTTCCACACACCTGGGTTCCTCTGCCAGTTTCTTCATGCGTGAGGCTCGTCCGAACGTGTGGAGAGGGGCCTCGAGCATGACTGTGGCTGGGTTCTGGAAGTCTTCAGCTGCTGGGGCTGTGCTCGGGGCCAGGAGGGAAATTCAATCCATCCTCTCTGAGGGACTGCGGTGAAGACAGTCAGGCCCAGGGCAAGAGACTGTGACAGAGTCTCTTGCCTAAAACAAAAACAAACTAACAAAAAAGTTAACCTGTTTTCTTTTCTTATCAGTTATTCACGCAATGTAACAAACTGTCTCCAAATTCATCAATGTAAAAATATAAGTGTAAAATCACAAATGGTTCTCTGTCTCCGGTTTGGAGTGACCTACTAATATGTGTGGGGTCTATCTTCATTTTAGGTTGGAATCAAGATGTTACTGGGATCATAACTACCTAAAGGTTTGACTGGAGTTGGGGAGGGGGAGTCTACGTAGGTAGTCACATGGGTATTGCTGACAGAGGTTTCAATTCCTCCCCATATAGCTTGTCTGAGGATAATAGTATTACAGAGGCTGGTTTCCCTCATAAAAGGACAATTTAATAGCAGTAGCCAGAAGGAAGTTTTGATGCTTTTAAGGTATTGCCTCCAAAGAAATATAATACTATACCAAACATATAGTTGCTTGATTTTAATCATCACATTCAGACAATATGCAAGGGAAGGGCTTTGAAGACAGGAGAATCGCATCATGTGAAACATGTTTTTAAAAACCACAGGCTTGTTTTTTATATTTTATCAACGAATTTTGGCTTTTTGGTGTTTTCTTCCTCTGACCTTGTAGGCCATACACATATCAAAGTAACAGCATTAAAATGTCCTTCGATCCTAGAGTCCACATATGAACCATGGTATTTGTACTATATTTAACACTATTGGTTCTCCTCAAATAATAGCTGTTTCCAAAATATTTTATATGAATAAATAAAATCTATATAGAAACATAGATAAGCATTTCCCAAAAGTTAAAATTAACTTGAAGGTAAGCAATTAGATTCTTCAATACTTTTAATAAACAAAATTAAAACATTAACAAAATAAAAACTGAAAACCAATAAATATTCTTCTATTTCTACTTCTTTTTTTTTTTTTCTTTTTGGGTCACGTCTGGCGATACACAGGGATTACTCCTGGCTTTGCACTCAGGAATTACCCCTAGCGGTGTATGGGGGACCATATGGGATGCTGAGTATCCAACCCTGGTCCGCCACGTGCAAGGCAAATGCCCTACCTGCTGTACCAACGCTCCAGCCTCCAACAAATATTCTTTATTTTTTTCCATTGACAAAAAGGGAAGTTTTTTGGTTTTTTTTTTTTTTTTTTGCTTTTTTTGGGTCACACTCGGCGATGCACAGGGGTTACTCCTTTCTCTTTCTTTCTTTCTTTCTTTCTTTCTTTCTTTCTTTCTTTCTTTCTTTCTTTCTTTCTTTCTTTCTTTCTTTCTTTCTTTCTTTCTCTCTCTCTCTCTCTCTCTCTCTCTCTCTCTCTTTCTTTCTCTCTCTCTCTCTCTTTCTTTCTTTCTTTCTTTCTTTCTTTCTTTCTTTCTTTCTTTCTTTCTTTCTTTCTTTCTTTCTTTCTTTCTTTCTTTCTCTCTCTCTCTTTCTCGCTTTCTTTCTTTCTTTCTCTCTTTCTCTTTCTTTCTTTCTTTCTTTCTTTCTTTCTTTCTTTCTTTCTTTCTTTCTTTCTTTCTTTCTTTCTTTCTTTCTTTCTTTCTTTCTTTCTTTCTTTCTTTCTTTCTTTCTTTCTTTCTTTCTTTCTTTCTTTCTTTCTTTCTTTCTTTCTTTCTTTCTTTCTTTCTTCTTTCTTTCTTTCTTTCTTTCTTTCTTTCTTTCTTTCTTTCTTTCTTTCTTTCTTTCTTTCTTTCTTTCTTTCTTTCTTTCTTTCTTTCTTTCTTTCTTTCTCTCCTTCTTTCTTTTTGAATCACCGTGAGAATAGTTACATAGCTTTCAGGGGTAAGTCTCAGTCATACAATGATCAAACACTCATCCCTTGACCAGTGCACATCTTCCACCACCAAGACCCCCAGTACTCCCCCCCTCCTGTGTATACCCTCCCTGTGTGGCAGATGATTTTCACTTTACTCTCTCTTTACTTTGATTATATTAAACTTTTGACAGAGAACCCCCTATTATTATTTGGAATTTCCTCTCCAGCAATCAGACCTGCCGAAAAGGCATCATTAGATCACTTGTTTTCTATTGCTGATAGTGAAGAGCATCTGATGTTGCATGGCAGCAAAAGCGGCTGTGTGGTTTTGGAATTTTGGTATTTTAGTAATTAAGTCCAGAGGTATTTCTGCCAGCAGCAGCTGCGTACCGAGATTGGTTTGTGTGCCTCTGAGATCATGGCTATTAGGAGTGGAGGAGCTGTTTATGGGCTGCTGCTCGGGGTCTCATTTGGACAGGAAGCAGGGCTGGTTCTGCCCCCATATCGTGAGATTTGCCTTGTGCCCCATCACTGCAAGCTCCTACCTTTATGTCCAATTGGCTCTGAAAGGTAGCAGTCACCATGCTGCTGCAATGGGGAAAAATCCGAGGGACAAAAATTCATCCTCTCCTGGGGCGGAAGGGAGCCGTAGCTTAGTTCACAGTACAGGAGTATATCTGCCAGCGGCCACTGCGTTCCCAAGATTGGCTTGTGTGCCTCTGGGATCATGGCCGCTCAGGGGCGGAGGAGCCGTTCCTAAGCGGTTTTTTGTATATCAGAAATGGTTACCTGGTGTGGAGAAATATTCCAGGTCCCCACATACCAGAGCCATGTTAGTAGAAACTCAGTGTCAGTAGAAACTCAGTGTCGCCGGATTCCATCTGGAGAAAGCAGGGACTCTACACGTTCTCCATCTGCGGCACCCCAGTGTTGTTCGCCTGGTCTGGGGTCTGGAGTATTCTCCAGCTTGCGGTGCCTGCTGGCCAGGATTCTTTACTGCTGAGTGCAGCAAGATGGCGCTGGGGGCGGGTTGAGGGTGTGTTTTATGGGGTTAGGGGCGGGCTGGAACAGCAAATATTCTTAGATCACAAAAAATAGTTTCTTTAAATACAGTAATGGGATATAAATTTTTCTTGGGAAAAGTCAGAATAGAGAAAGAGGTTCAGAATGGAAAAAGCTATCAAAATAAAACATAGGGGCTGGAGTGATAGCACAGCGGGTAAGGCGTTTGCCTTGCATGCAGCTGACCCAGGTTCGATTCCCAGCATCCAATATGGTTCCCTGAGCATGGCCAGGAGTAATTCCTGAGTTCTTGAGCTAGGAGTAACCTCTGTGCATCTCCAGGTGTGAGCTCCCAAAACCAAAAAACCAAAACAAAACAAAAAAATAAATAAAATGTAAAAAAAGTTAAAACAAGGCATGCTTTTATCATTTTGCCTTAATTTATTTTTTAATATCACCATAAAATATTAGTGTTTCCTCTTAAGATTTGACAATTTAATATCTTCATAATTCTCTATTTGTACTCCAGCAAGTGTATGACAGTGTGACAAGAACTGAAGAGTGAGTATATTTGTAAATGATATAAATTATAGATTTCTGGTCTGGAGTAGTAGTACAGCAGATAGGGCATTTGCCTTGCACATGGTCGACTTGGATTCCATTCCCAGCATCCTATGTGATCCCCTGAGCACTGTCAGGAGTAATTCCTGAGTGCAAAGCCAGGAGTAACCCCTGTGCATTGCTGGGTGTGGCCCCAAAAGCAATAAATAACTAAATAAATAAAATATGGATTTCATACCTTTTTCAAAGGGTTGCGTTTCCCTCCCCCCATCTCCTGAGCAGAGCCTTGACAGTTGAGGACCTCCAGAATCCAGCCACGGCCATGCTCAGGGCCACTCTCCACACATTCAGATAAGCCTCACACATGGGGGAGCCGGCGGAGGAACCCAGGTGTGCGGGACCCGGGACTGAGATCTCCAAGGCTGCTTGGCTCAGGACTGGGCCTCTTCCACCCAGATCCCCCATTTTCCAATAGCTAGGCAGTCACACCCAGAAACTGCCCCTAGCGCCCGTGTAATCCCATCAACAGACAACATCCAGAGACTATAAAACCAAGCTCCCACAATGTGGCTGCGCAACATCTAATAGCCTAGTTCTCCCTCTTGGAGAACCTGACAAAATAACCAGAGTCTATTGCCTACTTGGGAGATCCTGGCAAGCTCCCTGTGGCGTATTCATATCCCCAATACAGTAACAGATATATACATATCTCTCGGAGAGCTCGGCAAGCTACTGAGAGTACCCCGCCCGCACGGCAGAGCCTGGCAAGCTACCTGTGGCGTATTCTATATACCAAAAACAGTAACAATAATTCTCATTCCCCTGACCCTGAAAGAACCCCCATCATTGGGAAATACAAGTAAGGAGTGGCTGCTATAATCTCAGGGCTGAGTGTATAGAGACATTACTGGTTCCTGTTCGAGTAAATTGATGAACAATGGGATGACAGTGATACAGTGATACCTTTTACAAATACATGAGAATTACAGAATTTCCACTTAACTGATTATAATAATAACTTCAATACATAACATACTATATAAATAAATGTAGTGAAAAGAGATAGCAATATTTCTGTCACTAGTAATTGGGAGCACAGATTTAATGAATGCTTTGAGAATAATGTAAATCCATGGCAAATATTAAGAAAGTTTTGTTATCAAGAGATCTGCCCTTGGGAAACAGAAACAGAGAGCTAAACAGATAATGTAAAATGATATAATTAGTGCTAAGACAACAATAAGCATAGAAATGTTCAATAGTTTTCCAAATGAGGTGATATAAGCCTTAAGTTGAGTCAGAGAAGGAAAGAAAAAGGAGACTGTTCTAGAAAGAAAACAATTGGTCTTAGACAAGAATAATCTGCGTTTGGAATTTCAAAGACATTAGTCTGAAATTTTGAATATTTTGATGTTAAGTGGTAAGAGATTGAAGAGTAAACCAGGGACTTCAGGTTTCTACAGCTTGTATGTTATATCAGCAAGCATTTATTTTATTGTAAGTTCTCTTTTCAGAAAAATGACGAGAAACATTATTATGGCTTTAGATGAGTTAATTAAATTGATCAACAAGGACCCCAAATCAAAAGTGACACAGGACTAGTGTGCTCACTAAAGGAGAAAATTGATTTTGAGGATTTTTTTGAAGTCTAAGTGTACTACTCTGAAGGGTGTGTATATTAAGAATTTATATCAAAAT
Source organism: Sorex araneus (assembly GCF_027595985.1). Lineage (NCBI taxonomy): Eukaryota > Metazoa > Chordata > Mammalia > Eulipotyphla > Soricidae > Sorex > Sorex araneus. The sequence continues at coordinate 105,340,466 of NC_073307.1, read as the reverse complement.
TTAATGTTTGACCAATATGAATGATATTTGATAACTAGGTTATTCCTTTTTTAGGCTTTTATTCACTGTATCACTGTCTTCCCGTTGTTCATCAATTTGCTCGAGCAGGTACCAGTAATGTCTCCATTTGTCCGTGTCATGTGCTAGTGTAGTCCAATGGCATCTGCTTGCTCCAGGAACATGAGGAGCATAGTGGCCTCTCCTAACTCGTCCTTCCCAACGCTGCTGTATTGGGGGTTATTTCAGGGTCAGGGGAATGAGGCCTGTTATTGTTACTGTTTTTGGCATATCAAATATGTCACGGGTAGTTTGCCAGGCTTTCCAAGAGGGACAGAGGTTTTTGGGGCTCCGCTTGGGGCGGGGAGGGAAACTCAACCCACCCCCCTCTGGGAGGGGGGCCCAGTGAAGACAGCCTGGTGCAGGGGCAGGAGATTCTGTGACCAGAGAGTGATGTAGGCTTTAATTAGACATAAAAAATTCATACATCTTTCTTAGATTCTTTTGCATCTTATACTAAATTCATTATTATACTTAAAATGTTGCATTTTAAGAAAACAACTTACAGACTTACAGGGCTGGAATGATAGCACAATGGGTAGGGTGTTTGCCTTGGACGCAGCCAACCCGAGTTCGATTCCCAGCATCCTATATGGTTCCCTGAGCGCCATCAGGTCCTGAGTGCAGAGCCAGGAGTAACCCCTGTGCATTGTGAGTGTGACCCAAAAAGCAAAAAAAAAAAAACAAAAACAATTTACAGACATACTTAAGTCTACTTAAGTCTTTCATACATGCTAACAAAGTTGTTAGTTGTTAGTTAGCAACAACTAACACAGAGAGATTTCCCAACAGATGGCTTTTGCCACAGTGGAGAGCACATTCATCATTTTGAAAACTCTGGAAAAATCTTTCTCAGAATATTGCCTGCCTCAGGAGAATTGTGCCTTTAGGGACTTGTCTGTCTCAGCCTTTGAGACCTTGGGATTTCAGGGAATATATCTCTGGCATTGTGTTCACAGCATAGTCTGGAAGTCCACAGATAAGGCCTTTGTCATTGGTGACTCAGGATTCAGTGTATTTGAGTGACCTTTCTCAAGCCCAGGTAGAGGAATAAGAGGAGTGATCTCATGAATTCTCTGTCATGACAAGTTTGGGTTTGGTGAGTGGTAGTGTTTGGGGAAGATGAGAGTAGCTGGAAAGCCAAAGGCTGAGCTCAGGGCCAGATATTGGGGAGTCAAACTGAAGGTTGTGCAGAGAACCCAAGAAGAGGAGCAGTCCAGGTTCCCCTGTGAAATGGAAGCTAGAGACCTAGGTGTCCGATGGTCACTGTTTTAGTGGTCACCACGTCGATTTGAAAAAGGCAGAAAATGAGAATAAGGAAGACTGGGGTTTTCCTGAGGACATAGCCCAAACCAAATGGTCTGAGAGCTAGAAGCAGAGGCTGTGGTCTCCATGTGATTTGAAACTTTTCTGTCAAGCGTGAGTTTCTGTCATTCAAGTGTATTTGCATGTGTTAGTAATAATAATAATGATATTACATAATAGTTGCTATTTATTGAAAGATTAACCTACTTTTCCAGTCACTGAGGTAAGGCTATTTCCTCCTATAATCCCCATAAAAATTCTGCGAGAAACAGGCCTTTTCAAGAGATCATATAACTTGTTTGGTAAGACGAAAAAATGAGAGAGAGGCATGGACCAAATTCAAGTACAAATAATGACGTTGATTCCCAGCTTCTTAAGCAATAGCTAGTATGTGACTTTATACAGAGTTTACCTTGGATTGGATTTGTTTGGGGTTTTGTGTAAATGCACATATGCTTTAATTCATTCATTTGTTTATTACTTTATCCATTTGTTCCTTTAATAGCACTTAAACGGAGCCAAGAGTAAATAGAAAGGAAATCAAAGGTGGGATGGGAGAAATCTTGCTGATTAGGTAGTGTCACATCAAAAAGGAAGTTGTGTACAGTGATTTGAATATTTATTCAATTAAATTTAAAAGGTACAGAAATTGAACAAGAGTCAGCAGATAAAGCTACAAATACAAAAAGGTTCTTATATGCAAGAGAAATAGAAGATAGGCCAATGCTATAAACTACTGTAAGTGCTTCTTTAGAATCTAAGTCATTCTAAGGCTTTGTGTAAGGGACATATACTTCTAAATTAAGACAAAGCTTTCTGAAGAAATTTTCACCTAAGTCTAGTGAAAAGGAATAAACATAATCACAAAACATTTTATGTCTCTGTATAAAACTTACTTAGCAATAATACTTAAAAGGATATAATAATGCTCATGTTTTTGTTTTCAGTAAAAGTAGCTTTAGCATTTTCTTGGTTTAGTATATTATTGGCTTCAGTTTTCAGAGATTTATTTTCTTTAAGTTTGCAATAATGTCAATTTATTTTATAATTTCAGATATTTTCAGAGACAATGTCAATGTTATTTTTGCATTGACTTATTAGTAATAATACTACACATTTACTGCAGTTTTTTTTTTTTTGCTTACCAAAGAGTGCTCAGGGTGTCTGAGTGTCCCGTTGGTGATACTTGCCTGGTTATGTGGGTCACATGATTTAATGATATGTACCATTGTGTAGACTTTGAGAATACTATTGAACAAAAGACCCTCAAGAATAAATAGAATTGGCGTGATCTTAGTCTATAGATTTTAGCAGAGAAAATACATATTAAAGAAGTTATTGCAAGTATAACAAATCTCAGGAAAAATATCTCGCCAAAGTGTTCTCTCTCTATATATGGCATACTACATTAATATGTGGTCAGATTAAACTAGCTTCGCATCTTTAGAATAAATCCCTCTTGATTGTGATGTGTGATGAAACTTTTAACGTATTTTTGAGTTTGATTTACTATTTTTTGAGGAGTTTTGCTTTTATGTTCACAAGGATGTATATATATATATATATATATATATATATACTTATGTATATTTATTTGTGATGCCTCTTCTTTTGGTGTCAGGTTATTATTGGCCTTAATAAAAGTGCTTGGAATCATTTCATTGAAAAATTATTTTTTGAAAGAGCTTGAGAAGAATAACTAATAGGTTACCTCCAAATGCTTGGTGGAACAATAAAATCTTTGGGAACAAGACTTTTGCTTGGGATAAATCTTTAGATAACTTTTAAATTTCTTGCTTGTAATGAATTTGTTTCAGGTATTCTATTTTCTCCCATGTTAGGCAGAAGTTTACTTTTATACTAATACCCATCATGTCTTTCAGATTCTTAGTGCCATAAAATTGCTCTAGTTTTGTCTTACCTTTCCAAATATCCAAAGTATTTTAATTTTTTTAGATTTAACAATTTTTACAAATTTTCTTTCATTGAACTGTTTTTTATAATTCAATTATTTATTTTATTGTAACAAGTGATAAAAAATAAGTGACAAAAATGATTTTTGTGCCTACTAAGGGGGTAGGCTTGGGTGTGGCTAGGAACAATGACAGAGGGAAGGTCACACCTGTGCTGAGATTGATGCTGGAGCACTGAATACCTAAAACAACTGTGTTATGAACAAGTTTGTAAACCACAGTGTTTCAATTTAGAAAAAAAATTCATTCCCTCTTTATCAAACCTAACCAACTTGGTTATGAAATCAGTATAAAGCAGAGATAATTCCTATAAAGTAAAGAAATGAAACGACCATTTTTCCTGTCATTTTCCTCTTGGTAACTATCCAATTTGCAACCTAAACCTATTTGCACCTCATTTGCACCCTCTCAGAGAAACACACACTAGTACTACACCTGCAGTAACTGGCTAGTCTCAATGGATGACACTTACTGTCCATGAGACTGTCCCCACACAGGACCTCATAGATTTCGAAAGTATTTCTGAGGAAAAAAAGAATAGAGGATAACATATTCCTGATTTTAAACTACATAATAAAGATAGAGTAAACAACAGTGTGGTCTTGGGTTAAATTAAGGGAATGGTTTAGAAGTGGATGCACAAAAATAAACCCTCAAATAGAAAAGCAGTAAATTAACACCAAAAGAAACAAGAGCATGAAATGGAAAATGGAAGTTCTCTTTAGTAAATGGTATATAGAAAAATCAGCAATATGCAAAACAATAAGACTGGTTTCATCCTCACACCATACATAAAAGTTAACTCACAATGGACTAGAGACTTAGATGTTATACTCAAAACTATAAAACATACTGAAGAAATTATCAGCAAAACACTTCCCAATATTGTGCACCATGTTTCTGTCAAGGGGTTGATATCTTATGGAAATAATTCATGAACTCAACACCAATAAAACAATCCCATCAAAAGCTGGAGAAAAGCTAAATAGATACTCCATCAAACAATACATAAAGATGGAAAACAGGTTCATAAAATGTTAATTATGAATTAACATCAGGGAATTAAAACAATAATAAAATATTCATGCTGTAACTGTGAGATGAAATAGGTACTGGAGAGGCTATTTAGAAAAAGGAATCCTCAAACACTATTGATTGGGATATAAATTAGTTCAGCTCCCGAGGAAAATAGTACAGAAACTTCTCAGGGAATTAAAACATACGTGACCCAGAAATCCCGCTTCTACATACCTACTGCAAGAACACAAACCCTTGGCTTGCTCTTCAAGCCAGTATTCTCTCTTGAATATGTATCTCACTTTTTTTTTTTTTTTTTTTGCTTTTTGGATCACACCCGGAGATGCTCAGGGATTACTCCTGGCTCTGCATTCAGGAATCACTCCTGGTGGTGCTCAGGGGACCATATGGGATGCCAGGGATTGAACCTGGGTTGGTCGTGTGGAAGGCAAATGTCCTCCCCGCTGTGCTATTGCTTCGGCCCCCTGTATTTCACTTTCTTGTCTCAACATTTCTTGCTTGCCTATTTCCACTCTGGAGAAGCCTGCCTTCTCTTTCAAACATGTACTTCTTTCTTTCTCTCTGCTCACATCTAGAGTTGTTTCAAATGAGATAATACTACATAAAAAGTCTGACGCATAATAGAAACCTTTAGCAATTTTCTCAATTGTTCTCTACTTTAAGTTCTTAGCTTCTTTCTGTATATGATTAAACGTGTTTATAGATGTAATATATATTTATATGTTATAGTAATCAATTGCATTGATCCTGGGAAAACAAATAAGTAAACAATATCTTATGTAATAATTTGAAGAAGATAATGGAGTAAATGAATGGGTTTAACCCAGAGTACTGGTTCTATGACATCGTTCCTGACGAGTATTGCTTTTAATAAAGATTCTTTCTTGGCAATAGGAAAGAAGAAACCTGGCACAAAGGAGACTTAGGGAGGATTACTAAACAATGCTCTCTCTCATGTTCATTCTACATAGTTTATTTTCAGGATACGGAAGCAAATCACCAGCCCTTGATGATCATGTACAATCTGAGTGACTACAACAAAGATTCCTTCACCCTTACGGGAATCCCTGGACTTGAGGACTACCACATCTGGATCAGCATCCCTTTCCTCTTTATCTATCTTGTGGCCATTGTAGGCAATAGCATCCTTCTCTACCTCATTGCAGTAGAGCGTAGTCTTCATGCACCCATGTTTTTCTTCCTTTCTATGTTGGCTGTTACTGACCTCGTACTGTCTACCACATGTATTCCCAAAACCCTTACGATCTTCTGGCTTGGTCCCCAGACAATCAGTTTCCCAGGTTGTCTTACCCAGTTATTCTTCTTGCACTATAGCTTTGTCTTGGACTCAGCTATACTGCTGGCTATGGCATTTGACCGTTATGTGGCCATCTGTTCGCCCTTGAGATATACCACAATTCTGACTCCCAGGACCATTTTCAAAATTGCTGTGGGAATTTCTCTCAGAAGTTTCTGTGTTTTTGTTCCTTGTGTTTTCCTTGTAAATCGCCTGCCCTTCTGCAGGACTCATACCATTCGTCATACCTACTGTGAGCACATAGGTGTTGCCCGGCTTGCTTGTGCTGATATCTCCCTTAATATCTGGTATGGTTTTTGTGTTCCTATTATGACAGTGATTACAGATGTGATCCTGATTGCTCTCTCCTACACTCTTATTCTCTGTGCTGTTTTTCACTTACCCTCCCAAGATGCCCGCCAGAAGGCCCTTGGCACCTGTGGCTCCCATGTCTGTGTCATCCTCATGTTCTATATACCAGCATTCTTTTCTATCCTCGCACATCGCTTTGGACATAATGTGCCCCTTACTTTTCACATCATGTTTGCTAATCTTTATGTAATTATTCCACCTGCACTCAACCCTATTGTCTATGGAGTAAAGACAAAACAGATTCGGGACAAAGTCATTCATCTGCTCTTTCCAAAGAGGGCCCAGTGATACAAACCTGGAGTCTGATGGCCAGGGCAACTTCATTGTGCGTATTAGATTAAAACTGAATATTAGATTGGTTACACTAGTTCTTTAAATTAATATTGTATATTAGACTATAAAATAGTATTTATTAGATTGTACTAGCAGCCAGGGGCTCCCAAGAAAGTGTAAAAAAATTCCTTATTAATTAGATATATGGTTTTTGGTTTCATTATAATTTTAAGTGAAAGCCTAATCAGTCATCCAGTGAAAAATTAAATTCTCAGAGTAGGATATTATATATATTTTTTATTTCAATAAATTAAGATATCAAAATTCTTTATAATTATTCTATACTATTATGAAACTTTAATGAAAACTAGAAAATGTAGTTTTATTTTATTTATTTATTTTTTAAATTTATTTTATTGAATCACCAAGTGGAAAGTTACAAAGTTCTCAGGCTTATATCTCAGTTACACAATGCTCAAACACCCATCCCTTCACTAGTCCCATATTCCACCACCAATAAAAACAAAAACAAAAGCAAAAACAAAACAAACAAACAAACAAACAAAAAAACAGTATACATCCCACCCCTCACCCCCCAACCCACCCCGTACATGAGTGATAATTTCACTTCCTTTTCTCTTTACCTTGATTACATTCCAGATTTCAACACATAACTCACTATTGTTGTTAGAGTTTCAAAACAGACTCACTATTTTTGTTGGAATTTATCCCCTAAGAATACAGCTCTATTAACGGGGAAATATTTGATAATAAGTTTTCCACTGATGAGAATGAAGATAAAATGTTGCAGGGCTGTGGTAGCGGCCGCGCGGTTTACAATTTCTGTATTATAGTAATTAAGTCCGCGAAGATTTAAGTTTGAAAATGAATCATTTCCCTTCCTGGAACAGCATGTAGCCAAAGTTAGTTCACAGTCTCCATACATGGGTGCAAGCACTTGCTGGAACCCCAATTCCTAAAGCTGTCTCTGGTTCCCGCTCGTTCCACATCCACCGGCTCTGCAGAGGCATGGGCACCCGGGCCGAAAACCCGGCCGGCCGGAGCCGAGCACCGGCCCCGGCTGTGCGAAAATGTAGTTTTAGTTTTATACATTTTAGTTTTAAAAATGTTTTAAAGATATTTCAAAAATATTTTGAATGTTTCAAAAATATTCAAAGCATTTTTTTTTCATATCCAAACATTACAGTAGTTTATACATCATAGTAGAACCAGGAATTCTACAATATCTTTGTAAGGTTCTGGATTTTCACTCTGACTGCCTGATTAATTTGTTAATAGCATCAAGTTCAGGTTCTAACATGTACTAATAGCGTGAGCAATGTTTTACAAATTTGCATATGATAAATATTAATGAATTAATGTAATATAAAGGGTAAATATTAGTGTAGGGTAAAATAAAGCAATGATGTGAACTAAAATTTATTTTTTAATCTTGATAAAGAAAAATAAAATGTGGGTAAGTAGAGTCACTTAAGAAGGAATAAAAAGAAAAAATAAATTTCTATCACCAATAATATAGAAAACATACATAGACTTAAATGTATATTTAAAGTTTGATTAATGGATGCATTGGTGGACCCAAATTTCTTTGACAAGAGATCACAGCAAGATAAAATAGCTCTATTATTTATTAGGTCATATTTATATTTATATAATATAATTATATTATAATTCATATGACACAATTTATTGTTATATAACATCACAATATCTGATTCATCGTTTATTTAGTTACTAATTATTACACTATAGTTATTATATTAGCTATTTACCCATCCAACTGGTCATCTTGAGTCATTCAGTGACCACATCAGTCAATGCAGAACTGTTTGTGGTATTTATCATATGTCAATGACTATTGGTACCTGATTTCCTTCCATATTTAATTTATCTTAAAAGTCAATTTATACTTTATAAACAACCTTGGATTCACCAGTTCAATGAGACCACTTCCCTTTACCATGGCAGTTAAAAGACTTACCTTTTATTTTCTGAATAAGAAAGGAAATCAGACTTTTACACAATATCTGTACTTCTAGATGAAAATGTCTCATCTCCCTGCAGAAAGCTTATAGACAACAACAAATCATGGCCAAAGACCTCAAAATAGCTATAGAGTGAATCAGAGCCCTGGGGGATGACTTCAAGAGGAACAACATAAGAATCATTGGAGTACCAGAACCGCAGGGAAGCAACCCCAATGAAAAAAACACAGTCAAAGATATCATTGCTAAGACATTCCCAGAGCTGGACAAGGCAGGCATCCAGATACAAGGAGTCCGAAGAGTACCAGCAAAAAGAGACCCGAATAAAAAGACCCCAAGGCATATCATAGTCAGAATGACGGATACCATGGATAGAGACACAATTCTGCAAGCAGCAAGGTCAAGGAAGGAAATCACATACAAAGGAGCACCCCTCAGATTTACGGCCGATCTGTCAGAAGAAACCCTCCGAGCCCGAAGACAATGGTGGGACATAGTGAAAAAACTCAACGAAATGAATGCCTCACCAAGAATACTTTATCCGGCTAAACTCTCACTCAAACTCGAAGGAACCATACACTACTTCTCGGATAAACAACAGCTCAGGTCCTTCATAGACTCAAAACCAATCTTGAAAGAAGGTCTAAAGGGGCTACTGTAAGACAAGGAGGAGCCCCATAAGAATAACAAATCCCACAGAAAGATGACACAAAACCACATCACAATAATCTCTCTCAATGTCAATGGCCTAAATGCACCTATCAAGAGACACAGAGTGGCTAAATGGATCCAGAAATTAAACCCAACATTCTGTTGCCTGCAAGAAACACACCTGAACAAACAGAGTAAACATAGACTCAAAGTCAAAGGATGGAAAACAATCCTCCAAGCAAACAACCCCCTTAAAAAAGCTGGAGTGGCCATCCTGGTATCCGACAACATAGATTTTAGGATGAAAAAGATCAAAAGGGACAGCAAAGGTCATTTTCTGTTTATCAAGGGATATGTACAACAGGAAGAAATCACACTCTTAAACGTATATGCTCCTAACGAACGACCGGCTAAATATTTAAAACAACTCCTAACAGACTTCAAAGAGGACATCACTAACAGCACAATTGTAGTCGGAGACTTCAATACGGCCTTATCGCCTCTAGATAGATCCACAAGAACAAAACTCAACAAGGAAACACTGACTCTGAAAGAAGAAATAGAAGAGAGAGGCCTAATAGACCTATACAGGGCCTTACACCCCAAAAAGAAAGAATACACATTCTTTTCCAGTGCACACGGAACATTTTCTAAAATAGACCATGTACTGGGCCCCAGAACATACCTCAATAGAATCGGAAAAATAGAAATTGTATCAACCATTTTTTCAGACCACGATGCGCTGAAGATAGAAGCTAACCACTCACAAACACGGAAAATCAAATCAAACACCTGGAAACTAAACAATTCAATGTTGGCCAATGAGTGGGTCAGGAAGGAAATCAAGGAAGAAATCAAAAGATGCTTAGAAACTAACGAGAATGAAGACACGAGCTACCAAAACCTATGGGATGCAGCTAAAGCCGTGTTAAGGGGAAAATTTATAGCTCTCCAAGCATTCCTCAGGAAGGAAGAAAGGACCCACATAGATAGCTTGACTTCACGACTCAAGACCTTAGAAAAGGACCAGAAAAAGGACTCCAAACCAGACCGAAGGAAAGAAATAATAAAAATTAGAGCAGAAATTAATGACATCGAAACCAAAAAAACAATCCGAAAGATCAATGAAACAAAGAGTTGGTTCTTTGAGAAAATAAATAAGATTGATAAACCGCTAGCAAGACTCACAAAGAAAGAAAGAGAGAAAACTCTAATAAATCGAATCAGAAATGAAAAGGGGGACATCATAACAGAAACCAGTGAGATTCAAAAGATCATTAGAGACTACTTTGAAGGTCTTTACGCCACAAAAAAGGAGAACCTAAAAGAAATGGATGGATTCCTTGATTCCTACAATCTCCCAACACTGAAGAAAGAAGACCTGGAATACCTGAATAGACCCATCAATGTTAAGGAAATTGAAACTGTAATCAAAAACCTCCCCAAAAACAAAAGCCCAGGCCCAGATGGCTTCACTGGCGAATTCTTCCAAACATTTAAAGAAGACCTATTGCCTGTTTTCCTCAAACTTTTCCAGGAAATTGAAAAAACAGGAACTCTCCCAAACAGTTTCTATGAAGCACATATCTCCCTAATACCAAAAGCAAACAAAGACACCACTAAGAAAGAAAATTACAGACCAATTTCCCTGATGAACACCGATGCGAAGATCTTCAACAAAATACTAGCAAATAGGATCCAACAACTCATCAAGAAGATCATACATCACGACCAAGTGGGATTCATCCCAGGGATGCAAGGATGGTTTAACATTCGGAAATCAATCAACATAATCCAGCATATCAACAAAAGTAAAGACAAAAACCATATGATCATATCAATAGATGCAGAGAAAGCATTTGACAAGATCCAACATCCTTTCATGATGAAAACCCTCACCAAAATGGGGTTTGGAGGAACTTTCCTCAAGATAGTCGAAGCCATCTATCACAAGCCTACGGCAAGCATAATCCTCAACGGGGAAAAACTAAGGGCCTTTCCTCTGAGATCGGGCACAAGACAAGGATGCCCACTCTCACCACTCCTCTTCAATATAGTACTGGAAGTACTTGCGATAGCTATTAGACAAGAAAAAGAGATTAAGGGCATCCAAATAGGAAGGGAAGAAATCAAACTCTCACTATTTGCAGACGACATGATACTATATCTAGAGAAGCCTAAAACCTCTACTAAGAAACTCTTAGAAACAATAGACTTATACAATAAAGTTGCAGGCTACAAAATCAATACCCAAAAATCCATGGCCTTCCTATATGCAAACAATGACGCAGAGGAAAGGGACATGAAAAAAGCAATCCCATTCACAATCGTGCCCCAGAAAATCAAGTACCTTGGAATCAGCTTAACCAAGGAAGTAAAAGACCTTTACAAAGAAAACTACAAAACGCTACTCCATGAAATCAAAGAGGACATGAGGAAATGGAAACATATACCCTGCTCATGGATAGGGAGAATCAATGTTGTCAAAATGGCAATACTCCCTAAAGCATTATACAGATTCAATGTGATCCCTATAAGTATACCCATGACATTCTTCAAAGAAATGGATCAAGCAATCCTAAAATTCATATGGAATAACAAACGTCCAAGGATAGCTAAAACAATTCTTGGGAAAAAGATGATGGGAGGCATCACCCTCCCCAGCCTCAAACTTTACTACAAAGCAGTAACAATTAAAACAGCATGGTACTGGAACAAAGGCAGAGCCGTAGACCAATGGAACAGGGTGGAATATCCCTACACACAACCCCAAATGTATGACCATCTAATCTTTGATAAGGGAGCAAGAGATGTGAAGTGGAGCAAGGAAAGCCTCTTTAACAAATGGTGCTGGCACAACTGGACAACCACATGCAAAAAAATGGGTTTAGACCTTGACCTGACACCATGCACAAAAGTCAGATCAAAATGGATTAAAGACCTCAACATTAGACCACAAACCATAAGGTACATTGAAAACAAGGTCGGCGAAACCCTCCACGATATTGAAGATAAAGGTATCTTCAAAGGTGACACGGAACTAAGCAATCTAGTAAAAACAGAGATCAACAAATGGGACTACATTAAACTAAAAAGCTTCTGCACCGCAAGAGATACAGTGACCAGAATACAAAGACTATCCACAGAATGGGAAAGGATATTTACACAATACCCATCAGATAAGGGGTTGATATCAATGGTATATAAAGCACTGGTTGAACTCTACAAGAAGAAAACATCCAACCCCATCAAAAAATGGGGCGAAGAAATGAACAGAAACTTTACCAAGGAAGAAATACGAATGGCCAAAAGGCACATGAAAAAGTGCTCTGCATCACTAATCATCAGAGAGATGCAGATCAAAACAACCATGAGATACCACCTCACACCACAGAGACTGGCACACATCCAAAAGAACAAAAGCAACTGCTGTTGGAGAGGATGTGGGGAGAAAGGGACCCTTCTACACTGCTGGTGGGAATGCCGGCTAGTTCAGCCCTTTTGGAAAACAGTATGGACGACTCTCAGAAAACTAGAGGTTGAGCTCCCATTTGACCCAGCAATACCACTGCTGGGAATATATCCCAGAGAGGCAAAAAAGTACAATCGAAACAACATCTGCACATGTCTGTTCATCGCAGCACTGTTTACAATAGCCAGAATCTGGAAAAAACCCGAATGCCCCAAAACGGATGACTGGTTGAGGAAACTTTGGTACATCTATACAATGGAATACTATGCAGCTGTTAGAAAAAAGGAAGTCAAGAATTTTGTAGTTAAGTGGATGGGCATGAAAAGTTTCATGCTGAGTGAAATGAGTCAGAAAGAGAGAGACAGACATAGAAAGACTGCACTCATCTATGGTATATAGAATATCAGAGTGGGAGACCAATACCCAAGAACCGTAGAAATAAGTACCAGGAGGTTGACCCCATGGCTTCGCGGCTGGCCTCACGTTCGGGGAAAGGGCAGCTCAGAGAAGCGATCACCAACTACATTGTAGTTGAAGGCCCTGTGGGGGAAGGGAGTTCCGGGCTGAATGAGGGCTAGAGACTGAGCACAGCGGCCACTCAACACCTTTATTGCAAACCACAACAGCTAATTAGAGAGAGAGAACAGAAGGGAATGCCCTGCCACAGTGGCAGGGTGGGGTGGGGGGGAGATGGGAGTGGGGAGGGTGGGAGGGACGCTGGGTTTACGGGTGGTGGAGAATGGGCACTGGTGAAGGGATGGGTTCCCGAACTTTGTATGAGGGAAGTATAAGCACAAAAGTGTATAAATCTGTAACTGTACCCTCACGGTGATTCTCTAATTAAAAATAAATAAATTATAAAAAAAAATAAATAAAAAAAAAAGAAAATGTCTCATCTCCATTCACATGCCATTAGCCTAGTAAACATATAATGACAATATAATCATTTTGCTTGTTTGGGGATCACACATGGTGCTCAGGGCTTCCTCCTGTCTCTATACTCAGGGGTTACTCCTGGCGAGGTCCAGGAAACTCTATGGGAATATAGAGATCAAAACTGGGTCATCAGTATGCAAGGCAAGTACTTTACTTGCTGTACTCTTTCTGTCTTCTTAATATATTTTTTTGATAGAAAATATATGTTCTTTGGACACAAAGAGTGTAGACATTTTATTTGTAGCAATGGCAATTTGTTAAACATACATTATTATATACAAACATATGCATGTTCCCATTTTTTCATGTATTTAGAACATCATAAGTGAAAATTCTGTGAAGTATAAGTAGAAGAGAAAGTAGAAGCAAAAAGAAAAAAAGATAAGATTTTAAAATAAGACAAGAAATTGTAGAATTCCAAGAAGAAAGATAGGGAAAAGGTTCCATTTATATTTTTTAAACATATGGTACTGAAAGAACTCTTTCAACAACAAAAATTAAGCCAGTGGGACTACACCAAACTATCATGTATCTGCATAGCATAGGAAACATTAAAGCAAAATGATAACATGAAGAGTAGGAAAAATTTGAAAAACATATTTGACTTGGGGTTTATATCTGAAACATATAAGAAACTCATTTACTACAAAAGCAAAAAGATGATCTTATTAAAAATTGGCAAATATCTAAATAGGCTTTCCCCCTTAAACATGCAACAGATAAATTCAAAAGTAATGAAATCCCATTATTGATCAGCAAAATATAAATCAAGAACACAGTGCAGTATCTTGATTATTAACAGAGTTATTACTGAAAAAGTAAATGATAGAAATGTTAATAAAGATGTGGGGAAAAATCAGTCTCTTGAAGTGATACCTGAATTCTCAAATTCATTGGTTATTAAAAATAGACAAGTAAAATGGAAATAACCCAAGTGCTCATCAACAGAAAAATGGTTGCAGTATATAGCACATGTACACGAAAAACGTAAGATTATTTAGCCACCAGAAAGAAGAAAATCCTGCCATTTCATTCATTTCATATGAATGAAAGGGTATTTAAGTGAATGAGCCATAAAGAAATGATGAATATTGTGTGCTATCACTTACATGTGACAGTCAAAATAATATGTTAAACCCATGAAATGTTGATGCCAGGGACCTGGAACAGAGGATATCTATGGAGTAGATATTGAATGAGTACATATTTCCTTTGTAAATATACATTCTGGATAACAAATGAACAGCATATGACTACAGCAAAAACTACTACAATGTATATTTGGAATTTACTATCAGTAACTTTTAAGTTTCTTTTTACCATATACCCACACAAAAAATATCACTATATTAGATTATGTATTTTCTAATTAACCTAATTGTGTAAACATTTAAAAATGTATATCAAATAATCACATACACTTTAAACATGCATTATTTACTTGTCAATTATATATCAATAAAACTACAAAAAGGAACAGCACACATTCATGGATGAGAATAAACTCAAGCATGTTAATTTTTTTTAAATTAGGAAAAGTAGAGAAAAAAGATATGTAAATTCACCTCAAAAAAGCTCAATGCTCTAAAAGAACTAAAAACACTGATGAAGTGGTGCGTATTTGGTAAAGATTGAAGAAAACAGGAAATATGTACAATCTGTAAGCATTTGCTTACTATCACTGTATCACTGTCATCCCATTGTTTGTTGATTTACTCAAGCGTGCACCAGTAATGTCTCTATTACACTCAGCCCTGAGATTTTAGCAGCCTCTCTTTACTCCTCTTTCCTAACGATTGGAGGCTCTTTCAGGGTCAGGAGAATGAGACCTATCATTACTGTTTTTGGCATATCGAATACGCCACGGGTAGCTTGCCAGGCTCTGCCGTGCAGGTGGGATCCTCTCGGTAGCTTGCTGGGCTCTCTGAGAGATATGTATATATCTGTTACTGTATTTGGGATATGAATATGCCACAGGGAGCTTGCCAGGATCTCCTGAGCGGGCAATAGACTCTCTGTAGTTTGTCAGGTTGTCCAAGAGAGAGAATTAGGCTATCAGAGGTCGTGTTTATTTGCTTAATATAATGAAAATAATAGATTATGCAATAAATGTAACTAAGATGGAAAAAACACTAAAATTATATTTCACAAAACTATTCATAAAATACCAAAATGTTAATGTCGAAGTTACAGTATTTGTCTTATATGCAGCTGTCCCCTGTGAGAACTCCTGCATCATGTATGGTCTCCTGAGCACCACAAGGAGACATCCCTAAATACATCTGGGTATACTCCAAAAACCAAATCTAAGCCAAAACTAAACAAAAAAAATTTTTATGAATCTGTGCCCACATGGGCAGAGCCTGGCAAGCTACCCATGACGTATTTGATATGCCAAAAACGGTAACGATAGGTCTCATTCCCCTGACCCTGAAAGAGCCTCCAATCATTGGGAAAGACGAGTAAGGAGAGGCTGCTAAAATCTCAGGGCAGGGAGGAATAGAGACCTTACTGGTGCCCGCTTGTGTAAATCGACGAACAATGGGATGACAGTGATACAGTGATGAATCTGTAGTTTTTATTACAGAATTATGTTACAAGGTTTTGTGTGTGTGTGTGTGTGTGTGTGTGTGTGTGTGTGTGTGTGAGAGAGAGAGAGAGAGAGAGAGAGAGAGGGAGAGATAGAAAGAGATTGGGGTAGAAGAGATTTCAGCAGTCAATGTCTATTGTCCATTCATATATACCCTAACTCTTCATAAATGGGCAGCTTTTTTTTTTCTTTTTTAACAGGGCAACTAAGAACTATATTAGCCTGGCTAGACAATAGCTATATATACATGGGGATCACTAAAAATGGCACTGGTCAAAAGACAGAAAAACCCTTGTACTCCCCTCACAGCTAAATCAGAGGTAGAATTTTTTTTATGGCCCACTGCTGTACATCCTTGGGATAAAATCATAATCTTAAACTGCATGGAGGAAAGAAGAGTTAAAGAAAATTATCTCCAATAAATTTCAGAGTCTTTTCAGGCAGTTTGTTTTGACTAACTCCTTTAACTGCCTGAGGTAAATACAGACATGTCTAGTTAGAAATGAACCAATGAACTTAATTACTAAAATACTAAAATACAGAAATCCTAAACTGCATATCTCTTCATTTTCAGCAATAGAAAACTAATTATCAAATGCTTCCTTCTCAGTAGGGCTGTATTTTTTGGGGGGAAACTCCAACAACAATAGTGAGTTTTGTGTTGAATTATGAAATGTAATCAAGGCAAAGAGAAAATGAAGTGAAATTTATCAGTTACGCCGGCGGGGGTGGGGGGGTAGGGGGTGGGAGGTATACTGGGGTTTTTGGTGGTGGAATATGGGCACTGGTGAAAGGACGGGTGTTTGAGCATTGTATAACTGAGACATAAGCCTAAGAACTTTGTAACTTTCCACATGGTGATTAAATAAAATAAAATAAAAAAGAAAGAAATGAATCAATAATTGGAGAGATGCTTAAGTGATAGAGCCCATACCAGACAAGTCCTGGTCTCTGTCTCTGGCACCACATAGGAGCAGGGTGTGGACCCTTCAAAATCAAAAACTAATTCACTGGACCATGTTTTAAAAAATGACATTGAAACAGCTGTTTATGACAAATAACTTTCAAATGAGAATTCATAAGTTCATACAGATCAAAGCTCACATGTAAAAAATCCAAAATAAGCATAAAGAAATTTGTATTCTAATATTTAATTATTTGATCACTTGATCACCTAATATAATAATATAATTTCAAATTTAACACACATTATATTCATGATCATTGTTGAATTGGGGAAATTTCTATTTTAAAAGATTAATTTCACTTCTCTGGCAATATTAGATAAGAGGTCCAGAAAAGTGTTGAGGCATTGCTCCTACACCATGCTAATAGAACTACTTCTCATGAGAAAAGAATAGTTGCTTTGTTTCTGTTATTTAAGTGGAAATGAAGCATTGGGAGGTATAATACAAATTTTCATAGTGTGTCCCTATAAGAAAGTTAAAGCATTAGAATATGTTCCTGTTGTATTACAGAAGATATCATTAATTGGCTCAGCAGAAATTCTCTTCATTATCCTAGGTTACAGCAGCAGTAAGCCCAATATTACACAAAATTCGTATGGATGAAGTACTATTATCAACTCATTCAAGTTATCTATCTCCATATTTCTCTCCACACAATTATCAGTCAAAAAAATCTATACCTTTAGGGGGAGAGAGTCAAAGGTAAGAATGGGAAATTTTCAAGATTTAATTCTACATATTCCTATGGAAATAGTGGCAAATTAAAACTCCACTTAGTACATTAAAACTGATATTCATTTGATAGATCCATGTTCAAAACATTATCAGCTTGCAGTGTAGGATGCAGAAAGATAACCTTTAGAAATTGAGTTATTTGTAAACTGTGTCCAAGCAGAATGAAAGATGCTCATTGATGAGATAGAGCCATACATATAAGCAATTTTAAAGAAAATATTTATGATTAATTGTTGAAATTCTTTGAATTTATATAGATAAAGTCTGGATTTTAAATTCAGGGAACTTACCTATCTGTTAGAGGTGACATGTAAGAGCTTCTCAGTTATAAGTTAAGGTTTAGGTATTAAGAACTCTCGACAGTTTTTAACAGAAATGTAAAAGTTTTCCCATAGGTAGAGAAGGGACCATTATGACAATGATGGTTGGAAGGGATAGCTCTGGATGGGAGATATGTGCAAAAGGTGGGTAGCACTGTAGAACTGTAGCACTGTCCTCCCATTGTTCATGGATTTGCTGGAACAGGCACCAGTAATGTCTACATTGTGAGACTTGTTACTGTTTTTGACATATCGAATACGTCATGGGTAACTTGCCAGTCTTTGCCAAGCGGGCAAGATGCAAAAAGTGTGTAAAGGACCAAACATAATAGCCTGTCAGTATCTGTATTACAAGCCATAATGCCCACAAGTAGAGCGGAAAGACAAAGAAAAAAAGTACTTGCTATAGAGGCAGGTGTGGGTAGAGTCGGGGGTAGTAGGAAGGATATAGGGTGTATTGGTGGTGGGAAATATATACAGGTAGAGGGGTAGGTATCGGAACATTTTTTGACTGAAACCCTATTGCGAAAGCTTTGTAACTGTATCTCACCGTGATTCAATAAAACATTTTAAAAATTATATAATGAAGGAAAAAAGTTTTCCCAACAAGATATGTTTTTTTTTAAATGGAAAAAAAGATGTATTTCTATTTCTTTCACATTCACTAATAATTTCTTTTTTTCCCAACAAGATATGTTTTATTGAAGTATATTTTATAGGCAAAATATATAAAATAATGTCTCATGTTACATTGATCCTAAATAACAAAATGTGACAACTACATAAAGATGTAGATAAAGATTAAAAAAAAAAACTACTAGAGAAAATGGCACCCATCCTTTTCTGAGATGACTGAGATGAAGAGAAAATGAAACTGAAGCTAAAAAATGTTACAATCAGATGTTTCAATGTGCACTGTGAATCTACCACTGTATTAAATCTGTTCACAAGCAGTTTCATAAAACACAGAGAGCACAGTCCAGTTCAGTGTGGAAATGCACTGAGCAAAATGCAAATGGAAAATATGATATGCTAGGTTTCTATTTAAATAATTTTATTATTTAGGAAAAGAATTGGAGTGTGAAAAATATAAGCAGAAGAGAATAGATATAGAGCATACTTATGGGGGAACAACAATGCACTTACTGAACTTAAGAACACTGAAGGGTATTTTAAGAGTAGTTTATGCACTTTGGTTCATAATACCTTAGAGGGTAAGTGAGAATGTTTAGCTACTCCAAAAAGGCTGTTTTTAAGTGCCCAACCTGATCTTCTCACACAGCCTGTCTGAGGAAGGACTATTGCTCTGCTGACTCAAGAAAGGAACTTTTCTAACATCTAGTTCTTTTTTTTCTTCTTTTACTTTTTGCCAGACCTGGTAGTGTCCAGGGACAACTCCAAGCTCTACATTATGTGCAATTCTGGGGTTCTCTGAGGGTTATATGGAGCTGAGGATTGAACCTGGGATTTAGCCATGCATATCAAACACACCAGCACTGTGCACTATCTCCCTGGCCTTATGCGTTATAACTTTTTTTTTTTTTGCTGAGATCCTATATGACTTGTGCTATGGGGGGGTGGGAAGAAGAAATTTCAATTATGAAATTTAATAAATCTTCAACTCTGAAAGGAAATATTAGAAGTTTGAAGTTGGCCATAGAAGCATTTTCACATGTGCACTGTGAGGCTATCACTCTATTAAACATGTTCACAAGTTTCATAAGATGTATGTTTGACTTGTTAATTTTTACATAAATGGAGAATGAAGTCCTATATTTTCAACTTTTACAACTATTGAGTAACAAATATGCTGAGAGCAGGAACTGAAAAAAAAACAATGATCACTTAGGTTTCCTCAGACAGCACAAACTCACAGGACCATTAAGTCTCATGCAACTGCAAATGAAACACACTTTTGCGCAGAGTTAACACACACCTCCCATTCACTTCCCTAGGGAATGAGACAATAAGGTGTCAGGGTCCCTCAGGCCCTAACCATCTTCCCTCTTTCCTACACTAAACCTCTCCCAGAAAAAAAAAAGGAGCTGGGAATCAGTCTATCAGTACTGTCATCTGTCCCCTGACTATTTTTAAGAGGGCTTGGTGTGTCTGTGTCTCACTGCAATCTTGTGGATTTTCCTGTGCTTGTGAGCACAGTCTCTCTTCTGTCCACTTGATGCTGCATAAAGGTTAGGTGAGTGCTGACTTTCATTATTTATTTATTTATTTTCTCTTTTTGGGTCAGACATGGTGATGCACAGGGGTTACTCCTGGCTCGTGCACTCAGGAATTACTCCTGGTAGTGCTCAGGGGACCATATGAATGCTGGGAATGGAACCAGTTTAGCTGCATGCAAAGCAAATGCCCTAGCCACTGTGATATCACTCCAGCCCCAGAGTGCTGACTTTTGGAAGGGGTTCATTTGGTACTAGGATTTGGAGACAAGGAGAAAAAGGGAAGAGAAACTTTTGAGCTCCATTTTTATGAGCCAAGGTCTGGGTACAGAAATTTTCTTTGTTGAACAATTCTTATTTATAAACTGACATCAGGGGCCTCAGTACTTGAATATATGTTGCTACAAAAGGGTGTCAAAAGATTAAAATAGATAAATAATTACTAAGAATAGCCGTAAGAATTGGGCTGGAGTGATAGTGCAGTGGGTAGGGGGTTCACCCTTCATGTGGCTGACCCTCTGCTGACCCGGGGTTCGATTCCTCTGCCCCTTTTGGAGAGCCTGGCAAGCTAATAAGAGTGTCTCGCCTGCAGAGCAGAGCCTGGCAAGCTAACCATGGAGTATTCGATTTGTCAAAAACAGTAACAACGAGTCTCACAATGGAGACATTACTGGTGCCTGCTCGAGCAAATCGATGAGCAACAGGATGACAGTGACAGCCACAGAAATTATTCTTTAGGCAATTTCTATATCATATACATAACAAGAACCCACAGGTCTTACTTAAAGTGTGTTAAATTATGAGGATATGTGTTTACAGGTACTTTTTGTTAGCTTTTGTACCTCTTCTATTTCTATTTTCTTCACATTGTGACCAAATTGCTATTGCTGATCTAATAAACTTTATAGCATACTCTGTCACTGTCAGTGTCATCCTGTTGCTCATCAAATTGCTCGAGCAGGCACCAGTAACGTCCATTGTGAGACCCCTTGTTACTGTTTTGGGCAACTTGAACACTCCACGGATAGCTTGCCAGGCTCTGCCGCACGAGAGAGATATTCTCAGTAGCTTGCCGGGCTCTCTGAGAGGGGCAGAGGAATCGAACCCCGGTCCGGTCGACTGCGTGAAAGGGAAACACCCTACCTGCTGCACTATTGCCCCAGCCCTTATTAGTGACAAATATATTTTGGGGAATTTTCTTACTTTGTCTTAAAAGAGTTATACAATTATGCTTAAAAATGTAAAAGCAAGAATTAAAATTTGAGACAGGTTCACAAAACAGTTAAATTATAAAATAGGACAGAATGTTTCTAGCTTTCTAGATGCAGAACATATGCTCTATGTTAGTTGTTCTGTACTTGTCAAGAAAGGAAGATAGCGAAGAAGCGGCACTTTGTGTTTGGCTTGAGTTTATATAGATAAAAATATAACACAAAAATGTGAAAGGAATACAGGCCTGAGTAATAGAACAATAGGTGGTGTGTTTTCCTTGCACAAGGCCAACCTGGGTTCAATCCCTGGCATGCCCTATGGACCCCTAAGTGCTGCAAGTAGTAATTCCTGAGTGCAGAGCAAGGAGTAACCTCTGAGCATGGCTGGGTGTGACCCAAAAGTAAAACATAAATGTGTAAGGAATACAATGAAATTCAATATAAATCTGAGAATGCTTAAGGCCGTATGATTTAAAAAAAAATGTTAAAATCCAACCACCAGGCTACCTCAGTGGCTAGAGCATAAGACTATTAAAAAAAAATTGTTAAACTTCAAATGCTTATAAAATCAGTAGGCAAAACCATAGGAGAAAACATTATTAATAAGCAATTCATTTTTAAGTGATCCATAAACATAGCAAAGCAAAAATGCAAATAGCATTTAACAAATAGCAAAATAGCAAAACATGAAAAGCCAAAAAAAAGTAGCAAGAGATAACTGTCTGTGTCTTGTTTGTGGGATTATGTGTCTCAGACTCTGCATCTACATAATAGAATGTGTTCATATAGAAACAATCCTTCTTAGATAGAAATTTTGACTATCGAAGTTTTAGAATACTTTTTATTTGTGTAGTGTACATGATATTTTAAGCCATTTTTTTCCTTTAGAGAAAAATTAGTTATAGGAAAATCCCATTCAAATTAAGTCACACGTACTAACATATTTTAAAACTCAAGTGCAGGAATTCAGCTAGTGTTTGTGAGTTGATCTTGATATTTTAATTGGCAATAGAAAGGTGTTGAGCTCAAAAATGTCACTGCCATTGTCATGAGGTAATCTTGAAAAGAGGAAATAATTGTCCTCCATTGAGGCTGATATTCCACAATGAAAAACAGGAATACACAAAATATAGTGTATAAGCTATAAACCATACAAACTATCAACAATGAACTCTATGGAAACTATAATCTCTATAGTTTATATAAACAATATAATTTAATTGATATTGACTACAAACTAATTCATAGAAAAGTATATCTAGTGTTTTCATAATCTACATCAGTGGCATAGTGTATAAAAAGTGTAACTGTAAGCAATCTGTAAAAGTATGAGAAAAGGATGTATGAATGAATGGATTTGCTTTGAAAGAAGATAATCTCTCTAGACTGGCTATACATTCCAATATATTTGAGGAATTCTGATTTATGCTAAAATCTTTCCATCAATATAATGCCAATCTTCTTTCACTTCAAAAGCTTTTCTCTTCAAAATATTAACACTATGTTATTTTTGTCTTTAGGAATCAATAATGATGTGTGATTGGAAGTGAGAGTAACAGAAATGAAAGTGACTTAAATGGCTCTAAATTTTGTTTATCACCATTTGTCCTCAGGATCTAAGATTTCTGCAATTTTATCTGCCATGGTCATTTTCAACCAGAGCAGTTACAACCCAGGAACCTTCATTTTGGTGGGGATCCCAGGTCTGGAGCAATTCCACGTGTGGATTGGGATTCCTTTCTTCATCATCTACATTGTGGCTGTGGTGGGAAACTGCATCCTTCTCTACCTCATCACCGTGGAGCGGAGCCTTCACCAACCCATGTTTTTCTTTCTCTCCATGCTAGCCATGACGGACCTTATCTTATCCACTACTTGTGTCCCTAAAACTCTTACTAACTTTTGGCTTGAGGATCACACAATCTCATTCGCAGGGTGCCTTACACAAGTGTTCTTTCTGCATTTTAGCTTTCTCTTAGATTCAGCAATCCTCATGGCCATGGCCTTTGATCGCTATGTGGCCATCTGTTCTCCCTTGCGGTACACCACTATCTTGACCCCCAAGACCATCATCAAGATTGCCGTGGGTATCACTTTTCGAAGTTTCTGCACCATCCTGCCAGTTGACTTCTTGCTTCTACGCCTACCTTTCTGTAAGACACACATCATTCCTCACACATACTGTGAACACATAGGTGTGGCAAGGCTGGCTTGTGCGGATATCTCCATCAACATCTGGTATGGCTTTTGTGTTCCTCTCATGACAGTTTTCTCAGATGTGATTCTTATTGCTGTCTCTTACACTCTCATTCTCTGTGCTGTTTTCCGCCTACCCTCCCGAGATGCCCGCCAAAAGGCCCTTAGCACCTGTGGTTCCCACGTTTGTGTCATCCTCATGTTTTATACACCTGCCTTTTTCTCCATCCTTGCCCATCGTTTTGGACACAATGTCTCACGCACTTTCCATATCATGTTTGCCAACCTTTACATTGTTATTCCTCCTGCACTCAACCCCATTGTCTATGGAGTGAAGACAAAACAGATCAGAGATAAGGTCTTACTTTTGTTTTCTATGAAGGGCACAGAGTAATGCTCATTGTTCATAACAGAGCAAGAATATATTTATAGTGTGCATATATTGCAGTAATTTAAAATGTAAATATTATTTAAATTAATTTTTACATAGGTACTTGTGTATCAGGTTATGTTAAAATCTACATAAACACGCTTGTGTATATGAAAAATTTATACACTTTTTAAAAGATAACTCTCCTGTGAAATATATAGTAATGATCAGACTAAAGAAAGTGAAAACAGAGAACAAGGTTAATTTACATAAAAAAATTGATGCAAACTTGAGCACAGAGTTTTAGTTATAGAGGAAAAGTATGGTGAGCCAGAGAATGAGTAATGGCTAAACATGAAAGTGTGCATGGGAAATTTCTTAGAGGAATTGATAGACGGATTTAAGACATTCACAATAACTTTTTATTTTATAGTTTGTCCGAGCTGTTATATTCCTGTGAAATGTACCTTCTCCCCTTAAGAAAGAGAATCACACAGCTTTAAGCACAATTCTGCTTCAAGGGTTGCATTGTATTAGCAGTGCTCTAATGGAGATACAGAGTATTCATGAGATCAAGGGGTGTAGGCAACGGTGCTGGGAAAGAACAGTAGCTTCTACTCTCTGAAACAAATTGAGAAAGTGAGTTGCCGAGATTGTTTCTAGAAGAATATAATATCCCCTGAAAGTGATTGGAGCTTGAGAAGAGAACATAACTTTCACAATATTTCAATTAATTTTCAAATAAATTTATTGGGATACCAAAATAATAATTTGCACATTGTCTCAGGACTTACAGAGCTCTGATCTAAAGAGTCTTTTCCTTGACTGCATGGCAGCATCAATCCCTGCGGAAATGGGAGGAGAGGTTTCGAGGAAGGCACAGTACCTGAAAGTGAACAAACATGTGATATGTATCCATATTCATAGAATTGAGAAAATAGTATACATTGTGATCAGAGTGCTTTTACTAAGCCCTAGTAATAGATATTATCTATTGTTATAGAACTGAATTGAGGACAGAATCCAGTTGTGGTTTTAGTAAAGAGGTTGGAGGATATTGGGCCAGCTAGTATGGGACTGGAATCATTCAAACTTCTTGGAAATCAAATGTAAAGCTTATAGACAGAGTATGATTTTTCAAGGCACATAAGATGGAAATGGAAATGCAAATATAGAGCTCAGGAAAAAAATTGTTCTCCCAGGCTATCGATATAATCTTTAAACAATTTCTCCTGGAAACAGGGTAGATTTGAAAAGGGAAATAATCTGCAAGATAAGACTTTAAATTGACTATTATAAATTGACTTGATTTAAATTAGACTAAATAAGAAATCTAAATAAGAAATCATTTTACATGACAGCTAAAATAAGTACATACTTCTGAAAACTTCTACTTTATTTCTTTTAGCTTTTATCTTGTTCAGAACATATGTTGACCAAAACCTTATGTCTAAGTTAGTAGGACGCATTCAAAGGAATCAGGAATCACAAAATAATCACACAAAAGCAAATAATTGAATTATGAATGTGGATAAATAATTTTACAGACGTAAGTAGAGAAAATTTAACAAGTAGAGAAAATAGCTGTACTCAAATTACCAGTGAGAAAGATCCACTGATTAATTTTTTAAATTTACTTACTTAAAAATTTTAATTCTTATAGTTTAGCTCACTTCTTTATAATAGTGTCAATATTAAGGCTTGATGTATGCAGTTAGCAGACCAAAACATGGACAAGTGCGGAAGACCCTCTACCAAGTAATTGATTGTGTATTTTAAATATCCAAAAATGAGGGCTGGAGAGATAATAAAGCATGTAGGGTGCTTACTGCATGAAGCCGATCAGAGTTTGATTCCCTGCACTCCATATAGTCCCCAAGGCCTCCAGGTGTGATCCCTGAGCAGAAGGTGAGGAGTAAGCTATGAGCACCACCGAATGTGATCCCCCCAATATGAATCTTAATGCTGCTGTAAAATCCAACCATTAATTAGTAGGAAAATAAAACTTAAGCTAAAATATACAAGTATTATTTTTATTATATTAGGATAATAAATTAGGCTAGCACTGTAGCACTACTCTCATTGTTCATCAGTTTGCTTACACGGGCACCAGTTACGTCTCTATCATGAGACTTATTGTTACTGTTTTTGGCATACTTAATATACCATGGGGAGCTTGCCAGGCTCTGCCATGCCGGTGGGATACTCTTGGTAGCTTGCCAGGCTCTCCGATAGGAACAAAGGAATCGATCTTGGGTTGGTTGTGAGCAAGGCAAACACCCTACACACTATGCTAAAATAATACATAGTATATTAGGATAATAACATAGGACACACTTTACAAAATGTATAAGTGGAATAAACATGATCATGAAAGTTTATAGTACTTGTCAATATTGTAAATTTATGAATCTAAGGGATTAATGTAGAAACTTGAAATTATGGTATTTTATCTTTCAGCAGTTACACTTTCAAAATGTTATGAATGAAATTGTGAATAAATCAAATTAAAAGTCGATATTTATTTGAAGGGTTTTATGTAATTATTAAAATGTGAGCACCTCAGGTGAGTGCATTGTATTTGTCTATATGTATCACTGTCCACTCGTCACATACTTTTTAGCTTAGAGAGATATTCAATGGAATAAAGAAATACTTTGAGTGCAGAAGGCCTAGGTTTAGTTTTCAGCACTGCATGTTTCCCTGAGCACTTCTGGGAGTGCCTACCTTTCAAAGAGCCTGGAGTAGCCCTGGAGCACCTCAGGTTGAGATTACCAAACAAACACAAAATGCATACCTTTACATCAAACTTCAAGCTACGCTACATTTTTTTTATATTGATTTCTATATAATTCACTTTGCCAGCAAAACTGTTAAAAAATAGTTATTTCTTCACTGCAATAAATTATAATATATTAAATATAACCATATAAAATAACACAGCACAAAAATAACCATAATGCTAGTATTATATGTGCATTCATAAACTTGCCATGTAAAACACTTTGACAGTTTTAGTGCCAGAGAAATAGTACTGTTGATACAGTGCTTGCCTTGTAGGTCGTCAACCTGAGTTCATGCCCAGCACTCCATATTGTCCCTGGAACTCTACTAGGATTGACCTCTGAGTGCAGAGCCTGAATTAAGCCCTGAGCACCTCCCGATAAGGCCCCAAAACAAAAACAAAAAAAAATGACAGTTTTTGTACTCTGTAGTGGAATTTTCATTTCACTAACTCCATTGACAGGCAAAACTGCGTTGTCATTGGAAAATATGGAGTCAACTGAAGGTAGAAATTCCCCAAAGAAGATGTGTAGCTTTACACCCTCATGCAAAACTCCCAGGAATAAATCATGTTTGCACAGAGATGCTGTTATTTATCTCAACTCCTTCCATACAGTCTATGTTATTATGTCCATAGACTAATCAATGCACTGTAGCACTGTCGTCCTGTTGCTCATTGATTTGCTTGAGTGGGCACCAGTAATGTCTCCACTGTGAGACTTGTTACTGTTTTTGGCATATCGAATACGTCACGGGTAACTTGCCAGGCTCTGCTGTGCAGGTGGGATACTCTGGGTAGCTTAGAGGGCTCCCGGAGAGGGGCGGAGGAATCGAACTTTGGTCGTCTGTGTGCAAGTCAAATGCCCTTCCTGCTGTGCTGTCACTCCAGTCGACCCACCAAAGTATAGTTTAAATAAATAAATAAATAAATAAATAAATAAATAAATACCACAACTGTAAAATCTCTTTAACTTTTTCTTTCTTTCTTTCTAGTTTAGTTTAAGGCCATGTTCTGCTGTGCTTGGAGCTATTCCTTGAGCTCCCTTTACTTTTTTTATGGCAACAATTTTCAAATGTAAGGGAAGGGAGCTAGTTCAAAGGGCCTGAGCTCCTGCTCTGCTTTCATTCCTGGAGCTTTTCACGTGGGATGTTCCCAGAGCACCTCTGGCAGTGGAAGCCAAGCAGCCCCCACACACCACTAGCTGTGACACAAACACAAAAGGAAGAGAGATAAAATATGCACAACAGTAATCAATACCCTCAAAATTCCAGAAGGAAAGAAACTCATATGAGAGAAGACTATTAGACTATGCTAAAAAATAAAATATGACGATAGTTGTATTTTTCTGATAAAACGGCATTCTTTTCTGTTTCAAAGTAAACTCAAAAAAGTTATTTAAACTAGAAACTGACAACATGCAGTACTGGAAGTATATGTGAAATATCTACTATTATCCTATTCTATCCTGTACTTCTAAATGGAAGAAATGTATTTTGCAGGAGAGTTGATACTAATAGAATGATACTAAGAGAGTCAACTTAGGTCCAATACCTACCTCTTGTGATTCCAATGCATGTGATTTCATGAACTTTATCTTATGTTGACTTATTGCAAGTCATGCAACTGAGCTATATTAATTATCCTAAGCCAATGTGTGCATTTTATATTTTGTGCATGTTAGTCAAAATGGCATACTACTTTTTGGGGAAATATACAAAAATCATCATTATACAAAAGGAAAAAATATATAGTAAGAGAATTTTGGATTTGCTCAAGACTTCGCAGTAGGATACCTTAGTCTCATCCAGGACTCTTTTCATTCAGCTTTGTCTTTTCAAATGGATAGGAGACACCACTAATACACAATAGAAATCTAAAAAATAATCTAACCTTATACATGAAAGAACAAGAAAAAGATGGAATACACAGAACTATTACTAATCAGAAGGAAGCAAATAATAAAATTTAGAGTAGAAATAAATGAAATAGGATCAGAGCTAAGGAGCTTTCCTTGAATATGGTCAACACTGGTTTAAATCTATTGTAAAATATATGTTGCCCAAGCACCGAGTACTGCTCTGGTCCTTCTGGAGCACAAAGCTAGGATAGGTCGTGAATCGGAGAGATAGCACAGTGGGTAGGAAATTTGTCTTCCACTCAGGCAACTTGGATTTGACCCACAGCATCCCATATGATTTCCTGAGCACTGTCAGGAGTAGTTTCTGAGCGCAGAGCCAGGAGTAACCCTTGAGCATGGCCAGTATGGCTCGAAAACCAAAAAAGAAAAAGCTAGGATATCCCCTGAGCACTGCTGCATGTGGAACAACCCTTCCCCCTAAGAAACATGATTTAAAATTCTCTTAAAGTCAAGAACTTGGTCATTTAAAAGATCAGTAAGATTGATTAAAAATAAGCCAAGAACTATTCACTATCACCAGAATCTGCAAACAACCTGAATACCAGAGAACTGATGACTGGATAATCAAACAATGGTACATTTACACAATGGAATGCTATGCAGCCACCTGAGACAAGGAAGTCAGGGAATTTGTTTATAAATGGATGGGCATGCTGAGTGAGTGAGTCAGAAGGAAAAGGACAAACATAGAATGAATGCACTTGTATGTGGCATATTAAACATAGTAGGATATTAATACCCAGTAGAAACAAGGACCAGGAGGACTGGCCTACAGTTTGAAGTTTGCTACAAGTGTTGGAGGGCAGTTAGGATAGAGAAGTCCATTATGACAGTAATAGCTGGAATTGATCACCCTGAATAATGCAGATCTGAGTGCTGAGAGTAGATAACGGAATAAGCATGATAACCTTTCAATAGCTGTATGGCAAACCGTAATGCCCAAAAGAAGAAAGAGAGAGGAGACAAAGAGAGAGAGAGAGAGAGAGAGAGAGATTGGTATAGAAAAGATTTCAGCAGTCAATGTCTATTGTCCATTCATGTATACCCTAACTCTCCATAAATGGGCAGCTATTTATTTACTTAACAAGATAATTAAGAGTTTTATTAGCCTGGCTATACAATAGCTATCTATACATGGGGACCACTAAAAGTGGCACTGGTCAAAAGACAGAAAAACCCTTGTACTCCCCTCACAGCTAAATCAGAGGTAGAATTTTTTTATGGCCCAGTGCTGCATGTCCTTGGGATAAAATCATGATCCTAAACTGCATGGAGAAAAGAAGAGTTAAAAGAAATTATCTCCAATGACTCTCATAGAGTCTTTTCAGGCAGTTTGTTTTGACTAACTTCTTTAACTGCCTGAGGTAAAGACAGACATGTCTAATTAGAAATGAACTGATGACTGAGAGATGCTTAAGTGATAGAGCCCATACCAGGCAAGTCCTGGTCTCTGTCTCTGGCACCACATAGGAGCAAGTGGTGGACCCTTCAAAATCAAAAACTAATTCAGTGGGCTATGTTTTTTTTTTTAATGACATTAAAACAGCGTGTATGACAAATAACTTTCAAATGAGAACTCATAAGTTGATTCAGATCGAAGTTCACAGTAAAAAAAATACCAAAACATGCCATCTTGCCACAGACAACAGTGAAGAATCTGGGACATTCCCGCAGGCACCGCAAGCTAGAGAGTGCTCCGGACCCCAGACCGGGCCAAACACACCAGGGTGCCAGATGGAGAAGGTACAGCCAGCACGCCTTCTCCATATGGAGCCCCAGTGACACTGAGTGTCTACTAACAAGGCTCCGGCGTGCGGGACAAGACATCTCCAAACCACTGGGGGGCACTGGAACGGGCTGGTGCCAGCCCAGTTTCCAATTTGCCTCGGCCATGTGACCTTTCCTGAAATAGAAAACATACAATCTAATGATGCCATTCTGACAGGTCTGACTGTTGGAGGATAAACTCCAAATAATGATAGTGAGCTTTCTGTTGAAAATTGAATGTAATCAAAGTAAGGAAAGAGTAAAGTGAAAACCAACTGCCACATAGGCAGACGGGGGGTAGGGGGGGCTTGCTGGCGATTTTGGTGGTGGAACATGTGCACTGGTGAAGGGATGGGTGTTTGAGCATAATATGACTGAGACTCATTCTAAAAGCCCTGTAACTTTCTCACTGTGACTCAATTAAAAGATAAATTAAAAAAAATTACAAAACAGGCATAAAGAAATTCATATACTAATATTTAATTATTTGATAATTTAATCATATAATATACTAATATTTCAAATTTAACACACATTATATTCATGATCATTGTTCAATTGTGGCAATTTCTATTTTAAAAGAGTAATTTCATTTCTCTGGCAATATTAGATAACAGGGCCAGAAGTGTGTTGAGGCATTGCTCCTACACCATGCTAATAGAACTACTTCTTGTGAGAAAAGAATAGTTTCTTTGTTCCTATTATTTAAGTGTAAGTGAAGCATTGGGAGGTATAATACAAATTTTTATTGTGTGACCCTATAAAAAAGTTACATCACCAGAATATGTTCTTATTGTATTACAGACGATATCATTCATTGGCTCAGCAGAAACTCCCTTGGTTATTCTAATTACACCAGTAGTAAGCCCAATATTTGTATGTACCAGGTACTATTATCAAACTCATTCAAATTATCTATCTCCATATTTTTCTCCACACAATTATCAGTCAAAAAAATCTATATCTTTAGGGGGAGAGAGTCAAAAGTAAGAATGGGAAATTTCCAAGATTTAATTCTACATATTACTACAGAAATAGTGGCAATTAAAACTCCACTTAGTACATTAAAACTGACATTCATTTGATAGATCTGTGTTCAAAGCATTATCAGCTTGCAATGTAGGATGCAGAAAGATAACCTTTGGAAATTGAGTTATTTGTCAATTGTGTCCAACCAGAATGAAAGATGCCAATTGATGAGATAAAGCCAAACATATAAGCAATTTTGAAGCCAAGTATTTATGAATAATTGTTGAAATTCTTTGAATTTGCATAGATAAAGACTGAATTTTTAAAATTCAGGGAACTTACCTATATGCTAGAGGTGACGTGTAAGAGCTTCTTAGTTATAAGTTAAGGCTTAAGTATCAAGAACTCTTGACAGTTTTTAACAGACATGTAAAGGTTTTCCCAGGGGTAGAGAAGGGACCATTATGACAATGATGGTTGGAAGGGATAGCTCTGGATGGGAGATGTTTGCAGAAAGTGGGAAAAGGACCAAACATGATAGCGTCTCAGTATCTGTATTACACATCATAATGCTCACAAGTAGAGAGGGAAAGACAAGAAGAAAAGTACCTGCCTTAGAGGCAGATGGGAGTGGGGGGTCAGGGGTAGCAGTAGGGATATAGGGTATATTGGTGGTGGGAAATGTACACAGGTAGAGGGATAGGTGTTGGAACATTATATGACTGAAACCCAATTGTGAAAGCTTTGTAACTGTGTCTCACTATGATTCAATAAAACATTTTAAAAATTTTATAATGAAGGAAAAATTTTTTCCCACCAAGATATGTTTTATTGAAGAATATTTTATCAGCAACATACATAAAATAATGTGTCATGTTACATTGACCCTGGATAATGTAAATTGACAACTACATAAAGATGTAGATGAAGATTTAAAAAAAATACTGGCTAACATGGCATTGACTCAGACTCTGTGATGAAGACAAGATGTAATTGAAGCTAAAAAATGTTACAATCAGATGTTTCACATGTGCGCTGTGAATATACCACTGTATTAAATATGTTCACAAGCAGTTTCATAAGGCATAGGGATAGCAGTCCAGTTCAGTGTGGAAATGCACTGAGCTAAACTCAGATGGAAAATATGATATGCTAGGTTTCTATTTAAATAATTTTATTATTTAGGAAAAGAAGATGGAGTGTGAAAAATATAACAAAAGACAATAGACATAGAGTATATTTATGGGGCAACAGTAATACATTTACTGAACCTAAGAACACTGAAGGGTATTTTAAGAGTCGTTTATGCACTTTGGTTCATAATATCTTAGAAGTTAACAGAGAATTTTTAGCTACTCCGAAGAGGTTGTTATTAAGTGCCCACCTTGATCTTCTCATACAGTCTGTCTGAGGAAGGAATGTTGCTCTGTTGACCCAAGAAAGGAACTTTTTAGGAACTTTTTAACCTTCTAGCTATATTTATTTATTTATCTATTTATTTGCTTATGGCCACACCTGGTAGTACCCAGGGACAACTCCAAGCTCTACATTATGTGGCAATACTGGGGTTCTCTGAGGGCCATATGGAGCTGAGGATTGAACAGGGGATTTAGCCATGCAAATCAAACACACCAGGTCTTTGCACTATCTCCGGACATTATGCGTTATAACTTTTTTCTTTTTTGGCTGAGATCCCATACCCCTAGTGCTACAAGGGGGAATGATGAAATACCAATTATGAAATTTAGTAAATCTTCACTCTGAAGGGTAATAATATTAGAATAGCTTGAAGTTGGCCATACAAGTATTTTCACATGTGCACTGTGAGTCTACCACCCTATTAAACATGTTCACAGTTTCATAAGACATCTGTTTGACTTGTTAATTTTTACATAAAGGGAGAAGGAAATCCTATATTTTCAACTATTACAACTAGTAAGTAACAAATACAGTGAGGCCAGGAGCTGAAAAAGAACCATATGATCAGATAGGTTTTCTGAGACAGCACAAACTCACAGGGACCATTAAGTCTCATGCAACTGCAAATGAAACACACCTTTGGGCAGAGTTAACACAAACCTCCTGTTCACTTCCCTAGGGAATGAGACAATAAGGTGTGAGGATCCCTCAGGCCCTAACCATCTCCCTCTTTCCTACACTAAACCTCTTGCAGGAAAAAAAAAGAGGTGGGAATCAATCAGTTTATCAGTACTGTCATTTGTCCCCTGACTATTTTTAAGAGGGTTTGGCATGTCTGTGTCTCACTGCAATCTTGTGGATTTTTGTGTGATTGTCAGCATAGTCTCTCTTTTGTCTGCTTGATGCTGCTTCAAGATTAGGTGAGTGCTGACTATTTGAAGGGGTTCATTTGGTACTAGGATTTGGAGAAGAAGAGAAAGAGAAGGGAAACTTTTGAGTTCTGTTTTTATGAGCCAAGGTCTGGGTACAGAAATTTTCTTTGTTGAACAATTCTTATTTATAAACTGACATCAGGAGCCTCAGTACTTGAATATATGCTGCTACTAATGGGTGTCAAAAGATTAAAATAGATAAATAATTACACAGTTGGGTTAAGCATAGCCATATAAATTATTCTTTAAGCAATTTCTACATCATACAACTAACAAGAACCCACACGTCTTATTTACGTCATGCTAAAGTATGAGGATATGTGTTTGTAGATACTTTTTGTTAGCTTTTGTGCCTCTTCTATTTCATTTTCGTCACATTGTGACCAAATTGCTATTGCTGATCTAATAAACTTTACAGCATACTCATTTGTGCCAAGTATATTTTGGGGGAGTTTCTAACTTTGTCTTAAAAGGGCTACAAAATAATACTTAAAAATGCAAAAGGAAGAATTAAAATTTGAGGCAGTTTCATAAAACAGGTTCATTATGAAATAGGGCAGAATGTTCCTAGCTTTCTAGATCCAGAACATATGCTCTATGCCAGTGTTCTGTACTTGTCAAGAAAGGGATATAGCAAAGAAGTTGAACTTTGTGTTTGGATTGATTTTATATGGATAAAAAAATAACGCAAAAATGTGAAAGAAACCCAGGCTTAGGATAAGGACAATGGGTAGGGTGTTTTCCTTGCACAATGCCAACCTGGCATCCCCTAT
Source organism: Sorex araneus (assembly GCF_027595985.1). Classification (NCBI taxonomy): domain Eukaryota; kingdom Metazoa; phylum Chordata; class Mammalia; order Eulipotyphla; family Soricidae; genus Sorex; species Sorex araneus. The sequence continues at coordinate 105,305,959 of NC_073307.1, read as the reverse complement.
GGATACCTGAGTGCTGCAGGAATAATCCCTGAGTGCAAGGACTGGAGTAACCTGTCACAGCTGACCTTTGCCAGGTGTGACTCAAAAGTAAAAAAAAATATATGTGTAAGGAATGCAAGGTAAGCGAAGATAAATCTGAGAATGCTTAAGGTCATATGATTTTAAAAAAAATGTTAAAATCCAACCACCAGCTTAGCTCAGATGGTAGAGCATGAGGCTCTTAAAAAACGTTAAAATTGGGGCTGGAGCAATAGCACAGCAGGTAGGGCATTTGCCTTGCACGCGGCCGACCCGGGTTCGAATCCCAGCATCCCATATGGTCCCCTGAGCACCGCCAGGAGTGACTCCTGAGTGCAGAGCCAGGAGTAACCCCTGTGCATCACCAGGTGTGACCCAAAAAGCAAAAAAAAAAAAAAAAAAAAACAAAAAAAAAAAACGTTAAAATTCAAATGCTTATAGAATCAGTAAGCAAAACCATAGGAGAAAACATTATTAATAAGCAATTCATTCTTAAGTGATCCATAAACATATGAAAATCTAAAAAACAAATAGTAAGATGTAAGTGTCTGTGTCTCGTCTGTGAGAATATGTGTCCCAGACACATAATAGAATGTTTTCTTATGGAAACAATCCTTCTTTTAGATAGAAATTTTGACTATCGAAGTTTTAGAATACTTTTTAGTTGTGTAGTGTACATGGTATTTCAACCCTTGTTTTTCCTTTAGAGAAAAATTAGCTATAGGAAAATCCCATTCAAATTAGGTCACACATACTAACATATTTTAAAACTCAAGTGGAGGAATTCAGCTAGTGTTTGAGAGTTGATTTTGATTTTTTAATTGGCAATAGAAAGGTGTTGAGCTAAAAAATGTCATTGCCATTTCCATGAGATAATCTTGAAAAGAGGAAATAATTGTCCTGCATTGAGGCTGGTATTCCACAATAAAAACAGGAATACACAAAATATAATGTATGAGCTAAAAACCATACAAACTATCAACTATGAACTGTAAGAAACTATAAGGCCTATAGCCTATATAAACTATATTTTAGCTTATTAACAATAAACCAATTCATGGAAAAGTGTATCTAGTATTTTCATAATCTACATCAGTGGTATAGTGTATAAAAAAGAGTAATTATGAGCAATCTGAAAAAGTATGAGAAAAGGATGTGTTATATCAATGGATTTGCTTTGAAAGAAGATAGTCTCTACAGACTGCTTATACATTCCAATAGACTAGAGGAATTCTGATTTACACTAAAATCTTGCCATCATTATAATGCCAGTCTTCTTTCACTTCAAAAGTTTTTGTCTTCGAAATATTAACACTGTTATTTTTGTCTTTAGGAGTCAATAATGATGCATAATTGGGAGTGAGAGTAACAGAAATGAAAGTGACTTAAATGGCTCTAAATTTTGTTTATCACCATCAGGATCTAAGATTCATGCAATTTTAATCGGCCATGGTCATTTTCAACCAGAGCAGTTACAACCCAGGAACCTTCATTTTGGTGGGGATCCCAGGTCTGGAGCAATTCCACGTGTGGATTGGAATTCCTTTCTTCATCATCTATATTGTGGCTGTGGTGGGAAACTGCATCCTTCTCTACCTCATCACCGTGGAGCGGAGCCTTCACCAACCCATGTTTTTCTTTCTCTCCATGCTAGCCATGACGGACCTTATCTTATCCACTACTTGTGTCCCTAAAACTCTTACTAACTTTTGGCTTGAGGATCACACAATCTCATTCGCAGGGTGCCTTACACAAGTGTTCTTTCTGCATTTTAGCTTTCTCTTAGATTCAGCAATCCTCATGGCCATGGCCTTTGATCGCTATGTGGCCATCTGTTCTCCCTTGCGGTACACCACTATCTTGACCCCCAAGACCATCATCAAGATTGCCGTGGGTATCACTTTTCGAAGTTTCTGCACCATCCTGCCAGTTGACTTCTTGCTTATACGGCTACCTTTCTGCAAGACACGCATCATTCCTCACACATACTGTGAACACATAGGTGTGGCAAGGCTGGCTTGTGCGGATATCTCCATCAACATCTGGTATGGCTTTTGTATTCCTATCATGACAGTTATCTCAGATGTGGTTCTTATTGCTGTCTCTTACACTCTCATTCTCTGTGCTGTTTTTCGCCTACCCTCCCGAGATGCCCGCCAAAAGGCCCTTGGCACTTGTGGTTCCCATGTTTGTGTCATCATCATGTTTTATATACCTTCCTTTTTCTCCCTCCTTGCCCATCGTTTTGGACACAATGTCTCACGCACTTTCCACATCATGTTTGCCAACCTTTACATTGTTATTCCTCCTGCACTCAACCCCATTGTCTATGGAGTGAAGACAAAGCAGATCAGAGATAAGATTTTACTTTTGTTTTCTACCAAAGGCACAGAATAATACTCATTGTTCATATGAGAGCAAGAATATATTTACAGTGTGCATATGTATTGTAGTAATTTAAAATGTAAATATTATTTAAATTAATTTTTACATAGGTACTTGTGTATCAGGTTATGTTAAAATCTACATAAACACATTAGTGTGTATGAAAAATTTATACACTTTTTAAAAGATAATTCTCCTGTGAAATATATAGTAATGATCAGACTAAAGAAAGTGAAAACAGAGAACAAGGTTAATTTACATAAAAAATTGATGCAAACTTGAGCACAGGGTTATAGAGGAAAAGTATGGTGAGACAGAGAATGAGTAAGGGCTAAACATGAAAGTGTGCATGGGAAATTTGTTAGAGGAATTGATAGACGGATTTAAGACATTCACAATAACTTTTCACTTTATAGTTTGTCCAAGCTGTTATATTCCTGTGAAATGTACCTTCTCCCCTTAAGAAAGAGAATCACACAGCTTTAAGCACAATTCTGCTTCAAGCGTTGCGTTGTATTAGCAGTGCTCTAATGGAGATACAGAGTATTCATGAGATCAAGGGGTGTAGGCAACGGTGCTGGGAAAGAACAGTAGCTTCTACTCTCTGAAACAAATTGAGAAAGTGAGTTGCAGAGATTGTTTCTAGAAGAATATAATATCCCCTGAAAGTGATTGGAGCTTGAGAAGAGAACATAACTTTCACAATATTTCAATTAATTTTCAAATAAATTTATTGGGATACCAAAATAATAATTTGCACATTTTCTCAGGACTTATAGAGCTCTGATCTAAAGAGTCTTTTCCTTGACTGCATGGCAGCATCAATCCCTGCGGAAATGGGAGGAGAGGTTTCGAGGAAGGCACAGTACCTGAAAGTAAACAAACATGTGATATGTATCCATATTCATAGAATTGAGAAAATAGTATACATTGTGATCAGAGTGCTTTTACTAAGCCCAAGAAATAGATATTATCTATTGTTATAGAACTGAATTGAGGACAGAATCCAGTGGTGGTTTTAGTAGAGTAAAGAGGTTGGAGGATATTGGGCCAGCTAGTATGGGACTGGAATCACTCAAACTTCTTGGAAATCAAATGTAAAGCTTATAGACAGAGTATGATTTTTCAAGGCACATAAGATGGAAATGGAAATGCAAATATAGAGCTCAGGAAAAAAATTGTTCTCCCAGGCTATCGATATAATCTTTAAACAATTTCTCCTGGAAACAGGGTAGATTTGAAAAGGGAAATAATCTGCAAGATAAGACTTTAAATTGACTATTATAAATTGACTTGATTTAAATTAGACTAAATAAGAAATCTAAATAAGAAATCATTTTACATGACAGCTAAAATAAGTACATACTTCTGAAAACTTCTACTTTATTTCTTTTAGCTTTTATCTTGTTCAGAACATATGTTGACCAAAACCTTATGTCTAACTTAGTAGGACGCATTCAAGAAGGAATCAGGAATCACAAAATAATCACACAAAAGCAAATAATTGAATTATGAATGTGGATAAATAATTTTACAGACGTAAGTAGAGAAAATTTAACAAGTAGAGAAAATAGCTGTACTCAAATTACCAGTGAGAAAGATCCACTGATTAATTTTTTAAATTTACTTACTTAAAAATTTTAATTCTTATAGTTTAGCTCACTTCTTTATAATAATGTCAATATTAAGGCTTGATGTATGCAGTTACCAGACCAAAACATGGACAAGTGTGGAAGACCCTCTACCAAGTAATTGATTGTGTATTTTAAATATCCAAAAATGAGGGCTGGAGAGATAATAAAGCATGTAGGGTGCTTACTGCATGAAGCCAATCAGAGTTTGATTCCCTGCACTCCATATAATCCCCAAGGCCTCAGGCGTGATCCCTGAGCAGAAGGTGAGGAGTAGGCTATGAGCACCACCGAATGTGATCCCCCCAATATGAATCTTAATGCTGCTGTAAAATCCAACCATTAATTAGTAGGAAAATAAAACTTAAGCTAAAATATGCAAGTATTATTTTTATTATATTAGGATAATAAATTAGGCTAGCACTGTAGCACTGTCCTCTCATTGTTCATCAGTTTGCTTACACGGGCACCAGTTACGTCTCTATCATGAGACTTATTGTTACTGTTTTTGGCATACTTATATACCACGGGGAGCTTGCCAGGCTCTGCCATGCCGGCGGGATACTCTCGGTAGCTTGCCAGGCTCTCCGATAGGAACAAAGGAATCGATCTTGGGTTGGTTGCGAGCAAGGCAAACACCCTACACACTATGCTAAAATAATACAAAGTATATTAGGATAATAACATAGGACACACTTTACAAAATGTATAAGTGGAATAAACATGATCATGAGGTTTACAGTACTTGTCAATATTGTAAATTTATGAATCTAAGGGATTAATGTAGAAACTTGAAATTATGGTATTTTATCTTTCAGCAGTTACAATTTCAAAATGTTATGAATGAAATTGTGAATAAATCAAATTAAAAGCCTATATTTATTTGAAGGGTTTTATGTAATTATTAAAATGTGAGTACCTCAGGTGAGTGCATTGTATTTGTCTATATGTATCACTGTCCACTGGTCACATACTTTTTAGCTTAGAGAGATATTCAATGGAATAAAGAAATACTTTGAGTGCAGAAGGCCTAGGTTTAGTTTTCAGCACTGCATGTTTCCCTGAGCACTTCTGGGAGTGACTACCTTTCAAAGAGCCTGGAGTAGCCCTGGAGCACCTCAGGTTGAGATTACCAAACAAACACAAAATGCATACCTTTACATCAAACTTCAAGCTACGCTACATTTTTTTATATTGATTTCTATATAATTCACTTTGCCAGCAAAACTGTTAAAAGAATAATTATTTCTTCACTGCAATAAATTATAATATATTAAATATAACCATATTAACTAACACAGCACAAAAATAACCATAATGCTAGTATTATATGTGCATTCATAAACTTGCCATGTAAAACACTTTGACAGTTTTAGTGCCAGAGAAATAGTACTGTTGATACAGTGCTTGCCTTGTAGGTCGTCAACCTGAGTTCATGCCCAGCACTCCATATTGTCCCTGGAACTCTACCAGGATTGACCTCTGAGTGCAGAGCCTGAATTAAGCCCTGAGCACCTCCCAATAAGGCCCCAAAACAAAAACAAAAAAAAATGACAGTTTTTGTACTCTGTAGTTGAATTTTCATTTCACTAACTCCATTGACAGGCAAAACTGCGTTGTCATTGGAAAATATGGAGTCAACTGAAGGTAGAAATTCCCCAAAGAAGATGTGTAGCTTTACACCCTCATGCAAAACTCCCAGGAATAAATCATGTTTGCACAGAGATGCTGTTATTTATCTCAACTCCTTCCATACAGTCTATGTTATTATGTCCATAGACTAATCAATGCACTGTAGCACTGTCGTCCTGTTGTTCATTGATTTGCTTGAGTGGGCACCAGTAATGTCTCCATTGTGAGACTTGTTACTGTTTTTGGCATATCGAATACGTCACGGGTAACTTGCCAGGCTCTGCTGTGCAGGTGGGATACTCTCGGTAGCTTAGAGGGCTCCCGGAGAGGGGCGGAGGAATCGAACTTTGGTCGTCTGTGTGCAAGTCAAACGCCCTTCCTGCTGTGCTGTCACTCCAGTCGACCCACCAAAGTATAGCTTAAATAAATAAATAAATAAATAAATAAATAAAGAAAGAAATACCACAATTGTAAAATCTCTTTAACTTTTTCTTTCTTTCTTTCTAGTTTAGTTTAAGGCCATGTTCTGCTGTGCTTGGAGCTATTCCTTGAGCTCCCTTTACTTTTTTTATGGTAACAATTTTCAAATGTAAGGGAAGGGAGCTAGTTCAAAGGGCCTGAGCTCCTGCTCTGCTTTCATTCCTGGAGCTTTTCACGTGGGATGTTCCCAGAGCACCTCTGGCAGTGGAAGCCAAGCAACCCCCACACACCACTAGCTGTGACACAAACACAAAAGGAAGAGAGATAAAATATGCACAACAGTAATCAATACCCTCAAAATTCCAGAAGGAAAGAAACTCATATGAGAGAAGACTATTAGACTATGCTAAAAACCAAAATATGACGATAGTTGTATTTTTCTGATAAAACGGCATTCTTTTCTGTTTCAAAGTAAACTCAAAAAAGTTATTTAAACTAGAAACTGACAACATGCAGTACTGGAAGTATATGTGAAATATCTACTATTATCCTATTCTATCCTGTACTTCTAAATGGAAGAAATGTATTTTGCAGGAGAGTTGATACTAATAGAGTGATACTAAGAGAGTCAACTTAGGTCCAATACCTACCTCTTGTGATTCCAATGCATGTGATTTCATGAACTTTATCTTATGTGGACTTATTGCAAGTCATGCAACTGAGCTATATTAATTATCCTAAGCCAATGTGTGCATTTTATATTTTGTGCATGTTAGTCAAAATAGCATACTACTTTTTGGGGAAATATACAAAAATCATCATTATACAAAAGGAAAAAATATATAGTAAGAGAATTTTGGATTTGCTCAAGACTACGCAGTAGTATAGCCTTAGTCTCATCCAGGACTCTTTTCATTCAGCTTTGTCTTTTCAAGTGGATAGGAGACACCACTAATACACAATAGAAATCTAAAAAATAATCTAACCTTATACATGAAAGAACAAGAAAAAGATGGAATACACAGAACTATTACTAATCAGAAGGAAGCAAATAATAAAATTTAGAGTAGAAATAAATGAAATAGGATCAGAGCTAAGGAGCTTTCCTTGAATATGGTCAACACTGGTTTAAATCTATTGTAAAATATATGTTGCCCAAGCACCAAGTATTGCTATGGTCCTTCTGGAGCACAAAGCTAGGATAGGTCGTGAACCGGAGAGATAGCACAGTGGGTAGGAAATTTGTCTTCCACTCAGACAACTTGGATTTGACCCACAGCATCCCATATGATGCCCTGAGCAATGTCAGGAGTAGTTTCTGAGCGCAGAGCCAGGAGTAACCCTTGAGCATGGCCAGTATGGCTCGAAAACCAAAAGAGAAAAAGCTAGGATATCCCCTGAGCACTGCTGCATGTGGAACAACCCTTCCCCCTAAGAAACATGATTTAAAAATATCTTAAAGTCAAGAACTTGGTCATTTAAAAGATCAGTAAGATTGATTAAAAATAAGCCAAGAACTATTCACTATCGCCAGAATCTGCAAACAACCCGAATACCAGAGAACTGATGACTGGATAATCAAACAATGGTACATTTACACAACAGAATGCTATGCAGCCACCTGAGACAAGGAAGTCAGGGAATTTGTTTATAAATGGATGGGCATGCTGAGTGAGTGAGTCAGAAGGAAAGGGACAAACATAGAATGATTGCACTTGTATGTGACATATTAAACATAGTAGGATATTAATACCCAGTAGAAACAAGGACCAGGAGGACTGGCCTACAGTTTGAAGTTTGCTACAAGTGTTGGAGGGCAGTTAGGATAGAGAAGTCCATTATGACAGTAATAGCTGGAATTGATCACTCTGAATAATGCAGAACTGAGTGCTGAGAGTAGATAACGGGATAAACATGATAACCTTTCAATAGCTGTATGGCAAACCGTAATGCCCAAAAGAAGAAAGAGAGAGGAGAGAAAGAGAGAGAGAGAGAGAAAGAGAGAGAGATTGGTATAGAAAAGATTTCAGCAGTCAATGTCTATTGTCCATTCATGTATACCCTAACTCTCCATAAATGGGCAGCTATTTATTTACTTAACAAGATAATTAAGAGTTTTATTAGCCTGGCTATACAATAGCTATCTATACATGGGGACCACTAAAAGTGGCACTGGTCAAAAGAGAGAAAAACCCTTGTACTCCCCTCACAGCTAAATCAGAGGTAGAATTTTGTTATGGCCCAGTGCTGCATGTCCTTGGGATAAAATCATGATCCTAAACTGCATGGAGAAAAGAAGAGTTAAAAGAAATTATCTCCAATGACTCTCAGAGTCTTTTCAGGCAGTTTGTTTTGACTAACTTCTTTAATTGCCTGAGGTAAAGACAGACATGTCTAATTAGAAATGAACTGATGACTGAGAGATGCTTAAGTGATAGAGCCCATACCAGGCAAGTCCTGGTCTCTGTCTCTGGCACCACATAGGAGCAAGTGGTGGACCCTTCAAAATCAAAAACTAATTCAGTGGGCTATGTTTTTTTTAAATGACATTAAAACAGCGTGTATGACAAATAACTTTCAAATGAGAACTCATAAGTTGATTCAGATCGAAGTTCACAGTAAAAAAAATACCAAAACATGCCATCTTGCCACAGACAACAGTGAAGAATCTGGGACATTCCCGCAGGCACCGCAAGCTAGAGAGTGCTCCGGACCCCAGACCGGGCCAAACACACCAGGGTGCCAGACGGAGAAGGTACAGCCAGCACGCCTTCTCCATATGGAGCCCCAGTGACACTGAGTGTCTACTAACAAGGCTCCGGCGTGCGGGACAAGACATCTCCAAACCACTGGGGGGCACTGGAACGGGCTGGTGCCAGCCCAGTTTCCAATTTGCCTCGGCCATGTGACCTTTCCTGAAATAGAAAACATACAATCTAATGATGCCATTCTGACAGGTCTGACTGTTGGAGGATAAACTCCAAATAATGATAGTGAGCTTTCTGTTGAAAATTGAATGTAATCAAAGTAAGGAAAGAGTAAAGTGAAAACCATCTGCCACACAGGCAGACGGGGGGTAGGGGGGGCTTGCTGGCGATTTTGGTGGTGGAACATGTGCACTGGTGAAGGGATGGGTGTTTGAGCATAATATGACTGAGACTCATTCTAAAAGCCCTGTAACTTTCTCACTGTGACTCAATTAAAAGATAAATTAAAAAAAATTACAAAACAGGCATAAAGAAATTCATATACTAATATTTAATTATTTGATAATTTAATCATATAATATACTAATATTTCAAATTTAACACACATTATATTCATGATCATTGTTGAATTGTGGCAATTTCTATTTTAAAAGAGTAATTTCATTTCTCCTTCAATATTAGATAACAGGGCCAGAAGTGTGTTGAGGCATTGCTCCTACACCATGCTAATAGAACTACTTCTTGTGAGAAAAGAATAGTTTCTTTGTTCCTATTATTTAAGTGTAAGTGAAGCATTGGGAGGTATAATACAAATTTTTATTGTGTGACCCTATAAAAAAGTTAAATCACCAGAATATGTTCTTATTGTATTACAGACGATATCATTCATTGGCTCAGCAGAAACTCCCTTGGTTATTCTAATTACACCAGTAGTAAGCCCAATATTTGTATGTACCAGGTACTATTATCAAACTCATTCAAATTATCTATCTCCATATTTTTCTCCACACAATTATCAGTCAAAAAAATCTATATCTTTAGGGGGAGAGAGTCAAAAGTAAGAATGGGAAATTTCCAAGATTTAATTCTACATATTACTACAGAAATAGTGGCAATTAAAACTCCACTTAGTACATTAAAACTGACATTCATTTGATAGATCTGTGTTCAAAGCATTATCAGCTTGCAATGTAGGATGCAGAAAGATAACCTTTGGAAATTGAGTTATTTGTCAATTGTGTCCAACCAGAATGAAAGATGCCAATTGATGAGATAAAGCCAAACATATAAGCAATTTTGAAGCCAAGTATTTATGAATAATTGTTGAAATTCTTTGAATTTGCATAGATAAAGACTGAATTTTTAAAATTCAGGGAACTTACCTATATGCTAGAGGTGACGTGTAAGAGCTTCTTAGTTATAAGTTAAGGTTTAAGTATCAAGAACTCTTGACAGTTTTTAACAGACATGTAAAGGTTTTCCCAGGGGTAGAGAAGGGAGCATTATGACAATGATGGTTGGAAGGGATAGCTCTGGATGGGAGATGTTTGCAGAAAGTGGGAAAAGGACCAAACATGATAGCGTCTCAGTATCTGTATTACACATCATAATGCCCACAAGTAGAGAGGGAGAGACAAGAAGAAAAGTACCTGCCTTAGAGGCAGATGGGAGTGGGGGGTCAGGGGTAGCAGGAGGGATATAGGGTATATTGGTGGTGGGAAATATACACAGGTAGAGGGATAGGTGTTGGAACATTATGTGACTGAAACCCAATTGTGAAAGCTTTGTAACTGTGTCTCACTATGATTCAATAAAACATTTAAAAAATTTTATAATGACGGAAAAAATTTTTCCCACCAAGATATGTTTTATTGAAGAATATTTTATCAGCAACATACATAAAATAATGTGTCTTGTTACATTGACCCTGGATAATGTAAATGTGACAACTACATAAAGATGTAGATGAAGATTTAAAAAAAAATACTGGCTAACATGGCATTGACCCAGACTCTGTGATGAAGACAAGATGTAATTGAAGCTAAAAAATGTTACAATCAGATGTTTCAATGTGCGCTGTGAATCTACCACTGTATTAAATATGTTCACAAGCAGTTTCATAAGGCATAGAGATAGCAGTCCAGTTCAGTGTGAAAATGCACTGAGCTAAACTCAAATGGAAAATATGATATGCTAGATTTCTATTTAAATAATTTTATTATTTAGGAAAAGAAGATGGAGTGTGAAAAATATAACAAAAGACAATAGACATAGAGTATATTTATGGGGCAACAGTAATACATTTACTGAACCAAAGAACACTGAAGGGTATTTTAAGAGTCGTTTATGCACTTTGGTTCATAATATCTTAGAAGTTAACAGAGAATTTTTAGCTACTCCGAAGAGGTTGTTATTAAGTGCCCACCTTGATCTTCTCATACAGTCTGTCTGAGGAAGGAATGTTGCTCTATTGACCCAAGAAAGGAACTTTTTCGGAACTTTTTAACCTTCTAGCTATATTTATTTATTTATTTATTTGCTTATGGCCACACCTGGTAGTACCCAGGGACAACTCCAAGCTCTACATTATGTGGCAATACTGGGGTTCTCTGAGGGCCATATGGAGCTGAGGATTGAACAGGGGATTTAGCCATGCAAATCAAACGCACCAGGTCTTTGCAATATCTCCGGACATTATGCGTTATAACTTTTTTCTTTTTTGGCTGAGATCCCATACACCTAGTGCTACAAGGGGGAATGATGAAATACCAATTATGAAATTTAGTAAATCTTCACTCTGAAGGGTAATAATATTAGAATAGCTTGAAGTTGGCCATACAAGTATTTTCACATGTGCACTGTGAGTCTACCACCCTATTAAACATGTTCACAGTTTCATAAGACATCTGTTTGACTTGTTAATTTTTACATAAAGGGAGAAGGAAATCCTATATTTTCAACTATTACAACTAGTAAGTAACAAATACACTGAGGGCAGGAGCTGAAAAAGAACCATATGATCAGATAGGTTTTCTGAGACAGCACAAACTCACAGGGACCATTAAGTCTCATGCAACTGCAAATGAAACACACCTTTGGGCAAAGTTAACACAAACCTCCTGTTCACTTCCCTAGGGAATGAGACAATAAGGTGTGAGGGTCCCTCAGGCCCTAACCATCTCCCTCTTTCCTACACTAAACCTCTTGCAGGAAAAAAAAAGAGGTGGGAATCAGTTTATCAGTACTGTCATTTGTCCCCTGACTATTTTTAAGAGGGTTTGGCATGTCTGTGTCTCACTGCAATCTTGTGGATTTTTGTGTGATTGTCAGCATAGTCTCTCTTTTGTCTGTTTGATGCTGCTTCAGATAAGGTGAGTGCTGACTATTTGAAGGGGTTCATTTGGTACTAGGATTTGGAGAAGAAGAGAAAGAGAAGGGAAACTTTTGAGTTCTGTTTTTATGAGCCAAGGTCTGGGTACAGAAATTTTCTTTGTTGAACAATTCTTTTTCACAAGCTGACATCAGGGGCTTCAGTACTTGAATATGTGCTACTACAAATGGGTGTTAAAAGACTAAAATAGATAAATAATTACATAGTTTGGTTAAGAATAGCCATAGAAATTATTTTTTAAGCAATTTCTACATCATAAACATAACAAGATCCCGCAGGTCTTAAGTCATGTTAAAGTATGAGGATATGTGTTTGTAGATACTTTTTGTTAGCTTTTGTGCCTCTTCTATTTCATTTTCATCACATTGTGACCAAATTGCTATTGCTGATCTAATAAACTTTACAGCATACTCATTTGTGCCAAATATATTTTGGGGGAGTTTCTAACTTTGTCTTAAAAGGGCTACAAAATAATACTTAAAAATGCAAAAGGAAGAATTAAAATTTGAGGCAGTTTCATAAAACAGGTTCATTATGAAATAGGGCAGAATGTTCCTAGCTTTCTAGATCCAGAACATATGCTCTATGCCCGTGTTCTGTACTTGTCAAGAAAGGGATATAGCAAAGAAGTTGAACTTTGTGTTTGGATTGATTTTATATGGATAAAAAAATAACGCAAAAATGTGAAAGAAATCCAGGCTTAGGATAAGGACAATGGGTAGGGTGTTTTCCTTGCACAATGCCAACCTGGCATCCCCTATGGATACCTGAGTGCTGCAAGAATAATTCCTGAGTGCAAGGACTGGAGTAACCGCTGACCTTTGCCAGGTGTGACTCAAAAGTAAAAAAAAAAAATATGTGTAAGGAATGCAATGTAAGCGAAGATAAATCTGAGAATGCTTAAGGTCGTATGATTTAAAAAAAAATGTTAAAATCCAACCACCAGCTTAGCTCAGATGGTAGAGCATGAGGCTCTTAAAAAACGTTAAAATTCAAACGCTTATAGAGTCAGTAAGCAAAACCATAGGAGAAAACATTATTAATAAGCAATTCATTCTTAAGTGATCCATAAACATATGAAAATCTAAAAAACAAATAGTAAGATGTAAGTGTCTGTGTCTCTTCTGTGAGAATATGTGTCCCAGACTCTGCATCTGCATAATAGAATGTTTTCTTATGGAAACAATCCTTCTTTTAGATAGAAATTTTGACTATCGAAGTTTTAGAATACTTTTTAGTTGTGTAGTGTACATGGTATTTCAACCCTTGTTTTTCCTTTAGAGAAAAATTAGCTATAGGAAAATCCCATTCAAATTAGGTCACACATACTAACATATTTTAAAACTCAAGTGCAGGAATTCAGCTAGTGTTTGAGAGTTGATTTTGATTTTTTAATTGGCAATAGAAAGGTGTTGAGCTAAAAAATGTCATTGCCATTTCCATGAGATAATCTTGAAAAGAGGAAATAATTGTCCTGCATTGAGGCTGGTATTCCACAATAAAAACAGGAATACACAAAATATAATGTATGAGCTAAAAACCATACAAACTATCAACTATGAACTGTAAGAAACTATAAGGCCTATAGCCTATATAAACTATATTTTAGCTTATTAACAGTAAACCAATTCATGGAAAAGTGTATCTAGTATTTTCATAATCTACATCAGTGGTATAGTGTATAAAAAAGAGTAATTATGAGCAATCTGAAAAAGTATGAGAAAAGGATGTGTTATATCAATGGATTTGCTTTGAAAGAAGATAGTCTCTACAGACTGCTTATACATTCCAATAGATTAGAGGAATTCTGATTTACACTAAAATCTTGCCATCATTATAATGCCAGTCTTCTTTCACTTCAAAAGTTTTTCTCTTTGAAATATTAACACTGTTATTTTTGTCTTTAGGAGTCAATAATGATGCATAATTGGGAGTGAGAGAAACAGAAATGAAAGTGACTTAAATGGCTCTAAATTTTGTTTATCACCATCAGGATCTAAGATTCATGCAATTTTAATCGGCCATGGTCATTTTCAACCAGAGCAGTTACAACCCAGGAACCTTCATTTTGGTGGGGATCCCAGGTCTGGAGCAATTCCACGTGTGGATTGGAATTCCTTTCTTCATCATCTATATTGTGGCTGTGGTGGGAAACTGCATCCTTCTCTACCTCATCACCGTGGAGCGCAGTCTTCACCAACCCATGTTTTTCTTTCTCTCCATGCTAGCCATGACGGACCTTATCTTATCCACTACTTGTGTCCCTAAAACTCTTACTAACTTTTGGCTTGAGGATCACACAATCTCATTCGCAGGGTGCCTTACACAAGTGTTCTTTCTGCATTTTAGCTTTGTCTTAGATTCAGCTATCCTCATGGCCATGGCCTTTGATCGCTATGTGGCCATCTGTTCTCCCTTGCGGTACACCACTATCTTGACCCCCAAGACCATCATCAAGATTGCCGTGGGTATCACTTTTCGAAGTTTCTGCATCATCCTGCCAGTTGACTTCTTGCTTCTTCGGCTACCTTTCTGCAAGGCACGCATCATTCCTCACACATACTGTGAACACATAGGTGTTGCAAGGCTGGCTTGTGCGGATATCTCCATCAACATCTGGTATGGCTTTTGTGTTCCTATCATGACAGTTATCTCAGATGTGGTTCTTATTGCTGTCTCTTACACTCTCATTCTCTGTGCTGTTTTCCGCCTACCCTCCCGAGATGCCCGCCAAAAGGCCCTTGGCACTTGTGGTTCCCATGTTTGTGTCATCCTCATGTTTTATACACCTGCCTTTTTCTCCATCCTTGCCCATCGTTTTGGACACAATGTCTCACGCACTTTCCACATCATGTTTGCCAATCTTTACATTGTTATTCCTCCTGCACTCAACCCCATTGTCTATGGAGTGAAGACAAAGCAGATCAGAGATAAGGTTTTACTTTTGTTTTCTACCAAAGGCACAGAATAATACTCATTGTTCATATGAGAGCAAGAATATATTTACAGTGTGCATATCTATTGTAGTAATTTAAAATGTAAATATTATTTAAATTAATTTTTGTATAGATACTTGTGTATCAGGTTATGTTAAAATCTACATAAACATTTTTGTGTGTATGAAAAATTTATACAACTTTTTTTTTTTCTTTTTTGGGTCACACCCGGCGATGCACAGGGGTTACTCCTGGCTCTGCACTCAGGAATCACCCCCGGCGGTGCTCAGGGGACCATAATTTATACTACTTTTAAAAAGATAACTCTTCCTGTGAAATATACAGTCATGATCAGAAAAAGTAAATGAAAACAGAGAAGTAGGTTAATTTATGTAGAAAATGATGCAAACCTGAGCACAGAGTTGTAGTTATAGAGGAAAAGTATAGTGAGCCAGAGAATGAGTAAGGGCTAAACATGAAAGTGTGCATGAATAATTTCTTAGAGTAATTGAAACATGGATTTAAGACATTCACAATAATTTTTTACATTATAATTTGTCCAAGCTGTTATATTTCTGTGAAATGTACCTTCTCCCCCTAAAAAAGAGAATCACACAGCTTTAAGCACAATTCTGCTTCGAGCATTGCGTTCTATCACCATCCTATGCTCTAATGGAGATACCGAGTATTCATGAGAGCAAGGGGTGTAGGCAATGGTGCTGGGAAAGAACAGTAGCTTCTATTCTCTAAAACAAATCGAGAAAGTGAGTTGCAGAGACTGTTCATATATAGACTGTTCATGAGAATATAATAACTCCTGAAAGTGGTTGGAGCTTTGAGAAAAGAGCATAAATTTCACAATATTTTAATTAATTTTCAAATAAATTCATTGGGATACCAAAGTAATAATTTGCACATTGCCTTAAGAATTACAGAGCTCTTATCTAGAGAATCTTTTCCTTGACTGCATGACAGAATCAAGTCTCATTTCTGCTGATAGGAGAGGTGTCGAGGAAGGCACACTACCTGAAAGTAAACAAACATGATATGTGTCCATATTCTTTAGAATTTAGAAAATAGTGTACATTGTGATCAGAGTGCTTTTAATAAGTCCTAGAAATAGATATTATCTATTGTTATATAACTGAATGAGGACAGAATCTGGGTGTGGTTGTAGAAAAAAGGTTGGAGTATATGTGGGCCAGGTACTATGGCACTGGAATAACCCAAACTTCTTGGAAATCAAAACTAAAGCTTATAGACAGAGTATGATTTTTCAAGGCACACAGGATGGAAATCTAAATGAAATGTGGAGGTAGGGAGATGAAATTGTTCCTCCAGGTTGGTGATATAGTCTTAAAAATGTTCCTAAAGGAAGCAGAGTAGATTTGAAGAGGGAAGTAACCTGTAAGATAAGGCTTTTAAAATGACTATTGTAATTGAGTTGATTTAAATTAGACTACATCTAAGCAAGAAATCCTTTTACACGACAGCTTAAATATGTTGATATATATCAAAACTTTTATTTTATTTCTCTAATTGTCTTGGGCTTTTACCTGTTCAGAACATACGTTGATCAAAACCTTATATCTACCTTAGTAGGACACATTTAAGAATTAATCAGGAATGACAAAATAATCACACAAAAGCAAATAATTGAATTATGAATGTGGATAAACAGTTTTACAGACATAAGTAGAGAAAATCGAATAGAGAAAATAGCTCTACTCAAGTTATCAGTGAGAAAGAGCCACTGATTAATTTTTAAAATTTACTTATTTAAAAATTTTAATTCTTAAAGTTTAGCTCACTTGTTTATAATAATGTCAATATTGGGACTTAATGTATGCAGTTACTAGACCTAATCATGGCCAAGTGTGGAAGACCCTCTACCAAGAAATTGATTGTGTATTTTAAATATCTAAAAATGGGGGTTGGAGAGATAATAAAGAATGTAGCATGCTTACCTTGCATGAAGCCGACCAGAGTTTGATTCCTGGTGCTCCATATGGTCCCCCAAGGCCTCCAGGAGTGATCCCTGAGCAGAGGGTGAGGCGTAAGCCATGAGCACCACCGAATGTGAACCCCCAATATGAATATTAATGCTGTTGTAAAATCCAACTATTAATCAGTAGAAAAATAAAACTTAGGCTAAAATATACAATATTATTCTTTATTACATTAGGATAATAAATTAGGCTAACATTGTAGCACTGTCCTCTCCTTGTTCATCAATTTGATTGAGTGGGCACCGGTAATGTCTGTTTTGTAAGACATGTTGTTACTGTTTTTGGCATATCGAATACACCATGGGGAACTTGCCAGGCTCTGCTGTGCAGGCGCGATACTCTTGGTAGTTTGCCAGGCTCTCCGATAGGGACAAGGAATCGATCCCGGGTTGGTCACGTGTAAAGCAAATGCCCTACCCACTATGCTATAATAATACATAGTACATTAAGATTATAACATAAGACACACTTCACAATATGTATAAGTGGAATGAACATGACAATGAAAGTTTAGAGTACTTGTCAATATTGTGAATTTATGAATCTAGGGAATTAATGTAGAAACTTGAAATTATGGTATTTTATCTTTCAGCAGTTACAATATCAAAATGTTATGAATGAAATTGTGAATAAATCAAATTAAAAGCATATATATTTGAAGGATTTTATATAATTATTAAAATGTGAGCACCTCAGGTGAGTGCATTGTATTTGTCTATATGTATCACTGTTCACTGGTCATATACTTTTTAGCTTAGAGAGATATTCAATGGAATAAAGACATACATTGAGTGCAGAGGCTGGGTTTAATTTCCAGCACTTGATTTTTCCTAAGCACTGCTGGGAGTGCCTACCTTTCACAGAGCCTGGAGCACCTCAGGTTGACATTACCAAAAAAACACAAAATGCATACCTTTACATCGAACTTCAAGCTAAGCTACATTTTTTATATTGATTTCTATATAATTCACTTTGCCAGCAAAACTGTTAAAAGAATAGTTATTTCTTCACTGCAATAAAATATAATATATTAAATGTAACCATACTAAATAACACAGCACAAAAATAAACATCATGCTAGTATTATATTTGCATTTGTAAAGTTGCCATGTAAAACACTTTGACAGTTTTAGTGCCAGAGAAATAGTACTGCTGATACAGTGCTTGCCTAGTAGGCCATCAACCTGAGGTCATGCCCAGCACCCCATATTGTTCCCCGAACCCTACCAAGTCTGATCTCTGAGTGCAGAGTAAGAGTTAAGCCCTCAGCACATCCAGATAGGGCCTCAAAACAAAAATTTAAAAACGAGCAGTTTCATGTACTCTGTAAGTTGAATTTTCAATTTGCTAACTCCTTCTACAGGCAAAACTGTGTTTTGTCATTGGAAAATATGGAGTCAGCTGAAGGTAGAAATTCCCCAACGAAGGATTGCAGATTTCCACCCTCATGCAAAACTCCCAGGAATAAATCATGTTTGCACAGAGATACTGTTCTTTATCTCAAATCTGTCCAGTCTATGTTATTATGTCCATACACTAATCAATACACTCAAAATTTCAGAAGGAGAGAAACTGGTATGAGAAAGGACAATTAGACTATGCAAAAAAGCAAAACATGACTATAGTTGTATTTTCCTGATTAAATGGGATTTTTTTTCAAAGTAAACACAAAAAAATTTATTTAAACTAGAGACTGAAGACATGCAATACTGGAAATATATGTGAAATATCTTCTATTATCCTATTCTATCCTGTACTTCTAAATGGCAGAAATGTATTTTGCAGGAGGGGTAGTACTGTGATACTGATAAAGTCAACTTAGGTCCTATACCTACCTCTTGTGATTCCAATGCATGTGATTTCATGAGCTTTACCTTATGTTGACTTATTGCAAGTCATGCAACTGAGCTGTATAAATTATCCTAAACCAATGTGTGCATTTTATATTTTGTGCATGTTAGTCAGAACAGCATACCACTTTTTGGGGAAATAAATAAAAATTATCATTATACAAAGAAAAAAATATATGGTGGGAGAAACTTGATTTGCTCAAGACTTCGCAGTAGTATAACCTTAGTCTCATCCAGGACTCTTTTCATTCAGCTTTGTCTTTTCAAATGGATAGGACACACAGTAATAAAAATAGAAATCTAAAAAGTAATCTAACCTTATACATGAAAGAACAAGGAAAAGATGGAATACACAGAACTAGTGCTAATCAGCAAAGAAGCAAATAATAAAATTTAGAGTAGAAATAAATGAAATAGGATCAGAGCTAAGGAACTTGCCTTGAATATGGTCAACTCTGGTTTAAGTCCCTTATTAAATATATGTTGCCCATGCACCGAGTATTGCAATCGGTGCTTGGAGCACAAAGCTAAAATAGTCCTGAACCAGAATTATAGTGCAGTATATAGGGAATTTGCCTTGCATGTGAACAACTTGGATTTGATCCATGACATCCCACATGAACACTGTCAGGGGTCGTTTCTGAGTGCAGAGCCAGGAGTAACCCTTGAGCATGGCCAGTATGGCTCGAAAACCAAAAGAGAAAAAGCTAGGATATCCCCTGAGCACTGCTGCATGTGGAACAACCCTTCCCCCTAAGAAACATGATTTAAAAATATCTTAAAGTCAAGAACTTGGTCATTTAAAAGATCAGTAAGATTGATTAAAAATAAGCCAAGAACTATTCACTATCGCCAGAATCTGCAAACAACCCGAATACCAGAGAACTGATGACTGGATAATCAAACAATGGTACATTTACACAATGGAATGCTATGCAGCCACCTGAGACAAGGAAGTCAGGGAATTTGTTTATAAATGGATGGGCATGCTGAGTGAGTGAGTCAGAAGGAAAGGGACAAACAGAAGGATTGCACTTGTATGTGGCATATTAAACATAGTAGGATATTAATACCCAGCAGAAACAAGGACCAGGAGGACTGGCCTACAGTTTGAAGTTTGCTACAAGTGTTGGAGGGCAGTTAGGATAGAGAAGTCCATTATGACAGTAATAGCTGGAATTGATCACTCTGAATAATGCAGAACTGAGTGCTGAAAGTAGATAAAGGGATAAACATGATGACCTTTTGATTTGCAAAACATAATGCCCAAAAAGAGAAAGAGAGACACACACACACACACACACACACACACACACACACACACACAGAGAGAGAGATAGAGTGGGGTAGAAGAGATTTCAGCAGTCAATATCTATTGTCCATTCATATATACCCTTACTCTCCATAAATGGGCAGCTATTTTTTTCTTTTTAAAAAAGACAACTAAGAGCTTTATTAGCCTGGCTAGACAACAGCTATGTATACATGGGGACCACTAAAAGTGGCACTGGTCAAAAGACAGAAAAACCCTTGTACTCCCCTCACAGCTAAATCAGAGGTAAAAAAAAAATTTATAGCCCAGTGCTGCACGTCCTTGGGATAAAATCATAATCTTAAACTGCATGGAGAAAAGAAGAGTTAAAGGAAATTATTTCAAATAAATCTCACAGAGTCTTTTCAGGCAGTTTGTTTTGACTAACTTCTTTAACTGCCTGAGGTAAAGACAGACATGTCTAATTAGAAATGAACTGATGACTGGAGAGATGCTTAAGTGATCGAGCCCATGCCAGGCAAGTCCTGGTCTCTGTCTCTGGTACCACATAGGAGCAAATGGTGGACCCTTCAAAATCAAAAACTAATTCAGTAGGTTATGTTTAAAAAAAATGTCATTACAACAGCTGGAAATGACTGAAATAACTTTCAAATGAGAGCTCATAAATTGATACAGATCAGTGTTCACATGTAAAAAATACCAAAGCAGGTATAAAGAAGTTCCTGTTCTAATATTTAATTATTTGATAATTTATTCACATTATAGCTAATATAATTTCAAATTTAACATACATTATATTCATGATCACTTTGAATTGTGGCAATTTCTATTTTAAAAGATTAAGTTAATTTCTCTGGCAATATTAGATAACTGGGCCAGAAGTGCTTGAGGCATTGCTCCTACACCATGCTAATAGAACTACTTCTCATGAGAAAAGAATAGTTGCTTTGTTCCTATTATTTACGTGGAAGTGAAGCATTGGGAGGTAAAAGACAAATTTTTATAGTGTGACCCTATAACGAAGTAAAGCACTAGAATATGTTTCTATTGTATTACAGAGGATATCATTCATTGGTTCAACAGAAACTCTCTTGATTATCCTTGTTACAGCAGCAGTCAGCCCATTATTATACAAAATTTGTATGTACCAGGTACTATTATCAAACTCATTCAAATTATCTATGTCCATATTTCTCTCCACATAATTATCAGTCAAAAAAAATCTACATCTTTCGGGGAGAGAGTCAAAGGTAAGAATTGGAAATTTTCAATATTTAACTCTACATATTCCTATGGAAATAGTGGCAAATTAAAACTCCACTTAGTACATTAAAACTGATGTTCATTTGATAGATCTATTTTCAAAACATTATCAGCTTGCAATGTAGGATGCAGAAAGATAACTGAAATTGAGTTATTTGTCAACTGTGTACAACTAGAATGAAAGATGCCCATTGATGAGATAAAGCCATGTATATAGGCAACTTTGAAGCCAAATATTTATGATCAATTGTTGAAATTGTTTGAATTTTTAAAATTCAGGGAACTTTCCTATATGTTAGAGGTGACGTGCAAGATCTTCTTAGTTATAAGTTAAGGCTTAAGTATCAAGAACTCTCGACAGTTTTTAACAGACATGTAAAGGTTTTCCCACAGGTAGAGAAGGGAGCATTATGACAATGATGGTTGGAAGGCATAGCTCTGGATGGGAGATGTTTGCAGAAAATGGGAAAAGGACCAAACATGATAGCCTCTCAGTATCTGTTTTTTTTTTTTTCTTTTTGGGTCACACCTGGCGATGCACAGGGGTTACTCCTGGCTCTGCACTCAGGAATTACCCCTGGCCGTGCTCAGGGGACCATATGGGATGCTGGGATTTGAACCCGGGTCGGCCGCGTGCAAGGCAAACGCACTACCCGCTGTGCTAACTCTCCAGCCCCTCTCAGTATCTGTTTTACAAACCATAATGCCCACAAGTAGAGTGGGAGGGACAAAGAAGAAAAGTCCCTGCCATAGTGGCAGTGGGGGTCGGGGTCAGGGGTAGCAGGAGGGATATAGGGTATATTGGTGGTGGGAAATGTACACAGGTAGAGGGATAGATGTTGGAACATTATATGACTGAAACCCAATTGTGAAAGCTTTGTAACTGTGTCTCACTATGTCTCAGTTATACAATGCTCAAACACCCGTCCTTTCACCAGTGCCCATATTCCACCACCAAAAAAAAAACACACCCAGTATACCTCCCACCCCCTCACCCCCCAATCCCCCACTCCCACCTGCATAACTGATAAATTTCACTTCATTTTCTCTTTACCCTGATTACATTCCATATTTCAACACAAAACTCACTATTGTTGTTGGAGTTTCAACACAGAGCTCACTATTCTTGTTGGAGTTTATCCCCCCAAAATACGGCCCTATTGACAAGGAAACATTTGATAATTAGTTTTCCACTGATGAGAATGAAGAGATATAAAGTCGCGCGGCCGCTATTGCGGCCCCGCGGTTTAGGATTCCTGTATTTTAGGAATTAAGTTCAGGGAGATTTAAGTTGGAAGTTGCATGATTTCCCTTCCTGGGGCAGCATGGAGCAAAAGCTTAGTTCACAGTCTGGAGACATGGCTGCAAACACTTGCTGGGACCCGAAGTAATATAGCTGGCTCTGGATCCTGGTATTTCAGCAGCAAAGCGGCTGTGCAAAGGCATGGCCACCCGGGTCGAATCTCGGCAGAGCTCGAGCTGGTACTGGCCCCGGCCCAAGACTGCCCAAGCGTCCTGCTGTTTCAAGTTCAAAACACTTTCCCCCCCTCCCCCGAGCCACCAAGTTCATACCTGTTTAAAAGTTCCATAATATGGTGGACGCCAAGCCGTTTCCTCCCAGAGGGAAGAAAACCAAGGAAGAAGGATATTTCCCCCCTTAGTCATCAATAAAACAATTTAAAAATTATATAATAAAGGAAAAAAGATTACCCACCAAGGTATGTTTTTTGAAGTAGATCTTGTCAGCAAAATATATAAAATAATGTCTCATGTTACATTGATTCTAAAGAATGCAAATTTGACAACTACATAAAGGAGTAGATAAAGATTAAAAATAAAAATACTAGAGAAAATGGCATCAACCCACACTCTGAGATGAAAACAAAAATAAATTGAAGCTAAAAAATGTTACAATCAGATGTTTCACATGTGCACTGTGAATCTACCATTGCATTAAATATGTTCACAAGCAGTTTCATAAGGCATAGAGATAGCAGTCCAGTTCAGTGTGGAAATTCACTGAGCAAAATGCAAATGGAAAACATGATATGCTAGGATTCTATTTAAATAATTTTAGTATTTAGGAAATGATGATGGAATCTGAACAAGAGAAACAAAAGAGAATAGATATAGGGTATAATTATGGGGCAACAGCAATGCATTTACGGAACTTAAGAACACTGAAGGGTTTTTTAAGAGTAGTTTATGCACTTTGGTTCATAATACCTTAAAAGTTAACAGAAAATTTTTAGCTAAAGATACTGCAAAAAGGCTGTTATTAAGTGCCCAACTTGATGTTCTCTTGTAGTCCCTGAGGAAAGTCTATTGCTCTGCTGACCCAAGAAAAGAATTTTTCTACCTTCTGGTTCTTTTTTCTTTTTTTTTTCCTTTTGGTCACTCCTGGTAGTGTCCATGAACAACTCCAAGTCTTATATTATTGGGCAATTCTGGGCTTCTTTGAGGGCCATGTGGAGCTGTGGATTGAACCTGGGATTTAGCCATGCAAATCTAGTACACCAGCCCTTTGCATTATCTCCCTGGCCTTATGCTTTATAACTTTTTTTTCCGCTAAGATCCTATACAACTCGTGCTATGGGAGAAAAAGAAGAAATATCAATTATGAAATTTAGTAAATCTTCGCTTTGAAAGGTAAAAATAGAATAGCTTGAAGTTGGCCATATAAGCATTTTCACATGTGCACTGTGAATGCACCACTGTATTAAAAATGTTCACAAGCAGTTTCATAAGACACCTGTTTGACTTGTTAATTTTTACATAAAAGGAAAAGGAAGTACTATATTTTCAAGCGTGTAGGAAGTTTGTCTTGCACACAGTCGACCCGGGTTTGATTTCTCAGTCCCTCTCTGAGAGCCAGGCAAGCTACTGAGAGTATCCCACCTGCATGCAGAGCCTGGCAAGCTATCCATGGTATTTGCTATGCCAAAACCAGTAACAAGTCTCACAATGGAGATGTTAATGGTGCCCACTGGAGCAAATTGATAAACAATAGGATGACAGTGCTACAGAGCTACAGCTATTTTTTTTTAATTTTTAAAATTTTATTGAATCACTGTGAGTTAGTCACAAGCTTTCATGTTTGGGTTCAAATGTTTGATGTTTCATGTTTCAAATCTCAAAATGATCAAACACCCATCCCTCCACCAGTGCACATTCCCCACCACCAATATCCCAGTATACACTCCCTTTCCCACCCTCCCCCTGCCTCTATGGCAGACAATATTCCCCATACTCTCTCTCTAATTTTGGGCATTATAGCTTGCAACACAGACACTGAGAGGTCATCATGTTTGGTCCATTATCTACTTTTGGCACGCATCTCCCATCCCAACTGGTTCCTCCAGCCATCATCTTCTTAGTGATCCCTTCTCTATTCCATCTGCCTTCTCCCCTCCGTTCATGAAGCAGTCTTCCAGCTATGGGGCAATCCCCCTGGCCCTTGTATCTACTGTCCTTGGGTGTTAGTCTCATGTGTTGTTATTTTATATTCCACAAATGAGTGCAGTCCCTCTATGTCTGTCCCTCTCTTTCTGACTCATTTCACTTAACATGATACTCTCCATGTCTATCCATTTATAAGCAAATTTCATGATTTCATCTCTCCTAACAGCTGCATTGTGTAGATGTACCAAAGTTTCTTTAACCAGTCATCTGTTTTAGGGCACTCGGGTTGTTTCCATATTTTGGCTATTGTGAACAGTGCTGCAATGAATATATAGGTAGAGATGTCATTTCTACTGTATCTTTTTGCATCCTTGGAATATATTCCCAGAAGTGGTATTGCGGGGTCATATGGAAGCTCAATTTCTAGTTTTTGAATGACTGTTCATATTGTTTTCCAGAAAGACTAGACCAGTGGGCATTCCCACCAACAGTGAAGGAGCGTCCTTTTTTCCCCACATCCATGCCAAGTGCTACAGCTATTAAGTAATTAATATGCTGAGGGCAGGAGCTGAAAAAAGCCAAATGATCAGATAGACTTTTTCAGATAGCTCACACTCACAGAACCATTAAATCTCATTCAATGGCAAATGAGACATACCTTTGGGCAGAGTGAACACACTCCTCCTGTTCACTTCCCTAGGGAATGAGATAATAGTGTGTCAGGGTCCCTCAGGCCCTAAACATCTCCCTCTTTTCTACACTAAACCTCTCCCAGAAAAAAAATAAAGAGCTGGGAATCAGTCTATCAGTACTGTCATCTGTTCCCTGCCTCTTTTTAAGAGGGTTTGGTGTGTCTGTGTCTCACTGCAATCTTGTGGATTTTTGTGTGATTGTCAGCATAGTCTCTCTTTTGTCTGTTTGATGCTGCTTCAAGATTAGGTGAGTGCTGACTTTTTGAAGGGGTTTATTTGGTACTAGGATTTGGAGACAAAGAGAAAGAGAAGGGGAACATTTGAGCTCCATTTTTATGAGCCAAGGTCTGGGTACAGAAATTTTCTTTGTTGAACAATTCTTTTTCACAAGCTGACATCAGGGGCTTCAGTACTTGAATATGTGCTACTACAAATGGGTGTTAAAAGACTAAAATAGATAAATAATTACATAGTTGGGTTAAGAATAGCCATAGAAATTATTTTTTAAGCAATTTCTACATCATAAACATAACAAGATCCCGCAGGTCTTAAGTCATGTTAAAGTATGAGGATATGTGTTCATGGGTACTTTTTGTTAGCCTTTGTGCCTCTACTATTTCTATTTTCTTCACATTGTGACCAAATTGCTATTGCTGATCTAATAAACTTTACAGCATACTCATTTGTGCCAAATACATTTTGGGGGAGTTTCTTACTTTGTCTTAAAAGAACTATAAAATTATACTTAAAAATGCAAGAGCAAGAATTAAAATTTGAGGCAGGATCACAAAACAAGTACATTATGAAAATTGGGCAGAATGTTCCTAGCTTTCTAGATCCAGAACATATGCTCTATGCCAGTGTTCTGTACTGGTCAAGAAAGGAAGATAGCGAAGAAGTGGAACTTTGTGTTTTCCTTGATTTTATAAGGATAAAAATATAACGCAAAAATGTGAAAGGAATACAGGCCTGAGTCATAGGACAATAGGTAGGGTGTTTTCCTTGCACATGGCCAACCTGAGTTCAATCCCTAGCACCCACTATGGACCCCTGAGCCGTTCCTAGAAGTAATTTCTGAGTGCAAAGCCAGGAGTAACCTCTGAGCATTGCCGGATGTGACCTAAAAGTAAAACAAAAATGTGTAAGGAATGCAATGTAAGTCAAGATAAATCTGAGAATGCTTAAGGTCGCATGATTATAAGTACCAGATTTGCTCCATGCTTGGAGACCAGGCTCACATGCTAGGGGAAAGGGCAGCTCAGATAGAGAAGGGAATACCAAGCAAAATGTGGTGGGAGGATATGCTCGGGATGGGAAAGGTGTGCTCAGAGCAGATTATAGACCGAACACATTGGCCACCCAAGACCTCCATTGCTAACCACAATGCCCAAAGGAAGAGAGGAAATAGAGGGGAATGCCCTACCAAAGAGGCAGGGTGGGGAGGGGGATGGGGTGGGAGTGGGTGGGAGGGATGATGGGGTCTTCAGCAGAGGACGGGCACTAGTGGAGGGATAGATACTCAAGCTGCATATGACTGAAACACAAGCACGAGAATATGTAAACCTGTATCTGTACCCCCACGGTGATTCATTAATTAAATTTTTTTTTTAAAAAGAAAAAAATGTTAAAATCCCACCACCAGGCTAGCTCAGTTGGTAGAGCATGAGACTTTAAAAAAAATGTTAAAATTCAAATGCTTATAAAATCAGTAAGAAAAACCATAAAGAGAAAACACTATTAATAAGCAATTCATTCTTAAGTGATCCATAAACATATGAAAAGCTAAAAAGCAAATAGTAAGATGTAACTGTCTGTGTCTTGTCTGTGGGAGTATGTGTCCCAGACTCTGTATCTACATAATAGAACATGTTCACAGAGAAACAATCCTTCTTATAGATAGAAATTTTGACTATCAAAGTTTTAGAATGTTTTATAGTTGTGTAGTGTACATAATATTTCAACCCATTTTTTTTTCTTTAGAGAAAAATTAGCCATAGGAAAATCCTGTTCAATTTAAGTCACACATACTAACAAATTTTAAAACTCAAGTGCAGGAATTCAGCTAGTGTTTGTGGAGTTGAATTTGATTTTTTAATCGGCAATAAAAGGGTGTTGAGCTCAAAAATGTAATTGCCATTGCCATGAGATAACATTGAAAAGAGCAAATAATTGTTCTGCATAGAGGTTGATATTCCACAATGAAAAACAAGAATATACAAAAAATAATACAAACTATAAACTATAAGCTATGTATTTTATATAAACTATATTTTAGATATAAACATAAATATATAAACATAAACAAATTCATGGAAAAGTGTATCTAGTATTTTGGTAATCTACATCAGTGGTATAGTGTATAAAAAAGAGTAATTGTAAGCAGTCTGGAAAGGTATTATAAAAGGATGTGCAAATGAAAGAATGTGCTTTGAAAGAAGATAATCTCTGGATAGGCTCGCTATACATTCCAATATAGTTGAGGAATTCTGATTTACACTAAAATCTTGCCATCATTATAATGCCAGTCTTCTTTCACTTCAAAACTTTTTCACTTTGGAATATAAACTGTATGGTATTTTTGTCCTTAGGAGTCAATAATGATGTGTGATTGGAAGTGAGAGTAACAGAAATGAATGAAAGTGACTTAAATGGCTCTAAATTTTACTTATCACTATCTGTCCTCAGGAACTAAAATTCGTGCAATTTTAATCTGCCATGATGATTTTCAACCAGAGCAGTTACAACCCAGGAACCTTCATTTTGGTGGGGATCCCAGGTCTGGAGCAATTCCACGTGTGGATTGGGATTCCTTTCTTCATCATCTACATTGTGGCTGTGGTGGGAAACTGCATCCTTCTCTACCTCATCGCAGTGGAGCGGAGCCTTCACGAACCCATGTTTTTTTTTCTCTCCATGCTAGCCATGACGGACCTCATCTTATCCACTGCTGGGGTTCCTAAAACACTTAGTATCTTTTGGCTTGAGGATCGAAAAATCACATTTGCAGGGTGCCTTACACAAATGTTCTTCCTGCACTATAGCTTTGTCTTAGATTCAGCAATCCTCATGGCCATGGCCTTTGATCGCTATGTGGCCATCTGTTCTCCCTTGCGGTACACCACTATCTTGACCCCCAAGACCATCATCAAGATTGCCGTGGGTATCTCTTTTCGAAGTTTCTGCATCATCCTGCCAGATGTCTTCTTGCTCACACGCCTACCTTTCTGCAAGGCACGCATCATTCCTCACACATACTGTGAACACATAGGTGTGGCAAGGCTGGCTTGTGCGGATATCTCCATCAACATCTGGTATGGCTTTTGTGTTCCTATCATGACAGTTATCTCAGATGTGGTTCTTATTGCTGTCTCTTACACTCTCATTCTCTGTGCTGTTTTCCGCCTACCTTCCCGAGATGCCCGCCAAAAGGCCCTTGGCACTTGTGGTTCCCATGTTTGTGTCATCCTCATGTTTTATACACCTGCCTTTTTCTCCATCCTTGCCCATCGTTTTGGACACAATGTCTCACGCACTTTCCACATCATGTTTGCCAACCTTTACATTGTTATTCCTCCTGCACTCAACCCCATTGTCTATGGAGTGAAGACAAAACAGATTAGAGATAAGGTCTTACTTTTGTTTTCTACAAAGGGCACAGAATAATACTCATTGTTCATAAGAGAGCAAGAATAAATTTATGGTATGCG
Source organism: Sorex araneus (assembly GCF_027595985.1). NCBI lineage: Eukaryota > Metazoa > Chordata > Mammalia > Eulipotyphla > Soricidae > Sorex > Sorex araneus. The sequence continues at coordinate 105,276,642 of NC_073307.1, read as the reverse complement.
TATATATTGCAGTAACTTAAATAGTAAATATTATTTAAATTAATTTTTACATAGGTACTTGTTCATCAGGTTATGTTAAAATCTATATAAATATGTTTGTATGAAAAATTTAAACAGTTTTTAAACGATAACTTTTCCTGTGAAATTTATTGTCATGATCAGAAGAAGAAAGTGAAAACAGGGAACTTTGTTAATTAATGTAGAAAAATGATTTAAACTTGGCACAGAGTTTTAGCTATAGAGGAAAAGTATGATGAGCCAGAGAATGAGTAAGGGCTAAACATGAAAGTGTGCATGAGAATTTTTTTTAGAGGAATTTATAGATGGATTTAAGACATTCACAGTAATTTTTTATTTTGTATTTTGTCCAAGCTGGTATATTCCTGTGAAATATGCCTTCTCCCCCTAAAAAAAGAGAATCACACAGCTTTAAGCACAATTCTGCTTCAAGCATTGCATTCTATCATCAGTGCTATAATGGAGATACCAAGTATTCATCAGTGCAAGGGATGTTGGCAATGGTGCTGGGAAAGAACAGTAGCTTCTACTCTCTAAAACAAGTTGAGAAAGTGAGTTACAGAGATTGTTCCTAGAAGAATATAATAACTTCTGAAAGTGTTTGGAGCTTTGCGAAAAGATCATAACTTTCATAGTACTTAGATTTATTTTCATTTAAATTCATTGGGATACCAAAGTAATAATTTGCACACTGCCTTAGGACTTACAGAGCTGTTATCTAGAGAGTCTTTTCCTTGACTGCATGACAGAATCAAGTCTCATTTCGGCTTGGAGGAGAGGTGTTGATGAAGGCACAGTAGTTGAAAGTAAACAAACATGTGATATGTATTCATATTCATTAGAATTGAGAAAATAGTATACTTGTGATCATAGTGCTTTTAATAAGTCCTAGAAATAAATATTATCTATTGTTTCGGAAGTGAATTGAGTACAGAATCCAGGTGTGGTTGTACTACAGTAAAGAGGCTGGAGTATATGTGGGTCTGGTACTATGGGACTAGTACCAGAAGTTTTTTGAAACTTCTTGGAAATCAAAACTGAAGCTTATAGACAGAATATCATTTTTCAAGACACACAGGATGTAAGTGGAAATGGAAATGTGGAGCTAGGGAAATGAAATTGTTCTTCCAGACTAGTGATATAGTCTTTAAACAGTTCTTGAAGGAAACAGAGTAGATTAGAAGAGGGAAGTAATCTGCAAGATAAGGCTTTTAAAATGACTATTGTAACTTGAGTTCATTTAAATTAAACTACATCTAAGTAAGAAATCCTTTTACATGACAGCTTAAATATGTTGATACATATCGAAACTTTTATTTTATTTCTTTAATTTTCTTTGGGTTTTTGCCTTGGTCAGAACATACGTTTACCAATGCCTTGTATCTAACTTAGGAGGACACATTCAAGAATGAATCAGGAATGACAAAATAATCTCATAAAAGGAAGTAATTGAATTATGAACATGGATAAATAATTTTACATAAATAAGTAGAGAAAATTTAGTTCTATTCAAATTATCAGTGAGAAAGAGCCACCAATTAATCTTTTAATTTTACTAATTAAAAATTTTGCTCTTATTGTTAGGCCTGGAGCGATAGCACAGTGGGTAGGGCATTTCCCTTGCACACAATTGGCTTGGGTTCGATTCCTCCATCTCTCTCGGAGAGCTAGGCAAGCTACCGAGAGTATCCAGCTCGCAGGGCAGAGCCTGGCGAGCTACCCTTGGCATATTCAATGCTGCCAAAACCAGTAACAAGTCTCATAATTATAGACGTTACTGTTGCCTGCTCAAGCAAATCGATGGACAACAGGGCAACAATGCTACAGTGCTACAATTCTTATTGTTTAGCTGACTTGTTTTTAATAATGCCAATACTACAGCTTAATGTATGTTACCATACCTAACAATAGCCAAGTGTCGAAGACCCTCTACCAACTAGCTGATTGTGTATTTTCAGTATCCAAAAATCTGGGCTGGAGAGATAATAAAGCATGTAGGGTGCTTACCTTGCATTTAATGAACCAAAATTTGATTCCTCGGACTCCATACGGACCCCAAACCCTTCAGGAGTGATCCCTGAGCAGAAGGTGAGGATTAACCATGAGCACCACTGGATGTGACCCCCCAATATGATTATTAATGCTGTTGTAAAAATCCAACCATTAACTTGTAGGAAAATAAAACTTAAGCTATTTTCTTTATTATATTAAATTGCATAGGACATACATTCCAAAATGTATAACTAGAATGAACATGAAGGTGAAAGTTTACAGTCCTTGTCAATATTGTGAATTTATGAATCTAGGGGATTAACATAGAAACTTCAGTTCATGATATTTTATTTTTTAGCAATTACAATTTCAAAATATTATGAATGAGATTATAAATAAATCAAGTAAAAAGCCTATATACATTTAAAGGGTTTTATGTAATTATTAAAAATGTGAGCACCTCAGGTGAGTGCATTGTATTTATCTATATGTGTCAAGTCCACTGGTCACATACTTTCTAGCTTAGAGAGATATTCAATGGAATTAAGACATACTTTGAGTGCAGAAGCCTGAGTTTAATTTCCAGCACTGAATGTTTCCCTGAGCACTGCTGGGAGTGACTCTATTTCACAGAGCCTGGAGTAGCCCTGGAGCAACTAAGGTTGTGACTACCAAAAAACACAAAATACATACCTTTATATCAAACTTCAAGCTAAGCTACATTTTTTGACATTGCTTTCTATATAATTCACTTTGCCAGCAAAACTGTTAAAAGAATAATTATTTCTTCACTGCAATAAAATATAATATATTAAATATAACCATACTAAATAACACAACATAAAAATAATCACCATGCTTGTACTATATGTGCATTCATAACTTTGCCGTGTAAAATACTTTGACAGTTTTAGTGCCAGAGAAATAATACTGCTGATACAGAGCTTGCCTTGTAGGTGGTCAACCTGAGGTCATGCCCAGCACCCCATATTGTCCCCCGAACCCTGCCAGGAGTGACCTCTGAGTGCAGAGTCAGAGCACCTCCAGGTAGGGCCCCAAAACAAAAATAAAAAAAACTGACAGTTTCATGTACTCCGTAAGTTGAATTTTTAATTTGCTAACTCCTTAGACAGGCAAAACTGTGTTGTCTTTGGAAAATATGGAGTCAGCTGAAGGTAGAAATTTCCCAAAGAAGGAGTGCAGCTTTACACCCTCATGCAAAACTCCTAGGAATAAATCATGTTTGCACAGAGATGCTGTGATTTATCTCAACTGCTTCCAGTCTATGTTATGTCCATACACTAATCAATACACTCAAAATTCCAGAAGGAGAGAACCTGGTATGAGAAAGGACTATTAGACTACGCTAAAAAACAAAACATGACTGTAGTTGTTTTTTTCTGATTAAATGGGAATATTTTTCTGTTTCAAAGTAAACACAAAAAAGTTAAACTAGAGACTAAAAATGTGCAATACTGGAAATGTATGTGAAATATCTTCTATTATCATATTCTATCCCGTACTTCTGTCACTGCTCCTGTCCTGCCACTGTCCTCTAAATGGAAGAAATGTATTTTGCCGGAATTATGATACGAATAAAGTCGACTATAGGTCCAATACCTACCTCTTGTGATTCCAATGCATGTGATTCCTTGTGCTTTACCTTATGTTGACTTATTCCAAGTCATGCAACTGAGCTATATTAATTATCTGAAGCCATTGTGTGCAATTTATGTTTTGTGTATGTTAGTCAAAACAGCATACTACTATTGGGAGAAATAAATAAAAATCATCATTATACAAATTAAAAAATTATACAGTAAGAGAAATTTGGGTTTGCTCAAGACTACATAGTAGTACAGCCTTAGTCTCATCCAGGGCTCTTTTCACTCACCTTTGTCTTTTCAAATGGATAGAAGACACCATTACTACACAATAGAAGTTCTAAAAAATAATCTAACTTTGTACATGAAGGAACAATGAAAAGATGGAATACACAGAACTAGTGCTAATCAGAAGGAAGGAAATAATAACATTTAGAGTAAAAAGAAATGAAATAGGATCAGAGCTAAGGAGCTTTCCTTGAATATGGCCAACCCTTTTTTAAATCCCTTGTACAATGTATGGTTACCCATGCACCGAGTTCTGCTAAGGTCCCTCTGAGCACAAAGTAGGATAGCTCCTGAACCGGAGAAATAGTTCAGTGTGTAGGGAATTTGCCTTGCATGTGGACAACTTGGATTTGATCCACCGCATCCCATATGACCACTGTCAGGAGTAGTTTCTGAGCACGGAGCCAGGAGTAATCCATGAGTATGGCCAGTGTGGCCCAAAAACCAAAAGAGAAAAATGCTAGGATGTCCCCTGAGCACTGCTGGGTGTAGCACAACCCTTTCCCCTAAGAAACATAATTTAAAAAGATTGATAAAGTCAAGAACTTGGTCATTAAAAAGATCAGTAAGATTGATTAAAAATAAGCCAAGAACTATTCCTAATAGCCAAAATCTGCAAACAACCCAAATACCTGAGAACAGATGACTGGATAATGAAACAATGGAACATCTACATAATGGGATGCTATGCAGCCAATTGAGACAAGAAAGTCACAAAATTTGTTTATAAATGGATGTCATGGAGAGTATCACGCTGAGTGAAATGAGTCAGAAGGAAAGGGACAAACATAAAATGATTGCACTTATATGTGGCATACTAAACATAGTAGGAGATTAATACCCAGTAGAAACAAGGACCAGGAGGACTGGCCTACAGTTTGAAGTTTGCTACAAGTGTTGGAGGGCAGTTAGGATAGAGAAGCCCACTATGACAGTAATAGCTGGAAATGATCACTGTGAATAATGCAGAACTGAGTGCTGAAAGCAGGTGAAGGAATAAACATGATAACCTTTCAATAGCTGTATTGCAAACCGTAGTGCCTAAAAGGGGGGGAGTGAGTGAGAGAGAGAGGGGGGAGAGAGAGAAGGAGGGAGAGAGAGTGAGGGAGAGAGAGAGGGAGGGAAAGAGAGAGTGAGGGAGAGAGAGAGGGGAAGTGCCTGTCACAGAAAGGCAGGCTGGGTGGTGGGATGTGGTGGGAGGGAAATGGGACATTGGTGGTGGGAAATGTACACTGGTGAAGGGAAGGAAGGTTATTGGAACATTATATCACTGAAACCCAATGGTGTAACTTTGACAAGAAAAATGACAAGAATTTTAAAAGAATTAAATCTTAAAGACCCAAAGGCAACATAATGGAAGAACTGATCCATATAACTGAGTTGGTGGTAGTGAAAGGAAGGGGCGTTGGGCACTTCAGGAGAGGAAGGTGGGTACACTGTTGATGGGTGTGGTGTTGGAATTATGTGCATGAAACACCATTATCAACACTATTGCAAATCACAGAATCTCAGTCAAAAAAAATAAATAAAACCCAGGACCAGGTTACACACTGTAAATGATAAGATATAACAAAGATAAATAGAAGACGCAAAGAAACAGAAAGATTTCTCATGTTTGTAAATTAAGAATGAGAATTATTACAATGAATATCAAGCCTAAGACAATGTACAAATTCATTTAAAGACTTCACCAAAATACCAATAGCATCTTTTAAGGAAGTTGAACAAAGCTCTAAAATAGAACTAACAAGAGGCTTGGATAGCCAAAGCAATTCTGAGAGATAAACGGAGGTAGCCCTCTTCCTCCTGACTTCAAATTCTATTATGAAAGAAAAGAATATGATATGGGAAAAATCAAAGATACACAGACAAATGGAAAAATATACAGATGACAGAATTAAGCCTATGCTTATATGAATATTGAATCTCTGATAAAGGAGTCAGAGAAAGAAAGAGACAGACATAGAAAGATTGCACTCATATGTGAAATATAAAGTAGCTGAGAGGTACAAGCTTGCAATGATGCAATTTCTGGCAGATATTTCTCTGGACTTAGTTACTAAAATACTAAAATACAGAAATCCAAAACCGTGCGGCCACTAGTGCGGCCACTCGACCTCATATCTCTTCATTCTCAGCAATGGAAAACAAATTATCAAATGCTTCCTTTTCAGCAGGTTCGACTTTAGGGGGTAGAAACTCCAAACAATAATAGTGAGTTTTTTGTTAAGATATTGAATGTAATCAAAGTAAAGTGAAAGTAAAGTGAAATTTATCAGTTATACAGGCGAGGTGGGGGGCTGGAGAGGTAGGGGGAGGGGGGAGGTATACTGTGATTCTTGGTGGTGGAATATGTGCACTGGTGAAGGGATGGGTGTTCGAGCATTGTATAACTGAGACTTAAACCTGAAGGCTTTGTAACTTTCCACATGGTGATTCAATAAAATAATAATTTTTTTTAAAAAGCCACACAATGGAAAAAACAAAGCCTCTTCAATAGATGGTGCTAGAAAACTGGACATTCAAATGCCAAATAGAGACTTGTTTTAAAAAGAAAAAACAGGACTCCTTCATATCAACACTAACCCCATACACAAAAACTAACTTAACATGAATAAAGTACTTAGATATTAGACCCTAATGTTATGTCTGAGTCTGTCATCAATCAATGTGATAGCTGAGACACAGAAAGAGGTGGGACAGGGTTTACTTCATTGCGTTGGGACCTGGAATTGTGATGGGTCACGGGACACTTAACTTATTTGACAAATGCTTCAAAAAGTCAGGCTGCATTTTTATTGAAAAAGTACACTCTTAAGTATCAATTAAAATCTTGCAAGATTAACTATAGGTAAGTTACATTCATACATCAAAAGGGAGAGCAAGCTACGGTTCATAAGGAAACAAACAATCCTTTACACTGCTCAGGGTCAGAGCAAACTTCTCCAAACCACTCTCAGCACAGCGAACGATGCTCAGGGTCAAGGCACAGCTTCCCTCCAACCCTTATCAGCATAGCTATGGTTTATTATTCAGGGCACAACAGCAGATGGATGATGTTTTCTTAAACCTTTAATCACAGAATGGGCTGTTCTTAATTAGGTAATATCTTAAAGAAATATAACAATAACTTTAGTGTAACAATTAAAATAATTTTGGTGCATAACGCCAAAACAGAAAATATATTGTAGGAAACATAGGTGATATGCTAGGACCTAAACATGAGGGATGTATTTGAAGACTCAACTATATTGACAAGGGGAAAAAAAAACAAACAAGAATGAACAAATTCAAATTAAAAAACATTTAACTTGACAAAAGAAACCACCACAAAAACAATATGGCAACCTAGCAATTAGGGAAACAATTTGTCTCCTTTTGAGGGAAAAAGGATGGAGCTTGAGTGATTGTGCTAAGTAAACTAAACAGGTAAATTAAAAGACAACTACTGGATTCTTTCACTCACTTTTCGAGTATGAATAACTGAGGCAAGTAAACTGGCAAAACTACCTCCTCGACACAGTGAAATTACAGTGGTTAGGAGGGGGACAAAGGGGTACTGGTGGGGAAACCAAGCCAAGGAGTGTTTTGGGTAATGGGACTTAACCAGAACTTTGGTAATGGATGTAGTAAATCTCATACACATATAGGTGTGTAAAGCTATAGTCCTGAAATTCTGTAGTATCATTAATCAGTGATAAATTGATAAACAAACAAATAAAAAAACCCAAAGTGCTAAGGGGACAAAGTAATACTATATAACAACACTAGACTTCAAGTGGGTTGATATTTGTAGAGTAAAGCATGTCTCCAGGAGAGTTTACTGCTATTCCATCTAGTAGTTTGCAGGAACCTCAACATTCCATTCTGATTCTGCTAGCCCAGATACTCAGGAGAAATAACTGCAGATCTCTTTTCATTTCTTATTAACAGCTCACAGCTGAGACTAGGAGGACCTCTATCCTATTAGGCCTCGGGACCTATGTGTCCCTGGAGGGTCTGAAAGATGAAGGACATAAATTCTTGTTCTCCACACCTGCTCTTTCCCTAGTTTACCACAGCAGTATTTTTGCCACTTCCTATTGTTTACTCGATGGACATACTGAAGCAGCAGAGAATAAAAAAGCATTGCTTAAATAGTGGCTGGATACCAATTTCACATCTTTAATCTCAACTCCACAATCAAAGGTGAGAGGTTTTTGTTCCTCTAGCAGCAAAAATTCATCAGTCAAGATCGGATATACTGGGGCCGGAGCGATAGCACAGCGGGTAGGGCGTTTGCCTTGCACGCGGCCGACCCGGGTTCGATCCCCGGCATCCCATATGGTCCCCCAAGCACCGCCAGGAGTAATTCCTGAGTGCAAAGCCAGGAGTAACCCCTGAGCATCGCTGGGTGTGACCCGAAAAGCAAAAAAAAAAAAAAAAGATCGGATATACTACAATTAAAGTTTGGAAGCTCCCCAAAAGGTTTCTTCTCTATCTTCTATTTGGGTTTAAACTTATTTAGCTAAACACTACTAAGAGTTAATCCTTAAAGAGATGCTCTAGGAAGCCTCTTTAGCCTGATGAAAATGAATTGAGTTGTTTACACTTTTTTGTGTTTTTTTTTTTTTCTGAGAATAAATCTGGGTACATATGGACACTTGTAGTGGCAGGTCACTGTGGCTGAAAAATTTAAAGACTGGGGTTAAGGAATTCTAATTCTTTCATTCTCTCAGCCATTTCTTGGTCAAAATGATAAGAAATAATGAAAGTTAGGAAACCCGAGTGAGATTGGAGATCTGTCAAACTCCTCATTTTATTTGAAAATCTTTCCCCATTTTGTTTAGCCAGTACTCAATGTCCTTTTGTTAGGTCTGTCTTCAAAGGAAGCTCTTTCTTTGATCTGATTAGATTGTTTAGCTTGCCTTTGTTTGGTTTGTCTTGGGGCCACATCTGATAATGCTCTAGGTTTATTCCTGACTCTGTGCTCAGAGATCTCTTCTGGCAGGGCTGGGGGGAACATATGCAGTATCAGGGATTGAACCCAGGTCAGTTGTATGCAAGGACTTTCCCTGCTTTACTCTCTCAAACTCTATTAAGTTTGCTGTTTATACAACTTCCAAAATTTGCTTTTCAAAGTCAGAACCATTCTGTTTTTAAATAGTCTTAGATAGTTACTACTTCATCTTGTTTTGTCAGAGATATGTTGAAAGACTGCTGGACAGATTATCAAATTGAAAACTAAGAATGCAGAAGAATGGGACTAGGAAAATAATGAGTTAATGGGTAACAGTAATTTTAATATGCATTGGATTTTCACTGTATTTCAGGCATTGTGAACTCAATGTAATTGCTTTGCATATATTTTTTAAAACACATTTCCTAATTTTCCTGTATTGGCACATCTATTATTATTTTTTCAATTAGAGGCAAGGAAATTGATTCATTGAGAAGATGATTCTCCTGAACAAAGTCACAGAATTTATATATGATAGAATTAGAACTCAAATGTAGACTTTATTATATTTTTTTGGCTTTTTTGGGTCACACCTGGCAATGCACAGGGGCCACTCCTGGCTCTGCACTCAGGAATTACCCCTGGCGGCGCTCAGGGGACCATATGAAATGCTGGGAATCGAACCCGGGTCGGCCGCGTGCAAGGCAAACGCCCTACCTGCTGTGCTATCACTCCAGCCCCTAGAACTCAAATGTAGATAATTTGCCTAACTATCTGCTCTAGATTTTGCCAAGGTGTTTAAATTTAAATTTTAAGTAGGAACAAAAAATGTAATATAGTGCTAAATTCTCCTCTTACCTTCTTACATTCTATTGCCTTATTAAAAATTAAAATAGGGATCACATGTTCTGACCAGGTATTGCTTTTGATTGCTTTATCAATTGATTCCAAATTATATAACAAATACGAGACTGAACATCTATTGTTGGAGTTCATTTATTGAATTATTTTCTCTGTCTTCTTCCTTTGAACATTTCAGTTGCATTTAATATAATCTTGTCTGTAAAAAGAACATTATTTTTCTCGGAAAACTACTGTGGCTCAATCTCTTAGCATGGTTTTTAGGAGCCTGAGGCACCCCAGAAATACTCAATATGAAAGAAAGGGGGAGATGATAAGCTCTGGACTTATCTGTGTGATAACAGGGCGTGGGAAATAAGCCTTACTCTGCAACCGATTTATTGAGGTCCTTATATCACCAATAACTCCTAGGATTCATTTCAGCTGAAAAGGGGAATATGAATGCATGGCATCTGAATGAGGTCACTTGGAGTAGAAACAGAAATCCAGGATCTATCACAGAAGCTGAAGCCATATGAAGTGACTACACAGAATTTTCTGTCGACTGAAAATCAAACATAAGAAAAGAAAACCAGGGGCTGGAGCGATAGCACAGCGGGTAGGGTGTTTGCTTTGCACGCAGCTGACCCGGTTCGATTCCCAGCATTGAATATGGGCCCCTGAGCACCGCCAGGGGTGATTTTTGATTTCAGTGCCAGGAGTAATCCCTGGGCATCGCCAGGTATGACCCAAAAAGAAAAAGAGGAGAGAGAGAGAGAGAGAGAGAGAGAGAGAGAGAGAGAGAGAGAGAGAGAGAGAGAGAGAGAGAGAGAGAGAGAGAGAGAGAGAGAGAGAGAACAAAACTAGAAACAAACTATCCTTAGATAAGGAACATGAAGTAAGTCTTAAAAAAGAATACAAAAGAAACAATGCTGGACCAGGTTTCAGGATTTTTTTGTTTCTAATCTTAGCACTCTGAGTTCTATACTTTATGTTGACCTGAGAAAGGAACACAGGATTCTGTGACCCCTTTGTGATCCATCACCATCAAGGAGATGCTCTAGGACAAGTGACAGTTGATAGTCCTATGCTGTGCTAAGGGAGAGTCAGCATTCTACCTTGTTTTTCCCTCAATGTGTCTTTGTTGCACTCTTGGCCTGCAGAGGAAGCTGAGCAGTGTGGGTCTTAGAGATGAGAAAAGGGAGTGGGGCAGGCAAGGAGCACAGAATGGGCAGGTCGTGGGTACAGATGGGTGTAGCTTTGCTTGCATAGAGAGCAGAACTGAGACTTGATGACGAGAGGAAGATTTGGTATCTTCACCATTGGGGAGGAAATGGAAGGAGTAGATGTGTGGACTGTGGACAAGTTGGGAACTAGGGTGGAGACAAGGGTGTCTCTGTAATTTTTCCAAAAGCAAATATTCTAGTAGAATCTATACCTCAAGTACACAATAATCTTGTGGATCCTTATTTGATCACTCACTGGATTGTGCTTACAATTTTGGGAGAGATAGCCCTAAATACTCAAGGAGCTGACATCCACCTTTTCACTTAAAGTCTAGGCCTGTCTGTGAGCTTTGGAAGAATTCTCCAGGATTCAGAGGAGCTCACAGGTTTCCTATCATGAGAGTGGAAGGACAGATGCCGTGACTTGGCAAAAGCTGGTCTGTTAGGGGCTGGAGCCATAGCACAGCGGGTAGGGCATTTGCCTTGCACGCGGCTGACCCGGGTTCGATTCCCAGCATCCCATATGGTCCCCTGAGCACCGCCAGGACTAATTCCTGAGTGCAGAGCCAGGAGTAACCTCTGTGCATCACTGGGTGTGATTCAAAAAGCAAAAAAAAAAAAAAAAAGAAAAGAAAGAAAAGAAACAAAAGCTGGTCTGTTAGAAGAGAGCTCTGATTTCCAAATCAACAAGTGTTCCGGATAAAAAAAAAGAAAAAAAGTCTAGCATAGTATATTACCTGTCTCTATTACCCGCAGTAAACAAGGGGTGGGCTGTGAAAGAAGGTTTTTCAGGTAGGAAATGTTGCAGAGAAGCCAAAACAAACAGAGACTGTGAGAAACTTGCTTCACCTGAAGCCATTCCCTATTTTCTGCTCCCCTGTCTGTGGCCCTCAGGATGAAGTTTGTATACCACACATTGTAACTTACCAAGTTCAAGGGAACAATTCTGGTGTTTGGGTAGAGCATGGGAAGTATCTTCGCTTAGATTTTTTCCACTATCCTATTTATTTTCACTATGAAGGAAGAAGGTCCAGGGTCTTTACCAACAATGTTTAGCCACTTGTGGTTTGCTAGAGCCCAGTACTTTTCTTGATGATGCGAGGGCTTGCAGAGCTCAGGCCCCAAACTAATATCCAGCAGTGACTGGGAACCATCACCTGCTAGGAATGTGCTTGGCCACCTAAGATATCACCCCAACTCTAAGATAAGCTTTGATTCAAATTCTAGTAATCTTATTTTCCCAGATGTATGACCTGGAGTAGCTGTGTCAACCTTTCAGAAAACAGCTTTCTGGATACCATTAGGAAAGCCACAGGTATTTAGGGACTAAATAGCTAAGCATTAGCCAACTGCTTAGAAGAGTCCCCAACAAAAAACATAACTCTTTCAAATGCATAGCATTTTAAGCTCTAATTCTTACCCATACCTATTTAAAATTTTGATAGCACAGTGGGTAGGGCATTTGCCTTGCACGCGGCCAAGCTGGGTTCTAGTCCTTCACCCCTCTCAGAGAGCCCGGCAAGCTGCAGAGAGTATCCTGCCCGCACAGCAGAGCCTGGCAAGCTACCGGTGGCGTATTCGATATGCCAAAAACAGTAATAAAAAGTCTCACAATAGAGACATTATTGGTGCCTGCTCAAGCAAATTGATGAACAACAGGACGACAGTACTACAGCGCTACACTTATATTGATGGTTGCTTCTCACCATCAGTTTGACTCCATTTGTGTCTTACAGGGTGAAGCCAGGTGGAACCAGAAAATGGAGCAAGATCCTGTACTGCCTATTCTCAACCAGACTGCACCCATCTCTGAACCTGGGCCATTTATCTTACTAGGGGTTCCAGGACTGGAAGCCCTGCATGCCTGGATTTCTGTGCCCATGTGCCTGCTGTTCATCGCAGCCCTGGTAGGAAATGTCCTTCTACTGGGCTTGGTGATAACTGACAGGACTCTTCATGCACCCATGTACCAGCTCCTAGGGCTTCTGGCAATTGCTGACTTAGTCCTGGCCACATCCACAGTGCCCAAAGCTCTGGCAGTGCTCTGGGGCCTGTCACGTGAGATCTCCTTTGGGGCCTGCCTAGCCCAACTCTTTGTTGCCCACGTGGCCTTTATTGCTGAATCTTCAGTGCTGCTGGCCATGGCTGTGGACCGCTATGTGGCCATTTGCCAGCCTCTGCGCTATGGGGCGTTGCTGACTCAACGTGTCATAGGTATCGTGGCTGCTGCCGCTATGACCCGTGGTGCCTGTGTCATGGCACCTCCTGTGGTCCTGCTGCAGAGGCTGCCTTACTGTGGACAGCGGGCACTGCCCCATACCTACTGTGAGCACATGGGTGTGGCTCGACTGGCATGTGGTGACACACGTCCCAATGTCTGGTATGGACTGGCCACCACATTACTCTCACCGGCCCTGGACCTTGGGCTCATAGGTGCTTCCTATGCCCTCATCCTCCGGGCTGTCTGTCGCCTGCCATCACAAGGTGCTCGACACAAGGCCCTGAGTACTTGTGCGGCCCATGCCTGTGTCATCACTCTCTTCTACACACCCGCCCTCTTCACCTTTCTTGCTCACCGCTTTGGCCATCGTACAGTTCCCAGTCACATTCACATCCTACTGGCTAACCTCTATGTGGTGGTACCACCGGCCCTTAATCCAGTGGTCTATGGAGCACGTACCCAGCAGATAACTCAGAGACTCAGGCACTTGCTTCAGCTCTGCTGGACAGGAATGTTGAGAGATGTGAGTCCTGAAAGGGTCACCAACAGAAATGGATGAGCACCCTATTTTCTCTAACATGTACCCTCAGATGGCCAAGTGGTACTGAACCTGACTGAACAAAGCTCTTACTCAGGTATTGCCATCATATGCAAACAGGAGGTTTTATGTTCAGCTCAGCTCGAATCTCATCATGTAGGTGGAAGCACGTTGAATGAAAACTCTCCTCTCCTGTGTCTACTGTGCTAAGACTGTTTCTGCTCTTTTATACTCTGCATTGCTCTCTGTTGATGTTATCTAGACACATAGAAGAAGCTGAGCCCAGAACATGGCAGATAAAGAGTCCCAGGATCTCTTTGGTGGGAATGAGGATCTTATCTTTTAAATCATGGTCTATCACATAACAGGATTAGTGAAAGTTGGTTCTGAGTGAGGTTTTGTGTGCAGTGTGTGATGCAAAGCAGAAACTCAATGTTTGATTCAGGGATAAAGACTGGAGCAGTTGAAGAAATGACTATTTCAATAAAACAGAACAAATTTCTGGAAATTAGCATGATTTATGACCTGTTTAATTACTTCCTACATGCTAGAAGACCTGTGGCTCTGAGTAGGAATGGGTTAGATAATACTGTAGCTGCCTCTCTAAGCTATTTCCTTGCCTTGCTCATGTACAGAGACAGCATCTGTTTTTCCAATGAGAATTGCTCACTTGCTTTGGCTGTCAAAATATAGCAAGATTTTTCCATGAATCATGGCCTGTTATCCCATCCCCATCCGTAAGTTCATCTCTACCTCTATGAAGTTCTAGTAACACTCACTTAGATGCAGAATAAATTTCATTCTCCATGCATTTTAAGTTTTCCAACCCAACTCTCTCTTATCTCCTTAACATCCATGTTTCTTTTGGGTACTTTTGTAGTAGCAAAGCTGCGTCATAGAATTTTTTAAAAATTTTTTAAAAATTTTATTGAATCACTGTGAGATAGTCACAAGCTATATTATGTTTGGGTTACAATCTCACAATGATCAAACATCCATCCCTCCACCAGTGCATACTCCCCACCACCAATATCCCAGGTATACACACCCTTTCCCAGCCTCCCCTTGCCTCTATGGCAGACAATATTCCCCATACTCTCTCTCTAATTTTGGGCATTATAGCTTGCAACACAGACAATGAGAAGTCATTATGTTTGGTACATTATCTACTTTCGGCATGCATCTCCCATCCCAACTGGTTCCTCCAGCCATCATCTTCTTAGTGATCCCTTCTCTATTCCATCTGCCTTCTCCCCTCCACTCATGAAGCAGTCTTCCAGCTATGGGGCAATCACCCTGGCCATTGTATCTACTGTCCTTGGGTGTCAGCCTCATGTGATGCTAGCCCACACTCCACAAATGAGTGCAGTCCCTCTATGTCTGTACACCCTCTCTTCCTGACCCATTTCACTTAACATGATACTCTCCATGTCTATCCATTTATAAGCAAATTTCATGACTTCATCTCTCCTAACAGCTGCATAGTATTCCATTGTGTAGATGTACCAAAGTTTCTTTAACCAGTCATCTGTTTTAGGGCACTCAGGTTGTTTCCAGATTTTGGTTATTGTGAAGAGTGCTGCAATGAATATATAGGTACAGATGTCATTTTTTCTGCGTTCTTTTGCATCCTTGGGATATATTCCCAGAAGTGGTATTGTGGGGTCATATGGAACCTCAATTTCTAGTTTTTGAAGGACTGTCCATATTGTTTTCCAGAAAGGTTGGACCAGTTGGCATTCACACCAACAGTGAAGGACCGTCCCCTTTTCCCCACATCCACGCCAGCACTAGTTGCTTTTGTACTTTTGACTGTGTGCCAGTCTCTGTGGTGTGAGATGATATCTCATTGTTGTTTTGATTTGCATCTCCCTGATGACTAGTGATGTGGAGAATTTTTTCATGTGCCTTTGGCCATTTGTATTTCTTTTTTGAGGAAACTTCTGTTCATTTCTTCTCCCCATTTTTTGATGGGGTTGGAGGTTTTTTTCTTATACAGTTCTACAAGTATCTTGTATATCCTGGATATTAATCCCTTATCAGATGGGTATTGGTTAAAAATTATTTCCCATTCTGTGGGTGGGTCATAGAAATTGAGGAAGAATATGTGCCTGATCTGGGGCAGGAAGTCAGATGGTGAAAATTAGTAAACTGTTATATAAGCACAATATCTCATCAAAGGTTTCCAACAAAGCCTGAGGCATATTTCCAGGTATCATCAACTCAGACATTTTATGAAAGAAGAATAATAGATGCTCCATAACCTCTTTCTTTTTTTTCCTTTTTTGGGTCACAGCTGGTGATGCACAGGGGTTACTCCTGGCTCATGCACTCAGGAATTATTCTGGTGGTCCTCAGGGGACCATATGGGATGCCGGGGATCGAACCTGGATAGGCCGCAAATGCCCTAGGCGCTGTGCTATCGCTCCGACCCCTCCATAACCTTTTTCAACTTGAAAGTATGTTGCTTTAAAAATAAAAGATAAGCTGAACAAGCAGAGGACTTTTATGATGTTGTCCATAACATCTAGATATATTATGATAAATAAGAAAGTAAATTTAGAAACTAGTTCTACAGAGACAAAATTTCTCAATAAATAAAGATGAGACTGACACACATTTTACAGAAAGGCTGACAAATGTCTGAGCATGAAGCATGGATTTGAGGCCCATCACTGCCTAACAAGCACTCATGAGACATCACAAAAGAGGAAGGAATTGTTTGGGGTCATCAACAATAGGGATTCTGAATCTTTGTGTAGGCTCAGAAGTCAAACTCTTGCTTTTCTATAAAAATGCCCTAGTGGAGAATCCAGAGTACTAAAGTTCAGAATCTCCTGTGATTGATTAGAAAATATTGGGAAGGGGCCTCTCTGAGAAGATAGGCAGTGGAAGACTGGAGGAATGGTCCCTGGAGTTTGAATTTAGGGATACATTTTAATAATAGACAGAAGGGTTTAGAGCACCTAGAATTGTGAAGTGGATAAAGTTAATTTTTAAATTTAAAGTACCATGATTTATAAAGTTATTGATAGTTATCTGAGACAACAAACAAGACGACGACAACATGGGTTGGAACCATAGCACAGTGAGTAGGGCATTTGCTTTGCACGCAGCTGGCCCGGTTCCAATTCCTCTGCCCCTCTTGAAGACCCTGGCAAGCTACTCAGAGTATGTCACCCACACGGCAGAGCCTGGCATGCTCCCCGTGGCATATTCAATGTACCAAAAACAGTAACAACAAGTCTCACAATGGAGATGTTACTGGTGCCCGCTCAAGCAAATAGATGAACAATGGGATGGCAGTGATTGATAGTTGTTTTAGGCATATATTATTCTAGCACCAATCTCATCATTAGATTCAACTTCCCTCCACCAGTGTTTTCATGTTTCCTTCCACTCCCACAGCCTGCCGCTGTGACAGGCCCATTATAAAGTTTGCTTGTTGTCATTTGAGTCTTCTGTTTTCAGTGTTGTTGAGTCTGTGGTTTGGATGAATATAGTTATACTACTCCCCCATGTTACTAAGATCCCTGATGTCCCTGATCCTTGTTCCCCTGTTACTTCCCTTTCACATCTTCTTCCCACACTTAATTTTCCTTCTCTGTACTTCTCGATTAGAGTTTAGGGTCAACGGTGATCTAGGCATCTTCTCTTTAAAACATTGCATTCCTCCACCCAGTTATTCTTTGTACCACAGACAAGTGAGATCATCCTGTGTTTATCCTTCTTCTGGCTTACTTCACTCAATAAGATATCTTTCAGTTCCATGCAGGTTGCAGAAAATTGCATGATATCATCATTCCTTGCAGTTGCATAGTATTCCACCGTGTCCATGTAACAGATCTTCATAATCCATTCATCTGTCCTTGGACATCTAGGTTGATTCCGTATCTTAGCTATTATATGCTACAATTAATAATGGTGTTCATAAGTCCTTGTGAATGAATGTTTTTGTGTCCCAGGGTAGATAACTAAAGTAGAATTTCTGGCTTGTATGGCAACCCATTAATACACTTACCAAGAGGAGGCACCGGCCCCTCCTGCAGCTGCCGAGATGTGATCCCGGGGGCCGCACGCGTGTGTGGCCCCTCCGCAGCTGCACGAGCGTGAATCCAGACCCAGCTAAACCACTTTCAACATGGGCAGCTACTTGCAGAATGTCTCCAGCCTGAGAACTAAGCCGCGACCCCATGCCCGCCCAGGAGGGGAAAGGTATTTCTCTCTCTCTCGCCTGTCCCTTCCCGGGGATGAAGGGCGTGGGGACCACCATATTATGACAACCACAGATGGGGTTTACAAGCTTGCAATGATCCAACATCCAGAAGAAATCTCCCTGGACTTAGTTGTTAAAGTACAGAAATCCAAAACCACGCGGCCGCAGTAGCAGACCTCATTTCTCTTCATAACAGGTCTGACTCTAGTGGGGTGCTCCTAACAATAATGGTGAGGTTAGTGTTGAAATATTGAATGTAACCAAAGTAAATAGAAAGGAAAGTGAAAATTATCAGTCACAAGGTGGGGTGGGGGGGTGCGGGGGTGGGCGAGATGGGAGGTGTACTGTGTTTTTTTTTTGGTGGTGGGATATGGGCACTGGTAAAGGGATGGTTGTTTCAGCATTGTATGACTAAGACTCAAGCCTGAAAGCATTGTAATTTTCCACATGGTGATTCAATAAAATAAAATTCTTATTAAAAAAATACACTTACCAAGAACTCTTCACACTGTTTTCTGTCGATGCTGAGCCAGACAGTATTCCCACCAGCAGTAGATGAGAGTTTGTGTTTTTTTCCACCACTTCCCTGACAACATCGATTGTTCCTAGTATTTTTGCTACGTGAAATTCTCACCGGTGTGAGATGACATAGCTAGGTATAAGGCAGAGCACGTAACAGAGTAAGATAATATGGCTTTATTGAAGAAATTCCCCTCCAGATATAGAGCTTGGTCCTTACCAAGGGCACAAGGTTAAGTAAATAGCTTCTGTCTGGCAGACGAAGTGGATAAGGTTGCATTTCCTTCTCTAATAGTTTTTCCTTCCCTCAATATTGAGAGAAAGCGCATAATCCCTTTTGAAATAAATACATTCCAAGACATCCACCACCAGGGCCCCCATGTCTCAGGTTTGTCTTAATCTGTTTGGGCACGAGGCCTTATCTGGGACATGTATGGGAAAGACTCTAATTATAAACTTTTCTACTCCATCTTTGGTGGATCAAATCTACTATAACTCCCACCCTCTGCTTCCAAACCCTCCCACACCCCTTAATACTCAGTCTATTCAGATGTAAAACTATCTGCCCCTCCTATTAAGACTATAATCTAGGACCAGAGATAAAAAGCCTGGGGGAACCCAAAGGTCTTATTCCACTCCTGAAGCTGCTGAAAGATGCAACCTGTCTCAGCTCAACCGACTATTCTACTACTGCTGTCCCTGGTATTCCCAGGGCAGTCTCAGGTACAGACAAGGGGTTGGAGGGGATCCAGCATGGAGGAAAATTTCCTGTGTTTTTTTTTTCTGGCTTCTTTTATTACTCTGATCCTATACAAGATACCCCAAGATTTAGTGTAGAGTGAAGGTGGGAATACTTAGATATGGATGAAGAAGAAGAATTTACTCAATCTTCTCTAATTATCCCTTGGCTCATGCAAACAGAAAGTAAGAGAGTCAAAAAGATAAACATAAAAGAACTAAAGGGAGGGGGCTCTGGGCTATATCCAGTTCTTTCATAAAAGTTCCCCATAAGCAGTTCTCCCAACACTTCATTTCATAAAAGAACTAGATATAGCCCAATATTTCATAAAACAACTAGATATAGACATTTTTTTTTTTTTAAATATCTGCCACCTCTGTCCTGTGCTAAGGATGAGGAGCTAGGGAAGGTCAACCTTAACTATTGCAGGTATGTGGCACCTGCTTCATTATCCCTCACAGTACAAATACTGAATAGAAAATTTCATTTGAAGTCATGGCCTGATTACCTTCTGGGTCCTGAAGCTTTTAGTGGAATTATGCAGAGCTCAGTAGACACTGATCTTAATTCTTTGAGGTTCTGCAAGAAAATCCTGATGGTCTCACAGACCTAATAAATTACTTGGAAGGTATTATTTTATCTAGTATTGTCTCATTTGACTTCAAAATGGGAGTGGGAATATGGTCATAGGGGGTTTTATAAACTAATCTAAATGACTTTTATTACATTCCAATAAGATACTTTACAAATAAACTATCTATATATACCTACAATTATTTCTCAAAAAATAATTATGCTCATTTACATGTCAGAGATATAGAAGAATGAATGATTTACTCAGTGTCACAGAGGTGGTCTGGCTCTCAAACCACTGAATTTGATTTCCAGTGAAAATGCAAATAGGCTATATGAAAGGGGGAGTAGCATTTATATTTATTCATATAATCTTTTCCTTCTTGCTCTTTTTGGCTGAGTAAGAGGTTTCCTATCTTTCTCCTTTTGGCCTGACTTGCATACTCTTATCAACATAGCATGAAGCGCTGCAGTTCTCTGGGGAGTAAAAACATGGAGTTGAGAACAATAATGAAATCTATTTGCCAATAAGTTTGCATCCTTGTCACTTATTAATGGTGTGCCAGTAGAAAAAATACTCATGTATGTGTAAATTTTTGTAACCTTAGGTATGCAACTATAAAATGCATTGCAATTAATATCTTTTTATTTTCTTGCTAAATATCAGTCATATTTTATTGTACTATGGAATTATTTATGATTCTTTTCGATGTTTAGAACTTTTTATCTGATGGTAGAACCTATACAATTTTACAATAAGGTTATAGAGTAAAATACCACAAGCAGTTCCCCCAACACTTCGCTCCAGGCAAACTTTCCTCTCTCCCCCTAATCCTCAAGGAAATATCAGCATCTAGTTAAGTGAACTGCAACCAGATCAAGCCAGTGCATGGAGGAGAGGGTGCCCCTGTGAGGAAATTGTAACTTCCATACAAAAACTATGGCATAAAGAAGGCCAGTTAGTTAATGACTACATACTCTGCAGAGAAAGTTCTAAGATATTCCAGAACGAATCAATCTATTTTCTCACTTCATATTATCGAAGAGCACATTGTGCCCCAGTGTATCTAATTATGCTTAATGTGTCTCTGGTGATGTTTCTGCAGCTAGTGAGGGGTATGCCAGGCTCTGTGGATAAAGAAGGCATATGCCACTGTGTAGTTCATCTGCCCAACAACACCATTCTCCTGCAACAGATGGAACAACTACAAAGTAGACTTCAGAAGCTTACTGGCAAATATGAAGAGCAGCTGTCCAGGGTGAGTTCTGGAACTGACCACGCTGTGAGTTGCCTGAGGGCTGGTGTTGTGAAATTTACAAGCATAGTCTATCATGAACCTAGTAACTGGATGAAATATGGCCTTCAACTCTGAGATGAACTTCTTAGAATAAAGGGGAAATTTGGGAGCTAAGTTTGGGATTCTCATATAAAGGGGGGTTCCATAAATTAATGAGTGAAATATGAAAGATGGTATATGCAATAGAAAAATAAATATAGAAACATAAGATATAAAATATATAACAAGGCTTGGAAGTAGGATAACCAATGCAAACAGAGCATATAGAGTTTTAAAGTTTGTGGGCTAGGGAGATAGTACGGCAGGTAGTGGGCTTATCTTGTATGTCAGATAAGGTTCTTATCTTGCATGTGGCCAACATGGTTTCAATCCCCAGCACTACATATGGTTCCATGAGCTCACCAAGAGTGACTATGAGCACAGAGCCAAGAGTAAGCCCTGAGTTCTGCCAGATGCGCCCAAACACAAGCAAAAAGTTTACAAGTTCAAATAGAGTCAAAATTGCATCATCTTGTGGCTTGGTTGGCATGAATGTGTTACATGCAGAGGAATGAATATAAATAATCTATCAACAATGTGATAAATGTAGTTGGCTTTTGTAATTATCACATGGTGCTTTTGCAGCATAGTAGTTGAGATGAAGTCAGACTAGAAAATGGGAGTATATTTATTTATTCACTTACCAAGTCATTTTTCAGAGTATGGTTCAACCAGCAAAAGGAAGAGAGAATCTGGGTGAGAAAAAGATAGTTTATGGCAATAAAAATATAGTATTTTCAGCTGTGAAATGGGTACAAAAATTTAACCTTATCTCAAGTAATAGTAAATTGGATGCAAATAAGGTGATATAGATGAATGTAGTTTTCTGTAGCACTGCGGGGATTCAAACATGGAAAGAACTGTGTTGAGTATTGGAGAGACTTCCTGTCCATTCTCCTATGCTCAGGTCAATGGATATAGATGCACCACAGAAGATCAGGATAACGTGGTCCTAGAAATGAGCTATGCCATGGAGTCCAAAAATCCTGCTGCTCCTGTTCCATCTCACAAGGCACCAGCTTTCAACCAGCTACGCTTAGAGTTGGAAGGAGTGCAGGAGTTGGTTACCCTGCTTCAGTCTAGGAAAGAAGTCAGTGGAACTGGAGACCTCATCCATCAACTCCACAGCAAGGTGTGTGCATGAATCAAAGACCTAATTTCTTTTCTTTATATTTCTGTCTGAATTAGTCTCACAGATCTGGCAATTTATAAACTCGCTTGATTCTGAGGAATACCTTGAGTTTAAAATTATGGAAGACTGACTTTTAGTTCTTCATTTGCCACCCATCATGGAATCTCATTCACACAGGTGGCTAATGCCAGCTTCACACTCAAACTCCTGGATGAGTCTGACCAGTACAACGTCCGTGCTCTTCGACAGGAAATGGATGTGCTTGAGAGCCGATTAAATGAGTGTGAGAGGGAGAAAGAGCAGGAGGAAACTTCCATGAAACCTGATCCACCCTTGCATTCTGGTGAGATCTCAAACAACATTTACTAATATCCCATATTCCCCAAGACAGAGAATTAGAAATCCAATTTTTCTAATTTGATTTGTCAATTTGAGGGGCGAGTTAAAAAATATTTTGATGTAGAACAAATCTTTTATTTCCTTGTTTAGTATGTCACCAAGGATTATAGATAGCAATAGGTACAGACACATCCATGTACATAGGTATATAAACACACCTGTAGTCAGATGTGAATACTATCCTCTACTCAAAATCAGGTCTGCTTATACACTTACATATGTACTTGATTAGGAATATATACTCAGACATTCATATAGTCATTATGCTTTTTTGCTGTTACCTGTGGGTTGTATGTTTCATATCTAGTTACCTTACTTTGCCTGTTCTCTTTTCTAGATTCCTGTACTCGTGGAGGCCTCCAGAAAGTCAGCAAACCCTTGGTGGTGGAGCTCAACTGGAGAGGCTTTTCATACAAGGCAGGCACTTGGGGCCGAGACTCAGCACCCAATCCAACCTCTTCGCTCTACTGGGTAGCTCCTCTGCGTGCAGATGGCAGGTAAATACAGGACAATTTCTTTTCTGAAACCAGATTTATTGCAAAAGGTCCAACTCCATTATAGGAGATTCCAATTTAGCTTTCTTTTTGCATTTCAAGTGTGTTTCTGCGAAAGTATACCCTAGGTTTGACAGATTGCTTTTAATATTCCTAGATCAAAGAGTCCATATTATTTCGAATTTTCTCATACTCTTTAAAGTGAAATTTGTAGTCCTGTCATGATCCAAAATTGGTTTTGTTTTTAGCTGGATGTTACCAATTAAAAAACTTTTTTTTACACCTGAGTCTCAGCATCCTAATTTCTCTAGAAGTTCAGAGAACAGACATGACCAATTTGGACACTGGAGTCAAACACACCCAATTTTAAATCTCACTGCTGCCACTTAAACTTGGAGATCTTGGAGAATTAAAGTATCATCTCAGACTCAGTCTTAGCTATCTGTAAAACAGACAATTAAATAGAAGAAAATAGGACATGAGACTATATAGAAAATTATGTACACTGTAATAGATACTGATTAATATTTTTTGGATGAAAGAATAGACAAATGAGAGTGAGTCCTTAAACAAATGGAAACCTGTTTAGGGAGGTAGGTCTGTTCAACTCAATGACAAGTTAAAGTCAGCACACAGTTTCTAAGAGTGAGGAGAGATGAATTAAGAAAACTAATTGAAAATTGGAATAAGTTGTTCATTTGTAGGATTTATCTATTTCATGTTAAGAAGTCATTAACATAGCATTTGTACTAATATTTTTGAAATGCATAAAATGATCCTACCAAAAGGGAAGGATCCAGTTTTTGAAGAACAGTTTTTCTTACCAACCTGTTGTTGATTTATAATTTTGTGTGACATTTCAGGAATTTAGTTTAAATAACTTTGAATGTGTAAGTGTGTCACTACTTATGTAATAAATTTTAAAACATTCTCATATGTGGGATATAAGAAAATACAATAAGGGAATAACAAATGGCCAAAGTATCAGAACAGGGTATTTTATCATTTGAACTGAGCTTACATGGTGGCGGGTTAGGGGGTAGCTAGGAGGGGCCTTTGATGTAAGCTTTGAAGGAAGCTGGCTCTCTGGTAATGGATGTGGTGTTAGAAAGATGTAAGTATAAAAATATATACGTATATGCTAAGAGTAAATCCTGTTACCTCAATAAAAATGATAAAAAAAATACAGTTAGTACACATGGGCTTGTAATAGAGACCCAGAGACCTAATTGAGTCATGGGAAGAAAGCATGGAAGTAGGCTTTACCAGCCATTGTAGAGCCCCAGTGGAAACTCTATTTTAGAAAGATTAACATTACTGATGATGTTTCCCAATTCCTCTAGATATTTTGTAGTGTATGAAGTACAGTTACAGTCCTTTGCTTCTTCAATTCTTTCAAAATCTCTGTGGGTGGAGTAGGACTGGCTGCCAGTGTTAAATGATAACCATACTCATTAGAAATAGATAATTAAGACTTCCCAATGTGATTTCATAAACATAACTCTCCCTCAATCTGCTCTAGCACTATTTTCTGCTCTAGGACACCTGTCTCAAGGGAATATGGAAGACAGCAAAGTCTAGGTACAGAGGAATATCTATAAAAGAGAAAGAATAATAACTTAACTTATTGATTTCTTTGAGATGATACTAGTGGTTTTAATTTTATTTATATTGGTGAGGCTCTACTTTAACAAATAGCTTCCTGTCAAGATAAATTATTCTGAAATTTTTATTGTAATTAAATGAGATAAAGTTTGCACAATTCCCATAATGTATTGTTGTAGTTATATTAATGTTACTTTCCCAAATTTCTTTGTCATATTGTCATAAGTAAAAGATTTAAGAAATTCGGTGGAGCTGATGTCACAAATTCTCTTCTTTTTTTATTGTTGGAATGCTCATTTTTAGGGAACATTTTTATTTTCATTACTGATTATTTGATAATTCGGGTCTGGGTTTGGCCTAGGTACTTCGATTACTACCGTCTGTACAAGTCCTATGATGACCTGATACTGCTGAAGAACTATGAAGAGAAAAAGATGGGCTATGGTGATGGGAGTGGCAATACCGTATATCAAAACTTTATGTATTTTAACTACTATGGCACAGGTGACATGGCCAAGGTGGATCTTTCCACCAACACCCTGGTGCTGCGTCGCCCGCTGCCTGGTGCTACCTACAATGACCGCTTCTCCTATGCAGGGGTGCCCTGGAAAAGCTTTGATTTCTCTGGTGATGAGGAGGCGCTGTGGGTACTCTATGCTACTGAGGAGAGTAAAGGTAACCTGGTTGTGAGTCGTCTCAATGCCAGCAGCCTTGAAGTGGAGAAAACCTGGCACACCAGTCAGTATAAACCAGCTCTGTCTGGGGCTTTTATGGCTTGTGGGGTGCTCTATGCCTTACGTTCACTAAGCACCCGCCAAGAGGAGATCTTCTATGCATTTGATACTGCCACTGGGCAGGAGTGCCATCTCAGCATCTTGCTAGATAAGATGCTGGAAAAGCTTCAGGGCATTAACTACAGCCCCTCAGAACACAAGCTTTATGTCTACAATGATGGTTTCCTCATCAGTTATGACCTCAGTTTTCTGACAGAGAAGTGTACGCTGCCAAGACCATCAGCCAAAAGCAAAAGGCCCTCTGAGACTGGAGCGCCACCCAAATCTGTCAAGCTCAACAAGCCCTCGAGACCTTGAGAACTCAGGCAAGAAGATTGGTAGAAGCTTGACCTTCACTTCACCCCCCCAGACAGAATGTTCCCTCAAATAGTCATCAATCCCAATGATTGGGAGGCATGTTGATTATATATAATCAATTCTTTGTCATTAAAATCTTAATTAGTATATAAAAGTTCTATTTAGCAATGATCTAAGTGGATTTTATTGGGGTTCAATAGGGAAACATGTGGAGGTTGATGTGGAGGTCTCGTTCTGTTCAGCAGGGAGAACCCTTCTTGGGGCTGAGAAGGGGACGCAGCCGAATGAACAGATGCAGAGCCCGGAGGAGGAAGAAAAGGTGTTTATTCTAGGCAGTTACAGTATTTATACCTCCCTGCTGGGAGGAGGTGGTATAGTATGCATGTCGGGACCCCCATTAGAAATGCAGGGTGTGGCATGGGTGTTAGCTAGTGATAAACAAATGGTGATAGGATAAGATCAGTAAGGTAAAATGGGTCCCTACAGAAACAAAATTTTTGCTGGGAAATGCTACCCTCTCTTTTAACCGGAGTTCTAGAATTATAGGAGTGATAATCAGTTTCAATAAATTTCATAATTTAAATTTTGAGAATTTTGAGTCCAGATTTTATAATTCTAGGTTTCTGTGAGCTTGTTTTATTTTATTTACTTTGTTTAGCCACACCACACAGTACTCCAGCATCATTCCTGGCTCTGTTCTCAGGAGTCACTCCTGGAAGGGCAAGTTATTTATCCCTTGTAAAATCTCTCCAGCCCCATGTTTGATCTTGTTTTAGAAGCATACAATTCAGATGAAAATCCCCTGGTGTTAGTGAAGGATAACTGTTCATTAAAGTAGGAAGTGGAAGCACCCTTTCATATTCACTTGTGTGTTCTTGAGAGAAAAGAGATAATGTCTTGGTACAAAAATCAATGTTTCATTGTTAACACTCAATTTTATTTTGAATGCAATTGAGAGGACAGAGTTAGGTCTGAGTACTACTTTAGAGAGTGAACAACAGATTAACATAAATTGGATCTGATATGGTTTGGGATAGAAGTACATATATTTTCAATAGTCTTTTGGTGTAAGAGCAGGAAATCTCTTGGCCAACTTTTAAGTTTTTTTTTGGTGGGGGAATGCTACACCCAGCAGTACCCAGGGCCTACTTCTGGTTCTGAACACAAGAATCACTTCTGGGGCTTTGGGAGAAAAAATATGGGATGCTAGTGATTAAAGTCAGGGCAGCTTCATTCAAGGCAAATGCTCTACCTGCCTTACTATCAGTCTAGTCCTCTCGAGCAATTTATTGTAGTTTCTCTGCTCATCTTCAACATATTGAAAACGGACTGAGCTCTCAATTTGTCTCTTATGTGTTTGCAAGGAACAGCTCTCATTACATCAATAGGATATTTCAGATTTTAAGTATTAAAATTTTCAATCACACAGAGGATACCAGGATACTTCACTCATTGTAAGCTTACATGTTCACAGTACACACATAGATATACATCCAATCATTCTTGTATATTTCTGTTTATAACCACATATCAGTATACACATAAATATGCTAATATTTTAACAAAATTGCTATCAGAAAATTTATATTTACCTGAATAAAAAACAAACACCATCTTTCAAATTTGTGTGAAACTAAGAATCTATGTTTAAATTTGTTTTTTAAAGTTTATGAGGTAGTTCACAATATTTGATTACATTCAATATTCAAACACCAATCCCACCCCATTACACTTTCCCACCACCATATTTGGGATGTTTCCATCCCAAGCCCCAAGTCCTGTCTGAAACCAAAACTAAAATAATAAATTTTGTGTTATTTGTTATGAAAAACTGCTGAAAATGCTACAAAAAAGTCTCTATAGAGGAAAGAGTGTAAAGATTGCTCTATTTTGGCAGGGACCATTAAGACCTTCTTTAAGATATCACTAACATGTTAAAGGTTGAGCATTGTGAACTTTTGTATATATATGTATATATGTCATATATACAAATATATATGCTCATATATATTTATTACTTAAATATATGTATATACATATATTCATAAATATGTATATATACACACACATACATTTCCTTTATGGTCGCCAACTATTTGAACCCCATCAAATGTGGTGTGGTACTCTTGGAGAATGGTAGGGAAGTGTCTTATGATATGTGGCAGGATCCAGGAATAGGTTCACTCATGCATGAGACTTGGCCCAAGCGTGTGGGGAGTGGCCTTGTGTGTGGCGGCAGTTGGGTTCTGGAGGTTTTTGGCTGCTGGGTCTGTGTCTTTTGGGGTGGCCAGGGCTCTCACCTGCCCCCCTCTGGGGAGCCCTGAGTGAAACAGCCTGGCGCATGGCTATTTCGGGCATCATGTTATGCTCCCTTCTAGGAGAGAAGGACTTGCGATCTGGATGGTGGCTGATGAGAAACTAAGAATCTATATTTTAGCCTGTTCTCTGAGGAATTTCATGAATAATCACCACCACCACCTATGCCTCTTAACGTACAGATATCTTTCCCCTTAATACTTTCACAGGTAAATAGCCATTTAAGATTGGAGTATATTATTGAAATCTATTATTATAAAACTTATGCTATCATGATAAGCAGTAAAAAGCAAGTGATAAGTGAGAGGAAACTATATTGGAAAAAGCAGCTTACTCACTTTTAGTTTGTAATGTCCCAAGAGAGTACCTACCTGGTTAGTACCACTTGTGGTTCTAGGACATGGGAGTCTTTTCATGAATGAATACTCACAAAGGAATACTCACAACTGCAGCACCCCAAAATCTAGAAGGAAATTATGACTAACAGTTATGCTCTTGTTCTATTTATTCTTTTAAAAGCTGTAATTTTTTTTGAAATCACTCAAAGAAACAATCTCTTTCTTTTGGAAGAGATTCCATTCTGACTCATAAATACAGATAGATATTGGACTTCCTTAAGCCCAACTTTTCTTAGATGCCTGGAATTCCTATGGTACCCAGACCCACACACAGCACTTGAAATATTGTGTTTATTATTTTGTAAGAATATATCTTCCTTTAAAGTTTTATTCCTTGTTTTCATTAAAACCCTCTTGCTTCTTTTATTATGGAGACCCAGAACTAAACCCCCTCTTCCCCAGATTGTCCTTGCAGAGTCTGTGAGGCTAGAGTTGACATCACAATTTCCCTTTTTTGAAGAGACTATGCTCTTGGTGGGAGGGGCAGCCCTTAGGGAAGTTGTCTCTATCTTACCCTGAACTAAATATGAATCAGTAGCTACGACAGACTTCTACTAGAAAACATCTGGAGAGCTGGGGTGAGGGTACAACATTGGAAAAATACTCGCCTCAGTCTGGCTATACATCCCTACTCTGGGCCACAAAAAAACTAATTTGTGACCTGAGAAGGCAACATCTGAGACAGAAGCCAGAGGAAACATATTTTCCTGCCCTCACCCCTCTGCTTCTACCTGCTCTCCATCAGCCCAAACCACCGAGGTCCATGCCGCATGTCATCTCTCAAATACCCAGGATGGCCCACAATCTGCGTCCTTCAGGTCTGCCTGCAGACAAAGATAACTCTTTGAGTGTGTCTCGAGTGACAGTGAAGACACCAGACAGCGAGAAAGACTTTGTGGTAACTGATGACACCTCGGTGAGGCAGTTCAAGGAGAAGCTATCGGCTCACTTCAAATGCAAAATGGATCAACTAGTGCTGGTCTTCATGGGCCGCCTTCTGAGAGACCATGACACATTGAGCCAGAGGGGTATCTTGAATGGCCATACTATCCACTTGGTCATCAAGAGCAAACGGGGCTCCGGATCCATAGCCAGTTCTGCCCAGAACTTGCCAACGAATGAGCCTTGCCACCAGGACAGAAACAACAAAATCACCAAAGGAAACAAAAGTGGAGTATATCAACCGACTGGTGTACGTTCCACTCCAGTGAAACCATCGGGTTATATGGAATCTAATACGTTCAAAGCATCAAACCAAGACCTGAAAATGGGTAGTCAAGCGCATCTAGCACCGATGCTAGAGAATCCTATCATCCAGTGGCTTTTGTCCAACAGGGATGTCATTGACCAGTTCATCGCAGAACATCCAGACATGCAGCAATTGATGCAGCAGGACCCAGAGATTTCACACATCCTTGACAATTTTGCAATATTATGTCAGACTCTGAAACTGGCCAGAAAATTTGCCAAGATTCAAGAGACAGTGCATGTCTGTCAACCTGCACAGAATCTTGAGCAACCTCTCTACCCACAATCACACTTGAGTTTTGAGACAATCTCTAGTGGGGAAAATGCCCTAGGTCAGAGTTATCCTGATTACAATGATCAAGTGTTGACCAGCTTAAAGGATCCAACTATGAACAATGCTTTCACAGCTTTTCTGCGAAGACAGGCGTCAGAAGTTCAATTCTCATCCTCATCTGCATCGTCACCCCAGGAGCAGACACAACAGCTCCCACAGATCCCTAAAACCCAAGCTATTTATACTAATTCTTGTGACTTATCCTCAATTTCATCAACTAATAATGATCAGAAGAGACCAAGTCATACTTTTGGGGCCAATAAATCAACTATCCACACCAAGGGCAGACACCATACCTGTGCTATTCAAGAGTCAGCTGGGGTCTTACCTAGCTTAGAAATTTCTCACCATCTACAGACACCCACTGGTATGCTAGGTAGAATTAACAAGATATCAAAAGAAGATGACCAGTTGTCAGGTAAGCACACCCAATCCATGATCGCAGGAAGCATGATGCAGATGCTTTCGGATAACCCTAACTTAGCAGTTCAGATGATGCTATTCATGAATATGCCCCAGCTGAATGAACAGTGTAAGCAAAACTTGGCCACCCTTTTGCTGCAGACACAGATTTATGATATGCTTCTATCCCTGGCCACCCCCAAAACATCACAAGCCATGCTACAAATTGAGCAGGGTCTGCAGCTATTGGCCACAGAGGCTCCTGTTCTTCTAACTTGTGTTGCACCATATCTATGGGGCTTGGGTTGGCTTCCTGCCCCCAAATCCACATCCTCTGATATAGGGCGCTGGGCCTGTAATATGCCAGAAATTTCTGAAATCAAAGGGCCTGAGTGCTCCAAAAAATATGAAAACATTTTCCAGAGGATACAGTCTCTAATTGGAGACTCTTCTCAAGCCCCTGAGACTCGATTCAGCAATCAAATGGAATCTCTTCAAGCCATGGGGTTTGGGAACAATCAAGCTAATCTGCAGGCACTTATTGCCACAAAGGGGGACACATGTGCTGCTATCCGAAAGCTCAGGAGATCCCAGGGGCTCTAAGCTCCAAGTTCTAAACTCCGATTGTCTTTTATCGGCCTTCTCATCCATTGGCCCACATCATCTACCTTTTACATCTCTTCTGTTTCCGGCCAAGAGAAGTCCTGGAATTGGAGAAACAACCAATGCTTTCTCTATCGAATAGACCATTGGCCATGGCTGGAAGATCTGTCAATAAAATGGCTACATCCATTTATGTCCATCTGAGTCTTTTTCAAATGGATAGTGACTATCTGTGTATAACATCCTTGCTTTACCTACCTTACGTACATGGAACATACCCACACATGCATCCATTAGCAGAGATAGCATACCTGCACACATTGAACTACATGTCATGATATACTATGCTCACAGACTCAAGAAAATGCATACTCATGCAGATTAAGTAAAGTGTGCATGCATACACAGGCAAAAAGAGTCAAATATTCACTTATTTAGGCTCTCAGCACAAAACTCCATCTAGGATGTGCATACAGTACTACTCACAACCAGATGCATATACAGCTGAATAGTTACTACAAATACACAGGAAGATAATATTTTTGTTTTTGTTTTGTTTTGTTGTTTGGGCCACATCCTGTGGTGTTCAGAACTTACATTTGTCTCTGTTTTCAGGGATCACTCCCAGTAATACTTGGGTAACATATGTGGTCTGGGGATTAAACCTGAGTTGGCCGCATGCAAAGTAAATGCCTTACCTACTTATTATCCTTGGCCCAGTAAGAGAGTCCTTATCTACCCATACAAAAGAAAAAAAAGTCATGTAATCCAATGTTTAGGCATGAAGATTACCTTGATTTCTCAAATATACCTGTTTCAAGTTTGAAGGAAAAGGAGAGTGACTTTGGGGACTAGATTAAGAAAAGTTCACATTTCAATCAAGACTTGATAATTATTCTTTTAGCAGTCTCAATAATTACCATTGTCAATGTGTGTGTGTGTGTGTGTGTGTGTGTGTGTGTGTGATGTTAACTCCTCTAGCATTGAGAGAATACTCTGTCACCCTCACTGTATATTCCAGTCCCATGAACCAAGGCCTCATAGAGCAGGGCATCTTTCAAGAGTTATGACATTCTTCAGCAAGTCTAATGTTTATAACTTGTGTTTTCTATAGCTAGGCAATATTACATCTCCTTCTGCTCTTCCTGCCTCACTATGAGTAGTTTCCCAATTGGTATAGAATTGTGGTTTAATTACTCTATTAAATAATTTAAGTTTTTGTTAAAATTTAATAACTCAACTGTTGTTTTAGATACTAAAGAAATATCTGAGAAAAATAATATTTTAAATGTAATTTTCCATGGGGATGCAGACAGTTCAATTTGTTGAAAGGTAACACATGTTATGAAAAAAATGCAGTGAAAAATGAAGTTATGAAGTAAAATAAGGTATTCTAAGTAGACAGTTGTGTTTTGGGTTAGAATAAGAACAGTGAGAAATTACACCCCAAAGTTCTTGACTCCTTCCCCCGAAAAATATTTTTACTTCCTATTCAGGCATTTCTACCAATAAGGTTGAGTTTTAATAATAGGGCCAAAACCAGAGTTTTGGCCCTATTATTCTTCCAAGTCCAGTTTCAACAAAGTCTGAATTTTTCTCAGAGTTTACTTTCTGACTCGTACCCAGGTCTCTCCTGTCAGTGCTCAGGAACCACATAAGTGATGGTGTGGAACAAATTGGGAGCAGCTGTGTGCAAGGCAAGCACTTTATGTGCCCTATTTCCTGGGGCCCCTGTCTACTTTACAAACTTCACTTGACTTCTCTTCAGTACTTTCTTTTCATTTTCTGATTTAATATTTTACTTAGTCTCAATTTTCTCTGCTCAATTATGAAAGCTTCAAATTTATAATTTTCAGATATAATTATTTATTTATTGATTAGTTATACCGTAGAATGTCTGGACATCAAATAGTCTGTTTTTCATGAGCATAATACTTTTTTCTTACATAAAATATGTTCATCATTCTTGACCTTTATCTCATACCCTAGATCCTATCTATTGAACGACAATACCTTGAAAAGACATAAAGAGCTCGAAGCTAACACCAAATCACATAAATAGGGTGCCAGGAAGTAGCTGGGCTTGGATCTTAATAATTTATATGCAAGATATATTAAAAGCACTAATTTCCCAATCCGTGTCTACATGTACACATGTAACACCAGGGCATGTGGAAGCAGGGCTCTTGGTCTGAGAGGATAAATCTAACTTAGCCCCTTTACTGTGAAGAAAAGCTAAAGGGTTGTAGGACTTGTGGGTAGATGGAGTTTTCGGACATCCAGAACATTTTGGAGAAGTCTCAAGAATCTATTGCCTGAAGCTATGATGTCAATGCTGAGGTCACAAAGGTGACTTGATGGAGTGGGTTCCGGCCTAGAAGGCTTCAGGAGTGTCTGTTCAGCAAGATGAGGGCTGTTTGGAGCCCCGTATAAGAGGAAGGCCGGGGTCACAGCTGGTTGGTATGTATTCCCCAGACTGGGCCCTTCTTGTCTTTTTCTCTTTACATGTTGGCTTAAGATCTTTTGTCCCCCGGGGTCTCAGGATTCCCTTCCCTTATGCCAACATCTCTCAAACCCATAATTCTCCACAAGTATCCCATCCCAGAGACACCATTGCCCATTCAATGCAGATCCTAGTGTCTCTGCCCTGAGACCCCAAATCCTTTCTGTTCACTTTTCCTACTTTTACCATTATTCAAAAGGGTGATCTGGGTCTCCCATCTCCGTTTTCCCAGCTGTGTCCCCACAGAACTGGGCCTCCTGCTGCCCACCATGGCCAAAAGCGGAGAGGCCCTGCCACAGGGCAGCCCATCGCCGGTCCCGGATTCCCACCTCATCAAAGTGACAGTGAAGACGCCCAAGGACAAGGAGGATTTCTCAGTGACAGACACTTGCACGATCCAGCAGCTGAAGGAAGAGATATCGCAGCGCTTTAAGGCTCATCCTGATCAGCTGGTCCTAATCTTTGCTGGCAAAATTCTCAAGGACCCTGACTCACTGGCACAGTGTGGAGTGCGAGATGGCCTCACTGTCCATCTGGTCATCAAGATGCAGCGTCGTGCCATGGGCACAGAGGGCCCTGCTGCTTCAATCCCTACCCCAGCTCCAAGCCCTGGATCACACCCTCAGCCAGGCCCCATTCACCCAGCAGATGGCCCTCCTACCATCAGCTTAGGTGTCCTCACAGGCCTCAATGGGCTGGGCCTGACCTCTGGTAGTTTCACAGACCAGCAAAGTTCACTGATGTGGCAGCATTTGTCTGTACCTGAGTTTGTGGCTCAGATCATTGATGATCCTTTCATCCAAGGTCTGTTGTCCAACACCAGCCTCATGCGCCAGCTAGTTCTTGACAATCCCCACATGCAGCAGTTGATCCAGCACAACCCGGAGATTGGACATATTCTCAACAACCCTGAAATTATGCGGCAGACACTGGAGTTTCTACGCAACCCTGCCATGATGCAAGAGATGATGCGGAGCCAGGACCGGGCACTCAGTAACCTGGAGAGCATCCCTGGGGGCTACAATGTGCTTCGTACCATGTACACAGACATCATGGACCCGATGTTGAATGCAGTACAGGAGCAGTTTGGTGGCAATCCATTTGCTACCACTACTGCTAATACTACTAACAACAGCCGACAACCTTCACGGACAGAGAATTGTGATCCTCTCCCCAACCCCTGGGCTTCTACACACTCAGGTTCAGGAGCCAGGGGGAGCAGACAGCCGAAGGACCAGGATGTATCTGAAACTAGAAATAGGGCTTCCAACGTTTTGGGTAATACAGGGCTCTATGACTATCTCCAACAGTTACATGAGAGCCCTCACTCCCTAGGAACCTATCTGCAGGGAACTGCATCCACCCTTAGCCCAAACCAAGAAGCATCATCCTCAGGAAATAGAATTCCTCCAACTTTACACTCATCCCAGGAAACTGAGTCAGGTCAGTCACACCCTAAGGAGTCAGTAACTATCAAGGGAAAGTCATCCTGCCCAGCCTTCCTGAGATACCCTAGAGAGAGCAGTACTGGACAAGATGGAAACCAAGACATTACCGGGAATTCCTCCACGGGCCGTAACTCCACCATGCCCGATCTTCTCTCAGGCTTGGGAGGTTCTGGCTTCAGAGCACAGTTTGTCCCTTCAACAACGACTCCCATGGCAGGTGATCCCCCTGGAATCCCTGAGCATACCTGGCTGCCACCATCAGTTTACCCGAGATCTCTGAGAACAGCTGGCACGAATCGGGGTCCCCATTTGCAGGATGAGATGCGCCGGCAGTTGCCACTACTGCTACATTTTCAGGCAGCCATGGCAAACCCCCGTGCCATGCATGCCTTGCTACAGATTGAACAGGGCCTGCAGACCCTGGCTACTGAAGCACCTCGCCTCCTCCTCTGGTTTATGCCTTGCCTGGCAGGGCTGGGGACTATGGCAGGAGGTCTGGACTCTAGGGAGGGATCCTTTATGCCTGAGCACTCACCGTTAGCCCCAGCATCTGAGCCTCCCCCAGTGGAGCAGGGTCTCCTTTCCACTCCCTTTCTCCAGATGTTGCAGGTTCTAGCCAGCGCCAATCCCCAGCAGCCACAGCTGGAGACTCATTTCCAGGTGCAATTAGAGCAGCTGCGTGCCATGGGCTTTCTGAATCCTGAAGCCAACCTCCAGGCTCTTATTGCCACAGGGGGCGATCTAGATGCTGCTGTGGAGAAACTGAGGCAGTCCTAGGAGCCCGAAGAGTTCAGACCCCATCTTTTCCTGTGACTTCCCCCCACATCCCACTACCTTGAGCCCCCCCGCCCATGCTTGAATGCAGCTGCACTATGAACCAAATTTACTATGATGCCCTTTACTGTGGAGACAATGTTGTTCTAGAGTCAACGAGGAAGAATGAGAGCCAGAAACAAGCGTAGAGGTTCTTTATGTGACTCCCCACCCCCACTGCTGCTGCACCATCGTGGGGCCTCTGTCTGAGCTCTGCTTATGCCGATCTTGACATGCAATTACATCCAATCTCCAGTGCCCCTTGCTGCCTGCGTCTGATTCTTATGTGGGTGATGAGAAAGGTGAAGGTGTGTCTTCATCATGGACGAGGGAGTTTGGAAGACAAACAAAATTATAAAAGCTAGAAGGCTTAAGGGTTTGAAGAGCAGTGGGTTGGGGGAGGCCCGTGGCTCTCCTTGTGGTCTCTCAGAGGCTCCTTGATTCTTACCCTGTTGGAGCTGCGGAGTTTCCTTTGTGCATCGGAGCTTTTAAACCTCCGGCCTGACTGAAAGTGGAGTTGCCTGCATTGATTGACTCTTAAGTCTCTGCCCCAGGTAGCTATCGCTTTCTGGATTTGAGACCAATTTGTAAGTGATAGAGGATGATTCAGGCAGATTTCTGACATTTCCTAATCTCCCAAGTTTTTTTTTTTTTTTTAAAATGACTGTTCTTAGTAGCCAAATTCAGAAGTTTCATTTCATTGTTATGGACCTTTGCTCGTCCTGGATTTGTCTGTCTTGTAACATCTAGCTCAGAAATTAGCACCCATGCTCACTCAGTTCACTGATAGGGATTAAGAGTTCACTTTAAAAAAATTTTTAAAAAGAGAAGAAAAGAATTAATTTTGAATTCTTGCCTTCACAAATTTATTTTTCCTTTTTTTTAAAGCTAATCATTGTGAGACACAAAGTTACAAGGTTGGTCATCACTGAGTTTCAGCCATATAGTGTTCCAAAACCCATCCCTTCACCAGTGAACATTTTCTACCATGTTTCCAATTTCTCTCCTGGTGCCCCTCCCTCCCCCAGCCCACACAATCCACCTCAATGGTAGAAACTTCCCCGCCCTTCTCATTTTACTTCTTCCCTTTTAGGCACCGAGGTTTGCCATAATGTTACCGATAGTGTGCCATACATATCACTTTTCCTCCTTTCAGCAGTCAAGTCTTGTGCAGAGTGATCATTTCCAATTACCATTCTCTGTCCCTCTCCTTTTGACTGATTTCACTCCGCATGCTACTCTCTATGCCCATCCATGCAAAATCAAATTTCATGACTTCACTTTTCCTAACAGCTGCAGAAGTATTCCACTGTGCAGATGTACCATAGTTCGTTTAATCACTCATCTGTTCTTGGGCACATGGATTGTTTACAGATTCTGGCTGTTGTGTATGGTGCTACAATGAACATAAGAGTGCATTGTGTTTTTGGCCCTCTAGGTATATTCCCAAGTGTGGTGTTTGTTGTTGGGTTATACTGAAGCCCAATTTATAATTTTGGGGGGAATGTCTATAAAGTTTTCAAGAAAGACAAGACTAATAAGCATTCCCCATCAGCAGTGAATGAGAGTCCCTTTCTCTCCACATTCACACCAGCACTGGCAGTTCTTTTTGATGTAGCAGTCTCTGGTGGCCCTTGCAAATTCATAATCTGGTAACAGGACCTGTTCAAGCTGAATTTCAAGACACATATATGATTTTTAAGACTCTAATAAGTACCTTGGCTGGAGTGATAGCACAGCGGATAGGGCGTTTGCCTTGCACACAGCCGACCCGGGTTCAATTCCTCCATCCCTCTTGGAGAGCCAGGCAAGCTACCGAGAGTATCCCACCCACATGGCAGAGCCTGGTAAGCTCCCCGTGGCATATTTGATATGCCAAAAACAGTCACAACAAGTCTCACCATGGAGACGTTACTGGTGCCCGCTTGAGCAAATCGATGAGCAACAGACAACAGTGATACAGTGATACAGTGAATAAGTACCTGAAAGAAGAAGACAAGGAACAGAAAATGAGCATAAGTAGGAACTTAATCTAACTTTGAAAGATAGAGAGACTCCTTGTGAATGAAACTCTGAAAAATGATAAGAGTAAAGTAGACACAAATCTAATATGGGAGGGACATTTTTCAGCAAAGAGTCACTGTGTGCATACAAAGGCACTGGGTTTGGGGTGGGACAAATAAGGGAGGTGCCCTAAGTATCACAGACTAAATTCTAGTTTGTACTCAGGGTTGTTTTCCATGTACTTTTAATGTTAAAATGTAAAAAAAAAAGTCAAGCCAAGTGCAGCATAGCTTTCAGTCTATGTACATGAAAATATGCCAATGGATTTATGGAAAACAACACTGTCACTGTCACTGTCATCCCATTGATCATCAATTTGCTCAAGCAGGCGCCAATAATGTCTCCATTCATTCCAGCCCTGAGATTTTTGTTTTTGTCTTTGTTTTTGCTTTTTGGGTCACACCTGGCAATGCACAGAGGTTACTTCTGGCTCATGCACTCAGGAATTACCCCTGGTGGAGCTCAGGGGACCATATTGGATACTGGGAATCGAACTTGGATCGGCTGCGTGCAAGGCAAACGCCCTACCCGCTGTACTATCTCTACAGCCCCAACTTTGATTTTTCTTTTTTCCAGCCCTGAGATTTTAGTAGCCTCTCCTTACTCATCTTTCCTGACACTACCATATTGGAGGCTCTTTCAGGGTCAGGGGAATGAGACACATTATTGTTACTGTTTTTGGCATGTCGAATACGTCATGGGTAGCTTGCCAGGCTCTGCCATAAACATGGCATTGTGAAAAAAGCTTCACATCCATGATTTTCTTCAATACTTAAGACAATTCTCACAACGTCTTTAAGTTCAGGAGAACTCAGTTCTCCTGAACTCTCAGTTCTCCTGAACTAGAACATACATATGTTTAATGCAAGTTCGGTCATGCAGCACCATGATGTGGTGGTTGGTAAGAAAGTTGTAGTCCCTGGACTAAGTGAGGGACTTACTCGATCCTCCAAGGAATGACCCAACTGGGGCTGAGGAAAACATACTATGGATAAATTCACTAACACATGCATGTTCATCCATAAACATATCTTTATATGAGCACAATCTATTTGCCTGTAAAAACACAAGCACAGTTTAAAAATTTTATCACAGATGAGGGATTTAAAAACAATGCTAAATTACTGTCAAGTACATAAAAGGATCATATTGTGTGTGAGGGGGAGTTTGGGGGGACAGAGGGAGGAATACATCTTGCCACA
The DNA here is from genome assembly GCF_027595985.1 of Sorex araneus. NCBI lineage: Eukaryota > Metazoa > Chordata > Mammalia > Eulipotyphla > Soricidae > Sorex > Sorex araneus. The sequence goes on along the minus strand of NC_073307.1, from coordinate 105,237,540 downwards.
AACTCTTGAATTTGCACTCAGGGATTATTTTGGGGATGCTCATGGACCATATGCAGTGCTGGGAATCAAACTGGAGTCAGCTGTTGTGAAGCAAGAGTATAAACCCCTGTGCTATCTCTCCAGGCCAAGAAAAGGATCATTGATAAAAGATACCACTAAGGTAAATGTGCATGTGGTATATATCTGATATCAGGATTTATTGCTAAAGTCCTTTCAGCAATAGGGGATGCTGATATCAGGATTTATTGCTGAAGTCCTTTCAACAATAGGGGATGCTGAATCTTCACCTGGAACTCAATATTTGGAACAAACTGTCTTTACCATTTAGCTACCAATGTATGACTTAGAGATGAAATATACTTTGAGGGACAAGTACTCCCACTATTTCAGATTTTAATCTCTAGCTGGAGCACAAACTACACAGCTCCCTTCCTCCCCCCCCCATACATAGTTAAAATGCATGATATTCTAGCTGAAAATACTCCCAGTTCTTATGGAATTATACAGAAAATGTTAAGAATTAAAAAAAAAAGCATGATATCGAATCCAGGTCAGCTGCGCTCGGCAAGCTACCAAGAGTATCTTGCCTGCATGGAAGAGCCTGGCAAATTACCCATGGCACATTCAATATGCCAAAAACAGTAACAATAAGTCTCCCACCATGAAAACCATACTGGTGCCCACTTGAGCAAATCGGTGAGCAATGGGATGACAGTGATACTGTGATACAGTGATAGCATGATTAGTATGTATTGCTGTATCACTGTCACTGTCATCCCATTGCTCATCAATTTGCTAGAGTGGGCACCAGTAACGTCTCTATTGTAAGACTTGTTGTTACTGTTTTTGGCATACTGAATATGCCATGGGTAGCTTGCCAGACTCTGCCGTTCGGGCAGGATACTCTCAGTAGATAGCTGGGCTCTCCGAGAGGGGTGGAGGAATCGAACTCAGATCAGCTGCTTGCAAGACAAATGCCCTAGCTGCTAGGCTATCACTCTAGCCTGATAAGTACGTAGATAAGTAAAACAGACTAGACAGGGTAATGCATAGTTGAGAGGGCCTTTGTGAAGGGATGATATAGTCAGAGGGTGAGACAAAGATTAGGTAGACAGGAATTAAAATCTTGGGGAACAGCTGATGCAGTGGCCCTAAGTGGTGGGAAGGCATTTGTCATGTGATAGATACAGAAAGAGGACCAATATATTGTTTCATGTAAAGGGAATAATTGTCATCAGTAAATAAAAAAGTAAGGTAGGAACCCAACTCTGAAAATCTTTGTAGCTAGACAGAATTTGGATTTTAATGATGATGAGAAAATAGACATTCCTGCTGCTACGAGGGTGTTATCTTGAGTTAAACAAATGATTTCATATGTAGGGGCCAGGGATGTGGCTTAGTGACAGAGAGCTTGCATGTGTGAAGCCCTAGGGTTTTCTTATTTTTGGTTGAAGCCCTGAGTTTTATCCCTAATACTACAGGGGGAGAAAAGATGATACACTATAGGCCACTCATAAGTATTTAGAGAATACAAGAAATAAAGAACAGTGCATGAGACACTCATTTGAAATAAAGTATGCAACGTATGCATCATTTACATATCATCCAGGAGTCTCTTTCTATTAGGTGATAGTTCCAGGTTAAAAAATGTAAATTTAGGGTTAAGGTATATAACCTAAAGGGATGCAGTGTTTTTTTGTGTGATGGAGATCTAGGTTTGACCACCAGTATGAAATGGTCCCCAGAGCACTACCTGGAGTAATCCCTGTGTACTGAGTCAGGAATAGTCCAAACTGTGAACCCCCAAAATATATGCATACATAAAGTCTCAAAACAAATTCATTGGATTTCTCAAATTGTTGATGAGAAACACAGAACACTTAATAATGAGCTTTTCACTGATGCTAAAGTAGCATGATGATGAGAAAGATTAACAAAAAATATGGGAATGTAACATGTTTTCTAAAAATATAATTTTTAGCATAATCAAGGTTTTTAGAATTTATTTTAATGAATCATTGTGAGATACATTTACAGACTTACAGACTTTCATGATTGCATTTCAGTCAAACAATGTTCAAGGACCTCACCCTCCACCAGTGCCTATTCTCCATGACCAATGGTCCCAGTATCCCTCCCCTCACCCCCACCCCTTCCCACCCCCTGCCTCTGGCAGGCACAACCCCTTTTATGCTCTCTGTCCTTTTGGGTGTGCATAATAAAGTTTGAATCAAATACATAAAATCAGTACTTTTGAATATGGTTGGAGCTCTTGGTCTGAAATAAAATAGATACTGAATCTTTTCCAGCTTGTTCAGAGTTGTCTCCATCACCTGCAACCACTGGATATGGGAAATCCTGACACATCTGTTCTAGGTATTCTACTGAGTCACACACCTAAACACAGGAGGTGCCAAAGATTGGCAGTAACTATAGTACTAAAGTCATGTACAATATTTGACAAATCTGATCTGTTGCTGGATAACTTAAATCATACCTTATAGGCATTATTTTCCTGAATCTTAAAAACAAAATTGTTAATGACCATTTTATAATAATAAGACCTAGTTTCAAATGGTAAAATGATTTGCTCAAATGAAATAGAGAGACTTGTATTTCATAACTATTAAAAGCATATGTGTACAGTGTAAAAGATTCAAATGACATTGGCTCCTCAGGAAAATGAAAATGTGGTTCCTGTACTTAAGAATTGGGTGAACAAATTGCAAATTATGGTTCTCAGGAGGGAGGGAGAAAGGGGGGAGGGAGGGAAAGACTTAAGAAAGGAGAGAGAGAGCAGGGGGGAGAGAAAGAGGAAAAGGAGTTGGGTGGGGTGGCAGAGGGGGAGGATGTGGGAGGGAGGGAAATTGAACATTGGTGGTGGGAAGTGTATACTGGTGAAGTGATGGGTACTGGAACATCTTATGATTGAAACCTACTCATGAACAACTTTGTAACTGTGTATCTCACAGTGATTCAATTTGAAAAAAAAATTGGGTGAACAGTGTGTATGAGGTTCCCTCATTGAGAGACAAGTACAAAATAGACTGGTAGACTGGGTAAAAGGGTTTCTGATGCTTGGGAAGGAAACTTCTGACACTGATAAACTTCAGACAGGTTTTAGAAGGAGACTAAGAGGTAGTTCACATCAAAACACACAAGGACAATTCTGAAATGTTCTTCAACATCTGCTGTAAATAACTTTATTAGTCAAAAAAAAAAAGAAAAGGAAAATAATTTAAATGTCTGATTATTTCAGGGGAAACTCAGGGAATTCCTCAAAGGTGTTGGTATAAGAAGTTGTTTTCAGGTCTGAGCAAAGCAGGAGAGGCCAACTAGCCAGTCAGCCATGAGCATTAATTCATGAAATGTTTTGGCCTTTTAATTTCAGGAGTTTCAGGAATCATCAAAGTTGGGTCAGAACAGTACATGGGACAAGACATTTGCCTTTTACGCAGACCTTAGTTCAATCCCCAACACCATACATGATCTCAGAGCACTGCTAGGAATTATCTCTGAGCATAGACACAGAAGTAAACCCTAGGCATTTCCAGGTGTAGCCTTACAACACCCCCAATATAGTACAATATAGTACAATAATATCAGAATATCTATCGATCCACCACTTGCAATATTGTAGACAGATATCTAGATACACATTTCCATTCTGGCTGAATCTTCTGAAGGCTAAATTCTAATTTTGTAATCTTTGGAAATTCTAGAACTAGAAAAAGGGCCAAGTATAAAATGTCTAAAGGCCAAGGCAGACTGATGGGTCCACATTCACAATGAAGTGATAAAAGTGCTGTATGTCTGAGACAGACTTTACCTGAGCCCTGTTGTCAAGACTGAACCTTTGGTGGGATCAGGATATTAGCTTTGTGGATAAACCCTTACTCCAGTACGTGAAGCCATGGGTTCAATCCTCAACACCTCCTACCACTCTCCCCCAAACCCCCATAAAAACCAGTGCCTTAGGGGCTGGAGTGATAGCACAGCGGGTAGGGCGTTTGCCTTGCACACGGCTGACATGGGTTGGGGCACACATGGTGCAGTGGCTAGAGCCAGGGATGCCATGTGCAGAGGAAGAACCTTAACTCCTGTATTAGCTCTTTGGCCCTATGGCTTGTCTTTTACTTACATGTTCTTTGAAAACAGAACACTTCAACATGTTTTAAAGATACAAGATGCCTCTAAGAGTCAGAATCGATTGAGATTGACTATTCACATTTTAATTGTGCTCATATAGAAGCAGAAGATACTGAGGGAGTCACAATTGCTTTACAGCAATTTAGTAGTGAATAGGTAACTAGAATCAGTAATTCCTAAGCTAGTTTAGTAACCAGTGCCTTTTCTTCTCAGCTATCAAACCCTTCAATAGCTCAGCAGGTAGGGCATTTGCCTTGCACTGAGCCGACCTGGGTTTAATTCCTCCACCCCTCTTAGAGAGCTCAGCAAGCTACCTCTCGCCTGCATGGCAGAGCCTGGCAAGCTACCTGCAGTGTATTCAATATGCAAAAACAGTAACAAGAAGTCTCACAATGGAGACATTACTGGTGTCCTCAAGCAAATCGATGAGCAACTGGACGACAGTGATACAGTGATCAAACTCAAGTCTTTTATTTTCAATAATGACATTGGCTGGTACAAAACAGATTTTTAGACAAAAGTATTTAATTTTTTTTTAAAGTCCATTTTATTTAAAATAACATTGCATTTATTTAAATCAAATCAGAAAGAGAGTCTCAGGTAGGGAGAGGCAGTGCCCTGCCCCCACTCAGACTACCTCTAACTGTGACCTCATCACTGACATCATATCCCCTATGGGATATGGCTCTAGAGAAGGGAAGCTGCCATCTCAATGGGAGCCAGGTGGCTGCAGGGTCATTCTGGGTGGTGGCATCCTCAGGGCGTAGTAAGAGGACGGAATTAGACACCAATTTGTCCCTGACCCCAGGTGTGCTCGGTGTTCCACCTGAGCTCCTATAGGTCCCCAGGTGGCCCTGCACTCTGCTGTTCAGGAAATATGGCACAGGCTAGGGAAGAAGCAGGGGACAGCAGACTGGTGTCTGGTAGGGAGCTCTCACACATCATCAGAGTGTCTGTCAAGACTCCACAGGACTGCCAAGAATTTATGCTGGCAGAAAATAGCAGCGTCCGCCACTTTAAGAAGCAGATCTCCAAACGTCTTCACTGTGACACGGATCGACTGGTGCTTATCTTCACTGGAAAGATCCTCCGGGATCAAGATATTCTGAGTCAGCGTGGCGTTCTTGATGGTGCAACAGTCCATTTGGTGGTAAGGACCCGCATGAAGGGAACTCAGCCAAGTGCTGGGAGTCAACCAGGTCCCACGTGCCCCTGTACTCAACGCACTGAATCATCCACCTCAGAGAGTGTCAGTGTGCTGGCGCGTCTGGGCCGTCTGGTGAGAAACTCACCTGATTTGGCTGACTTTTTAGCCCAGCTGGGTCAACTCCTGATGACTGCACCTGAGTCTGTGCTTCAGTTCTTGGAAGACCCGCTGGTTCAAGGTGGTGTGGCAAGTGAGAAGCCTGCTCATACTAGCCATGCTCCTGAGTCCTCAAGAACGTTACAGAAACCTGAGCCAACCCTTAAGACTCCAGAAACCTTACAGAGCCCAGCCCAACAGCAGGAGTTGCTGCAGGCAGCCAAGCCTGGGCCAGAGACCCTGATGGCTGTGCCAGGTGGTGACAATGTGACTCCTCAGGTCTGCTCTAATATGCAGCACCTCATGCTCTGCACTCTGGCCCAGCTGGTCTCCTGCAAAGGCCACAACACAGGTTCAGAACACTGCAGAGATGAAGCCAGCGCTCTTAGCAGTACCGACACCCCTGCCCACATCCCTACTGCCTTTGCGCCTGTGAAGTCACTGGTGCAGGAGATCAGGGCAGGAATAGCCGCCCAGGCCAGAGGCGTGGCCTCAAACCAAACCAATTCAGGGAGTAGAAATGTTATGCTGGACTTCTCAGGTCAGGATTCTGCCTCCCAGGACAGCCAGCAGCCCATGGAGAAAGCAAATCCAGCCAATCAGCTGAGACCATCACCATCTGACTTGCGTCGAGCCTTGCATGTTCTGCAACAGAATCCAGCCTTGCTACACCAGCTAACAACAGGCAGCCCCCTGAGGCATCACATACCACTTCTTCCAATCCTCACCAACCCAAGAGCACTGCAGGCATTGATACAGATAGAAAAGGGCCTGCAAACGCTGTCCAGGGAAGTGCCTGGGCTAGGACCTTGCTTATGGGGCACAGGTAGACCACATGGAGCTAGAGGAGTCCCTGAAAGTAGAGGCGGAGGACAAGACCATAGAGCAGACCCTGTGCAACCAACCATGGCCGTTCTTCAGCTTCTCAATGCACTGGCCAATGCCTGCGCCCAGCCTACCCAACTCTCACTATGCTCATTACCCCTCACAGATGGTCGCTACCAGCAAGAATTGGAGCATCTGAGGGCCATGGGTTTTGTTAATCATGATGCCAATCTACAGGCCCTGATCGCCACAAATGGAGATATTCATGCTGCCATAGAGAAGCTGCTGGGGATACAAGAACCCTAGCTTTCTCCCGCTAAAGTTCACAATGCAGTACCTATGGACAAAGAGGAAAAGAAAGGGAAAGGGAAGGGGAGGGAAAGTAGCTTATTTTGGGAATTCCTCCTACTTAGATCATGCATACACTGAAAAAAAAAACCCTTTCCTTTGTTACCCAAGCTTGTTCTACATTAAAAAAAAAAAGATTGCTTGGAATTTATGTGTAATTTGATTTTGTGTGGCACAGGAGCAAAAGGTGGGCAGCTAAGAGAATACTGTTTGGGGTTACATAATGTAGACTGATGTATGTTAACACATATGTTTTATGTTTTCAGGTCTGGACCTCAATCTCTGATATCAAACTCCTAATCTTAGTAATATTTTCTAGTTTTTTTACATATGGTGGGTAAGTCCTGAGCGTTTTTTGGTATTTTTACTTGTGATTGATTGGTCACCCTATTCCCCATCAGCATTACCGTCACCACCCAGGGACTTTCAAGGGATCATGACTGTGCCTTTCCCCAAGGGAAGTCTCGACTTTCTTCCTGGCTCTGACAACTGCTCTTTTACCAAGTTTCTGTCTTTAAATTCAATGACTAGATGTTGCAGAAAAAGTGTTTAACTTTAGCACTCACCTATGATTCTTTGCTCTTTGCTTATGTATAAATCCTACTTTTTTATGAGATCAACATCCTCGACTCCCACAGCCCCAACCCCTCTTTCTATGAAGATTTCTTTCCATCATCTTACAAATACTATACTATTTTCTTATTTCTGTCCTGAACTTTATCTCTTCTTTTGTTTCTCAGTTCCTTGAAAGTGTCAGCTCTAAAACTTACTATTCTGCTTTGCTTTTAGCTCCTTTCGAAGCATCTTATCTCTACTTCTTCTGCGTTAAGGAATCTCCTGAAATGCAAGGTCTATATAGTTGCCAACACCTTGATACAAGGGTCTGGCTATGTTTTGATTAACACCTTATAATATAGGCCAGTTATTTTCCATAATTTTTCTTTGCTAACTAAAACCCAAACTTGTTATCACAGATAAAGGAAAATCGAAAGTTCTATAATCCTGGCAATATTATAGAACTTTCTCTACTTCTTTCTATTATGTGAGGGGAGGATTACGGGGCATGCAGGAAGGGTGTTGGTGTGTTCTCTATGTAACTGTGCTTTGGTCCACCAGGACTATATGCCAAGCAGTGTTCAGTTGCCCATGTGGTTATAGGAAATCAAACCCAGGACCTGGTGTATGCCAAAATACATATATTCCAACCTTTTAAGTTTTTTTTCCCAGCCCCTACTTGAAATTTTTGCTTTGGTTCTTTCATCATCCTAAAGCTAGAATGTGATAACTCCAGAAAGGTAATGTGATTTATAGAACCATACAGACAAGTATCAGACTGGAAGTAGCAGATGAAACCCCAGGAAAACTAGTAATATTTCCAAGGTTTCCCAATATACTCCAGTGTCTCACCACTGGTTCCTGAGCTATGAAAAATATGGTCTCAGATATGGAGTACAGTCATAAACTAGATCCAGCCCAGGCCACACAGGGGAATATTATGCTGTCTTATTATTATATCATTATAGAAATAATATTTCAAAAGTTATGTACAAAATTTTAGTCATACGCTATCAGAACTGAAGGCAAAGAGATAAATTACTTCTACTCAACAAAACAAAAACTTTATTGCATTAGTTGTAGATATCCATTTTTAGTTACAGGAATAATCAGTACACAGATGTGTATTCACATGGAAGTATAAAGATAAATGAGAAGTATAAATTATAATACAAATGTTTATTTTTTATCACTGGTAATAAAACTAAAATTGCAGTTTCATTCAGTTACTCTATTTAAAATTCTTTTCTTTATTTATTTTTGGGTCACACCTGGCAATGCACAGGAGTTGTTATCATGCACTCAGGAATTACTCCTGGCAGTGCTCAGGGAACCATATGAGATGCTGGGAATTAAACCCGGGTCGGCTGTGTGCAAAGCAAACTCCCTACCTGCTGTGCTATCACTCCAGGCCTTCTGTTTAGAATTCCTAAATGTCAGTTGTAGTTTTGGAGTAAACAATAAACTTATAAAGCCACTTCTTAAAATATCTTCTATAGCAGAGCATGTGAAAGAAACCTAGGGTGTGGGGAATAATAAATTCATCAGCCATTAAGTTTTATAGTTATAGTGGGCACATGCTCTCAGGTCCTTACTCTCAAAAAGTCCATGGGACCAGAGTTTAAATGATTGGATTTAGAGTAGATTTTAAGAGAAGGGAAAGGAAGGAAAGGAAGAGAAAACAAACATAGGCTCCAGGATTTTTGGAATGGTCTCCTTAAGCAGAATTCCAGAGAAGTGTAGAAACCTCTCTCTCTCATTTTATATCATTTTAAGAAAGGAAGTGAGCACTTTTTATTGAGTTTAAAGCAGATGGGTAAGTTAACTGATGATCCAAATGATCCAATTTACAGATATATCCTGAGGCCACCCTCATGACTCATAGAAATAATTCCTTTTGTAAGGGTTATACCTCTTTCAATCTGACCCTGGCTCAATTTCCTTTGTCCCTGATCAGTAGGAACTTCCATTTTTCCAGTTTTTTATTTGTTTGCTTGGTTTTTGTTTTTGATCCATACCAGTGGTGCTCAGGGGTTACTCCAGGCTCTGCACTCAGTGATCACTTCTGGTGTGTTTGTGATCCTTAGCATGTCAATTTATCTCACCATTTCCTTTTTGAAAAATGTCTTCCATGTCATGCTAAGCGAAATGAGTCAGAAAGAGAGAGACAGACATAGAAAGATTGCGTTCATCTGTGGAATATAAAATAACAGAGTAGGAGACTAACACCCAAGAATAGTAGAAATAAGTACCAGGAGGTTGACTCCATGACTTGGAAGCTGGCCTCACATTCTGGGGGAAAAGGCAGCTCAGATAGAGAAGGGAATACCAAGTAAAATGTGGTTGGAGAACCCACTTGGTAAAGGAGATGCATGCTGAAAGTAGACTATAGATTGAAGATGATGGCCACTCAGTACCCCTATTGCAAATCACAACACCCAAAAGAAGAGAGAGAACAAAAGGGAATGCCCTGCCACAGAGGCGGGGTGGGGTGGGGGGATGAGACTGGGGGGTGGAAGGGATACTGGATTTATTGGTGGTGGAAAATGGGCACTGGTGGAGGGATGGGTTCTTGAACATTGTATGAGGGAAACACAGCACAAAAATGTGTAAATCTATAACTGCACCCTCGAGGTGAATCAGTAATTAAAAAATAAATTAAAAAAAAAGTCTTCCATGTCATACTACCCCCTTACATCACTGATTTCCATCTAAGTAAATTTGTCTACTCAGTTATTCCCATTTGTTTTATTTTTTTATCTAAAATTGCTCAAAATTCATTCTAGGATAATAAAAAAGAAAAAAAAATAAGCCCATTTGATCCCAAGTAAGCTTTACTGAGTATTTTTTTATGCTTTTGTTTTTTAGGGGGGTGGTCCACACTTGGCAGTCTTTGGAAGCTCTTCCTTTCTTTGTAATTAGTGCAGTGCTTGAGAAACTGTGCAGTCCAATATTATGTGCTCTGGTATTTTGTGCTATCACCCTGCCACTCCCCTAAATCTTTAGCTCGAGTAATTTTATAGTTTGAAGGCAGAGTAAAGCAGGTAGAGCAGTGCCTGCACATGGCCGGTCTTTGTTTGATCCCTGACACCCCAAATGATGGTCTTAGCCTCAATAGGAGTGATCCCTGAGTGCAGAGTCATGGGTAAGCCTTTAGTACCAAAAACAAGCAAGAAGAATATGGTTAAAAGGAAAGGCACCTCAAAAATAGAGACCAAAGAAGGAAAGGAAGTGAATATAGTTATATGAATTCTATTCACATATTAAGCACTCTAAGTATTTATTTTTATACAATGTATCTGTCATCACAATTCTGTAAAGTGATGGCAAATATAATATTGCCAAGCTACAACTTGAGTAATGTTGACAAACCTTGCAGATCTCAGGTTTATTGAGAATTGTGTACAAATCAGTTACATTTCCTACATTCATTGTTTTGATTCTTCACATAATATTAAGTTAGATATTAACATTTTTATGTAACAATTTGATTAATTGAGGCAGAGAAAGATTTAGTAACATGTTCAAGGCAACAAAATCAGTAAGCTGAAGAATAAGAAGAATAAGGATTTAAATATAATTCTCCAACTATAGTACAATGCTCTAATGATCACTCAGAGCAGAAAATAAAAATTTGAATACATTTGTCTTCAAAAATTGTTTTCATTTTTTATGTCTACTCACAATACATATTTCTTCTATTAAATCCTGACCCCTTTAATAGTGAAAATTGATTTCATTTTTAGTAAGGCTTAATATTTGGAGGCAAAAGTATACATTATTAGAGCTCTGTACAGTGATAGTATCAAAATTAGTGAGGCTTTTCCAAAGTTCAGTTACTGCTAAATAGGAATATTAGAAATATTTTCACCAGTTTTCATTTTTCTTGACAAGTTTATCAAGAGCCTCAGATATTATGTTCAATGTGAATATTGATGTCTCCAATGATTTTACTTTTCTTTTTAAATGTTTCTTATCACAGCTTTCCTCTCTATTCATGTAAATGCATCAGCCATGATGTCCATATAGTTTTTTCCTTTTCAAACTCTGCTCAGAATTCATATTGCAAATTTCTCCAAGTGAAGCAGTTTTAGAAGCCGGCTTCTGATTTCCTTGGTCCTGGCACCATATATGATTGGGTTGAGCACAGGAGGTACCAATACATAGAGATTAGCCAAAAATATATGTACATTTTTTGGGATTCGATGTTGGCCAAACCGATGTGTAAGGAAGGAGAAGAAGGCCGGGATATAGAAGACCAAGATGACCCCAAGGTGAGAACTGCAAGTACTCAGAGCCTTGTGCTGGGCATCACGAGATGGAAGTCGAAAGACAGCACGCAGAATAAACCCGTAAGAGATAGTAATGAGAATAGAATCAAGACCCATGGCCAGCAAGGCCACAGTCAGCCCATAGACAATATTGACAGTTATGTTGGCACAGGCCAGCCGGGCAATGCCCATATGCTCACAATATGTGTGTGCCATCACACGATGACCACAGTAGGGCAGTCGTTTTAACAAGAAGATGAAAGGAGAGACAATAGCCACACTACGGAATAGCCCAGCCAGACCAATTTTGCCTATAACAGCATGGTTGAGTATGGTGGTATATCTCAGTGGATTGCAAATAGCCACATATCTATCAAAGGCCATGGCAAGTAGAACTGATGATTCCAGAGCATAGATAGAATGGACACAAAACATCTGGGCTAGACATCCACCAAAGGAAATCTCACCAGCATGGAGCCACAAAATGGCCAGCATTTTTGGCACAGTGGTGGAGCTGAGAGCAAGGTCAGTAAGTGAGAGAAGAGAAAGGAACAGGTACATGGGTGCATGAAGAACATTGTCCAAAGCAATGACCAGGATGAGGGCAGCATTTCCAGCCAGTGCTATCAGATACATGGCACAAAAGGGGATGGCAATCCATATGTGAGCCCTCTCTAGTCCTGGGATCCCGGTCAGGAAGAGGGTGGTTGGAAGACTGTCATCACTGTCATTAGAAGCTGACATTCTGCTTGTCAAATGAAGAACTTCAAGGAATGATGATATACCTGTCCTGTAGCATTAAGTGTTTGGATCATTCATATCAGTATGACATTTTTATAATAAAGTTTTTCATATGAGAACATCAATTTTTCAAAAGTCCTAAAGTATTTTATCACATATAACCTAGTTTTTCTTCTGCCAACATTCTATATTATTTATTAATCATCTTATTAATTCTGTAAGAACCAAAGCACTTGTTTAAGAATTTGTACAAAGTGGACCTTTAACACTTAACTCCTACATATCCTGTCCATCATTTGATTAACCTTTAGTGAATCCACATCTAGGAATATTTCTTGTATCTCATTTGTGCTTTTACTCATGCATGCTTGCTTGATCATTCTGTAGTTTCTCCTCTGTTTTTTAAGATTTAGCAAAATTTCCCTTGCATAGAATGATTTCATTTTATCTGATCCATATTAATCTTTTATTGCTATTATTTTATTTAGTTTCTTTGAAAAATCACACCAATTGAAACTATGTGCAATTTATACCTTCCTCTTATTTATGATTGTGTTTGTACCTAGAGATTTCATCAAAATTGACTAAAGTTTCAAATCTTGCAAACTTGAGTTATGTATATATCATCAACTTACATACTTTTGAACTTTATTTTCTGAACATATTCTCTTTCCATATGCTAGATAACATTTTACATATTACCTGAATTATGTAGAAAGACACTAAAAGTTCTGAGCATAGGTACATGTCTCATGAAGAAATACCTATAGCGTATTCATAATTTATGAGAATAAAAATAGAAGAAAACAAGAGACATATTGGAATGCCAATTAAAGAGACTGAAAGGACCCCTAGTATAATAGCAAGAGGTTAAGATATGTCGGAATACCAACTGCTGATAGAGGCAGATGGAGAGGGAAAATGGAATGCCATAAATGTGCTGACAGGGAAGATATTCTGGTAGTGGAATTTTTTGTTTTTTATTTTATTTTAGGTAATTCTATTAATAGTAGCTGAGAGATAATACTATTTTTTTAAATGTTGACAACTATTTTGCTGTTTTATTATAAATATTTAAAATAATAGGGTAAATAGATAGTACAAGAGGTAGGTGCTTACCTTCCATGCAACCAACCCTAATTTGAGTCACTCCTAGGCACAGAGCCAGGAATAGCCCCTAAGCATCACCAAATGTGGTTCAACCTCCCTATCCCTAAATATAATTAAATAAAAATGAAATAGAAAGCTAAAATGTATTCCTTCTTAATGCCACTCATTGTCTATTTCCTTCTTTCTCTCTCTCTTTTTTTATTAGTGAATTACCATGAGCTACAATAGTGAGATAATACTATTAATGGGAAGATTTCATTCATAAAATGTTCTAGCACCACACACTCCAACAGAGTATCTGCTTTTCATCACCATTGTCCCAATGTCCCAGCCCATACCCCTGCTCCTCCCTACAGCCCTCTTCTTCCCTATTGTGGGAAGCTTCCTACCAAACACAAGTTCTCAGTTTCTGCTGTCTTTGGCATTTGTCATTTCTTTACTCTGTTTTTTAATAGCCCATACTTTAGGGAGTTCATTCTGCATCTGCTCCTTTCCTCCTAACTTCACACGGCCTTCTCAAAAAACTAGAAATTTAGTTCCATATAATCCAACAATTCCACTTTTTGGCATATACACCAAGGACCTAAGAACTCTCTTCAGAGAAGACATTTGTGCTCCTATAGTCATTGAAACACTATTCACAATAACCCACATCTTGAAAGAATACAAATGTTCAAGAACAGATTACTAGATAAAGAAACTATGGTTCATACACACAGTGGAATACACTTGGCTACAATGGAATTTGTATTTGCTGTAGAAAGCCATCGTGTATTTTCACACTCAGGGATTACTCATGGGTCTGTGCTTAGGTTTACTCTGAGAAGTACTTCAGCAACAATATGAGGTGCCAGGAAACAAAGCATGTTCAGTCACATATAAAACAAGTACCCCTATACTATCTCTCTGGCCACTGAAAGTCTTAATTTGAAATAAATGAACTCAATGTCTTTCTAGTTACTCTCTCATTTATTTTTCTTGTCACATTTATGTGACAGTGGGAAAAACTTATAAAGATTTTGTGCTTAATTAAAAAAATCTGTAAATTGGGAATACATAAAATGATTTGCTGGTTTCACAAGATGTGGTTGAGGAAAAAGTGTTTTTTTTTTTTTCTTTTTGGGTCACACCCACCGATGCACAGGAGTTACTCCTGGCTCTACACTCAGGAATTATTCCTGGTGGTGCTCAGGGGACCATATGGGATGCTGGGAATTGAACCCGGGTCAGCTGCATGCAAGGCAAGTGCCCTACCTGTGGTGCTATTGCTCCAGCCCCCAAAAGTGGTATTTTTTAATTAAAAATTTATGCATTCCACATATCACTTCTTATATATACTTTATCTCCTCACAAACTCCTGTGAAAAATAGAATTAAAATGATCATTTAAACCCTTAAACAATAAGAAGGTAAAGTTCAGAGAAGTGAATTTATAGGTGTGGATCATGAATCATGCTAAAAGAAAATAAAAAATGAGTTTTTATATCCTCTAATTCAGTCATATGTTTGTTGATTCCCTAAACATACATTAGTACACTATCTGAATTTCGGTTTCTTTCAAGCAAGACATTTTTTCTAATAACAATTTACAATTCCATTATTACTTTCAGATTGTTTTTGGGGGGCCATACCCAGCAGTGTTTAGGACTAACTCTATGCTCAGGGATCACTACTGGCAACATGGGGGGAATTTATGCTGAAACTGGCCAGTCAGTAGCAAAGCAAGTGCCTTATCCACTGTACTATCTCCTTGGCCCCTCACTTTAGTTTCTATCTGAATTTGAAAGAGTTTAGAGAACTTGTTGGGAACCCTTTTATTTTATTTTTTTTTGTTTGTATACATGACAACAGTTGGCTTTCAGCTTTGCCTTGACATGAGAAGAAAAAAAAAATGGATAGTAGAAGCAGAGACCTGGAATCGTTCCCACAGTTCCTTTATCTCTCTTCCTGGACTATTTTTACCCCAACAAATATGTGAAATGGTTATTCTAAGAAAGCAGCTATTTTGTTTCCATGAATGAGTGTGAATCTAAAAAGACTCTTAAAAATTGAGTTGTCTTCTCCCCATTCATTCACAAAGTTCTCTCAAAATAATCCCAGTATGTTGTCATTTGAGGCACACCTCTATGATCTTAACTGCAATAATTTAATTATGTGTTCTTTCATTGAGCACAGCTTTAATTTTTATTTTTAGCAATCTTATTTTAAGAACATACCTGTGTGGTAGACACGCATTTGCAGGAGGAACACGCTGAAGTTGGAGTGCTCGAGAGGTTGTACGGTGTGAGAATTAGTGTGAATATATTTGGAGAGACTGTGGTGGACTGGTGGCTTGTGTAGAGGTTGAACGCCGAATTTAAAATGTTATTTAAGAAGATAAAGGATGTGTTTCTGTGCAGCTTCAGTAGCTATGTAACGAGGAAGCAGACGAGTCTGAATGTACAAACAGGGCCCAAAGAGCTGATCTCCTATCCAACTGTTTTCTGGGGTCAGTAGATGTCTTGCGTTTATTCAAACTACTCTGAGTAAAACTATCAGCTACTCTGGTCAATAATCTAATTACGAGCAAGTTTATTTATTGATTCTTTTCTGTGATGCGCAGGTGTGAAAACCAAAGTGGCTTCCTCGAGGGATATGACCTCTGATGCATATGTGAGAGAAGCAAAAGAGATGCTAATGATAAAATGAGAAATAAACAAGGGAAATGCTCCTTTATGTGTTTTAGGAAAATGGAAATTAAATTAGTATATTGTGTTTTGTGTTTCATCTACATTCTCATCTCTAACTTCATTTCCTTCATTGTCACCTCATTATTTCTCTCTCTCTCTCTCTCTCTTTTTTTTTTTTGCTTTTTTGGGTCACACCTAGCAATGCACAGGGGTTACTCCTGGCTCATGCATTCAGGAATAACTCCTGACAGTGCTCAGGGGACCATATGGGATGCTGGAAATCAAACCCGGTCAGCCACAGCAAATGCCCTGCCCACTGTGCTATCACTCCAGCTCCTCCTCATTTTCTCTTAACTTCTGTGTTTTTTCTTGAACTTCTATTCATTGTGGGTATACTAGAAATCTGTGTTTCTGTGTTAAGGGAGCAATTTATATGATGGGGCATAAAGTAGCAGTGGTGAATGTGTTTACATGTCATTATACCATCAGGTTTCACTTATAAGATGCAAGTTCAAAGACAAAATTATTAAGAATTTTATAATAATAATTGAGAAATGTTAAAGTCAGAGGGCCATTTGGAGTAAGAGTGCTGTGAAACTGTATCACTGTATCACTGTCATCCCTTTGTTTATTGAGTTACTTGAGGGGGTGCCAGTAATGTATCCATTTGTTCCAGTCTTAAGATTTTAGCAGCCTCTCCTTACTGGTCTTTCCCAATGATTGGAAAATATGTGGACCATATGCTCATGAAGCAGAGCCCAGTAAGGATTGACATAGTACTCTTAAGTAGATCCTCACATATGTATTGACATGAGTCATATTTCCAATCCTTGTACAAGGATATTTCCATTAGAGATCATTGCATCTGGTCACAATCAATCATTAAGCAATGCTGTAGCTGGACTGGCCTTTGTGATCCTTAACTTCCCAAGGTTTACTTCAACTATATTCATCAGAAAGTTTGCAGAATTTTTATTCTTTTAATGACAGAATCTGCAAATTACATGATGCACTTATTAAGGGTATAGGGAAGAGGGAAAGAGAGAATGTATATGAGAGAGATATGAAACATGTTCAAGAGAGAACATGGGCTTCTTCTGAGGATGGAGAGCTGAGTCTAAATCCCAGCTTGAGATGAGGGCAAAATTCCAAGGTAGAGAATATGCCCATAATTTTTTAAACTTATTTTTATGTATAATGTAGCTTACATGTCAAGACAGTTATACATTTTCTATAGACATTTATTTAATCTTCACATCAAGAGCTCTATATTATAAATATCTCATGGGTTTTTTTTTTTTTGCCTCTTACCAACTGTCCTCTCCGCTTCATCACTCCTGAGCACCAATGTCCATCTCTCTTGCACGTCTACCTTTAAAATCATCTCTCTGAAGCTTCAAGTGAGGAGTGAGTATGTTCAGTACAAGGTGTGTCTGCAGACATTGAGTGTATCCACATAGGCAGACTACAGCAGCCACCAGGCCTCTGGAGAAGTAGATAAATCACTGAAATGGATACTGAGGAGTCAGTTTGCTTGAGAACAGATCTTCGAACTCCTTCCTCGCCTATCAAGAAAGCAGTGTTGTTGTTTTTTCTTTTTAATTTTAATTGAATCACAGTGAGATACAAAGTTACAAAGTTTTTCATGATTGAGTTTCAGTCATGCAATGTTCCAACACACATCCCTTCACCAGTGTACACTTCCCATCACCAGTGTTCTCAGTTTCCTACCACCCCAGGTAGCCTCTAAGACAGGCACATCCTCTCTATCTCTCTCTCCCTCTCTCTCTCCTTTTGTGCATTATGACTTGCAATGCAGATAATTAAAATATGCATATCACTTTACCTACTTTCAACACTCAGTTCTTGTCCAGAGTGATAATTTACAATTATTATTGTTATACACATCCTTCTCCATCCTAATTAGCTATCCAAAAATATCTTTTTAATAGCAATAAAAGTGATTTGCAACATTAATATATAAGGGTGCTGAAGTCGAGGAACCAGGCACTATTATGGAGGCACTAAATGATAGTGCGCTTTAATAACCATTTTGTAAGGCTTTGCAGATCAGTTTCAAATTTTCACTATAGAGGTTGGCTAGGAGAGATAACTAAAAGGGTTGCAATGCACCATAAACTACCATTTGTGTAAACTCATCTACCTAAGAATTCTCCTCTTCTCAGTGAGTTCTTTTCTATAACTGGTGGCCCATTATGGATTCACACAGGAAGAAGAGACAACTCACAGAGCTAGCATGCATTTATTTCTGTCTTTGGAAGACTACTTTACTATTTTCTGAGACATAGAAAAACCTTTCTCCATTTCCTTTCTTTCCCATATAAATCTGTGCTCAGACATCATTGGGAGATTTCCACAAGTGAAGCATTCTCAGAAGTTGGCTTTGAATTTCCATAGATGACTGGGTTGAGCACTGGAGGCACTAGTATATAGAGATTAGATAGAAAGATGTGCACATGCTTAGGGACTCAGTGTTGGCCAACCAGTTGGTGGAAAGAAGAAGGCATGGATAGCAAAAAACAAGATGAAAACTGTGTAAACTCCTATATCTCGGGCGATGCTAGGAGTGCTCACACATTAAGGAATGTTCCCAGGTTCTCTGGGTGACTTTCTTTCTCCCCCGAGTTCAGTGCTCTCAAACTGCTTCCCCACCCAGGATGTCTGTTGCCATGGGTGGACGAAGGAGGAATGAGGGCTAAGCTGGTTGGTGAGTTGCCATTTATTCCATCTCTCATCTCTCCCAAACTTTCTCCACAATTCTCTTGCCCATTTCTCTCCCAGCTCTCCAACCCTCTTGCTCCACAACGCTCTCTCACTCACACTCTCTAACTCTGTTTCTCTTTTTCTCCGCCTGCAGCTCCCAGTCTGCCTTTCTCAAACTCTCTATCTTCTCAACTCTTGGCAGACACTACTTTAACCCTCTCTTCTCTCACCACGCCTCTCAAACGACGCCTCCCCTGGGGAAGTGCATTCAACATGTTTATCCAGCCTTCCTGTCCACGTGCTGTGCAAAATAGCACTTAAGGCATTTTTCTCCTCTCCTTAGACCAGTAGCTTACTTAACATCTTAATTCTACTTCCTAATAGTTGCCATTCTGTATGTACACAATAATAGACACATTTAGACATGTAGGGCGACTCTCCTGGAGACATCTCGCCACAGACTCAGACTACAGTGCTCAGGTTGGGTTAATCATTCCTAAGCCTAGCAGGGTCCAAATCTAATTATTACTTTTTGGATCATGACAGAATTTGTCCATGACCATGTTCTTAGCTTATAGTTAAATATTATGGCACTTTGACCTGGCCCATTTCGATGCCAGGGTAGCTAACAGCCTGCCCTGAGACCATCCAAGTCCCTCATCGGGACCCTGCTTTTGGGGATCTAGGAAGTAAGGGCAACTGAGGCTTAAGTCCAGACAGCAGATGCCCAGGAGGTAATATTATCTGGAGTCAATTAACTCCAGTGTTACAGGCTTATATTTTTAACTGATTCCTGTGTCCATACAAAAAGAAATTGCTCTGAAATAAATAACCATGCAAAGGACATTAAGGAGAAGAGAAAAACAATATTTACAAGTCAACAGAGTCTGATCAGGAGGCAAAGGTAATTGACAGGTTGCGGGAGCAATTAACAAATCAAGGCTCCCTGTGGCCAGGGAAGAAGGGTAAACCAAGCTAATCTACAGAAAATAAACAATAAAAACCCAAACCCAAGGTAGTCAGAGTCTGACTATCTGCCTGGCCTCTAGAGATGGAAAGAAGGTCAACATGGCAGTGAAGGGGATGGAGAGCTAGTACAACAGCTAAGATGTTGACCTTGTATGTGGCTGACCTGTGCTTGATGCTCATCACTGCCTATGGTCCCCTGAGCACCGCCAGGAGTGATCTCTGAGCACAGATCCTTGTGTAAGACCTGCACAAGCTGGGTGTGGCCCTCCAAAACAAATTAAGAAAAGTGACATGAGGACAGAACATAGAGAAGTAGTCAAAGGGTAAAGGTAATGTCATAGGCAATATTAAATTTTTTTTTATTGAATCACAGTGAGATGCACAGTTATAAGATTGTTCATGATTGGGTTTCAGTTATATAACGTTTCAACACCCATCCCTTACCAATGTACATTTACCACCACTGATGTCACCAGTTTCCCTCCTACCCCCTCTCCCCAGCCTGCTTCTATGGCATGCTGGCAGTTTTCTTCTCTGAATCTGTCTCTGTCTCTGTCTCTGTCTCTGTCTCAATCTCTCTGTGTCTCTCTCTCTTTGTCTCTTTGTCACTCTCTGTCTCACTCTTTCTTTCTCTCTTTCCCATAGGCAATATTGACAGTAACATTGGCACAGGTCAGTGGAACAATGCACATTTGCTCATAGTATGTGTGAGCCATGACAATTCACAGCTACTGTATAACAGTCATTTCAGCTAGAAGACAAAAGGGGAGAAAATGATAATACTATGGAGAATCCAAGCAAGGCAAATTTTGCCTATGACACTTTGGTTGAGCATGGTGGTATATCTCAGGGGATTGCAGATTGCCACATATCAATCAAAGGCCATTTGAGGAAGAACCAAAGACTTCAGAACATAGGTGGAAAGGACATACAACATCCACCAAGGGAATCATCACCATTAGGGAGCCACGAAACAGTTGGAAGTTTTGGCATAGTAGTGGAGCTTCAGGGCCAGGACAGTGAATTAGATACGGTAAAGGAATAGATACACAAATGAATAGACTACTCTCTCTCTCAATGATCAGAATAAGAGCAATATTTTCAGTCAGTGCTTCCAGATACATGGATCAAAAGGGATAGCACCTTTATTCCCTCAAATGGAAACCTCTGTCCGTTGACTAAGTATCTCTTTGAGTGACTCTCCAAATAAGTAAAATAGCATTGTATTCATATATCCAATGACCTTAATGCTCAGAAATATTTAGTTTCTGGAAGGATCCAAAGGTGTAGACTTGGATTGAGTAAAGAAATCCTGCCACTGAGCTTAGGATGAATGATCTAAATTTGTGGCTTATCATTTACTATCCTTTACCTGAGTGACCCTTTACCTCATTTACTATACTTTACCTCAGTGATTACTCCTGGCCATGCTCAGGGGACCATACCTTTACATTCCATCTAACGCCATGTATCCCTTAGGAGTTATCCTAGAGACACTCAAGGAACCAAGAAGACCTGGTATGGCGACAGTCAGATCTGCTCCACTGTGGAGAGGAATTGTTGTCTTGCCTTTGCGAATATACCCGAGTCACTCATAGGAATAGATAGCACACAGTTTCCACTGGATACTTTCCTGAGAGCTTCTTTCTTTCTTTCTTTCTTTCTTTCTTTCTTTCTTTCTTTCTTTCTTTCTTTCTTTCTTTCTTTCTTTCTTTCTTTCTTTCTTTCTTTCTTTCTTTCTTTCTTTCTTTCTTTCTTTCTTTCTTTCTTTCTTTCTTTCTTTCTTTCTTTCTTTCTTTCTTTCTTTCTTTCTTTCTTTCTTTCTTTCTTTCTTTCTTTCTTTCTTTCTCTCTCTCTCTCTCTTTCTTTCTTTCTTTCTTTCTTTCTTTCTTTCTTTCTTTCTTTCTTTCTTTCTTTCTTTCTTTCTCTCTTTTTTTGATTCTAGCACTTAAAATTTTTTTATTATTTATTTATTTTATGTTCAAATTTCTTTTTTTTTGTCTTTTATTTTTTTATCAGTGAATCACCGTGAGGTAGTTATAAACTTATGAACTTTCATGTTTGCATTTGGTTTACATCCCTCCACCAGTCCCATTCTCCCCCACCAATGTTTCCAGTATCCCTCCCCCCCACCCCAACCTCCACCATCCCGCTCTGCCTCTTCCACAGGGCATTCCCTTTTGTTCATGAGAGCTTATTTCTAAAGATTTTTACTGTGTGATATTATTCCTTCCCTTGGCTTATCCACTGCTAGAACCTGAGAGAGAGCATCTATGAACTGTGGTAGGTGTAAGGTCTTTCATAATCTTGGCCTAACTAAGAAAAATAGCCTATAGCTTCTGGAGGCCCTGGGAACAAGCTGGAACATCATCTTTCAGTTGTTCTAGCTCTACTCATTTCTCTTATATTTCTTCTATGTTCAACATTCTAGTTATGATCTCCCTAAATTAATTCCTGGCCTTGTCTCTTTTCCTCCCCTATATTTCCCACTTCCATATTATCCCATCTGTGTCTTTAGGCCTCTATTTTATTTTATGTCTTTTCCTTTGTCCTTAAATGCTTTCTAATACTTTAATATTCTTCTTTGTCCTTCCCTTTAGGTTAGACTTAAACATTGAAAAAAATATTAAGGAACAAAGATGAACACTCAGTTGCACTCTACCATTTCTAATTAGTATAGGTATCAGAAAGTGAAACTGAACTTATTCTGTAATAGCAGTTTTTTAGCTAAGGAAGTTTTTTAAAATTTTTATTGGTGAAATATGTGACATAGTGGAATGAGATTCAAGGTGGATCCTTATCAGTAGGTGACACTGGCATCTCCTTAGGCCTTTTTCCTCTAAAGTCATTGACTCAGTGTCACTGTGTAGAATTAGTGGCAGCTCATTACCTTATGTAGGACTTATTTTTTATTATCTTTACTGCTGCTTCAAATTCAGTGCTATTGGCTAGTATCTCCATTCTAAACAATAGTTCCTGAAACTTTACTTCATATTTCTGCAAGTAAACATTTCCCTGATTGCAAATATTTGTGCTCAATTATGTAATTTTGCACTTATGCGAGAAAAATCACATTTAAAAACATCACACAGAACATATTTCTCAATTGTTCGTAATTATACTCAAGTGTAAACCTTAAAAAACCAAGTAGCTTAATTAACTTAAAATAGGATTGGGACACACCATAATAATATTATTAAATGTTTCTAGGTGTAGTTCCTATCTCAAATGTTGTTTTGTTTTCAAGTAGGGCAAAATGAATGGATCATAAGAATATAGAATAGAAAAGGAGTGTATCCTGAGGAGAAAGCTTATAGCAGTTCAAATACTGCTGGAGAAACAAAGGGACATGAAAGTCTAGAGATGAAGGTATAAAGGAGGAATTAATAATAAGTAGCAAAGTATTTTTGTCCTAAGCAGAAGCATACCCAGATGTCTTTGACATTGATCTTTAAAACTGTCATTAACAAAAGTTCCCTGAGTTTCTACACCTGAGAAAGTCAAGCAGTATTCTCCTGTTTCTTGAGAATCTCAGAAACAATAAGCAAATAGGTTTCTCCAAAAAGGATATATACACAGTTTGAATTAAAGCACAGAAGGTCCTTGAGTAATAAAATAAATGCTGGTGATAATAAGTAAAAAGGTATGTTAAAGCAAGAGAGTACTGCACAATAGTACTTCAATCAATTTGAATTAAACTCGACCTCCTTTTGTATTATCTACTCTCAACTTTAAAATAGAGAGAGAATATTTACTGATAAATTTGATTTTTGATTGAAGGGGACAATTTTTATGTAGTTTGTGATGAAGTACAGGATAATTAAGGAGAATCCCATTAAACAGTACTATAGGTGACTTAAAGATTCAAAGAGTAATGGCACTTCAAAAGTAAATAGCTTGCATGTCACCAACCCCAGTCTGATCCCTTATATGACATGGTTCCCCCAAGCAATGCTGACTATAGAACTGAGGGATGTAGAATAATGTTTGAATGACCTGGAAAATCTCTGGGACTACACAGCCTTATCAAAACCATATCTTCAGATCCTCAAATTGAACACCTGTCATGCTAAAAATCTCAGTAGGGCCACAGGAGTCATGAGTACTACTTGTAGAGACACCTAACTTAAAAGTAGTAGATACAGATAAATAAATACTATTGTATTTCAGTAAACCATAACCCAAAAACATGCTACATATTTTTTTTTTGGTGACAGTCTCCTAAGAAGTGACACCTGAAGTGCAGACCTGGATTGAGTAGAAGAAATAATTTCACTGAAGGGCAAAGAAGAATAAATTATATTATTGGGTTATAAAATCGTGCTGCATCTTGTGGCACTTACATCCTTTATCAGTCATATTTTCCTCAGTTATAATTTCCTCATATTTTTCTTGAGTATCTTTGTGATACTCAAGGAGACAAGAGAACCTGGTATGAGGGCAAGTAAGCTCTGCTTAGCTGGGAGAGGAGAGGAACTGTTGCTTTGCCCTTGCAAACAGATCTGTCACCCCTGAGAATACAGCACACAGTGCCCAATGGGATGCTCTGATAAGGAGTTTATTCCCAGAGAATTTGTTTGGATGATATAATGCCTTGCCATGACCCTCAGCTGCCTAGAGCCTGAGAGAACGCCTATGAACTGTGGTATGTGTAGGATCTTCTACGGTCGTAAACTGACGGAGAAAAACGACCTATTTCTCCAGGATCTTCAATGAATAGAGGAAAGCATTTTCTTTAAGCTGTTCTTGATCCTTTTATATGAATTTCATTTCTTCCACCTTAATTTATACACAGATTTTCTAAAATATCTTCTTAGGCTTTGCTTTCCCTTTTCTACATCTTTCCAATTTCTGTATTATTTTTGTATCTTGTTTTCCCACTGTCTCACTCTGTTTCATTCTCTTCCCTTTCCTCTATCATTAGATCCCTTGGTTTATCATTTTCTTTATACCCTGTCTTCAGTTTTGGTGTGACTTATTCTGGGAAAAAAAGAGCAAAGACAAAAACTCAACACCACTCCCTACTAGCTTATTATAATCTTATTATAAGTTTGGGGCACTATAAAAGTTATTCTGTAGCATCAGGTTTTAGGTAAGAGAATTTTGGACTTCTATTGCTGAAAAATGTGACACGAGGAATGAAATTCAAGGTGGGCTGTGGAGCAGTGTCTCATCCACACATGTTAGCCCAATTTTATAAAGTATTAAGACTTAATTTCTTTGTGTGGTATAAATGGCAGCTTATTATATTACATATGCTTGTGAGGGACTATTTGTGTTTTATCCCCTATTGCTTCAAATGCCAGCATCTCCATTCTTCAACATTAGTTCTGAAACTTTGTCCCAGACTCTTATATTTGAATGAGGGAATTTATTTCTGTTTTCTGATCTTTGTGTTCACTGATGTAATATTTTGCTTAAGACAGCAAAATTGTATTTGCAAAGGGTATAAAGTCATAATTGATTACTCATGGTGAGGAATCACTCTCAGAATATTATTATTGTAATATCAGAGCTTAAGCATTACAATTAGTTGTCTATTATATAATACATATTTGATTTTTATATATTATGAATATATAATTGTTAAAGTAATTAGTATAATATTAGTGTTTGGTGTTATTCATGAAAGCCAGAAGGTATCTAGTACATAAAGTAAAAAAATAGATTGTAAAACCCCTTTTTATAAGGATGGCACACAATATAAAATTTATATACACATGCAGCTTCATCCTTCATGTATTTATTCATTTTTTAAGTAGAACAAACTGAATGGATGCTAGGAATATGGAATAATAAAGAAATGCAACCTACCTAGGTAATAGAAAGAAAGAACATTAGAACTGGAGTGTAGGGTAAGGGAAAAGAATAGTACAATAATGGTGGAGGGAAGGGGTCAACCAAGAGTAGGAGGGGGTGCGGACAGATGGTAAAGTGTACATATGAAACCCTACCAGGAACAGTACTGTAAACCACCATGTTAAAAGTTTGAAAAAAAAAAACTTGATATAAAGGCTGCCTGGTGGATGGAAAAGAAGAAGAATATTGGTGCAGACAAACGGACACTGGTAGGGATCAGTGTTGGAACATTATATGCTTGAAACCCAATCATGAATAACTTTGTAATACACAGTGACTGAAAAAATAATCTAAATAAAAAGGAATAGCATCCCAAGATGAAAAAGTATAGATGTTTAATACAGTTTAAACAAAAAAGGAAAACAAAAAGCTAAAGTTGAAGGTCTAGAGCAGGAGTTTATAGCTGCAAAATTTCTGGTCCTAAGAATTTTCACAGCTGTTTACATTAGATAGTTACAATCTCTTTTTCTATGGCTTTTAGCATCTCCAATTTATACAGAAAGCACAGGAGGACTCACGGACCAAAGACAGAAATGTTAAAGAAGAAGATGTAAATTTCTTCCTATGGGAGTGACATTTAAGGGAATGAAGTGATCTCTCTTGGCAGTGAGCAGCCAGTATTCCTGGGGGAGGCATTACTCATCTGGAGCCTTGGACCAGAGACAAAAAAGGTATGTTCATTCCTTCTGGCAAAGCTCAGAGACAGAACTGCAGTTCCTGTCTGGATAAAAGCAAATAAAAAAGGGGTATTTGTTGATTTATGAAAAAGTTGTAAAGAGAGAAAAAAGAGGTTTACTTATATATTTTTTTGTAGAGGATACAGCCATCTGTGCTCAGGGATAACTTGTGTCTCTGTACTTGGAGATTGCTCCTGGTTGGGAGTTCACTTGGTATATTGGGTATCAAATCCAAGTTTAAAATTACTGTATAACCAATCTGGCCCCACAAATTGTGATTTAGTGTTGATCTCAGAGGTTTTGATTTTAGAGTAATGAGCAGCTTTGTAAGTAGATATATAATAATTTAATAATGAGCAAGCTTTCAAGGTTTCTAGTATAAATGGAGCTGGTTTTATATTTGCCTTTAAAAACACATATCTTGGGACTGGAGCGATAGTTCAGTCGTTAAGTTTCTGCCTGCGGCTGTGCAGGATCTGATTACCAGCATTTCCTGTGGTCAACCTGAATATCACCAGGAGTGATTGCTGAGTGTAGAATCAAATATAAACCTGAGCATCACCAGATGTGGCACCATTGCCAACAAAAACTGTCATCCCAAGATAAGAAAATCAGGTAAAGAGAAGCAAGAATGTGCATTATTATAGTATCAGAATATAATTCTGTTGTTATGTATCAGAATATAACTTCTTGTGTCTTAAGTGTAAAAAATATGGGTAGAAAGAAATGAGAAAAGTTCTGATGAGGCACTTTGTTATCAGTATGTTGATAAGCTGCTACCTGATTTAAAGAGCAAGGTAAATGAAAGAAAAAGGAAAAGTGATGTTTGAATTTTACATCTCAGTCATAGGCATATAATAATGATATCTTTCAAAAAAATGACAAATCTGGATTATGATGGTATTTTCAAAGAAATTACAAGTCTGACTAAAAAAAATGCTGCCATTCAGAAAAAGGACTATTCATTAATTCCTTTCTTTATGAAATATATTAAGTTTAATGAAGGGATAGTCATGACTGATTGATCTGGCTCAGTGAAATATTTTATTGCTCTCTTGAGGTACTGAAGAATATATGATAGTCATACATATTCTGTGTAGCTTCTGAATAAAACTGTATGTCGATCTCCTTACAGGATAGCG
Organism: Sorex araneus; assembly: GCF_027595985.1. Lineage (NCBI taxonomy): Eukaryota > Metazoa > Chordata > Mammalia > Eulipotyphla > Soricidae > Sorex > Sorex araneus. The sequence goes on along the minus strand of NC_073307.1, from coordinate 105,210,199 downwards.
GTTGTTCCATATATCCATGGAAAATATCCACCACAACAGCTCAGACTTGCCTTCTTTCATCCTGACAGGGCTCCCAGGACTGGAGGCCTCCCAACACTGGATATTTCTGCTTCTCGGTGCCCTTTATTTTGTCTCCATTGTGGGTAATGCCCTTATCCTTTTCATTGTCAAGGAGGAGCAGAGCTTGCATCAGCCTATGTACTATTTCTTGTCTCTGCTGTCAGTGAATGATATAGGGGTGTCCCTTTCCACACTGCCCACGGTGTTGGTCACATTTTGCTTCCACGTGAGGAAGATCAGTTTTGATTCCTGTATGTCTCAGATGTTCTTTATACACTTTTTCTCCTTCTTGGAATCAGGGATCCTACTGATCATGAGCTTTGACCGCTATGTGGCCATTTGTAACCCCTTGCGCTATGCTACAGTGCTCAGTGACGCCCGAGTGGTGCGCATGGGCATATCTGTTATTATCCGCAGTTTCTGTGTGGTTTTCCCACTACCTTTTCTTCTGAAAAGGCTGCCGTTCTGCAAGGCCAACATACTTTCCCATGCCTACTGTCTGCATCCAGATCTGATCCGGCTGCCCTGTGGGGACATCACCATCAATAATATTTTTGGTCTATTCATCGTCATTTCTACTTTTGGTCTGGACTCTGCACTCATTCTCCTTTCTTACGTTCTCATACTGCGTTCAGTACTTGCTATTGCTTCAAAGGAGGAGCGGTTAAAGACACTTAACACGTGTGTGTCACATATGTGTGCTGTGCTCATCTTTTATGTACCCATGGTTAGTGTGTCCATGGCTGCTCGTTACGGGCGGCATGCCCCAGAATATGTGCACACACTCATGTCCCTTATTTATCTTTTTGTGCCGCCAATGCTCAATCCTGTCATCTATTCCATCAAAACTAAAGAGATCCGTCGAAGAATTTTTAAAATACTACTGGGCACCAAGTTTTAAGCAGCAAGAAATTTTAAAGATTAAATCATCTGAGAAAATTCAATATCACAATAAATTTGAGGCTTAAACAATTGCTTTCAGAAAATCTTTAGAATTTTCTTCCAGGTAATAAAGTGTTACTATTATTTATGCCCTTGTCTGATTAACACTGAGAAATTCTGAGACTAAAGCCACCAGGAGTTGGTGAAGTAAACTGGGTTATAATAAAAAAAAATTAAGTATAGCCAATACAACTTCTCGATTCTTTTTAATTTGGGAGTGTGTACTTCTAATAATTCTCTCATTTAGTGAGCGTATATTGCTCTTGTGTTTCCTATAAAATGCTTTTAACTGTCATTTAATCACACTTTTTGTTTTTATTCTACATGTTTTTGATATTCAAACTATATAGCACAGCAGTTGGGCTTTCGCCTTTCATGGGGCCAACCCATGTTCGATTTTCCACCCCTCTAGGAGAGCCCGGCTTGCTACTGCGAATATGGACCCAGCATGGCAGAGCCTGGCAGGCTACCCATGCGTATTGTATATGCCAAAACCAGTAACAATAAGTCTCTCAATGAGAGACATTACTGGTGCCCCCTCGAATAAATCGATGAGCAATGTGACAACAGTGACAGTGATGATTCAACTATTTTATTTTTTGGTATTTATCTAAAAGTATTGAAATTAATTTATCAAAGATATATTACTTTTCATGTTCATTGTAGCACCAGCAGTATTTGAGAAAAACCTAAATCTCATAAGCTAAAAATATACAAAGAAAATATGCGTACACAGTGCAGTATTGGCCTGAAAGAAAAAGGAAGTTATGGATCTGAGGAAGTAGTTCAATACTAGAGCACTTCCCTACCATATGTGTGGCCTTAGTTTTATTATCCAACACTTGAAAGAAAGAAAGTTATAGGATATGTGACATTATGGATGGCATTATGCTAAAGTAAGGAGGCAGTCACATAAAAACAGAACACTGCATAATGTCACTTAGAGTTAAATAAAATAGTCATATTCATAGACTCCAAGTGATATATTGATTGTCAGTGACTGGAGAGAGAGAGAAAAATGAGGGAAATTAGTCAAAAGTAATGCAATTATAGCTGCAGAGATAGATGGGTTAGATGCTTGCCTTGTATGCAGCACTCCCAGGTTCCATTCCTGGCAACCCATATGGTTCTTCAAGCTCCACAGAGAGTAATCCCTGATTACAGAGCCAGGAATACGACTTTAGCCTGACTCAAAGGGTCCCAAAATACTATTCACCTTCAAAAAAGAAAAAACAATAGGAATAAAGTTTTATATAAATAAGATGGATTTGCTGGAGATATTTGCTTCAGAATATTATTCAACAATAATACTTCATACATTTATGGTATGTGTACCATAGTTTCTTGATTTACTCCTCTGTCCTCAGAACTTGGGTTGTTTCCAGATTCTGGTGAATGTGAATAGTGCTGCAATGAACAACGGAATGCGGCTCACTTTTCTGCAATGTTTTTGATTATGCAGGGTATAGTCCCAGGAGCAGTAGTATTGGGTCATATGTAAGCTTGATTTCTAGTTTTTTGAGGAATTTCCATGTTGTTTTTGAAAAAGACTAGACCAATTTACACTCGTACCAGCAGTGAGTGAGAGTTCCTTTCTCTCTGCATATACAAGGAAATCTAAGGAGCTGTTAGGAAAAATGAAGTCATAATATTAGCTTATACATGTATGGACATGAGTGTATCCTGCTGAGTGAAATGAGCCAGAAACAAAAAAATGATTGCATTCATTTGTGAGATATTAAAAAGAAACCATAGTATGAGAGTAATGCTCCAAGACAGTAGAAACAGGGGCCAGGAGTATTGGTCCATTGTAGGGAGCTTGATATAGATTGGGAATGGAGTGCAGTTAGGACAGAGAAGGATCTGCTCTGACAATGATAGGCGGAAATGATCACTCTGGTCAAGAACTGAGTACGGAGAGAAATAAAGTGATATGTGTGGTACCCTTTCAACCCACAGTGGTATTGCAAGTCACAGTGCCTAAGAGGAAACTAAGAGTGAGATGGAGAGAGGGAGAAAGAGAGATAAAGAGAGGGAGAGAAAGAGAAAGAGGGAATTGTCTGTCATAAAGGTGTCTGTGGGAGTGGGGCAGGAGTGGACAGGAGAGGAACTGGAGACAATAATTGTGGGAAGTATGTGCTGATGAAAATATGGGTGTTGGAACATTGCACAACTGAAACTCAATCATTAACAACTTTTTAAACTATATACCATGGTGATTCAATTTAAAAAATTCTATAAAAATATAAGATGAATTATTTTCATCATTCAGAGCTCTCTTCCAAGATATTTATGTTGAGTCTCTGGATCATGGCCATTAATGAGATTGTATGGCTCCAGAGGTGACTTCTAGGGATGACTCCCAAGCTGCCAGAAATAGGGGGAGGTGGTAGGTAGTCACCCATTCCCAGTTCCATTTATCCTGGAGTTTTCAGTCACAAGTCCCACATACCTGGGTTTCAGCAGATTCATTCAGGGGTGAGGCTCATTAGAGTGTGTGGACAATGGCCTTGAGCATGGTGGTGATTGAGTTTTGGAGGTTTTCGGCTACCGGAGCTGGTGGTATATTTTGAGTTAGATATGCCTCCAGATCCCAGACCAGACTTTCTCATTTAGGGAAACCAGGAGGTGGGGCATGTGAGGCCCTCCCCACCCCAAAGGAGCCAGCCCCAGCAGCTGAAAACCTCCAGAACTCAACCACGGCCATGCTCATGGTCTCTCTCCACATGCTTGGAAGAGCCCCACTCATGAGTGACTGCATTTCTGGACATCTCATACTTTACACCACTGATATACCAAGAGAATAGTATTGTCATTTTCTCCCCTTTCATCTTCTAACTGAAATGACTGTTCTACAGTAGCTGTGAATTGTCATGGCTCGCACATTCTATGAGCAAATGTGCATTGTTCCACTGACCTGTGCCAATGTTACTGTCAATATTGCCGATGGGAAAGAGAGAGAGAAAATGTGAGACAGAGAATGACAAAGAGACAAAGAAAATGAGACAGAGACAGAGAAGAAAACTGCTAGCATGCCATAGAAGCAGGCTGGGGAGTGGGGGTAGGAGGAAAATTGGCGACATTGGTGGTGGTACACTGGTAAGGGATGGGTGTTGAAATGTTATATAACTGAAACCAAATCATGAACAATCTTATAGCTGTGCATCTCACTGTGATTCAATAAAAAAGAAAGTAAGTAAGAAAGAAAGGGAAAGAGAAAGAAAGAAGGAAAGAAAGATAGAAAGAAAGAAAGAAAGAAAGAAAGAAAGAAAGAAAGAAAGAAAGAAAGAAAGAAAGAAAGGAAGGAAGGATGAAAGGAAGAAAAAAAGAAGAAAGGAAGGAAGAGAAAGGGAAAGACAGAAAAAAGAAAGAAAGAAAGAAGAAAGAGAGAAAGAATGAAAGAAAGGAAGAAAGAAAGAAAGAAAGAAAAAGAAAGAAAGAAAGGAAGAAAGGAAGAAAGAAAGGAAGGGAAAAAGAAAGAAAGAAAGAGAGAGAGAAAGAAAGAAAGAAAGAAAGAAAGAAAGAAAGAAAGAAAGAAAGAAAGAAAGAAAGAAAGAAAGAAAGAAAGAAAGAAAGAAAGAAAAGAAAGAAAGAGAGGGAAAGAAAAAGAAAGCAAGGAAGAAAGAAAGAAAGAAAGGAAGGTAAAAAGAAAGAAAGAAAGAAAGAAAGAAAGAAAGAAAGAGAGAGAGAAAGAAAGAAAGAAAGAAAGAAAGAAAGAAAGAGAGGGAAAGAAAAAGAAAGCAAGAAAGCAAGCAAGAAAGAAAGAAAGAATGAAGGAAAGGAGGGTAGTAGAAAGGGATGGAAAAAGAGGGAGGTGGGAGGAAGGGAGGGAAGGAAGGTAGGAAGGAAGGAAGGAAGGAAGGAAGGAAGGAAGGATCTAAGGAAGGATGGAAGGAAGAAAACTGAAAGAATCAATTATGAAATAGAGTAGAATAGAAATTTAAAAGAATAGTATATGCTGAAGACGCGCTTCGGTTAAAAACGTTAAATATACAACCCCCAAGAGATAGATTTCTTTTTGTATGAAAATGAAATAGAAGCATAGATTTTGTAATGAATCAACACTTTAATAAATGTGTTTTGTTGAGACAGCAGATGTCCAGGAGGTAATATTATCTGGAGTCAATTAACTCTCAAGTTACAGGCTTATCTTTTTAACTGTCTTCCTGTGCCCATCCAAAAAGTAATTGCTCTGAAATAAATAACCATGCAAAGGACATTAAGGAGAAGAGAAAAAAACAATATGTACAAGTTAACAGAGTCTGATCAGGAGGCAAAGGTAATTGACAGGTTGCCAGGAGCAATCAACAAATCCAGGCTCCCTGTGGCCAGGGAGAAAGGGTAAACCAATGCTAACCTACAGAAAACAAACAATAAAAACCCAAACCCAAGATAGTCAGAGTCCTGTGCCTGGCCTCTAGAGATGGAAGGCAGGTCAACATGGCAGTGAAGGGGATGGAGAGCTAGTACAACAGCTAAGATGTTGACCTTGTATGTGGCTGACCTGTGCTTGATGCTCATCACTGCATATGGTCCCCTGAGCACCGCCAGGAGTGATCCATGAGCACAGATCCTTGTGTAAGACCTGCACAAGCTGGGTGTGCCCCTCCAAAACAAAATTAAGAAAAATGACATGAAGATAGAACATAGAGAAGTAGTCAAAAGGGTAGGTAATAATGCCATAGGCAATATTAATTTTTTTTATTGAATCACAGTGAGATGAACAGTTATAAAATTGTTCATGATTGGGTTTCAGTTATATAACGTTTCAACACCCATCCCTTACCAGTGTACATTTACCACCGCCAATGTCGCCAGTTTTTCTCCTACCTCTTCTCCCCAGACTGCTTCTATGGCATGCTGGCAGTTTTCTTCTCCCCCCGCCCCCCTGTCTTTTTGTCACTCTCTGTCTCAATCTTTCTCTCTCTCTTTACCATTCTCAATATTGACAGTAACAATGGCACAGGTCAGTGGAACAATACACATTTGCTCATAGTATGTGTGAGACATGGCAAGGCAGTTCACAGCTACTGTAGAATAGTCATTTCAGCTAGAAGAATAAAGAGGAGAAAATGATAGTACTATGGAGTATCCCAGCAAAGCAAATTTTGCCTATGAGACTTTGGTTGTGCATGGTGGTATATCTTAGGGGATTGCAAATTGCCACGTATCAATCAAAGGCCATGTGAGGAAGAACCAAGGACTTCAGAACATAGGTGGAAAGGACATACAACATCCACCAAGGGAAACGTCACCATTAGGGAGCCACGAAACAGAAGTTTTGGCATAGTAGTGGAGCTTCAGTGCCAGGACAGTGAATTAGAGAAGGTAAAGGAATAGATACACAAATGAGTACAGACTACTCTCTCTCTCAGTGATCAGGATGAGAGCAATATTTTCAGTCAGTGCTTCCAGATACATGGATCAATATGGATAGCACCTTTATTTTTTTATTTTTTGCTTTTTAGGTCACACCCAGAGATGCACAGGGGTTACTCCTGGCTCATGCACTCAGGAATCACTCCTGGCGGTGCTCAGGGGACCACATGGGATGCTGGGAATTGAACTCGGGTCAACTGCCTGCAAGGCAAACACCCTACCCGCTGTGCTATCGCTCAAGACCCCGGATAGAACCTTTATTCCCTCAGATGGAAACCTCTGTCCGTTGACTAAGTACCTCTTTGGGTGACTCTCCAAATAAATGAAATAGTATTGTATTAATATATCCAATGACCTTACTGCTCAGAAATATTTAGTTTCTGGAAGGATCCAAAGGTGTAGACTTGGATTGAATAAAAAAATCCTGCCACTGAGGCTTAGGATGAATGATTTAAATTTGTGGCTTATCATTTACTATCCTTTACCTGAGTGATCCTTTACCTCATTTACTATCCTTTACCTCAGTGATTACTCCTGGCCATGCTCAGGGGACCATAACTAACATTCCATCTAAAGACATGTATCCCTTAGGAGTTATCCTAGAGACACTCAAGGAACCAAGAAGAACTGGTATGGCGACAGTCAGATCTGCTCCACTGGGGAAGAGGAATTGTTGTCTTGCCTTTGTGAATATACCCGAGTCACTCATAGGAATAGATAGTACACAGTTTCCACTGGATACTTTTGTGAGAGCTTCTTTCTTTCTTTCTTTCTTTTTTTTTTTATTCTAGCACTTTAAATTTTTTTTATTATTTATTTTTTTTTATTTTCACATTTCTTTTTTTTCCTCTTTTATTTTTTTTATCAGTGAATCACATTGAGGTACAGTTATAAACTTTCATGTTTGCATTTGGTTTACATCCCTCCACCAGTCCCATTCTCCCCCACCAATGTTTCCAGTATCGCTCATCCTTCCCACCCCAACCCCCCACCCAGCCCTGACTCTTCCACAGGGCATTCCCTTTTGTTCATGAGAACTTATTTCTAAAGATTTTTACTGTGTGATATTATTCCTTCCCATGGCTTATCCACTGCTTGGACCTGAGAGAGAGCATCAATGAACTGTGGTAGGTGTAAGGTCTTCCATAATCTTGGCCTAATCTAAGAAAAATAGCCTATTGCTTCTGGAGGCCCTGGGGACAAGCTGGAACATCATCTTTCAGTTGTTCTTGCTCTACTTATTTCTCTTATATTTCTTCTATGTTCAACATTCTAGTTACGATCTCCCTAAATTAATTCCTGGCCTTGTCTCTTTTCCTCCCCTGATATTTCCCACTTCCATATTATCCCATCTGTGTCTTTAGGCCTCTATTTCATTTTATGTCTTTTCCTCTGTCCTTAAATACTTTCTAATACTTTAATATTCATCCTTGTCCTTCCCTTTTGGTTAGACTTGAACATTGAAAAAAATATTAAGGAACAAAGATGAACACTCAGTGGCACTCTACCATTTCTAATTAGTATATTAGTATAGGTATCAGAAAGTAAAACTGAATTTATTCTATAATGGCAGGTTTTAAGCTAAGGAAATTTTTTTAAATTTTTGTTGGTGAAATATGTGACATAGTGGAATGAGATTCAAGGTGGATCCTTATCAGTAGGTGACACTGGCATCTCCTTAGGCCTTTTTCCTTTAAAGTCATTGATTCAGTGTCACTGTGTAGAATTAGTGGCAGCTCATTACCTTATGTAGGACTTCTTTTTTATTATCTTTACTGCTGCTTCAAATTCAATGCTATTGGCTAGTATCTCCATTGTAAACAATAGTTCCTGAAACTTTACTTCATATTTCTGCAAGTAAATATTTCCCTGATTGCAAATCTTTGTGCTCAATTATGTAATTTTGCACTTAAGCGAGAAAAATCACATTTAAAAACATCACACAGAACACATTTCTCAATTGTTCATAATTATACTCAAGTGTAAACCTTAAAAAACCAAGTAGCTTAATTAACTTAAAATAGGATTGGGACACACCATAAAAATATTATTAAATGTTTCTAGGTGTAGTCCCTTTCTCAAATGTTGTTTTGTTTTCAAGTAGGGCAAAATGAATGGATCATAAGAATATAGAATAGAAAAGGAGTGTATCCTGAGAAGAAAGCTTATAGCAGTTCAAATACTGCTGGAGAAACAAAGGGACATGAAAGTCTAGAGATGAAGGTATAAAGGAGGAATTAATAATAAGTAGCAAAGTATTTTTGTCCTAAGCAGAAGCATACCCAGATGTCTTTGACATTGATCTTTAAAACTGTCATTAACAAAAGTTCCCTGAGTTTCTACACCTGAGAAAGTCAAGCAGTATTCTCCTGTTTCTTGAGAATCTCAGAAACAATAAGCAAATAGGTTTCTCCAAAAAGGATATACACACAGTTTGAATTAAAGCACAGAAGATCCTTGAGTAATAAAATAAATGCTGGTGATAATAAGTAAAAAGGTATGTTAAAGCAAGAGAGTACTGCACAATAGTACTTCAATCAATTTGATTTAAACTCGACCTCCTTTCGTATTATCTACTCTCAACTTTAAAATAGAGAGAGAATATTTACTGATAAATTTGATTTTTGATTGAAGGGGACAATTTTTATGTAGTTTGTGATGAAGTACAGGATAATTAAGGAGAATCCCATTAAACAGTACTATAGGTGACTTAAAGATTCAAAGAGTAATGGCACTTCAAAAGTAAATAGCTTGCATGTCACCAACCCCAGTTTGATCCCTTATATGACATAGTTCCCCAAGCAATGCTGACTATAGAACTAAAGGATCTAGAATAATGTTTGAATGACCTGGAAAATCTCTGGGACTACACAGCCTTATCAAAACCACATCTTCAGATCCTCAAATTGAACACCTGTCATGCTTAAAATCTCAGTAGGGCCACAGGAGTCATGAGTACTACTTGTAGAGACACCTAACTTAAAAGTAGTAGATACAGATAAATAAATACTATTGTATTTCAGTAAACCATAACCCAAAAACATGCTACATATTTTTTTTTTGGTGACAGTCTCCTAAGAAGTGACACCTGAAGTGCAGACCTGGATTGAGTAGAAGAAATAATTTCACTGAAGGGCAAAGAAGAATAAATTATATCATTGGGTTATAAAATCGTGCTGCATCTTGTGGCACTTACATCCTTTATCAGTCATATTTTCCTCAGTTATAATTTCCTCATATCTTTCTTGAGTATCTTTGTGATACTCAAGGAGACAAGAGAACCTGGTATGAGGGCAAATAAGCTCTGCTTAGCTGGAGGAGGAGAGGAACTGTTGCTTTGCCCTTGCAAACAGATCTGTCACCCCTGAGAATACAGCACACAGTGCCCAATGGGATGGTCTGATAAGGAGTTTATTCCCAGAGAATTTGTCTGGATGATATAATGCCTTGCCATGACCCTCAGCTGCCTAGAGCCTGAGAGAACGCCTATGAACTGTGGTATGTGTAGGATCTTCTACGGTCATAAACTGACGGAGAAAAACGACCTATTTCTCCAGGATCTTCAATGAATAGAGGAAAGCATTTTCTCAAAGCTGTTCTTGATCCTTTTATATGAATTTCATTTCTTCCACCTTAATTTATACACAGATTTTCTAAAATACCTTCTTAGGCCTTGCTTTCCCTTTTCTACATCTTTCCAATTTCTGTATTATTTTTGTATCTTGTTTTCCCACTGTCTCACTCTGTTTCATTCTCTTCCCTTTCCTCTATCATTAGATCCCTTGGTTTATCATTTTCTTTATACCCTGTCTTCAGTTTTGGTGTGACTTATTCTGGGAAAAAAAGAGCAAAGACAAAAACTCAACACCACTCCCTACTAGCTTATTATAATCTTATTATAAGTTTGGGGCACTATAAAAGTTATTCTGTAGCATCAGGTTTTAGGTAAGAGAATTTTGGACTTCTATTGCTGAAAAATGTGACACGAGGAATGAAATTCAAGGTGGGCTGTGGAGCAGTGTCTCATCCACACATGTTAGCCCAATTTTATAAAGTATTAAGACTTAATTTCTTTGTGTGGTATAAATGGCAGCTTATTATATTACATATGCTTGTGAGGGACTATTTGTGTTTTATCCCCTAGTGCTTCAAATGCCAGCATCTCCATTCTTCAACAGTAGTTCTGAAACTTTGTCCCAGACTCTTATATTTGAATGAGGGAATTTATTTCTGTTTTCTGATCTTTGTGTTCACTGATGTAATATTTTGCTTAAGACAGCAAAATTGTATTTGCAAGGGGTATAAAGTCATAATTGATTACTCAGTGGTGAGGAATCACTCTCAGAATATTATTATTGTAATATCAGAGTTTAAGCATTACAATTACTTGTCTATTATATAATACATATTTGATTTTTATATATTATGAATATATAATTGTTAAAGTAATTAGTATAATATTAGTGTTTGGTATTATTCATGAAAGCCAGAAGGTATCTAGTACATAAAGTAAAAAAATAGATTCTAAAACCCCTTTTTATAAGGATGGCACACAATATAAAATTTATATACACATGCAGCTTCATCCTTCATGTATTTTTTCATTTTTTAAGTAGAACAAACTGAATGGATGCTAGGAATATGGAATAATAAAGAAATGCAACCTACCTAGGTAATAGAAAGAAAGAACATTAGAACTAGAGGGTAGGGTAAGGGAAAAGAATAGTACAATAATGGTGGAGGGAAGGGGTCAACCAAGAGTAGGAGGGGGTGCGGACAGATGGTAAAGTGTACATATGAAACCCTACCAGGAACAGTACTGTAAACCACCATGTTAAAAGTTTGAAAAAAAATACTTGTCATAAAGGCTGCCTGGTGGATGGAAGAGAAGAAGAATATTGGTGCAGACAAACGGACACTGATAGGGATCAGTGTTGGAACATTATATGCTTTAAAAACAATCATGAATAACTTTGTAATACACAGTGACTGAAAAAATAATCTAAATAAAAAGGAATAGCATCCCAAGAAGAAAAAGTCTAGATGTTTAATACAGTTTAAACAAAAAAGGAAAACAAAAAGCTAAAGTTGAAGGTCTAGAGCAGGAGTTTATAGCTGCAAAATTTCTGGTCCTAAGAATTTTCACAGCTGTTTACATTAGATAGTTACAATCTCTTTTTCTATGGCTTTTAGCATCTCCAATTTATACAGAAAGCACAGGAGGACTCACCGAGCAAAGACAGAAATGTTAAAGAAGAAGATGTATATTTCTTCCTATGGGAGTGATATCTAAGGGAATGAAGTGATCTCTCTTGGCAGTGAGCAGCCAGTATTCCTGGGGGAGGCATTACTCATCTGGAGCCTTGGACGAGAGACAAAAAAGGTATGTTCATTCCTTCTGGCAAAGCTCAGAGACAGAACTGCAGTTCCTGTCTGGATAAAAGCAAATAAAAAAGGGGTATTTGTTGATTTATGAAAAAGTTGTAAAGAGAGAAAAAAGAGATTTACTTATACACTTTTTGCAGAGGGTACAGCCAACTGTGCTCAGGGCTTACTTGTGTCTCTGTACTTAGGGATTGCTCCTGGTTGGGAGTCCACCTGGTATATTGAGTATCAAATCCAAGTTGGAAATTACTATATAACCTATCTGGCCCCAGAAATTGTGATTTAGTGTTGATCTCAGAGGTTTTGATTTTAGGGTAATGGGCAGCTTTGTAAGTAGATAGTTAATAATTTAATAATGAGCAAGCTTTCAAGGTTTTGAATATAAATGGAGCTGGTTTTATATTTGCCTTTAAAAACACATGTCTTGGGACTAGAGCGATAGTACAGTCGGTAAGGTTCTGCCTGCGGCTGTCAGGATCTGATTACCAGCATTTCCTATGGTCAACCTGAATATCACCAGGAGTGATTGCTGAGTGTAGAATCAAATATAAACCTGAGCATCATCAGAGGTGGCACCAATGCCAACAAAATGTGTCATCCCTAGATAAGAAAATCAGGTAAAGAGAAGCAAGAATGTGCATTGTTATAGTATCAGAATATAATTCTGTTGTTATGTATCAGAATATAACTTCTTGTGTCCTAAATGTAAAAAACATGGGTAGAAAGAAATGAGAAAAGTGCTGATGAGGAAATTTGTTATCAGTATGTTGATAAGCTGTTACCTGATTTGAAGAGCAAGGTAAATGAAAGAAAAAGGAAAAGTGATGTTTTAATTTTGCATCTCAGTCATAGGCATATAATAATGATATCATTTATTTTTATTTATTTTTTCTTTTTTAAAAATTTATTTATTTTTTAATTAGTGAGTCACAGTGTGGGTACAGTTACAGATTCAAACATTTTCGTGCTTGTTTTTCCCTCATGCATGTTTAAAAGCTCATCTCTCCACCAGTGTCCATTCTCCACCACCAATGAACCCAATATCCTTTTTCCCAAGAATTGTTTTAGCTATCCATGGGCGTTTATTGTTCCATATAAATTCCAGGATTGCTTGATCCATTTCTTTGAAGAATGTCATGAGTATCCTTATAGGGATCGTGTTAAATCTGTATAATGCTTTGGGGAGTATTACCATTTTGACAATGTTGATTCTCCCTATCCATGGGCAGCGGATATGTTTCCATTTCATCATGTCCTCTTTTATTTCATGGAGTAGCGTTTTACAGTTTTCTTTGTAGAGGTCCTTTACTTCTTTAGTTAAGCTGATTCCAAGGTATTTGATTTTCTGGGGCACGATTGTGAACGGGATTGCTTTTTTCATGTCCCTTTCCTCTGTCTCACTGTTTGTATATAGGAAGGCCATGGATTTTTGGGTATTGATTTTATAGCCTGCAACTTTACTGTACAGGTCAATTGTTTCTAAGAGTTTCTTAATAGAGCTTTTAGGCTTCTCTAAATATAGTATAATATCATCTGCGAATAGTGAGAGCTTGATTTCTTCCTTTCCTATCTGAATCCCCTTAATATCTTTTTCCTGCCTAATGGCTATTGCTAGTATTTCCAGTACTATATTGAAGAGAAGTGGTGAGAGTGGGCATTCTTGTCTTGTCCTTGATCTTAGAGGAAAGCCCCTTAGTTTTTCCCCATTGATGATAATGCTTGCCATAAGTTCGTGGTAGATGGTTTTGACTATCATGAGGAAAGTTCCTCCAAAACCCATTTTGGTGAGGGTTTTTTATCATGAACAGATGTTGGATCTTGTCAAATGCTTTCTCTGCATCTTTTGATATGATCATATGGTTTTTATCTTTATTTTTGTTGATATGATGGATTATGTTGATTTATTTCCGAATGTCAAACCATCCTTGCATCCCCGGGATGAATCCCACTTGGTCATGGTGTATGATCTTTTTGATGAATTGTTGGATTCTATTTGCTAGCATTTTGTTGAGGATCTTCGCATCGGTGTTCATCAGGGATATTGGTCTATAGTTTTCTTTGTTAGTGATATCTTTGTTTGCTTTTCGTATTAGGGAGATATGTGCCTCATAGAAACTGTTTGGGAGGATTCCTGTCTTTTCAATTTCCTGAAAAAGCTTGAGTAGAACCGGCAACAAGTCTTCTTTAAATGTTTGGAAGAATTTGCCAGTGAATCCATCTGGACCTGGGCTTTTGTTTTTTGGAAGACTTTTGATTACAGTTTCAATTTCCTTGATATTTATGGGTCTATTCAGGTATTTCAAGTCTTCTTGGTTCAGTCTTGGGAGATTGTGAGAATCAAGGAATTCGTCCGTTTCTTTTAGGCTCTCTTGTTTTGTGGCATACAGACTTTCAAAGTAGTCTCTGATGATCTTTTGAATCTCCTTGGTTTCTGTTGTGATGTCCCCCTTTTCATTTCTGATTCTGTTTATTAGAGTTTTTTCTCTCTCTTTGTTTGTCTTGCTAGCGGTTTATCAATCTTATTTGTTTTCTCGAAGAACCAGCTCTTTGTTTCATTGATCTTTTGAATTGTTTTTCGGGTTTCCATATCATTAATTTCTGCTCTAAGTTTTATTATTTCTTTCCTTTGATCTGGTTTGGGTTCCTCTTTCTGGTCCTTTTCTAAGGCCTTGAGCTGCAAAGTCAAGCTATCTATATAGGCCCTTTCTTCCTTTCTGAGGAAAGCTTGCAGAGCTATAAATTTTCCCCTTAACACAGCTTTAGCTGCGTCCCATAGGTTCTGATAGCTTGTGTCTTCATTCTCATTTGTTTTGAGGTATTTTTTGATTTCTTCCTTGATTTCCTTTGTGACCCACTCATTGTTCAATAGTGAGTTGTTTAATTTCCAAGTGTTTGATTTGGTTCTCTGCATCTGTATGTGATTAACTTCCATCTTCAGTGCATTATGGTCTGAAAAGATAGTTGATACAATTTCTATCTTCCTGATTCTAGTAAGGTATAATTTGTGACTCAGAACGTGGTCTACTTTGGAAAATGTTCCATGTGCGCTGGAAAAGAATGTGTATTCTTTCTTTTTGGGGTGTATAGCCCTGTATAGGTCTAATAGCCCTGTCTCTTCCATTTCTTCCTTTAGAACCATCCCTTCCTTGCTGAGTGTTGTTCTTGTCGATCTATCCAGAGCTGATAAGGCAGTGTTGAAGTCTCCAACTACTATCGTGGTGCTAGTTATGTCCTCCTTAAATTCTGTTAGGAGTTCTTTTATGTATTTAGCTGGTCATTCATTAGGTGCGTATACATTTAATAGTGTGATTTCTTCCTGTTGTACATATCCCTTGATGAATAGAAAATGACCTTCGCTGTCCCTTCTGATCTCTTTCAGCCTGAAATCTATGTTGTCGGATACTAGTATGGCCACCCCCACTTTTTTGAGGGAGCTGTTTGCTTGCAGGATTGTTTTCCATCCTTTGATTTTGAGTCTGTATTTGTTCTGACTATTCAGATGTGTTTCTTGTAGGCAGCAGAAAGTTGGGTTTTAGTTTCCCAATCCATTTTGCCAGTCTGTGCCTCTTGACTGGTGCATTTAGACCGTTAACATTAAGAGAAATTATTGTCATGGGATTTTGTGCCATTTTTCTGTAGGGTTTGTTGTTCTTGTAGGTTTTTTCCTTGTCTTATAGTAGCCCATTGAGTCCTTCTTTTAAGTTTGGTCTTGAGTCTATGAAGTTCCTGAACTGTTGCTTCTCCGTGAAATAGTGTACAGTTCCTTCAAGTTTAACTGAGAGTTTAGCCGGGTAAAGTATTCTTGGTGAGGCATTCATTTCATTAAGTGTTTTCACTATATCCCACCATTGTCTTCGTGCTTGGAAGGTTTCTTCTGATAGGTCTGCTGTGAATCTAAGGGGTGCTCCTTTGTATATGATTTCCTTCTTTGATCTTGCTGCTTGCAGTATTGTGTCTCTATCCACGGCATCCATCATTCTGACTATGATATGCCTTGGGGATTTTTTATTTGGGTCCCTTTTAGCTGGCACCCTTCAGACTCCTTGGATCTGGATATCTGCATTCTCTAGCTCTGGCAATTTCTTAGCAATGATGTCTTTAATTGTGATTTTTTCCATTGGGATTGGTTCCCTGTGTTTCTGGTACTCCAATGATTCTTATGTTATTTCTCTTGAGGTCATCCCCTAGGACTCTAATTCCTTCTACATCCATTTTGAGGTCTTTTACCATTATTTGTTGTTGCCTATATGCTTTCTGCAGCTCGTCTTCAAGCTCACTGATTCTGTCTTCAGCTGTAGTCATTCTATTATTGACTCACTGATTCTGTCAGAAGCTGTAGTCATTCTACTATTGAGGGCTTTTACCGAGTTTTTTATTTGATCTACTGATTCTTTTAATTGTGTCACTTCTGTTTGTAGCTTTGAAATTTCTGCTCTCATTTCTTCCTGGATTATCTTGGTGGACCGTTCCAATGCTGCATCCATATCCTCCCTTAATTTATTGGATGTTCGTTCCATAGTTGCTTTGAGTTTGTGAAACATCTTCACGATTTTCTCTCTGAATTCTTTATCTGAGAGGAGGTTGTATTTCTGGGAAGTCACTGCTGAGGTTACTGAGATCCTCCCTTTCATCTCTCCTGGTGGTGGGGATTTTCTCTGCTTCTTCATGTTGTTATGGGCTTTACTATCAGGTGCTCTCCTTATGTTGAGAGGGGCCTCAGCTGAAGACGTGGGGCTATGATCTTTTTACAAAGAACTTGATGTGCAGCTTGCTGTGTTCACTGACAGTTTTTGTGAAATTGGGATAGGATAGGCTAGTTGACTATTAACATATAGTGATTAAGATGACCAGGGTATTCTTCAGAGGAATAGATTTTTTCGATTGTGGCCAAAGCACAATGCATGGAATGGGAGAGATAACTGCTGCCGCTGCTCCAGAAGGAGGCCATGCCCCCTGGTGTGTGGACACACCCCTAACAACCTGGTAAGAGGGAGGGGTCAGGGCCACCACGAAGTGACTGAGAGGCATGAGGCAGGTCTGGGGGTTTCAGGGCTCCAGACCGTGGGCGGGGGGCGATCCAATAATGATATCATTTAAAAAAAATGACAAATCTGGGTGATGATGATATTTTCAAAGAAATGACAATTCTGACTAAACAAAACGCTGTCATCCAGAAAAGGGACTATTCATTAAATCATTTTGAAATTTTGAATAGTCCTTCTTCCTTTATGAAATACATTAAGTTTAATGAAGGGATAGTCATGACTGATTGATCTGGCTCAGTGAAATATTTTATTGCTCTCTTGAGGGACTGAAGAATATATGATAGTCATACATATTCTGTGTACCTTCTGAATAAAACTGTATGTCGATCTCCTTACAGGATAGCGGTTGTTCCATATATCCATGGAAAATATCCACCACAACAGCTCAGACTTGCCTTCTTTCATCCTGACAGGGCTCCCAGGACTGGAGGCCTCCCAACACTGGATATTTCTGCTTCTTGGTGCCCTTTATTTTGTCTCCATTGTGGGTAATGCCCTTATCCTTTTCATTGTCAAGGAGGAGCAGAGCTTGCATCAGCCTATGTACTATTTCTTGTCTCTGCTGTCAGTGAATGATATAGGGGTGTCCCTTTCCACTCTGCCCACGGTGTTGGTCACATTTTGCTTCCATGTGAGGAAGATCAGTTTTGATTCCTGTATGTCTCAGATGTTCTTTATACACTTTTTCTCCTTCTTGGAATCAGGGATCCTACTGATCATGAGCTTTGACCGCTATGTGGCCATTTGTAACCCCTTGCGCTATGCTACAGTGCTCAGTGACGCCCGAGTGGTGCGCATGGGCATATCTGTTATTATCCGCAGTTTCTGTGTGGTTTTCCCACTACCTTTTCTTCTGAAAAGGCTGCCGTTCTGCAAGGCCAACATACTTTCCCATGCCTACTGTCTGCATCCAGATCTGATCCGGCTGCCCTGTGGCGACATCACCATCAATAATTCTTTTGGTTTATTCATCGTCATTTCAAACTTTGGTCTGGACTCTGCACTCATTCTCCTTTCTTACGTTCTCATACTGCGTTCAGTACTTGCTATTGCCTCAAAGGAGGAGCGGTTAAAGACACTTAACACGTGTGTGTCACATATGTGTGCTGTGCTCATCTTTTATGTACCCATGGTTAGTGTGTCCATGGTTGCTCGTTACGGGCGGCATGCCCCAGAATATGTGCACACACTCATGTCCCTTATTTATCTTTTTGTGCCGCCAATGCTCAATCCTGTCATCTATTCCATCAAAACTAAAGAGATCCGTCGAAGGCTTTTTAAAATACTACTGGGCACCAAGTTTTAAGCAGCAAGAAATTTTAAAGATTAAATCGTCTGAGAAAATTCAATATCACAATAAATTTGAGGCTTAAACAATTGCTTTCAGAAAATCTTTAGACTTTTCTTCCAGGAAATAAAGTGTTACTACTATTTATGCCTTTGAATGTCTGATTAACACTGACAAATGCTGAGACTGAAGCCACCAAAAGTTGGTGAAGTGAAGTGGGTTATAATAAAAAAAAATTAACTATAGCAAATACAACTCCTCTATTTTTTTAAGTTTGGGAGTGTGTACTTCTAATAATTCTCTCATTTAGTCAGTGTATATTGCTCTTGTTTCCTATAAAATGCTTTTTAGTGTCATTTAATCCCACCTTTTGTTTTTATTCTACATATGTTTTTGATATTAAAACTATGATTCAACTCTTTTAGTTTTTCGTATTTATCGAAAAGTATTGAAATTAGTATATCAAGGATATATTACTTTTCATGTTCATTGTAGCACTAGCAATATTTGAGAAAAACTTAAATCTCATAAGCTAAAAATATGCAAAGAAAATATGCATACACAGTGCAGTATTAGCCTGAAAAGAAAAGGAAGTTATGGATCTGAGGAAGTAGTTCAATACTAGAACACTTCCCTAGCATATGTGAGACCTTTGTTTCATTATCCAACACTTGAAAGAAAGGAAATTATAGGATATGTGACATTATGGATGGCATTATGCTAAAGTAAGGAGGCAGTCACATAAAAACAGAACACTGCATAATGTCACTTAGAGTTAAATAAAATAGTAATATTCATAGACTGCAAGTGATATATTGATTGTCAGTGACTGGAGAGAGAGAGAAAAATGAGGGAAATTAGTCAAAAGTAATGCAATTATAGCTGCAGAGATAGATGGGTTAGATGCTTGCCTTGTATGCAGCACTCCCAGGTTCCATTCCTGGTAACCCATATGGTTCCTCAAGCTCCACAGAGAGTAATCCCTGATTACAGAGCCAGGAATACGACTTTAGCCTGACTCAAAGTGTCCCAAAATACAATTCACCTTCAAAAGAGAAAAAACAATAGGAATAAAGTTTTATATAAATAAGATGGATTTGCTGGAGATATTTGCTTCAGAATATTATTCAACAATAATACTTCATACATTTATCGTATATGTACCATAGTTTCTTGTTACTCCTCTGTCCTCAGAACTTGGGTTGTTTCCAGATTCTGGTGATTGTGAGTAGTACTGCAATGACCATACGAATGCGGCTCACTTTTCTGCAATGTTTTTGAGCCCTCAGGGTATATTCTCAGGAGCAGCAGTATTGGGTCATATGTCAGCTTAATTTCTAGTTTTTTGAGGAATTTCCATGTTGTTTTTGAAAAAGACTAGACCAATTTACACTCGTACCAGCAGTGAGTGAGAGTTCCTTTCTCTCTGCATATACAAGGAAATCTAAGGAGCTGTTAGGAAAAATGAAGTCATAATATTAGCTTATACATGTATGGACATGAGTGTACCCTTCTGAATGAAATAAGCCAGAAACAAAAAATGATTGCATTCATTTGTGAGATATTAAAAAGAAAACATAGTATGAGAGTAATGCTCAAAGACAGTAGAAACAAGGGCCAGGAGTATTGGTCCATGGTTGGGAGCTTGATATAGATTGGGAAGGAGTGCAGTTAGGACAGAGAAGGATCTGCTATGACAATGATAGGTGGAAATGATCACTCTGGTCAAGAACTGAGTACTAAGAGAAGTAAAGTGATATGTGTGGTACCCTTTCAAACCACTGTGGTATTGCAAGTCATAGTGTCTAAGAGGAAAATAAGAGTGAGATGGAGAGAGGGAGAGAGACAAAGAGAGAGAGAGAAAGAGAGAGGAAATAGTCTGTCATAAAGGTGTCTGTGTTAGTGGGGCAGGAGTGGACAGGAGAGAAACTGGAGACAATAATTGTGGGAAGTATGTGCTGATAAAAACATGGGTGTTGGAACATTGCACAACTGAAACTCAATCATTAACAACTTTTTAAACTATATACCATGGTGATTCAATTTAAAAAGTTCTATAAAAATATAAAATGGTTTATTTTTTATCATTCAGAGCTCTCTTCCAAGAGATTTATTGTTGAGTCTCTAGATTATGGCCATTGATGAGATTGTATGGCTCTAGAGGTGACTTGTAGGGATGACTGCCAAGCTGCCAGAAATAGGGGGAGATGGCAGGAGGTCACCCATCCCCAGTTCCATTTATCCTGGAGTTTTCAGTGACAAGTCCCGCATACCTGGGTTTCAGCAGATTCATTCAGGGGTGAGGCTCATTAGAGTGTGTGGAGAGTGGCTGTGAGCACTGTGGAGATTGAGATTTGTAGGTTTTTGTCCGCCTGAGCTTGTGGTATATTTTAAGTTAAATATGCCTCCAGACCTCAGACCAGACTCTCTCATTTAGGGAAACCTGGAGGTGGGGCATATGAGGCCCTCCCCACCCCAAAGGAGCCAGCCCCAGCAGCTGAAAACCTCCAGAACTCAACCAAGGCCATGCTCGTGGCCTCTCTCCACATGCTTGGAAAAGCCCCACTCATGAGTGACTGTACTTCTGGACATCTCTTACTTACACCACTGATATACCAAGAGTAGTAGGCCACATTTGATGGGGTTTAAAGTAGATGGAAACCAATCTTAGGGGGAAATTCATGTATACATTTATATCTACATTTATTTCTATCATTTATCTATCTACATATAGAAGCACACAAGGCTAAACCTTTAACAACATGTTACTAATCTCTTATAGAAGGGCTAAATGGCTCCTGGGTGAAATGCAACAATTTTCACATGCTTTCCCCTAAGAAATCATTGTTTTTATCATTTCTAGCAGATTATTCATAACAAACAATACTAAATAAATTATTTCAGTTCTGTTTTGGGGCAGGTTTGGGATTCAGGATGGAAAGACTCGAAATATATTGGTAAGAAGGTGTAATAGTGCTGGTATTGGTGTTCAAACATTAAATGTAATCAAATATTGTAAACATCTTTTTAAAATAAAATAAAATTAAGAAATTTAAGATGGGAAATAATACCTTGTGATCCAGTGCTATTACCAGAATTAATTGGAATTTTGGCTTTTCCTTAATTTTCTCAGGGTTTTCACAGACTAGTCTTTGAACTGGACCAAATATTTGAATTCTAGATGTTAGGATGTGGTTTTTGTGGGAGTTCTTATTAGCGATTACCAGACCACTGGGTTCCTTTCAGGGTACCAGATGGCGCTTGAGATTCATCCAAATGAGATCAGTTTCATGCAAAACATTTGACCTAATCTCTGATCTACCTCCCTGTTCCATCATATATAATTCTTCAAATGTCAATTATATAGTTCAAATAAAATATTCATGAATATATGTAACACTATGTACATAGAGCAACAGGTATGTTATGAGCTAAAGTTACACATATAAATATTTGTTTACTATAACACACTGTTTATCAAACTTTTACGTATTTATTTTTATTATTTGGAGTCTTTCAAGCAATGCTAGGATGTGCAGTTTAAATTCTGGTGAGACTAGGCCTTTGGTTCTGTGTTGGGGGTCAAGGATTTTGTGCTGCTGAGATTTTTCAGTGCTGTGGACTACTGGGGTCATGCTAGCAGATCTGAGTGCCCCCAGTGTTAATGTCCTACAATGCTCAGGAGACCACATAGTACCAGAGATTGAGCCCAGGTTGGGCATATGCCAGGCATGTGCTCTAACTCTTGTGCTATATTCCAGCCATTTACCTAAGTTTTAAGATGAAATAAATGTAATTTTATGCAAATTTCATTACATTACCTAATAGCACATCATAAAGTAAACTTTATGCTAAATATGTGTGTTGCATGAACGTTCTGCAATCGGAGGCGCTGAGGTAGGAACGCGGAAGAAATATTCACTGATTGGAGGACTAAGGCTCGCTCTGGCTCTTAGCAAAGGCAGAGGGCCTCGTGGACCTCCTGTTATTGATCATGGTACCTCTAAAGGGCGCAATATAGTGACGTCACCAAAGGCATCAAAAAATGTTACAGGGAGAACATTGAGACAATGGAACATATTCTTTCCTTGTATGGGTAGGCCTATAGCCTCGGGAAAAGAATACAGAACTCAGAAGGGAAAGATACAAAACCGAAACTGAAACCTTCTACAGGCACCTGGATTTACATCCCAAAGACAAAGCTGGGCCTTCACCTGAAATCTACAATTTACAATATCAAAGGTCAGGCCTGGCTAACACCATCTGCATGTCAAAGACCAGCCAGGCTTCTGTGAGAGAAGGAAAAACTGCTCTTTTCAGTATTCTGAAATTATTTTTCTGAAGGCAGCTTGAAGGGGGAAAATGTTCAGCTTCATCCAAACCATTCAGGACACACGAGAAATCTCGCCCATTTTCATGGGTCCCTATGTTCCTGTCCGTAGTACGGTACAGTATACATGGGCTCGCCCTGATAGCTCAGTCCAGCCCCAACATCTCCCCCTTTTTGTTTATGACGGATTTTAACCATCGTAACAATTCAAGCAGCCTTTCATATGTGAGCATATTTTGTAGATATTTATATTAACAAGATGAATTTGGAGTAAAAAAAGTAGAAAAACATTGAAAGTAGAAATACACCTAATCTTTAGGCCCTGATATTGCACTGCAGGCCTGCTTAGTCTAGAATTTCCAGTGAATCCGCCAGATCTTTGGAGACACCACAGCAAAAGAAAACAAAACATATGAGTTAAATAAATGACTACAACCACAGTGTCAATATTTGCAAATGACAGAATTGGTGCATCAAGAAAACATGAAGCTCTAATGGAAAGATTACTGAAAAAATTACTGAGAAAATTTGCCAGACATCATGTAGTGATACAGAAGTAGTATATTCTCACAAATAGCCAACATTTTAACTAATAAATGTCTATGCCAAATACAGTAACAATGATGGGTCTCATTTCCCTGACCCTGAAAGATCCTCCTATGTGGCAATGCTGGGAAGAACGAGTAAAGAGAGGCTGCTAAAATCTCAGGGCTAGGACAAATGGAGACATTACTGTTGCTCACTCGAGCAAATTCATGATCAATGGTATGACAGTGATACAGTGATACAGCGAATAAACGTCTACATGAACAAGCTTTAAAATTAATTCTCAGTAATAGTTTAATTAGAAACTATAGGGCTAGAGACAGAGTGTAGTGCATCAATCCTTAGCATCACTGATGGCCTTCCTTGGCATTGCTAGGAATGATCCCTGAGCACAGAGTCAGGAGTATGGCCTGAGCACAGCCAGATATGGTCCAAACCAAATATAAATAAAATAAATATATGAAACAACATTTAAAGTATATAAAGTGGTTAAAGATAAATTTCTTTAAATTTAGTGCTAAGGTAGTGCTGAGGACTTATTTGTGCCTACACACTCAGATAACTCCTGGCATGGCCAGGGGGATCATCTGTAATCTTGGAGATCGAACCATGATCAGTTGTGTGCAAGGCAAGCAGATGATTTTTATTATTAAGCACACTAATGTACATTGCTTTACACTGGTAGATCTGCACATATCTTTTAGTTGGCAGGAATGACACACATTTTCTTAGTTTTAGCTGGTGAGTGAGAATTTGGAAGATTTATGTTATATGTGTCTGTATTTTCTTATTATTGGAGGCAAGATGGGTGCCAATGTCACCTGAACCCCTCGTGCTCTCCAAAACTTGGCTCACCATCTCGCCTTAGACAGCTCGTGGCTCAGCACGCCAGGCACGGAACTCTACGTGTGATTCCTGCTGGATATCGCCAGCTGTTTTGCAAGATTCAGAAAGAATGGCATCAGCAGGGCATGAAGAAACTGTGGCAGCAGCTGCAGTGTCACTGCCTCCCCCAGCGGGGCTGAGTCACAGCGCCATTGGACATGAGCCAAGGCGGCAGTGCATGCAGTGGTCCATCCACTGTGGGGTGCTGTCAGCCAACCACCAGGTGACCTGGGACTCAGTGCAGGTGTTTGACCTAGCACAGACCCTCCAGGATAGAGTCCTGACCTGGCAGCTGCAAACCTCCGGGCTCACTCCATCAACCTCAAGGAGATCAACCTGAGGATGCAGATGTCCAGGGGCTGCTCAGAGACGCAGGCGGGTGTGTGTTAGTCAGTGTGCAGATCATTACAACATGGCAGTCGACCAAAAGCTTACATTCAATAGGCTGGGAATACCTGTAAAGGCGATTAGAGGCTGTCCCAAAATCCTCTGTCCCTCTTGGATGCCCGGCAAGCTACCAAGAGTATCCTGCCCGCATGGCAGAACCTGGCAAGCTACCTGTGGTGTATTTGATATGCCCAAAACAGTAACAATGATGGTCCTCATTCCCCTGACCCTGAAAGAGCCCCCAATATGCCATCGGGATACACAAGCATTCTATAGGGATGAATGGAGACGTTTCTGCTGCCCGCTCAAGCAAATTGCTGAACAATGGGATGATAGTGATACAGTAATTCAGTGATAGTTACTTATTATTACACCATGATTTCTAAGAAAAATGCAGGAAAATAATCACAATCTGAGCTTCCTAAGAGGAGTTTGAATGTTAGTTGCTATTGATTCTGCACAAAGGTGTTTTCCAAGTGTGCCTCTCGGCTCATCTCAAGGGACAAGTGCTACCTGTTCCTAGGGGAGTCATTTTCTTCATATGTGGCTACTGGTTCTAAGGAGTCAACAATGCTGCCCAAAGGGGCTATGGAGAGCCTAACTTTAGGTCCCAGAAGATTTATCTGATGCATATTCGAAACACAGCAATTTTTCATGTCCTACTTCCTAATCTGTGGTGATTTACCACATTAAAGTCAATGGGATTGGCATCTTGAACCTCTCTTCAGCAGGGTCAATTAAAAAAAAGAGAGGACAGATGCCATTGCTTGTCCAAGTAGCAGTCTAGCCTTAACAGCCTCAAACAAGGGGATGGGCTGGTCATTTGTTTAGTAGAATGTATACACCCCCACCTCAGTTTTTTAGGTTTCACATATCAAATTGTTTATGTTAAGAGGTACATTAAGAAAAATTTGCATGTAGATTAAGAGGTAAGATGTATATAAAAAACTTACAGGTACTTAAAAAACTAAAAGCTGATATATTTACATACATGTGGCCATTGGATGATAAGCAATCAGCTAGCATCATTAATGGATAAAATTAAGGTCAAGGTAATCTATTCTAGCAGAACATTTTCTGTTTGGGTACATATTTGCAACCTTCATTGTCTAACCTAAACTAAATTTGTTTTACCCAGGGGACTTGATTTCCTACACCAATCTACCAAATCATATGCTATATTGAATGTCTACTCTGTGTTCAAAGGATGTAAACAAATAATTAGTTTAAAGCAAAATGACAAAATATTTATAGTGACTTGATGCCAGGAACCATCCCATTTGGTATTTCCATTCAACTGAGCTAATAGTTCAGTGAAAATATCTGATGCTCAATTTATCATCTACAAAGACATACTAATAATAGTAATTCTAGATGACCTATTACACTAAATTATAATTTAATTTTATTTATAATTAATTACTAATTCTTATCAGCAGGCCTTATGAGGAATGGAATTGTCTTAATTTGCAGATAAAGACACTGAATCTTCACAGAATAGAGTAACTTATCTGGGAGCACATAATAAGAGAGGAAGCAGGAGGTAAACCTAGACAGTCTGACTCCCAAGATCAAGGTTAATGGCATTTTGAGTTGGTGCTACCACTTTAGTAGGTGAAATTCTTTTAAACAAAATTTTTGTAATTCTTATCCTTTACTCTTTTTAATAGCCATGTATATTGAACATTGATGGTTTCGGTATGAACTGGAGTTCTGCAAGATACAAATCACAGAAAGGTGGTTATTGTTCACCAGAGATGTGCTGGGCCTTCTACCAAGCAGTGGAGGGATCTGGAGACTAAGGAAGAGCAGCACTCAACCTCAAAACTTAATGAACATACAGCATAAATATAGAGTAACTAAGTCCAAATACCAGTTTTGCCACTTCTGCTATTGTGACTTTGGGAGCTATTTAACACATTGTACCTTGACCATTTTATATTCAAAAGATATGTAACAAAATTACCTGTGCCATGAGACCATTGTGAGATTTAAATGAGTAATGTAGTTCACTGACTCTTAAAAAATTGAACAAATGTAGATTTTATTACTGAGTCCATATAGGGCGGACTAGAGAAACAAAATACCGGGGTTAAGAATCGAAAGCAACCTGAAAATGATCATCTAACATGTGATTAACTCAATGCCATGGCAACTTATTTCGCAGTTTGGAAAATAAATTATAGAAGAGCTGAATGATATAGGGTGATCAACTACAATTTGGTTGTAATAATCTGACAGTGACATGTTGACTCATGACCCAGAGAGTAACTAGGCATGAGAAAAACATCAATTAAATAGGAGATATTTAAAAGGTAAAATTAAAATGACATGATATAAGCTTTTTCCAATTTTTCCCTGGACACTCTTATTCTTTATGTCTTAATCTATAGTATTTTTCCAGATTATTTTAGATTCCTTATTTAAATATTGTTCCCACACAGAGTCCTGTGAAGTTATTTTCTGGATCAGAAAATACTTTTATTGGGGCTGGAGCGATAGCACAGTGGGTAGGGCGTTTGCCTTGCACACGGCTGACCCGGGTTCTAATCCCAGCATCCCATATGGTCCCCTGAGCACCGCCAGGGGTGATTCCTGAGTGCAGAGCCAGGAGTGACCCCTGTACATTGCCAGGTGTGACCCAAAAAGCAAAAAAAAAAAAAAAAAAAGAAAATACTTTTACTAATATGTATTATTTATCTCCAAATAGATCTCATGTACTATTGATAGAATTTTATTTCTCAGTTTGTCTCTTAAAACAGGAGGTTTAGTTTGTCTACAACCTATTTAGTCTATCTAAGAGTGCAGATTTCAGGCAATATAAAATATATTAAGTCTTTTTTCCAATTAATTAGGTAATCTGTATTAAATAACATAAGTTGGCAATTAATAGTAATAATTATTCTTTTATAAACATGGACCAGAAATTAAGTTTTCTACCACATAAACATTTGCATTCTATAAACAAAAACATAAACAATTTGCATTTAATTTTAAATAAGAAATTAGGAATTTCAAAAAGATAGTTTCTTAACCAATTAAACACTGTTTGCTCAATAAGATTGAGGTTTGGAATCCAAATCTGGACAGAGAATAACAAATTGTCCCAGTTTCAGTAACTGGGTGATTTTCTCCAGCGACAGGGTCTTCAGTGCTTAAAAACAGTGCTGTTTCAAGCAAACATGGATGATCACTTCATTTATTAATGGCTGATAATAAAGCTTTTAGTGATTACATTATTTTGCTTCTTTAAATCCATGCGGATTGTGACAGGATTAGCAGAGGGAATACTTTTAAGAATCAATGAATCACAGGATGCAGGTTTCAACTCACCTCTGTGGGTTGAATTTGTATTACTAAATGGTTTATTTCTAGGTTTCAGATCCTTTTCTAAGAATAAAGGATAACCTGGTTCCAACTCTTTAATTTCTCTGAAGCCTTGCCTTTAAGGAAAAGAAATGCCATGACCCAGAGCCATCCACTCAAGATCCCTTGCTGCCACAGCCACCTCTCTGAGTGAGCCTTGGGACCTGCAGAGCTCAGGGGATCTTAAGAAGCGAAACTCCAGAGGCTCTAAAGAAGGAGAGCTCAGGGGACTCTCAAAAGCTGCAGCATAGATATTAGCATAAAGAAGGGTAAAGCCTGGCAGGAAGATTTGTGCAGATTGTGCAGAGTTCTTGCCTTTTGGTGTCTTTTACCAATAGACATTTCACCAGTCTTTCTCCTCTAAACCAGCAGAGCTTTCTTGTGAGGGTAAGTGGGGACTTTGGTTTTTCCTCCACAGAAGACTTTAGGAACCCACTTTTCTAACTTCTAGATCTTTAAGAGATTAGAGCAAAATATATTTGACGGAGAAGAGTCTGTCTGTGATCCAGGTTTGGAAATTATCCTTACCTTTGCTTCTGTACCTAAACCCATACTCCCTATCCATGTCCCTTAATACCTGAAATCTCACCATCCCACCATCATCCTTACATCCTCCAGTTTATGTTTCCTTGATGGGTAGGTCTTGGCAGGAATCACATAATGCTTTTTTTGTTATGAATGTATCACTGTACTACATACTGTAATATTGTATTGGGCCATAGATAAGAGAGAGTCTTTGTCTAGGAAACTGTAAATGGGAAGATAATACTGAAAGTGAACTATACAAAACCTCAGGCCCTAAATATACATATTCTTCATCTTTTTTGGGATCATTTATAAAATATGCAATTTGCACAAGATTCTAGAATATGAATCTAAAATGTTTTATCATGCACGTATACTATATATGTGCAGACAGGAATTAGAAGACAAAATAAATCCATAGTTGATCTATGGTAAAGCCAATTTTTTTAAAAAAAAAGTGATTAGAAGATGGGATGGTTGGAGCTGGAGCCATAGAACAGTGGGGAAGGTGTTTGCCTTGTATGAGGCTAACCTGGGTTCGATTCCCAGCATCTGATATGGTCCCCTGAAATACCTTCTGGAGTGATTCCTGAGTGCAGAGTCAGGAGTAACCCCTGTGCATCGCCGGGTGTGATCCAAAAGCAAAAAAAAAAAAAAAGTTGGGATGGTTAAATTATTTCAATTCTTTATAGATTCAAAACAGCATATAATCTTTTCATCTTTTTTTTTGTTTATTTTGTTTTGTGCCACACCTCCTGACTGTGCTTAGATCTTCCTCCTTGCTCCATACAAAATAATCTCTACTGGCAGTGCTCAGGGAATTACGTGGGGTCACCAGGACCAAATCCAGGCCAGATGTCAGTTGTGTGCAAGGCAAGTGCCTATTTAGTGGACTATCTCTCTTTTCATTAATACTTTCATCTTAATTGAGTTTATTGATTAGAACAAGAAATGGCAATCTCTGACCTAGTCCTGGAATCTATGGCCAGTCATTTGGGTAAAATTTGAGGATGAAATGAGAATTTTGTAGGAACTAGTAACTTACTGTGTGAAAACAGCATTTCAGATAATAAAACAGTTATATAAAAATTAGTTCTATTGATCCATTTATAAGCAAATTTTATAAGTTCAATGAATGGATATGAAGAGTATCATGCTGAGTGAAATGAGTCATAAGGAGAGAGACAGATATAGAATGACTGCATTCATTAGTGGAATATTAAAAGGAAAGTATGAGATCAATATCCAAGGGCAGGGAAAACAGGGGTCAGGAGGACTGGACAATGATTGGCAGCTTGCCAAAATGGTTGGAAATGATCACTTTGGATAGGAACTGAGTGTTAAAAAGTAGGTTAAGGGATATATACCTGACATCCTTTCAGTATCTGTATTCCAGACCATAATGCCTAAAGGTGAGGTGGAGGAGAAAGAAAGAGAGAGAGATGAGGGATGCTTACCATAGAGAAAGGGGGTGTGGGTGGAGGAAAACTGGGGGCATTAATGGTGGGAAATGTACACTTGTGAAGAATTGGGTGCTAGAATATTATATGACTGAAACCCAATCATAAATATCTTTGTAGCCACAAATTTTAAAAACTAATTAGTTCTAATTCTAAACTGTGACAAAATTATAAATTAAAATATGTATATTTGGGTCATAAAAACATAAACACAGAAGTAATGAATAATTAGAAAAATTAGGATATGATAACTTGCTAGGTAGTGCTGATGCTATTGTATTTCATAATAAGAACATGTAATCTTTGGGGCTGCAGCAATAGCACAGCAGGTAGGGCATTTGCTTTGCATACTGCTGACCCGGGTTCGATTCCCAGCATCCAGTATGGTCCCCTACGCACCACAAGGAGTGATTCCTGAGTGCATGAGCCAGGAGTAACCCCTGTGCATCATCAGGTGTGAGCCAAAAAGAAACATAGACAAACACACACACACACAAAGAACATGTCATCTTTAATGTGAATTGTTATTTCAAAAGGGAATAATAGCTATTGGAAGATTTTTAGTAGGATTGCAACATAATTTTATTTCTATTCTGAAGAAATAATTTGATTGTTTTGTGGAGAATGGATTAGAGAAAAGCATTACACTAAGTTGGGAGATCAGTAAGGACACTAAGGACAGTACTGAGAAATCCTGGAGCGAGATACTGAAGGGTGAGGTTGAAGAAATAGTCGAGTGGGAAAGTGATTGCCTTGCATGTGGCTCTCACTGATTTAATTCTTGGCACCATATATAAGTTCCCAAGCATTGGCAGGAGTGTTCCGTGATCACAGAGCTAGAAGTAAGTGCTAAGCACATTTGGGTGTAGCCCAACTTTCCTCCTCCATGTCCCCTCCACAAAATAAAATGATATCAAGGAATGAATTACATTTTAAATTAAGATGAAGACAAGCCTTTGCTAAAACAGTAGTTTAGAAATAATAGATAAATTATATCTCCAAAGGGAGAAGTGTGAAAATTTTCTTTTCCTTTAATTTTGGCTTGAGTGTATTGAAAGATAGTAATAGACCTTATTTAGAATATAAACATTAAAGAGAGTCAAGTGTAGTGATTAACAAAAAGTTCAACCTCTTATAGTTATGTTTGCAAAACTGACAAGTTACTGTACTAGAACTCCAATGTTGATGACTAGATCTGTAGCTAGAAGAGAAGGTTGAGCTAGAAACATGAATTTGGGATTACTAATAAGAATGCGCTTCGTTGGGTAGAAAATAATTTGAATATATTAGTAAAAAAGATAAATGAGAGATTCTCCGAAAGATATATGTGGGAAAAAAGAGGTGTTTTGTTGTTCTCTGTTTTCTGTGACACGAGGTCTTAAGATTATTTCTATATAAGGAAGGTGTTGTGAGGGTTGGAAGATGTAATGACTCAATATGAATGATCTAAATCCCCATTCTTCAAGTTTGGCTTCCCACTGAAATTTCCTCACAGTTTAAAGTATATGCACATGTACATATATGTGTATGTATACATATACAAATATAAATATGTATATATATATATACAAAGAAAGAGAGAGAGTGAGATATAGTCCAATTACCATAGATAGTAACTTGATTGTTTTCAGTGTGATCCAGACAACAAAATAATATCCTTCTTAATAAGCTTCTAACTTAAATAATAGAAATGATAATGCAGACCTGGGATGATGGTTGAGCTCAGACAAGAAGATGAAACAGCTTGTAATATAGACAGAAGTATCATAACTTGCATAAGAGAGAATGCATTGATCAGTAGGTAAAGAAAGTTTTCCTTTTAAGGAAAGACTTCATATAGTGCATGTTCATGAAAAGATGGTGAATAAGAAAGGAAGAAAGGGCAAAGTAATTGGCTCCATTGAAGAAACATTTTAATCACTCTCTGAAGAATGTAGAGAAAGAAAAAAGAAGGGGTAATGTTCAAAGCAAAGAATAAAAATGATTTTGTGCAGGATTGGAGCCCAAGATGTATCTGTGGAAACGGTCAGGCTATAGAAGTACTGAGAGAACAAGGATCCCCTAATCTCTTCTTATATCACTTTTTCATAATCTTTGGTATGGAATCTGTATTACTGTCCCTCTACCTCTAGTGACAGCTATTGGTCTTGATGTGTCTCATTTGACCTCCCTATTTGACCTCCCTTAATTCTCGCTATATTTCCACTACTCTCAGGATGCATCATGGGAAGTTTTTGGACTAATGTATCAAACACAGGCAGCTTCACACTAACAGGTTTCTCAGAGCTGGAGGGTGTAGAGTACTGGCTAGCTGCTCTTCTGTTGCTGCTTTATATGATCTCCATCGTGGGAAACACTGCCATTCTCTTCATCATAAAAGAGGAACAGAGCTTACACCAGCCAATGTATTACTTCCTGTCTCTGCTGTCTTTCAACGACTTGGGTGTGTCCTTTTCTACACTACCTACTGTACTGGCTGCCATGTGTTTTCATGCCCCAGAGATTCCGTTTGATGCCTGTCTGGCCCAGATGTTCTTCATTCACTTCTTCTCCTGGACAGAATCTGGGATCCTGCTGGCGATGAGTTTTGACCGCTATGTGGCTATCTGTAACCCACTACGTTATTCTACAGTGCTCACCGATATCCGTGTGGTTTACATCGGCATATCCATCATTATCCGCAGCTTTTGCATGGTTTTCCCATCGCCTTTCCTTCTGAAGAGATTACCTTTTTGCAAAGCCAACGTGTTGATCCATTCCTACTGCATACACCCAGATCTGATTCGCTTGCCCTGTGGAGATACCACCATCAATAGTATGTATGGTCTTTTTATTGTCATCTCTGCCTTTGGTGTAGACTCAGTGCTCATCCTTCTTTCTTACATACTCATATTGCGCTCTGTGCTGGCCATTGCCTCCAAGGAGGAGAGGCTAAAGACACTCAATACATGTGTGTCACACATCTGTGCTGTACTCATCTTCTATGTGCCCATGGTTAGTGTGTCCATGGTTCATCGATTTGGGAAGCATGCCCCTGAATATGTACACAAGTTTATGTCCCTCATTTATCTTTTTGTTCCGCCAATGCTTAACCCTATTATTTATTCTATTAAGACTAAAGAGATTCGTAAGAGGCTTCGGAAAATGATAATGGGACCTAAATTCTGATCACAGAGATATCTGCAAAATTCTAGGTACCCTAGTAAATGGTTGTCTTAGGTGATGTTTTGGTGTGGTATGCTTGTCTGTGGAGGGTTCCAATAGTACTCTCCATGTGGACTTCTGATTTGGGTCACTGTCACTGTCACTGTCATCCCGTTTCTCATCAATTTGTTTGAGCGAATCCCAGTAATTCTCTCATTGAGAGACTTATTGTTACTGTTTTTGGCATATCAACCATGCACAGGTAGCTTGCCAGGCTCTGCCGTGTGGACTCGACATTCTAGGTAGCTTGCCGAGCTCTCAGAGAGGCTCTGATTTGGGTACCAGCCAAAATTATATTCATGTAAAACTCATAACTCAATACGCAAGTCTGCCATAAATTGTAATTATTTTTGCCTCATGTTTCCACAAAATACTTCTTTCAGACAGAACAAGATGGATGTCTTCAGAAATGTTTCCAAATTATTAACATCCATGCTTTCAAGTAAATTTCCAAGAAAAAAACCACTAATGCATACATATAAATCATGTTTTAACTGGGGAGGACACTGCTTGAGATGTTAGGTATCATATAATATTTTTATAATAATATTTTAACACTTAAACTAAAAATTAAATATATAATAGCAGTGACAACCTTTACACTTCCAAAGGATATTATTAAGTCCTGTAAAATGTAATATAAATGCTCATTATATAATATTCAATAAAAATACATTTAGCACCCAAAATTTAGAAATTTAAACATAGGTCAGTAGTTATATAGGGGAATTATTTTATGTCTCCATTTCTTGGCTGAAACTGGAAGATTAACTTTTTACTAAGAATTTAGTAAATCATCTAAATGGAAGGCTAAAGGACACTCACAATTGATGGCAGGGAAATTTACTTCTGTGCCATTAATATTGTGTCTCATAATCTGCAGTAAGATGAATTTTATGAACACAGTGACTATCAAGCCCCAAATAATTTAGCACATATTAGAACAGAGAAGTGGTAGATGAAGAGTCTCAGGAATTTCATGGAGCACAATCCCTAAGTAGAAGCAACCATGGGAAAAAAGAAACTTTCCACACAAACCTATGTAAAATAAAATGCAAGACCTTTCAGGCTTACATAAATTGAACAAAAATAAGCATGATTATTTAGAAACTTTCTCTGGGAAGTGGATAAGTCATGGAATAATATAATGCCAACAAGTGATTGGAAAAAGCAGATGCAGAACAAAATTTTATCATCTTTTACAAAGAAACACCCCTTTCCTGATTGCCTCATGAAATTAGTTTTAAAATTACACCCATAGAGGTGCTGGAGAGATAATACATCGGTTAAGATGCATGACTTGCATGTGGCTCACTTGGGTTCATCCCCATATGGTTTCGCAAGCTTGCCAGGAGTGATCCCTGAGTACAGGGCTGGAGGTAAGGTCTAGTTTAGCCCTGAGCAAACCAAAAACAAAGAATAAAAAGAAAGAGAGAAAGAGAGGAAGAGAGAAAGAATTAGAGTAAGAAAGAGAAAGCAAGAGAGAATGAGAGGAAGAAAGAGAGATAAAGAAGAAAAAGCAAGCAAGCAAGCAAGCAAGAAAAATAAAGAAAAAGAAATAAAGAAAGAATACCGAAATGACACTATCATCTTTTCCCAATCCCTGAGTGAATGCAAATTCATGGGCCATCACCAAGCAAGCCAACATATGGAGATCAATATAGAGGAGTAACATCTTCAACAATACTATGTAAGAAGATAATATCAAGTATTCTAGAACACGGTAATTGCAGCCATATAAAGAGAGCAAAAAAGAATTTCATAAGATAGAACATTTGTGGGAAATATTACACAAAAGAAGATTAGCAAAATTTTACTTCAAGAAATGGATAAAAAATTACAATCCCCCAATTAGAGAATATAACTTTAAGCAGACACACATGAAAATGCCTTTCAAATTGACTTGTAAACTTGGAATAACACTTTCAAGTTCTGTCTTTACAGACTTGAGAGCAACAAGTACTACTCTTGTGTTCCCAAGTGTTTGAGAATCTAGAAACATAAGTTATCCTGGAAAGGATATAAAAACATCCTGTGAGAACCACATAAAACAGAGATTACTTGAGTGAGAAATATTTTCATTGAGCAGTTTGCATGATAGAGGGGATCCTACATATGATTCTGGAGGGAGCAACCTTGCTATCCTCTCAGTCCACCCGAGAAAATCATCTTTCCATAGATGAGGACAAAAAATTAAATATAAGCAAACTTTGTAGATAGTCACAAGCACAAATAAAATATATCTTAATAAACCTTAATAAAAGTCCGGTCAACCATATGTCCTTAGACTCATGGTTACAATACTAATCAAGTCCCTCCTTTAAAACATATACATTCTAATATATCTATATATTTAAATAATAGAAACAAATTTATTATGAGCATTTGAAAAATATTAAAAATCTTTTACAAAATTGAAATATCAACTATAGAATTGAGAAGTCATAATATAATGCAAAAGATAGGAAGTTAAGTGCTATCATAACATTAAAGCATTTCAATCATTATTTAATGACCCCTATTTATTTATTTGGTAATCATGGACTTGGGCATAGCTCTGTGCTAGGTAATAGAATGCTGAGCTAGATTAAATTTGGTTCGTGATCGCAAAGAGCATTGACATTAAAAGATTCTATCTTCCAGTTTAATACAGATGTGCTAAATTCAGTTCTGTCTAATAAGGGATCACTACACAAAATTGTGATAGAAATTTTTTCTAGTATAACAGAGATATTCAGTTTTCAGATCTCAGTTTGTTAATGGCCCTCTGTGACAAAAATGGGCTGTACACAATCATAAATACACAAACCGGTTTGTATTGACATTTTAGATTTTAGAAAAATTTGTTGAGGATGCAGAAACCCAAAAAATCTTGTTTTCATAATGTATATAGCAATCCATTATATATGTATAAACTTATTATTGCCTAATAAATATAAACTAATTCCCTATTAAGACTTGCAACTTTTCTTCTTAAGGTAAATTATATAGGAACAAGCTGGGAAAATGAGTCAGAGAATGATATCTATATAATTTATAAACCTATTAATGTTTTGTTCAGATTTAAAGCTAAGAAGTTTCTTTAATGAATTATATTATAAATAAATAGGATATATTTCAAAGTAGTGCTCAATTGTTTGATTTGCTTATCAAGTTGTCACGCCTCATATCTTTTCCCCTAATATCCAAAACAATTTCTTTTTTTCTATCAATAATTACTTTCTTGTTTTTTTAAAAAAATTTTATTAGTGAATCACGGTGAGATACAGTTACAAACTTATGAACTTTTGTGTTTGCATTTCAGTCCATACAGTGATCGTTTACCCATCCCTCCACCAGTGTCCATTCTCCTCCACCAATGTTTCCAGTATCTCTCCCACCACCCCCACCCCATCCCTCATAACCCCACCCTGCCTCTTTGGCAGGGCATTCTCTTTTGTTCTCTCTCCTTTTGGGTGTTGTAGTTTGCAATAGAGATATTGAGTGGCCTTCATGTTCGGTTTATGGTCTACTTTTGGCACGCATCTTTCAACCAGAATGGGTCCTCCCAACATCCTCTATTTGGTGTTCTCTTCTCTATCTCATCTGCCTTTTCCCCCCAGCATGTGAGGCCAGTTTCCAAGCTGTGGGGCAGACCTCCTGGTCCTTATCTCTACTACTCTTTGGTGTTAGTCTCCCACTCTGTTACTTTATATTCCACAGATGAGTGCCATCTTTCTATGTCTGTCCCTCCCTTTCTGACTCATTTCACTTAACATGATACTTTCCATGTTGATCACTTATAACGCAAATTTCATGACTTCATCATTTCTAACAGCTGCATAGTATTCCATGTGTAGATGTATCAAAGTTTCTTTAATCAGTCATCTGTTTTCGGGCACTCCAGTTCTTTTTTTCCCAGATTTTGGCTATTGTAAACAGTGGTGCAGTGATCATAAAAAATGCAGATATCATTTCTACTATACCTTTTTGGCTCTGCATCTGTTCATTCGGCGGCGTCCCCTCCTCAGTCTCACGAAGGGTTCTCCATGCCTAACAGAACAAGACCTCCACATCGACCACCACACCTGGTGCCCAAGGTGGCCAACGAATTCACGGAAAAAGTGAGTATTTCTGAGGGTCGCCTTTCTCTTGACACACACCCTGGTATGGGAATGGCCTACTTACCCTCTGATTCCTTCATCTCTGTCTACTCCTGGGAATTCCCTGTTATTTGCATCCTTTTTCTTGCTAATTCTGCTTTTTCTATTTGGATGATTTAGAAATCAACGGGAAGGAGTTTTTAGGTCTGATTGACACTGGTGAGGATGTAACGGTCATTGCTGAAAAAGACTGGCCCAAACGGTGGCCCCTCACCCCCTCACTGACTCACCTTCAGGGTATAGGTCAATCCCAAAACCCTATGTTAAGCTCATTTCCGCTTGATTGGCGCACCAAGGAAGGAAAATCCGGGATGGTACGCCCCTATGTTCTGCCCGGGCTCCCACTCAATCTCTGGGGCCGGGATATTCTTTCACAGATGGACCTTTTACTAATTGATGCCAAGGGCCTAGACATGCTCCTTGCAGCAGGTTATTCTCCCGGAAAGAGTCTAGGAAAAATCCTCCAAGGCATGCCTGCGCCACTGGCCCTCGACCCAGTGAAAAATAACTGCACAGGCTTAGGTTTATTTTCAGTAACTGCCACGGCTCCTCCTGCACCCCATACAGATAAGATCACATGCAAGTCCAATGAGCCTGTATGGGTGGACCAGTGGCCACTTCCCACTGAAAAATTACAGGCCTCCAAGTTGTTAGTGCAGGAACAACTCACAGTGGGACACACAGAACCCACTTCCTCCCCCTGGAACACACCCATTTTTGTTATAAAAAAGAAAAACTGCAGTTGGCGACTGCTACAGGATCTACGAGCAGTAAATAAAACCATGGTCATTTTCGGGGTGCTTCAACCTGGACTGCTGTCCCTAGCAGCCATTCCTTCAGAAATGTATAAGATAGTACTTGACTTAAAAGACTGCTTTTTCTCAATTCCCTTGCATCCTGATAATCGTCCCCATTTTGCCTTTAATTTGCCAGCTATTAATTATAAAGAGTCCATGAAACGTTTTCAATGGAAGGTTTTACCCCAGGGAATGGCAAATAGTCCCACACTGTGTCAAAAATTTGTGGCTCAAATTCTTGCTCCCATTAGGGCACAATGGCCTGACATTTATACAGTCCATTATATGGATGATATACTGCTTGCTGCATTTGACCCACAGGCCACTATGCTCTGTTGCAATCAGGTGATCCGTGTGTTTACTCAGTCTGGCTTTCAAATTGCCCCC
Organism: Sorex araneus; assembly: GCF_027595985.1. Classification (NCBI taxonomy): domain Eukaryota; kingdom Metazoa; phylum Chordata; class Mammalia; order Eulipotyphla; family Soricidae; genus Sorex; species Sorex araneus. The sequence goes on along the minus strand of NC_073307.1, from coordinate 105,172,071 downwards.
GAAAAAATTCACATTGCTGACCATTCTACCTTTCTTGGATTTCGTCTTCAGGGGTCCCGTGTACTTTTGCAAAAAATGCAGCTGAAGCTTACTTCGTTAAAGACACTCCATGATTTTCAACAACTGCTCGGGCATATTACATGGCCCAGTCCCTATCTGAAACTTATCAAAGGAGACCTTATGCCCCTTTATGACCTTTTGCGCTATGATGCTGACCCTTCTTCCCCTCGGAATCTGACACCAGCGGCCGAGAATCCCTAGTTCTCATAGAAAGGGCAATTGAAGGTCACTTTGTTTGCTCTCTAGATTATCAGCGCCCTTTTCACCTCCTGTCTTCCTTACTCCTCATTCCACCACGGGCTTAATTTGGCAGGAAAACCCTGTTTCTTGGATTCAGCTTCCTACCACACCAAAGAAAGTTCTTGTACCCTACTATCTCTTAATGGCATCCTTAATTATTGAAGGAAGGAGTTTTTCTCGAAAACACTTTGGTCTTGAGCCGGCTTCTGTTATTCAACCCTATAATAAGGAACAGTTAGATTGGCTTCTTCAAAATACCAATGATTGGCCCATTGCCTGCGCTTCCTTTTCAGGAATTTTAGATAATCATTATCCCCCCAATAAGTTGATACAATTTATGGCTTTACATCAATGGGTTTTTCCCATTGTCAGACCAGCCCTATCCCTGGGGCTAAAGTGATTTTCACTGATGGATCCTCTAATGGCCAGGCCGCCTATGCCTGTGAGGGTGAGACTGTTTCTTTTTCCACAAAGGAGTCCTCTGCTCAGCTGGTTGAACTCACAGCTGTTCTAATGGTTTTTAAAAAAATTTTCCTTCTCCCTTTCAATTTATATATGAATAGTGCCTATGTGGCCTTCTCCATACTATTACTGGAGACCATTAATTACATAAAACCTCCTCCCCCGCAACGTCATTGTTTTTGCAAATCCAACGGTATATTCGCTCCCAGCAAGTTCCATTTTTCATAGGCCATCTTCGTGCCCACACTAACCTCCCTGGGCCACTGCCGGCAGGTAATCACTTGGCAGATTTGGCCACCCGATCTTTCACAGCGCTAACTCTACAAACAGATCCGCCGTAGGAGGCCACGACTGCACATGCCCTTCACCATCTGAATGCTCAAACTCTCCACCCTATGTTTAAAATCACATGTGAGCAGTCACAGCAGATTGTGCGCCAGTGCCCTTCCTGTGTATCCCTTCTACCCATGCCTCACTTAGGGGTCAATCCCCCAGGACTAGTCCCTAAGGCCATCTGGCAAATGGATGTCACTCATATTTCTTCCTTCAGGCAGCTTAAATATGTGCATGTGACTATTGACAACTTTAGTGGGTTTATTTTTGCCTCAGCCCAGACTGGAGAGGCCTCAAAAAATGTCATTGCTCATGTCTTGTACTGCCTTTGTGTACTGGGCAAACCACAGCTAATGAAAACAGACAATGGTCCAGGATACACTGGAAAAAAAGTGAGCATTTTTGTAAGAAGCTGCAGATTTCCCATCGTACAGGGATCCCCTATAACCCTCAAGGGCAGGGGATAGTGGAACGAGCCCATCTCATGCTTAAATCATATATTCAAAAGCTCCGGACAGTAAAGGAACTGTACCCAGCCTCGCTTTCCCCTAAGACGTTACTATCTCATGCTTTGTTTGTCATAAACTTTCCTATACTGGACAAAGAAAGCTGCAGCGCGGTGGACAGTTTTTAGCATACTTCCACCAGCCCCACTTATGCAAAAGTAAGGTGGAAAGACTCTCTGAGTGGTCTATGGAAGGACCCTGATCCAGTTCTTATATGGGGCCAAGGGTCAGCCTGCGTATTTGATGCTGTTGATGGTGTAGCCCGCTGGCTCCCTGAACGACTGGTAAGGCAGGTCGACATACCTGCTCTGGCTAAACCGACTTCCGCCCAGAGAATAAATGAATCTTCTGAGGACAGTGTCCCCTCTGTCACTGCCCAGGAACTTGCTTCTGCTCAATCAGCTGAGTTGGGAGTGACCAACCAGTGGTCTCGCTCACAAAACAGTTGTTCAGACTTGGCCTGGCGGGAGCAGGAACCAGCGTTACTTCAAGACCAAAGATAATGTGGACACCCATAGGGCAGGATCGGGAGTCTCAGTGTGAACGTAGTGAGTGGGGTGCACACCCGCATGAAAGAAGGACCGGTCCGAGGGTGTGCAGGAGTAAGATTTGTGCTTGTGCCCCTAGTGTGTGTGTAATTGTCTCATTATATTTCTCTTAGTTCTGCTTAGGTTTCAACAACTTTGAGAAGGTTTTGCCAGCTTGTATTAACAAAAGCGCTTTCTTGACCCATTTTTTCAACAAGCAGGAAACTGGCTGCTCACGCAGAGAAACGGGGAGCAATGTTCCCAATTGGCCCACAGGGCTCACTTTGCCCTGGGGACTGCTCTTTCCTTTCTCAGTCTATTAGTTTTTTCCTACCATTCTTGAGGGGTCAGATTGATCGATCAAGTATATATTTGTGCACATGTGTGATGTTTATTGTCTGACTGTCTGTCTGTCTGTGGAACACTCAAGTATTAGAGCTAGTTTAAAGTCAGTAATTCTTAGACCTGGGCAAACAAAATCAAGGGCGGTCAGAGTGATAAGGAGCCCAGCAATTTAAAAGATCTAGGTATCTTTGGAGCTTGTTAGATCAGGTCTAAACAAAGATTTCTAATCAGAATGTGGCGCCTACAAAGAAATTGAAATTTTCAATCTAGATTTCATATTGGAAGAAACTGTTATTAGTTAATAACAGTTGAAATTCTCTTGAATTCCAGTAATCTAAACATATCTATTGGACTTACATTCCTCACCCTCCACTTTTACAGGTTGTAGATTAGACCATGCCAGGACCCCGTATCTGGGCTAACAATTCCTTTCTTTTACTCCCTTCATGGGATTCACAGATGCCTCAGCTGCCAAATAAAGAAGAAACACCTTTTAATTTTTTCTCTAAGATACTCACTTGATCCTGTCCGCATTGGAGTGCCTCCCTGTCTCCCTCTTCACCTTCAGACTTGGATTCATACCAAGTCCCAAATTCATACTACCTCTGATCACTTGCAAAAAGATTTTTCTTTTCTGGTGATTGTGCATTATTTACCTGTCTCAATTCTTCCCTCCCAATCCAAGATTCTCCCCACAGTATAATTTTATTAAGGGCCAGATCACATATGGTTACCAGATAGAGAACAAAACATTCTCTGAACCTGACCAGAGAATGGCAACGCTCCTGACTGAAGACCTGACACGACTGCTCCGGTGCTCCTGACGATTCCTTGGGCCCCTGATCTCAGATATCCTGACACTCATTGCTGTAACCACCACTGCTGCTGTTGCAGGAATAGCTCTTCAAACCTCGGTCCAGACACACAACTTCGTCAAAGCATGGCAAAATGACTCTTACCACCTTTGGACAATGCAGGCTACTGTCAACCATGATGCTGAGCAATGATTGGACACTCTACAGCAAGCGCTACTTTGGGTCCAGGGCCAGGTTACTATCTTAGAGTAACAAATGAGATTGTTCGAGTGTTTAAGGATCATTGGCTTGATTTGTAGGACCTCATATTTTCCCAGTTCTTTACCTTGAGGATGCCGGGCTCCCGAGAATTTATTATTGTGGATCAGGTTGCCAGGCAAAGCACTGCAAGAGAGGGTTGATACCCAGGCCGGCTTCCTGCGAGGTATTCCGGTAGAGCTTAGAGGTTACTCCAAAACCAAGGATTGATGGGGCCTATGAGGAGGCTCCTGCATAGACCCGATCATCCTTTCCTTCCTCTCCCTGCAAAAATGGAGTCTTTATGTCACAAGGGATACCAGACAATGCCTCCCGTGACCACATTTAATTTAAAACAAAACAGGGGGAGATGTAGGGAGCCATTTTACCTTACTGATCTTATCCTATCACCATTTGTTTATCACTAGCTAATGACCATGCGACACCCTGCATTTCTATTGGGGGTCCCGACATGAATTCTATACCACCTCCTCCCAGCAGGGAGGTATAAATACTGTAACTGCCATAGAATAAACGCCTTTTCTCCCTCCTCAGCTGCGTCCCCTTCTCAGCCCCATGAAGGGTTCTCCCTGCCTAACAGAACGAGACCTCCATATCGACCACCACAGTCCTTCCAATGATGCCATACTGGAGGCTCTTGTAGGGTAAGAGCAATGAGACCCAGCTTGTTAGTGGTTTTGGCATATTAATACACCATGAGGACTTTGCGAGGCTCTCCCAGGTGAGCAGGAAACTCCCAGTAGTCTGCCAGGTTATCCCAGAGGGAGAATTAGGCTATAAGATATCTTGGCCGCACGGTTCTGGGAGCTGGCTTTTAAGTCTCTGGATGCTGCCATTGACAGAATTACATGGCGCCATGGGCAGTCCCTGGGTGTGACCGCCTAGCTACTGGGAGATGGGAAATCTGGGCGGATAGGGCCCAGTCCCGATCCAAGCAGCCTTGGAGGTCTCAGTCCCAGGTCCCACACACCTGGGTTCCTTTGCCGGCTCCTTCATGCATGAGGCTCGTCTGAACGTGTGGAGAGGGGCCTTGAGCATGGCTGTGGCTAGGCCCCAGAGGTCTTCAGCAGCCAGGAGCTCTGCTTGGGGTGGGAAGGGAAGCTGGAGCCCATCCCCTTCCAGGAGGCCCCAGGGAAGACAGCCAGCTGTGTGGACAAGAGACTCTCTGCCTAACCTAAGACTTGTCCTAACCTAAGAAAAATAGCCTATTGCTTCTGGAGGCCCTGGGGACAAGCTGGAACATCATCTTTCAGTTGTTCTTGCTCTACTTATTTCTCTTATGTTTTTTCTATGTTCAATGTTCTAGTTACAATCTCCCTAAAGTAATTTCTGGCCTTGTCTCTTTTCCTCCCTTAATTCTTTCCATTTTCATATTATCTGTCTGTGTCTTTAGGCCGCTATTTCATTTTATGTCCTTTCCTCTGTCCTTAAATACTTTCTAATACTTTAATATTCATCCTCATCCTTCACTTTTGCTTGGGCTTGAACATTGAAAAACTTAAGGAACAGGGCTGGAGCAATAGCACAGCGGGTAGGGCGTTTGCCTTGCACGCAGCCAACCCAGGTTTGATTCCCAGCATCCCATATGGTCCCCTGAGCAATGCTAGGGGTAATTCCTGAATGCAGAGCCAGGAGTAACCCCTGTGCATCGCCGGGTGTGACCTAAAAAGCAAAAAAAAAAAAAAAAGAAAGCAGAAAAATTAAGGAACGCAGATGAAGACTCAGTTGCACTCTATTATCTCTAGTTAGTATAGGTATCAGGAAGTAAATTTTAACTTATTATGTAATAGTATGTTTTAAGGTAAGAAAATTATTAAACTTCTTTTTTTTGGTGAAATATGTGATAGAGTAGAATAAGACTCAAGTGGGTCCTTATCAGTAGGTGACACAGGCATCTCCTTAGGCCCTTTTTCTCTAACGTCCTAACTCAGTGTCATTGTGTAGAATCAGTGGCAGCTCATTATCATATATAGGATTTATTTGTATTATCTTTACTGCTGCTTCAAATTCAATGTTATTGGCTAGTATCTCCATTCTATAGCAATAGCTCCTGGAACTTTATTTAAACTTATATTTCTGCAAGTAAATATTACCCTAATTGCAAATCTTTGTGCTCAATGATGTAATTTTGCACTTATGAGGGAAAAAGAACATTTAACAAACATCACACAAAACAAATTTCCCAATTGTGGGTAATTACACTCAGTGTCAGGAAATTATCCATTAGAGGCAGAGAGGATCTAGCACTTAAATCTGAAAAAAAAAACAAGTTGTTTAATTAATTTATAATAGGATTGGGACTGTAGCACAGTAGCATTGTTATACCATTGCTCATCGATTTGCTCAAGCGGGCACCAGTAACATTTATATTGTGAGACTTGTTACTATTTTTGTCATATCGGATATGCCACGTGTAGCTTGCCTGTCTCTGCTCTGGGAGCAAGAAACTCTCGGTTGCTTGCCAGGGTGGAGGAATCAAACCTGGGTTGGCCGCTTGGAAGGCAAACACCATACCCACTGTTCTCTTGCTCCAGTCTAAATGGATCATAAGAATACAGAATAGAAAAGGAGTGTATCCTAAGAAGAAAGCTTATAGCAGTTCAAACACTGCTTGAGAATCAAAAGGAGATGAAAGACTAGAGATGATTCATCCCAGGGATGCAAGGATAGTTTAACACTTGTAAATTAATCAACATAAGTCATCATATCAGTAAAAGAAATAATAAAACCCATATGATCATATCAATAGATGCAGAGAAAGCATTTGACAAGATCCAGCACCCATTTATGATGATTAAACTCTCAGCAAAGTGGGCATCGAAGGAACTTTCCTCAATATAGTCAAAGCCATCTACCACAAGCCCACAGCAAGTTTAATTCTCAATGGGGAAAAACTAAAATCCCTTTCTCTAAGATAGGGAACAAAACAGGGTTGCCTGCTTTCTCCACTCCTATTCAATATATTTCTGAAAGTCCTGGTCATAGTAGTTAGACAAGAAAACGATATCAAGGCCATACAGATAGGAAAGGAAGAAGACAAGCTATCACTATTTGCAAACGATATGATACTATACTTGGAAATCCCTAAAGACTCTACAGAAAAGTTCCTAGAAAAAATAGGTCAATATAGTAAAGTGGCAGACTACAGAATCAACACCCAAAAGTCCATGGCTTTCTTATATACAAATAATGAAAGAGAAAAAAAAAGACATTAAAAGAAATCCCGTTCAGAAAACCAAGTGCCTTGGAATCAGCTTAATCAAAGAGGTGAAGGACCTATACAAGGAAAATTACAAAACACTACTTCAAGAAATAAAGGAGGACACTTGGAAGTGGAGACACATTCCCTGCTCATCAATAGGGAGAATTAGCATTATCAAAATGGCAATACTTCCCAAAGCACTATACAAATTTAATGGGGTCCCTATCAGGATACCCATGACATTTTTTAAAGAAATAAACAAAACACTCCTGAAATTCCTAGGGAACAAAAAACCCCATGCATAGCTAAAGCAATCCTTGGGAAAAAGAAGATGGGAGGCGTCACCTTCCCCAACTTCAAACTCTACTACAAAGCAGTAGTAATTAAAACAACATGGTATTGAGCTAGAAACAGCCCTGCAGACCAATGAAACAGAGTTGAATATCCTGTCACAGACCCCAAGTATATGGCCACTTAATCTTTGACAAAGGAGCAATAAATGCAAAGTTGAACAAGAAAAGCCTCTTCAACAAGTGGTGCTGGGAAAACTAGATAGCTACCTGCAAAAATATGAACTGTAACCTCTGTCTAATGCCAGGCACAAAAGTCAGATCAAAGTGGATTAAAGACCTCAATATCAGACATGAATCTATAAGGTACATGGAAGAAAATGTAGGCAGAGCCTTACATGACATTGAAGCTAAAAGCATCTTTAAAAATGAAACAGTACTGACATGCAAGTGGAAGGAAGCAAACATAAACAAATGGGACTACATTGAATAATGACCAAAATACAGAAAGAGCACACAGAATGGAAAAAAATATTTACCTAGTACCCATCTGATAAGGGATTAATATCCAGGATATGCAAGACACTAGTAGAATTGTATAAGAAAAACCCTCCAACCCCATCAAAAAATGGGGAGAAGAAATGAACAGAAGCTTTCTCAAAAAAGAAATTCAAATGGCCAAAAGGCACATGAAAAAATGCTCCACATCGCTAGTCATCAGAGAGATGCAAATCAAAACAACAATGAGATATCATCTCACAGCACAGAGACTGGCACGCAGTCAAATCTACGAAAGCAACTAGTGCTGGCGTGGATGTGGGGGAAAAGGGACGCTCTTTCACTGTTGGTGGGAATGCCAATTGTTCCAGCCTTTCGGGAAAATAGTATGGACAATCCTTCAAAAACTAGAAATTGAACTTCCATATGATCCCGCAATACCACTTCTGGGAATATATCCCGAGAATGCAAAAAAGCACAGTAGAAATAACATCTGTACCTATATATTCATTGCATCACTATCCACAATAGCCAAAATATGTAAACAACCCGAGTGCCCTAGAACAGATGACTGGTTTAAGAAACTTTGGTACATCTACACAATGGAATACTATGCAGCTGTTAGGAGAGATGAAGTCATGAAATTTGCTTATAAATGGATAGACATGGAGAGTACCATGCTAAGTGAAATGAGTCAGAAAGAGAGGGACAGACATAGAAGGACTGCACTCATTTGTGGAGTATAGAATAACATCACATGAGGCTGACATCCAATAACAGTAGATACAAGGACCAGGAGGATTGCACCATAGCTGGAAGACTGCTTCATGAGAGGAGGGGAGAAGGCAGATGGAATAGAAAAGGGATCGTTAAGAAAATGATGCCTGGAAGAATCAGTCAGGATGGGAGATGCGTGCCAAAAGTAGATAATGGACCAAACATGATGACCTCTCAGTGTCCGTGTTGCAAACCATAATGCCCAAAAGTAGAGAGAGAGTATGGGGAATATTGTCTGCAATGGAGGCGGGGGGAGGGCAAGAAATTGGGGTATATGGAGGATATTGGTGGTGCAGAATGTTCACTGGTGGAGGGATGGGGGTTTGATCATTGTGTGATTGTAACCCAAACATGAAATCTTGTAACTATCTCATGGTGATTCAATAAATTTTTTTTAAAAAGTATAGAAATGAAGGTGTAAAGAGGACTTAATAATAAGTAGCAAAGTATTTTTGTCCTAAGCAGAAGCATACCCAGATGTCTTTGACATTGAACTTTAAAACTGTGATTGTTACAAGTTCTCTGAGTTTATAGACCTGAGAAAATCAAGCAGTATTCTCATGGTTCTTGAGAATCTCAGAAACAATAAGCAAATAGGTTTCTCCAAAGAGAATATACACACAGATTGAATTAAAGCACAGAATATCCTTGAGTAAGAAAATAAGCAAGGATGCAATTTCTGGCAGATATCTCTTTGGATTTAGTTACTTAAATACTAAAATACAGAAATCCAAAACCGTGCGGCCACTAGTGCGGCTACTCGACCTCATATCTCTTCATTCTCATCAATGAAGAACAAATTATCAAATGTTTCCTTTTCAGCAGGTCCGACTTTAGGGGAGAGAAAATCCAAACAATAATAGTGAGTTTTTGGTTGAAATATTGAATGTAATCAAAGTAAAGTGAAAGTAAAGTGAAATTTATCAGTTACACAGGCGGGGTGGGGGCTGGGGAAGTGCGGGGGGAGGTATACTGTGATTCTTGGTGGTGGAATATGTGCACTGGTGAAGGGATGGGTGTTTGAGCATTGTATAACTGAGACTTAAACCTGAAAGCTTTGTAACTTTCCACATGGTGATTCAATAAAAGAATAAATTAAAAAAAATAAATGTTAGTGATAATAAGTAAAAAAGTTATGTAAAAGCAAGAAAGTGACGCACAACAGTACTTCAATCTATTTGAATTGAACTCGAACTCCTTTGGTATTATCTACTCTCAACTTTAAAATAGAGAGAAAATATTTGCTGATAAATTTGACTTTTGATGGAAGGGGACAATTTTTATGTAGTTCCTGATGAAGTACAGGATGATTAAAAGAATGTCATTAAAAAGTATTATACATGTATTATAAATATAAAAGAATTTGACATGACTTAAAGATTTCAAAGAGTAATGGAACATTCAAAAGTAAATAGCTTGTATGTCACCAACCTCAGTTTGATCCCTTATGTGACATGGTCCCCAAGGCAATGCTGGCTGCAGAACTAAAGGATCTAGAATAATGTTTGAATGACCTGGACAATATCTGGCACCATATAGCCCTATCTAAGTTACATCTTCAGACCCCCAAACTGAACCTCTGTCATTTTGCTGAAAATCTTAGTAGGGCCATAGTAGTCACAAGCACTGCTTGTGAGAGTCACCTGAATTAAAGGTAGTTGATGCAAGTAAATAAATACTATTGTATTTTATTAAACCATGACTCTAAGAAGTGTTATATTTTTTTTGGTGACAGTCCCCTAAGAAGTGACACCTGAAGTGCAGACCTGGATTGAGTAGAAGAAATAATTTCACTGAAGGGCAAAGAAGAATAAATTATATTATTGGTTATTAAATAGCGCTACACCTTGTGACACTTATACCCGTTATCAGTCATATTTTACTCAGAACTTATATTTGTGATACTCAAGGAGCCAAGAGAATCTGGTATGAGGGCAAGTAAGCTCTGCTTAGCGGGGAGGAGAGGAATTATTGCTTTGCACTTGCAAACAGATCTGTCACCCCTGAGAATACAGTATACAGTGACCAGTGGGATGCTTTGATGAGGAATTTATTCCCAGAGAATTTGTCTGGATGATATAATGCCTTGCCATGACCCTCAGCTGCCTAGAGCCTGAGAGAACGCCTATAAACTGGTATGTGTAGGATCTTCTATGGTTGTAAGCTGACGGAGGAAAACAACCTATTTCTCCAGGATCCTCAAAGAATAGACAGAAGCATTTTCTTGTAGCTATTCTTGATCCTTTTATATGAATTTCATTTCTTCCATATTAATTTTTTATATGCAGTTTTTCTAAAATACCTTCTTAGGCCTTGCTTTCCCTTTTCTACATCTTTCCAATTTCTGTATTATTTTTGTATCTTATTTTCCCACTGTCTCACTCTGTTTCATTCTCTTCCCTTTCCTCTATCATTAGATCCCTTGGTTTATCATTTTCTTTATGCCCTGTCTTCATTTTTGGTGTGACTTATTCTGGGAAAAAAAAAAGAGCAAAGACAAAAACTCAGCACCACTCTCTGCTATCTTATTATAATCTTATTATAAGTTCGGGGAATTATAAAAGTTATTCTGTAGCATCAGGTTTTAGATAAGAGAATTTTGGACTTCTATTGTTGAAATATGTGACATGAGGAATGAAATTCAAGGTGGGCTGTTGAGCAGTGGGTCATCCACACATGTTAGCACAATTTTCTAAATAAAGTCTTAAATTAAGACTTAATTTCTTTGTGTGGTATAAATGCAGCTTATTATATTACATATGCTTAGGACTATTTGTGCTTTTTTCCATATTGCTTCAAATGCCAGTATCTCCATTCCTCAATTGTAGTTTTGAAACTTTGTCCCAGACTCTTATGTTCGAATGAGGGAATTTCTTTCTGATTTCTGATCTTTTTGTTCATTGATATAATATTTCGCTTAAGAAAAAAAATTGTATTGGCAAAGGATAGCAAGTCATAATAGATTCTCAATGGTGAGGAATTACTCTCAGAATATTATTATTGTAATATCAAAGTTACGCATTACAATTTGTTATCTGTTATATTATACATATTTGATTTTTATAAAATATGAATGTACAATTTGTTAAAATAATTAGTATAATATTAGGGTTAGGTATTATTCATGAAAGCCAGAAGGTATCTAGCACATAAACTACAGAAGTAGGCTGTAAAGCCACTTTTTTTAAGGATGACACACAATGTAAAATTTATATACACATGCGGCTCTATCCTTTTCTTATCTTTTTCTGTTTTTAAGTAGAGCAAAATGAATAAATGCTAGGAATATGGAATAAGAAAGAAGTGCAACCTACAAAGGCAATAGAAATAAAGAACATTAGAACTGGTCTTCCGTAGGAAGTATGCCAAGCTGGAGAGAAGAGAACAGTATAATAATGGTGGAGGGAAGAGGAAAACCAAGAGAAGGAGGCGGTGTTGAGAGATGGTAGAGTGTACATATGAAAACCTACAAGTAACAGTACTTAAATAAAAATGTTAAAAGTTTGAAAAAAAATACCTGTCATAGAGGCTACCTGATGGATGGAAGAGAACAAGGATATTGGTACAGACAAATGGACACTGGTAGGGATCAGTGTTGGAACATTACATCCTTGAAACTTTGTAATGAATAACTTTGTAATGCACAGTGTCGAAAAAAATAATCTAAATAAAAAGGAATAGCATCCCAAGAAGAAAAAGTATAAATGTTTAATATAGTTTAAATAAATAAAGAAAATGAAAAGCTAAAGTTGAAGGTCTAGAGCAGGAGTTTATAGCTGCAAAATTTGTGGTCCTAAGAATTTTCACTGCTGTTTATATTATATAGTTACAATCTCTTTTTCTATGCTTTTTAGCATCTCCAATTTATACAGAAAGTACAGGAGGACTTACTGAGAAAAATATTTTGGGTATATTCATCGTCATTTCTACCTTTGGTCTGTATCTGTGCTCATTCTCCTTTCTTATGTTCCCATACTGCGTTCATTACTTGCTATTGCCTCAAAGGAGGAGCGCTTAAAGACACTTAACATGTGTGTGTCACATATGTGTGCTGTGCTCATCTTTTATGTACCCATGGTTAGTGTGTCCATGGTTGCTCGTTACGGGCGGCATGCCCCAGAATATGTGCACACACTCATGTCCCTTATTTATCTTTTTGTGCTGCCAATGCTCAATCCTGTCATCTATTCCATCAAAACTAAAGAGATCCGTCGAGGGCTTTTTAAAATACTACTGGGCACCAAGTTTTAAGCAGCAAGAAATTGTAAAGATTAAATCATCTGAGGAAATTCAATATCACAATAAATTTGAGGCTTAAGCAATTGCTTTCAGAAAATCTTTAGAATTTTCTTCCAAGTAATAAAGTGTTACTACTATTTATGCCTTTGAATGTCTGATTAACACTGACAAATGCTGAGACTGAAGCCACCAGAAGTTGGTGAAGTAAAGTGGGTTATAATAAAAAAAATTAAGTGTATCAAATACAACTCCTCTATGTTTTTAAATTTGGGAGTGTGTACTTCTTATAATTCTCTCATGTAGTCACCGTATATTGCTCTTGTGTTTTCTATAAAATGCTTTTTAGTGTCATTTAATCCCATCTTTTATTTTTATTCTACATATGTTTTTGATATTAAAACTCTATGATTCAACTCTTTTATTTTTTGGTATTTATCTAAAAGTATTGAAATAAGTATATCAAGGATATATTACTTTTCATGTTCATTGTAGCCCTAGCAATATTTGAGAAAAACCTAAATCTCATAAGCTAAAAATATGCAAAGAAAATATGCATACACAGTGCAGTATTAGCCTGAAAAGAAAAGGATGTTCTGGATCTGAGGAAGTAGTTCAATACTAGAGCACTTCCCTAGCATATGTGAGACCTTCGTTTCATTATCCAACACTTGAAAGAAAGGAAATTATAGGATATGTGACATTATGGATGGCATTATGCTAAAGTAAGGAGGCAGTCACATAAAAACAGAACACTGCATAATGTCACTTAGAGTTAAATAAAATAGTCATATTCATAGACTCCAAGTGATATATTGATTGTCAGTGACTGGAGAGAGAGAAAAATGAGGGAAATTAGTCAAAAGTAATGCAATTATAGCTGCAGAGATAGATTGGTTAGATGCTTGCCTTGTATGCAGCACTCCCAGGTTCCATTCCTGGCAACCCATATGGTTCCTCAAGCTCCACAGAGAGTAATACCTGATTACAGAGCCAGGAATACGACTTTAGCCTGACTCAAAGTGTCCCAAAATACTATTCAACTTCAAAAAAGAAAAAACAAGAAAACAATAGGAATAAAGTTTTATATAAATAAGATGGATTTGCTGGAGATATTTGCTTCAGAATATTATTCAACAATAATACTTCATACATTTATCGTATATGTACCATAGTTTCTTTTTTTTTAATTTAAATTTTATTGAATCACCATGTGGAGGGTTACATAGTTCTCAGGATTATGTCAGTTATACAATACTCAAACACCCTTCCCTTCACCCGTGCCCATATTCCATCACCAACCACCCCATTATACCTCCCGGCCCCTCCCGCCCCCCCAGTCCCCGCCCTTGTAAGTGATAAGTTTCACTTCGTTTATGCTTTATCTTGGTTATAGTCCATGTTTCAACACATAACTCACTATTGTTGCTAGGGTTTCCCTCCAAAAAAGAAAAGACAGTCCCGCTGTCAAGGAAGCATTTGATGGCTCTCCATTGCTGAGAATGTAGAGATATTAAGTCCCGCTGTTTGTTACATAACTTTTCTATTTTTTTCCCCCCTCGTCCCGCGCCACCGAGATCACGCCTGTTTAGTAATCACCACGCTGCCTGACAAAGGGAAAACAAACCAAAAAAAGATGGTTATTTCTCGTCATCAGCCGGCGTGGGGCTCTGGCTTAGTTGATAGTCTGGTAGAATGTCTGCAAGCAGTTTCTGGAACCAAAAGTAATACGCCGGTATCGGCCCTGGCTCGAGATTCCACCAGCGTCCCGCTGTTCCAAGTACATAATAATTTATTCCCTTGTATCCCATTCCCACGCCACCAGGTCCGTGTCAGCTTAATGGACATCATACTATGGTTAACGCCACGCCGAGTTTCTTCCCGAGAAAGAAGGATATTTCTTCTCAGCCGGCTTGGGGATATGGCTTAGTTCAGTCTATAGAAATGGCTACCACTTTGGTAGCCTTCAATATTTCAGCAAAAGACTTACTATTCTTGTTAGGATTTCCCACCAAAGTCCGACCCGTTAAAAGGGAACCATTTCATATTGGTGATGATTAAATGACAATAGGTTGTGCGGCCATGGCAGTGGCCTCACGGCTTTGAATTTCTGTATAAAGTCCAGGGAAAGTACAGCCAGAAATTACACGTCGCTACAAACTTTAACCCTATTATGGTGCCCCCAAAGTCCAACCCATTACAAAGGAACCATTTCATATTGCTGATGATTAGATGACATTAGGCTGCCGCGGCTGCACGGTTTTGGGTTTCTATATAAAGTCCAGGGAAAATTCTGCCTAAAATTCTATTGCTACAATCTTTTACCCTTCATCAAAAAACTTAGTAGTATTGTTTGGAGTTTCCCCCCCACGTTAAGCCCTGCCAAAAAGGAACATTTACACATTGCTGACAATCAAGAGATATTAGGTCTATCGCAGCCGCGAGGTTTTGGATTTCTATATGAAGTCCAGGGAAAATTCTTTTGGTAATTGCATCACTTGCTGGCAGCACCTGGGCCAGAAGCTCCGAGCACACAGTTTGGAGGCATTTTGGGGGCGCCGCTCGTGTCCAAAGTGGTTCAGTTGCCTCCGGGGTCGATCTCGCGCAGGGTCGGAAAGGAGCGTCCCCACATGGCTCTGCGCTTAAATGTCGGCCGGTACAGGGCGGATCCGGAAGTCCCGCCCCATCGGCTTTCCCGGGCTTCCTGCATAGTCTAAAAACCGGCTATAGCCTAGCTGCGTTCAAAATGAAAGAGTTGAGAGAGAAAAGACCATACCCTGCCGGCAGCGCCTGGGCCAGAAGATCCGAGCACACAGTTTGGAGGCATTTTGGGGGCACCGCTCGTGTCCAAAGTGGTTCAGTTGCCTCCGGGGTCGATCTCGCGCGGGGCCGGAAAAGGAGTACCATAGTTTCTTGATTTACTCCTCTGTCCTCAGAACTTGGGTTGTTTCCAGATTCTGGTGATTGTGAGTAGTACTGCAATGACCATAGGAATGCGGCTCACTTTTCTGCAATGTTTTTGAGCCCTCAGGGTATATTCTCAGGAGCAGCAGTATTGGGTCATATGTCAGCTTAATTTCTAGTTTTTTGAGGAATTTCCATGTTGTTTTTGAAAAAGACTAGACCAATTTACACTCGTACCAGCAGTGAGTGAGAGTTCCTTTCTCTCTGCATATACAAGGAAATCTAAAGAGCTGTTAGGAAAAATGAAGTCATAATATTAGCTTATACATGTATGGACATGAGTGTACCCTTCTGAATGAAATGAGCCAGAAACAAAAAATGATTGCATTCATTTGTGAGATATTAAAAAGAAAACATAGTATGAGAGCAATGCTCAAAGACAGTAGAAACAAGGGCCAGGAGTATTGGTCCATGGTAGGGAGCTTGCTATAGGTGGGAATGGAGTGCAGTTAGGACAGAGAAGGATCTGCTCTGACAATGATAGGTGGAAATGATCACTCTGGTCAAGAACTGAGTACTGAGAGTAAAGTGATATGTGTGGTACCCTTTCAACCCACTGTGGTATTGCAAGTCACAGTGTCTAAGAGGAAAATAAGAGTGAGATGGAGAGAGGGAGAGAGACAAAGAGAGAGAGAGAGAAAGAGAGAGGGAATAGTCTGTCATAAAGGTGTCTGTGAGAGTGGGGCGGGAGTGGACAGGAGAGAAACTGGAGACAATAATTGTGGGAAGTATGTGATGATGAAAATATGGGTGTTGGAACATTGCACATCTGAAACTCAATCATTAACAACATTTTAAACTATATACCATGGTGATTCAATTTAAAAAATTCTATAAAAATATAAGATGAATTATTTTCATCATTCAGAGCTCTCTTCCAAGATATTTATGTTGAGTCTCTGGATCATGGCCATTAATGAGATTGTATGGCTCCATAGGTGACTTCTAGGGATGACTCCCAAGCTGCCAGAAATAGGGGGAGGTGGTAGATAGTCACCCATCCCCAGTTCCATTTATCCTGGAGTTTTCAGTCACAAGTCCCACATACGTGGGTTTCAGCAGATTCATTAAGGGGTGAGGCTTATTAGAGTGTGTGGAGAGTGGCCCTGAGCATGGTGGAGATTGAGTTTTGGAGGTTTCTGTCCGCCTGAGCTAGTGATATATATTTATTTTATTTTATTATATATTTTTTTAAATTTATTTTATTGAATCACCAAGTGGAAAGTTACAAAGTTCTCAGGCTTATATCTCAGTTACACAATGCTCAAACACCCATCCCTTCACCAGTGCCCATATTCCACGACCAATAAAAACAAAAACAAAAGCAAAAACAAAACAAACAAACAAACAAACAAAAAAAAAAAAACAGTATACATCCCACCCCTCACCCCCCAACCCACCCCGTACGTGAGTGATAATTTCACTTCCTTTTCTCTTTACCTTGATTACATTCCAGATTTTGAGCTGGTGATATATTTTAAGTTAAATATGCCTCCAGACCCCAGACCAAACTCTCTCATTTAGGGAAACCTGGAGGTGGGGCATGTGAGGCCCTCCACACCCCAAAGTAGCCAGCCCCAGCAGCTGAAAACCTCCAGAACTCAACCAAGTCCATGAGCGTCGCCTCATTCCACATGCTTGGAAGAGCTCCACTCATGAGTGACTGTATTTCTGGACATCTCTTACTTTACACCACTGATATACCAAGAGTAGTAGACCACACTTGATGGGGTTTAAAGTAGATGGAAACCAATCTTAGGGGGAAATTTATGTATACGTTTATATCTACATTTATTTCTATAATCTATCTATTTATCTACATATAGAAGCACACAAGGCTAAACCTTGAACAACAAGTTACTAATCTCTTATAGAAGGGCTAAATGGCTCTGGGTGAAATACAACAATTTTCACATGCTTTCCCCTAAGAAATCATTGTTTTTTTTTTTATCATTTCTAACAGATTATTCGTAACAAAAAATACTAACTAAATTATTTCGGTTCTGTTTTGGGGGCAGGTTTGGGGATCAGGATGGAAAGACCCGAAATATATTGGTAAGAAGGTGTAATAGTGCTTGTATTGGTGTTCAAACATTAAATGTAATCAAATATTGTAAACATCTTTATAAAATAAAATAAAATTAAGAAATTTAAGATGGTAAATAATACCTTGTGATCCAGTGCTATTTCCAGAATTAATTGGAATTTTGGCTTTTCCCTAGTTTTCTCAGGGTTTTCACAGACTAGTCTTTGAACTGGACCAAATATTTGAATTCTAGATGTTAGGATGTGGTGTTTGTGGGAGTTCATCTTATTAGCGATACCAGGCCACTGGGTTCCTTTCAGGGTACCAGATGGTGCTTGAGATTCATCCAAATGAGATCAGTTTCATGCAAAACATTTGACCTAATCTTTGATCTACCTCCCTGTTCCATCATATATAATTCTTCAAATGTCAATTATATAGTTCAAATAAAATATTCATGAATATATGTAACACTATGTACATAGAGCAATAGGTATGTTATGAGCTAAAGTTACACATATAAATATTTGTTTACTATAACACACTGTTTATCAAACTTTTACGTATTTATTTTTATTATTTGGAGTCTTTCAAGCAATGCAAGGATGTCCAGTTTAAATTCTGGTGAGACTAGGCCTTTGGTTCTGCGTTGGGGGTCAAGGATTTTGTGCTGCTGAGATTTTTCAGTGCTGTGGACTACTGGGGTCATGCTAGCAGATCTGAGTGCCCCCAGTGTTAATGTCCTACAATGCTCAGGAGACCACATAGTACCAGAGATTGAGCCCCAGTTGGGTATATAACAGGCATGTGCTCTAACTCTTGTGCTATATTCCAGCCATTTACCTAAGTTTTAAGATGAAATAAATGTAATTTTATGCAAATTTCATTACATTACCTAATAGCACATCATAAAGTAAACTTTATGCTAAATATGTGTGTTGCGTGAACGTTCTGCAATCGGAGGCGCTGAGGTAGGAACGCGGAAGAAATATTCACTGATTGGAGGACTAAGGCTCGCTCTGGCTCTTAGCAAAGGCAGATGGCCTCGTGGACCTCCTTTTATTGATCATGGTACCTCTAAAGGGCGCAATAGAGTGACGTCACCAAAGGCATCAAAAAATGTTACAGGGAGAACATTGAGACAATGGAACATATTCTTTCCTTGTATGGGTAGGCCTATAGCCTCGGGAAAAGAATACAGAACTCAGAAGGGAAAGATACAAAACCGAAAATGAAACCTTCTACAGGCACCTGGATTTACATCCCAAAGACAAAGCTGGGCCTTCACCTGAAATCTACAATTTACAATATCAAAAGTCAGGCCTGGCTAACACCATCTGCATGTCAAAGACCAGCCAGGCTTCTGTGAGAGAAGGAAAAACTGCTCTTTTCAGTATTCTGAAATTATTTTTCTGAAGGCAGCTTGAAGGGGGAAAATGTTCAGCTTCATCCAAACCATTCAGGACACATGAGAAATCTCGCCCATTTTCATGGGTCCCTATGTTCCTGTCCGTAGTACGGTACAGTATACATGGGCTCGCCCTGATAGCTCAGTCCAGCCCCAACATCTCCCCCTTTTTGTTTATGACGGATTTTAACCATCTTAACAATTCAAGCAGCCTTTCATATGTGAGCATATTTTGTAGATATTTATATTAACAAGATGAATTTGGAGTAAAAAAAGTAGAAAAACATTGAAAGTAGAAATACACCTAATCTTTAGGCCCTGATATTGCACTGCAGGCCTGCTTAGTCTAGAATTTCCAGTGAATCCCCCAGATCTTTGGAGACACCACAGCAAAAGAAAACAAAACATATGAGTTAAATAAATGACTACAACCATAGTGTTAATATTTGCAAATGACAGAATTGGTGCATCAAGAAAACATGAAGCTCTAATGGAAAGATTACTGAAAAAATTACTGAGAAAATTTGCCAGACATCATGTAGTGATACAGAAGTAGTATATTCTCACAAATAGCCAACATTTTAACTAATAAATGTCTATGCCAAATACAGTAACAATGATGGGTCTCATTTCCCTGACCCTGAAAGAGCCTCCTATGCGGCAATGCTGGGAAGAACGAGTAAAGAGAGGCTGCTAAAATCTCAGGGCTAGGACAAATGGAGACATTACTGTTGCTCACTTGAGCAAATTCATGATCAATGGTATGACAGTGATACAGTGATACAGCGAATAAACGTCTACATGAACAAGCTTTAAAATTAATTCTCAGTAATAGTTTAATTAGAAACTATAGGGCTAGAGACAGAGTGTAGTGCATCAATCCTTAGCATCACTGATGGCCTTCCTTGGCATTGCTAGGAATGATCCCTGAGCACAGAGTCAGGAGTATGGCCTGAGCACAGCCAGATATAGTCCAAACCAAATATAAATAAAATAAATATATGAAACAACATTTAAAGTATATAAAGTGGTTAAAGATAAATTTCTTTAAATTTAGTGCTAAGGTAGTGCTGAGGACTTATTTGTGCCTACACACTCAGATAACTCCTGGCATGGCCAGGGGGATCATCTGTAATCTTGGATATCGAACCATGATCAGTTGTGTGCAAGGCAAGCAGATGGTTTTTATTATTAAGCACACTAATGTACATTGTTTTACACTGGTAGATCTGCACATATCATTTATTTGGCAGGAATGACACACATTTTCTTAGTTTTAGCTGGTGAGTGAGAATTTGGAAGATTTATGTTATATGTGTCTATATTTTCTTATTATTGGAGGCAAGATGGGTGCCAATGTCACCTGAACCCCTCGTGCTCTCCCAAACCCGGCTCACCATCTCGCCTTAGACAGCACGTGGCTCAGCACGCCATTCACGGAACTCTACGTGTGATTCCTGCTGGATATCGCCGGCTGTTTTGCAAGATTCAGAAAGAATGGCGTTGGCAGGGCATGAAGAAACTGTGGCAGCAGCTGCAGTGTCACTGCCTCCCCCAGAGGGGCTGAGTCACAGCGCCATTGGACATGAGCCAAGGCGGCAGTGCATGCAGTGGTCCATCCACTGTGGGGTGCTGTCAGGCAACCACCAGGTGACCTGGGACTCAGTGCAGGTGTTTGACCTAGCACAGACCCTCCAGCATAGAGTCCTGACCTGCCAGCTGCAAACCTCCGGGCTCACTCCACCAACCTCAAGGAGATCAACCTGAGGCTGCAGATGTCCAGGGGCTGCTCAGAGACGCAGGCAGGTGCGTGTTAGTCAGTGTGCAGATCATTACAACATGGCAGTCGACCAAAAGCTTACATTCAATAGGCTGGGAATACCTGTAAAGGCGATTAGAGGCCGTCCCAAAAGCCTCTGTCCCTCTTGGATGCCCGGCAAGCTACCAAGAGTATCCTGCCCGCATGGCAGAACCTGGCAAGCTACCTGTGGTGTATTTGATATGCCCAAAACAGTAACAATGATGGTCCTCATTCCCCTGACCCTGAAAGAGCCCCCAATATGCCATCGGGCTACACAAGCATTCTACAGGGATGAATGGAGACGTTTCTGCTGCCCGCTCAAGCAAATTGGTGAACAATGGGATGATAGTGATACAGTAATTCAGTGATAGTTACTTATTATTACACCATGATTTCTAAGAAAAATGCAGGAAAATAATCACAATCTGAGCTTCCTAAGAGGAGTCTGAATGTTAGTTGCTATTGATTCTGCACAAAGGTGTTTTCCAAGTGTGCCTCTCGGCTCATCTCAAGGGACAAGTGCTACCTGTTCCTAGGGGAGTAATTTTCTTCACATGTGGCTACTGGCTCTAAGGAGTCAACAATGCTGCCCAAAGGGGCTATGGAGAGCCTAACTTTAGGTCCCAGAAGATTTATCTGATGCATATTCGAAACACAGCAATTTTTCATGTCCTACTTCCTAATCTGTGGTGATTTACCACGTTAAAGTCAATGGGATTGGTATCTTGAACCTCTCTTCAGCAGGGTCAATTAAAAAAAAGAGAGGACAGATGCCATTGCTTGTCCAAGTAGCAGTCTAGCCTTAACAGCCTCAAACAAGGGGATGGACTGGTCATTTGTTTAGTAGAATGTATAGACCCCCACCCCAGTTTTTTAGGTTTCACATATCAAATTGTTTATGTTAATAGGTACATTAAGAAAAATTTGCATGTAGATTAAGAGGTAAGACGTATATAAAAAATTACAGGAACTTAAAAAACTAAAAGCTGATATATTTACATACATGTGGCCATTGGGTGATAAACAATCAGCTAGCATCATTAATGGATAAAATTAAGGTCAAGGTAATCTATTCTAGCAGAACATTTTCTGTTTGGGTACATATTTGCAACCTTCATTGTCTAACCTAAACTAAATTTGTTTTACCCAGGGGACTTGATTTCCTACACCAATCTACCAAATCATATGCTATATTGAATGTCTACTCTGTGTTCAAAGGATGTAAGCAAATAATTAGTTTAAAGCAAAATGACAAAATATTTATGGTGACTTGATGCCAGGAACCATCCCATTTGATATTTCCATTCAACTGAGCTAATAGGTCAGTGAAAATATCTGATGCTCATTTTATCATCTACAAAGACATACTAATAATAGTAATTCTAGATGACCCATTACACTAAATTATAATTTAATTTTATTTGTAATTAATTACTAAGTCTTATCAGCAGGCCTTATGAGGAAGGGAATTGTCTTAATTTGCAGATAAAGACACTGAAGCTTCACAGAATAGAGGAACTTGTCTGGGAGCACATAATAAGAGAGGAAGCAGGAGGTAAACCTAGACAGTCTGACTCCCAAGATCAAGGTTAATGGCATTTTGAGTTGGTGCTACCACTTTAGGAGTTGTAATTCTCTTAAACAAAGTTTTTGTAATTCTTATCCTTTACTCTTTTTAATTGCCATGTATATTGAACATGATGGTTTCGGTATGAACTGGAGTTCTGCAAGATACAAATCACAGAAAGGTGGTTATTGTTCACCAGAGATGTGCTGGGCCTTCTACCAAGCAGTGGAGGGATCTGGAGACTAAGGAAGAGCAGCCCTCAACCTCAAAACTTAATGAACATACAGCATAAATATAGAGTAACTAAGTCCAAATACCAGTTTTGCCACTTCTGCTATTGTGACTTTGGGAGCGATTTAACACATTGTACCTTGACCATTTTATATTCAAAAGATATATAACAAAATTACCTGTGCCATGAGACCATTGTGAGATTTACATGAGTAATGTAGTTCACTGACTCTTAAAAAATTGGAAATTGAACAAATGTAGATTTTATTACTGAGTCCATATAGGTGGACTAGAGAAACAAAATACTGGGGTTAAGAGTCGAAAGCAACCTGGAAATGATCATCTAACATGTGATTAACTCAATGCCATGGCAACTTATTTCGCAGTTTGGAAAATAAATTATAGAAGAGCTGAATGATATAGGGTGATCAACTACAATTTGGTTGTAATAATCTGACAGTGACATGTTGACTCATGAAGCAGAGAGTAACTAGGCATGAGAAAAATATCAATTAAATAGGAGATATTTAAAAGGTAAAATTAAAATGACATGATATAAGCTCTTTCCAATTTTTCCCTGGACACTCTTTTATTCTTTATGTCTTAATCTATTGTATTTTTTCAGATTATTTTAGATTCCTTATTTAAATATTGTTCCCACACAGAGTCCTGTGAAGTTATTTTCTGGATCAGAAAATATTTTTAATAATATGTATTATTTATCTCCAAATAGATCACATGTACTATTGATAGCATTTTATTTCTCAGTTTGTCTCTTAACACAGGAGGTTTAGTTTGTCTACAACCTATTTAGTGTATCTAAGAGTGCAGATTTCAGGCAATATAAAATATATTAAGGCTTTTTTCCAATTAAATAAGGTAATCTGTATTAAATAACATAAGTTGGCAAATAATAGTAATAATTATTCTTTTATAAACATTGACCAGAAATTAAGTTTTCTACCACATAAACATTTGCATTCTATAAACAAAAACATAAACAATTTGCATTTAATTTTAAATAAGAAATTAGGAATTTCAAAAAGATAGTTTCTTAACCAATTAAACACTGTTTGCTCAATAAGATTGAACTTTGGAATCCAAATCTGGACAGAGAATAACAAATTGTCCCAGTTTCAGTAACTGGGTGATTTTCTCCAGCAACAGGGTCTTCAGGTCTTAAAAACAGTGCTGTTTCAAGCAAACATGGATGATCACTTCATTTATTAATGGCTGATAATAAAGCTTTTAGTGATTACATTATTTTGCTTCTTTAAATCCATGCGGATTGTGACAGGATTAGCAGAGGGAATACTTTTAAGAATCAATGAATCACAGGATGCAGGTTTCAACTCACCTCTGTGGGTTGAATTTGTATTACTAAATGGTTTATTTCTAGGTTTCAGATCCTTTTCTAAGAATAAAGGATAACCTGGTTCCAACTCTTTAATTTCTCTGAAGCCTTGCCTTTAAGGAAAAGAAATGCCATGACCCAGAGCCATCCACTCAAGATCCCTTGCTGCCACAGCCACCTCTCTGAGTGAGCCTTGGGACCTGCAGAGCTCAGGGGATCTTAAGAAGCGAAACTCCAGAGGCTCTAAAGAAGGAGAGCTCAGGGGACTCTCAAAAGCTGCAGTATAGATATTAGCATAAAGAAGGGTAAAGCCTGGCAGGAAGATTTGTGCAGATTGTGCAGAGTTCTTGCCTTTTGGTGTCTTTTACCAATAGACATTTCACCAGTCTTTCTCCTCTAAACCAGCAGAGCTTTCTTGTGAGGGTAAGTGGGGACTTTGGTTTTTCCTCCACAGGAGACTTTAGGAACCCACTTTTCTAACTTCTAGATCTTTAAGAGATTAGAGCAAAATATATTTGACGGAGAAGAGTCTGCCTGTGATCCAAGTTTGGAAATTATCCTTACCTTTGCTTCTGTACCTAAACCCATACTCCTATCCATGTCCCTTGATACCTGAAATCTCACCATCCCGCCATCATCCTTACAGCTCGAGTTTATGTTTCCTTGATGGGTAGGTCTTGGCAGGAATCACATAATGCTTTTTTTGTTATGAATGTATCACTGTACTACATACTGTAATATTGTATTGGGCCATAGATAAGAGAGAGTCTTTGTCTAGGAAACTGTAAATGGGAAGATAATACTGAAAGTGAACTATAAAAAACCTCAGGCCCTAAATATACATATTCTTCATCTTTTTTGGGGTCATTTATAAAATATGCAATTTGCACAAGATTCTAGAATATGAATCTAAAATGTTTTATTATGCACGTATACTATATATGTGCAGACAGGAATTAGAAGACAAAATAAATCCATAGTTGATCTATGGTAAAGCCAATTTTTTTAAAAAAAAAGTGATTAGAAGATGGGATGGTTGGAGCTGGAGCCATAGAACAGTGGGGAAGGTGTTTGCCTTGTATGAGGCTAACCTGGGTTCGATTCCCAGCATCTCATATGGTCCCCTGAAATACCTTCTGGAGTGATTCCTGAGTGCAGAGCCAGGAGTAACCCCTGTGCATCGCCGGGTGTGATCCAAAAGCAAAAAAAAAAAAAAAGTTGGGATGGTTAAATTATTTCAATTCATTATAGATTCAAAACAGCATATAATCTTTTCATCTTTTTTTTTGTTTATTTTGTTTTGTGCCACACCTCCTGACTGTGCTTAGATCTTCCTCCTTGCTCCATACAAAATAATCTCTACTGGCAGTGCTCAGGGAATTACGTGGGGTCACCAGGACCAAATCCAGGCCAGATGTCAGTTGTGTGCAAGGCAAGTGCTTATTTAGTGGACTATCTCTCTTTTCATTAATACTTTCATCTTAATTGAGTTTATTGATTAGAACAAGAAATGGCAATCTCTGACCTAGTCCTGGAATCTATGGCCAGTCATTTGGGTAAAATTTGAGGATGAAATGAGAATTTTGTAGGAACTAGTAACTTACTGTGTGAAAACAGCATTTCAGATAATAAAACAGTTATATAAAAATTAGTTCTATTGATCCATTTATAAGCAAATTTTATAAGTTCAATGAATGGATATGAAGAGTATCATGCTGAGTGAAATGAGTCATAAGGAGAGAGACAGATATAGAATGACTGCATTCATTAGTGGAATATTAAAAGGAAAGTATGAGATCAATATCCAAGGGCAGGGAAAACAGGGGTCAGGAGGACTGGACAATGATTGGCAGCTTGCCAAAATGGTTGGAAATGATCACTTTGGATAGGAACTGATTGTTAAAAAGTAGGTTAAGGGATATATACCTGACATCCTTTCAGTATCTGTATTCCAGACCATAATGCCTAAAGGTGAGGTGGAGGAGAAAGAAAGAGAGAGAGATGAGGGATGCTTACCATAGAGAAAGGGGGTGTGGGTGGAGGAAAACTGGGGACATTAATGGTGGGAAATGTACACTTGTGAAGAATTGGGTGCTAGAATATTATATGACTGAAACCCAATCATAAACATCTTTGTAGCCACAAATTTTAAAAACTAATTAGTTCTAATTCTAAACTGTGACAAAATTATAAATTAAAATATGTATATTTGGGTCATAAAAACATAAACACAGAAGTAATGAATAATTAGAAAAATTAGGATATGATAACTTGCTAGGTAGTGCTGATGCTATTGTATTTCATAATAAGAACATGTAATCTTTGGGGCTGCAGCAATAGCACAGCAGGTAGGGCATTTGCTTTGCATACTGCTGACCCGGGTTCGATTCCGAGCATCCAGTATGGTCCCCTAAGCACCACAAGGAGTGATTCCTGAGTGCATGAGCCAGGAGTAACCCCTGTGCATCATCAGGTGTGAGCCAAAAAGAAACATAGACAAACACACACACACAAAGAACATGTCATCTTTAATGTGAATTGTTATTTCAAAAGGGAATAATAGCTATTGGAAGATTTTTAGTAGGATTGCAACATAATTTTATTTCTATTCTGAAGAAATAATTTGATTGTTTTGTGGAGAATGGATTAGAGAAAAGCATTACACTAAGTTGGGAGATCAGTAAGGACACTAAGGACAGTACTGAGAAATCCTGGAGCGAGATACTGAAGGGTGAGGTTGAAGAAATAGTCGAGTGGGGAAAGTGATTGCCTTGCATGTGGCTCTCACTGATTTAATTCTTGGCACCATATATAAGTTCCCAAGCATTGGCAGGAGTGTTCCGTGATCAGAGAGCTAGAAGTAAGTGCTAAGCACATTTGGGTGTAGCCCAACTTTCCTCCTCCATGTCCCCTCCACAAAATAAAATGATATCAAGGAATGAATTACATTTTAAATTAAGATGAAGACAAGCCTTTGCTAAAACAGTAGTTTAGAAATAATAGATAAATTATATCTCCAAAGGGAGAAGGGTGAAAAATTTCTTTTCCTTTAATTTTGGCCTGAGTGTATTGAAAGATGGTGATAGACCTTATTTAGAATATAAACATTAAAGAGAGTCAAGTGTAGTGATTAACAAAAAGTTCAACCTCTTATAGTTATGTTTGCAAAACTGACAAGTTACTGTACTAGTACTCCAATGTTGATGACTAGATCTCTAGCTAGAAGAGAAGGTTGAGCTAGAAACATGAATTTGGGATTACTAATAAGAATGCGCTTCGTTGGGTAGAAAATAATTTGAATATATTAGTAAAAATGATAAATGAGAGATTATCCGAAAGATATATGTGGGAAAAAGAGGTGTTTTGTTGTTCTCTGTTTTCTGTGACACGAGGTCTTAAGATTATTTCTATATAAGGAAGGTGTTGTGAGGGTTGGAAGATGTAATGACTCAATATGAATGATCTAAATCCCCATTCTTCAAGTTTGGCTTCCCACTGAAATTTCCTCACAGTTTAAAGTATATGCACATGTACATATATGTGTATGTATACATATACAAATATAAATATGTATATATATGTATATATATATATATATACAAAGAGAGAGAGTGAGATATAGTCCAATTACCATAGATAGTAACTTGATTGTTTTTAGTGTGGTCCAGACAACAAAATAATATCCTTCTTAATAAGCTTCTAACTTAAATAATAGAAATGATAATGCGGACCTGAGATGATGGTTGAGCTCAGACAAGAAGATGAAACAGCTTGTAATATAGACAGAAGTATCATAACTTGCATAAGAGAGAATGCATTGATCAGTGGGTAAAGAAAGTTTTCCTTTTAAGGAAAGACTTCATATAGTGCATGTTCATGAAAAGATGGTGAATAAGAAAGGAAGAAAGGGCAAAGTAATTGGCTCCATTGAAGAAACATTTTAATCACTCTCTGAAGAATGTAGAGAAAGAAAAAAGAAGGGGTAATGTTCAAAGCAAAGAATAAAAATGATTTTGTTCAGGATTGGAGTCCAAGATGTATCTGTGGAAACGGTCAGGCTATAGAGTACTGAGAGAACAAGGATCCCCTAATCTGTTCTTACATCACTTTTTCATAATCTTTGGTATGGAATCTGTATTACTGTCCCTCTACCTCTAGTGACAGCTCCTGGTCTTGATTTGTCTAATTTGACTTCTCTTTATTATCGTTATATTTCCACTACTCTCTGGATGCATCATGGGAGGTTTTTGGACTAATGTATCAAACACAGGCAGCTTCACACTAACAGGTTTCTCAGAGCTGGAGGGTCTAGAGTACTGGCTAGCTGCTCTTCTGTTGCTGCTTTATATGATCTCCATCGTGGGAAACACTGCCATTCTCTTCATCATAAAAGAGGAACAGAGCTTACACCAGCCAATGTATTACTTCCTGTCTCTGCTGTCTTTCAACGACTTGGGTGTGTCCTTTTCTACACTACCTACTGTACTGGCTGCCATGTGCTTTCACGCCCCAGAGATTCCGTTTGATGCCTGTCTGGCCCAGATGTTCTTCATTCACTTCTTCTCCTGGACAGAATCTGGGATCCTGCTGGCGATGAGTTTTGACCGCTATGTGGCTATCTGTAACCCACTACGTTATTCTACAGTGCTCACCGATATCCGTGTGGTTTACATGGGCATATCCATCATTATTCGCAGCTTTTGCATGGTTTTCCCACTGCCTTTCCTTCTGAAGAGATTACCTTTTTGCAAAGCCAACGTGTTGATCCATTCCTACTGCTTACACCCAGATCTGATTCGCTTGCCCTGTGGAGATACCACCATCAATAGTATGTATGGTCTTTTTATTGTCATCTCTGCCTTTGGTGTAGACTCAGTGCTCATCCTTCTTTCTTACGTACTCATATTGCGCTCTGTGCTGGCCATTGCCTCCAAGGAGGAGAGGCTAAAGACACTCAATACATGTGTGTCACACATCTGTGCTGTACTCATCTTCTATGTGCCCATGGTTAGTGTGTCCATGGTTCATCGATTTGGGAAGCATGCCCCTGAATATGTACACAAGTTTATGTCCCTCATTTATCTTTTTGTTCCGCCAATGCTTAACCCTATTATTTATTCTATTAAGACTAAAGAGATTCGTAAGAGGCTTCGGAAAATGTTAATGGGACCTAAATTCTGATCACAGAGATATCTGCAAAACTCTAGGTACCCTAGTAAATGGTTGTTTTAGGTGATGTTTGGTTGTGGTATGCTTGTCTGTGGAAGGTTCCAATAGTACTCTCCATGTGGACTTCTGATTTGGGTCACTGTCACTGTCACTGTCATCCCGTTTCTCATCAATTTGTTCGAGCGAATCCCAGTAATTCTCTCATTGAGAGACTTATTGTTACTGTTTTTGGCATATCAACCATGCACAGGTAGCTTGCCAGGCTCTGCCGTGTGGACTCGACACTCTAGGTAGCTTGCCGAGCTCTCAGAGAGGCTCTGATTTGGGTACCAGCCAAAATTATATTCATGTAAAACTCATAACTCAATACGCAAGTCTGCCATAAATTGTAATTATTTTTGCCTCATGTTTCCACAAAATACTTCTTTCAGACAGAACAAGATGGATGTCTTCAGAAATGTTTCCAAATTATTAACATCCATGCTTTCAAGTAAATTTCCAAGAAAAAAACCACTAATGCATACATATAAATCATGTTTTAACTGGGGAGGACACTGCTTGAGATGTTAGGTATCATATAATATTTTTATAATAATATTTTAACACTTAAACTAAAAATTAAATATACAATAGCAGTGACAAACTTTACACTTCCAAAGGATATTATTAAGTCCTGTAAAATGTAATATAAATGCTCATTATATAATATTCAATAAAAATACATTTAGCACCCAAAATTTAGAAATTTTAAAATAGGTCAGTAGTTATATAGGGGAATTATTTTATGTCTCCATTTCTTGGCTGAAACTGGAAGATTAACTTTTTACTAAGAATTTAGTAAATCATCTAAATGGAAGGCTAAAGGACACTCACAATTGATGGCAGGGAAATTTACTTCTGTGCCATTAATATTGTGTCTCATAATCTGCAGTAAGATGAATTTTATGAACACAGTGACTATCAAGCCCCAAATAATTTAGCACATATTAGAACAGAGAAGTGGTAGATGAAGAGTCTCAGGAATTTCATGGAGCACAATCCATAAATAGAAGCAACCATGGGAAAAAAGAAACTTTCCACACAAACCTATGTAAAATAAAATGCAAGACCTTTCAGGCTTACATAAATTGAACAAAAATAAGCATGATTATTTAGAAACTTTCTCTGGGAAGTGGATAAGTCATGGAATAATATAATGCCAACAAGTGATTGGAAAAAGCAGATGCCAGAACAAAATTTTATCATCTTTTACAAAGAAACACCCCTTTCCTGATTGCCTCATGAAATGAGTTTTAAAATTACACCCATAGAGGTGCTGGAGAGATAATACATCGGTTAAGATGCATGACTTGCATGTGGCTCACTTGGGTTCATCCCCATATGGTTTCACAAGCTTGCCAGGAGTGATCCCTGAGTACAGGGCTGGAGGTAAGGTCTAGTTTAGCCCTGAGCAAACCAAAAACAAAGAATAAAAAGAAAGAGAGAAAGAGAGGAAGAGAGAAAGAATGAGAGTAAGAAAGAGAAAGCAAGAGAGAATGAGAGGAAGAAAGAGAGATAAAGAAGAAAAAGCAAGCAAGCAAGAAAGAAAGATAAAGAAAAAGAAATAAAGAAAGAATACCGAAATGACACTATCATCTTTTCCCAATCCCTGAGTGAATGCAAATTCATGGGCCATCACCAAGCAAGCCAACATATGGAGATCAATATAGAGGAGTAACATCTTCAACAATACTATGTAAGAAGATAATATCAAGTATTCTAGAACACGGTAATTGCAGCCATATAAAGAGAGCAAAAAAGAATTTCATAAGATAGAACATTTGTGGGAAATATTACACAAAAGAAGATTAGCAAAATTTTACTTCAAGAAATGGATAAAAAATTACAATCCCCCAATTAGAGAATATAACTTTAAGCAGACACACATGAAAATGCCTTTCAAATTGACTTGTAAACTTGGAATAACACTTTCAAGTTCTGTCTTTACAGACTTGAGAGCAACAAGTACTACTCTTGTGTTCCCAAGTGTTTGAGAATCTAGAAACATAAGTTATCCTGGAAAGGATATAAAAACATCCTGTGAGAACCACATAAAACAGAGATTACTTGAGTGAGAAATATTTTCATTGAGCAGTTTGCATGATAGAGGGGATCCTACATATGATTCTGGAGGGAGCAACCTTGCTATCCTCTCAGTCCACCCGAGAAAATCATCTTTCCATAGATGAGGACAAAAAATTAAATATAAGCAAACTTTGTAGATAGTCACAAGCACAAATAAAATATATCTTAATAAACCTTAATAAAAGTCCGGTCAACCATATGTCCTTAGACTCATGGTTACAATACTAATCAAGTCCCTCCTTTAAAACATATACATTCTAATATATCTATATATTTAAATAATAGAAACAAATTTATTATGAGCATTTGAAAAATATTAAAAATCTTTTACAAAATTGAAATATCAACTATAGAATTGAGAAGTCATAATATAATGCAAAAGATAGGAAGTTGAGTGCTATCATAACATTAAAGCATTTCAATCATTATTTAATGGCCCCTATTTATTTATTTGGTAATCATGGACTTGGGCATAGCTCTGTGCTAGGTAATAGAATGCTGAGCTAGATTAAATTTGGTCCGTGATCGCAAAGAGCATTGACATTAAAAGATTCTATCTTCCAGTTTAATACAGATGTGCTAAATTCAGTTCTGTCTAATAAGGGATCACTACACAAAATTGTGATAGAAATTTCTTCTAGTATAACAGAGATATTCAGTTTTCAGATCTCAGTTTGTTAATGGCCCTCTGTGACAAAAATGGGCTGTACACAATCATAAATACACAAACCGGTTTGTATTGACATTTTAGATTTTAGAAAAATTTGTTGAGGATGCAGAAACCCAAAAAATCTTATTTTCATAATGTAGATAGCAATCCATTATATATGTATAAACTTATTATTGCCTAATAAATATAAACTAATTCCCTATTAAGACTTGCAACTTTTCTTCTTAAGGTAAATTATATAGGAACAAGCTGGGAAAATGAGTCAGAGAATGATATCTATATAATTTATAAACCTATTAATGTTTTGTTCAGATTTAAAACTAAGAAGTTTCTTTAATGAATTATATTATAAATAAATAGGATATATTTCAAAGTAGTGCTCAATTGTTTGATTTGCTTATCAAGTTCTCACGCCTCATATATTTTCCCCTAATATCCAAAACAATTTCTTTTTTTCTATCAATAATTACTTTCTTGTTTTTTTAAAAAAATTTTATTAGTGAATCACGGTGAGATACAGTTACAAACTTATGAACTTTTGTGTTTGCATTTCAGTCATACAGTGATCATTTACCCATCCCTCCACCAGTGTCCATTCTCCTCCACCAATGTTTTCAGTATCTCTCCCACCACCCCCACCCCATCCCTCATAACCCCACCCTGCCTCTGTGGCAGGGCATTCTCTTTTGTTCTCTCTCCTTTTGGGTGTTGTAGTTTGCAATAGAGATATTGAGTGGCCTTCATGTTCGGTTTAGGGTCTACTTTTGGCACGCATCTTTCAACCAGAATGGGTCCTCCCAACATCCTCTATTTGGTGTTCTCTTCTCTATATCATCTGCCTTTTCCCCCCAGCATGTGAGGCCAGTTTCCAAGCTGTGGGGCAGACCTCCTGGTCCTTATCTCTACTATTCCTGGGTGTTAGTCTCCCACTCTGTTACTTTATATTCCACAGATGAGTGCCATCTTTCTATGTCTGTCCCTCCCTTTCTGACTCATTTCACTTAACATGATACTTTCCATGTTGATCACTTATAACGCAAATTTCATGACTTCATCATTTCTAACAGCTGCATAGTATTCCATGTGTAGATGTATCAAAGTTTCTTTAATCAGTCATCTGTTTTCGGGCACTCCAGTTCTTTTTTTCCCAGATTTTGGCTATTGTAAACAGTGGTGCAGTGATCATAAAAAATGCAGATATCATTTCTACTATACCTTTTTGGCTCTGCATCTGTTCATTCGGCGGCGTCCCCTCCTCAGCCTCACGAAGGGTTCTCCATGCCTAACAGAACAAGACCTCCACATTGACCACCACACCTGGTGCCCAAGGTGGCCAACGAATTCACGGAAAAAGTGAGTATTTCTGAGGGTCGCCTTTCTCTTGACACACACCCTGGTATGGGAATGGCCTACTTACCCTCTGATTCCTTCATCTCTGTCTACTCCTGGGAATTCCCTGTTATTTGCATCCTTTTTCTTGCTAATTCTGCTTTTTCTATTTGGATGATTTAGAAATCAACGGGAAGGAGTTTTTAGGTCTGATTGACACTGGTGAGGATGTAACGGTCATTGCTGAAAAAGACTGGCCCAAACGGTGGCCCCTCACCCCCTCACTGACTCACCTTCAGGGTATAGGTCAATCCCAAAACCCTATGTTAAGCTCATTTCCGCTTGATTGGCGCACCAAGGAAGGAAAATCCGGGATGGTACGCCCCTATGTTCTGCCCGGGCTCCCACTCAATCTCTGGGGCCGGGATATTCTTTCACAGATGGACCTTTTACTAATTGATGCCAAGGGCCTAGACATGCTCCTTGCAGCAGGTTATTCTCCCGGAAAGAGTCTAGGAAAAATCCTCCAAGGCATGCCTGCGCCACTGGCCCTCGACCCAGTGAAAAATAACTGCACAGGTTTAGGTTTTTTTTCAGTAACTGCCACGGCTCCTCCTGCACCCCATACAGATAAGATCACATGGAAGTCCAATGAGCCTGTATGGGTGGACCAGTGGCCACTTCCCACTGAAAAATTACAGGCCTCCAAGTTGTTAGTGCAGGAACAACTCACAGTGGGACACACAGAACCCACTTCCTCCCCCTGGAACACACCCATTTTTGTTATAAAAAAGAAAAACTGCAGTTGGTGACTGCTACAGGATCTACGAGCAGTAAATAAAACCATGGTCATTTTTGGGGCGCTTCAACCTGGACTGCCGTCCCTAGCAGCCATTCCTTCAGAAATGTATAAGATAGTACTTGACTTAAAAGACTGCTTTTTCTCAATTCCCTTGCATCCTGATAATCGTCCCCATTTTGCCTTTAATTTGCCAGCTATTAATTATAAAGAGTCCATGAAACGTTTTCAATGGAAGGTTTTACCCCAGGGAATGGCAAATAGTCCCACACTGTGTCAAAAATTTGTGGCTCAAATTCTTGCTCCCATTAGGGCACAATGGCCCGACATTTATACGGTCCATTATATGGATGATATACTGCTTGCTGCATTTGACCCACAGGCCACTATGCTCTGTTGCAATCAGGTGATCCGTGTGTTTACTCAGTCTGGCTTTCAAATTGCCCCCGAAAAAATTCAGATTGCTGACCATTCTACCTTTCTTGGATTTCGTCTTCAGGGGTCCCGTGTACTTTTGCAAAAAATGCAGCTGAAGCTTACTTCGTTAAAGACACTCCATGATTTTCAACAACTGCTCGGGCATATTACATGGCCCAGTCCCTATCTGAAACTTATCAAAGGAGACCTTATGCCCCTTTATGACCTTTTGCGCGATGATGCTGACCCTTCTTCCCCTCGGAATCTGACACCAGGGCCGAGAATCCCTAGTTCTCATAGAAAGGGCAATTGAAGGTCACTTTGTTTGCTCTCTAGATTATCAGCGCCCTTTTCACCTCCTTATCTTCCTTACTCCTCATTCCACCACGGGCTTAATTTGGCAGGAAAACCCTGTTTCTTGGATTCAGCTTCCTACCACACCAAAGTAAGTTCTTGTACCCTACTATCTCTTAATGGCATCCTTAATTATTGAAGGAAGGAGTTTTTCTCGAAAACACTTTGGTCTTGAGCTGGCTTCTGTTATTCAACCCTATAATAAGGAACAGTTAGATTGGCTTCTTCAAAATACCAATGATTGGCCCATTGCCTGCGCTTCCTTTTCAGGAATTTTAGATAATCATTATCCCCCCAATAAGTTGATACAATTTATGGCTTTACATCAATGGGTTTTTCCCATTGTCAGACCAGCCCTATCCCTGGGGCTAAAGTGATTTTCACTGATGGATCCTCTAATGGCCAGGCCGCCTATGCCTGTGAGGGTGAGACTGTTTCTTTTTCCACAAAGGAGTCTTCTGCTCAGCTGGTTGAACTCACAGCTGTTCTAATGGTTTTTAAAAAAATTTTCCTTCTCCCTTTCAATTTATATATGAATAGTGCCTATGTGGCCTTCTCCATACTATTACTGGAGACCATTAATTACATAAAACCTCCTCCCCCGCAACGTCATTGTTTTTGCAAATCCAACGGTATATTCGCTCCCAGCAAGTTCCATTTTTCATAGGCCATCTTCGTGCCCACACTAACCTCCCTGGGCCACTGGCGACAAGTAATCACTTGGCAGATTTGGCCACCCGATCTTTCACAGCGCTAACTCTACAAACAGATCCGCCGTAGGAGGCCACGACTGCACATGCCCTTCACCATCTGAATGCTCAAACTCTCCACCCTATGTTTAAAATCACATGTGAGCAGTCACAGCAGATTGTGCGCCAGTGCCCTTCCTGTGTATCCCTTCTACCCATGCCTCACTTAGGGGTCAATCCCCCAGGACTAGTCCCTAAGGCCATCTGGCAAATGGATGTCACTCATATTTCTTCCTTCAGGCAGCTTAAATATGTGCATGTGACTATTGACAACTTTAGTGGGTTTATTTTTGCCTCAGCCCAGACTGGAGAGGCCTCAAAAAATGTCATTGCTCATGTCTTGTACTGCCTTTGTGTACTGGGCAAACCACAGCTAATAAAAACAGACAATGGTCCAGGATACACTGGAAAAAAAGTGAGCATTTTTGTAAGAAGCTGCAGATTTCCCATCGTACAGGGATCCCCTATAACCCTCAAGGGCAGGGGATAGTGGAACGAGCCCATCTCATGCTTAAATCATATATTCAAAAGCTCCGGACAGAAAAGGAACTGTACCCAGCCTCGCTTTCCCCTAAGACGTTACTATCTCATGCTTTGTTTGTCATAAACTTTCCTATACTGGACAAAGAAAGCTGCAGCGCGGTGGACAGTTTTTAGCATACTTCCACCAGCCCCACTTATGCAAAAGTAAGGTGGAAAGACTCTCTGAGTGGTCTATGGAAGGACCCTGATCCAGTTCTTATATGGGGCCAAGGGTCAGCCTGCGTATTTGATGCTGTTGATGGTGTAGCCCGCTGGCTCCCTGAACGACTGGTAAGGCAGGTCGACACACCTGCTCTGGCTAAACCGACTTCCGCCCAGAGAATAAATGAATCTTCTGAGGACAGTGTCCCCTCTGTCACTGCCCAGGAACTTGCTTCTGCTCAATCAGCTGAGTCGGGAGTGACCAACCAGTGGTCTCGCTCACAGAACATTTGTTCAGACTTGGCCTGGCGGGAGCAGGAACCAGCGTTACTTCAAGACCAAAGATAATGTGGACACCCATAGGGCAGGATCGGGAGTCTCAGTGTGAACGTAGTGAGTGGGGTGCACACCCGCATGAAAGAAGGACCGGTCCGAGGGTGTGCAGGAGTAAGATTTGTGCTTGTGCCCCTAGTGTGTGTGTAATTGTCTCATTATATTTCTCTTAGTTCTGCTTAGGTTTCAACAACTTTGAGAAGGTTTTGCCAGCTTGTATTAACAAAAGCGCTTTCTTGACCCATTTTTTCAACAAGCAGGAAACTGGCTGCTCACGCAGAGAAACGGGGAGCAATGTTCCCAATTGGCCCACAGGGCTCACTTTGCCCTGGGGACTGCTCTTTCCTTTCTCAGTCTATTAGTTTTTTCCTACCATTCTTGAGGGGTCAGATTGATCGATCAAGTATATATTTGTGCACATGTGTGATGTTTATTGTCTGACTGTCTGTCTGTCTGTGGAACACTCAAGTATTAGAGCTAGTTTAAAGTCAGTAATTCTTAGACCTGGGCAAACAAAATCAAGGGCGGTCAGAGTGATAAGGAGCCCAGCAATTTAAAAGATCTAGGTATCTTTGGAGCTTGTTAGATCAGGTCTAAACAAAGATTTCTAATCAGAATGTGGCGCCTACAAAGAAATTGAAATTTTCAATCTAGATTTCATATTGGAAGAAACTGTTATTAGTTAATAACAGTTGAAATTCTCTTGAATTCCAGTAAGCTAAACATATCTATTGGACTTACATTCCTCACCCTCCACTTTTACAGATTGTAGATTGGACCATGCCAGGACCCCGTATCTGGGCTAACAATTCCTTTCTTTTACTCCCTTCATGGGATTCACAGATGCCTCAGCTGCCAAATAAAGAAGAAACACCTTTTAATTTTTTCTCTAAGATACTCACTTGATCCTGTCCGCATTGGAGTGCCTCCCTGTCTCCCTCTTCACCTTCAGACTTGGATTCATACCAAGTCCCAAATTCATACTACCTCTGATCACTTGCAAAAAGATTTTTCTTTTCTGGTGATTGTGCATTATTTACCTGTCTCAATTCTTCCCTCTCAATCCAAGATTCTCCCCACAGTATAATTTTATTAAGGGCCAGATCACATATGGTTACCAGATAGAGAACAAAACATTCTCTGAACCTGACCAGAGAATGGCAACGCTCCTGACTGAAGACCTGACACGACTGCTCCGGTGCTCCTGACGATTCCTTGGGCCCCTGATCTCAGATATCCTGACACTCATTGCTGTAACCACCACTGCTGCTGTTGCAGGAATAGCTCTTCAAACCTCGGTCCAGACACACAACTTCGTCAAAGCATGGCAAAATGACTCTTACCACCTTTGGACAATGCAGGCTACTGTCAACCATGTTGCTGAGCAATGATTGGACACTCTACAGCAAGCGCTACTTTGGGTCCCGGGCCAGGTTACTATCTTAGAGTAACAAATGAGATTGTTCGAGTGTTTAAGGATCATTGGCTTGATTTGTAGGACCTCATCTTTTCCCAGTTCTTTACCTTGAGGATGCCGGGCTCCCGAGAATTTATTATTGTGGATCAGGTTGCCAGCCAAAACACTGCAAGAGAGGGTTGATACCCAGGCCGGCTTCCTGCGAGGTATTCCGGTAGAGCTTAGAGGTTACTCCAAAACCAAGGATTGATGGGGCCTATGAGGAGGCTCCTGCATAGACCCGATCATCCTTTCCTTCCTCTCCCTGCAAAAATGGAGTCTTTATGTCACAAGGGATACCAGACAATGCCTCCCGTGACCACATTTAATTTAAAACAAAACAGGGGGAGATGTAGGGAGCCATTTTACCTTACTGATCTTATCCTATCACCATTTGTTTATCACTAGCTAATGACCATGCGACACCCTGCATTTCTATTGGGGGTCCCGACATGAATTCTATACCACCTCCTCCCAGCAGGGAGGTATAAATACTGTAACTGCCATAGAATAAATGCCTTTTCTCCCTCCTCAGCAGCGTCCCCTTCTCAGCCCCATGAAGGGTTCTCCCTGCCTAACAGAATGAGACATCCATATCGACCACCACAGTCCTTCCAATGATGCCATACTGGAGGCTCTTGTAGGGTAAGAGCAATGAGACCCAGCTTGTTAGTGGTTTTGGCATATTAATACACCATGAGGACTTTGCGAGGCTCTCCCAGGTGAGCAGGAAACTCCCAGTAGTCTGCCAGGTTATCCCAGAGGGAGAAGTAGGCTATAAGATATCTTGGCCGCACGGTTCTGGGAGCTGGCTTTTAAGTCTCTGGATGCTGCCATTGACAGAATTACATGGCGCCATGGGCAGTCCCTGGGTGTGACCGCCTAGCTACTGGGAGATGGGAAATCTGGGCGGATAGGGCCCAGTCCCGATCCAAGCAGACTTGGAGGTCTCAGTCCCAGGTCCCACACACCTGGGTTCCTTTGCCGGCTCCTTCATGCATGAGGCTCGTCTGAACATGTGGAGAGGGGCCTTGAGCATGGCTGTGGCTAGGCCCCAGAGGGCTTCAGCAGCCAGGAGCTCTGCTTGGGGTGGGAAGGGAAGCTGGAGCCCATCCCCTTCCAGGAGGCCCCAGGGAAGACAGCCAGTTGTGTGGACAAGAGACTCTCTGCCTAACCTAAGACTTGTCCTAACCTAGGAAAAATAGCCTATTGCTTCTGGAGGCCCTGGGACAAGCTGGAACATCATCTTTCAGTTGTTCTTGCTCTACTTATTTCTCTTATGTTTTTTCTATGTTCAATGTTCTAGTTACAATCTCCCTAAAGTAATTTCTGGCCTTGTCTCTTTTCCTCCCTTAATTCTTCCCATTTTCATATTATCTGTCTGTGTCTTTAGGCCGCTATTTCATTTTATGTCCTTTCCTCTGTCCTTAAATATATTTCTAATACTTTAATATTCATCCTCATCCTTCACTTTTGCCTGGGCTTGAACATTGAAAAACTTAAGGAACAGGGCTGGAGCAATAGCACAGCGGTAGGGCGTTTGCCTTGCACGCAGCCAACCCAGGTTTGATTCCCAGCATCCCATATGGTCTCCTAAGCAATGCTAGGGGTAATTCCTGAATGCAGAGCCAGGAGTAACCCCTGTGCATCGCCGGGTGTGACCTAAAAAGCAAAAAAAAAAAAAAAAGAAAGCAGAAAAATTAAGGAACACAGATGAAGACTCAGTTGCACTCTATTATCTCTAGTTAGCATAGGTATCAGGAAGTAAATTTTAACTTATTATGTAATAGTATGTTTTAAGGTAAGAAAATTATTAAACTTCTTTTTTTTGGGTGAAATATGTGATAGAGTAGAATAAGACTCAAGTGGGTCCTTATCAGTAGGTGACACAGGCATCTCCTTAGGCCCTTTTTCTCTAACGTCCTAACTCAGTGTCATTGTGTAGAATCAGTGGCAGCTCATTATCATATATAGGATTTATTTGTATTATCTTTACTGCTGCTTCAAATTCAATGTTATTGGCTAGTATCTCCATTCTATAGCAATAGCTCCTGGAACTTTATTTAAACTTATATTTCTGCAAGTAAATATTACCCTAATTGCAAATCTTTGTGCTCAATGATGTAATTTTGCACTTATGAGGGAAAAAGAACATTTAACAAACATCACACAAAACAAATTTCCCAATTGTGGGTAATTACACTCAGTGTCAGGAAATTATCCATTAGAGGCAGAGAGGATCTAGCACTTAAATCTGAAAAAAAAATCAAGTTGTTTAATTAATTTATAATAGGATTGGGACTGTAGCACAGTAGCATTGTTATACCGTTGCTCATCGATTTGCTCAAGCGGGCACCAGTAACATTTATATTGTGAGACTAGTTACTATTTTTGTCATATCGGATATGCCACGTGTAGCTTGCCTGTCTCTGCTCTGGGAGCAAGAAACTCTCGGTTGCTTGCCAGGGTGGAGGAATCAAACCTGGGTTGGCCGCTTGGAAGGCAAACACCATACC
This sequence comes from Sorex araneus, assembly GCF_027595985.1. Classification (NCBI taxonomy): domain Eukaryota; kingdom Metazoa; phylum Chordata; class Mammalia; order Eulipotyphla; family Soricidae; genus Sorex; species Sorex araneus. The sequence continues at coordinate 105,131,571 of NC_073307.1, read as the reverse complement.
CACTGTTCTCTTGCTCCAGTCTAAATGGATCATAAGGATACAGAATAGAAAAGGAATGTATCCTAAGAAGAAGGCTTATAGCAGTTCAAACACTGCTGGAGAAACAAAGAGAGATGAAAGTCTAGAGATGATTCATCCCAGGGATGCAAGGACTGTTTAACATTTGTAAATTAATCAACATAATTCATCATATCAGTAAAAGAAATAATAAAACCCATATGATCATATCAATAGATGCAGAGAAAGCATTTGACAAGATCCAGCACCCATTTATGATGATTAAACTCTCAGCAAAGAGGGCATCGAAGGAACTTTCCTCAATATACTCAAAGCCATCTACCACAAGCCCACAGCAAGTTTAATTCTCAATGAGGAAAAACTAAAATCCGTTTCTCTAAGATAGGGAACAAAACAGGGTTGCCTGCTTTCTCCACTCCTATTCAATATATTACTGAAAGTCCTGGTCATAGCAGTTAGACAAGAAAACGATATCAAGGCCATACAGATAGGAAAGGAAGAAGACAAGCTATCACTATTTGCAAACGATATGATACTATACTTGGAAATCCCTAAAGACTCTACAGAAAAGTTCCTAGAAAAAATAGGTCAATATAGTAAAGTGGCAGACTACAGAATCAACACCCAAAAGTCCATGGCTTTCTTATATACAAATAATGAAAGAGAAAAAAAAGACATTAAAAGAAATCCCGTTCAGAAAACCAAGTGCCTTGGAATCAACTTAATCAAAGAGGTGAAGGACCTATACAGGGAAAATTACAAAACACTACTTCAAGAAATAAAGGAGGACACTAGGAAGTAGAGACACATTCCCTGCTCATCAATAGGGAGAATTAGCATTATCAAAATGGCAATACTTCCCCAAGCACTATACAAATTTAATGGGGTCCCTATCAGGATACCCATGACATTTTTTAAAGAAATAAACAAAACACTCCTGAAATTCCTATGGAACAAAAAACCCCCATCCATAGCTAAAGCAATCCTTGGGAAAAAGAAGATGGGTGGCATCACCTTCCCCAACTTCAAACTCTACTACAAAGCAGTAGTAATTAAAACAACATGGTATTGAGCTAGAAACAGCCCTGCAGACCAATGAAACAGAGTGGAATATCCTGTCACAGACCCCAAGTATATGGCCACTTAATCTTTGACAAAGGAGCAATAAATGCAAAGTTGAACAAGAAAAGCCTCTTCAACAAGTGGTGCTGGGAAAACTAGATAGCTACCTGCAAAAATATGAACTGTAACCTCTGTCAAATGCCAGGCACAAAAGTCAGATCAAAGTGGATTAAAGACCTCAATATCAGACATGAATCTATAAGGTTCATGGATGAAAATGTAGGCAGAACCTTACATGACATTGAAGCTAAAAGCATCTTTAAAACTGAAACAGTACTGACATGCAAGTGGAAGCAAACATAAACAAATGGGACTACATCGAACTAAGAAGTTTCTGCACTTCAAAAGAAATAATGACCAAAATACAAAAAGAGCCCACAGAATGGAAAAAAATATTTACCCAATACCCATCTGATAAGGGATTAGTATCCAGGATATGCAAGACACTAGTAGAATTGTATAAGAAAAACCCTCCAACCCCATCAAAAAATGGGGAGAAGAAATGAACAGAAGCTTTCTCAAAAAAGAAATTCAAATGGCCAAAAGGCACATGAAAAAATGCTCCACATCGCTAGTCATCAGAGAGATGCAAATCAAAACAACAATGAGATATCATCTCACAGCACAGAGACTGGCACGCAGTCAAATGTACGAAAGCAACTAGTGCTGGCGTGGATGTGGGGGAAAAGGGACACTCTTTCACTGTTGGTGGGAATGCCAATTGTTCCAGTCTTTCAGGAAAATAGTATGGACAATCCTTCAAAAACTAGAAATTGAACTTCCATATGATCCCGCAATACCACTTCTGGGAATATATCCCGAGAATGCAAAAAAGCACAGTAGAAATAACATCTGTACCTATATATTCATTGCATCACTATCCACAATAGCCAAAATATGTAAACAATCCGAGTGCCCTAGAACAGATGACTGGTTTAAGAAACTTTGGTACATCTACACAATGGAATACTATGCAACTGTTAGGAGAGATGAAGTCATGAAATTTGCTTATAAATGGATAGACATGGAGAGTACCATGCTAAGTAAAATGAGTCAGAAAGAGAGGGCCAGACATAGAAGGATTGCACTCATTTGTGGAGGATAGAATAACATCACATGAGGCTGACATCCAAGAACAGTAGATACAAGGACCAGGAGGATTGCACCATAGCTGGAAGACTGCTTCATGAGCGGAGGGGAGAAGGCAGATGGAATAGAAAAGGGATCGTTAAGAAAATGATGGCTGGAAGAATCAGTCAGGATGGGAGATGCGTGCCAAAAGTAGATAATGGACCAAACATGATGACCTCTCAGTGTCCGTGTTGCAAGCCATAATGTCCAAAAGTAGAGAGAGAGTATGGGGAATATTGTCTGCAATGGAGGCGGGGGGAGGGCAAGAAAGTGGGGTATATGGAGGATATTGCTGGTGCAGAATGTTCACTGGTGGAGGGATGGGTGTTTGGTCATTGTGTGATTGTAACCCAAACATGAAATCTTGTAACTATCTCATGGTGATTCAATAAATTTTTTTTAAAAGTATAGAAATGAAGGTGTAAAGAGGACTTAATAATAAGTAGCAAAGTATTTTTGTCCTAAGCAGAAGCATACCCAGATGTCTTTGACATTGAACCTTAAAACTGTGATTGTTACAAGTTCTCTGAGTTTATAGACCTGAAAAAATCAAGCAGTATTCTCATGGTTCTTGAGAATCTCAGAAACAATAAGCAAATAGGTTTCTCCAAAGAGAATATACACACAGACTGAATTAAAGCACAGAATATCCTTGAGTAAGAAAATAAGCAAGGATGCAATTTCTGGCAGATATCTCTTTGGATTTAGTTACTTAAATACTAAAATACAGAAATCCAAAACTGTGCAGCCACTAGTGCTACTCGACCTCATATCTCTTCATTCTCATCAATGAAGAACAAATTATCAAATGTTTCCTTTTCAGCAGGTCCGACTTTAGGGGAGAGAAAATCCAAACAATAATAGTGAGTTTTTTGTTGAAATATTGAATGTAATCAAAGTAAAGTGAAAGTAAAGTGAAATTTATCAGTTACACAGGTGGGGTGGGGGCTGGGGAGGTGCGGGGGGAGGTATACTGTGATTCTTGGTGGTGGAATATGTGCACTGGTGAAGGGATGGGTGTTTGAGCATTGTATAACTGAGACTTAAACATGAAATCTTTGTAACTTTCCACATGGTGATTCAATAAAAGAATAAATTTTAAAAAAAGAAAATAAATGTTAGTGATAATAAGTAAAAAAGTTATGTAAAAGCAAGAAAGTGTTGCACAACAGTACTTCAATCTATTTGAATTGAACTCGAACTCCTTTGGTATTATCTACTCTCAACTTTAAAATAGAGAGAAAATATTTGCTGATAAATTTGACTTTTGATGGAAGGGGACAATTTTTATGTAGTTCCTGATGAAGTACAGGATGATTAAAGAGAATGTCATTAAAAAGTATTATACATGTATTATAAATATAAAAGAATTTGACATGACTTAAAGATTTCAAAGAGTAATGGAACTTTCAAAAGTAAATAGCTTGTATGTCACCAACCTCAGTTTGATCCCTTATGTGACATGGTCCCCAAGGCAATGCTGGCTGCAGAACTAAAGGATCTAGAATAATGTTTGAATGACATGGACAATATCTGGCACCATATAGCCCTATCTAAGTCACATCTTCAGACCCCCAAACTGAACCTCTGTCATTTTGCTGAAAATCTTAGCAGGGCCATAGCAGTCACAAGCACTGCTTGTGAAAGTCACCTGAATTAAAGGCAGTTGATGCAAGTAAATAAATACTACTGTATTTTATTAAACCATGACTCTAAGAAGTGTTATATTTTTTTTGGTGACAGTCCCCTAAGAAGTGACACCTTAAGTGCAGACCTGGATTGAGTAGAAGAAATAATTTCACTGAAGGGCAAAGAAGAATAAATTATATTATTGGTTATTAAATAGTGCTACATCTTGTGACACTTATACCCGTTATCAGTCATATTTTACTCAGAACTTATATTTGTGATACTCAAGGAGCCAAGAGAATCTGGTATGAGGGCAAGTAAGCTCTGCTTAGCTGGGAGGAGAGGAATTATTGCTTTGCACTTGCAAACAGATCTGTCACCCCTGAGAATACAGTATACAGTGACCAGTGGGATGCTTTGATGAGGAATTTATTCCCAGAGAATTTGTCTGGATGATATAATGCCTTGCCATGACCCTCAGCTGCCTAGAGCCTGAGAGAACGCCTATAAACTGGTATGCGTAGGATCTTCTATGGTTGTAAGCTGACGGAGGAAAACAACCTATTTCTCCAGGATCCTCAAAGAATAGACAGAAGCATTTTCTTGTAGCTATTCTTGATCCTTTTATATGAATTTCATTTCTTCCATATTAATTTTTTATATACAGTTTTTCTAAAATACCTTCTTAGGCCTTGCTTTCCCTTTTCTACACCTTTCCAATTTCGTATTATTTTTGTATCTTATTTTCCCACTGTCTCACTCTGTTTCATTCTCTTCACTTTCCTCTATCAATAGATCCCTTGGTTTATCATTTTCTTTATGCCCTGTCTTCATTTTTGGTGTGACTTATTCTGGGAAAAAAAAAAGAGCAAAGACAAAAACTCAGCACCACTCTCTGCTATCTTATTATAATCTTATTATAAGTTCGGGGCATTATAAAAGTTATTCTGTAGCATCAGGTTTTAGATAAGAGAATTTTGGACTTCTATTGTTGAAATATGTGACATGAGGAATGAAATTCAAGGTGGGCTGTTGAGCAGTGTCTCATCCACACATGTTAGCACAATTTTCTAAATAAAGTCTTAAATTAAGACTTAATTTCTTTGTGTGGTATAAATGCAGCTTATTATATTACATATGCTTATGAAGGACTATTCGTGCTTTTTTCCATATTGCTTCAAATGCCAGTATCTCCATTCCTCAACAGTAGTTTTGAAACTTTGTCCCAGACTCTTATGTTCGAATGAGGGAATTTCTTTCTGATTTCTGATCTTTTTGTTCATTGATATAATATTTCGCTTAAGAAAAAAAAATTGTATTGGCAAAGGGTAGCAAGTCATAATAGATTCTCAGTGGTGAGGAATCACTCTCAGAATATTATTATTGTAATATCAAAGTTACACATTACAATTTGTTATCTGTTGTATTATACATATTTGATTTTTATAAAATATGAATGTACAATTTGTTAAAATAATTAGTATACTATTAGTGTTAGGTATTATTCATGAAAGCCAGAAGGTATCTAGCACATAAACTACAGAAGTAGGCTGTAAAGCCACTTTTTTTAAGGATGACACAAAATGTAAAATTTATATACACATGCGGCTCTATCCTTTTCATATTTTTTTCTGTTTTTAAGTAGAGCAAAATGAATAAATGCTAGGAATATGGAATAAGAAAGAAGTGCAACCTACAAAGGCAATAGAAATAAAGAACATTAGAACTGGTCTTCCGTAGGAAGCATGCCAAGCTGGAGAGAAGAGAACAGTATAATAATGGTGGAGGGAAGAGGAAAACCAAGAGAAGGAGGCGGTGTTGAGAGATGGTAGAGTGTACATATGAAAACCCACAAGTAACAGTACTTAAATAAAAATGTTAAAAGTTAAAAAAAAATACCTGTCATAGAGGCTACCTGGTGGATGGAAGAGAACAAGGATATTGGTACAGACAAATGGACACTGGTAGGGATCAGTGTCGGAACATTACATCCTTGAAACTTTGTAATGAATAACTTTGTAATGCACAGTGTCGAAAAAAATAATCTAAATAAAAAGGAATAGCATCCCAGGAAGAAAAAGTATAAATGTTTAATATAGTTTAATTAAATAAAGAAAATGAAAAGCTAAAGTTGAAGGTCTAGAGCAGGAGTTTATAGCTGCAAAATTTGTGGTCCTAAGAATTTTCACAGCTGTTTATATTATATAGTTACAATCTCTTTTTCTATGCTTTTTAGCATCTCCAATTTATACAGAAAGTACAGGAGGACTTACTGAGAAAAATATTTTGGGTATATTCATCGTCATTTCAAACTTTGGTCTGGACTCTGCACTCATTCTCCTTTCTTATGTTCTCATACTGCGTTCAGTACTTGCTATTGCCTCAAAGGAGGAGCGGCTAAAGACACTTAACACGTGTGTATCACATATGTGTGCTGTGCTCATCTTTTATGTACCCATGGTTAGTGTGTCCATGGTGGCTTGTTACGGGCGGCATGCCCCAGAATATGTGCACACACTCATGTCCCTTATTTATCTTTTTGTGCCGCCAATGCTCAATCCTGTCATCTATTCCATCAAAACTAAAGAGATCCGTCGAAGAATTTTCAAAATTTTTAAGCAGCAAGAAATTTTAAAGATTAAATCATCTGAGAAAATTCAATATCACAATAAATTTGAGGCTTAAACAATTGCTTTCAGAAAATTTTTAGAATTTTCTTCCAGGTAATAAAGTGTTACTACTATTTATGCCTTTGAATGTCTGATTAACACTGACAAATGCTGAGACTGAAGCCACCAGAAGTTGGTGAAGTAAAGTGGGTTATAATAAAAAAAAAATTAACTATAGCAAATACAACTCCTCTATTTTTTTAAGTTTGGGAGTGTGTACTTCTAATAATTCTCTCATTTAGTCAGTGTATATTGCTCGTTTCCTATAAAATGCTTTTTAGTGTCATTTAATCCCACCTTTTGTTTTTATCTACATATGTTTTTGATATTAAAACTATGATTCAACTCTTTTATTTTTTCGTATTTATCTAAAAGTATTGAAATTAGTATATCAAGGATATATTACTTTTCATGTTCATTGTAGCACCAGCAATATTTGAGAAAAACTTAAATCTCATAAGCTAAAAATATGCAAAGAAAATATGCATACAGAGTGCAGTATTAGCCTGAAAAGAAAAGGAAGTTATGGATCTGAGGAAATAGTTCAATACTAGAGCACTTCCCTAGCATATGTGAGACCTTTGTTTCATTATCCAACACTTGAAAGAAAGGAAATTATAGGATATGTGACATTATGGATGGCATTATGCTAAAGTAAGGAGGCAGTCGCATAAAAACAGAACACTGCATAATGTCACTTAGAGTTAAATAAAATAGTCATATTCATAGACTCCAAGTGATATATTGATTCTCAGTGATTGGAGAGAGAGAGAAAAATGAGGGAAATTAGTCAAAAGTAATGCAATTATAGCTGCAGAGATAGATGGGTTAGATGCTTGCCTTGTATGCAGCACTCCCAGGTTCCATTCCTGGCAACCCATATGGTTCCTCAAGCTCCACAGAGAGTAATCCCTGATTACAGAGCCAGGAATACGACTTTAGCCTGACTCAAAGTGTCCCAAAATACTATTCACCTTCAAAAAAGAAAAAACAATAGGAATAAAGTTTTATATAAATAAGATGGATTTGCTGGAGATATTTGCTTCAGAATATTATTCAACAATAATACTTCATACATTTATCGTATATGTACCATAGTTTCTTGATTTACTCCTCTGTCCTCAGAACTTGGGTTGTTTCCAGATTCTGGTGATTGTGAGTAGTACTGCAATGACCATAGGAATGCGGCTCACTTTTTTGCAATGTTTTTGATGACGCAGGTTATAGTCCCAGGAGCAGTAGTATTGGGTCATATGTCAGCTTAATTTCTAGTTTTTTGAGGAATTTCCATGTTGTTTTTGAAAAAGACTAGACCAATTTACACTCGTACCAGCAGTGAGTGAGAGTTCCTTTGTCTCTGCATATACAAGGAAATCTAAGGAGCTGTTAGGAAAAATGAAGTCATAATATTAGCGTATACATGTATGGACATGAGCGTACCCTTCTGAATGAAATAAGCCAGAAACAAAAAATGATTGCATTCATTTGTGAGATATTAAAAAGAAAACATAGTATGAGAGTAATGCTCAAAGACAGTAGAAACAAGGGCCAGGGGTATTGGTCCATGGTTGGGAGCTTGATATAGATTGGGAAGGAGTGCAGTTAGGACAGAGAAGGATCTGCTCTGACAATGATAGGTGGAAATGATCACTCTGGTCAAGAACTGAGTACTGAGAGAAATAAAGTGATATATGTGGTACCCTTTCAACCCACTGTGGTATTGCAAGTCACAGTGCCTAAGAGGAAACTAAGAGTGAGATGGAGAGAGGGAGAAAGAGAGATAAAGAGAGGGAGAGAAAGAGAGAGGGAATTGTCTGTCATAAAGGTGTCTGTGGGAGTGGGGCAGGAGTGGACAGGAGAGAAACTGGAGACAATAATTGTGGGAAGTATGTGCTGATGAAAATATGGGTGTTGGAACATTGCACAACTGAAACTCAATCATTAACAACTTTTTAAACTATATACCATGGTGATTAAATTTAAAAAATTCTATAAAAGTATAAAATGGTTTATTTTTTATCATTCAGAGCTCTCTTCCAAGAGATTTATTGTTGAGTCTCTAGATTATGGCCATTGATGAGATTGTATGGCTCTAGAGGTGACTTGTAGGGATGACTGCCAAGCTGCCAGAAATAGGGGGAGATGGCAGGAGTTCACCCATCCCCAGTTCTATTTATCCTGGAGTTTTCAGTGACAAGTCCCGCATACCTGGGTTTCAGCAGATTCATTCAGAGGTGAGGCTCATTAGAGTGTGTGGAGAATGGCTGTGAGCACTGTGGAGATTGAGTTTTGTAGGTTTTTGTCCGCCTGAGCTTGTGGTATATTTTAAGTTAAATATGCCTCCAGACCTCAGACCAGACTCTCTCATTTAGGGAAACCTGGAGGTGGGGCATGTGAGGCCCTCCCTACCCCAATGAATCCAGACCTAGCAGCTGAAAACCTCCAGAACTCAACCATGGCCATGCTCGTGGCCTCTCTCCACATGCTTGGAAGAGCCCCACTCATGAGTGACTGTACTTCTGGACATCTCTTACTTTACACCACTGATATACCAAGAGTAGTAGACCACATTTGATGGGGTTTAAAGTAGATGGAAACCAATCTTAGGGGGAAATTTATGTATACGTTTACATCTACATTTATTTTATCATTTATCTATCTACGTATAGAAGCACACAAGGCTAAACCTTAATCAATATGTTACTAATCTCTTATAGAAGGGCTAAATGGCTCCTGGGTGAAATGCAATAATTTTAACATGCTTTCCCCTAAGAAATAATTTTTTTAATCATTTCTAGCAGATTATTCATAACAAACAATACTAAATAAATTATTTCAGTTCTGTTTTGGGGCAGGTTTGGGGTTCAGGATGGAAAGACTCGAAATATATTGGTAAGAATGTGTAATAGTGCTTGTATTGGTGTTCAAATATTAAATGTAATCAAATATTGTAAACATCTTTTTAAAATAAAATTAAATTAAGAAATTTAAGATGGTAAATAATACCTTGTTATCCAGTGCTATTACCAGAATTAATTGGAATTTTGGCTTTTCCTTAATTTTCTCAGGATTTTCACAGACTAGTCTTTGAACTGGACCAAATATTTGAATTCTAGATGTTAGGATGTGGTGTTTGTGGGAGTTCTTCTTATTAGCCAATACCAGGCCACTGGGTTCCTTTCAGGGTACCAGATGGTGCTCGAGATTCATCCAAATGAGATCAGTTTCATGCAAAACATTTGACCTAATCTTTGATCTACCTCCCTGTTCCATCATATATAATTCTTCAAATGTCAATTATACAGTTCAAATAAAATATTCATGAATATATGTAACACTATGTACATAGAGCAATAGATATGTTATGAGCTAAAGTTACACATATAAATATTTGTTTACTATAACACACTGTTTATCAAACTTTTAAGTATTTATTTTTATTATTTGGAGTCTTTCAAGCAATGCTAGGATGTGCAGTTTAAATTCTGGTGAGACTAGGCCTTTGGTTCTGCGTTGGGGGTCAAGGATTTTGTACTGCTGAGATTTTTCAGTGCTATGGACTACTGGGGTCATGCTAGCAGATCTGAGTGCCCCCAGTGTTAATGTCCTACAATGCTCAGGAGACCACATAGTACCAGAGATTGAGCCCAGGTTGGGTTATGCCAGGCATATGCTCTAACTCTTGTGCTATATTCCAGCCATTTACCTAAGTTTTAAGATGAAATAAATGTAATTTTATGCAAATTTCATTACATTACCTAATAGATAACATAAAGTAAACTTTATGCTAAATATGTGAGCATATTTTGTAGATATTTATATTAACAAGATGAACTTGGAGTAAAAAAAGTAGAAAAACATTGAAAGTAGAAATACACCTAATCATTAGGCCCTGATATTGCACTGCAGGCCTGCTTAGTCTAGAATTTCCAGTGAATCTCCCAGATCTTTGGATACACCAAGCAAAAGAAAACAAAACATATGAGTTAAATAAATGACTACAACCACAATGTCAATATTTGCAAATGACAGAATTGGTGCATCAAGAAAACATGAAGCTCTAATGGAAAGATTACTGAAAAAATTACTGAGAAAATTTGCGAGACATCATGTAGTGATACAGAAGTAGTATATTCTCACAAATAGCCAACATTTTAACTAATAAATGTCTATGCCAAATACAGTAACAATGATGGGTCTCATTTCCCTGACCCTGAAAGAGGCTCCTATGCGGCAATGCTGGGAAGAACGAGTAAAGAGAGGCTGCTAAAATCTCAGGGCTAGGACAAATGGAGACATTACTGTTGCTCACTTGAGCAAATTCATGATCAATGGTATGACAGTGATACAGTGATACAGCGAATAAACGTCTACATGAACAACCTTTAAAATTAATTCTCAGTAATATTTTAATTAGAAACTATAGGGCTAGAGACAGAGTGTAGTGCATCAATCCTTAGCATCACTGATGGCCTTCCTTGGCATTGCTAGGAATGATCCCTGAGCACAGAGTCAGGAGTATGGCCTGAGCACAGCCAGATATGGTCCAAACCAAATATAAATAAAATAAATATATGAAACAACATTTAAAGTATATAAAGTGGTTAAAGATAAATTTCTTTAAATTTAGTGCTAAGGTAGTGCTGAAGACTTATTTGGGCCTACCCACTCAGATAACTCCTGGCATGGCCAGGGGGATCATCTGTAATCTTGGATATCGAACCATGATCAGTTGTGTGCAAGGCAAGCAGATGGTTTTTATTATTAAGCACACTAATGTACATTGTTTTACACTGGTAGATCTGCACATATCATTTAGTTGGCAGGAATGACACACATTTTCTTAGTTTTGGCTGGTGAGTGAGAATTTGGAAGATTTATGTTATATGTGTCTATATTTTCTTATTATTGGAGGAAAGATGGGTGCCAATGTCACCTGAACCCCTCGTGCTCTCCCAAACCTGGCTCACCATCTCGCCTTAGACAGCTCGTGGCTCAGCACGCCAGGCACGGAACTCTACGTGTGATGCCTGCTGGATATCGCCGGCTGTTTTGCAAGATTCAGACAGAATGGCGTCGGCAGGGCATGAAGAAACTGTGGCAGCAGCTGCAGTGTCACTGCCTCCCCCAGCGGGGCTGAGTGACAGTGCCATTGGACATAGAGCCAAGGCGGCAGTGCATGCAGTGGCTCATCCATTGTGGGGTGCTGTCAGCCAACCACCAGGTGACCTGGGACTCAGTGCAGGTGTTTGACCTAGTACAGACCCTCCAGGATAGAGTCCTGACCTGCCAGCTGCAAACCTCCGGGCGCACTCCATCAACCTCAAGGAGATCAACCTGAGGCTGCAGATGTCCAGGGGCTGCCCAGAGACACAGTCAGGTGCGTGTTTGTCAGTGTGCAGATCATTACAACATGCAGTCGACCAAAAACTTACATTCAATAGACTGGGAATACCTGTAAAGGCGATTAGAGGCCGTCCCAAAAGCCTCTGTCCTTCTCTGATGCCTGGCAAGCTACCAAGAGTATCCTGCCCAAATGGCAGAGGCTGGCAAGCTACCTGTGGTGTACTCGATATGCCCAAAACAGTAACAATGATGGTCCTCATTCCCCTGACCCTGAAAGAGCACCCAATAAGCCATCGGGCTACACAAGCATTCTACAGGAATGAATGGAGACGTTACTGCTGCCCGCTCAAGCAAATTGGTGAACAATGGGATGATAGTGATACAGTAATTCAGTGATAGTTACTTATTATTGCACCATGATTTCTAGGAAATATGCAGGAAAATAATCACAATCTGAGCTTCCTAACAGGGGTCTGAATGTTAGTTGCTATTGACTCTGCACAAAAATGCTTGCCAAGTGTGCCTCTCGGCTCATCTCAAGGGACAAGTGCTACCTGTTCCTAGGGGAGTCATTTTCTTCACATGTGGCTACTGGCTCTAAGGAGTCAACAATGCTGCCCAAAGGGGCTATGGAGAGCCTAACTTTAGGTCCCAGAAGATTTATCTGATGCATATTTGAAACACAGCAATTTTTCATGTCCTACTTCCTAATCTGTGGTGATTTACCACATTAAAGTCAATGGGATTGGTATCTTGAACCTCTCTTCAGCAGGGTCAATTAAAACAAAGAGAGGACAGATGCCATTGCTTGTCCAAGTAGCAGTCTAGCCTTAACAGCCTCAAACAAGGGGATGGGCTGGTCATTTGTTTAGTAGAATGTATACACCCCCACCCCAGTTTTTTAGGTTTCACATATCAAATTGTTTATGTTAAGAGGTACATTAAGAAAAATTTGCATGTAGATTAAGAGGTAAGATGTATATAAAAAACTTACAGGTACTTAAAAAACTAAAAGCTGATATATTTACATACATTTGGCCATTGGGTGATAAGCAATCAGCTAGCATCATTAATGGATAAAATTAAGGTCAAGGTAATCTATTCTAGCAGAACATTTTCTGTTTGGGCACATATTTGCAACCTTCATTGTCTAACCTAAACTAAATTTGTTTTACCCAGGGGACTTGATTTCCTACACCAATCTACCAAATCATATGCTATATTGAATGTCTACTCTGTGTTCAAAGGATGTAAACAAATAATTAGTTTAAAGCAAAATGACAAAATATTTATGGTGACTTGATGCCAGGAACCATCCCATTTGGAATTTCCATTCAACTGAGCTAATAGGTCAGTGAAAATATCTGATGCTCATTTTATCATCTACAAAGACATACTAATAATGGTAATTCTAGATGACCCATTACACTAAATTATAATTTAATTTTATTTATAATTAATTACTAAGTCTTATCAGCAGGCCTTATGAGGAAGGGAATTGTCTTAATTTGCAGAGAAAGACACTGAACCTTCACAGAATAGAGTAACTTGTCTGGGAGCACATAATAAGAGAGGAAGCAGGAGGTAAACCTAGGCAGTCTGACTCCCAAGATCAAGGTTAATGGCATTTTGAGTTGGTGCTACCACTTTTGGAGGTGTAATTCTTTTAAACAAAATTTTTGTAATTCTTATCCTTTACTCTTTTTAATAGCCATGTATATTGAACATTGATGGTTTCGGTATGAACTGGAGTTCTGCAAGATACAAATCACAGAAAGGTGGTTATTGTTCACCAGAGATGTGCTGGGCCTTCTACCAAGCAGTGGAGGGATCTGGAGACTAAGGAAGAGCAGCCCTCAACCTCAAAACTTAATGAACATACAGCATAAATATAGAGTAACTAAGTCCAAATACCATTTTTGCCACTTCTGCTATTATGACTTTGGGAGCTATGTAACACATTGTACCTTGACCATTTTATATTCAAAAGATATATAACAAAATTACCTGTGCCATGAGACCATTGTGAGATTTAAATGAGTAATGTAGTTCACTGACTCTTAAAAAATTGAACAAATGTAGATTTTATTACTGGGTCCATATAGGTGGACTAGAGAAACAAAATACCGGGGTTAAGAGTCGAAAGAAACCTGAAAATGATCATCTAACATGTGATTAACTCAATGCCATGGCAACTTATTTCGCAGTTTGGAAAATAAATTATAGAGGAGCTGAATGATATAGGGTGATCAACTACAATTTGGTTGTAATAATCTGACAGTGACATGTTGATTCATGACCCAGAGAGTAACTAGGCATGAGAAAAACATCAATTAAATAGGAGATATTTAAAAGGTAAAATTAAAATGACATGATATAAGCTCTTTCCAATTTTTCCCTGGACACTCTTTTATTCTTTATGTCTTAATCTATTGTATTTTTCCAGATTATTTTAGATTCCTTATTTAAATATTATTCCCACACAGAGTCCTGTGAAGTTATTTTCTGGATCAGAAAATACTTTTACTAATATGTATTATTTATCTCCAAATAGATCTCATGTACTATTGATAGAATTTTATTTCTCAGTTTGTCTCTTAAAACAGGAGGTTTAGTTTGTCTACAACCTATTTAGTCTATCTAAAAGTGCTGATTTCAGACAATATAAAATATATTAAGACTTTTTTCCAATTAAATAAGGTAATCTGTATTAAATAACATAAGTTGGCAATTAATAGTAATAATTATTCTTTTATAAACATGGACCAGAAATTAAGTTTTCTACCAAATAAACATTTGCATTCTATAAACATAAGCATAAACAATTTGAATTTAATTTTAAATAAGAAATTAGGAATTTCAAAAAAGATAGTTTCTTAACCAATTAAACACTGTTTGCTCAATAAGATTGAGGTTTGGAATCCAAATCTGGACAGAGAATAACAAATTGTCCCAGTTTCAGTAACTGGGTGATTTTCTCCAGCGACAGGGTCTTCAGTGCTTAAAAACAGTGCTGTTTCAAGCAAACATGGATGATCACTTCATTTATTAATGGCTGATAATAAAGCTTTTAGTGATTACATTATTTTGCTTCTTTAAATCCATGCGGATTGTGACAGGATTAGCAGAGGGAATACTTTTAAGAATCAATGAATCACAGGATGCAGGTTTCAACTCACCTCTGTGGGTTGAATTTGTATTACTAAATGGTTTATTTCTAGGTTTCAGATCCTTTTCTAAGAATAAAGGATGACCTGGTTCCAACTCTTTAATTTCTCTGAAGCCTTGCCTTTAAGGAAAAGAAATGCCAAGACCCAGAGCCATCCACTCAAGATCCCTTGCTGCCACAGCCACCTCTCTGAGTGAGCCTCGGGACTTGCAGAGCTCAGGGGATCTTAAGAAGCGAAACTCCAGAGGCTCTAAAGAAGGAGAGCTCAGGGGACTCTCAAAAGCTGCAGTATAGATATTAGCATAAAGAAGGGTAAAGCCTGGCAGGAAGATTTGTGCAGATTGTGCAGAGTTCTTGCCTTTTGGTGTCTTTTACCAATAGACATTTCACCAGTCTTTCTCCTCTAAACCAGCAGAGCTTTCTTGTGAGGGTAAGTGGGGACTTTGGTTTTTCCTCCACAGAAGACTTTAGGAACCCACTTTTCTAACTTCTAGATCTTTAAGAGATTAGAGCAAAATATATTTGATGGAGAAGAGTCTGTCTGTGATCCAAGTTTGGAAATAATCCTTACCTTTGCTTCTGTACCTAAACCCATACTCCCTATCCATGTCCCTTAATACCTGAAATCTCACCATCCCGCCATCATCCTTACAGCTGGAGTTTATGTTTCCTTGATGGGTAGGTCTTGGCAGGAATCACATAATGCTTCTTTTGTTATGAATGAATCACTGTGTCATACATTGTGTACTACATACTGTAATATTGTATTGGGCCATAGATAAGAGAGAGTCTTTGTATAGGAAACTGTAAATGGGAAGATAATACTGAAAGTGAACTATAAAAAACCTCAGGCACTAAATATACATATGCAATTTGCATAAGATTCTAGAATATGAATCTAAAATGTTTTATTATGCACGTATACTATATATGTGCAGATAGGAATTAGAAGACAAAATAAATCCATAGCTGATGTATGGTAAAGCCAATTTTTTTTTAAAAAAAAAGTGATTAGAAGATGGGATGGTTGGAGCTGGAGCCATAGAACAGTGGGGAAGGTGTTTGCCTTGTATGAGGCTAACCTGGGTTCAATTCTACCATCTCATATGGTCCCCTGAAATACCTTCTGGAGTGATTCCTGAGTGCAGAGCCAGGAGTAACCCCTGTGCATCGCCGGGTGTGATCCAAAAGCAAAAAAAAAAAGATGGGATGGTTAAATTATTTCAATTCATTATAGATTCAAAACAGCATATAATCTTTTCATCTTTCTTTTTTTGTTTATTTTGTTTTGTGCCACACCTCCTGACTGTGCTTAGATCTTCCTCCTTGCTCCATACAAAATAATCTCTACTGGCAGTGCTCAGGGAATTACGTGGGGTCACCAGGACCAAATCCAGGCCAGATGTCAGTTGTGTGCAAGGCAAGTGCCTATTTAGTGAACTATCTCTCTTTTCATTAATACTTTCATCTTAATTGAGTTTATTGATTAGAACAAGAAATGGCAATCTCTGACCTAGTCCTGGAATCTATGGCCAGTCATTTGGGTAAAATTTGAGGATGAAATGAGAATTTTGTAGGAACTAGTAACTTACTGGGTGAAAACAGCATTTCAGATAATAAAAGAGTTATATAAAAATTAGTTCTATTGATCCATTTATAAGCAAATTTTATAAGTTCAATGAATGGATATGAAGAGTATCATGCTGAGTGAAATGAGTCATAAGGAGAGAGACAGATATAGAATGACTGCATTCATTAGTGGAATATTAAAAGGAAAGTATGAGATCAATATCCAAGGGCAGGGAAAACAGGGGCCAGGAGGACTGGACAATGATTGGCAGCTTGCCAAAATGGTTGGAAATGATCACTTTGGATAGGAACTGAGTGTTAAAAAGTAGGTTAAGGGATATATACCTGACATCCTTTCAGTATCTGTATTCCAGACCATAATGCCTAAAGGTGAGGTGGAGGAGAAAGAAAGAGAGAGAGATGAGGGATGCTTACCATAGAGAAAGGGGGTGTGGGTGGAGGAAATCTGGGGGCATTAATGGTGGGAAATGTACACTTGTGAAGAATTGGGTGCTAGAATATTATATGACTGAAACCCAATCATAAACATCTTTGTAGCCACAAATTTAAAAACTAATTAGTTCTAATTCTAAACTGTGACAAAATTATAAATTAAAATGTGTATGTTTGGGTCATAAAAACATAAACACAGAAGTAATGAATAATTAGAAAAATTAGGATATGATAACTTGCTAGGTAGTGCTGATGCTATTGTATTTCATAATAAGAACATGTAATCTTTGGGGCTGCAGCAATAGCACAGCAGGTAGGGCATTTGCTTTGCATGCTGCTGACCCGGGTTCGATTCCCAGCATCCAGTATGGTCCCCTAAGCACCACAAGGAGTGATTCCTGAGTGCATGAGCCAGGAGTAACCCCTGTGCATCATCAGGTGTGAGCCAAAAAGAAACATAGACACACACACACACACACACACACAAAGAACATGTAATCTTTAATGTGAATTGTTATTTCAAAAGGGAATAATAGCTATTGGAAGATTTTTAGTAGGATTGCAACATAATTTTACTTCTATTCTGAAGAAATAATTTGATTGTTTTGTGGAGAATGGATTAGAGAAGAGCATTACACTAAGTTGGGAGATCAGTAAGGACACTGAGGACAGTACTGAGAAATCCTGGAGCGAGATACTGAAGGGTGAGGTTGAAGAAATAGTCGAGTGGGGAAAGTGATTGCCTTGCATGTGGCTCTCACTGATTTAATTCTTGGCACCATATATAAGTTCCCAAGCATTGGCAGGAGTGTTCCGTGATCAGAGAGCTAGAAGTAAGTGCTAAGCACATTTGGGTGTAGCCCAACTTTCCTCCTCCATGTCTCCTCCACAAAATAAAATGATATCAAGGAATGAATTACATTTTAAATTAAGATGAAGACAAGCCGTTGCTAAAACAGTAGTTTAGAAATAATAGATAAATTATATCTCCAAAGGGAGAAGGGTGAAAAATTTCTTTTCCTTTAATTTTGGCTTGAGTGTATTGAAAGATGGTGATGGACCTTATTTAGAATATAAACATTAAAGAGAGTCAAGTGTAGTGATTAACAAAAAGTTCAACCTCTTATAGTTATGATTGCAAAACTGACAAGTTACTGTAACTAGTACTCCAATGTTGATGACTAGATCTGTAGCTAGAAGAGAAGGTTGAGCTAGAAACATGAATTTGGGATTACTAATAAGAATGCGCTTCGTTGGGTAGAAAATAATTTGAATATATTAGTAAAAAAGATAAATGAGAGATTCTCCGAAAGATATATGTGGGAAAAAGAGGTGTTTTGTTGTTCTCTGTTTTCTGTGACACGAGGTCTTAAGATTATTTCTATATAAGGAAGGTGTTGTGAGGGTTGGAAGATGTAATGACTCAATATGAATGATCTAAATCCCCATTCTTCAAGTTTGGCTTCCCACTGAAATTTCCTCACAGTTTAAAGTATATGCACATGTACATATATGTGTATGTATACATATACAAATATAAATATGTATATATATATACAAAGAAAGAGAGAGAGTGAGATATAGTCCAATTACCATAGATAGTAACTTGATGGTTTTCAGTGTGATCCAGACAACAAAATAATATCCTTCTTAATAAGCTTCTAACTTAAATAATAGAAATGATAATGCGGACCTGGGATGATGGTTGAGCTCAGACAAGAAGATGAAACAGCTTGTAATATAGACAGAAGTATCATAACTTGCATAAGAGAGAATGCATTGATCAGTAGGTAAAGAAAGTTTTCCTTTTAAGGAAAGACTTCATATAGTGCATGTTCATGAAAAGATGGTGAATAAGAAAGGAAGAAAGGGCAAAGTAATTGGCTCCATTGAAGAAACATTTTAATCACTCTCTGAAGAATGTAGAGAAAGAAAAACGAAGGGGTAATGTTCAAAGCAAAGAATAAAAATGATTTTGTGCAGGATAGGAGCCCAAGATGTATCTGTGGAAACGGTCAGGCTATAGAAGTACTGAGAGAACAAGGATCCCCTAATCTGTTCTTACATCACTTTTTCATAATCTTTGGTATGGAATCTGTATTACTGTCCCTCTACCTCTAGTGACAGCTCCTGGTCTTGATGTGTTTCATTTGACTTCTCTTTATTCTCGTTATATTTCCACTACTCTCAGGATGCATCATGGGAGGTTTTTGGACTAATGTATCAAACACAGGCAGCTTCACACTAACAGGTTTCTCAGAGCTGGAGGGTCTAGAGTACTGGCTAGCTGCTCTTCTGTTGCTGCTTTATATGATCTCCATCGTGGGAAACACTGTCATTCTCTTCATCATAAAAGAGGAACAGAGCTTACACCAGCCAATGTATTACTTCCTGTCTCTGCTGTCTGTCAATGACTTGGGTGTGTCCTTTTCTACACTACCTACTGTACTGGCTGCCATGTGCTTTCACGCCCCAAAGACTCCGTTTGATGCCTGTATGGCTCAGATGTTCTTCATTCATTTCTTCTCCTGGACAGAATCTGGGATCCTGCTGGCGATGAGTTTTGACCGCTATGTGGCTATCTGTAACCCACTACGTTATTCTACAGTGCTCACCGATATCCGTGTGGTTTACATGGGCATATCCATCATTATCCGCAGCTTTTGCATGGTTTTCCCACTGCCTTTCCTTCTGAAGAGATTACCTTTTTGCAAAGCAAACGTGTTGATCCATTCCTACTGCTTACACCCAGATCTGATTCGCTTGCCCTGTGGAGATACCACCATCAATAGTATGTATGGTCTTTTTATTGTCATCTCTGCATTTGGTGTAGACTCAGTGCTAATCCTTCTTTCTTACATACTCATATT
The DNA here is from genome assembly GCF_027595985.1 of Sorex araneus. Taxonomy (NCBI): domain Eukaryota; kingdom Metazoa; phylum Chordata; class Mammalia; order Eulipotyphla; family Soricidae; genus Sorex; species Sorex araneus. The sequence continues at coordinate 105,111,595 of NC_073307.1, read as the reverse complement.
GCGCTCTGTGCTGGCCATTGCCTCCAAGGAGGAGAGGCTAAAGACACTCAATACATGTGTGTCCCACATCTGTGCTGTACTCATCTTCTATGTGCCCATGGTTAGTGTGTCCATGGTTCATCGATTTGGGAAGCATGCCCCTGAATATGTACACAAGTTTATGTCCCTCATTTATCTTTTTGTTCCGCCAATGCTTAACCCTATTATTTATTCTATTAAGACTAAAGAGATTCGTAAGAGGCTTCGGAAAATGTTAATGGGACCTAAATTCTGATCACAGAGATATCTGCAAAATTCTAGGTACCCTAGTAAATGGTTGTCTTAGGTGATGTTTGGGTGTGGTATGCTTGTCTGTGGAGGGTTCCAATATTACTCTCTATGTGGACATCTGATTTGGGTCACTGTCACTGTCACTGTCATCCTGTTGCTCATCGATTTGTTCCAGTGGGTACCAGTAACATCTCTCATTGAGAGACTTATTGTTACTGTTTTTGGCATATCCACCATGCACAGGTAGCTTGCCAGGCTCTGCCGTGCGGGCTCGGCATTCTATGTAGCTTGCCGGGCTCTCAGAGAGGCTCTGATTTGGGTACTAGCCAAAATTATATTCATGTAAAACTCATAACTCAATACGCAAGTCTGCCATAAATTGTAATTATTTTTGCCTCATGTTTCCATAAAATACTTCTTTCAGACAGAACAAGATGGATGTCTTCAGAAATGTCTCCAAATTATTAACATCCATGCTTTCAAGTAAATTTCCAAAAAAAAAACCACTAATGCATACATATAAATCATGTTATAACTGGGGAGGACACTGCTTGAGATGTTAGGTATCATATAATATTTTTATAATAATATTTTATCACTTAAACTAAAAATTAAATATATAATAGCAGTGACAACCTTTACACTTCCAAAGGATATTATTAAGTCCTGTAAAATGTAATACAAATGCTCATGATATAATATTCAATAAAAATACATTTAGCACCCAAAATTTAGATATTTAAAAACAGGTCTGTAGTTATATAGGGGAATTATTTTATGTCTCCATTTCTTGGCTGAAACTGGAAGATTAACTTTTTACTAAGAATTTAGTAAATCATCTAAATGGAAGGCTAAAGGACACTCACAATTGATGGCAGGGAAATTTACTTCTGTGCCATTAATATTGTGTCTCATAATCTGCAGTAAGATGAATTTTTATGAACACAGTGACTATCAAGCCCCAAATAATTTAGCACATATTAGAGCAGAGAAGTGGTAGATGAAGAGTGTCAGGAATTTCATGGAGCACAATCCCTAAGTAGAAGCAACCACGGGAAAAAAAGAAACTTTCCACACAAACCCATGTAAAATAAAATGCAAGACCTTTCAGGCTTACATAAATTGAATAAAAGTAAGCATGACAATTTAGAAACTTTCTCTGGGAAGTGGATAAGTCATGGAATAATGTAATGCCAACAAATGATTGGAAAAAGCAGATGCCAGAACAAAATTTTATCATCTTTTACAAAGAAACACCCCTTTCTTGATTGCCTCATGAAATGAGTTTTAAAATTACACCCATAGAGGTGCTGGAGAGATAATACATCAGTTAAGATGCATGACTTGCATGTGGCTCACTTGGGTTCAATCCCCATATGGTTTCGCAAGCTTGCCAGGAGTGATCCCTGAGTACAGGGCTGGAGGTAAGGTCTAGTTTAGCCCTGAGCAAACCAAAAACAAAGAAAAGAAAGAAAGATAGGAAGAGAGGAAGAGAGAAAGAATGAGAGTAAGAAAGAGAAAGGAAGAGAGAATGAAAGGAAGAAAGATGGAGAGATAAAGAAGAAAAAGAAAGCAAGCAAGCAAGAAAGAAAGATAAAGAAAAGGAAATAAAGAAAGAATACCCAAGTGACACCATCATCTTTTCCCAATCCCTGAGTGAATGCAAATTCATGGGCCATCACCAAGCAAGCCAAAACATGGAGATCAATATAGAGAAGTAACATCTTCAACAATACTATGTAAGAGAAAATATCAAGAACACGGTAATTGCAGCCATATAAAGAGAGAAAAAAAGAATTTCATAAGATAAAATGTTTGTGGGAAATATTACACAAAAGAAGAATAGCAAACTTTTACTCCAAGAAGTGGATAAAAGTTACAATCCTCAAATAATAGAATATAACTTTAAGCAGACACACATGAAAATGCTTTTCAAATTGACTTGTAAACTTGGAATAACACTTTCAAGTTCTGTCTTTACAGACTCGAGAGCAACAAGTACTACTCTTGTGTTCCCAAGTGTTTGAGAATCTCAGAAACATAAGTTATCCTGGAAAGGATATAAAAACATCCTGTGAGAACCACATAAAACAGAGATTACTTGAGTGAGAAATATTTTCATTGAGCAGTTTGCATGATAGAGGGGATCCTACATATGATTCTGGAGGGAGCAACCTTGCTATCCTCTCAGTCCACCCGAGAAAATCATCTTTCCATAGATGAGGACAAAAAATTAAATATAAGCAAACTTTGGAGATAGTCACAAACACAAATAAAATATATCTTAATAAACCTTAATAAAAGATGTGTCAACCATATGTCCTTAGACTTATGGTTACAATACTAATCAAGTCCCTCCTTTAAAAGATATACATTCTAATATATCTATATATTTAAATAATAGAAACAAATTTATTATGAGCATTTGAAAAATATTAAAAATCTTTTACAAAATTGAAATATCAACTATAGAATTGAGAAGTCATAATATAATGCAAAACATAGGAAGTTGAGTGCTATCATAACACTAAAAGCATTCCAATCATTATTCTATTCAATGACCCCTATTTATTTATTTGGTAATCATGGACTTGGGCATAGCTCTGTGCTAGGTAATAGAATGCTGAGCTAGATTAAGTTTGGTTCGTGATCGCAAAGAGCATGTGGCATTAAAAGATTCTATCTTCCAGTTTAATACAGATGTGCTAAATTCAGTTCTGTCTAAATAAGGGATCACTACACAAAATTGTGATAGAAATTTCTTCTAGTATAACAGAGATATTCAGTTTTTAGATCTCAGTTTGTTAATGGCTCTCTGTGACAAAAATGGGCTGTACACAATCATAAATACACAAACCGGTTTGTATTGACATTTTAGATTTTAGAAAAATTTGTTGAGGATGCAGAAACCCAAAAAATCTTATTTTCATAATGTATATAGCAATCCATTATATGTGTATAAACTTATTATTGCCTAATAAATATAAACTAATTCCCTATTAAGACTTGCAACTTTTCTTCTTAAGGTAAATTATATAGGAACAAGCTGGGAAAATGAGTCAGAGAATGATATCTATATAATTTATAAACCTATTAATGTTTTGTTCAGATTTAAAACTAAGAAGTTTCTTTAATGAATTATATTATAAATAAATAGGATATATTTCAAAGTAGTGCTCAATTGTTTGATTTGCTTATCAAGTTCTCACGCCTCATATCTTTTCCCCTAATATCCAAAACAATTTCTTTTTTTTCTATCAATAATTACTTTCTTATTTTTTTAAAAAAAATTTATTAATGAATCATGGTGATGTACAGTTACAAACTTATGAACTTTTGTGTTTGCATTTCAGTCATACAGTGATCGTTTACCCATCCCTCCACCAGTGTCCATTCTCCTCCACCAATGTTTCCAGTATCTCTCCCACCACCCCCACCCCATCCCTCATAACCCCACCCTGCCTCTTTGGCAGGGCATTCCCCTTTGCTCTCTCTCCTTTTGGGTGTTGTAGTTTGCAATAGAGATATTGAGTGGCCTTCATGTTCGGTTTATGGTCTACTTTTGGCACGCATCTTTCAACCAGAATGGGTCCTCCCAACATCCTCTATTTGGTGTTCTCTTCTCTATCTCAGCTGCCTTTTCCACCCAGCATGTGAGGCCAGTTTCCAAGCCATGGAGCAAACCTCCTGGTCCTTATCTCTACTATTCCTGGGTGTTAGTCTCCTACTCTGTTACTTTATATTCCACAGATGAGTGCCATCTTTCTATGTCTGTCCCTCCCTTTCTGACACATTTCATTTTAACATGATACTTTCCATGTTGATCCACTCATATGTAAATTTCATGACTTCATCATTTCTAAGAGTTGCATAGTATTCCATGTGTAGATGTACCAAAGTCATCTGTTTTCGGGCACTCGAGTTTTTTTTTTTTTCCAGATTTTGGTTATTGTAAACAGTGGTGCAGTGAACATAAAAAATGCAGATATCATTTCTACTATGCCTTTTTGCCTCTCCAGGATATATTCCCAGGAGTGGTATTGATGGGTCAAATGGGTCCTCAATTTTTAATTTTTTGAGAATCGTCCATATTGAAAAAACAATATTTCTTTAGATTTTTTGTAAAAAATGTTTTGTAAATATTTGAATTCTAAACATGAATTGCCACCTCTTATTGAATAAAACCAATACTTTGTTGAATAATTTACACTGGAATATTTTCAGGTTAAATGTTTATAACACACTTTATGGAATTTTTAATGTGTTTGTTTAGCAACATTTTTTGTTTTGTATTTCTTTTTCTTGCCTCTTCTACATTGAATCATGAAATTTTGTTTATTGAGTTATGAATCATAATTTTGTCCTAAAATAATTTTCTGTTTTATAATGCCATGTCAAATATGTAACCGGAGAGAAAGTACAGTAGGTAAGGCACTTGCCTTATGTTTGGCTCATCTGGATTTAATGCCCAGCACCCTATAAGGTCCTTCATGCACCACAGGAGCAACACTTGAGAGCAGAATTAAGAGTAAGCCCTGAACATAGGCAGGTATGACCCCCGCCAAAAGAAAAATGAAAGAAATGAAAAAAAAAGAAGTTGCCTCAGTCAGGGGTATTGGGTTTTGTCAAGACTAATGATAATGAAGTCGACTCTAATCCACTGTTACTTAGTCTTTTGTTGTGAAAATAGTCTGTCACCAACAAAATTCATTTTTTCCATCATGAAATATATTTTTCTAAATACACAGCTTTGAATTTTGTCTTTGTTCTTCCTTGCAAGTTCATTTAAGTGTTTACACTTCCATAAATACTTGAAAATTTAAATTGCATTTACTTAAAATATAAGAATTTTGGAAGTATTTAAAAGAAATATATAGTTAGCAAACATATCCAAAGGTGCCTTGGCATATATTTTTAATCATCTATCATTGGGTAGGATTCTCTCTGAACCTTAGTGACTAACTTTCATAGATGCTAAATTCTTAAACCCAAAATTTTGCTGCAACATTATGGGTTTCAATAAATATTACTGAGTTAATAAAAATGAATTAACCACAATATTTTATAAGCAAATAAACTAAAGGCAATAAAATAGTTTGACACCAGAATTATATTTACTTCTGCCCTAGTTTTCAGTCCAATTGTTATCTGATTTAAAACTGGTTATTCACTGCTCAAAAGGGTTGATACTCAGAGTTGGTGATATGGTGGTTAAAGAAAACTGACTAATCCAGGTGCTGGTAATAGCTACCTGAGAAGACTGTACATTTATTGCCCTAAAAATGTCTCTTACTTTCAATCTGGGGCATAAGTAGGATTTAAAGTGTTAGTGAGATGACGGGTAGTGAGAATAGGTTCAGTCATTTAGATGTTTTGCTAAGTTTGATAATGGTAGTCTGCTTCCACTAATATCTCTGAAAATAAAAATTTCTGCCTCTGCAAAAAGGTATAGTAGAGATGGCATCTGCATTTCTATGTTCATTGCAGCATTGTTTACAATAGCCAGAATCTGGAAAAAACCAGAGTGCCCCAAAACAGATGACTGGTTAAAGAAACTCTGGTACATCTACACAATGGAATACTATGTAGCTGTCAGAAAACATGAAGTCATGAACTTTGCATATAAATGGATCTACATGGAAAGTATCATGTTGAGTGAAATGAGTCAGAAAGAAAGAGATAGACATAGAAAGGTTGCATTCATATGTTGAATATAATATAACTGAGAAGTACAAGTTGGCAGTGATGCAATTTCTGACAGATATTTCTCTGGACTTAGTTACTAAAATACTAAAATACAGAAACCCCAAACTGTGAGGCCGCTAAGTGCGGTCACTTGACCTTATACCTCTTCATTCTCAGCAATGGAAAACAAATTATCAAATGCTTCCTTTTCAGCAGGTCTGACTTTAGGGGGGAGACTCTCCAAACAATAATAGTGAGTTTTGTTGAAATATTGAATGCAATCAAAGTGAAAGTAAAGTGAAATTTATTAGTTACACGGGGGAGGGGGTTAAGGGTAGGGGGGATAGGGTGTGGGGGGATGGGGTGGGGCTATACTTTGATTTTTGGTGGTGGAATACATGCACGGGTGAAGGGATGGGTGTTAGAGCATTGTATAACTGAGATTTAAACCTGAAAACTTTGTAACTTTCCACATGGTGACTCAATAAAAAATTTTTTAAAAAATTCTGCCTCTGGCTATTGACCAACAGCCTTCAGATCTCTCTCTCTCTCTTTCTCTGTATCTCTCTCTCTTTAACTCTCTCTTTCACTCTCTCCAAAAGACATGCTAACTTGTTTTTCCCCACTTATTAGTGACTGACTCCTGGTTCAACATTTTATACCAGGTGTTCAAAACATTATTGTGTTAAAAACAGAAAAAGTCGAGGCCAAGAGGATGCAAAGTTAATAAATGTGTATATTTGGAAACAAGATAGATTAATTAATTTTTGGTCATTTACAATTGTATTGATTTTGCCTTGCATGCCAATGACCTGGGTTCGATTCACAGCATCCCAATGATCAGGATGAGAGCAATATTTTCAGTGAGTGCTTCCAGGTACATGGAACGAAAGAGATAGAACCCTTATACCCTCAAGTGGAAACCTCTGTCTATTGACTAAGCACCTCCTTGGGTGACCTTCCAAATAAATAAAATAGTATTGTATTTATATACCCAATGACTCTAATTCTCAGAAACATTTAGTTCCTGGAATTCCTCTATAAAGAGGATCCAAAGGTGTAGACTTGGATTGAGTAAAGAAATCCTGCCACTGGGCTTAGGATGAATGATCTAAATTTGTGGCTTATCATTTACTATCCTTTACCTTAGTGATTACTCCTGGCCATGCTCAGGGGACCATACCTTTACATTCCCTTTGAAGTCATATATCTCTTAAGAGTTATCCTAGAGACACTTAAGGAATCAAGAAGACCAGGTATGGTAACAGTCAGTTCTGCTTAACTGGGGGAGAGGAATTGTTGTCTTACCTTTGCAAAAATATCTGAATCACTCGTAGGAAGACAGCACATAATTTTCACAAGATATTTTCATGAGAGCTTATTTCTAAAGAGTTTTACAGTGTGATTTTATTCCTTCCCATGGCTTATCTACTGCTAGACCCTAAGAGAGAGCACCTATGCACGGTCGTAGGTGTAGGGTCTTCCGTAATCTTGGCATCATCATCATTAACATCATCTTCATCCCGTTGATTGTCGAATTTTTCGAGCGGTCTCAGTAACATCTCCATTCGTCCAAGCCCTGAGATTTTAGAACCCTCTTTCTACTCATCCTTGTAGGAAGCTATTTTTCCTTACTTGATCTTATCCTATCACCATTTGTTTATCACTAGCTAACGCCCATGCGACACACTGCATTTCTATTGGGGGTCCCAACATGCATTCTATACCACCTCCTCCCAGCAGGGAGGTATAAATACTGTAACTGCCATAGAATAAACGCCTTTTCTCCCTCCTCAGCTGCGTCCCCTCCTCAGCCCCATGAAGGGTTCTCCCTGCTGAATAGAACGAGACCTCCACATTGACCACCACAGTCCTTCCAATGATGCCATACTGGAGGCTCTTTTAGGGTCAGAGCAATGAGACCCAGCTTGTTAGTGGTTTTGGCATGTTAATACACCATGGGGACTTAGCGAGGCTCTCCCAGGTGAGCAGGAAACTCCCAGTAGTCTGCCAGGTTATCCCAGAGGGAGAAGTAGGCTATAAGATATCTCGGCCGCACGGTTCTGGGAGCTGGCTTTTAAGTCTCTGGATGCTGCCATTGACAGAATTACATGGCGCCACGGGCAGTCCCTGGGTGTGACCGCCTAGCTACTGGGAGATGGGAAATCTGGGCGGATGGGGCCCAGTCCAGATCCAAGCAGCCTTGGAGGTCTCAATCCCAGGTCCCACACACCTGGGTTCCTTTGCCGGCTCCTTCATGCGTGAGGCTCGTCCGAACATGTGGAGAGGCGCCTTGAGCATGGCTGTGGCTAGGCCCCAGAGGGCTTCAGCCGCCAGGAGCTCTGCTTGGGGTGGGAAGGGAAGCTGGAGCCCATCCCCTTCCAGGAGGCCCCGGGAAGACAGCCAGGTGCATGGGAAAGAGACTCTCTGCCTAACCTAAGACTTGTCCTAACCTAAGAAAAATGGCCTATTGCTTCTTGAGGCCCTGGGGACAAGCTGGAACATCATCTTTCAGTTGTTCTTGCTCTACTTATTTCTCTTATATTTTTTCTATGTTCAATGTTCTAGTTACGATCTTCCTAAAGTAATTTCTGGCCTTGTCTCTTTTCCTCCCCTAATTCTTCCCATTTTCATATTATCTGTGTTTTTAGGCCGCTATTTCATTTTATGTCCTTTCCTCTGTCCGTAAATACTTTCTAATACTTTAATATTCATCCTCATTCTTCACTTTTGCTTGGGCTTGAACACTGAAAAAACTTAAGGGACAGGGCTGGAGAGATAGCACAGTGGGTATGGCGTTTGCCTTGCATGCAGTCAACCGGGGTTTGATTCCCAGCATCCCATATGGTCCCTTGAACAACGCTAGGGGTAATTCCTGAGTGCAGAGTCAAGAGTAACCCCTGTGCATTGCCGGGTGTGACCCAAAAAGCAAAAAAAAAAAAGAAAGCAGAAAAATTAAGGAACAAAGATGAAGACTCAGTTGCACTCTATTATCTCTAGTTAATATAGGTATCAGGAAGTAAATTTTAATTTATTATGTAATAGTATGTTTTAAGGTAAGAAAATTTTTGAACTTTATTTTTGGTGAAATATGTGATAGAGTAGAATAAGACTCAAGGTGGGTCCTTATCAGTAGATGACACAGGCATCTCCTTAGGCCCCTTTTCTCTAAATTCCTGACTAAGTGTCATTGTGTAGAATCAGTAGCAGCTCTTTACCATATATAGGATTTATTTGTATTGTCTTCACTGCTGCTTCAAATTCAATGTTATTGGCTAGTATCTCCATTCTATAGCAATAGCTCCTGAAACTTTATTTAAACTTATATTTCTGCAAGTAAATATTATCCTAATTGCAAATCTTTGTGCTCAATGATGTAATTTTGCACTTATGAGAGAAAAAGAACATTTAACAAGCATCACACAAAACAAATTTCCCAATTGTGGGTAATTACACTCAGTGTCAGGAAATTATCCATTAGAGGCAGAGAGGGTCTAGCATTTAAACCTGAAAAAAAAAACCAAGTTGTTTAATTAACTTATAATAGGATTGGGACTGTAGCACAGTAGCATTGTTGTACTGTTGCTCATCGATTTGCTCAAGTGGGCACCAGTAACATTTATATTGTGAGACTTGTTACTGTTTTTGTCATATTGGATACGCCACGGGTAGCTTGCCAGTCTCTGCTCTGGGGGCGAGAAACTCTCGGTAGCTTGCCAGGGTGGAGGAATCAAACCTGGGTTGGCCGCGTGGAAGGCAAACACCATACCCACTGTTCTCTTGCTCCAGTCTAAATGGATCATAAGAATACAGAATAGAAAAGGAATGTATCCTAAGAAGAAAGCTTATAGCAGTTCAAACACTGCTTGAGAAACAAAAGGAGATGAAAGACTAGAGATAATTCATCTCAGGGATGCAAGGACTGTTTGACATTTGTAAGTTAATCAACATAAGTCATCATATCAGTAAAAGAAATAATAAAACCCATATGATCATATCAATAGATGCAGAGAAAGCATTTGACAAGATCCAGCACCCATTTATGATGATTAAACTCTCAGCAAAGAGGGCATCGAAGGAACTTTCCTCAATATACTCAAAGCCATCTACCACAAGCCCACAGCAAGTTTAATTCTCAATGGGGAAAAACTAAAATCCCTTTCTCTAAGATAGGGAACAAAACAGGGTTGCCTGCTTTCTCCACTCCTATTCAATATATTACTGAAAGTCCTGGTCATAGCAGTTAGACAAGAAAACGATATCAAGGCCATAGAGATAGGAAAGGAAGTTGACCTCTTCCTTTCCTATCTGTATTTGCTATCACTATTTGCAGATGATATGATACTATACTTGGAAATCCCTAAAGACTCTACAGAAAAGTTCCTAGAAACAATAGGTGGATATAGTAAAGTGGCAGACTACAAAATCAATACCCAAAAGTCCATGGCTTTCTTATGTACAAATAATGAAAGAGATAAAAGAGACATTAAAAAAATCCTGTTCACAATAGTACCTCAGAAAACCAAGTGCCTTGGAATCAGCTTAATCAGGGAGGTAAAGAACCTATACAAGGAAAATTACAAAACACTACTTCAAGAAATAAAGGAGGACACTAGGAACTAGAGACACATTCCCTGCTCATCAATAGGGAGAATTAGCATTATCAAAATGGCAATACTGCCCAAAGCACTATAAAAATTTAATGGTGTTCCTATCAGGATACCCATGACATTTTTCAAAGAAATAGACAAAACACTCCTGAAATTCCTATGGAACAAAAAACCCCCATGCATAGCTAAAGCAATCCTTGGGAAAAAGAAGATGGGTGGCGTCACCTTCCCCAACTTCAAACTCTACTACAAAGCAGTAGTAATTAAAACAACATGGTATTGAGCTAGAAACAGCCCTGCAGACCAATGGAACAGAGTGGAATATCCTGTCACAGACCCCAAGTATATGGCTACTTAATCTTTGACAAAGGAGCAATAAATGCAAAGTTGAACAAGAAAAGCCTCTTCAACAAGTGGTGCTGGGAAAACTAGATAGTTACCTGCAAAAATATGAACTGTAACCTCTGTCTAATGCCAGGCACAAAAGTCAGATCAAACTGGATTAAAGACCTCAATATCAGACATGAATCTATAAGTACATGGATGAAAATGTAGGCAGAACCTTACATGACATTGAAACTAAAAGCATCTTTAAAAATGAAACAGCACTGACATGCAAGTAGAAGCAAATATAAACAAATGGGACTACATCGAACTAAGAAGTTTCTGCACTTCAAAAGAAATAGTGACCAAAATACAGAAATAGCCCACAAAATAGAAAAGAATAGCAGAGCACTTGCTTAGCATATGTGAGACCTTAGTTTCATTTTCCAACCCTTGAAAGAAAAGGAGTTATAGGATATGTGACATTCTGGATGGCATTATGTGACTTTATGTTTGGTAAGTAGGCAGTCACATAAAAACAGAACACTGCATAATTTCACTTAGAGTTATATAAAATAGATTCATAGACTCCAAGTGATATATTGATTATCAGTGACTAGAGAGAGAGAGAGAAAGAAATGGGGGAAATTGGTTGAAAGGAATATAATTGTAGCTGACGAGATAGATGGGTTAGATGTTTGCCTTGCAAGCAGCCCTCTTCGGTTCCATTCCTGGCAACCCCTATTGTTCCTTAAACTCCACAGAGAGTGATCCCAGGAATATGACTTTAGCCTGACTCAAAGTGTCCTAAATTACTGCTCACTTTCAAAAAAAATCAATAAAACAATAGGAATAAAGTTTTAGGTAAACAAGAAGGATTTGATGGAGATCTTTGCTTCAGAATATTATTCAAGAACAATATTTCATACACTTATGGTATATGTAACATAGTTTCATTATTCACACCTCTGTCCTCAGAACTTTGGTTGTTTCCAGATTCTGGTGATTGTGAGTAGTGTTGCAATGAACATAGGAATGCGGCTCACTTTTCTGCAATGTTTTTGATTCCGCAGGGTATATTCCCAGGAGCAATAGTATTGGGTCATACGGAAGCTTAATTTCTAGTTTTTTGAGGAATTTCCTTGTTGTTTTCCTAAAAGACTAGACCAATTTATATTCGTACCAGCAATGAGTGAGAGTTCCTTTTTTTTCTGCATATACAAGGAACTCTAAGCAGCTGTTACAAAAAATGAAGTCATAAAATTAGCTTATACATGTATGGACATGAGAGTACCCTGCTGAGTGAAATGAGCCAGAAACAAAAAATGATTATACTCATTTGTGAGATATTAAAAAAACATAGTATGAGAGTAATGCTCAAAGACATTATAAACAAGGGCCAGAAGTATTGGTCCATGGTAGGAAGCTTGCCATAGGTGGGGAAGGAGTGCAGTTAGGACAGAGAAGGATCCGCTATGACATGATAGGTTGAAATGATCACTCTGGACAAGAACTGAGTACTGAAAGAAGTAAAGTGATATGTGTGGTACCCTTTCAACCCACTGTGGTATTGCAAGTCATAGTGTCTAAGAGGAAAATAAGAGAGAAGAGAGGGAAGGAGAAAGAGAGAGAGAGAGACAGAGAGAAAGAGAGAGTTGTCTGTAATAGAGTTAGTCTATAGGAGTAGGGCAGCAATGGACAGGAGAGAAACTGGGGATATTAATTGTGGGTAGTATGTGCTGATGAAAATATGGGTGTTGGAACATTGCACATCTGAAACTCAATCATGAACAACTGTTTTTAACTATATGCCATGGTGATTCGATTTAAAAAATTCTATAAGAATATAAGATGGTTTATAGTTTATCATTCATAGCTCTCATCTAAGAGATTTATTGTTGAGTCTCTAGATCATGGCCATTGATGAGATTGTATGGCTCCAGAGGTGACTTCTAGGGGTGACTGCCAAGCTGCCAGAAATCGGGGGAGATGGCAGGTGGTCACCCATTCCCAGTTCCATTTATCCTGGAGTTTTCAGTCACAAGTCCCACATACCTGGGTTTCAGCAGATTCATTCAGGGGTGAGGCTCATTAGAGTGTGTGGAGAATGGCCTTGAGCATGGTGGTGATTGAGTTTTGGAGGTTTTTGGCTACCGGAGCTGGTGGTATATTTAAGTTAAATGTGCCTCCAGATCCCAGACCAGACTTTCTCATTTAGGGCAACCTGGAGGTGGGGCATGTGAGGCCCTCCCCACCCCAATGGAGCCAGCCCCAGCAGTTGAAAACCTCCAGAACTCAACCACGGGCATGCTCATGGCCTCTCTCCACATGCTTGGAAGAGCCCCACTCATGAGTGTACTTCTGGACATCTCATACTTTACACCACTGATATACCAAGAGTAGTAGGCCACATTTGATGGGGTTTAAAGTAGATGGCATCCAGTCTTAGGGGGAAATTTATCTATATGTTTATATCTATATTTATATCTATTATCTATCTATCATCTATCTATCTATCTATCTATCTATCTATCTATCTATCTATCTATCTATCTATCTATCGAAGCACACAGGCTCAACCTTTATCAACATGTTACTAATCTCTTATAGAAGAACTGAATGGCTCCTGGGTGAAATACAACTTTCACAGCCTTTCCGCTAAGAAATTATTTTTTTATCATTTCTAGCAGATTATTCATAACAAGCAATACAAAATAAATTATATCGGTTCGGTTTTGGGGTTCAGGATGGAAAGATCCTGAAATATGGTGGTAAGAAGATGTAATGGTGGTGGGATTGGTGTTCGAATATTAAATGTAATCAACTATTGTGAACAACTTTATAAAAATAAAATAAAATTAAAAATATGTAAGATGGTAAATATCATCGTGTGATCTAGTGCTATTAGCAGAATTAATTTTAATTTTGGCTTTTCCCTAATTGTCCCAGGGTGTTCACAGACCAGTCTTTGAACTGGACCAAATATTTGAAAAAATTTACCATCTGTATTTGTATCAACTATGTAGAAAAGTTTTGTTTCTAGTCATTCAAATTTATCTTTAAACTATTTATATATTTTAAATGTTGTTTCATATATTTATCTTCAGTTCAACTTTCTTTATACATAATGCTATTGGGATGATATCTATAAGATTTTCTTGTCAATTTAGATTTCCTGTATGACTGACATTCTCTTTTCTCAAACCTGAAAAAAATATGAGAAAAAGGAATGCAATAGAATTCTCACATGTTAAAGCATGGAAGGGAAAAATCCAGAAAATATAGAAAAGAATGCTATTATTGCAGCAACAGAATTCTAGCAAAGCACAACTTAGAAAGTGTCATCAAACACTATTCATAACATGATGACAGTTTTCTTTTGATTTTTTAGGATATATCAGGTAGTGCTGAGGGCTTACTCATGACTACACACTCAGATAATTCCTAACAAGGCCAGGGGGATCATCTGTAATCTTGGAGATCGAATCATGATCAGTTGTGTGCGAGACAAGGAGATGATTTTTATTATTACGTACACTAATATACATTGTTTTACACTGGTAGATCTGCACATAACATTTAGTTGGCAGGAATGACACACATTTTCTTAGTTTTAACTGGTTAGTGAGAATTTGGAAGATTTATGTTATATGTGTCTATATTTTCTTATTATTGGAGGCAAGATGGTGCTGATGCCGCCTGAACCCCTCGAGCTCTCCCAAACCTGACTCACCATCTCGCCTTAGACAACACGTGGCTCAGCACACCAGGCATGGAACTCTACGCGTGATATTCATGTAAAACCCATACTTAATACTCCAGTCTGTCATCAGTTGTAATTAATTGTGCTACATGTTGCCACAAAATACTTCTTTCGGACAGAGAAAAATGGAGGGTCTTAAGTAATGTCTCCAAATTATTAACATCCATGCTTTCAAGTAAATTTCCAAAAAAAACCCACTAATGCATACATATAAATCATGTTATAACTGGGGAGTACACTGCTTGAAATGTTAGGTATCATATAATATTTTTATAATAATATTTTAACACTTAAACTAAAAATTAAATATCTAATAGCAGTGACAACCTTTACATTTCCAAAGGATGTTATTAAGTCCTGTAAAATGTAATATAAATGCCCATCACATAAAATTCAGTAAAAACCATTTAGCACCCAAAATTTAGAAATTTAAAAACAGGTGAGTAGTTACATAGGGGAATAATTTTATGTCACCATTTCTTGGTTATAACTGGAAGATTAACTTTTCACTAAGAATTTAGTTAATCATCTAAATGGAAGGTTAAAGAACACTCACAATTGATGGCAGGGAAATTTACTTCTGTGCCATTAATATTGTGGCTCATAATCTGCAGTAATATGAATTTTTATGAACACAGTGACTATCCAGCCCCCAAATAATTTAGCATATATTAGAGCAAAGAAGTGGTAGATGAAGGGTATGAGGAATTTCATGGAGCACAATCCCTAAATAGAAGCAACCATGGGAAAAAAGAAACTTTCCACACAAACCCATGTAAAATAAAATGCAAGACCTTTCAGGCATAAATAAATTGAACAAAAATAAGCATGATAATTTAGAAACTTTCTCTGGGAAATGGAGAAACT
The DNA here is from genome assembly GCF_027595985.1 of Sorex araneus. Lineage (NCBI taxonomy): Eukaryota > Metazoa > Chordata > Mammalia > Eulipotyphla > Soricidae > Sorex > Sorex araneus. The sequence goes on along the minus strand of NC_073307.1, from coordinate 105,096,076 downwards.
TTCCACACAAACCCATGTAAAATAAAATGCAAGACCTTTCAGGCATACATAAATTGAACAAAAATAAGCATGATAATTTAGAAACTTTCTCTGGGAAATGGATAAGTCATGGAATAATGTAATGCCAACAAATGATTGGAAAAGCAGATGCCAGAACAAAATTTTATCATCTTTTACAAAGAAACACCCCTTTCTTGATTGCCTCATGAAATGAGTTTTAACATTACACCCATAGAGGTTCTGGAGAGCTAATACATCAGTTAAGATGCATGTCTTGCATGTGGTTGACTTGAGTTCAATCCCCAGCACCCCATATTCTCTCCCAAGCTTGCCAGGAGTTATCCCTGAGCACAAAGCTAGAGGTAAGCTCTAGTTTAGCCCTGAGCACAACCAAAAACAAAGAAAAGAAAGAAAGAGAGAAAGAGATGAATAAAGAAAGAATGAGACAATAAAAGCAAGAAAGAAAGAATGAGTGGAAGAGAGATGGAGAGATAAAGAAAGAAAAAAGGAAGGAAAAAGAAAGAAAGAAAAAGAAAGCAAGAAAGCAAGAAAGAAAGAAAAGAAAGAAAGAAAGAAAGAAAGAAAGAAAGAAAGAAAGAAAGAAAGAAAGAAAGAAAGAAAGAAAGAAAGAAAAAGAAAGAAAGAAAGAAAGAAAGAAGGGAGGTAGGTAGGGAGGGAGGGAGGGAAGAAGGGAGGGAGGTTGGAGGGAGGGAAGAAAGGAAGGAAGGACATAAGGAAGGAAGAAAACTGAAAGAATCAAGTATGAAATAGAGTAGAATAGAAATTTAAAAGAATAAAATATACTGAAGAAGGGCTTCTGGTTACCAATGTTAAATATACAACCCCAACAAGTAGATCCCTTCTTGTATGAAAATAAAATAGAAACACGGATTTTGTACTGAATCAACACTTTAATAAATGTGTTTTGTTGAAACGCACTATAGTATATTTTCCAATTGAGGATATAGCTTTGCTGCAGATAGCATGAAAGTTAGACTCTCTATGCTCCTGTTACTATTTGTTCATTTATTGAATCATTTCTGGGTAAGGAGAAATTCCTATTTAACTTCAGCTCTAAGTGGTGTCCTAGTACAGCCCAGAAGGTCTAGGAATTTTTTCATTCATGTTGAGTGGACTTCTTTGTGGCATTAACAAGTTAAGGCTGATGATCAATTAAATCCAGGATCCTGTTCATTTTCTCTTATACAAGACTCTTATTTCTAAAGATTATGTCATTTACTGGGATCACACAGAAATGTTTTCTGAGAATAAAAATGTTTCAATGTTAATATCCGTACAAACCTGACAGAGGAAATATTTAGTTGTTTATACACAAGTTATTTAAACACACACTGAAGCAGACTAGTATTAAATTTCTGTTACCTGAGGAGTATATGTATATATACATATCTGTTCCATTCTATGTTACCTGAACTATTAACTTAATTATGTACATCTCATGGGATTGTTATAAAGATTAAGTGAGCAATGCAAATTAAATGTCTTTAAATAAGAATGTGTCACTTTTAAGGACTCAAGTTATTGATTATTAATGATATTTATTATGGTAGAAAATTATTTCTAGCTTAGAGAAAGTTTCCTCTGTGAAACTTTGTCAGTCACTTAACTACCTTCAATATTTGTTTTTTCTAGTAATGGTTTTGACATTTGATGAATGGTTGGGTCATCTGTCTTAATTATGCTTTCCTACTCCATTTTATTTTACTTTTTCCCTAGGGAATGTATCTTATTTCTAATGAAGATGATAATAATAATAACTTTATAAATGACATTCTGTGGTTACAGTATCACCAGATTTCAAAACTGAATGTGGAAGTCACATTTTGATACGTCGAAACATGCGGACAATGGCTCGGCGAATCTCTTTTGTTTTGGCGCTGTAAATGAGAGGGTTGAGTACAGGAGGTACAAAGAGGTACACATTAGACATGAGAACATGTATATAGCGTGGGGCATTCTTCCCAAAACGGTGCACTGTGGAGACCCCAATCATTGGCACATAAAATGCAAGTACAGCTAGGATGTGTGAGACACAGGTGTTGAGAGCTTTTAGGCGTTCCTCACGAGAAGCAATGGCCAGGACAGAACGTAGGATGAGCACATAGGAGAGGACGATAAAAATCAAGTCCATGCCAAAGGTTGAGATAAGCACAAATAATCCATAGATACTGTTGATAGTGATATCAGCACAGGCAAGTTTCATCATATCCGGGTGTAGGCAGTAGGAGTGGGAAAGAACATTGGATCTGCAGATAGGCAGCCTCTTAATGAGAAAGGGAAGAGGAAAGAGGGTGATGAAGCTCCGGACTGTCACAGCTAAACCCATGCCAGTGATGACTCCATTGGTGAGCACAGTTGCATAGTGCAGGGGATTACAAATGGCCACATAGCGGTCAAAGCTCATGGCCAGTAGAATACCTGACTCCATCATGGAAAAGGAATGAATAAGAAACATCTGTACAAGACAGGCATCAAAAGCAATGTTGCGGGCATTGAAGCAGAAAGTCCTGAGCACAGTTGGCAGTGTGGCTATGGACATGGCCACATCACTGAGGGACAGCATGGACAGGAAGTAGTACATGGGCTCATGGAGGCTGGGCTCCACTCGCACAGCCTGAAGGATCACCGTGTTGCCTCCGAGAGCCACAGCATACATGACACAGAGCGGCCCTGCGAACCAGAACTGAGAGCTCTCCAGACCCGGAATACCAGTCAGGAGGAAGGATTCAGGACGGGTGACGTTGAACAATCCCATGACCGTTCTAAGTCCAGGCAAATTTCAGACCCCAACTTTCTTGCTTGGAAACTTCTAAGAATTACATTTACTAGAGGGCAAGAACTTCTCCAGGGAGTAAGTGAGACTGAAAATGTCTACACAGTGAGATGTTGAAACATTCATGAAGTCACTGGATTTGGAGGAAGTCAGGCAAATTTCCTTTGTTCATATTTTAATATTCTCCTGTTTATGATAGAAAAAATATTGAAAAATACTGAAAGTATAAATTATGATAAAATATCTAAAGTATATTATTTCCAATTTTAATGAGACTTTGGAAGAGTTTTTAATATATATTTTGAAATATTTTTAGATTCAGGCAGATCATTGATATTGTAAGCCATTTTTAGAGCTAGTATGAATTATCATTTTTTTGTCCGAGTGAAGAAGAGTCAGTCGGATGTGAAAGATGTTGCCTTTTCATAGTCTAAGTTGTTGCAAATAAAGTTAAATAACATAGAAACCAATTTTGTGTGAAGGTATAGAGCTGATCCTGCTTTTGGGAATATAACATGAAATCTCAGGGCCAGACAGGTAGTGTAGCAGGTAGGTTTGGCACCCTATATGATCCCTTAAATACCACCAAGAGTTACCTCTGGGTGGGTACAAAGTCAGGAGTGATCCCTGAGTACTGCCAGGAGTGGCCCTGAAACAAATATTTTATTTTATGGATGCAATAATATCCAACGTGTGGGATAACATTACAAATATAGGTTTCACACTCTTACACAGTCAAATGTACCCTCAAAATATTCATTATTCATCTTTTTACAACACAACCACCTTACTCTATATGGCATTTTTACTCTTACAAGAAGACTGACACCTCTCTCTGACTCTCTACACTTTACTGTTGTAAAAATAAATATTCTTTAACAAGCCCATGTCCCCCCAAGCTCATACTTTTGTCTATATTGTATTACAAATATACAATAATTATGTATGTATAACAGGCAGGTTGATATGTAAATACGTATGCTCATCCATCTACATGTTTGAATAGTCTGAGTTGTCTACTATTACTGACCACTCATGCATAGAAACATATTGTTGCCTTCATATATTACATTTTCTCAGTTTTTCTTAAAGTAGCAATTAAATATTACTTATGCCATTCCTAGAGCTAATCCATAGCTAACTCTCTATGAGACATATATCTGTATGAACTGTCATCCTGTTGTTCATCGATCTACTCGAGCGGGCACCAGTAACATCTCTATTCCTCCCAGCCCTAAGGTTTTAACAATCTCTCCTTACTCATATTTCCCAACAATTAGAGGCTCTTTCAGGGTCAGGGGAATGAAACCAATCGCTACTGTTTTTGGTATATCGAATACGCCACGGGTAGCTTGCCAGGCTCTGCAAGCAAATATTATTAAGAAGTAGAATTAAGATAAATGTTTAAATGGCTATTGGACTAAATAAAGGAGGAATACACCCCTAGATGATATTTTGCCCTTAGGTGGGTCATTTTGTGGATGAAAATTTGTCCTAGGAGAAGCTTCCCCTGAGGGAAGGACTTAACATTTGTTGATTAGCACAGCGGTTGGGCTTTCACCTTTCACGTGGCCAACCCGTGTTCGATTCCTCCGCCCCTCTCGGGGCAAGCTACTGAGAGTATGGAGCCTGCATGGCAGAGCCTGGCAAGCTACCCATGCGTATTGGATATGCCAAAAACAGTAACAATAAGTCTCTCAATGAGAGACGTTACTGGTGCCTGCTCAAACAAATCGATGAGCAACGGGATAACAGTGACAGTGAATGGCTACCCCAACCCCTCATGATTTGGGCATATAACTAAAGCTGTAAGAGAGTGGGGAAGAGGAAGGAGGATCCAGGAGAATTGGGAGAAGGAGAATAAAAGAGGATCAAGGAGAATCAGGAGAAGAATGGAGATAAGATTGAATGCAACTGATCACCACCCATATATGTATATATATGTATGTATATACATATATATATATATACACACACATTTGCTTTTTGGGTCACACCTGGCGATGCACAGGGGTTACTCCTGGCTCATGCACTCAGGAATTACTCCTGGCAGTGCTTGGGAGACCACGTGGGATGCTGGGAATTGAACCCAGGTGAGCCGCATGCAAGGCAAATGCCCTACCCACTGTACTATTGCTCCAGCCCCCAGTATACTATGTTTTATTATTTGAATCCTTATTTACATAAGATAAAATTATATATAAATTAATCATTACAAACTGACTTTTGTAAATTTATCTCCTAATATTTCTATTTGCCATTTCTTTAAGTTTTATTGGATCAAGCAATGTAAAATGAATTTGTTATATGCCTGTCAAGGAAGCAGGCTTGGCGATATTAGGAAATCTGGGGACACTGGTGGTGGGATTGGTGTTTGTTACAACATTGTACACCTGAAATCATCTTATTATAAAAAGCTTTGTAAATCACAGAGCCTTAATGAAAGAAAAACCTTTTAAAACACAAAAGATATTCAAACCTATGTCCACTGCAGCAAAATTTACAATAACCAAGCTATAGAGAAAGAATTAATATACCCAGCAACAAGTGAGTAGGTAAAGAAATTATGGTACATATACACAATTTAATACTACTCATAAGATGCTATAAGATGAAATCTTGCATTTTACTACAACTTGGATAAATGTGAAGATATCCTGTATATTATTAAAATATTTTTGAAACCTTCCCATGTTTTTCTCTCAGGACATATGAAGATAAAGAGGCTTGAAAGCTTTCTACCTTGCAGATGTACTTTAGGCTTACAGGATATTTTCCTTTGGGAGAGGCATTCCAGAAATATATTCCACTACTCTCCCCCTTTTCCCTCTTCTCCCATCTCCAACTAAGTTCTAACAGAGCAAATCCAGAATATGATCTGTGGAACTTTTTAATGGTAATGGAAGAAGAGGACCTGGGACTCCTCTATTATGTGAGTGCTATAACAATGACGAAATGGTGTGTAATTAATTACAGATTTAAACATAAAAAAGTCCTGGATATAATTCATATATTCTGGTAGTTTCCAAAAAGTCAATGATCACTTTTTTGTGTTATTCATTGCATCCTGACTGGTTTTAGAACTCAGTTTGCGCATGTCTATGTCCCCTTCTTTATTTAGAGGGTTATAGAAGGTAATATGAAACAATAGCAACAATAGTAACAGAAGAGAACAGAAACAATTGTGAAGAAAATAGGCTTCAATTAAAGCAAGATTATGCAAATGAGAGTCAAAACTATATATTATTTTTAAAAAAAGGTTATCAAACCCTTTCCAGGAAATAATCCAATAATTCAATAATTCATTGTTTATCATATTAAGAAGTTGTTGAATTTTAATGGGGCCTGGGGCAATAGTACAGCAGGTAGGGCATTTGCCTTGCACACAGCTGATCTGAGTTCTATCCCTGGCATCCCATATGGTACCCCAAGCACCGCCAGGAGTGATTCCTTAGTGCAGAGCCAGGAGTAACCCCTGAGCATCTCCAGGTGTGGCACAAAAAGCCAAAAAATGTTTCTGAATCTTAAATGCACATAAAAGATAATGTAGTTAGAGAAAATCAATACTTATTTGTCATATGGTGTGTATTTGCTTGATAGTTACAAAACTTGGGTTGGAACAATAGCATAGTGGGTAGGGCATTTGCCTTGCATGTGGCCAACCGGATTCGATACCTCTGTCCCTCTAGAAGAGCCTGGCAAACTGCCAAGAGTATCCTGCCCGTACAGCAGAGCTTGACAAGGTGCCAAAAACAGTAGCAACAAGTCTCACAATGGAGACGTTACATTGATCTGCTCAAGCAAATCAATTAGCAAAGTGCTACAGTGCAGTTACAAAACTTCAGTTTCTAGATAAGCAAGATATACTCATGAGGACTTTCTTTTTTTTTTTTTTTTTTGCTTTTTTTTTTGGGTCACACCCAGCAATGCACAGGGGTTACTCCTGGTTCTACACTCAGGAATTACCCCTGGCGGTGCTCAGGGGACCATATGGGATGCTGGGATTCGAACCTGGGTCAGCCTGGGTTGGCCGCGTGCAAGGCAAGCGCCCTACCCGCTGTGCTATTGCTCCAGCCCCTCATGAGGACTTTCTAAGGTGCTGAATGAAGACAGAAATTAGCTTGATATGGGGTTGGGGATAGATTGAGAGATATATTATATATAGATTGATATAGAGATTATACATAGTTTATATTGAGAGGGTATTTATGGAATTTTTATTTATAAATAGTATGTGGTACATGTAAATATATATAGAGAAAGGGAGAGAACATACTTTTTAAGGACCAGAGAGAAAGTACAGGGGTAAGGTGATTACCATGCAAGCTGCTGACCCTGCTTTAATCTGTGGCATTGCATATGGTCACCTGAGTACCAGTAAAAATGATTCCTGAAAAGCTGGAGAGATAGCACAGCAGGTATGGTGCTTATCTTGCACATAGCCAACCTGGATTCCATTCTTGACATACCGTATGGTTCCCAGAGTCACACCAGAGTTATTCCTGAATATAGAGTCAGGAGTAAGCCCTGAGCTTTACCAGGTGTGGTAAAAAAGAAAATAATGAATAATTTTTAACCTCGTTCTGTTTTCCTGACTTTTTTTTTAATCTCTGGAGACTTTTATATATCTATTTCACAATTCATGCGAAAAAGTTAGACCATTTTTTTATAGCTTAACAATACATTTGAGTTATGCAATAGATTGTGATTGTTTTGCTCTTGGGTCTTGAAACATTTCTGTGTCCTGATTCTGACTCTGGAAAATGAGCCATCTAGAGAAGTGCAGTGAATTTCTCAGGATTAATAATAGACACAGTGTTACAGCAAAAAATGCAAGCCAGAGATTTTCCCCATTGTTCATTTTATTCTGAAAAATGCTATCTGATATTTTCATCTAGTTTACCCCTACTCTAACCCAGTTGCAATTTAATCTTTTTCTGTGACAGCAGGACCCACGATTATACGACTTCAGAACTCACCGGAAGACAGACAGAAGAGACACCCATCGAACAACACGTCCTTCTATTTGCCGACATTAAAACAAGGTCACTGCTTTTATAGGCTATTCATTTTATGCCCCAGGGAGAGAATATTCATCAGGGATGCTTAATGTATGCTAAAAACAAAATCCCCAGCAGGTGTTCTTCTACTTTAGAGAAAAATAATTTGGCAATCTGCCAAACCTGTTCCTCCCCAATGCAGGTCATTATCTTGAGTTTCTGCATAGGTACAAAAATATATCATTAACAGAGAGATTTCAGAATTATGCAATATGTTGGTATAGCTTTACAATAGTATCTAATAAAATTATTATTATTGTTTCATAGTCTCTGGATCTTGGCCATTGATGGGATTACATGGCTCCGGGGGTAGATTGTGGGTGTGGCTGCCAAGTTACTGGAAAATGGGGGGTCTGGGTGGAGTAGGTTAATATATATATATATATAAAATAAAATATATAAAAGACATATGTTACACAGGTCTGGACACAAAAGTTTGCAAGATATTTTGCCTACCTCTAAAAGTGTCAGTATTACTCCACGAAGTCCATTGAATCCCTCAATTATTTCAGCCCCCTCTCCCCACCCCTGATTGATAAACTCAGCTCTACAGTGACAGTCTAAGGGTTTACTTTCATTTGACTTTATTTCTTTGCTCTCCTTTTCTATATCCCAGCCACGAGTGAAATCACCTGTTCTTTCACTCTCTCCTTCTGACTTATTTCACATAGCATGGCCCCTTAAGTTTAATTTATAGTGTAATGAAAGGAAAGGTGTTTTATTTTATAATGGATGTTATTTTATTGTGTATATTACATCTTTTGATACACTCATTTATCATTGGCACTTGTGTTATTCCTAAACATGGCTATTGTTTAAAAAAATCATGAAACACTGCAATGATATATATCCTTTAAAATTAGTGTTTTTGCTTTTTTTTATTTAGATACCTACAAGAGGAGTTGCTAAATGACATAATAGTGATATTTTAATTTTTAGAGATCATTCTCATTCTATACTAATACTGTTTTCCAGTAGAATCTGGAAAACATACATTCCCATCAATAGTATATGAGGATTCTTATCTCTCCATAATTCTATCAACATTTGTTTCTGATCTTTCATTATGTAGGTCATTATATAAGTCACTGTATAGATATTAGGTGATATTTCTTTAACATTTGCTTTGCATCTATATGATGATCAGTACTGATAAATATTTTTCCATGTCCTTTATCATCTATAGCTCTCCTTGCTGAAATGTCTATTCAGCTCTTCTTTATTTTTTGATGGGTAATTGATTTTTGTTGTTAAATTTTATATATTTTGGATATTAGCTCTTTGACAGGTGTACAGAATGCATTTTCCATGTGATAGGATATCTTTTGTTTTAATACTTGTTTCTTTTACTTTTGATGTGACAGAATTGCTTTTGATTATTTTCACAATTACTAGCTTTGTTATTGGAGAAGAATTCCTGAAGATATCACACAAAATTAATATCATTAATTTTAGTGCATTTTACAAATTACGGTCAAACATAAAGTATGTAATCCATTTTGAGCTAGTGATACATGTTAAATTTAGTACATGAGATAGTGATCCAGTCCTTCCTTTCTTCTTTCCATCCTACCTCCCTTCCTTTTCTTTTTTCTTTTCTTTCTTCATTCATTCATTCATTCATTCATTCATTCATTCATTCATTCATTCATTCTTCTTCCCCAGCATAAAATATTCTTTTATCCATTTTAATGTCTTGACTTCTTTGTATAAATTAGCTGATCATATATGTGAGGTGTCAATTATATTAAATTACTCTGTGTATCTATGTTTGTTCTAGTATCACCCTGTTTTGATCACCATCAATTCTTAATATAGTTGAAAGGCAGAAGCCATGCTGCCTCCAATTTTCCTCTTCTGGATTGTGAAACTGAATTGTATGAAATACTTTACTATATTATTCACAGAACTTACTCCCCCTTCTTTACTTCTCCTCTTTTTAAAAATATGTCTTGGATGGAATACTGCTCAATTATTAGAAAAAATAAAATGCTGACTTTTTCCTGACTTACCCCCAGAACTGTGAGTCCTGAGCAACACCACATCCTCAGGCCCATACATTGAATCACCCACCCAGTTGACCGAGAGCTGTTGGGAGGAGCTCCTAGGCTTCCTGAGAATTACATATGTCCCACCAGTATTTTTATAAGAATTGTATTGCTTAATAAAGTGTAGCACTGTAGCACTGTCGTCCCATTTTTCATCGATTTGCTTGAGCAGGCACCAGTAACATCTCCATTGTGAGCCTTGTTGTTACTGTTTTTGTTACTGTTTTTGGCATATCAAATATGCCATGGGCTTTTTTTACGAAGATGGCGCCGAAGGCCAAGAAGGAAGCCCCTGCCCCTCCCAAAGTTGAAGCCAAAGCCAAAGCTTTGAAGGCCAAGAAAGCAGTGCTGAAAGGCGTCCACAGCCAGAAAAAGAAAAAGATCCGCACATCACCCACCTTCCGAAGACCCAAGACCCTGCGGCTGAGAAGGCAACCCAAATACCCTCGGAAGAGCGCCCCCAGGAGAAACAAGCTTGACCATTATGCCATCATCAAGTTTCCTCTCACTACTGAGTCAGCCATGAAGAAGATAGAAGATAACAACACACTTGTGTTCATTGTGGATGTCAAGGCCAACAAGCACCAGATTAAACAGGCTGTGAAGAAGCTCTATGACATTGATGTAGCCAAGGTCAACACCCTGATTAGGCCTGATGGAGAGAAAAAGGCATATGTTCAGCTGGCTCCTGATTATGACGCCTTGGATGTTGCCAACAAAATTGGGATCATCTAAACAGTCCAGCTGGCTAATCCTAAATACAGTTTTTTTCCACCATAAAAAGAAAATATGCCATGGGTAGCTTGCCAGGTTCTGCCATGTGGGCTAGATACTCTTGGGAGCTTGCTGGGCTCTCCCAAGAGGGACGGAGGAATTGAACCTGGGTCGGCTGAGTGCATAGCAAACACCCTACCATCTGTGCTAATGCAGATGCATGCATTTATCAGATATTGGATAATAAAGTGTAATGATATGAAATGCATTACAATATAATATAAAGTGAAATTGAAAATCTTTTCTCTTGTTTCTTGGTTGCTTATGACTGAATTCAAAGCTAGATCTTCTTTGTAGAATTTGTTCTTCTGCATAGGTTAGCCTTACTCTATTGAAATTAATGGTCTACCCTTCAATACTGTTATCAGAGTAGAAAGGTCACTTTGATATTTTCAATGTGCAGAGACCAGTCTGCTGTGTCACGGTCCTCTCAAATTTCATTGGATGTAAATTTGATAAGTGCAATTCTTGAGATTTCTTTCTTTACACTCAAACTAAAGTGAGATTTATCTCTATATTGCTTTATCTTGGATGTGGAATGTTGACTGAAGGGTGATAACTCAGCTGTTTTCAATGGACCCTCTCAGAAATTTGGGATTTTTTTTTGTGTGTTTAGGTTTGGTTTTTGGTCCACACCAGTAATCCTCAGGGCTTACTCCTAGCTCTGTTCTGAGAAATTACTTCTGGTGGTCCTCTGGGATCAAACCCAGGTTGGTTGCATACATGGCAAATGCCCTACCCACTGTGCCATGTATACAGACGTAGAAATTCTTTATTTTAATTTTAAATTCGTAAGTTTAGAGGGGCAGGGGTTAGGCAACACCTTGTCATACTTTTGCCACCATGTGGTGCTGGCGATCAAATCAGGGATAGCTACGTGCAAGGCCAAGTGTCTAAACTCCAGATTTTTCATTTTTCTTGTTACTATGAGGTTTGAACCTAAGAGATACATTTTTGTGTGTGTGCTGTATTGACTCTTTGTTTTTAAACAATTGTGTTGTTCTTTGTCTTTAAACAAATTCTGTCCTATTCTTGTTCCCCTTTGAAAATTTTTGTTGTGACTCATTTATTATACTTGTTTTACTAATATCTATACATATTTCTTTTTAATATTTTATCAATCTTATTATAGTTATAACTTAAAACTAAGTTGTAATGTCAGTATAATCCCCTTTAATATTTCAAGTTTTTTTTTTTGGTTACGCCAGGCAATGCACAGGGGTTATTCCTGGCTCATGCACTCAGGAATTACTCCCAGCAGTGCTCGGGGGACCATATGGGATGCTGGGAATCGAACCCGGGTCGGCTGCGTGCAAGGCAAATGCCCTACCCGCTGTCTGTGCTCTCACTCTAACCCCAATATTCCAAGTTTTTAATTTAACCTTAATAATTTGAAAAGCCCTTTGATTTTTTTGAATGACAAAATCCACACACATGTGCATTGAATTAAATTCTGACAAATGCATTGATATTGCTTCAAAATGCATTTATAGCACATGTTCAGGTAATATCTGGAGTCATTTTTGTTGACATATTGAGTGAATTCCATTATAGATAGTTATATTTTGTTCTATTTTGCTGTGTTTATCAGTGCTGATAATAATATATGGAACAAAATAGTGTTCAAATATTTAATTTAATTTAATTTTTGTTTGGCATTACTTGAATTAAACTAATTTTATAGTTTCATAATTTGGGCCTCATAGTGGACTAAAATGAGTTTTAATAGAGATATATTTTATAGATGCTGATATTGATTTGTAAAAAACTCAATATAAATTCCACATATGAATTTGTGAAGAGGTATGGAGATATTAATTTGTTGTATGTTTGTTGATATGTTAATAAAAATGTAAGTATGCATTTTAAACACTTTCGGAAATGATAATGTGGGGTATATCCAAAATATTGTTTCTTAAATTATGTGAATTTACCTAAAAGTATATCTACATTAGTCATAATAATAAGTGTGAGAATATATGGATTATAATGGATAGTTATGTAATTAGCGAAAGATCATCTGGTAGTTCTATAGGCATATTTTTAATTTTTTGTATGATTATGGATTTTAAAGTGGAAATAAACAATGAACAAATCAATAAATATGTATAAAATTACATGTGTGTTTTGAGGGTACACAATGTATTTATGACTAGGTGCATTTGTACTTCCTGATCAAGGATAAGTAATCATAGTAACAGATATGAATGATGACATAATAGATGATGGGGCAAAAGTTGGTATTCTTCTGGGAGCAATTCTCCTATGGGCCAACTCATTATGCTTTGAGGCTAGCCTCACCACTATTTCTACTTTCCCATTTCCGCCCACAAACAAAAAAGCCTAGGGATTTGGAGATATTTATAAATAACTGAATCACCTTAGAGTGAACAGATGCCAGTCACAGGCTGGACTCATAGCGCACTATATCTAGCCACAGGGAAAAGAAACTTCTGACACCCAGTGAGTGGCCTTCTTTCAGATTATTCACCTGGGCTCTTTGTTAATTTGTTTAGTTTTTTGGGGGGTGCATACCCAGCGATGTGCAGGGGTCACTCCTGGCTCTGTGCTCAGTAATTACTCCTGGCAGTACTTGGGGTTCCACATGGGAAGTCATGGTTCGAACCGGAGTCTGCAAGACAAGCATCCTATCCACTGTACTATTACTTTGAGGGCTTTTTATTTAGAATGTGTGCTAAGTTTTAGCACTCTTACTGTTGCTTCAGGCAGATTAACTCACATTCTGCTCCAAACATAAACTGGTAAATCTGTTCCCTTTGAAATTCTAGGATTACAAGCCCAGGTGCCCAGTTCCCTTCTGAATAAGACCCCTAATACAGGTATACCATTAGAGATTGGTTCATCAAATTTGTATTCTTTTAGGGTATTCCATATGTTTCCCCTATCCTGAAATTTGAATGATTGTTTCCTTATACCTCTTAGATGAGAAAGTAGAAAAAAAATCACAGAATCAAATGACTTGACAATGTGATCCTGAACTCTAATTGAATTTTCAGTATTGTGTGTATTGTGGAATTACAGTTGGAATGAAATTATTTTGGGTCTGTTGTTCTGATACTTTTGTGGCATTTTTGTACATATTTGATTGTGTCTATGTTTATATGTGTTCATGTGTATTTATAAACATATGGCTAGGAAGGTCTAATTATGTAGAATGTTTGAAATATATTGTACTATACCAATGACAATGATAAGTCTCCCTAAACTCTTTGATTGTGGGTAATGTAATGCATGAATAAGGAGTATATGATATTTTCTGTCTGTGTGTTGTGAGGTAGAACCATCTGAGAACAGTAATCGAATAAGAGTATAAAGTGTATATTTTCTGACCTTTTGTGACCATGTGAGTAAACACAGAAAAATGAATGAAAGAAGTGCATTGTATGTGTCCTAAATTAGTCATATTTTGGAATCCTTAACTGATACCTTCGTAGTTAAATAAAGAGGAATAATTGTAGAATAGTGACCAAGCATGTTCTTCTTAAGGAAGAAGTATTTTAGGTTACTTTCTCAACAGGAAAACCTAGAGCATAGGTGAAATATATCTTTCTAGATTAACTAAAATTGTATATCAATTAGTATAAAATTGTATATCAATTTTATAAGAATTGTTATTATCTATTAGTGCTAGAGACTTTATTTCTTTAATACGTAGAATTATCATGGGATAAAATTATTTTTCCAAATGTGGATTTGAGCAGGCTGAATTTAAAAATTATTGGATATATTGAATTTAAATCTGGGTTGGGATTATGCAGGATTGTGAAAAAAGTGACAAAGAGACAAGTAGGCCAATATAAAAATAAACTACTAGTGAGAATGGGGTCTTAAAAAAGAAGTTATAGGGAAAGTAAAGGAATAAAAATTTATTGATTGTGGGGTTTCTTTGTTTTCTAAGTTTGAAAGGAAAGAATACAAATGAATTAGACTAGGTCTTTCTACAGCCCATATATTTTCAGAGTATGACTGATATCTGGGATTTAGCCAAGCTCCTTATAACCATATAATTTCATGTATTTGCTAACAAAATTAGAGAATGAAGAGTCCAAGAAAAAAAATCACAGGAGTAAGGGAGTATTTGTTCCCAAATTCCAAATGGAATTTTTATTTTTAAATTGAAGTAAAGTTTCAAAGATATTGTGGATAACAACTGAGAAATCATCTATGACATTTTCCAACTTGTACTTTTATGACTATTGCTGACTTTTTTTAGAATAAGTCTAATGATGCTCAAGAACAAAAACTGAGAAAGATGATTTACAAGATAAGGCAAAGGATGAGATTCTAAGGTAGGAGGGAAAATGGGTAGAAATGATAGAAATGGGTAGAAATCTTTCATAAAACAACAAATTGACAACTGTATTAACTCTAACCAGAAAGCCAAATAGATTAGGAGATAAATGTTTTCATTAGTTTTGGTGACAAACAGGTACTGATGAACATAGAGAAATTAGTTTTGTTAGTTTTACTTGGGAGAATATGGAATATCTAAGTTGGTTGGTGTTGTTAAAAAGATTAAATCCTTGGCATTCAGGATCTGAAAATTGAATTAAAGAAACCTCTATATAAAGAAGCTTATTTTCTTGTCATCTACAATATTTTTAAGGAAATTTTATACAGAATTCAGAAAAAAAGAGTGGTAACTAGAGAGAATAAGTTATGTATATATATTTTATGACAATTTAGTTTTGCAAAAAAATAAAAAAGAGTTCTATAAAAAAGTTTGAATAAAGTGGAATGATAAAGTTGGGTCTTCAAGAAGAAAAACTATTTTTTCTCAGAACCAGCAGGTAAGAGTAAAGTTGAGAATAAATTTAATATTATGTTATGATAATTTTAAATTACCTTATCCTAATATGATAATTTATTAGCTGTACTTGTTTGTTGCTACTAAATGCTTGCTTCTTTGATTTCATTCAGCTGTATACTCATTTTCATTATAGACCTCATTGAAGGATGATGTAGCATGAAGGAAAAGCAATGAGTAAATGAATATTACAGTCTTCTGGGAGAGTAGGTTAAGATAAAAATGAAGCAATAATATCTTTTATCAAAGAGCATGATAAATAGACAAGTAGGCCAGTTTAAAAATTGAATAAATATTGAGACTAAGATAAAAGTATAAGAATATAGGGAAACTTGGAAGCATAAATATATGGTCTAAATGAAATAAATGGAATTTAGTGTTTCATAGTATAATAAATGGGATGATAATAAATTCAGAGGTCTTTACAGAATTGGGAAATCAAGGTGAAGTCTGAAAAAAAGTTTATTAAAACTGTTATTTGACAGATTTAAATGTTTTATTTGTGCAATGAAAGGATTTCTAATGTCTTGATTGCAGTTTCTTTTTCCATGTTTATCTGATTTTTCTGCTTTTTCTCCAAATTTCCAGAATACAGGCTATAGTTTATGGCAAGAAAGTGAAGGCATACTGTAGCTTAAGGTAAGAATTAGGAAGATTTGGTTATGTTGTCTTCTATTTTATCTTTTTCCCTTATCATGTATAATTACTCCAATAATTATCACACCTTTATGGGGTTTCTGTAAGTTCAAGATAGGGAAGTAGAAATTAGTGACCCAGAAATGAGTAGACCTGAAATTGTTAACCACAAAATGCTCATAGTCTAATGGAGGAAGCAGAAACATGGATAAACACGTTCAATCTCTGGCCTTTTGTGTTGGAGACAGGATGTTTGAAAGAAAGTGAAGAACTCCCCCAACACGCCCTCTTGATCTCATCCCCCATCTGTATTCACCCACCTGCCTGCCATGTTGGGCTTCAATGGTACCCCCTTCCAGCCAGCCACACTCCAGTTGACAGGCATTCCTGGGATGCAGACAGGTCAAGGCTGGGTTGCTCTGGTTTTCTGCATCCTCTACCTGATCTCCATCTTAGGCAACCTCAGCATCCTCGTTCTGGTGATTCGGGAGCCTGCTCTGCACCAACCCATGTACTACTTCCTCTCTATGCTTTCTCTCAATGATTTGGGAGTGTCCCTCTCTACACTTCCCACTGTACTTGCTACCTTCTGCTTCGACTACCGTCACATTGGCTTTGATGCCTGCTTGGTTCAGATGTTCTTCATCCACACTTTCTCTTTCATGGAGTCAGGCATTTTACTGGCCATGAGTTTCGACCGTTTTGTAGCTATTTGTGATCCACTGCACTATGCAACTGTACTTACCAACAGTCGCATCTTGGGTATGGGCTTGGGCATCCTTGCCAAGAGTTTTACCACTCTCTTTCCTTTCCCCTTTCTGGTGAAGAGACTGCCTTTCTGCAAGGGCAATGTTTTGCATCACTCATATTGCCTCCATCCAGATCTCATGAAAGTTGCATGTGGAGACATTCATGTTAACAACATCTATGGACTCTTTGTGGTCATTTTTACATATGGTGTAGACTCATTGTTCATCTTGCTTTCCTATGCATTGATCCTGAGAGCTGTGCTAGCCATTGCATCCCGGGAACAGCGACTTAAGGCACTCAACACCTGCATGTCACATATCTGTGCAGTACTGGCCTTTTATGTACCTATCATTGCTGTTTCCATGATCCACCGCTTCTGGAAAAGTGCTCCACCTGTTGTTCATGTCATGATGTCCAATGTTTACCTATTTGTACCCCCCATGCTCAACCCCATCATCTATAGTGTGAAGACTAAAGAGATACGCAAAGGGATCCTCAAGGTCTTTAATAAATCCCAGAGTTGAGAAGATGGCTGAAGCTGAGAGAAGTCCTCTGTATTAAGACTGAGATATGCTTATCAATTTTTAGAATCTACAAACAGGAGGAGGAGCCCACAATCTGATAGTTGCTATGGAACTAATAAAGGGGTATCTTATTCAATAAAATGACATAAATATATATTGAATTTTGTGTGAAACTTGTATACTGGTGGCTGAGAATGTTATTATTGTAAGACATTCATAAACAGTGAGATAAGATTATCAATGAAAACTATTTTAAAAAGAGCAAAAGTTATATTGAAAAGCATTGTCACATATATAAAAAACAACAGAAGTTCAAGTACAAAATAGTTTTGAACACAAATAAATATACTATCCCTCAGAGTGAGGAAAATAACATAAACATTAAAAATAAATAAAAGTCTGTGGGATGAATGTTGGTGCTTCTTCAAGAGATTCTATTTGTTTTGTAAGATTCTCATAGACTTTTAATGTATATGTGTAGTAGCATGTAAAATATAAGAGGAACTAAAGTACTTTGAACAAGTCTTTAAGAAAAAGGGAATAAGATGATGATTTTGATTTAACTTACCATTAGATAAAAAATATTAAGTTAACAACATTTAGGATCTCTCTATCCCAAGTGTGTTCTAGACTTAGAAACACAATCTTTTTTTTTCCTTGTAAAAATTGAATTGACTGTGAGATACAGAGTTACAAAGTTGTTTACAATTGAGTTTCAGTCATAGAATTTTCCAACACCAATCCTCTTACCAGTGTATATTTCATGCCACCAATGTCCCATTTTCCTCCATTCCAAATCCGTAGTCCCCACAGCTTGCCTCTATGGCAAACACTTCTCTCCCTCCCTCCGTTTCTCTCTCTTACACACACACTCTCTTTTCAGGCACTGTGATTTGCAATACTGCTACTGAAAGGGTATAATTTATGTCAGTTTACCTCCATTCAGCGCTTAGTTCTTGTCCAAAGTGATCATTTCTAACTATCACTGACATAGTGGCAACTCCTCTCTCCAATTGCACTTCCCATCCTCCTTTATGGCAAATTTCCTACCATGGATCAGTCTTTGAGTATTATTCTTATACTATGTTTAAAAAAAATCCTGCAAATCAGTGAAATCATTCTGCTCATCCCTTTCCTTGTGACTCATTTCACACAGTATGATACTCTTCATGTCAATCCGTGTCTAAGCGGATTTCATTATTTCATTTTCCCTAACAGCTGCATAGTATTTCATTGTGTGGATGTACCATCGCTGTCACTGTCACTGCCATCCCGTTGCTCATCAATTTGTTCGAGAGACTTATTGTTACTGTTTTTGGCATATCCAATACGCACAGGTAGCTTGCCAGGCTCTGCCACGCGGGCTCGATACTCTTGGTAGCTTGCTGGGCTCTCCGAGAGGGGCAGAGGAATCGAACTCTGGTCTGACGCATGAAAGGCGAATGCCCAACCGCTGTGCTATCACTCCAAATCTTAAGCCCCACATAAGACCTACTGAACTTGAACCACATTTTTTTTGTTAAATTTTTTTTCATTGAATGACAGTGATATATGCAGTTACAATGTTTTTCATGATTGGGTTTGAATCATTCAATGCTCCAACACTCATCTCTTCACCAGTGCACATTTCCCACCACCATGTCCCTCCCGTCACTCCCCTCCACCCAAGACTGCCTCTATGGTAAGAACTTTCTTTCTCTCTCTCTTTCTCTTTACTTTTGGGCATTATGCTTTGAATACAGGTACTAAGAAGTTATCAGGTTCGTACCTCTATCTCTTTTCAGCACTCAGTTATTTACCAGAGTGATCATTTCCAAATATCATAATCATAATGGTTCCTTCTTTATCCTAAACTGCCTGCCCACTGCCACACATGACTTGTGGCACACTCCCAAGCATGGACGAGTCCTCTTGGCCCTAGTTTCTACTGTCCTTAGGTATTAATCTCTTACTATGTTTTTTTTTAAATAGCCCACAAATGAGTGCAATCATTATATCTGTCCCTCTCCTTCTAATTTGTTTTCCTCAGCATTTCCACATACATTTATTTATAAGTTTCATATAAAAAATTCATATAAAAATTCATATAAAATTCATATAAAAAATTCATGATTTTATTTTCATGATATAATTTCATGATTTAATTTCATGATTTTATTTTTCATGGTAACTGCATCGTATTCTATTATATGTATATGTACCATAGTTTTTCTTAAAGTAGATTTTATTTGGAAGTTTTTTTTTAAGATGCAGAGGAGAGAGAGAGAGAGAGAGAGAGAGAGAGAGAGAGAGAGAGAGAGAGAGAGATGCACTCAAGAGAGAAAATGGCCTTCTCCAAGGGCAGAGAGAGCCCATAGACACATCCCAGCATTGGACACGAAAGCACGAAAGTACACATCTCGAGAGGGGAGATGATGGTGACGCATGTGCTCAGGAGCCACACATGCTTGACCACGTGGGTGCAAGCAGCACAAGGTCTCGGGCAGCATATGTGCACCTTTCCTTTGTTCAGGGTGGCTTTTATAAAGTTTCTCCAACCTGCTCCCACGTGGGGCTTCTTCCCAGGTAAAAGTCCGCTGCTAAGTAGGTTACCAGGGAGGTTGGGAGTGGTGATGGTCTTCTTTGGGCTGAATCACTAAAGTTAATCAGATTGAGGGAGAGGTCCGAAGGAATTCGGAGAATTTCCTTCATGGGGAGGGGTCCAATCTCCTTAGGGTCTGATTTTATCTGACAGAAAAGATCAGATCAATTAGACTGATGGATGGTACTTTGAAATGATTAGACCCTGGCAGAGTAGAAGGTCCTTTATGACTTAGTAAGGACAGAGTAGTTTGCTGTCTTAGAAAACATAAGAGTTAAAACAACAGAAACCAAATCAACATAATGCCATACCCATTTCTATTCATAAAATACTGGAAGGAAAGGAATAACTGCCTCACCCATAGTTGATAGAAAATAAAAATCTGTGTACGGAGTTTTCTAATGAACATAGAAACATCAAACCACCATTCTGGCTTTTTCAGTACAGATGGGAAAAGCTTCTGCCCATCTACTGAAGCTATCAATAAGAACCAATAGATATTTATATCTTGAACATTTGAGCACTTCATCATATGCATGAAGCCAAGCTGCCGATCCTTTCCTTGGTAAGTTTCTGATGCTGAACAAGTGTTAGGAAAGGAGGCCTAGAATTTCCACTAGGTTCATTAATGGCACAGAAAGCACAGGTACCAAAGTTTCTCTATCTAATTGCTTGTACTTGGGAACTTGGGTTGTTTTAAGATTCTGGCTAGTGTGAATAGTGCTGCAATGAACATAGAAGTGCAGATGTCTTTTCTGCAGTGTGTTTTTGGCCCCCAGAGCACCTGAATCCATGAGGTACGTGGAAGAAAATATAGACGGAAACCTCCATGGCAGTGAAGCTAAAGGCGTCTTCAAGGATGAACCACCACTGACAAAGCAAGTGGAAGCAAAGATAAAAATTAAGAAGCTTCTGCACCTCAAAATAAACGGTGACCATGATACATGGTAATGTACTATGCTTTTATTGTATCCTTTGCATATATTCCCAGAGGTGGTATTGCTGGGTTATATGGAAGCTCAATTTCTAGTTTTTTAAGAATGCCCATATTGTTTTCCAGAAAGGCCGGACCATTTAGCATTCCTACCAACAATGAAAGAGAGTCCCTTTCTTCCCATATCTGTACCAGCACTGGTTGTTCTTGTTCTTTTTGATGAGTGCCAGTCTTTATGGTGTGAGATGATATCTCATTGTTGTTTTAATTTGTATCTCCCTGATCATTAGTCATGTAGAGCATTTTTTCATGTGCTTAAAAAAGGACTTTTTAAGAATTTAAAGAGAGACAATGCTAATAAAAACTAAGGATACGACACTTAGCAGAGTGTTTGATACACAGAATATATCAATTAAATGCATGACTGAAGAATTAATGAATGAGTGAACTGGTTTTGGGCCAATGCTTATATCTTATTATTTTGTCATATTTATTGCTAGATTCACTTTGCTCTATAATTTCTCAGTATTAGTCTCTCCTCACTAGAAACTTGTGTCCAAATTCAGGCATCATTTTCTTAATTTCTTTCACCACAACTTTAGGATTTTATTTATTAGGTTGTCTGTATCTTTCAGAATCCATCTTCTGATTCACAACTCACCAATCTTGACCTAATTAACCCTATAAAATGGAAAAGGATAAGTTCTCAGTGTACTTTGTATATACATCAAAGAACCACACAAGAAAGTATAATTTTTATCTATATCTATCTATTATTTCTTCCCCTCACCTTCCACCACCGATGCAATCACTTGACAGAAAAAGCAGAAAGCTTTCTGTCACTTATTTCACCTCAATATAATTTTACTCCACTTAAAATTAAATAAGGAAGACATACAGTAAAATTTATAATAGGAAAAACAGATACTTGAACAAATAATCTTTTTGGGTGGTATGAAATTGAGATCTTCTGAGAACTTATGACAAGAATGATTATATTGTGTGATGCAATCACACTAAAAATGTCACATATTTTTATTTGATTTTTTAAGCCCCTGAAAACAGGTATATTCTTCTTATAAATGAATTTACTTTAAATTAAAGCAATGCAAATCTTTTAAAATAATGAAGCCAGTAGATGTTAAAACTAGGACTCAAACCTAGTTTTTTAGTTAATTTTAATCCCGTAGTCTTTTGGTTACCTTGCTAAGGCTCTCTTGTAGAAGACTCTGATCTTGGTGGATTTTATAAGAGTGGATTGTCTACAAAACAGTAGTGACATATGAATACAGGCAACCATGATCATTTTCTTTAAATTATGGTACTGAATCTGGACTCTAAACTATTTTATGATCTCTGAGCTCTAAAATTTGTTGGGTTTTAAACTTTAGGCTTTGTCTGCTGTAAGGATTTTTAAATGAATACTGGAAGGCATTGGATTCTAACTTAAGTGTTTCAATTTTGAGGACAGATAATTGAGGCATACAGGGAATGGGTACAATGGAGAAAGCAGGAAAGAGTTTTTCCATTTACCTTAACTTATAATTCCAACTTCCACCTCATCACAAACTTCTAGCTGAAATTGCTTTCTTTCTAAAGAGAAAAAGAGAATCATCACTGGAAGTTCTTATTTTCCTCTTACTCATTCCCACAGTAAGAGACCATGCCCCTCTTTTCCCCATTATCAACACAGCAACATACTCAGACAAATAGGACCTTAGAGGCCTTGACCTCTGGGAATTTTCCTAGACATAAAGTTGGCCTCTTGTCTCAGTTAGTTCCTGTCTGAAGCCATTGTGAGCTCAGTCTGTCTGTCTTTTAACTCACTTCGCAAAGCTTTACCAGGTGAATTTGAATCTATTTCTATTTTTTAGAATGTGTACAAGAAGTATTTTGGTTATAATTCTATTCCTTGTTCTCTAATTTTCTTCCTTTCTTTATATTTCTGTACATGTCTATGCATATTTGATATAATTTGGTACTTTGATCAATAATGTTTTTTCTTATTATTCAGTTCTTTCTTAAAGTTCAGTTATTTTTTTTGTTTTAAAAAAACCTTAATTTTTATTGAGGTGTAAATGATTAAAGTTCAGTTATTATTCAATCCTAGATCCAACTGAATTTTATTCTCATTTTCATAATGAAGTGGAAGTTTCACTACAAAATGAGTACTTTGATCTCAGCCAAAATCTAGGGTAGTCTATCATTCCAAGTTTTAGTTTCTTTCTAACGATAAAATAGTTCATCATATTTATTTAGTGTTTCACATGTCATGCAATAGCTTATTTATTTAAAGAAAACTCAAGCAGATGTGTTTTAGCCCTATTTTAGTAATGAGTACATAGGAAACTGGGAATGACTGTTGCCTTGCTCAAGATTTCAACTTTTAAAGGTGGGCTGTTAAGACAGAACTTATTCTTGGTGAGGAATAACGATTTTTCTTTTCAACCAGCAGGTGAAGGCTGCTTTTTTGCTGTGGTAACATGCAACTGAAAAGCAATGAAAGCATAGACTTCCTCTCTGTCTTCTTGACTGGAATCCCAGGTCTGGAAGCTGAACATGGATGGCTTTCCATTCCCTTCTTTGCCATGTACATTGTGGCCATTGTGGGGAACAGCCTAATTATGGCAGCTGTGCAGGCAGATACTGCCCTACATGAACCTATGTATCTATTCCTCTCCATGCTGGCTATCACTGAGGTTGGTGTCTCTGTGTCTACTCTGCCCACTGTCATGGGTATTCTTTGGTTTGATATCCGCAAGATTAACTTTGATGGCTGTTTGGCCCAGATGTTCTTCATTCACACCTTCTCCTGTATGGAATCAGGAGTCCTGCTAGCTATGAGCTATGATCGCTTTGTAGCCATTTACAATCCTTTACGATACACAGCCATCTTGACCTTGTCACGCATCATCTCCATGGGGGTGGGCATTACACTGAAGAGTGTGCTATTCATGACACCACTTCCAATCCTTCTAAGACGATTGCCTTATTGTCATATTAATGTCCTCTCCCACTCTTACTGTCTCCATTCAGACCTGATCCAGCTGCCTTGTGCTGACACTAAACTCAATAGCATTCTAGGACTATCCATTGTCTTGGCCTCTTTTGGGCTAGACTCATTGCTTATCGTGGTCTCTTATGTACTGATTCTTTACACGGTTCTGGGCATTGCTTCTGGGGAGGGACGACGGAAGGCTCTCAACACATGTGTGTCACATATCTGTGCAGTTCTCATATACTATGTGCCGATGATTGGTGTGTCTGTGATGCATCGGGCTGCCAAGCATGCCTCACCCCTGGCACACACACTCATGTCTAGTGTCTACCTCTTTGTGCCACCTGTACTCAATCCTATTATCTATAGTGTCAAGACGAAGCCAATTCGACAGGGAATTGTTGCCTTATTCCACAAAAAAGAATTGCCCTGAATCATTTAACATGGCTCGGCTTTTGAGTCATTTTAAACTATAACAGCATTTCTGCTGTGGGCAAAACTCTGTATTAGGCATTCTGAGAAAGAATACGTGTAAGGAATTTAAATCTTTGTAGCAAAGTTGATTCTGAAATGCAACAGTTATACCTAATTCTTCCTTTCTCATATATTATTAATGTGCTTAATCTCTAAAGATAAAGACTGATGTCATACTCAACAGATGTAATTGGTTTTAGGGCAGAGATTACAAATCTTTCCCTTTCCCTCAGAACTCCAGATAACAACAAATATAATAAATGTAATAAATGGTAAATTAAGAATAAAGGATTGAGGGACTGAGTGATAGTACAGCAGGTAGGGTGCTTGCCTTCACATAACCAACCCTGATTCAATCCATGGCACCACATATTGTCCATCAAGCATCACCAGAAATGCTCCCTAAACATAGGGCCAGGAGTAATCCCTGAGCACCACAATTGTTACCCAAACCTTGTGACCCCAACCTCCTCCCCACAAAGGATTGAGGCTTAATGCTATTTAAATTAACATAAAACAAAGTTCTGTTTTGATGACCTAGGCAGAGGTTAACTGTCTATACCTATAAAGATGATGCTCCTGGGAGTGTGCCTTTGAGTGAGGGAATCAGACTCTGACTTGCTTCAGGTAGTCATGGTTTATATTTAGAGTCTTCAGCATCACTTTTAATAGCACATCCTTCCTTTCTCAGAAGTGTTCTTATTTTAACAAATTAAATGCACTCAGAGACACGGAGGAGAAGAAACAACTGTTTAAATAGTTTTAACTTAGGTATAAAGTAAAATATGAACACAAACATAATTAGGTTGAGATCCTAAAAATTCTGGCAAATGCAACAAGTTCTGCTTTTATTTTTTAAATTTTTTTTCTATTTAGGTCACACCCGGTGATGCACAGGGGTTACTCCTGGCTCTGCACTCAGGAATTACTCCTTGGCAGTGCTTGAGGGACCATATGGGATGCTGGGATTCGAATCCGGGTCAGCCACATGCAAGGCAAACACCCTACCCTGATCCCTCCAGCCCCAAGTTCTGCTTTTATAAAATTTCAAGTCCTCCTGTTAGATAAACATACACTGCCAAAACGGTCTGGTGTTCTGTGCTTGGATATTACTATTCCCCTTTCTTCTTTACCATCAGCCTTTGGTAAATTTAACATGCTCTGTGAAAGGTATATTTGTATGTGTTCTTTGATTTCCATCCCTCTTTCAGCCCTGTCAGCATGAATCTAGCAGGCACGGCTTGGTTCTGTTTAAGTTAATCAGGTTCCTTAGATATCTGTGGTCAAAAAAGAAGGGCCATCCTTACAGTTTTAAACAACACAACTCTTAATGTAGAGTGTATTGTTAGGACTGAGCTGATTGATAAATGACTGGTCTCAGATTTTCGACCTCTCTCACTTCAAAAATTCTAATTAAAATGCTTTCCTCACTATGTGTTATTTTTCCTTAACCTATCAAACTCACGAGAATTATCTTCACAAGTAAGCATTTCAAAGACCTCAATCTGTGTAATAGGCACCAAAGTTTTGTGTACTCCATGAAACAATGGATGAAAACAAAATTTTGTACTTTCTCATGCACTTTCAGGTTGACAGCTAACTTTTATTACTAAATTAACAAGGTTGTTGAACATATATTTGGGAATATAGAATAGCTGGTTTAAGATAAATGATCATATCATATATTTTAATGTACAGTTGAACCTAAATGCTGTCATTGGGGATCTGGCATCATGAATTGAGATGTGTATAAACACTTAATATTATATCTCAGATATTTTTTTATCAGTCAGTTTTCCACTTTAACCAATATTTTATTTTACTTCACCAAAGTGTTTTGGTCATATAATGTATTTTTATGCTTATACCTATATTACTATGCTGTCATAAACCATTGTATCATAAATATGAATATATGGTAAAATTTTATGTAAAAAATGGTAGCACATAAAATAGGTTTTAAAATGTATTATAGACTAAATTGTTTTTCCAATACTTATCAGTACATAGTTGATAACACCAACATAATTATAATACAAATACTGATATGTGTAAGGTAAAATTTTAATAGGAATTAATCTTTTAATGAGATATACAGACCTTTGCTAAATCTGAAAAAAAAATCAATACAATGATACAGATTCCAGAAACATTATTTTCTCTATTCCATTTTTGTACATGTTAATACTGATGTTTGGTAACATAAAAAAGAAGGTGGAAATGGAGCTGTTTCATCAGAGTCCTGTTACACTTTTTAATGCTTTGGGCATTAACTAGCAAAACCATATGATGATCTCTTATCAATCATATTTAATGGCCTAATAAATGATAATTACATTTGTCTCTATTTGTTTTCAAAGCCCAAAAAGTATGCAATTTGCCTTATTCTATAGTTGGTTATAGAATTACTGGTGTCATTTACTTTATCCAGATCTTTGCTAAATTCCCAGTTATTCCTTTCTTTGTTCTCTCTGTGTCTTTTCCTTTCTCATTTTAGTTTAATTTAATTTTTTTTTTATTTAAAGGAGGAAAATTAGGTAAAAAAAGAGGAATGATATTATAAAGAGGAAGCAAATATTGTCTGACGGGAGTAGTGAAACTAGATATTCTTCAACAAAGCAATTTAAGCAAAGAGAGTATATGGATATTAAATATCTAAAAGTTATATTATTTAAAATAGTTTATGTACAGATTTTTCCAGAAATGTTGTTTTTTCTTTGGGTAATCAAATAATCATTTTGAAGGCTTATAGATTAGACATCCTCTGTAGCATGAATGTTCGTGCATTGGGCGCCAGATGTTGCGTGAACGTTTGTGTGGTCGGACGTGCTGAGACAAGGAACTCGGAAGAAATGTATTTCATGGAGGGTATAGGTTCTTTCTTACTCTTAGACAAAGGTAGAGAGCCCTGTAATCTCCTTTTATTGATCATGGAAACTCTTAAGGGTCAATACAGTCACCAAAGGAGTTACAGGAAGATCATGCAAAGTTCTTCTGCATATGGGAAAACAAGGTAGGATCTACATACTGACAACAAACAGGCTTAAGCAGAACCAGGGATCCGTGAGAAAAGGAAGACGGACAATTTTGTTATAATTTAGGAAATTATTTACTAAGGCAGCCAAAAGAATATGTTCAACCTCATCCAAACCACTGGTTTGGGCTCATCCTGGTAGCTCAGTCCAGCCCCAAAAATCCTCCGATAGTTTCTCTATGACCAGTGTAATTATCTTGCAGAAATTTTCATTAAATTTCACTCCCAAATAACATGAGAAATGATTTCATCTATAGTGGTATCCAAAAACTTGTGAATGAATGTAGATATCTTCTGTGTGTTTCCTCATTTTCTATCTCTATTTCTACCTATAATACCTTGAGTTATATATATTACATATGGAAATTATTCATGAAATAATATTTTATTTTGAAATTAAAATGGGTTATAAATCTGAAAGCTTAATAATGGGTATTGCAATAATTTCTTGGTGCAGGGCCAACATCTCTTGTTAAGTTTTAAATGTCAGAAAATGGATATCTCTTAAAAGCTACAAATCTAAGGCATGAATGTGTAACTTTGAATAAGTGATCAAATTTTGTTTTTATTTTAGTAGTTACCTTCATAGTCATTTCTTTTATAATATAAATTATTATGGCAGCAATATTCACAATCATTATTCAGAAATACACATTAGATATTATTCTTAATAGATTTATAATCATTCAGATATCCAAGCTTAGATGAAAGTTATTGAAAACAAATTGAAAACTATTAAAGCATAATAAAAATATAAGAAATTATCAAACCTTCTTACTGTTACTCAGAGACTGTAACTTTGAGTAATAATCTGTAAAGTTCAAAAGCCCTGTTCTTTGGTAGCAGATTTGGGTTGATTCTAACATGGTAACCACTAGGCATACATAAATATTAAGTACTTGAAATGTTCTTTGTTTAAAGTGATATGTTGTCATGCTCTGACCAGATGTTAAAGACCTCACAAGAAGTAAAAATAATATAAAATGTCCCATTTAAAAAATTTGTGTTACTTCAGGCCACATGCCTTATACATGGCTTCCTCTAATTTGAAGTTTGACACCACATATGGACCCCTAAGGAGTGATCCCTGAGTACTGAGTAAGGAATAAGTACTGAGCATAGTCATTCCCCACCAAATTGGGTTGCAAGTTGAAATGATAATATTTTGGCATATTGGGTTTAACAAGATATCACCTGAAATTTACTTTTACCTGTGTTTTTTCAGTAATATAGCTACAGTTATATAGAAATCATAACATACACTTAGCTTATATTATATGTCTATTGCATATTAAATACTAGGATCAAAATGTGGAAACAAATAGAAATTGTAGCGAAATAGAATAACAAGCTGATGTTATCTATCAGTATCTGTTTAGTAAATTTTATAAATTTGTGGTCATGAAGTTCCCAGACAAGTGACAGAAAAATAATATCCCACATTTCATAACTTTATATATGTACATCATATATCATATGTATGTACACATCTACAGGAAGAAACTCTAACTAAAAATCACAACCTAGCTTCCAATATGCTGGGTAAAGAAATACAATTATCTATCATGTTCAAACTCCATAATCACAAAGAATAAAAATGATCATACTCATAAATGTTTATCAAATGACATTTTAATATAAATGGAGAAATATATTTCAGATATTAAACTTATCTTAGTATCTTGGCAAGAATAAATTGCTAGACAGACTAGTTTTTTTTTTAAGACAGACTAATTTTTTTTTAAAAATTAAAAAAAAAACTGTTGCAATAGGTTTTTTTTTCTTGACAGTGTTCCAGTACAAATGTAATTATAAGTAACATTTTTATCTATGGAAGACTTAAGTTATTATTTTATTGAGAACCTTATTTTTTAATTTTCACTGTTTTCTATATTGATTTTGTTTTGTGGATTAATTAACACACCTTCCAAAAACATTTAATATTTGTAAATACATATGATTGCATTGTTACCAGATTACCCATTGCTTCCAGATCCATACAACTAATAAATACCTGTGTAACAACCTAGATTATTACATATACATAAAAGATTCTGCACTTGGGGCTGCAGTGATAGCACAGCGGGTAGGGCGTTTGCCTTGCACGCGGCCGACCAGGGTTCAATTCCCAGCATCCCATATGGTACCCTGAGCACGGCCAGGAGTAATTCCTGAGTGCACGACCCAGGACTAAACCCTGTGCATCACCAGGTGTGACCCAAAAACCAAAAAAAAAAAAATTTTTTTTTCACTTAATCATCTGAATCTACATTAAGCTAAACATGATGTTATTTACATTATACCTGAGTCCTGTCCACAGTCTTCAAACCTCCACTTTCTTCTCAATAACTTCTTAATACAATACTGAAAAAAAAAAGATATCTGCAGTCTGTTCTTTACATTTAATTGTTAAGTTCCTATCCTACATGTATGGTGGATGCAGATGTGTTAATAAGAACCCCTGTGAGTAATAGTTTCATCTATAAAGATTAATACTTTGTTTTAGGGTGTTTGCCTTGCATGGGGCTGACCCAGGTTCCATTCCTCTGTCTCTCTTGGGTAGCCCTGCAAGTTACTGAGAGTATCCCGCCCACAAGGCAGATCCTGGCCGTGCTACCTGTGGCATATTCGATATACCAAAAACAGTAACAAGTCTCACAATGGAGGCGTTACTGGTGCCCACTATCACCAGAGTCATCAACTGTCATGGAGACTGTTACTGGTGCAAATCGATGAACAACAGGATGACAGTGCTACAGTACTTTACTTTTAATCTTGAGACTCATACCCACTTCCAAAGTAATTTTATTTTTTCTCATATGTCTTTTAGCGTGTTTTTTTCCCCCATATGTTTGTAATAGAGGTTTTTCCCTTTTTTGTCAGATTCTGCATTCCAACTTGGGATTCTTTGGAGTCCTAAGTGCTTTTTAAAATTTACATGCACTGAAGTTTACATTTTGCTACTGTAAAGTTCTATGGGTCATGGCAATGAACATGTCATGTATACACCAGGCTAGTAGTATAGAATCACCTTACGCAAAAAAAAATATGTAAATATATGATCTTCGTCAATTCAAGCTTTGGTTAACACTGAATCAGTCTACTCACAGTTTTTTCCTTTTATGTAATTTAATATAAATTAAATATACATTTTTAACACTTTTTTGACTAGCTTCTTTAACTTAGCAATACGCATATCATATTCATACCTGCATTTGTGTAGCCTGAGAGCTCATTTCCTTTTAGTTTCTCAGTAGTGTGCATTGTATTCCTGCATTAAAACTACTTTGTCTATTCTCTTACTGAAG
Organism: Sorex araneus; assembly: GCF_027595985.1. Classification (NCBI taxonomy): domain Eukaryota; kingdom Metazoa; phylum Chordata; class Mammalia; order Eulipotyphla; family Soricidae; genus Sorex; species Sorex araneus. The sequence continues at coordinate 105,065,333 of NC_073307.1, read as the reverse complement.
GATATTTTTATTACTTAAATATTATGACTCATCTTTCTGTTCTCAAAAATATTCTTAGGTAAATTAGTACATCATATATTATTCTGTAGAAGCAATCTGGACTATTTTTCCACTTGAGTTAATATAATCCACTTAGTGTCTGCAAACATCACTATCCAGTCCTTTGTTAATTATACATCTTATTTAATATAATGGTATCAAACATATAATACTCTAAATTTTATAAAAGGGAAAATATTCTGTAGTAAAATGTGACCAGTAAACTACATCATTGTAAACACTAAATAATATATATGAAATATTTATCAATTGTTAAAATATATTTTACTATTCTACACCATTTCTTAACTTATGAACTTAGACAGGGGCCAGAAAAATAATGCAGTAGGTGAGACATTTGTCCACCAAACCAAGTTCGATCCTGATACCCCATATTGTTTTCTGAGCACTGCCAGGAGTAATTTTTGAGTGAAGAGTCAGGAGTAAGCCCTGAGTAGTGCTAGATGTGGCCCCCAAACAAAAACAAAACTAAACTCCATATACACACAAGCACATGACACAAACATACAAGAGTCAAAGATGTGTGTAGGGAAAGGAAACAGAAATATTTGGTAGAATGAGAAATGGAAAGACTTTCTATTATAATCTTCATTTAGTCTCTTGTAAAATTTTTTGTTGTTAGAAGTTCATGATCAGTGGCCATAAAATTCAATGGACAGATTACTCTCATGAGGATATCATTAATATCACCATGTGTCCCTCTTTCAAAATTGACTTATTTCTAGGATTTAGTCTCCTTTTATAATGATTTAGGAGATTCTAATATCTATACCACCTGTTGAAAGAAAAGCTTCTTTTGATCCATATTCCATCCATTTTCTTGACTTTTTGTCAAGAGCTCAAGAAGAGAATCAACTCAATAAATTTGTTTCCTGTTCTAATCTATTCTACAATGAAACTGAACATGGCTCCGGGCCTATAGTTAATTTTCTTATGTTTTCTGGTGCATGATTCTTTGGCAAAACATGATAAATTATAGGTTCTGATAAAAACACAAGAAAATTTAAGAGGTAAAGTGTATTGAAGGAAAATGATATCTTCCCCTCTGCTCTATATATTTTATCTCCTGGTCCTTTATTCCTTTATGCTTTCACTAAAGCACTGTCAGATTTTATTCAAATCTATGTTGATTCAAATATTGGCTAATTTTATGAGTTCAATAAACAGAAGTCAGACTAAAATTATGCTTTCTTTCAAATATATTTTGGAGAAAATTTATCTAGGTTCCACTAAACAGTATTCATTGTTATTGGTACCATATTTCCCTACCAGATCTTTTTCTATTATTTCTATTTTCAAAGTTTGTGATACCAGAGGAAAACTATCCCTAAAGATGTAAATCATATTAGGAATATCAAAAGCCTAATTTTTAATCTGTTTTCATGAGTAAAAAAATTACTACTCAAAAAATAGAATTTATAGACTTATTTGAAAATTTAATTTAAAATTCAATGAGTCCCTATTGATGCAGAAAATGAACTATTCTAGCTGCAGGGGATCTAAATAGTTCCCCCTAACTTTTATAGTTTTTATAGATGTTCATCTGGTCTGCTAAAATAATCATGTTGGGCACTATTTAATTAAAACTGGATGACTAAAAATTTTGACCCATATATCTATTGACCCCTAAAAATTAACCTGAAGTATTTTGAAGCATAATTTTATCTCCACAGAAGGTATGAAGATAGAAGCATAGCAGCACTACTCAGGTTGAGATGTCACAGCACAGGAACTAGAACTTACCTGATATGTCAGTGGATCTGCCCAAGAGAATGGGTGGCAGGGACAAAAACTGAGGTTATTTCAAACTTATTCCACCAAGTCTGTATGAAAGAAGACTAACCAGAAGAAAAAAATGTACGCAGAATTTTACTCAGTAAATGAAGAACATTCTACCAGTAAGGGGGCAAAATGTGCTGGAATTTAGTCAACTCAGTTCCACGTTTCTTTGAGATATGGACATCTTAGACAAAAATTTCTTGCTTAAGGCTAACACTACTTCACACTGACTTTAAAATTATTGTTTTTTTTTTAACCGTTTCCTATAGGGACACAATTTTGTAAGCCTGTTCAGCAGTTCTTCATGACAAACAATACAAAATATATTCTTTCAGTTGTCTTTTGGGACAGGGATTGGGATTTGGGATGGAAACATCTGAATTTGGTGTTGGGAAAATGTAATGGTGGTGGGATTGGTGTTTAAATATGAAATGTAACCAAATATTGTGAACTAACTTATAAAATAAAAAATTAAGATACATATATATTGGTTTTTAATTTTATGTTGTCTCTTTCCCCTTTTGGTTCATGCTAAGATTTCAAACCTATAATGATAACTTATGAATTGTTAAGAATAGATTACATCACCTTAAGTGAATGTTTTTTTTGGAAAACAAACGTCTAATTCCTTGTCGGATTTGCTTAGTCTTGACACTATAAATGATAGGATTCATCACAGGGGGTGCCAACAGATAGATATTGGCTATTATGGCATGGACCAGTGGAGACGTATGCTTAGCAAAACGGTGAGTTACAGATACCGCAACCATAGGAACAAACAGGACCAGAACAGCTAGAATGTGGGACAGACAGTTATTGAGGGCCCGGAGTCTCTCAGCAGTAGAGGCTGCTCCTAAGACACTTTTCAAAATCATTACATAGGAGAGCACAATGAGGAGTGGGTCCAGCACAGTAATAAGCAAAATTAGAGCCAAACCATACCAACTGTTGACCCGCGTATCAGCACAGACAAGGCGTATCATATCTGGATGAAGACAATAGGAGTGAGTGAGAAGGTGGGAACGACAAAAGGGCAAACGCTTGAGTAAAAAAAGTGGTGGAAGAACAGCCAGAACACAACGGAAAACGATGGCTATTCCAATCTTGCTAATGACAGTGTTGGTGAGGATGGTGGCATAATGCAGAGGGCGACAGATGGCCACATAGCGGTCAAAAGACATGGCCAGCAGGACAGAAGATTCCATGAAGGAGAATGTGTGCATGAAAAATAACTGGGCAAAGCAGGCTTCAAAGCTGATTGTCTGGATATCAAACCAGAGAAGTCTCATGACTGTGGGCAGGGTGGTGAGGGTGAGACCCAGGTCAGTCAGGGCCAGCATGGAGAGAAATAGGTACATGGGCTGGTGGAGAGATGGTTCTCTGTGGATGACAGATAGAATGGTGGTGTTGCCCATGATGGAGATGGTGTAGAAACAGAAGAAGGGGATGGAGATCCAGATGTGGTAAGCTTCAAATCCCGGGATGCCAGTGAGGATGAAGTAGAAGGATTCTTGGGTGATGTTAGTCACCTTGGACATGACAGATGAGCGTAGTTTTAAATCCAGTGACTATGTTCAGAAAGAAGAAAACAGAAATCATCACAAACTTTACTTGGTTTTATCTGAACTCTATTCAACTAAATATACAGTTATTGAGTATGAATAAACAAAGATTCAAGATTGACCTTTTAAAAACTATCTGTACAGTAACTGCTCATATAATACTTATTTATCTTGAGACCCCAATATGCTTCAATACATAGAGAATGTTTAATATTATTATATTTGTACTTCTAAACTCTCATGCCCATTAAGTTCTTAGGACCCAAAAATGTGGCTTTGATTTAAATTCTTATATCAATACTATCTTCACAAAAAGTTCAAATCACTCCTAGCTGCAAATCCAATGTCAAATCCTACTTGTTTTAAAGCCAGAATTCACTGTCAAATTTTCTTTTGATTCTGACAATAGCATTCTCACCTTTTCCTTTATATAAATTCATCATCACATTTTTCAGTCTCTCACCCATTTAATAATACTTAAGGTCATTATTCCATTAGATCAGTTTTTATTTCTAATACGATATATCATTCTTTGATGTCTTCTCAGACTATGAATGGCATTCATACCATGCCAAAATAACATAAGAAACCAGAGGGTGACAGGTGAACAGTGAGACTAGAACTTTGATTAGAACAATAACTTCTTTATTGATTTCTAAGTTTGGGCACTGCTGGAAGTTCATTGCATAAATTGATAGGTTTCATTTTTTAAAAAAAATAAGAGCACCTTTCTTTCTTTTCTCCATGCATCCACAGAGTCTTACCTGTAGTTTTTCCTATATGATTTTGCTCTGATATATGATGCATCTGTGTTCTATATTTGGATCATACAGGTATGTTATAAACTCTTGCAAACCACCTGTCTGGAGTTTGGGGAGTGTTGACTATCAGTCAGGAATACATAAAGAGATACCTTGGGACATGGGGGTCTCCAGGGAGCCCAGGGAATTAGCTCTGTCTGTAGAGTCTTTACTGTCCTTACTATGCTCATGGAGACCTAGTCTAGAAAACCACATTAAATCCTATTTTAGAAAATTATGATTTCTGCATAAACTCATTCTACAAGAAGAATAAAAAGTCAGATGGGTACTGGCATAAGCAAACAAGGGTGAAAAATTAATACAGGGAAACAATAGTTTGCTATAAAATGTTAATTGAAAGTTAATCTGGGGTTGCAGGAAATGAGTGCAGTATGATACTGACATAATTCAGGGAGAAAGTGAGGAAAATAATGTAAAAAGCAACTGCAGAAAGAATAAGCAAACCCGTAAACAGGTCATATAAAACATTTCAGTTTTCTGAATATAATGGATGCATGAAAGGGATTTTCTGTTATCATCTATAACTTTGTAAGCTTTTCTTCTAAAATTGCTGAAGAATTAAGTATGTATTGGTGGGTTTAAGGTATTTTCATTGGTACAACCCTGGTTGATTTTAGCTCTATATGGTCCTTTGGGCACTGCCTTGAGTGACCTCCAAGAACAGAGCCAGAAGTAGCCCCAAGCATGTGTTCCTGGCTGTGGTGCCAAAAGGACTCCAATAAATAAAAAAAAAAAAGTTAGCTGGAGTGATAGCACAGCAGGTAGGGCATTTGCCTTGCACACGGCCAACCCGGGTTTGATTCCCAGCATCCCATATGGTCCCCCAAGCACCGCTAGGGGTAATTCCTGAGTGCAGAGCTAGGAATAACCCCTGTGCATCGCCAGTGTGACCCAAAAAGAAAAAGAAAATGTGCAAATGTTAAAAAAAAGTGGATATTGGACAGGAGGCAAGAATTAATGCCTTGTGATGTGATAGTGATAATTTCCAACTATCGTTGTCATAGTGGTCCCTCCTCTATATAACACTTTAAAATGCTAAAAATAATTCAGATAACAGTAGATAATTACTTTTACATCACTGGGATAAGTGAAAATAGAGAAAATAAAATATTTTGCAATTCATTTAGGATACAGCATAAGCAAGAACTTGTATAATGAGAAAACATGATGTTAAGAGAGGCAAGTGTTTATTTTTTTAATCAGCTTATGTTTTTTTTTTTTCTTTTCAGGTCACACCTGGCGATGCACAGGGGTCACTCTGGCTCTGCACTCAGGAATTACCCCTGGCGGTGCTCAAGGAACCATATGGGATGCTGGGGACGGAACCGGGGTCAGTTGCATGCAAGGCAAATGCCCTACCCGCTGTGCTATCACTCCAGCTCCCTAATCAGCTTATGTTAATTAGTGATCTTTGCTTGTCCTCCTAGTACACTGACAGACAATTCTCCAGGTTTCTAATTTGGAAACATGTGGGAGTTTATATTATAGAAAAAAGAAGTACTGCCAGAAATTAAATGCATGTTTTGGGGTATATGGTGTTATTTGAGGAAGAGGCTGTTATGGAATATATTAGGAAGCATATCACAAAGAGGCCTCAGGGGACACTAGGAAAATAGTGGAGGCAAGTGGACACTGGTGGAGAGTGGGTGGAATGCGTTATGTATTGAACTCTCAACATTGACGAGGAATACGAGGAATACGATCGACTGGTTCAGTACCTCCACGACTGTGCGAAGAATGCTGAGAGTGAGAAAGCCACAACAGATGCCTGTCTTAGGAAACTCTCAAGCTCATTTGTCAACATGGCTTGGCGCGAGCCTCAGGCAATCACAAGCTAACGTCCGAGTTCACAAAGTCGTGCAGAGGTGCGATTAAGGAAGACCTCAAAGAGAGAAAAGCAGCAGTGTTGGCCAGTGCAGCAGAAGCCGGGAAAAGTATTCACAACTCTCGCCTGTCCTTCACCAACTACAAGACCAAGATGACTGCCCTCCTACGTCCTGACGGATCTATCACATCTTCCAGAAAGGCAATAGAGAGGATTATTCACGACTTCTACTCGGATCTCTTTGACAGCCAAGTCCACCTGCCCACATACCAAATTCCTCAAGATGGATATGTCATTCCCAACGTTCTCCCTTCTGAAATGCGACACGCCATTTCATTGGTAAAGACTGGTACAGCATCTGGTCTGGACAAGGTCAGACCCGAACACCTGAAGAATCTGCCACCAGTACTCATCAATACACTGGCTTGGTTCTTCACACACTACCTGTCTGAATGCAAGGTTACGTCTTAGTGGAAAACCAGTAGGACCATTTTGTTGTACAAGAAGGGAGACATCCATGACATCAACAACTATATCCCAATCTGCCTTCTGTCTGTTGTCTACAAGTTGTTCACTCCTGTCATCCTGAATAGAATAGGCAGAACACTAGATGAAGGACAGCCATGTGAGCAAGCCGGGTTCCAAAGGGGATTCAGCATGATAGACCATATCCACACAGAGACCAAACTCATTGAAGTTTCGTGAGAGTTCAAGATGCCGCTCTGTCTAACGTTCATCAACTTAAAAAGGCCTTCGATTCTGTTGAGACTGAGGTGCTCATCGAAGCCCTGGCCAAACAGGTGTTCAAACTCAGTATAACAAAATCCTCCTCGAGCTGTATTGTGGATTCACCACCAGCTCTCACCATTCTACAAGGAAGTGATCTTTGATATAAAGACAGGGGTGCGGCAAGGTGATACCATTTCATGGAAACTCTTCAGTGCCACCCTCGAGAACATCATGCAATGACTGGAATGGGAAGGAATGGAAATGAAGATAGACGGTCGGCAATTACACCACCTCCACTTCGCTGATGACATCATTCTCATATCATAAAACATTAGCCAAGAGGCACAAATGCTGGCTGACTTTGACCATGAGTGTGGAAAGGTCGGATTGCAGTTGAATCTCAACAAGATGATGTTCATGAAAAACGAACTGGTCCCTGAAGTTCCATTTGCTCTCAATGGAACGAACATCTCTGAATGCAGCAGCTATCTGTACCTGGGTCGAGAAATCAACATGAGGAACAACTTGGTGCCAGAACTGCGCAGGAGGAAGAGAGCAGCGTGGAATGCCTTCAAGAGCGTCGAAGAAGTGGTTAAGAGAACGAAGAACCTCAGACTCCAGGCACATCTTTTCAATTCCACTGTTCTTCCTGCACTAACATATGCCTCAGAGATCTGGGCCCTATGCAAACAGGATGAGAACGCTATTAGGGTATCCCAAAGAGGAATCGAAAGAGCTATGCTAGGAGTATCACGTCTCACTCAAGTGAGAGAAGGAATCTGGAGTTCTGACCTCTGTTGACGGTCAAGAATCAGGGATGCTGTCTCGTTTGCCAAGGCATCAAAAATCAGATGGGCCCATCATGTAATGCGATTCAGAGACGACAAATGGACTAGAGCTGTTACCAACTGGATTCCACGGGATGTCAGAAGACCTCATGGCCGCCCTCCAACTAGATGGTCAGATTTTTTTCGTCAAATCCCTGAATGAATGATTTGAGGCTCTTCCTGTGCCTGGAGCAAGCATATATCATTGGGCTGCACTAGCACACGACAGGGACAAATGGAGACGTTACTGGCACCCACTCAAGCAAATCGAAGATCAACGGGATGACAAGTGATACAAGTGATACAAGTGATGAAACTCTCCCAATAACAATTTTTAAGCCTCAGTGCTTAAAATATTTTTTAAAGTAAAAGGATAGGTAATAAGTAATGTAATTTTAGATATAATAAATTTGAGATGATAAGCAACTATATTTTTACAATTATTTTAATGAATCACCGTTGTTAGGTACACAATTACGAAGTTTATCATGACTGGGTTTCAGTCATACAATGTTTTATCACACATCCTTTCACCAGTGTACATTACCCACTATCAATAATCCCAGTTTCCCTCCCCCCTCCCCTCAGCCTGCTTCTATGGCAGTACTGCAGTACTTTCTCTCTCTCTCTCTCTCTCTCTCTCTCTCTCTCTCTCTCTCTCTCTCTCTCTCTCTCTCTCTCTCTCTCCCCTGATTTTGGGCCTTATGGTTTGCAGTAAAGATATTGAAAGGTTATCATGTGCCCCTTTACTTACTTTCAGCACTGAGTTCTTGTTCAGAGTGGTCATTTCCAACTATCATTATCAAATATCATAGTGGTCCTTCTTTATCCTAGCTCCCCACTCCCCATCACCACTTGTGGCAAGCATCCAATCACTGGCTATCCTGACCCTTATTTCTACTGCTCTGTCCTGGGGTATTGGTCTCATACTGTTATTTGTATCCCATAAATGAATCCAGTCATTCTATGTCTGTCCCTCTCCCTTTGACTCATTTCAGTCAGCATGATACTCTGTACATGCAACCATTTATAAGAAAATTTCATGATTTCATTTTTCCTGGTGGCTGCATAGTATTTTATTGTGTAGAGGTACCATGCTTTCTTTATCTAGTATTCTGTTCATGAGTACCCGGGTTGTTTTCAGATTCTGGCTATTATGAATAATGATGCAATGGACATAGATGTGCAGATGACTAAAAACAAAAATATTATACTATACATGAAAATAAATCATATAGTTATGAAGCACAAGAAAGAACCTTAAGTTGTAGATATAGATTTGGGATATATATAAATATATATATATATTTTGAGCATATATGTATATATATATATACATATATGCTCAAAACAGTAACAAGTCTCACAATGGAGATGTTACTGGTGCCCATTCGAGCAAGGACTACTTGGTTGTAACAAGTAATATAAAACAAATTATTGTGTGCCTACTCAGGGGGTTGGTGGGTACTCAGGCTTGGGTGTGTTGGGGAGGTGGTAAGTTGATGTTGGAACATTAAAAGCTATAACAACTGTATTATGATGAACTGTGTAAACCATCGTAGTTATAAAAGAAAAAATATGTCAAAAAAATGCAGTGAGAAAGCAAAGGGCCAAGGAAGATTACTGACAATTATACTATTTGATAAGAGTGTAACAATGAGAATTTCTTTTATCTAAGGGAAAAGCATCTTCAATTTTCCACTTTCTATTTTTCTATTCCTTGTGTATGTTGTTATATGCACATTCTACAAACGTGGGCCATCACAGTTGTCAGTCATGTTTTATACACTAATATCAATTATATATAATTATACAATAACAATAATAAAAGTATAATATTATAGTGATGAAAATAGTGGCGATAGCCATTGCAGCTCCCATAATGGTAGTAGTAGAAGTAATACCATTTAGTTCTATACACAATGTTGCACACGGCAGAATTTATCTTTTTTTTTTTAATAGCTTGGGCTGGAGCGATAGCACAGCTGGTAGAGCGTTTGACTTGCACGCATCCTATCTGAGTTCGATTCCTTCATCCCTCGCAGAGAGCCCGGCAAGCTACCGAGAATTATCTAGCCCACACGGCAGAGCCTGGCAAGCTACCCGTGGCATATTCAATATGCTAAAAATAGTAACAACAAGTCTCACAATGGAGATGTTACTGGTGCCCACTTGAACAAATCAATAAGCAATGGAATGACAGTGACAGTAATAGTGACAGTTTTTAATAGCGTAACAATTGACTGGAGCAATAGTATAGTGGGCAGGGTGTTTCCCTTGTATGTGGCTGACCCAGTTTCAATTCCTGGCACCATATGTGGGTCCCCTAGCCCACCAGGAGTAATCCCTGAGTATAGAGCCAGGGATAGGCTCTGAGAACAGCTAAGTATGGCCCAAAAGCTAAATATATAAAAGTGCCTAACAATATTCATGTCTACATATGTGTATGTTCAACTATTCATCAACAGCATTCAAGTTGTTTCCTCTTTTGGGTTATTCTGAATGATTCTTCAATAAATAGAGTGGTGCATATATGTTCAAATAATATTTTTGTTTTCTAAGTTTATTTTTGAGCACATAAAATACTAATAATAAGATCATTGATCATAGGAATTTCCCCTTCCTTCCTTCCTTCTTTCCTTCCTTCCTTCCTTCCTTCCTTCCTTCCTTCCTTCCTTCCTTCCTTCCTTCCTTCCTTCCTTCCTTCCTTCCTTTCTTCCTTCCTTCCTTCCTTCCTTCCTTCCTTCCTTCCTTCCTTCCTTCCTTCCTTCCTTCCTTCCTTCCTTCCTTCCTTCCTTCCTTTTCTTTTTATTTTTGGGCCATATCTGGAAATTTCAAGGCTTTACTCCTGATTCTGCACTCAGTGATCACTCCAGGTAGAGCAGAGAGGACCAAATGGGCTTCTGGAAAGCAAACTCAGGTTGACCACGTGCCAGGCAAGTGCTTTACCATCAGTATTATCTCCCTAGCAGATGATTAGAATTCCTACTTCTAGTTCTTTTGGGATCTCCATACTGTTTTCCACAATAGTTCCACAATCACTGTATCACTGTATCACTGTCATCCCATTGTTCATCTACTTACTCAAGCGAGCACTAGTAACATCTCTATTACACTCAGCCCTGAGATTTTAGCAGCCTCTCCTTACTCATCTTTCTCAATGATTGGAGGCTCTTTCAGGGTCAGGGGAATGAGAACATATCGTTACTGTTTTTGGCATATCGAATATGCCACGGGTAGCTTACCAGGCTCTGCCATGAGGGCAGGATACTTTCAGTAGCTTGCTGGGCTCTCCGAGAGGTATGTATAAATCTTTTACTGTATTTGGGATATGAATACACCATGGGGAGCTTGACTGTTGGTGGGATTACAGGGCGCCGGGGGCAGTTTGTGGGTGTGGCTGCCAAGCTACTGGAAAACGGGGGTCTGGGTGGAGAAGGTGGAGAAGGCTCAGTCCCAATCCGAGCAGGCATGGAGTTCTCAGTACCGGGTCCCACACACCTGGATTCCTCTGCCGGTCCCTTCATGTGTGAGGCTTGTCCAAACAGATGATTAGAATTTAGAATTTCTACTTTTAGTTCTTTTGGGATCTCCATACTGTTTTCTACAATAGTTCCACAATAGTTCCATTAATTTATGTTTCTACCAAGAGTGTGTGAGGATTCTCTTTTCTCCACATTCATCAGACTGCAGCATTTTCTTGCCTTAAAAAATAATCTATCATTACAGTTGTGAAGTGATCTCATTGTGTTTTGATTTTCATTCTCTATTAATGACATTGATAAACATGTTCATGTTCGCAACCTAGATATATTTTTTGAAAATGCTCTGTACAACTCCTATAAATGTTTCTTTAAAAGTCATCTGTTGTTTTGGTTATTGTTCTTTAGTTGAATGATTTTTTAAATATATTTTATATTAATACCTTAGATTGATTCACAAACATTTGTCTCCTATTTTATTTGCTTCCTTTTTATTTTGATGATACTTCTTTCACTGTATCTGTACTTTTTAGCTTGATACACTGCCATTTATTGCCATCTTATCTTTGGAGTCAAATCTTCAAAGACTCCACCAAATTCATATGAATACTAATGAACCTAAGGGGTATTATTCCAAGTGAAATAATCTCAGACACGGAAAGAAAAACACCATTGATTTCACTCATATTTAGTGAATATGAGTGAAATCAAAAACATAGATTTAACTACAGAAACAAAACAATGATTACCAGAAAAGAAGAGGGAGAATACTGGATAAATTGGTTAATTGGTTTATAAATCATCAGAACTGCAATATTGGTGGCAAGAAATGTTTAAAAGAGATGCAAATTAAGAATGATATATTTCTATGACACAATGATATCACTATAACATATAAAATAACTATAGCTTAGTTTAAAATATGAGGAAGGAATAATTGATTTGTTGCATAAGAGTTTTTATTCTATAAGAAAATGGGGGAAGGGACATTGTGCCACGCCCAGTAGTACTCAGGGTTTATGCTTGACTCTGTTCCTGGGAATCACATCTGGTGATACCCAAGAAACCATCTGCAGTGCTAGGGATGGAACTATGGTTAGCCACATTCAAAGTGAGTGTCTTCAGCCTTTTACCTTTTATTTCTTTATCTCTCCATACTCCATATAAAAGTTTTTATTTATTTATTTATTTACTTTTTGCTTTTTGGTTACACCCGGCATTGTACAGGGGTTACTCCTGGCTCATGCACTCAGGAATTACTCCTGGTGGTGCTTGGGGGACCATATGGGATGCTGGGAATCGAACCCTGGTCAACTGAGTATAAGGCCCGCTGTGTTATCACTCCAGCCCCACCCTATATAAAAGTTTTTAAAGAATACTTTTATGGATCTTCACTTGAAAAAAAAGCCAAGATTATGAAAAGCATATAATTATATACAATTTTCTATATTTTATTGTATTTGTTTCAATTGAGGTAACATTGATTTTCTTTTTAAAAAAATTTTTTTAAATTTTATTGAAGCACCGTGAGATTGTTTCAAGCTTTCATGTTTGGGTTACAATCCCACAATGATCAAACACCCATCCCTCCACCAGTGCACATTCCCCACCTCCAATATCCCGGGTATACCCCCATCTTTCCCACCCTCCCCCTGCCTCTATGGCAGACAATATTCCCTATACTCTCTCTCTACTTTGGGGCATTTTATCTTGCAACACAGACACTGAGAAGTCATCAGTAACATTGATTTTCAAGAGTGTAGATGTTCATATGTTTTAAGGTTACAAAATTACAATACCCCATTATTATTAATATGGATTTTTAGCAGATTCTACCAAGCAACAGATTACTATTGCATTTTAGTGTATCTGTATTATTCCTTGAGCCAAATTATATAGGAAAACAAATTATTTAGTAAAAATACAATATTTATTCATTATATCCCTCTTAAAATAAACACATACCAGTATGTCATTGAACTGATCTGGGTTAGAGTGATAACATCTTAACAGGGGTTAAGATGCTTGCTTTGCATTTAGTGAACCTGGTTTGATCCCTGCATTGTGCATAATCCCCAGAACACTGCTATTAATAATTCTCAAGTTCAGAAACAGAAGTAAGTCCTCAGCCCCTCTGGACATGACAGACAAGAAAAAAGAAAGAGAGAGAGAAAGAAAGAGAGAGAGAAAGAAAGAAAGAAAGAAAGAAAGAAAGAAAGAAAGAAAGAAAGAAAGAAAGAAAGGAAGGAAGGAAGGAAGGAAGGAAGGAAGGAAGGAAGGAAGGAAGGAAGGAAGGAAGAAAGAAAGAAAGAAAGAAAGAAAGAAAGAAAGAAAGAAAGAAAGAAAGAAAGAAAGAAAGAATAGAGAAAAGAGACAAGGATGAAGAAGAAAGAAAGAACAAAGAAAAAGAAAAAGAGGAATAGAGAAAGAGGAAAAAGAGGAAGGACAGGAAGAGATAAAGAGGAAGAAATAGAGAGGTAGAGAAAGAAAAAGGAGAGAAAGGGAGAAAGGAAGGAAAGAAAAAAATTAAAAAGAAAGAAAGAAAAGAAAGAAAGAAAGAAGAAAAGAAAGAAGAAAGAGAGAAACCAAACAAGCAGGGAGGGAGGGAATGAAAGAAGGAAGGAAAAAAGGAAGGAAGGTAGGAAGGTGGAAGGAAGAAAGGAAGAAAAAGATTCAGAGAAAAAAGAAAGAAAGAAAGAAAGAAAGAAAGAAAGAAAGAAAGAAAGAAAGAAAGAAAGAAAGAACGAAAGAGAGAAAAAGAAAGGAAAGAAAGAGAGAAAAAGAAACAAAGAAAGAAAGAAAGAAGCAAAGAAAGAAAGAAAGAAAGAAGCAAAGAAAGAAAGAAGGAAAGAAACAAAGAAAGAAAGAGAAAACATTTATAACACAATATGGGCGATTAACCAGTAGCCCTTGACCACTGGTGTGGATCACATTTTAAATGAGTTAAACTGTCGCATCAGATATATTCCCTGGACCTTTGTTTGCATGTTGTAGTAGAATTGGGGGTCCAACACTGTTGCATGAAGTCATTAATATTGTATTTTATATTCATGTAATATGAGATGAACTGGTTAAGAACTTATAATACACTATAAAATTAAGGTTTTTCTGAAGATTATTAATCAACACACAATTCTAAGATTTAATTCTCTTATTTCTTAATTGTTTTTGCTATTGAAAATCAGACAGGCAAGAAATAGAACTACAACATGTTATCCTAGTTGGGCTAGTGGGCATTCCAGGCAAATTTACATATATACATACATGTAGACAATTGAAAATATCAAAAAACATTATTAATGAAGGTAATGAAATGGCCTTTATTAATCTGCAATACAAAGAGTGATGTTCTTTATTTACATTATAAACCTCATAACAGACTTAATTTTTTAACTCCCATTGATTTATTAACAGTTGTATTAAAATTATTCCCTCCTCCCAACTAATCTATCCTTTATAAAAAGAATTTCTACAACCCTATGGGAGATTATGTGTACTTTCTACTTAACATTTAATTATGCCAACATGGTTACTTAATTATAACATTTTGAAGATGAAGAAAATACCTCTAAAATGTTCAATAACTTTATCACATTAATGTTTAGGTTAAGATGGCAATCAGGTATATTTTAAAAAGCACAGCTTGGGGCTGGAGCAATAGCACAGCGGCTAGGGCATTTGCCTTGCACGCGGCTGACCAGAGAGGTCAGCATCCCATATGGGCCCCTGAGCACCGCCAGGGGTGATTCCTGAGTACAGAGCCAGGAGTAACCCCTGTGCATCACCGGGTGTGACCCAAAAAGCAAAAGAAAGAAAGAAAGAAAGAAAGAAAGAAAGAAAGAAAGAAAGAAAGAAAGAAAGAAAGAAAGAAAGAAAGAAAGAAAGAAAGAAAGAAAGAAAGAAAGAAAGAAAGAAAGAAGCACAGCTTGAGCTAGATTAGAAAATATATCATTTTAAATAGTTATTAGGTATTTTTATAAATTTATATTTTTAACATTCAATGATTTGATTTTTCATATCGTTTTTCAGAGATATCAGTGTTACAGCTGCTGTCTAAATTTACATTTTCTTTCAGCAGTTTTTTTGTTATTGTTATTCGTTTATGGACCACACCCTGCATTGCTCAGAAATTACTTCTGGCTGTGTTCAAGGATCACCCCTGGCATTGCTTGAGGATCACATGGGTTGTCACAGATCAAATCCAGGTCAGCCACCAGTAAGGCCAATATCTACCAGTAGTACTATTTC
Source organism: Sorex araneus (assembly GCF_027595985.1). Taxonomy (NCBI): domain Eukaryota; kingdom Metazoa; phylum Chordata; class Mammalia; order Eulipotyphla; family Soricidae; genus Sorex; species Sorex araneus. The sequence goes on along the minus strand of NC_073307.1, from coordinate 105,050,000 downwards.
TCCAACCCTCAACAGTTGTTTTTACCTCCTGGGTACTTGTTTCTAGTGAGTTTGAGTGAAATCTGCATTGAAAGTTGGCTGACAGTCTCTCAACCTCAGAGTACTAACTGAGACTTTGGAATTTCTTATTCAATTTTTATTTTTAATTTTCCATGTATTAACTACATCTACAAATTTTTTTCTTCAGCTTGACTTATTTAAGAAAACTCACTGTTAAACCAGAGATTTCACAAGCACTTATGTTTAATTAGAAAGTGTTATTTTCTTCAGTGTTTAACTATAAAGGCAGGAACACATTGCAAGAATTTTTATAACATTAGCATTCGTTTGAATTTACAAAGCAGAACTCATTCTTTACTACATAATAGTAACAAGACTGAAAAAAATGATTTAGGGAATGTAATCAAATGTTAAGATATTTTTCTCAAGTCATATGGCTAGTAAAAATTTAAATAGGTCTTTAAACATATCAATTTCTAGTTAAGAAATAATTATTTTGCTTCCTTTAGATAAAATCAAACCTGGATTGGCTGCGTGCAAGGCAAACGCCCTACCCACTGTGCTTGGAGAGCCTGGATAACGACCGAGAGTATCTCGCCCACATGGCTGAGCCTGGCAAGCTACCCGTGGTGTATTCGATATGCCAAAAACAGTGACAACAAGTCTCATGATAGAGACGTTACTGGTGTCCACTCGAGCAAATTGATGAGCAACAAGATGACAGTGATACAGTGATTTGGACAGAAACTTGTTACACAGAATCTATTCCTTTTTCTATCTATACTATTTTTAGTACTTACATACAGTTTTGATGGTTGTGGTCCTGATCTCGACTCTATGTTGTTATATAGAATTCTCCATTAATATTAAACTCCAGGATTTAGTGTGCTTTCCTCCCAAAAATAAGATGGAAGATTCCTTGGCGGATCTGTTTAGTCTTTACACTATAAATGATGGGGTTCATCACGGGAGGTGACAAGATATAGACATTGGCCATAATAACATGGAGCAAGGGAGAGGCATGCTTGGCAAATCGATGAGTCATAGACACTCCAACCATAGGAATGTAAAGAACAAGAACAGCTAGAATGTGGGAAAGACAGTTATTGAGGGCTCGAAGTTGTTCAGCCCTGGTGGATGTGCCCAAGATACTTTTCAGAATCATTGCATAGGAGAGCACAATAAGTAGAGGGTCCATCACAATAATAAGTAAAACTAGAGCAAACCCATACCAGCTGTTAACCCTAATGTCAGCACAGACCAGGCGAATCATATCCTGGTGAAGGCAGTAGGAATGAGAGAGAAGGTGAGAACGGCAAAAGGGCAAACGCTTGAGTAAGAAAAAAGAGGGAAGAACAGCCAGAGCACAGCGGAGAACAATGGCTATTCCAATCCTGCCAATAACAGTGTTGGTGAGGATGGTGGCATAATGCAGGGGGCGGCAGATGGCCACATAGCGGTCAAAAGACATGGCCAGCAAGACAGAAGATTCCATGAAGGAGAATGTATGAATGAAAAATAACTGAGTAAAGCAAGCTTCAAAGCTGATGTGCCGGATGTTGAACCAGAGAAGCTGCATGACTGTGGGCAGGGTGGTGAGGGTGAGACCTAGGTCAGTTAGGGCCAGCATGAAGAGAAATAGGTACATGGGCTGATGGAGAGATGGTTCTCTGTGGATGACAGATAGAATGGTAGTGTTGCCCATGATGGAGATGGTGTAGAGACAGCAGAAGGGGATGGAGATCCAGATGTGGTAAGCTTCAAATCCTGGGATGCCAGTGAGGATGAATTGAAAGGGTCTTTGTGTGAAATTGGTTATCATGGACATGCTTGACCAGTGTCACTCCTGTTTCAAAATATTTATTCAAGAATAAAAATGAATATTAAAATTAATTATTCTATTACATCTGTATTTATGAACTCTATTTAAATACTTTTTTGAAAGTAAATAAAGAAGTTTCTAGAATACTATGCTCTTTATCCTTAAGATTATCTCTGCAATATTTAACCCATAGAAGTTTTACTCCTGATAACTCAATGCACACATTCTTTTTTTCTTCCTTTTTGCTTGCATTCAGTTTCTGGAATCTTGGAATTTCCTTATGTCTTCTATAAATATTGCACAAAATCTTAAAATGAATTCCTAAGTGTAAATTTAATGGCTAAAGTCTCAACATTCTTTGAATTCTTTACATGCAACATCAACTTTTGAATCTTTTTGTTTGACATTTACAATATTCTTATTTCCTTCTCTTGCTTTAAGTCTTCAGCATCTCATTCTCTATTCCCTTACTTTAACATCACACACTAGTCATTATTCTTCTAAGGTATTCCTTATTTTAATCTTCTTTTCTGTTCTTATTAATTTATGTAATCTGACACCTTTACTTCATTTATTCGATGTACTATAATTGGAAGCAAAATGTTGAGTGGATAGGCTAATATGAAATTGAAAACCAGGTGTTTCTTGTTCTCTAAAATAGTCCCTGCTGTGATCTCATTGCCTGTGTTGTTACTTTTACTTCTCTAACAACAGCTAACTATTCTTCTTTTCCTTCATACCCAAGGAACTCTTACCTGTGGTTTCTCCTATCTGTTGGTGCTATCATTATATGTCATCACTATCATCTGTTTAGATCAGAAGTATACATGCTATTTAAATCCTTGCAAATCTCTGGGCTAGAGGGTTGGACATTTGAATTATCCCTCAGGATTATATGACAAGACCTGAGACCTGGGGTCCCACAGGGAATCCAGGAAATTAGCTTTTTGAAAGCATTTGCAATCTCTTATATAGTTATTTCCTCAGGGAGGAAGGAAGTCACATGGAAGTCCCATTTCTCCAGATGGTTAAATGTGATTTGAAGTGCATACTCATACTTAATGTGCACACCTAAAAAGTGTTTAGAAAGTTCCTGCTATGAGCATTTGCAAAATTAGAGGACAGAAGATGCAGGTAAAAGAAATATCATCCACTCTCTAAGAAAAGTTCTTTGCAGTGATTGTCCAGATATATTACATTTTTTTAGTGTATTTATAAAATAAGGAAATGATAAAGCCATATTAAATTCAAATTCAAATGAGAAAACATTAAATTCAAATTTGAACAACAAATTAGCTTTTATTTGCTTACCCACTTCACAAATTCACCAATAACTGAATTCCAAATAAAAAATTAATTACATGAAAATTATTAACAGAACTAGAGAAAACCCATTAATTGTCTAAATATCTCATTACAGAGGGATCTCTAAATTTAACCACAATAAACAAAAAATTAGAAAGGAAAATAAGAGTGAATGTAAGCATAAATAAGTGAAACATTTATCTTAATTGTTGATGATTTGAGAAATTACATCAAAAATACTTTTGAGAGATTATATAAAGGTGCCAGCATTTTACATACAGAAAAAGCTAGCCATTTGGGTATTCGTCAATAAGAAAAAAAATTATCAGCAAAAAAATAACACCACAAATAAGCATGACAATATTTTAATAATACAACATGTCTTACAATAGCTATTTAAATATCTAATAATGCAAAATTAAGTCATAGATAACTGATGTTTTAACCTTTCAAAATAATAAAGAACTTTTTATTAGAATACTAAATTCAAATACAGAATAACAATTCAGAAACATTTGTACTTTTTTGATTGAAGTGTAATATATACAATAACTTCTGAGAAACAATTTTACCATAATTGCCTCTTAAAATATTTTAATGTTCTTTCAAGGAACCTACCCCAGGGAGGGTTGGCAACTTGTCTTTACACATGTGCCTAAAAGCTCAGGATAAAAATACTAACTAATTCTTATTGACACCTTTACTTTGAGTAAAGTAGAATAGAAGCATTCCCTACCCATTATGAGAAAACCAGAAAAGTGTCTAAGTTGTTACTTGAGGTAATAATTTCTAGAGTTGGCTTACACAGGTCACAACAAAGTGCCAATGGCACTTCCTTAACTTCTTAAGTCACCTCAAATTTAGCCTCTACTTTATTTTATTTATTCAATTTATTTTTGAGCCACACCCAGCTGTGCCGAGGATTTATTTATGGCTCTCAACTTAGAGATCACTCCTGGTGCATTTAGGGAATTCTTTGGGATGCTAAGGAATTGAACCTCTCTAAGCCACGTGCACCACAAGTGCCCTATCCACTGTACTATAGTGCTTACCTTAGCATCTGCTTAAAAATTGTTAGCTGCACACAGATTGGCACCCCTAATCATCCAGAAAAATAGAAAAAATTAACCACACTGCAAAAAGCATTCATTCAAAAGAACACATTCACAACACTATTCATTATAGATCTCTACCACAGCTAAGATTTGGAATCAACCTAGATGTCCAATGACAGATAAGTAGATCATGGAAATGTGGTATATATATGTATATATATACATATATATATATATACATACACAATGAAATAATACACAGCTGACCTGTAAAGAATGGTGAAACCACTCAAGTTGCAGCAGTGTGGATGAAACTGGAAGACATCATGTTGAATGAAGTAAGCCAGAAGAAGGATAAACACAGGATGATATTACTCATATGTTATTTAGAATTACTGGATGAGATAATACAATGTTTTAATGTGGGGATGCCCAAATCAACCTTGGTGCCAAAGTATAGAGAGGAGGAGAGAAGGAGTGAAGGGGAGGGGGGAAGAGACAAATGAACAGAAACAGGGACCTGGTCAGGGGATTCAGGTATGAAGTGGGTGTTAAAGAATGAAAGAAGCAAATATCCAAACTGCAGAATCAATGACACTGAATCAAGTGAAGCAAACATTAACAACTGATATTAGAATTGTGCCTGCAAGAGGGCAGACTGGAGATATCGCGGGGAGATATGGGAGGAAACCTGGGAATATTAGTGGAAGGAAGTTGACACTCATGGGATTGGTGCTGCAATACAATATTGTATGCCTAAAACTCAATTATGAATAACTTTGTAAGTCATCCTGATTTAATAAAAAACATGTTGATTGTGTTGAATTATAATTCAAAGCATTTTCAGTTTAATTTTGGATTGCCCTTGCTCCTCCTGCAGGGAGCTTAGGTTTATTGAATTATTCCCACCATAGTGCTCTGTAGGCACACCCAATTCCATGAGGCACTCCAAATCCTGTGTTTATCTTTAATTACTCCTTTACGCTCTTTCCCCCCTGTTAATCACAAATATCCCCAAATCAAACTTTGTAACTTATAAAGTCAAATTCTACCGAGAGCTCTGGATTTTGTACATGTAAGTGAAATATTGCTTTCATTTTTCCTTTATGTCCTTTGCATAGTTTATTTTAGAGCAGTGTCCTTTTGTATAGATACAGGAAGACTGTTAATCCTATGCTTTTGTAGCTTGATACTTAACTGACTCCAAATAATATTTACTCCTGGACATCTATCATATTTTCTTGACTTAAGCCTCAGTTGCCCTTAGTTCCTAACACCCAAAAAGAGGGGTTCTGGGAAAGGACTTGGTTGAACCCAAGCAAGCCTTAAGCTACCCTGGAATTGAAAAGGGGCAGGCTAAGCACCATAAGAAGTATAATAAGTTAAGAGCACAGTCATGGACAAAACTCTATCATGACCCAAAAGGAAGTAACTGAATAAGGACCCTGCTTGCACTAGTGAAGACTAACTTGGCATGAAGACTGTAGGCTGGAATATATAGCAAGATATTCCCAGGAAGAGTCATCCTTTAAGCTTAATATATCTCTTACTGTGTCAATACAAAATGACCGGAAATATTATTAAAAAATGAATTTTAGATGACTGTTTAAATGGGTTACTAGTTAAGGGTAAGAGAAAGCAATATGCCCTTAGATGGAATTCTGCCCTGGGGCAGATATCCCAGTAGGGATCTGGAGTCCTGAGCCCTTAGATGTGATTTGGTTCTTGAATAAATCTCCTAGAAGAACTTTCCCTAAAGGAAGGGTTTTAAATCAGTTCATTATTTATGATGTTTGACCACATCTAAGTGTAATTGCTACCCCCAATCCTTCACATTTTTTTTATAACTAGTGCTTCGAGACTTGAATAAATGACCACTGACTACTAACCAGCCTGGTGGTCCTCATTCCTTCATTCATCCATCATTGGGCAGCTGGTGGGACAGTGATTTGATCCCAAATGCAGCAAGGAGACTTTTTGGTCACGGGGGGACAGTGACCACCCCAGAACATCGATAATGGATATTTTTGTGCTAATTCATTTCAAAGTTTACATGAAATAAGAAAATGAGACAGACTTCTTTCCTCCCTTGGAACTGCCTTGTAGCTACTTCTTTATTCCTTTATTTTTTTTTGGATTTTATTTTATTTTTTTTTTTTTACAGTTACAGATTTCTACATTTTTGTGCTCATGTTTCTCCCTTACAAAGTTTGATAACCCATCCCTTCACCAGTGCCCATTCTCCACCACCAGTAAACCCAACATCCCTCCCCACCTCCCCAGTCCCGTCTCCCCCCACCCCACACTGCCACTATGGCAGGGTATTCCCTTTTGTTCTCTCTCTCTGATTAGGTGTTGTGGTTTGCAATAAAGGTGTTGAGTGGCCATTGTGTTCAGTCTCTAGTCCATATTCGGCCCGCATCACCCTTCCCCCGCATGACCTCCGACCACATTTTACTTGCTGTTCCCTTCTCTGAGTTGCCCAGAATGAGAGACCAGCCTCCAAGCCATGGGGACAACCTCCTGGTACTTATTTCTACTAATCCTGGGTGTTATAGTCTATTATTCTATGCTCCACAGATGAGTGCAATCTTTCTATGTCTGCCTCTCTCTTTCTGACTCATTTCACTTAGCATGATACTTTCCATGCTGATCCACTTATATGCAAACGTCATGACCTCATTTTTTCTAACAGCTGCATAGTATTCCATTGTATAGATGTACCAGAGTTTCTTCAACCAGTCATCTGTTCTAGGGCACTTGGGTTTTTTCCAGATTCTGGCTATTGTAAACAGTTCTGCGATGAACATATAAGTGCAGATGTCATTTCGACTATACTTTTTGGCTTTTCTGGGATATATTCCCAGCAGTGGTATTTCTGGGTCAAATGGGAGCTCAACCTCTAGTTTTTTGAGAATCGTCCATATTGTTTTCCAAAAGGGCTGAACTAGCCGGCATTCCTACCAGCAGTGTAGAAGGGTCCCTTTCTCCCCACATCCTCTCCAACAGCGGTTGCTTTTGTTCTTTTGGATGTGTGCTAGCCTCTGTGGTGTGAGGTGGTATCTCATGGTTGTTTTGATCTGCATCTCTCTGATGATTAGTGATGTAGAGCACTTTTTCATGTGCCTTTTGGCCATTCGTATCTCTTCCTTGGTAAAGTTTCTGTTCATTTCTTCGCCCCATTTTTTGATGGGGTTGGATGTTTTCTTCTTGTAGAGTTCAACCAGTGCTTTATATACCATTGATATAAAGTGCCTGTGTGACTGCAATGGCAAATGGATTATATCCTCAAAATAGGTTGTTCTACGTGATTTGAGTCAAACACAAAGAGCGCAAGAAGAGAGAAATCACCATAAAATATTCATGATGTTTTAGATTACCATGAGCAGAAAAAAAACTTGTTGTCTTTTTTTTTTTTTTAAAAATTATTCCTGCCTTTTGGACTGCAACCAATATAATGAAGTCTTCAGGATTATCTAATAATGCCTACAGTACCAGATGCCAAATGATATACTAGAGCCCGAGTTCGCATTCTCCTTTTGGCTCTATCACCAGCCAGCTGTGCGACCTTTAAGTAACCCTCCAGTCTCGTCTTCATTTTCCCGAGCTGTAAAATAATAGTAGCAACAACACCTGGCCTGGCTCCTTCACTTCCTAGAGTAGTTGATGGATGGAAAACTATTTACAAACATGAAAGATTACAATGATGCTAAGTACTGAGTACTAGGGCCATTTGGAAAGTTCTGTTGTCTTCCTCCTAGGAACCTTTATAGTTTTTAGTTCAAAACCTATTTTTAAAATAGGCACTTTTTCATTTTACTGTGCGGTTTTGGGGTTATGGACTTCAGAGTTTTATCCAGGGGCTGGAGAGATAGGAGCAGAGAGGATGCTTGCTTTGCACATGGTCGACCTGGATTCAAGTCCCCAGCACACGCTCTGGAATCCTGAGCTTCAGCAGTAGTGATCTCTGCGTGCAGAGCCAAGTTACTCCTGAGCACCACCAGGTGTGCAACCCCCCCCCCCCCCAAAAAAAAGAAGGCTATCAAAAAATGATTTTTGAGGAAGAAACATCATCCTTAAGTATGCTAAAGAATTAAAATAAAGGAAATGTTACCAAATAAATAAAATATGGATAAGCATTTTCTGAAGTAGAACAAATATCAAATGGCAAAGTAACTCAAGATTAAGTGTGTGGGAAGTGAACTTGGCACATGCGTCCTATCTGAAAGAACACAGACATGACTTGTTGATATATTCCTGGAATAACTTAGACTCACTACTTCTCTATGATGCCACAACATTTTACTAAACAGAATTTCCTTTGCAGTGGAAAAACCAAGAAAGAAAATGTGTTTGAAGCCCAATTATGGAAGGCTGAGTGAAAGCCAGTTTCAAAAGGTGACATTCAGTATGGTGCTACTTCTGTGACAGCTAAAAAAAAAAAAAAGACATTCTCAAAATAAAATAAAACTATGGTGGCCAACAATTTATTAGTGGTTGGTGGGGGGGTCAGTATGTGGACAAGACAGGCCTAGAGAAACTAGCATAAAAGTTTGGGATAATTGACAAAAAAAAAAGTTTACATGAAATAGCTAAATCCTATGTCTAAGAGAAGAGAACTAAGGAAACTTCACTGGGAAAGTTTGAATAAGTCTAGAAAAGTATAAAAGTTTGTTACATCCTAAGAAAGGGAATTTGGCTTTTCATTAGAAAATATCGTATTATAGATCCAGCTTAAGTGCTTGCGTTAATAATAATTTTACTGTAATCAGAGAGTCTAAAATTAACTAAATGTGTAATTAATTTAGGAGTGGTGTAGCAGGCAATTCAAGAATGTGAAAATAATGTTTAACCTTCCCAGAACAGAGAATTAACCTTAACCAAAAATTCAGTCTGGAATTTGAGTCTTCCTTAAAGCCTGGAAAACTGAATCTCCTCCCAATAAACATCTGCCTAAATGAAAGGGACTTTATTGAGTTATTTTAAGCACACTTAGTACTGTTAAACTTAATGAAATTTCTAACTAGCTTCATTTGTCCAAGATAAAATCAACTCCATAGACACAGTCCTATGATCAGATGGAGGAAGGAAAGAAGAAAGGAAGGAAAGAAGAAAGGAAGGAAGGAAGGAAGGAAGGAAGGAAGGAAGGAAGGAAGGAAGGAAGGAAGGAAGGAAGGAAGGAAGGAAGGAAGGAAGGAAGGAAGGAAGGAAGGAAAGCTTTATTGGAAGCAATGTCTTAAGTTGGAAGCTGGCAGACATAAGTCTTTGAAGTAACCATCAAAGAGATTTCTATGACGAGAGACAAGGAAATCACAATTTTAGAAAGGGTTAGTTGCAGATCAGTCTGTGCCAACAGGAAGGTTAAATTCTTTCAAGGGTAGTTTGTCCTGGGAGGCACACTCTTTTATCTGCAAATCTAAACAATGAATAGGTGGGATTTTATGGGAAAAGCAAAATGAGGCTGGCTATTCTTATCTTTAGATTTTGGGGAAAAGGACAGACATCATCTGACCTTTTCTTTAGACAACTATTCTTGTCAGAAAGTGCTTATTGTTTCTAATCTGAGTGGGTTTTAATTCCACCTCCCTAAAATCCCCCTTGAATATGGCACTAAATTTGGGACCCTAATGTTGCTGCTGAATGCTCATTAATATAAATGTTTTTTAGTCATGCCTTAATCTGAAATGAGTCTGTACTACTTTGTTATAGAGGCAGAGAGATGGGGCAACCAGCTAGGCAATGCTTTGCATGTAGGAGTCCTGGGTTTGCATGTAGGAGTCCTGGGTACCATATAGTTCCATGAGCAAAAACAGGAGCTACCTCTAACTATCAGAACTCAGTAAACAATCTCTGAGCATTGATGAGTATGGCACCATCAACAATAAAACTTTATTATAGATTCTGCAAAATATAAAATATTTCTACCACCAGGGTGCCTACTTCCCTCTACCATGTTCATTCCCAAAGGCCCCTCCTGCTCTATTCCTAATCTCAAACTAAGTGTGTGTAATCTTGTTTATAGTGTTTAAGAGGAGCAAAATCTGAAGTAGAGCCTAGAAGATATAGATATTATCATAGGTGGGTTAGTGGACATCATCAAGTAGTTTTATATAGATATACACAGCTTAATGGCATTAGAAAACATCACAAAATGATGACTTACAACAAGGTAGTAGTTTTTATTAAGAACAATCTGAGTAACAGGTTTTACAAATTTATTTACTTTGAAAGCCTTTTATTTAAGTCCTCATTACATATTGCTTTTAATTACTACTTACATAGCACATATATGCTCTTTACTCAATTCAATCTTCTACCTGCTTATTTTTAATAAAAGGTGGCATTTTATTCAGAATTGCTTATAAAGGTACTTCATATTTTCACATTATTAACAGTATTTTGAGCTTCTAAAACAAAATTGTATAACTTTACTGCAAGCTTAAGAACAGTGACACTGAAGAATCAGTGCAAGTCATGATGGTATTCTTTATTATATTATAAAATATATTTTTGTAAAGTCATATGGCTTGGAAAGAGTAAAGAAAATAAAAAAATAGTTATGATAACAAATAATAGTGACTTTTAAAATTTTAATGTATTGGAAGTTAGTATATACCATCTATGTCTTTTCTCCACCTATACAACTTTGATTTTTTTAATAGTAGACTCTTGCTTTGAACTATGTTATTGTTGAAAATTTTCTGTAAATATGAATCCAAATAGTTAATGTACTTTCCTCTGGAATAGGAGATGGATAATTCCTTGACGGATCTGTTTAGTCTTTACACTATAAATGATTGGGTTCATCACGGGAGGCGCCAACATATAGACATTGGCCATGAAAACATGGAGCAAAGGAGAGGCATGCTTGGCAAATCGATGAGTCATAGACACTCCAACCATGGGAATATAAAGAACCAGAACAGCCAGAATGTGAGACAGACAGTTATTAAAGGCTCTGAGTCTCTCATTCCAGGTGGCTGTGCTCAAGATGCTTTTTAGAATCATTGCATACGACAGCACAATAAGTAGAGGGTCCATTACAATAATAAGTAAAACTAGAGCAAACCCATACCAGCTGTTGACACGAATGTCAGCACAGGCCAGGCGAATCATATCCTGATGAAGGCAGTAGGAGTGAGAGAGAAGGTGGGAGCGGCAAAAAGGGAGACGTTTGAGTAGAAAAAGAGAGGGAAGAACAGCCAGAACACAGCGGAGAACAATGGCTATTCCAATCCTGCCAATAACAGTGTTGGTGAGGATAGTGGCATAATGCAGGGGGCGGCAGATGGCCACATAGCGGTCAAAAGACATGGCCAGCAAGACAGAAGATTCCATGAAGGAGAATCCATGTAGGAAAAAGAACTGGGCAAAGCAAGCTTCAAAGCTGATATGCCGGATGTTGAACCAGAGAAGCTGCATGACTGTGGGCAGGGTGCTGAGGGTGAGACCCAGGTCAGTCAGGGCCAGCATGGAGAGAAATAGGTACATGGGCTGGTGGAGAGATGGCTCTGTGCGTATTACAGATAGAATGGTGGTATTGCCCACGATGGAGATAGTGTAGAGACAGCAAAAGGGGATGGAGATCCAGATGTGGTAAGCCTCAAATCCCGGGATGCCAGTGAGAATGAAGTAGAAGGGAATGTGGGTGCTATTAGTTACCTCAGACATGTTTAATGGATGTTGTCTCACACTGCCAGAGAGAAACAGACACATTAGTAATATATTTTAAAGTAGTTTCCTTAATGTCTACCTAAATCAAAGTTCAAAGTTGTATGCAATTAAACAGACATCCAAGAATATTGCTTTTAAGCCCACATCCCACTGCTGCCATGTAAACCCATCTACTGACCTTGTTCCAGAGACTCATAAATAAATCTCAAGAGAGATCAACTAGCTCCCTAAATTTCTTGGACTCCTCTTCCAGACTGAGGTCTCCAGAAGTATCTCAGAGCCAGGTGAACCACTTCATACCCAAACAAAGCAAAACCATGGAAGCTGTTCCCACACCTGAAAGCTGCCTCCATGTCTCTGGTCGGACTTATGAATTTACTGGTGCAACATCTCCAAACTCTACAACACTGACTTCCCAGTAGTGGCACACCAGATTGGATGGTATGTAGTGCAGAAGCCAACACATTAACACAGAAGGCTTAACTTGCAACAACACTTCTGTAAACCCTCAGACAGGACTTAATGTCCCCATGGTGATGTACACTAATTTTAACAAATTATCTTCCACAGAATTTTTTTTATTATTCTATTAGCAATTTAGTAGTATCAAGCAATGGAAAATAAATTATGTGGGTCTGCTAAGGGCAAGATTGAGGGGTTAGCAGGGAAATGGAAACAATGGTGGAGGGAAGGAGACAGTGGTGGTGGGATTGGTGTTGGAATATTAAGTACCTGTAACATACCATCATGACCAACATTGTAAACCATAGTGTTTAAATAAAGTGGGTACAAACACATCTTTATTGATATTAGAACACAATTATTTATGGCAAATTCTGTTAATGTCTTTTCTGCTTATATTTTCTCATTCCCATCAGTACACTGGGTCCTAAACTATGTCTTTTTCTGATTTTTAACCCAAAAGATAATCTCACAGACTTAAACTTTATTTATTAAAAACATTGGCGAATATATATAATTCATATTCTTTTGAATTCTTAATGTGTAAAACCTAATAAAATCTTTTGATTTTTATAACTACTCTCACCTATTTTTCTTGATCCAAATTAATCACAATCTTTTAATCACCTTGATCTAAATTAATTACAATCTTATTAATTTAATATTACACTGTGACCATTACTTTTTATATTATATTTTATACGTCTTTCTTTATAGGCTGTCATTTGACACTATGGGATGCACTTCTGGAATATTAAAATAAGTGGAAACTAGTTGCAAGGTATAGATTAGAACAGTGAGTATAAAGCTTGGGAAAATACAATTATGCTTCTTATTCCTTTCTGGGATAGGAACTGCTTAGTGTTACCTGTGTAATTTTTTAAAATTCTTTTAACATTAGTTATTGATCTTGCTTAACCCTGAAAATTTAGATGGGTCTTACCTGTGTCTTGTCTGATGGTGCTCTCCTCTCTAACGGAGACCTATTTTCTCTATTTGGTTTCCAGGGTAGATATATTATCAACTCTTGCAAATCTTTAAGGCTGCAGAGTGGGGAGTATGACAGATCCCTCCGGGTTACCTAAAGAGATATTATGAGACCTGGGTCACACTGGGAATCCAGGAAGTCAGCTGTGTGAGAACCCTTGTTTAAATCCCTAACACCCTCCAGCAATACTAGTTAGAAAACTATATTAAACTCTCACTCTTACAGTTTGTTGATGTGATTTAAATTATATAATTATGGTGGGAATATACATCTCTCAGATAATTATTCTGAAGAATATTTAATCTAAGCAGTTTGAAACGAAACAGAGGGAATTGCTCATAAAAAGAAATAATCTCTCTACTCAAGGATCATTTACCTAGCAATGAAGTTATGAAATTATTGTCATAAGTTTTCCTTTCACATTTATAGCATATATACATGACGAAAGTTACATAAAAACTGAATTAGAAAAAAGATTTGAATGATAAGTTTTAACTCCAATTCAAACTAAATATAACTGGAAAATGTAATGAAATATTAATCACCAAAACTGAAAACAGTGCATTAAAATCTCTCATTGATGAATCTCTAAACTTAACAGCAGTAGAATTATTATTTCACAAATCAGAAAAGAAATTATAATTTTTTCCCATCTTAGAAATTATCTAAAATAGATGAATTAAAGGATTTATCAATAAATGAAAAATAACATAAATTAAAACAAGTTCCCAAATGTGTATTATAGAGCATGTTACACAATGAATGGCATGTAAAATATGACAGTCAATGTATAAAGTTTATCGATTTCAATATTAAAATAGATTAATGGGAAAAGTTAAGTAAAAGTTTATGATAGAAGTGCTACTATAAATAAGCACATCATAATATACCGTATGTTCATGTACGCCTCATTCAAGAAGCCAATGATGAAAATTTAAATTATATGAACAGTGCTTTAACCTTTCAAATAAGAGATTTTTTGACATTCTGAATAGTAATGTTTATTAATAATTATTAGTGACAAAGGCATAACAACACAGAAAACTTCATACTTATCTCATGAAAATGAGACAAATAAAAAATTATCATTTACCAAAAGTATGATATAGATTCAACACAATTCCTTTGATCTCTGAGTGCATAGCCAGGAATAGGCCCTGGGCATTGTGGAATGTGGCTCAAAAACAAGCAAACAAAAAAAGTTAAAAGTTTCAAAAGCAGTTGAGGATGCAGAAATAAAACAAGAACAGCTCTGACTTTTTTTTTTTTTTTGGGTCACACCCAGTGATGCTCAGGGATTACTCCTGGCTTTACACTCAGGAATTACTCCTGGTGGTGCTTGGGGGACCACATAGGATTCCAGGGATAGAACCCGGGTCGGCCACGTGCAAGGCAAACACCGTACCCTCTGTATTATCGCTTCGGCCCCACAGCTTGACTCTTTATGAAATAATGTGGTAATTAAGACTGCCAGAGTCAAGTGTTTACAGAATCAACACATACTTATTTGTCTCTTGCCTTATATGTATAAGATCTTGAGTTCAATTCCTGGGACACAAAGTCTTTTTTGCAGCCCCCCACTCCCACCCCACAACAAACAAAAGACAACTGACGTTAAACACATATTATATGAGTTATACTCTAAGACTAGCTCCTGCTCCCTGAAGCTTCCCTTTGGATATAGTACTAGACTTGGGTTTGCAATAGATTTTAAGAAAGCCAACTTCATATTTTATGAGGCATACATATGAGTTGGGTCACTAAGATTTTATCAGAGATTCTTTAAAAATAGTTCTTTTTTTCTAGGAAGATTCATAATCAACTTGCAATTCTGAGACATAATTCTCTGTATGCGTATGTTGAAGATGACCTATGCGAAGTGAAGGGAGGTGACAGTCTCAAGAGGGGCATCTACCACTCTGTCTACCTATCTTGCTAATCGAGAAGTACCCCAAAGACTAGGACTGATAAAATTCTGCTATGAGCACTGCCCAGCACAAATCTTAAATCTCACCAGCCCCATAAGGCAGTTGTCAAATTGCACTGGAGCCCCACTTGTTCTACATAGGATATGATCTCAACCACCTGACTTCTGTGGGAGCTATGGGACTCAGACTGGAATGAGAACTGCTCTTTGAAGGAAAGTAAAGTCAGGTCTAAATTCTAGCCAGGTTTTTCAAGAATGTGGCTTTCCCTCACAAAAAAAATAATGACGAGAAAACATGAATAGTGAAGTAAGACAGTTTTATTTTGATATTACAAGGGAGGAAAATGAGAATAACACATTTAAGATGGAACATGGGCTTCTCCAGAGGGGAAAGTTAAGAGTATCATCTCAGGTTAGGACACAGGTCAACCCCACCTCAGAATGGGGAACCTCTCCGCTTGCCATTGCATAGTTGGGTTTGCAGGTTTTTTCCCACACTGCACCCAGATAAAGCTTTTGGTAAAGATGAGTCTGTTGCTAAAATGTTGTTCAGGAAAACTTGGAGAGTGTACAGCTTGGAATTATTGGTGGTCCACTGTTTGTTTTCATCATAACCTTTTCATTTCTATTGAAGTTTTTTTTCATCAGGATTCAACATTCTCTAGGCAGCTGCTGATGCCAGGTAGAGTATTATCAACCTCAGTTCCTGTGTCCTCACGTGGGTCTGGCCTTAATGCATTTGATTACTCTAGGACCAGTGACAGAGTATCTTTTTAAAATCCCATTATTGTTTTATAACTGCCCTAAAACTCACTGTGAGTGCTCCCCTGTCTATCTGTCTACTTCACTTGGACTTCTTTTATGTTATTAAGAATAATTTTAAAAGAGTACAATTTTATCTACAATGTCTAAAAATTGATTAAAGATGACAAGTGTAGCACAAGAGATAGCCCAACTATGCCAGGTAGGGTAATAGGAATCCACAGACCCACGTTTATAAATTTACATAGACATATGATTGTAATTGAAAATATCACAAAGAACAATTAGTGATGAGAAGAAAAATGTCAGTTGTCAAGAACAATCTGAACTCTAAACTGCAGCTTTTCAAATTTACATTAGAAATTTATGTCAATACTCATCCTTTGCCCTCTTGATAATATTTGCACTCATATTTTTTGCACTCCCATCAAATTCATGTTGTTTAGTCAAAGGTAAATTTAAAAGCTAAACTTCTTGCAAACCTAGTACTTACAGATATTTTTTAGTTAATGTTGAGAAAAACCAGTTATGGATATATAAAGGATAGATATTTAAGAATGGAAACTGTATGTGCCTTTAAAATAATTGAGCAATTTTCTCAGGTCATATATTATATAGTTAGGATGATAAGTGAACAACACATAACAAATTAAGAGCAGAGTTTGAGTCAGTTTAGAAAATAATCATGATTTTAATAATTCCTTGATGTTTTTAAAAATAGCTTTTGGAGTCACACCCAGCAATACTCGAGAGTTACTCCTGGCTCTGCACTCAGGCATCACTCCTGGTGGTGTTTGGGGGACCATATGGAATGCTGGGGATGGAACCCGGGTCAGTTGCGTGCAAGGCAAATGCCCTTCCCACTGTAATTTTTCTGTAAAAGAAAATTTGAGAATATTGTTCTCTCTTACCAGGGGGTCATTAAAGTCATTAGTCTGAGAGCATATTGAGCTAATGTTACTAGTTAAGCTTCCTGTGTTTTTGTTTTTGTTTATTGAGCTTAGTTGGCTCCTATGCTACTTTCCCATCTAATTTGGTGTGCTCCTACTGGGTTGTCTGTATTGTAGAATTTGGAGCCATCGCACGTGATCGTCACATTCTCCAGGAGTTCCAGTGTCTGTAGAACTGGGAAATTTCTGGGCCTTCCCCCCTCCCAAGGGGACCCTAGAAGTTTCAGCTTTCAGAATTATGTGGTGAGTTTTAACAGCTTGGCTTTCATCTCTTCTGAGATTAGCTGTGAAACGATAAAGTTGGGCCAGTGTTTACATGGCGGAGGTTATCAGATGTGAATGTGGCTGCCGTGGCTTCAGGTGCTACAAGGGTGAGGGTAACCCACTCCCACACAGAGAACCCAGATTTTTTAGCCCAAAACCTGGAGAACCTGGAAGTTTCCTCACCGTGGCATCTCTGTAGAGATTAGTCATGAACACTAAAGCTGGGCAATTTCATGGTGGTGGCTGTGAGGTATAAGTCTCCTAGATATTTTTTCTTGTGATAATTCCTTTTTGTTTACTACAACATGACACATGTTTGTTTGTTTGGGGAGGCTGCACCTGGTCTTGTTTAGGGATTACTCCAGTTTTCGTGCTTGGGGGTGGGGCTGTGTTGCTGGGATTAAATCCACGCTTCCCTAAAGCAAATCCTGTGCACACGTGGAGCCATTTTTTCTCCATTTTATGGTTTGTAGGATGGACTATTATGTTAGAACAGAATTGAACTCTGTTGTTGACATTGTAAACTGACCACATTTAGAATTAATATAGTTTGAGTACTTTGGTGAAGATATCAACTATCTCTTGAACTAAATTGGAAAGACAAATTGAAGTTTCCTCTTACAAGTGAATAGAAATACTTTTGTATCCTACCAGTATTTTTTTTTTTTAAGCTTTTGGGTCACACCCGGTGACGCTCAGAGATTACTACTGGCTCAGGAAACTATCCCTATTAGTGCTCGGAAGACCATATAGGGTGTTGAGGACTGAATCCTGGTCAGCTTTGTATAAGGCCCTGCCCACTGTACTATTTTTCTAACTCCAATGTCCTACAAGTCCTCAACATACACTGAATTTCATGTCTTGCCAGGAAGGCTGAATCTCTACACGGATAATAAGGGTCTGTGATTTATATTCTCTGGATTCAATTAGTCTAGGATTATAGAATGAAAATAATAGCGGAAATTGGCATCTGGTTATGTAATCACTAGAAAGTCTTTTATTTTCTCCCACTACGGGGACAGTGTTTTGTTAAAAATGGCTTGTATTAGTGATTTCTCTTATATCCAATTTCCTTATAGTTTCAGAACTTTTCCTGGCTCCAAAAAAAATCCAGTTCTTATATAATTATTACTCATCACAATGTAAAAAACAGAGTAGAATATGAAATTATAAACACTAAAGTATAGAAATGAAATACAAAAATATAGTTTAACTTGGAAGAAAATATTGAATGACACTTGGGGTACAGTATTTACATGTGATCAACCATATTTAGCAATAAAGTATTTAAAAATAATTTAAAAATCAGACAGGAATATATTAAACTGAACATTAAATTTACTATTATATGGAAAAAGTCAAAATAAGAATTATGTAATTCTTCAAGTTGAAGTTGAGTGGAGAACACATGGGAGTTATATGTAGTATTTTTTCTCATTATATTTGTATACTTAAATAATGAAACACTTTTAAAATGATAAATAGCTGGCGGTGAATAGGGAACTTCATTAATTTCACTATTAATAATAATAAAAATAATAAAGTTTTGTATAAATAAAATATTAACTTTATTTTATGATTCAAGAAATAAACATTTTACATTATTTCATAGATACAATAATGTTTTACAATGTTATACAAATTTCAGATAATCATAAATACAAATCAACATGTATCCACTTCGTCCTGATTTCTCCTCTGCTTTGGTAACTAATATCTGACTTTCTAGTCCAAAAAGTTTATTTTTGCCTTATTCAGTCATCTGCTTCAGATACCCCATATAAATAACTTCATGTGGTGCTTTTCTTTCTCTGACTGGTTTCAGTAACAATATTTTCTTGGTCTATCTATGTTGATGCAAATGAATAGATTTTTTATCTATTTACAGCTGTATATAACTTCATAGCATCTTTACCTAACAGTCAAAGAATAACAAGGTCATTTCCAATTTTTTGTAAATTAGATATTCATCGATTTGAAATTACAAATAAATTCAAGTAATACACAATATACCAGAAACAATGCAATGTTAATATTAAGTCAATATAATTAAGTAAATGAAATAGCAAGTCAATGTAAATGCTTCTCTTTATGTAATGGTTGTGAATTACTTCAAAGAATAGAATATATTAAAACTCAAATCGAGGGGCTGGAACAATAGCACAGTGGGTAGAGGATTTGCCTTGCACGTGGCCAACCCAGGTTCGATTTCCAGCATGACATATGGTCCCCTGAGCACCTCCAGGAGTAATTCCTGAGTGCAGAGCCAGGAGTAACCCCTGTGCATCGTCGAGTGTGACCCCAAAAAAGCAAAAAACAAATAAATAAATAAAATAGAAGAATTTACACAATTTTCACTGATATCTAACATTGTCAATAATAGTATAGAGAATAAACATACAAAATTAATCATTATTGTTTAAAATTGCAGAGAGGGAATTAAACAGATAAGGAATTTAGTGACAATTTAAAGTATGTTAAACTTTATTTATTTGAAAGTGAAAGGCATTTTGAACAACTTTTAAGTTCATCCAAATAATAAAAGTGCAATTTATAATATAAAAAAGAAAAATTATTTTAAAATATCTTAAATTTGACATCATGAAAAAATTTGGAAATCAAGATATATATATCAAATAGGTTGACTATGTCTAGAATTTACTTCTGATGCAAATGATAAGTATGAATGTACAATTCAATTGCACATATAATAGATTTGGATTCAATGACAAGTAACAAAGATTAAAAAATAAGATGTAGAAAGCATATAGATAAATGGCAATTCATTTGCAGAAAATAATAATATAGCATCATTAACTCAAAAAAACAAATGATGAAAATGTAAAGAGACTTACTGACTCAGAAAACTTTATCAATTAAAGACTTGGAACACAGAAAGATAGACTTTATAGGACTCAAAGCTGGAGATTTTTGTAAAAATCAATACGACTGTAAGTTAGATGTAAAGGCAATCTTTCCCCCTCCGTACAGGTGGGTGATTATTACATTTGGAAACATTGCATTATATTTTATTCACATTTTAATTTGATAACATTCATATATAATAGTATTCATATGTTAAATGTACCTCATTGTATTTATAACAAGTAAGTGTCCTTAATGTACCTTTAACACCGATCATGATGTCACAATGAACAGTTTTCATAGGTATTCTATAGGTATGCAGTAGATGGTAGTCATTTTCTTTTATTCAGTTTTAATCAGATCGGTATTTTACATTAAATTTTCAAAACTTTTAAATCTATTTTCCTTTTAATTTTGTGCATATTTATCTCATTTATTGTCAAAACTGGAATAAAAAATCTACCGTTATGATTATCAATTTACCCAGTCATGTTGTGGTTCTGGAAAATTCTGCTTTAAATATTTGGTTTTGTACTTAAAATTCCGAGATTTTTAAAATCAATATTACATAATAATTTTTAAATTATGGAATATTTCTCTTCATTCCTAGTAATGCTTTTGGTTCAACATTTACTTTATCTGCTGTTACTATAAGTTATCCCAGATTTCTTATAGTAGGTTATTTGTGAAGTATTTTAAGAAATATCTTTGCATAAAATGTTTCTTTGTCTTTGAAATTTAGAAAACCTTTCCCTTTTTTTTCGGGGGGGGTGGGAGAGGGGGAACCACATCGTTAAGCTCATTTTTTAATTTTTTCTAGTCTTTGAGTCTTGACCTTTACATTCATATTTTATTGGATACTCTCTGAGAATATTAATATATATATTATAACTTCTAAAATTTCTCTTGGCAGGTATATTGGTCTCAAATAAAGTCATATATGCATGATAAACATTAACATCTCTGTGGTAATTCATGAATCTTTCTGTTATAAAATAACTTCATGTCTACCTGAATATGACTTACTTAACCCTACCGAAGAATAAATTATCGAGATCATATAAAATATCTACATTCTAAGTTTAGATAGCACATATAAGAACTGAATAAATGGGTCTAAATTTAATATTTCTTATAGAATAATATTGGATTCTGAATGTTATTCAGCTCCACAGATACCTAGAGACTTCTGGACACTTCACTCTGTGATTTTGTAGTTTTGTATAATCGTGAAGTTGTCTTTGAAACAACTTCAAGCAGATAGAATGAAAAAGTTGGTAAAGAGTAAAGTGAGAGAGGACATCATAGATTAAGTCCTTTCTAGGATAGAGCTAGAAGATACCAATTAAATTAGACATGATTAGAGTTAAGAAAAAAACCTTTTAAACTAAGAATTTTAATATCTTTGATAATCTTTAGTATAAGGATATTACACCTAAAAATCAAAAAATTCTCTGCAATTTCAGAGAGAAAGTGGAAGTGAATGCCTAAGATTCTCACTGGATCCTAAGCTACCCGGTATCTTAAACTGTGCTTCGCCAGGCACTCTAATGACATCCTCGTGGTTCTTATTCCAAAGAATCACTACTCTTTACCCTGATCATCTAGAATGTGTCCCTGCTTGGTATCTTACAAGTTCGATTATTTCTAAGTCATAGTTCTCTGTAAAGTTCTGCCACATCTAGAGGAGTATGAATCTAACAAATAAATACAGTCAACAGAATATTGGTCAGAATTTATGTAAACAAAGTGTTTGAAAATCTGGAGGTAGAGTATAGAATTAATTTTGATGAAGAAATCCTTGACTGTTTTGGCATCTCCACAAAGTGCAATGCAAGCAAAATGTTTTAAAACGTTAAAACTAACATTCAAAAATGTTATTCATATGTGGTAGCATTGTTTGATTTATTTAAAATTAGTTTTAACTATTATTTTAGGAAATACAAAGTAGATCTCTGTGAAGGTAGAATAAAACTATTTCTGAACTTCATGAGGGATAATTATTTCTGCCACCACTTAACCTCTAGGATGTAGAAATATGTCTAACCCATTGGGTAGGTTATCAATTTTAATGACTACTTAGAGTATGTAAAAAATTGAATTTCTTATTTTGTTGACAATTTAGCTCATATTTAATAACTTAGACTCTGGAATTTGACACAACTAAATTCTATTAAATATATGGTGTTGAGCAAGATACTTGTTATAGCTAAGCACCTATTTCTAGTTTGAGTAACAATATTGTATTAACCTTACCTCATAAAATTATTATAGAGATTGTCTGAAATAATGAACATAAAGTACCTAACGTAATTTCACAGTTAAAAGTCCTAGTTCATCTTCTAAAAAAATAAGAATTTAAAATGTTTACTTGTTTTCTTTTGTTTTTCAAATATCTGCAAATGCATAACCAACAGACTATTTTGATTTTAATGTTTATAAGTACTTCTCTTTTGGAAAGATTCTGCATTCTGAGTGGCAAGATCTTCAGAAATTTACATAATAAAAGATTTGTTTTTGATTTCCAATTTGGAGTCTTGTGAGTTTGAGTCAAGGCCTCATCAGAACCGGTACTAAAAGATCTTTTAAGCTGTCCAGTGTGTCTTCTTATTAGTGAGCTCAGGTTAAAACAAATCAAGAGAAAACAATCTACTTGATTTCCTCTTTCCCTAGAATGTATACTCAATAAGGAAATTGTCCAACTTCTGAATAGTTTTTCCTTATGGGAAATGCCATGTTTTCGTAAATACTCTTCTGCATTTCTAATACCCGTAAGTAAGGTAATGGAAGAACTTAAGTTATTTAATACGTTTAAAAATAATCTTTGTTTAGGATACTGCTCTGAAATATATAATCTACTTCTACTTTTTCCCTTTTTTTCCAGTTCTCTGCCAGGTTATTAGGAACCTTCAGCTATAAACCACATTTTATGGTACCATCATTTGCTGAATATGTGAACTAAAACCATGTTTGATTGTAGGAAAAAAGTTCTTTCTACTTTGTTCTTGTCTAAACTTCGGCTCTCTTTTTTGATAGCAATCGGACAATGCTTCGACGAATTTCCTTGGTCTTAATGCTATATACAATGGGATTTACAACAGGTGGGAAGAAGAGGTAAGCATTGGCCATCATTACATGAACCAAAGGGGATACAGGTACATGATGTCCAATACGGTGCACCATAGATAAGCCAATCATAGGCACATAATAAGCCAGCACAGCACTGATGTGCGAGCCACATGTGTTGAGTGCCTTCCTCCGTCCCTCTCCAGTGGCTATTTTCAATACAGTGTGGAGTATGAGCACATAGGAAACCACAATGAGTGTTGAATCTAGTCCAAATGTAGAGGTAACAACAAAAAGTCCGTAGATATTATTGATGGAAATGTCTGCACAAGGCAAATGAACAAGGTTTGGGTGGAGACAATAGGAATGAGAAAGGACATTATGACCACAGAAAGGCAGGCGTCTTAAGAGTATGGGTAATGGAGCCATGAGCATAACACTTTTCAGCGCAATTATGATCC
Organism: Sorex araneus; assembly: GCF_027595985.1. Classification (NCBI taxonomy): domain Eukaryota; kingdom Metazoa; phylum Chordata; class Mammalia; order Eulipotyphla; family Soricidae; genus Sorex; species Sorex araneus. Next base: position 105,026,399 of record NC_073307.1, on the reverse strand, counting down.
CTGTGCAAAGGATACGGGGCAGAGTTAAGATAGCTATGTAACGCAGTGGACTGTAGATGGCCACAAATCTGTCCACAGACATAGCCAATAACACACCTGACTCCATAATGGAGAAAGAATGGATGGAGAACATCTGGAAAAGGCATGCATCAAAACCAATCTCAGTGGTACCAAAAAGGAAGATGCCTAGCACTGTAGGCAGAGTAGATGCAGAAACGCCAACCTCAGCTAATGCCAACATGGCAAGAAAGAGGTACATTGGCTGGTGTAGGGAAGCTTCTGTTCTGATGACATGAAGAATGGTGCCATTCCCAAGGAAGATGATAATGTACATCAGGCAAAAGGGTATTGATATCCATATATGCTTTGCTTCCAATCCAGGGATGCCAGCAAGAATAAATGTTGTAGGTAAGAATCCAAAAGAACCATTGGAGGTCTTCATGTTGAAATCTTATCCTATAGGATTGATGCTACCATCAAAATTAAAAACAAATTTGTCAGTTGCCATTAATAATGTGAGAAAGGCATTAAAACTCCAAGGATAATAAAGAAGAATGCAAATTCAGATAGCTAAAGATCTTTTTAATAAAAATGGACTGATGACTACTATAAAAACATTTCCACTCTTAACTAGGTTACAGTCTTCCAAAAAGAAAATTTAAGTGCAAGGAGAAACTTATTCTTCAGACTATGGTGTGGTCTTGTATCTGATTAGAGAAAAATGGCTGGCTTCTCCTGGTGTGAAGATAATGGCCCTATAAAGTTGCTGGGGAGACAGACTTATGTAGACATTCTCAGTGAAAGATGTGAAAAACATCAGGAAAAGGTGGGAAAGGCTTTTCTAGAAAAATTTGTGGAACAAAATTTATCACAGAGCCAGGTAGATAGATTATTGAGCTAAATACATGCTTGTATGTGAGAGTCCCAGGGATCAATCCCTGACACCGTATGTGTTTCCCTAACCCCCATCAGAAACAACCCATGACCACAAAGTCTGGAACAGACCCTGAGCATTGCTGAATATGGCCTCTAAAAAGCAAAATAAATAAATATATAGGGAAATTCAAAAATAAAATTGTTCACAAGATAAGTGAATATGAAGAGGCATGTGAATCAGTCTTAAGTTGAAAACCTTCCCTGTAAAATGTCTTGTGGCCCTCAAATATATGATCATTTGATCTTTGATAAGGGAACAAGAAATATGAAGTGGAGCAAGGAAAATCTCTTCAACAAGTGGTGCCAGCAAAATTGGACAACAACGTGTAAAAAAACAGGCTCAGACTACTATCTAACATCACGCACAAAAGTCAGATCAAACTGAATTAAGACCTCAATCTCAGACCAGAATCCATAAGGTACATTGAAGAAAAAGTCTGCAAAACCCTTCACAATAGTGAAGCTGAAGGTAGCTTCAAAGATAAAATACCACTGGAAGAAAAGATAAACAAATGAAACTATTTTACACTAAGAAGCTTCTGAACCTCAAAAGAAAGTGACCAAGATACAAAGATACCTATGGAATGGGAAAGGATATTCACCCAATACCATTCTGATAAGGGGTTAATATCAAAGATTTATAAGGCACTGGTTGGACTCTACAAGAAAAAATATTTCCAGTCCCATAAGAAAATGGGTTGATGAAATGAACAGGTAATTTCTCCAAAAAGAAATTTGAATCGTCAAAGGCATATGAAAAAATGCTCTTCATCACTAATCTTCAGATGCAGATAAAAACAACAATGAGACATCATCTCACACCACAAAGACTGGCACACATCTAAAAGACTGGCACACATCTAAAAGAACAAAAGCAACCAGTGCTGGCATGGATGTGGGGAGAAAGGGACTCCATAATTTTGGAAGGAATGACGACTGATCCAGCCTTTTTGGAAAACAATATGGATGTTTCTCAAAAATCTAGATACTGAACACCCATTTGACTCAGCAATACCAATTCTGGGAATATACCCTGGAGCTCTAAAACCACACGGCAGAAGCACCATCTGCTCTTGTATGTTCATTGCAGCACTATTCACCATAGCCAGAATCTGGAAATAACCTGAGTGCCCAACAACAGATGAATGGATAAAGAAACTATGACACATCTATACAATAGAACACTATGCAGCTGTTAGGAAAAATGAAGTCATGAAATGTGTCTATAAATGAATGGACATGGAGAGTATCATGCTGAGTGAAATGAGTCAGAAGAAAAGGGAGAGATATAGAATTACTGCATTCATTTGTAGTATATTAAAAAATACATAGTAGAAGATTAATATTCGTGGCTAGAGAAAATAGGAATTAGGAGGACTGGTTAATAGTTGGAGCTAACCACAAGTGTGTGTGGGGCTGAGGGGTAGGTACGATAGAGAAGAGACCAGTATGACAATAATAGCTGGAAATGATCACTCTGGACAAGATCTGAGGGTTAAAAGTAGGTAAGGCAAATTCTTGATAACCTTTTAGTATCAATATTGCAAACCAAAATGCCCAAAAGGAAGAAGGAGAGAGAGAGAGAGAGAGAGAGAGAGAGAGAGAGAGAGAGAGAGAGAGAGAGAGAGAGAGAGAAGAAAAGCACCTGCCTTAGAGTTAGGTAGGGGGTGGGGAGAGGAGGCTGATGGGAAGGAACCTGGGGACACTGGTCCTGGGAAATATGCACTGGTGAAAGGCTGGTGGTGTTGGAACACTGTATGACTAACACCCAATCAGGGACAGCTTTGTAAGGGTCTACTTCACAGTGATTCAATAAAAAAGTTAGCACTGTATCACTGTCATCCTGTGTCACTATAAAATAAAATGTCCTGTGGCCCAGTATACGGGCAAGCTGTATACTGACTTTTGTTGCTATTACCTGAAGAGATAGGCTGAGGCATTTAGTCGTAAAGTCCAGGGCCAAATATCGCTATGAAAGCCCAAATATTCATCTAAGCAAGACCTCTTGTGAGCTACTATTATCTCTTAATACCTAGACAACTTCCTGCCTCAAAATATGGGTCTTATGTCTAAGACATGCATTTTCTTGTTCACCTAGAAACTTTCTCATTCTCTACTGAGAATAACCCAACTGCCCCTGATGCATGAAAGTTGGAACCAACCTGGAGGAAGGGAGGGGAAACAACTAATTTCCATTTGTTAAATTCTTCCTCCAGGCAACCATTAATTTAAGCTCTGAAAAAAATTTTTTTCTTTTCCTCCTTGGAGTGCTGATCTTTCATTTTAGTGAATAATATATGGATATGGCCTGGAGAGATAGCACACGGGTAGGGCGCTTGCCTTGCACGAGGCCGACCCGGGTTCAATTCCTCCATCCCTCTCGGAGAGCCCAGCAAGCTACTGAGAGTATCTAGACAGCATGGCAGAGCCTGGCAAGCTACCCGTGACGTATTCAATACGCCAAAAACAGTAACAAGTCTCACAATAAAGACGTTACTGGTGCCCGCTCAAACAAATCGGTGAGGAACGGGGCTATAAATGGATATAAAAAAGACTTTAAAACTTTTGAAAATATTTTTTTCATGATGATATGCATACTCTTTCAACTCAGTCCATGAAGTCATCTTTTGCTGATCCATTAAAACTTCTTTCTGCCTCAGATGCACATCTGAATACTCTGCAGCACACCAGAAAACCTAAAGAGATTATCAATCAAGTTTTTCTGGACAAGAGGAGAGGGAAAAGATTGTAAGGGTGGGACATGGGACATTTCCAAATTGGTGCTTAAAGCAAATTAGTTTGGGTTAGCACAGTAATTAGAGTAAGACCACACACAGGATATATTAGAATATATATGTATATATAATTATATTTGTTTATTTTGTTTTAATTTTTTTACTGAGAACATACATTCTCTATCCATCTCTAGACGCCAAAAATATATTTCTCAAATATTTTATTGAACCACATATTATTCTGTCTCTGAGTGAAATTGCTCTTTGTTCCAGAATATTTCACAGATTCTGCATAACCCCATGTCTTGTCTATACTACTCCAGATGAGTTGATAGTGAAAAGGACAAATTTTGTGTATACCTAGGTCATCCTCTCTGCTGTTATCAGCAACCTTCTCTGCCTTTCTATACTCTCAAGTTTGATCTCTCTCTCTCTTTTTTTTTCTTTCCATCATCCCTGGTTTTGATTTCCAAAAGCTACCTTGCCAGTTAGGAGTCAATAATCTTTCATAAAGTTCTTTAAAGTGATCCATTACTCTGACTTTAAGAGTTTTATGATAAAAGCATTTCAGCTTGGTAGAAGGAAAAATATTATTTAGTGGAAAGTCTTCTGTAATAATATACAAATAAACAAAAAAGAGAGAAGAATATGGCTTACTGAATGCTACATCATGAATCCTGGAAGTGGTTGGAATAGAAGGTAAGTGTTCTTTGCAGCATAACTTTGCCTCTTTAATTTAGTTTTGCAAAGCTCTGCTTCTTTCTTTTTAAAGGTTTGGGGATCAATCTGTACTTCAGAATATGGTTCTGAGTATTTAATGTGAACCTTCAAAAACAAATGTATATTAACTTCTCCACTTCCTCCTCTCTCAGCAATCTCATAAAGGATCATTCAAAGTCAAATTGTCCCCAAATTTTTTAAAATAACGATAACTCTTTCATTGCCTTACTGATGCTGAGGTTACATCTGGAAGGAATAAAAAAACACAAAGGCTTTGCACATAACAAGTGGAACTATAAACAGGATATATGCATTACCTGACAAACACAAAGTATTACGCTGGCAAAACTCTCTCTAGAATTTATGACATTGCCTGATATTTTTGCTCCATTTACTTGCCATCAAATTATTCTCATTCTCTTACACAGATATAGAAAGTTTAGGTGAACTACAGACTGAGTAAAATTACAGAGGGCTAACTATGGAATAAAGCAGGACTCCTACTGCAAACTGTTTCTGAAAGCTGTTTTTAGAGGTAGGGTGTGAAGATTATGAGCTTGAGCACTCACCAAAAGCAGAACCTACCTTTAGCATCCAGCGAGGCTGGGAAAGCTCACTTCAGCATGACCCTGCCATTTTATTTTGAGATCTCTCTAGTCCCAAGGTGGGAATATTGCTCCTACTTTGTAAGCTGATTGGTTCTAGGGAGAGGAGGTATGAAGTAGGGCTTGAATTCTCTGAGGAATAATTTTCCAAGAAATTATAAGTATTACAATTTTCCTCTCCTCAAGGTCCAGGGAAATAAGAATGGGTCCAGGGTAATTATCTCAGTGAAAGGAGTATAATAATATGCCTCCACAATGAAAATAAGATAAATGTATACATTTCTCTAGGAGTTAGCTAATGTTACAACTATTTTAGGACAACTATATCCCAGACCAGTATGTCAATCTACAATAAGCATCAACTCCTGTTTTATAGGGAGTATAAACATAGAATTATTTTATCCAGGAAATCTAACGGTATTAACATTGAGAGATGGCAAAATGCGAGAGATCCAACTATTGTTAGAAATTGTTCCATACTAGGTAAGGAGCAAGTAAGGGAGACAGTGATCACAAAAGTATGAATAGTGATTTTGATTGTAAGGTGACTGGAGAGACTGAGCTAAAAGTGAACATTTCTAGGCCCTCTGCCGACTTGTAGCCCCAGTGGCTGCACCTGTGGGGCCTCTCCACTGCTGCACGACCATGGCCCCGGAGGCCAGCTAAACTACTTTGGGCACCAGCAGCTTCTTGCAGAAATGTCTCTAAATTGTTAACTGAGCCCCGGCCGCCATCTTACGATGACCACAAAAGTGAGGTACGAGCTTGCAGTGATGCAATTTCTGGCAGAAATTTCCCTGGACTTAGTTACTAAAATACAGAAATCCAAAAACCTTCATATCTTTTCATTGTCAGCAATGGAAAACAAATTATCAAATGCTTCCTTTTCAACAGGTCTGACTTGGGGGGGGGGGGAAATTCCAAACAATAATAGTGAGTTCTTTGTTGAAATATTGAATGTAATCAAAGTAAAGAGAAAAGTAAAGTGAAATTTATCAGCTGCACAGGTGGGGGGCAGGGGTGGGGGGGGAGGTATACTGGGGTTCCTGGTGGTGGAATATGTGCACTGGTGAAGGGATGAGCATTGTATAACTGAGACTTAATCCCGAATGCTTTGTAACTTTCCACATGGTGATTCAATAAAAAAAATTTTTAAAAAGTGAACTTTTCTAGTTTTCAATATTAAAGAACATTTAAAGCTGTTGAAGCAATTTCTATGATTATTTGTAGATGACTGGTACAATGATTAATTTTATGATTAACAGGAGAAAAAAATGAAAATCTATATTGACCATTCAAGAACTTTTTATGCATTTATTTATTTTAGGTTATATATTTTAATTTTTTTAAATTAAAAATTATATTTTTAATTTTAGGTTATATTTTATATTTTATTTATATTTTTATTTTAGGTTATATTTAAATTTTAGGTTATATTTTTAGGTTATATTTTTAATTATTATAATTAAGGACACATGCTTACAATACAGTTAATGCTTATGGTTTTGATGCACTTCACCACTATAACAAATACCCCAAATCCTCCGGCACTTCCCTTCGGTTTCTTGTTCATTTGGTCATCTTCTCACCCTACCAGCAACCTCCTTTCTCAGAAAACTAAATTTTGTAATCCAAGGACTAGGGTTTTTTATCATTTGATACTATCTATTGCCTCACTTTTTCTCTCTATAAATCAAAATTGAATAAGGCCATTCAATAATCTGACTCTGACTTATTTTGTTATACATAATTTTGCTTACCATAAGTTTAAGCCTCAAGTTTTATCTAAATTAAAGCAAACTGCAAGAGCTCATTTTTTCTTATACCTACATAGTATTCCGGACCGAAGCACGGTGGGTAGGGCATTTACTTTGCACGTGGCCAACCTGGGTTCTATTCCTCTGTCCCACTCAGAGGGCCTGGCAAGCTACTGAAAGTATCCCACCCGCACAGCAGAGCCTGGCAAGCTACCCATGGCGTATTTGATACGCCTAAAGCAGTAACAAGAAGTCTCATAATGGAGATGTTGCTGGTGCCTGCTCTAGCAAACTGATGAACAACTGGAACACAGTGCTACATAGTATTTCATTTTGTATATATGCCACTGTAGCCATCCAATAGCTACTGAAACCCCCATCCAAGGTCTCCAATTTTCTTGTCCCACTTTAGTGCTTTAAATACATTATCTCCTGCTCTATTTCATACCTAATTTTCTAGAGTTCCTTCATTGGGGAATGGCTGATTATTAATAAAGGGCCTAACTCTGCACTGTTTTTGTCCCATTTTTTTACTCTACTGACCATGTTTATATAGGACCTCCATGTTAGTTCTTTGTCTTTTGGGGTTCCTGTTCACATGCCACTTTGTAGACATACAGTAGCTGCAGAGATCCCTGGAACATGGAGACAATCTCTAGCACCTGCGCACTCGCACACACACACACGTGTGTGTGTGTGTGTGTGTGTGTGTGTGTGTGTTCTGTTCTGTCTTGTTCTCTAGATGTGAGATGAAAACCCATTGTTTTGATTTGTGTTTCCCTAATGAGTAACAAAATTAACATTTTCTTATGCCTACTGGCTGTCTAAATGCTAGTTTCAGGGAAATGTATGTTAATTTACTAATTTTATAATGGGATTATTCTGTTTTACTGCTGTTATTATTGCTGTTGTTGTTGAGCTTTGTGAGAGCTTTACATGTCTTATGTGCACACATGTGTAATGCATAATGACTTTTCTCCTATTCTTGGGTTATCTTTTTATTTTAGACTGAGTTTCTTCCACTATCCAAAATTATTTGAATATTCAACTGATGGCCAATTTATTTACTATCTTATTTTAAACGTTTCTAAAGTGAACATTTAAAAAGTTTTTATTTAAGAAAATGTGATTAACAAAGTTATTGATGATGGAGTTTTAGATACACAATGTACTAAAACCAATCCCTCCACCAGTGTGAACTTTCCTCCACCAGTGTAAACTCCCCTCCATCAGTGTTCTGATTTTTCTCTTGTCCCACCTCCAAGCCTGCAATCCTGATAGGCACATTTTAAAGTTTGGTTGTTGTAGTTTGGATCTCTGTCTTACAGTGTTGTTGACTCTGGTTTGGATATGTAGCTATGCCACTTCTCCATGTTACTGATGTACCTCATATCTTTGACCCTGTTTTCACATTACTTCTCTTCCTTTTTTATTTTACTCATTCTGCCCTTGATTTCTTTCCTTCTCTATCCCTTTCTCACCTATAATCTGGGATCAAGGGTGATTTAGGTATCCCTCCTTTACTACATTACATTACCTCTTCCAGTTTTTTGTTTTTTTGTGGGGGGGATCACACCTGGCAATACACATGGGTTACTCCTGGCTTTGTACTCAGGAATTACTCCTGGTGGTGCTCAGGGGACCATATGGGATACTGGGAATTGAACCCAGGTCAGCTGCATGCACGGCAAATGCCTTACCCGCTGTGCTATCACTCCAGCCTATCTTTTAGTTTGTTTGTTTTTTAATGTATTAAACCTGTAAATCTCACAGGTATGTGAGATCATCCCGTGTTTGGTCTTCTTCTTCTGGCTTAACTCACTCCTTCTAATTCCATCCAGGATGGGGAAAATTGCATAATTTCATTGTTTCTTGCAATGGCGTAGTGTCCCATTGTGTGTATATACCAACTCTTCACAATGCATTCATCTGTCATTTGACACCATTGGACACTTAGATTGATTCCATATCTTAGCTATTGTACTAAGTACCACAATGAATAATGTTTTGCACATGTCCTTTTGAATGGATGTTTTTGTGTCCTGGGAATAGATATGCAAAAGTAGAATTGCTGGATCACAAGGCAGCTCAATTCTCAGTTTAGAGGCTCTCCGTACTGTTTTCAACAGGGGTTGAACTAGACAAAGTACCTACCAGCAGTAAATGATAGTCAATTTTTTATGACATCCCCACCAACAGAGATTCTTCTCACTATTATTGATGTGTCATTCTCACTTGTGTAGGATGATACCTCATTGCCATTTTTATTTTGATTCCCTTAAAAATAAGTGATGATGAGCATTTTTTCATGGGTAAACTGAACATTTTTATTCAAGCGTTTGTAACCAGGAGCAATCATAAGAGTATAAATTTTTTATAATTAAAATGTTTTAAATGGAATTTTTGTGTTAAAGAACTTGTCCATTTTAAAATTTACATATATAAAAAATAGCTGACAAAATGCCATACCATGCAAGTTTATATAACAACATAGGGTGTATGAAAATATGCATCATCTACACATTTATTGTCATGTTATTTTGCCAAGTTTTCTAACTTTAGCAGTGTCAAAAGCAAGACCACCTTCCCTGGACAGTCTTGTGTAAGGAAACTGAGTGGTTTAAGGCAAACCATCTCATTTTCCCCACTCCCTTGTTACTATTTTCTTTGAATAAAAAGTTGGATTAGCCCCTGTCGAATGGGTTTGGTTTTAACACTGTAGATGATGGGATTGAGCACGGGAGGTACGAGGAGATAGACGTTGGCCAAGAGTAAGCGGATGGCAGGGGCAGCATGCTTCATAAAGCGGTGCACCAGAGCTACACTGATCATAGGCACATAGTACACAAGGACTGCACAGATATGGGACACACATGTATTGAGGGCCTTCCGCCGCCCCTCCCCAGAGGTAATGCCCAAGACTGTGTAGAGGATCAGCACATAAGAGATGACAATGAGTAGTGAGTCTAGTCCAAAAGTGGAAGTAACAATGCAGAGCCCCAGAATGCTATTGGGACGCGTGTTCCCACAAGGCAGCTGGATTAGATCAGAGTGAAGACAGTAAGAATGGGAAAGTTTATTGTGTCCACAGAAGGGCAAACGTTTCAGCAGAAAGGGCAATGGAAACATAAGCATCACACTCTTCAGTCCAAGTGCAGCACCAGTGCTAGCGATACGAGGCAGGGTGAGAATGGCAGTGTACCTCAGGGGGTTGTAGATAGCCACAAAGCGGTCCACGGACATGGCGAGCAGAACACCTGACTCCATGATGGAAAATGAATGTATGGAGAACATCTGTAACAGACATGCTTCAAAGCAGATCTTGTTGACACCAAAAAGAAAGATGCCTAGGACAGTAGGCAGTGTGGAGGCAGAGACACCAAGCTCTGCAAAGGCCAACATAGCTAAGAACAAATACATTGGCTGGTGCAGAGAGGCATTTTTCTTGATCACCGCTAAGATTAGGCTGTTACCCACAAGGGCCACAAGGTATGTGAAACAGAATGGGAAGATAAACCAAGGGTATAGAGATTCAAGACCAGGGAAACCAGTTAGAAGGAAATATTTGGGGGTGAATTGGCTGCTGTTAAACATTTTGATATGTCTGGAGTATGGAGACGTTGAAAGAGGTGCCAGAGATGCAACTTGGGGTAAGAAACACAAAGGTTGTTAAGAGATTGAGAGTATCCTCAGATTCTTTGGTTGGCCAACTGGTGTCTCCCTTCAAGTCTCTACTAACTGGTGAGCATCCTTCCAACTAAGACCTGAGAACAACAACAAAAGAATAAAATTAAGAGTGAATTTGTGTCTTGAATATTATTATTTCCTCAGAATAAGGGGTCTGATACATGATCTGTGAAGATAAATGATTATATACTCAGAATTAGGGGTATGTTGTCACTCATAATTCCAACTAATTCTTGTACTTGCTTCACAGTATAAATTTGGTGGAAATCATATTTTCTCATATCTATCAAGAAACAATATTGTGTAGTTTAAAGAAAGCATAACTAAAGAAACTGACATAAAGGAAGCTTTAAAATATAAAGCTTTAATATTTAAAATATAATGTATATGAAGCATTCTAAAGAGTATTGGAGTATGTTGTATTTTTAAGGACTGATGGAGACAGTATTTAGGAAATATTGCTTCAATAGTGGTATAGACTTTCTCAACAAATAAAAATTTGAAGTTCCCATTATTGCCACTCCAAGTAACATGCAGATTGTGCTTTTGATTGGAGACATATAATTATCTAGCTTTAAAAGTTGATAAAATTTCTAAATGAGCTCAATATTCCATACTCTACATGTGTTGTAGATTATCACTTTAGTATTTCCACACAATGGCAGTACCCATCCAAATTGCAATATTATAATGTCTAATGGAAAGAAAGTACTTTGCTTGCTGAAACTTTTGCTTATGGACATAGAACAGAGAATCCCTGTATTGTCAATGTACATGCTGTAGTGTGATTAATCAATTCCTACATGTGTGTGTTGACACAAAGGATAAGAATTCTAGAGTATGGTGAGTTCAACCTACTTTTCTGAAACTGCAGAAATAAAGATAATTTTTATCTGATGCATTCCTTAATCTTATTGATATCCTTTATCCTTTGCAGCCAGGTCTAAGGCAATCAATTCTTAAGATATATATATATATATATATATATATATATATAGAGAGAGAGAGAGAGAGAGAGAGAGAGAGAAACTCTGCATATCAAGATTTATCTCTGGGAAGATTTTACACCTAAGAACAGAAGGTCAATCACAACATGCATTTGATTCATATTTTCCCTTAAAATCTCCTTAATTTTCCTCTTACTACTCTCACTAAATTGATATTTATAGTGTTAATCTACTTTATGTAAGCATTAAAGTATATCTGCATAGACTCATCCATATTATTAGTTAATTTTAATTAAAATTTTATATACCTATAAAAGGAAGAAATATATTAAGTTTCTGAAAAGATGTCATCAAAGTTTCATTCATCTACAATTTTGTGGAATTTCAGAGGAATTTTAGCTTTAATTATCTATATGTGAGTAGCTGTTTACCACCTCAACAATAAATAAACATAAAATATCTTTCTCATCTCTAAGATATAAAAAACAGTAGGAGAAGAAAAATTGGTCAAAGTCATCAGAACTGGATATTTGGCATCAAAAATAGATCATTTAAAAGGGGAGTGGCACAGAGAGGTGGAGGAAAGAGGGCAATCTGCTTATGGGTGTGGAGTTGGAATGATACATCTGTTAGAAATATAATTAACAGCATTTTAAATCTCAGTACCTCAGTAAAATTTTTTAATGCGTGAAAAAAGAAAACAAATTGAAAGAGCAAATAATTATGTCTCATTACATATAGAAAACATGCCAGAACCCATTCCATTGGTAACAAACAAAAATGAAACATAAAAAGGTTCTGTGAAGATGCAGGTCAGTGGTAGAGCAATGATATTAAAAGTTTAGGCATTGGGTTTGATCTCTCCAGCTGTGTAAAAAGATATAGATGATAGAATTAGAGATAGAGATATGTAGGTAATTACATAAAGGAAATATATTGGAGATGAGAATTTGAAGAGATTTAAGATATAGGATGTAGCTGACTGTGTAGACTTGTTTTTAAACCCTTAGTATTTACTATCTATGAATTATTCTATGCACTTCACATTTAAGTCTATAAAATGGAGATAAAATGTGATCTAACAATCACCCATTATAAGAAAGTGTTATTGACCATTAATGGCAGATGTTAGGTCTTTAGTGTAGACCCATAAATTTTTACTGAAGGGTAAACTTTGTTGATGACACAGGACCCTAGTCTAAGAACTACCTGTATTTACTTATTTTGCTCATTCTCTGAGCCTGATAGTTTCTCTAATTAATATTGTGATACACAGACCATTTCAAAGAACTCTTTTATGTCTTAATTCAGCATATTAATAATACGTCATTTATTTTCTACGTTTTTAGTGCTCAAGTCCCTGACATATTTTCAGCCTTTTCTTCGGACTATGTAGAGTGTACTTTTTTTTGTAGTTGTATATATTGTGTATTGATCCTGGATATCATGTTTTATATTTTGGAATTTCAGAGAATTATACATTAGAAATAGGACAGCTGATGTTGGGATCACATTGACTCAGCTGGAATCCTGAATCAGTTACATTTCTTCTGCTTATCCAGTTTACTATCTGTAAATAACTAATAATTATCATGTATATTACTTTAGAGTTGTTTTGAGGTTTAAATTCTTACTGTATACTGAACAGTTGGCGTATATTTTATGTTCAATAAACATTATAATTGTTGATGAAATAATAATACCAATGCTACAAGTTAGACATTTTATTTTTATATAACCAAATTCCTTTTATATATTTATATCTTCAGGCATAAAATAATATTTAAATTATTAAAGTTTAGAAATTTCTGATCTCTGACTCCTATTACCACATATGGTCCCCTGAGCCCAGCCAGGATAACCCATGAGCTCAGAGGTAAGAGTAAACCCCGACCACCACCAAGTATGGTCCTTAAACAAACAAAGAGTGAAGAAGAATGGTTTTAAAACCTAATTAAAAATATGATTGAAGAAAAAAACTAATTTGGGTTGCAAAATGGTGTGCTCACTGCCCCAGCTTCCTGAATTAACAAAGAGAGATATATAAAACAGATTCCAGGTGTCCACCCTGAGTTTTCCTGGATCAAAATCTTCTCCAGGCAAGGTATTTTTGACACGAGAAAAGGCGGAATAAAATGTGCGCTGGAAATGAACTTCAGCCTAGGTTTAGCTTACCTGAACAGCTTCCCCATCTTCCCCATCTTCCTGATCCCACAGTCTACATAGACTACTGGTGCAAGCTCCTCTCTGCACTTTGCAGGCACTCTGTCTTCCACTGCCCTTGCTTCGGGCCTGGCTTCCAGCTTGTGAGATGGAGGTTGGTGCACAATGCCTTCATTTATCACAGTTCAAAAACTTGCCCTCTCCTTTGCCCAGTTTTGTAGTGAATCACCTGGGAAATACCAATAATCCAGCCTCAGAAGTATTGCCTCTGATCCTGCAGAAGTAATTAGGCCTAGAGTATTGCGTCCCAGGAGATGCTCTCAGGACATCTGTAAGTCAAATTCTGAAAAATTATAGGATAAAAATTATACATATGCATATATATACACATCCATCGATACATATAAAATTATACAAGTATATATGTACATATATGTTCATATCTGTGTAAGTATTCCTCAGATACATATGAAACTGTGTATTTATTTAAATATATTAATATCTATACTTGCATATGTGTGAAAATTTGCAAAAACATGGTCCTTCATATAGAATTCTATTTGCAAGGTTTTGTGAATTTATGAGCTTCCTGTATATATGCTGAACATTTTATGTATATAATAATATGTTTATGAATATGTTGATTTTTTATGTAAAATGAATTTAACAGCATATTTTTGAAAATACTTTAAAATGCACTGATAATTGTCTATATCTTAAATGTTGTTGGTCAGGGATATTCCTGTGTCCTATGAACACAGTAGAAATTACCTTGTGCTGAAATTGGTCAAGTAGCACTTTGTGGGTATTTTTTGTTTTTTGTTGTTGTATTATGGGTTTTTTTTTGGCCACACATGGCTGTGCTCAGGACTTACTACTGGCTCTGTACTTATGGATCACTCCTCGTTGGCTTAAGGGACAAAATGTGGTGTTTAGAACAATGACTTATTCCCTTTTGACTTAAACTTGGGCAGTCTGTTCTCAGGTAAGTGACTCTGCCATCTACAGATTTGGAACAGGTTTGATCTCGACTTGTCTTACTCTGATTATATACTAGTTTAATATATTCCTTCTGATTGTGTTGCCTGTTTTTCAGGCTTTGGGAATGCAGGAAACTTATTCTTTCAAGGCACCACTCTGATGCAGGATCCAGGCTATGTTGCATGACCAGTGATGTATCTTGACTCAGAGAAATTGAAATGAAAACTGAAATTTCATTTTGCTGTTTTTTTCTTTAGTTTTATGTTTTCAGTATTGTTTAAAGATGGCCTCTCAATTTGATTTTTCTCCTTAAAGATGGAAATAATTGTACATGCTTCAAAGGAAAAACAAAATTTAATGATCAAGCTTAGCTGAGTAAATCTGAAAAATGTTACGTACTCTGAAATTTAGTTAGTTGTACTTTGTCACAATCAGAATTTCATTGCTAAATAAATCCCAGTTTCCTTTAGAATTATTCCTTCTTGAACTCCTTTCTTACTGTTATTGTCTTGTGTGCACTCATTAATATTTTGTTTTAGCTTTGAAGGTGACTTTCTAGTTAACTCCCTCATTCACCAGTCTGAGAGCTAGTCATACAATGTTCCATTGCCTCTCCCTTCACCAGTGTATATTTTTTACCACCAATGTCCCCAGTTTCCCTCCCTTCTCCTCCCCACATCCTACCTCTATTGCAGGCACTTTTCTTCTCTCTCTCTCTCTCTCTCTCTCTCTCTCTCTCTGTCTCTCTCATTCTCTCTCCTTTTCCTTTTGGTCATTATGGTTTGCAGTACTGAAAGATTATCATGTTTTTCCCTTTACCTACTACCTCAGTCATAGTGGTTCCTTATCTATTCTAACTGTCCAACCCCCACCACCACTTGTGGCAAGTTTCCAACCATGAACCATTCTTCCTGGCCCCTTGGCAAGTACTAATTAGATGTTAATGTACCACTTGTACATCTTCTTCTTTAGTTTCATTGCAACTTAAAAAAATTTTTTTATTAGTGAATCACAGTTACAAACTTGTGTACTTTCATGTTTGCATTTTGTTTAAATCCCTCCACCAGTACCTATTCTCCTCCACCAATGTTCCCAGTATCCCTCCCACCCTCTCACCCCATCCCCTCCACCCCACTCCACCTCTGTGGCAGGGCATTCCCCCTTGTTCTCTCTCTCTTTTTGGGTGTTGTGGTTTGCAACAGAGGCACTACATGGCCATCGTGTTTGGTCTATATTCCATTTTCAGAGTGCATCTCCCATCCCGTGCGGGTCCTCAAACCACACTTTACCTGGTGGTCCTTTCTCTATGCGAGCTGCCCCTTCCTCCAGCATGTGGGGCCAGCTTCCAAGCCTTGGAGCCAACCTCCTGGCACTTATCTCTACTATTGTTGGGTGTTAGTCTCCTATCCTGTTATTTTATTTTATATTCCACAGATGAGTGCAATCTTTCTATGTCTGTCTCTCTCTTTCTGACTCATTTCACTTAGCATGATACTTTCCATGTTGATCCACTTATATGCAAATTTCATGACTTCATCTTTTCTAACAGCAGCATAATATTCAATTGTGTAGATATACCAAAATTTCTTTAACCAGTCATTCGTTCTTGGGCACTCGGGTTTTATCCAGATTCTGGGTATTGTAAACAGTGCTGCAATGAACATTTGAGTGCAGATGTCATTTCGACTGTACCTTTTTGCCTCTCCGGGATATATTCCCAGAAGTGATATTACTGTGTCAAATGGGTGCTCAATTTCTAATTTTTTGAGAAGCGACCATATTGTTTTCCAAAAGGGCTGAACCAGTTGGCATTCCCACCAGCAGTGTAGGAAAAAGGGACCCTCATTGCAACTTTTTAATTGTTCAATTAATTTTTCATTGGTGTACAATATTATAGAATGAGAGGAATATAGATTAACATTTTTATATGTATATAAGATTCACTCAGCACGAGACTCTAAAATTTCAGTGAACACATTGATTTTTACACCACAAGGGAAACAAAATCCAGCAAATTAACTTCAGGAAAGTGATCATGACTATTTAAATATTTTTAATTTTAATATTTCATTGATATATCTTGGATTTACAGTGTTTTGGAATTTCACAGATTTAGCTAAAGCTAAATGCATAAATGTCACTATTGCCACCACCAAAATCCAGTGCCATTCTATCCTCAGAAAGAACTCTTTCTCATTCCTAGCACAAATATTCTAAAAATTTAAACATTTTAAAAGTACATTTATATTAAAATTAAGAAACTTAAAAGGCAACAAAAAGAAAAGTAGATTGAGCATAATTAGACTAGGAAAGATGTCAAAAGAGAAGTGTTTTCCAAAAAGGAAAAATTCTGTATCACTGTCATCCTGTTGCTCGTTGATTTGCTCAAGAGAGCACCAGTAACGTCTTTATTGTGAGACTTGTTACTGTTTTTGACATATCGAATACACCACAGGTAGCTTGCCAGGCTCTGCCATGCAGGCAAGATACTCTCAGCAGCTTACTGGGCTCTCCAAGAGGGGCGGAGAAATTGAACCTGGGTTGGCTGCATGGAAGACAAACGCCCTACCCGCTAAAGAAGAAATTATTTAGGCAAAATATAAAAAGTTAACCATATAGTACATCTGTGTGTAAAAATCTGAAAATTTGCTATGTGGCAAGGACAGATAAACTTGAAAATATTATCACTGGGAAAAAATTGTCGGGTTCAGAGTAAAATAATAGTTCCTTACTGTGAATTCACTAATCATGGGGGTGCTGCGCATTGCGTGCCTTCAGTGGGGAGAGCTGCCTCCCATCCTCCCCAGGCCTCCCCAACAAAGAGACAGACACAGGGGACCAGAGACTGATGGTGAAAATGGCCCATTTAATGGAGAGTTGCTAGCATATTTATAGAACATCTGAAGGAGTCAAGGACTGCATATCTGTGTGATTGATCCTTCACAGGGGTCAAACATATCAGCAGAGGCAATTATCTGGGGAAGATTAATTCACGGAGATGCACATTTGTACTGCTTTTCTCTTTCCTTCTAGGCATATATATATTTAACAATTAAGTCAAACAATTAATCAAACAATCAATAATTTAAGTCTACTTCTTATCAATATTTGAGTTGTTTGGATAAAGACAATAAGAGACAAAGATCCCAAACTAAGTGCTCTGGGGTCTTAGTTCTGAGAACAAGCAAGGCTTTTACTGTAAGTCCCAGACTAAGTCCTCAAGAGAATTAACCTTGTCTTCCTCCTGGGAGTCCTGTCTCTTAAGTCGTAACATTCTGTGCCAAAACCATGCATTTATGTTTTCTAGACTGTACCATTTTGATGCCAGGGTAGCTTTGCTACTCGCCCAGTCCCATGACGGGACCTCCCTTTGGGGATATTAGGAACTACAGCAACTGAAGCCTGAGTCAAGTAACTATGATGGATGCCCAGGAGTAGATATATTTCAGAGTCAACCAACTCCCAAGTCCTAGAAGCACAGCATTAATGGTCTCTCTGTGTTTAAGCAAAGAACATTTCTTCATAGTAAAATATGAAAAGACTATAGGGGAAATAGAAAAGCAAGTAATTCACTACAAATATTCAGAATTACCAAAAAGTTTTGGCTCGTAAGCAACCAGGACTGGCTTGAAGAACTATGACAATGAGGAGTAAAACACAAAGAAAAGGATAAAGATAAACTCAGGGGATTAAGAGTGCTCATAAGAGCACTGTAAGCTTCTCTGGGAGGAGGAAAAGGGGCAATTCACTGATGAAGGCTAAAACACTTAGGGCTAATATCCAACACCTTACAATTTGCTGTTAAGGCCTTTCCACTGCTGTACGAGCATGATCCCAGAGGCCAACTGAACTACTTTGGGCACCAGTAGCTCGCAGAAATGTCTCTAGACTGTGAACTGAGCCACTGCCCCATGCGGCGCCAGGGGGGAAGGGTTTTTCTCTCTCGGCCCTTCCTTTCCGAGCACAGCATGGTGATCATTGCTTTTTGAGCACAAAATGGAGCTCGCAGAAATGTCTCTAGACTGTACAATTTGCTGTTAAAATATACCTTATAACCAAGAAAATTAAGGCAGTTGATTGTGAACTTCCTTAAATTTCTCCTCAGCTACATTGACTGTATATTTTTCTGACTACTTTCATTTCCCAGGGAGAAATAACATCAATAATTTCTACCATCTATTTTTTTATGGGCCAACAGTGGCATCTGTAAATCATGACTTGCCAATCACACACATTCTTTATCTTATTTTTTATCTGTCTGTATTTCATTTTGCCACAAACCTCATATTTTTAAATAGAAATAGATAATCCTTAGATATTTCACTTTAAACTACTTTTCTTTGCACCACATCACCAAACTTATTTTATTCTGTAAATTTTTTTCTTTTTTAGTTTATTGGATTGTTATTTTATATTTGCAATTATTATTATTATTATTATTATCATTATTAAAGCTTAGTGCTACAATATATCAAGTGTAGGACACCACATTATTAAAGCTTAATAAAATGCAATGAATATGGAAACTTATAAAAGGTGTAGGGAAGAAATTGAATCTATTTTCACAATTGGAAAATTCATAAAAAAATTATACAGAGAATTATCTCTTAGTTCTGTTTATGACTCTAATATGGACAAGTGGAGTATAGAAGAGCAATGAGAAAAGTACCCCACAGCTCTACAATAAAATTATCTTGATAGATGAATATAATAAAAGTATTATGTTGTGGATAATAGTAATAATTTCATGAGTTAACCCAAACAAAAAGTGGCGATTTAACTTTCCCACTGTCAGCATGATCTTTCATTAACTTCATTATTAAGCAATTAAATTGCTAACAAATCAGTAGAGGATAAGATACAAAAATGTCACTTTAAATATTCCAACATTTGTGCCAAAGATAATCATTTTAAATAGAAAAATACCAATTATTTAGTTATAAGGATAAGCACAAATAGTAATAAGTATCAACTTTATTCAGTTTTAAAACTAGTGCCACTTTTGACATACACAAACCCATCAAGCTAAATAAGTAAATAAAAATTTATTTGTGGTAAGAGGGCCGTCGAAAGAACTTTAGTTCATTTCTCACTTGAATTACTCCATCCTCTTCCAGGATCTCATTGTATCTTTCCCAGAGAAACCATTTTGAGAATAGCCCTGCGGATCTGCTGGGTCTTGATGCTGTAAATAATGGGGTTCATCAGGGGTGGAAAGATGACAGAGATGGTGCCCATTAGGATGTGCACCAGGGGTGAGAGGTGGTGCCCAAATCTGTGCACGATGGACAGGCCCAGCACGGGCACATAGAAACAGAGCATCGCCAGGATGTGAGAGACACAGGTGTTGAGGGCTTTGAGTCGCTCTGCTGCAGAGGCGATGGCCAGCACTGTGCAGAGGATGATTGTATAGGAAATCAGGATGAAAAGAATATCAGAGCCCATGGTCAGCATGATAACGCACAGCCCGTAGAGACTGTTGAAACGGGTGTCAGAGCAGGCCAGGCGAATCATGTCCTGGTGAATGCAGTAAGCATGAGACAGTACCTTAGAGCGACAATAGTCAAATTTCATTAGTTTCAGAGAAGGTACAGTAGTGAGGATGTGACTCCTTGCACCCAACACAGCCCCAATCACTGCTTCCCGGGAACCTGTGAGCACGGATGCATAGCGCAGTGGGAATCGGATGGCCACCAGACGGTCCAGAGCCATGGCAAAAAGCACAGCTGACTCCATGAAGGAGAAGGAGTGTAGGAAATGCTGCTGCAGAACACAGGACCCTAGCTTGACCCGGCGGGCATCAAACCACAACACGCCCAACACGGAAGGGAGTGTGGACATGCACAAGCCCAAGTCTGTCACAGCCAGAATGGCTAGGAAATAGTACATGGGCTGATGCAGAGAAGCGTCAGTGCGTATCAGATGCAAGATGGTAACATTGCCCAGTAGAGCCACAAGGTACCCCGCAAAAATGGGCAGCGATATCCAATGATGAGCCCACTCCAGGCCGGGAAATCCTGTCAGCAGAAAGGTAGAGAAGCTTACGTTGGCACCTGGCAGTGTGGACATCCTCATTCTGGAAAAGTCTGTTCACACTAGGAAAGGAGGCAGCACAAGGAAAATTACTAGGCCAGTGAGCAGAAGTGTTCTTGTTATCACTTGTTATCTTCTGCTTTCTGATCGGCCTCTGCGTTCTGAGACTCATTGACTTCTCAATTAATTATTGTCCTTACCAACAGCCTGTCCTTTCTATGCTTCATTCCCTCTTTCTTCTATCCCCATCAAATCTCTTAAACTCCTCAGTGACATTTATTCTCAGCAAAGGTGTTTCTTTTTTCCTATACTAGTGTTAGTTCAGCTAACGAGAGATTTTTTTTCCCTTCAAACATCTCTAGAACTGTTAAGTCAGCTCAACATAAGATTAAATTCAGTCTTAATAAAGTGCAGACTCTTAAAAGTTGTTATTCCAAAATCATCTAGTTTGTATCATCTTACCATCTAAATTTATTTTGCAGTGGTCTCTCAGAGAAAGTCAGTAAAACTCGGGTGGGACTCTGCTCTCAAAGGGTTTTCTTGTTTATCTTCGTTTTGCTTTTGTTTGTTTTTAAGCTCTTAAGCCCTGGCTTCCATGAAATAATTGTCCTCTGCATCTTTAGTACTTTTTTTCCTGTGTCAAAATATTTTCACAGCTCTCTTCCTCCTTTCCAGGGAAATGTTTGCACGGAATAGATCTGTGAGAAGAAGTAAAATATTGGAGTCTACATCAATTGGGCTGAAAAATTTGAGATCCTCTTTTCTTGCTTGTCACAATTCTGAGTCACTCCATTGCAAAGCTTTGCCAATTTTGGAGCAGAGCATCCAAAATATGTGTCCAGCAATGAACCCCTGGCTGGATCCCAGCCCTCAGAGGCTCCTCACTTCTGCCCCAGTCCTTGGACTGACCTCGCCCTCTGTGTCATCTTCGCACTGGAGGTTTCTCCAAGGGCAGCTCATCTGAGTGAACTGTTGAAACCTTCTAGTGGCGTAGCAAATGTGATAGATGCTTTTACAGAAGATTTTTATGGAAGATTTTCAGATTCCTGCAGGTGAGGGCAGAGATCCACTCATGCTAGATCTTGTGACTCCCTAAGACAAGCCTTCTATACAAGATACATCTCTAATTAAACTGTCACTTGCCAATCGGCAAGGCCTGCCTTTTTCTTGGGTTATTTTTGCCTTCCATAGATGGGAGTCAGATTCAGATTTCATTCAGGGAATGTCCCTAGGTGGTGAACCAACACCCATGAATAAATCTGATTTCTTCCCACATCAAACATAGAGTGATCGCTGAAGAGCAGCTCTAGCCACAGACTGGCTGCAATCCTGAAAATTGTCTACCCTGATGCTATCCCTAACATAGAGAAGAATTAACTGACAGCTTCTATTGACAAACCAAAGCATTTTCAACAACTTACTAGTCCTTTGCGCTCTGGGGCTTCTTTCCTGTCCTCGAAACGCTTCTCACTCCTCTCCCAGTCTCTTCTGATTGATTCAGGGCAGTAACTGCTCTTGCAGTTATAAAGTTCTCTATCTGTCTCCCTTGAGTCCTGGACCTTTAGAGAAAAATCCCTAGATGGATGCTGTTATGACAAACACCAAAGGAATTGCACTCTTAGAATTTAGTCTTTGTGTAATTGACAGAAATTTAGTAACCCTTTTTTACCTTAAGATGTAAAAGTAAATTGATAATCCTTTATTTTTTTTCTTCCACTAACTATTTTTGCGATCAAAATATTTACTGATTGAACTTAGGTCATTCTAAGATATTCCTCTATCTCCAGTCAAGCCTCTTTTTTATACTAATTCCTTTTTTATTCTTGGTGAATAGATATTCACACTCATTTGTTACAGAAATAAATGGAGACTGTAAGGTTTGAATCATATATTTGGTAACAAAGATTAACAAATAATAATATTTATCTTTGAGAGAATATTTCTTTGTAGAAGACAGATTTGAAAAGGGATAACTCTCCCTGACAGGATGAAGATAAAGAATTAAATTTCCACAGGTAATACAAAGATTACCCATTTATTCTTTACTAATTGCTCTAGAGAGGGAGAGATACAAAGGCTCAGAATTGTCACAAAGAAAAACATCTAAATTATATGCTGAAATCACCTGAAAAATGTATGTTTTATAATCACTATATCGGTACTGATGTGCTCTGACAGTGCTATTCTCACAGCAGAAGCTCACGTTCTCTTCTGAACATGTATCCCTCTCTCATGTTCACTTGCTTCTCTCTCTTTTCTTAAATTTCTCTAGAAGAAACTTTTATTTCAAATATATATATGGGTATATGCATTATGTATATGTATATATGTAGCATTGTAGCACTGTCGACCCGTTGTTCATTGATTTGCTCAAGCGGGCACCAGTAATGTCTCCATTGTGAGACTTGTTACTGTTTTTGGTATATCTAATACGCCACGGGTAGCTTACCAGGCTCTGTTGTGCGGGTGGGATACTCTCAGTAGCTTGCCAGGCTCTCCGAGAGGGATGTATATATGTATATACATATAAATATATGTATATGTGCATGCATATTAATATGTGTATATGTATATACACATTTGTGTGTGTTCTCTGCTAGCTTGTGACTCTTGCTTGGAGATGGATAGGGGTTATTGGCCAAGAGTTAAGATTAAAATGGTGTCTATCTAGGTTGATTTCAACATACACAGAATATTTGCAAAGACAGCAAGATATAGAAAATGTGAAATGTAAAGTATTGTTGATCTTATAATACTCTTCTCCAAAAGCAATGCTTAAGTAAGTCCTTAGAATTTAAACATAGGGGTAAAGAGTAGGTGGTTGTCCAATAGGATTTAAAATAAATATTACCATAGTAAGATATAAAAGACTGAAGTTGATGTAGGCATAAATTATTTTGATCATATTCCAGCCTCAGCAGAAAATATAAAAAAGGTATGAGATCTAAAATAGGAAACCCAGGTTTAGAGCAAAAGTTCAAAGGGGAATATTAAATATTCTGGTTATAACTGATAGAATCATAAGAATCCCATTTCCAACCCATCATAATATGTAGACTACAAATAATGTGTAATAGATGTAAATTCAGGCATGATTCTTATTCAGAAGATCAACAAACTGACTAAGGTGGTGGTTAGACTGCCTTCTAACTCTATGTCCAGTGATCACTTCTGTCAGTGCTCAGGGGATTGAACTGGGCTAAACAGCATCCAAGACAAAGGCGTTAACTATCTCTCTGATCTCCTCAATAATAATTTTTTCAAGTTCATCACAATGATTTTTATCATCATCATATATACAACCAACTATTGTAGGTAAAATATTCTTTGGAAATTTTGAGTGATGAAACTACAGTCATTAAACTGTAGATAATAAAACTTTATTATGATAGTAATAGTTGGGAATAATTTTACTGGATGAGACCTGGGAGTTAACAGTGGGTAAGGGATATTCTTGATAACCTTTCAGTATCAATATTGCAAACCATAGTGCCCAAAAGGAGAGAGGCAGAGACAGAGAGACACAGAGAGACACAGAGAAGAAGAAGAAGAAGAAGAGGAAGAAGAAGAAGAAGAAGAAGAAGAAGAAGAAGAAGAAGAAGAAGAAGAAGAAGAAGAAGAAGAAGAAGAAGAAGAAGAAGAAGAAGAAGAAGAAAAAGAAGAAGAAGAAGAAGAAGAAGAAGAAGAAGAAGAAGAAGAAGAAGAAGAAGAAGAAGAAGAAGAAGAAGAAGAAGGAGGAGGAGGAGGAGGAGGAGGAGGAGGAGGAGGAGGAGGAGGTGGAGGAGAAGGCGAAAGAGAAGGAGAAGGAGAAGGAGAAGGAAAAGGAGAAGGAGAAGGAGAAGCAGGGCAGGGAGAGGGTAGCGGGTGGGGCAGATGGCAAAGAACCTGGAGACACTGGTGCTAGGAAAAGTACACTGGTGGAAGGATGGATGTTGGAACACTGAATGACTGGAATCCAATCATGAACAGCTTTGAATTGGTCTATCTTACAGTGATTCAATAAAAAAAGTTTTTTAAAAAATCCTTTATATTAAAGATGCACATATATTTAAGACTTGCACAGAGCAATTCCTTTTTTGGCATATCAAATACGCCACAGGTAGCTTGCCAGGCTCTGCCATGTGGGCGAGATACTCTCGATAGCTTGCTGGGCTCTCCGACAGGGATGGAGAGGGACAGCACACTGTGCTATTGCTTCAGACTGGAGTTCTTTTTTTACTGCATTTTAATTCTTGTATTTAACTACCTACTCATCTACCCACTATCTGTGTAGATGAGTAAGTATCTACTCCATAATTTCTTTTAAATATTTTTAGTGCTTCATTTTGACATTTATGTATTTATTAGAATGTATTTTATGCATATTATACTATAAGACTAAATTTGTATTTCCTGAGTGGATAATGAATTTGGATAGCATTATTTATTGTATAATCCAATTTTTTCCACAAGTCTTTTAAGTATGATCTTGGTGAGTACCATGGTGTTTGGGAGTCCTTAGACCACAACTAAAATCTCTTCTCGTGTTGGCAGGCAAAGATAAAACAAGCCAAAATACTAATAACACATCTCTCCAACATATGTCAAGCATCTGTTCAATTCTACATTATGAAATTCTCTCAGATTACTTATTGACAATAGAAAAAAAAAGACGCTGAAACATAGGGGCTGTAAAAGTTACCAATGTGGAACCAGAGATGTGGATCTTTATGCCCCAGGAAACCCACAATTGATAAAATTGGAATTGGAATAAAAAATACAGGAGTTAAGGTATATGCTCTACAGGCCATAGACCTCAATTTCTCCCAAGCATGGCTAGTTAAAGCCCAAAAGACTCCAAACAATGCTGGATGTAGCCCTTACATTGAATTCTTGGTGCAATTGGCAGAAAAATCACTGGGAGGTCTTCTTGGACAACCTGAGCACTTTAGGGGAGAACTCCTTCAAAATATCAGGAAGAGAATATTAAATTTATTAAATAAACTCAGAAAAAAATGAGTATGGTTTACACAGATGGTATAGATTACACATAATATAAGGTTCTCTATGCCTTAGACTGGAAAATAATCTTCAGAAAGTACTAGGAGGTCACAGATGTTTTTAGTCTATGGCAGAAGGGCCTGAGGATCAAGATGATCTCAACAAAACAGCTAGAAAATTTACAATAAATACTCTTCTGGTGATTCACATAACTCCATCATAGAGGAGTCTTTTGGGCTTCCAAGAAACAAGGGGAAGCTTAAAATTGAAGACTCTGAGAAAATCTTTCCTAACTTTGAATTTGACTTTGTGCATTTATATATCAAGCAATTCATTGAATCTGAATGAATGTCATATATGCATAACAGACATATATGTTGTATATGTGTACTATATGAGCATATGTGTCAATCATTGCATTTATAAAGATTTAGTGGTGAGTAAAACATGAATAATTTCCCCAAGTCTGCAAGGAGCTTAAATTAATGATATAACTGTATCACTGTTATCCCATTGCTCATCGATTTGCTCAAATGGGCACCAGTAATGTCTCCATTGTGAGACTTGTTGTTACTGTTTTTGATATATCGAATACTCCACAGGTAGCTTGCCAGGCTCTGCTGTGCGAATGAAATACTCTAGGTAGCTTGCTGGGTTCTCAAAAATGCTCAGGAAAAAGTAACCTCAATGCTGAGACTCCTACAATATTGTCATGTAGCCAATGGTATAGGCAATATTTTCAGTCAATTCTAGGTTCAAATCTTCATGAGCAACAAGGTTATAATTTAGATGTGTTCACCTTTTTTTCATTGAAATATTGTCTAGTTTGATGTCATTGCTCAGGATTTTACAGCAAGTGCTTAGAAGCTAAACTGTCTTCAACTTATTCTTAGACTCAGGAGATGGAACTCAACTCTACAAAAAGAGAAAAGCAGAAATGAGAATAGAAATTATGTGCTCAAAAATTAAATAAATGAGGGAATGAATCCAATGCTTACCTCTTGCCTCTAGATTCTTAAATAAGGACTAAATATTAATACCAGGTAAATGGGTGGGGTTTGGTTGTCCCAAACAGAACTTTTGAGCCCTTTCCCTGTAGAATCAGGATACATCACACTCCTGGAACATCCGAATACTTTAGAGCTGAGATTCCCTAAAGCTTAGTGCTCATAGTCTTTATTGAAACTTTATTAGTTAATATCTGACTAAAGTATTGTCCAAGTGACTTTATTAATTGAGTTTTACACTTGACAAGTGAGATAATATTAATTTAAGAGACTGTATGTGTTGTAGAATTGCAGTTCCATGCTTCTGCAAAATTGCTACCAAACCACACAGTTCACCAAAGTAGCACTATTCTTCCACCAGACCCCACTGAATCCTAGCCTCCCTTCAGCCTCTTTCTGTTCCCCTGTAATGCTGGTACCATAACTCTGAGGTCTAAATTCACATGTTCCTTTCTGTGTGTCTTGTCTGTAACACAGAACACAGGTTGAGATGTGGGCAGCAGAGAACGTGTTTGCAGTTTTCCAATAGAACCACTAGGAGGAGCCTTTAGCCCAGTTATGGGCTTAAATTCAGGTCCTCTTTTCCCAGCCTTCCCATTTTCAGTTTCTGGACAGACTCAATTTGAAGGTCTATCATAAAACGTAACTGTAGACTCATCTCTCTCTTCTCCTCCTCCAAGGTCCAGGCCTGGTAAATGAGGCTTTTCCTATGGAATCTTATGGTCTTAAGCTGATGTGGATCTTTCAGGTTGGAGAAACTGAGAGTTTAGCATTGCCAAATGCGTTGTTTAGCTTGGTCTAGGGCCCTAAGGAAAACATCCTGTTGGAATTCATTTTCTCTACTTTCTTTGCTCCTTGATGCCCTTATCTGTGTAAGCACAAAATCTTGAATGTTTCCATAGTAAACAGCTTCACCTCTTACCACAATAACCCTTCAGAACACTCATCATCTTTATATCCTGATGTTCTAAAATGGAACCACACTTCATCTTTAATGTGGGAGTCTTTTAGAGAAGCCAAGAATTCTTTCCTTACTTCAACCCCCGTTATTCCTCTCCCTTGCTCTTCCCTGCTCCCTCTCTTTATTCTCATTCTCCACTCATGGCTCATTCTCACTCAAAGGCAGGTCTCATACAGAGATGGGTTTCACCAAAACATTTCCCACACTTACTCCTAGGCTACTTCAACAAATCTTAGTAAGAAAGAAGAAACCTACTCTAGGTATGATCTCTGTTAAAGTCAGTTGGCTAGGACTAAGTTGAGAAGCATTTTGCAGATAGCTACATTTCTGTTCAATGTGTTGTAGAGAGACAAAGAACTGGAGCTTGCCTGGTGAGTCTTGCACTTTTTTGAGAAATGATAGCAAGAGTTCAGAAACATTTTTAAATACTTTGAAGACATTAGTATTTTTTAAAGATATTAGGATAACATGCTATAGGACTGTAAATATTTGTGAATTTATGATCATTTCCATGAAAAATAAACAAGACATGGGATTAAGGCTTAGAAAATTGCGATAAAGTGAATGCTAAGAGGATGCTGTTGCATAAAACATAGGCTGTTAAGATGTGAATCAAGTCTAATAAACTGACACAATGACACCCATACTAATTGGACCCATTCTACTGAGATCAAGTAAATGCAACTCAGATTATTCTAAATGTGAGCTCATATCAAATTCAAACTTCTCTAACTCCTATGACTATCCTAATTTCATTATGATAATCCACCTTTTGAACTCATTAGAATCAATTCCTTTAGATATCTCTTGCTAGCTTGCTGATGTTAACAGCCTTCTTACCTCCCTTCTTTCTTCCTTTGTAATCAAAAGCATTTATCATCTGAGTCATGAGCAAGGAGGCAACATGAGAGAACAGTATCTCAATATCAATGCAAAATTAACTTTAGAGAAATAATTTTCTTCTTAGTAGAACTTTGGGTGGGAAGAAGTTATCTTTCCTTCTCTCCTCCCAAACAAATATTAAGTACTTGGGTCAGACCAATGGTATCTGTCTTTCCTTTCATTCATTCTCATAGTGGTACAAGAGCATAGCTTCTAATTATAGGCCCTTGTAAAAGTAAGTTCTTTCTTCAATTTGCACAAAATGTGTCAACTTGTTTAATTGCTGTGTCTATTAAGATCTATATTTTAAATGTGGAAGACACCCAGATTAGAAGTTATTTTAGCATTTATATCCTCATTAGATAGATATATAGTCAGTTGCAAAAGAGTGGAATAAAATTTCTAAAAGAAAAAAATTAATGACATGAATTAGATTAAAAGTTTAGAAAAAACTTTCCAGAAGTTTAAGAAGATATATCAATATGAGTAACAACAGCATATTATTTAGGGTAAGAAGAGGAGGAGAACATTATTTCCCAATCATACAAGTAGCCATTGAGAAATTTTTCCAAGATAGTGAAATTATCCTTTTGAAAATGACATGAAGAAATGGAAGTTCACAAGCTACAGAAATTCAGTCAAATCACTTTAGCTGAAGTCCAGCCATGTGATGATAAACATGTGATTTAACTGTCTTGGCATTACTCTTCAATAATAGTTCTTACAGTTTATATTAATATATGGTTCAAGTAGTAGCATCTTAGTAAAACTTTGAGTGGGAAGAATCTGTCTTTCCTTCTCTCATCCCAAAAATGTATGGAGCACTGGGGTCAGACCAAGGGTCAACAAGATAGAAAACAAAGAGAGATCTATTTTTACTTTCATTCATTCTAATGGTCGAGCAAGGACAAGGATAACAAGTATAAGCCCCTAAGAATCTGACAAGGATGTGTTGATTTTTGAAGATAACAGAGTAGTTATTTGTATGGTGCATTCACACAATGCCCTCCACATCTACTTTTAGGAGGCCTGAGCAAGAGACCAAACTGTGTTAGGGTTTTCTTGCTTTCTCGACAGTGAATTTACTTATCTATGTCTGCAGGTTTTATGCAAGTAGTCAGAGGAATGGTTTAGACAGTGAATCCACTTTGCCTATAGATATAAGAGAAGTGTTGGGCTTATCTACGGCAGAGCAGACTCTTTCTATGCCTCAGTACAAGTGCATAGTCCCACACTATTATGTCAATTTTGCATTATTACTCCTATTCCTGAAACATAGTTTCTTAACTCATATCACAATAATACTAGCTGCACAATAATTCTGAACCCCAAAACATGACTTATCAATTGGTTGCAATCACCATTGCTGAGCTGTAACCCCAAGTTCTCATTTTGGGGAATGTGCCTGTTTTATGTATGGCATAAGAAGAACACAACTTCTTAAAAATGGGCAATTTGGAATTATAACAGATCACCTCCATATACCAAGAGATGCAAAGGTTTATATAAACATTCAGAGAGGTCCACAGATATTCTCTTATCCAACTGATCTTTATTAAGCACCTACTATACGCTAGACACCACATAATGTTCTAGGTTCTAGGTTACTTAAATGAATAAAAGATATAAAAGATATCTGAAATAATGAGGTCCAAGCATTAATAACCGGACTTCAAACAGATGCCTGTCAAGATGGAATGCTGAACGTGGGGTAGGGGGGAAGGGTAGGCAAGGGAATCTGGGAACACCTGGGTATCTGGAGGGAAGTTGACATTGGTGATAAGGTTAGTAGTGAAACATGTATATCTAAAATCCAACTATGAATAACTTTGTAAATCATGATGCTTTACTAAAATTTAGCGTGAAATGTAAAGTATTGGGACTGGAGAGACAGTTAAACAAGTAGAGTACTTACCAAGCCCTGAACTCCAGCATACCATCTGGTCCTCAGAGCTAGCTAGGAGTGATTCCTGAGTGCAGAGTCAGGAGCAACTCTGAGAACCACTCAGTGTGACTCCAAGATCAGCAACAACAATAAAAGGTATGGTATTTCTTGAGCTTCAAAGCTTACAGAAATGTTATTTTTCTGAGTGGGTTTTTTTTTTGTTTTTTTTGTTGTTGTTGTTGGTGGGCACACCACTCATGGAAATTCTCAAGGATTACTCCTGGCTCTGCACTGAAAAATCACTCCTGGCTGCCGCAGGGGACTATATTGAATGAAGGGGATTTAACCCAGGTGAGCTGTGTGCAAGGCAGGTGCCATCTCTTCTGAAATATCCCTCAAGCCCTGGTTTATCTGTTTTTAATGAACATTTTTACAGCATTATTCATTGTTGCACTTAATGTAATAGATGAGAAATAGGATCAACCTAGTTGTCCAAAGACAGATGAATGGATTATAAAGATGTGTTATATATACACAATGGAATACTATGTAGCTACAAGGAGCAATGAAGTTGTGCAATCTGCTGCAACTTGGTTGAAACTGGAAGATATCATGTTGAGTGAGAGTGACGTTAACCGGAAGATGAATGACAAACACAGGTAATCTCACTTACCTGCGGTATAGAGAATAAGTAAATGAGAAAATGTCTTATAGTTAAGGGGGATGCATATTTCACCCTTGACCCCAGAGGATATAGAAGAGGAAAAAAAATCAAGGGGAAAAGGAAGAAGAAAAGAAAGGGAAGAAATAGGTGGGCAGGGATTGGGGTTCAGTTATACCGGTGATGTGGCAGAGTGATATAACTATATATCCACCTTACAGACTCAGTAACATGAAAACATGAGATCTAAGTTGAAGCCACTGGAACTTTGTATTGTGCCTGTCCAGGTTACTGGGGTGGGGGTGGTGGAGGTGGGGATGTGAGGAAGAGGGTAAAGCATACGGGAACAGTGTTGGAGGGAAGTTGACACTGGTGGTGAGATTAGTGTTGAAATATTATGCGCCTAAAACTCAACTATCAATCACTATAAGTAATGATTCTTTAATTAAATACATTTTTTAAAAAAATACTGTTTGCCACGTCAAACCTGCGTTAACAGGTTATGCACAAAGCCGAGAAGCAGAGCCGAGACAAGCAGCTCTATGGAGCATTTTAAACTTTTCATTAGCAGACCAGCAGCTCTCCTAGCAGCCTCCTACAATCAACCTGCTTAACAGATCATCTCTCTATATTTCTTTCCTGCCTGTCCACTTATTCTTCCTTGGAATTCCAGAACACACAGACTTTGTTTTCTTTTTTAGCAATCCAGAGCAAACACAGGAATTAGAACATTCTTTGTATCCTATTTATTTTGCAGTTTCCAAAAAGCAGTAGGGAAGGAGGTGCCATAAGTGGCCTTCCGTGAGCATCTTGGAGTGGGAGCCATCTGCTTCTTACAGGTTTTGATGAACTGTTTCAAATTGTACCCCGTATCTTTCTGCCAAATTGCTTCCATTCAGAAGAGATTCATTTTGGGTCTGAAGAATTTTCCATGCTAATTGTTTGACTGAGACATTTTTCTCTCAAAATGTTAGTTTGATTTCCAGATATGTCTTCATTTCAGTTTTGAAGAGAAAGGGAAATTGGATATAGATTATATGAGGAATTTCAGAAATTATTCTAGTAAATGCAAAATATAAGAGTAAAAACCTGATAGAAAAATTAAATATTGTGGGCCACTTGTCCCCCTTCAAAACAGATGATTTTTTCTCTCCGATTAATACTTCAGTTCATGGGTCCAGAGAGATAATACGGTGGGTGGGGAACTTTCCTTGTATGCTTGTGACCCTGGTTCTATCTATGAAAACACATATATTTCTGTGAGCATCTCCAGGAAAAATCTCTGAGAGTAGAGCAGAAGTAAGGCCTGAGTAAAGAGAGGTGTGGCACAAAAAAACCCAAAGAAACAAAGCAAAAATAGATTTTATTAGTGACAAGTCCATTAAGGGACTTTTAATGCTAAAACAAAAAATATATTTTAGAATTTGTATATAAGCAGAGGGATATATATCTCAGCAAATTATGAATTAAGATATAAATGAAAGTATATAGGCCTTTAAGACTTGATCACAGGTATTAATGTGTTGGGACAGAACTTGAATTATAAAACTGGGCAAGAAAGTGTATGAAAAATTACTGGTTTATTCCATTTTGGACATATTTAAAAGTTAATAATAATAATAATGTATTAAGTAACAATAAAAATGGATAAGAACTTAGAATAATAATGCCAGAGAGATAGTACAGTAGATAAGACAATTATATTGCACGAAGATGATTAGGGTTTGATTCCCAGCCTCTTATACGGTCCCCTGAGCACTGCTATGAGCAACACCTCAGCATAGAGCCAGGATTAATATCTGAGCACTTTCAAGTATGAAGTACAAAAAAAAAACAAATAAAAGGAATTTAGAATGAGGTCCTTTGAAGGAAGAAAAGACAACCTATGAAACAACCCACAATGTATAAAAATGCATATATAGTAGAAGACTAATATCAATAGTCAGGGAAAACAGAGGTTAGGAGGACAGGTAAATGGTTGGAACCAACCACAAGTGTGTGGGGGGCTGAGGGTAGGTAAGATAGAGAAGAGACCAGTCTGACAATAATAGCTGGAAATGACAATGCTAGAGAAGATCTGAGGATTAAAAGTAGATAAAGGGATATTCTTGATAACCTTTCAGTATCAATATTGCAAACCACAATGACCAAAAGGAGAGAGAGAGAGAGAGAGAAAGCGCCTGGTGCTGGGAAATGTACACATGTGGAGGGATAGGTATTTGAATACTGTATGACTGAAATCCAATCATGAACAGCTTTGTAAAGGTCTGTCTCAAAGTGATTCAATAAAAAAGTTAAATAACAAATAAATGGAAATTTAAAAAAACTAGCAATTCTAAATATTTCTTTATCCATGAATATTTAAGCAATTATGTATATGTATATGTTTCCCTCCCTGCCCTGAGCAGAGTCCCCGCGGCTGAAGACCTCCAGAGCCCAGCCACAGCCAGGCTCAAGGCTCTTCTCCACATGATCTGACAAGCCTCATGCATGAAGGAACCAGCAGAGGAACCCAGGTGTGTGGAACCCGGGGCTGAGATCTCCAAGCCTGCTTGGATGGGGACTGCGCCTCTTCGCCTAGTTTCCCCATTTTCCAATAGCTAGGCAGTCACAGTCAGGGGCTGCCCTGGTGCTGTGTAATCCCACCAATGGCCAACATCCAGAGACTATTAAACCAAGCTCCTGCAAGCTTATAGCCTGGACATCTTATAGCCTAGTTCTCCCTCTGGGAGAACCTGGGAAGCTACTGAGAATTTCCTGTCCACAAGGGAGAGCCTCACAAACTCCCCCTGGTGTATTCATATGCCCAAGCCAGGAACAATGATGGGTCTCATTCCCCTGACCCTAAAAGAGCCTCCAGTGCGGCACCATTGGAAAGGACGAGCAAAGAGAGGCTCCTAAAATCTCAGGGCTAGTATGAATGGATATGTTACTGAGACTGCTCTAGAAATTCAGTGATCAACGGAATGATGATGTATATGCAAAAATATAGCCACATGTGTGATTCAGCAACCACCTAATATGATTTTCAAGTCATTTATCATTTGACTCAGGCAAAGAACCTGGATTACTTATTTTAAAATATGGATTTTAGGGGCTGGAGTGATATCGCAGTGGGTAGGGCTTTTGCCTTGCATGTGGCCGACCCAGGTTCAATTTCCAGTATCCCATATGGTCCCCTGAGAACCGCCAGGAATGGTTCCTGAGTGCAGAGCCAGGAGAGTAACCCCTGTGCATTGCCAGGTGTGACCCAAAAAGCAAAAAAAAAAAAAAAAAGAAAAAAATATGGATTTCTGAGATTTTTTCATAATTTCTAGATTTGTTGCTTGGGTCAATCATTGTTGATTATATTTATTTGAGAAATGACAAATTTCTCAGAGGTACAAAGCAATCACTTGAAAATTGCAAGATTGGGCTAGAGCGATAGTATAATGGGTAGAGCATTTGACTTTCACATGACCTGACCTGAGTTCAATCCCTGGCATCCCATATGATTCCCCGAGCACCACCAGGCATAATTCCTGAATGGAGAACCAGGTGTAACTAACCCTGTGCATTGCCAGGTTTGATCCAAAAAGGAAAAAACAAAAGGAAAATTGTAAGACTGTCAGCAAATCCTAAATAAAGTTCTTTATTTTACCAAAATCAGAAAAGAAAAGAAAAACCCACAAAATTTTAGCATGCGTCTTGCTTTGATAAGTACCAGGAATCATTCTACCTACTTCCAAATCATTATTATCTCTAAATTAGACAAAAATGTTTAATTCACTATTCTAAAAGTTAACATAACTGTTGAGTATTAAAATAGATTGCTAATTCAAATTCTTCTGACTTTTAATACTAAGAGAAACAATATTTTTGGTTCCCTAAAAAGTGATTACTGGTCATAATTGCAAGTAGTTTATAGAAAATTATTGGAACCATTACATCTTTAAAAAAATGTATTTTTTTCTATTAGGAATAAATAATTACATGATCATTAGTCCCATCTATTACCATTGCCATCTATTACCATTAAACTTTCCTAACTCTAAATGTATATACCTTTGCCAACAGTGGTCAACAAATAAAATCACTTGTATCACTTGTCATCCTGTTGTTCATTGATTTGCTCAAGTGGGCACCAGTAATGTCTCCATTTGTCCCCTTTGAGTTCTAGTGTGGCCCAGTGACGTATGCTCGTTCCAGGAGCATGAAGAGCCTTAAACTGTTCATTCAGGGTCTTGACAAACGTCTTTATCAACAAATAAAATATCATTATGTTGGGAGCTGGAGCAATAGCACAGTGAGTAGGACGTTTGCCTTTCATGTGGCCAAGCCAGTTTCGATTCCCAGCATCCCATATGGTCCCCTGAGTACTGCCGGGGGTAATTCCTGAGTGCAGAGCCAGAAGTAACCCCTGTGCATCACCAGGTGTGACCCCCCCCAATAAAAAAGCAAAATATTGCATGTAATAGAGAACAGAATTGGTCAAATGAAAAGTTGGAGACTGTTTTCAGAAAACCATGTTTCAAGGTTTTATGTAAATAAGTACTTCATAAAGAGAACCACCTCCTTTGAATCCCAGGGACAAGGCCAAGATCGACAAAAAAATGCTTACCTCCTCCCATGATCACAGTAAACCCTTGCATAACTTTGAATTAATCTATAAAAGACCAGAATGACCTGAAACCCAAATAAACAAATTTTCCATAGCAAGGAGGGACAACATGAGAGCACCCAGGATTGAAGACAGGCAGACTCTCTCACTAGGAAAGAAACCTCAACATGTAGCAACGATTCTCAGTTCAGAGGAGTTTTCTAAAGTGTATGAGATTACTGTGAGGATCCAGGGTAGGAGTGAGCTGCAGTAAATACTGTCACAGCAAGTCAAGGATTCGCTAGTACAGCACTTAAACTGGAGGCTAGAAACATAGTCCATAACACAGATGTTAGGGGTGACTGTCAGGTTGCCGACCGCTATAATCTTGCTGATGGCAGTTCTGGTGGATCATGTATTGGATTTTATCCACCAGAGTAACAGACCTGAGGACCAGTCCCCAGGATCCTCTCACCCTTATCAAAAGACTGCACTAGCTCAAGGCTGAGAAACACTTATCAAGAATTCATATGCTGGGGAGGAGAGGTAGTATAGTGGGTGAGGCTCTGGCCTTGCCTGCAGTTGACTTGGATTCTATTTCTGGCATCCTGTATGATTCCCTTAACCTGCCAGGAGTGATCCCCGGGTGCAGAGTCAGGAGTAAAGTCTGAGCAGCACCGGGTGTGACCTTCCCTCACTTCCCATGCCCCCACCCCCCCCCCACAGCAAAAATATAATTGACATGCCTGGCAGAAAACAGATGTCTCCCTCCAAGTCCACATCTGACTGCTCGCTTCCTGAGACCCTCTTACAGCATAGCTACTTACAAAGGGCTCTTATTGCTTTCTTTTTACCATTCATAATCCTTGGCTGGGCAGATTCTGCACCCTGTCAGCTCTGGTATACTTGGTCTGTCAGTAGTGCGATTGAAGCCGCTGTTTTCTTTATTTTTTTTTTAACCCACTCAGGCATGGGTTTCTCAAGGAGCATCCAGGCTAGTATGACAAAACACATCTAGGTAAACTCAACTTTGGCATGCAGGCTAAACCCCTATAGGTTATCTTGGTAACTACTCAGACTTATTTAATCTTAATAGCCTGGACAGGACCAACTGAATATTTCTGGCTCCTTTCTAGTTCCTGGAGTATCAGAAGTAATGTGAATGGAAGGACCAGTTTGCACTGGCTGATCAAGACAATAGCCCGGAGAGAGGAGAGAAGAGGATGACTTGTGATTGTTCCGCATATTGCTGCATTTTCAAATGGAAAGAACATTTCTACAGATACACCTACAACTGGATATTTATTATATACGTTAAAGAAGTGATCCCTTCTCCAGCTAGAGAATAATGATGAGTATTTTTCACTTGGACTGGAACAATAGCACTGCAGGTAGGGCATTTGCCTTGACACAGCCGACACGGGTTCGATTCCTCTGTCCTCCTCGGAGAGCCCGGATAAGCTACCCAGAGTATCCCGCCTGCATGGCAGAGCCTGGCAAGCTACCCATGGCATATTTGATATGCCAAAATCAGTAATTACACGTCTCACAATGGAGATGTTACTGGTGCCCGCTTGAGCAAATCGATGAACAACGGGACGACAGTGCTACAGTGCTATTCTTTACTTATTTTCTAGGACTGACTGACCTGAATTCAAAGTGATTTTTATTGCTAGATTTTTTTCATAACAACTCCTTTGATTAATTTTGCCCTATGGTCCTGACCTAAAACAAAATATTAGACTTGTTAAAAATGTGTTGTTGATCCACGAGGATTAGCACAATATCATTTGAGAGTGAATATATTAGGAATTGAGAGATAGTGTTGTGGGGGCTGGGGACACTTTACATTCATTATAAAGGGCCATTCATATTCTGTTTTGTCAGGGACACTCACACTTGTAAATGTCAAATCATTCCTGCTCACAAATATTTGGAGAAGAGGTTTAGAATAATGCAGCTTCAATAAAGCTTGGAACAATATTGTTTGAATGTGTGGCAGGACTACCTAAAGCAGAAAAGTGGGATAAGTCACTTGTCTAGAAGGAAAATCAAGCATATCCTTTTTCTCTCTTGCAAAGGAACACTATAGCTCTTCCTCTTGCTCCTCACAGTTTGCTGATTGATTATTGATTATGTTCTCCTTGGTTAACCATTTACTGATTATTTTTTTCTCTAATTCTATGTATTGTCCTGTAAGTGCACCAGACTCCCCCAGGGAAACCACCTGGAGACCTTGCCCCTTTAGCTGTAAAGCCTGCCCAGTCCTTAGTTCATCGCCGTATACTCAAAATCTCTGTTTAGTCACATATGCAGGACTAGTAAAAGTACAAAGTACCCTAATTTTCATGTGATCCTTGCTAAGATACTTGGGAGGTTACTCCGTCTTAGCCCACCACAGTGAGATAAACTCCCTTTAAGACCTAAGGTTCTTTAACATATAATTAATTAGGAACAATCCAACTTATTAATTAAAATTAATAAGGAAATAAAGAAAACATTACATAGAAAAATAAAAACATGAAACATTTTGCCACTGGTGTTTCTAAGTCCTTGATTTTTTACTTAAAATACCTTCAACACTTTGTGCTGCTATTTCCTATATGATTCTAAAGAAAGGAGTCCCATTTCTGGAGTATAAAATAACATAATACAAGACTGACACCCAAGAACAGTAGATACAAGGGACAGGAAGACTGTTCCATAGCTGGAAGCCTGCCTCATGAGTGGGCAGGGAGAGGACAGCTGGAATAGAGAAGGAATCACTAAGAAAATGATGGTTGGAGCAATCGGTCGGGATGGGAGATATGTGCCAAAAGTAGATAATGAACCAAACATGATAACCTCTCAGTATCTGTATTGCAAATCATAATGCCCAAAACTAGAGAGAGAATAGGGGGAATATTGTCTGCCATGGAGGCAGTGGGAAGGTGGAAAAGGTGGGTGTACACCGGGGATATTGGTGGTGGGGAATGTGCACTGGTGGAGGGATGGGTGTTTGATCATTTATGATTGTAACTCAGACATGAAAACTTGTAACTATCTCATGGTGGGTTCAATAAAATTTAAAAAAATAAAGAAAGGAGTTCATAGAGGAAAGACAAAAAGCCAGAGATCATAACTGTCTCATATTGTTCAACAAATACTGTCTGGAAGTGAGGATTCCACTGGTGACTTATGTGAAGTGGGGAGGAGAAAGACGGTCACTTTTCTCCCCATCTGCCTCTGCCACCTGAGACCCAAAATTACTGGGTTTTCATCTCATC
Source organism: Sorex araneus (assembly GCF_027595985.1). NCBI lineage: Eukaryota > Metazoa > Chordata > Mammalia > Eulipotyphla > Soricidae > Sorex > Sorex araneus. The sequence continues at coordinate 104,987,614 of NC_073307.1, read as the reverse complement.
AGAAAATAATTTCAAGGGTAGACAAACAGTGAAGTAAACAAATTTTATTTAGAGTTTTTTGAAGGAGAGCAGGAAAAGAAAGTGGGAGAGAGTGGAGAGCAACATGCTCAAGAGAGAACCCAGGCTTCTCCAAGGACAGAGAGAGCCCCTACACACATCCTAGCATTAGACATGAAAGCATGGCAGTACACATCTCAAGAGGGGAGATGTGGGCATCAAAGGTGCTCAGCTCAGGCACATGTGCTCAGACACATGGGCGCAAGCAGCACTGCTGCTCAGGCAGCATATGCACGCCCTCCCTGTGTTCAAGGTGGCTTTTATAAGGTTTCTCCAACCTGCCCCTTACGTGGGGTTTAAACTTAGGTCAAAATCGTTGCTAAGGAGGTTTCCAAGGGGCTTGGGAGTGGTGATGGTCTTCTTTGAAATTCCTTTCCTGGCCTTTTGTTTCTGCTATAGCTTCTCTGGGTCTGTTGCCTAGATAGATGAGGGTCTTATCAGGCCTTAGTTCCTGTTTTCTGCAAAATTGGTCTTGGCGACTTCAGACCAATTCCTAGGAAATTTACTGCCATTGCTTTGGGAGGGAGGCCTTCCCTATCTGCCTGCCTCCCTACATCAGAAGTATGCCATATGACCCTATTTTTTGTTTGTTTGTTTTTGGGCCACACATGTCCAGGAGTTACTCCTGGCTCTACATTGAGGAATTGCTCCTGGTTGTGCTTAGGGACTATATGGTATGTCATGGATTGAACACAGGTCAACCAGGTGAAAGGCAAAATACCCTACCTACTGTACTATTGTTTTGTTCAGATGCCTATTATTATATTTTTTAATGTAGAATGCCCTCAAATCCAACAAATCCCTATTTTCCCTGGTCATGGATATTCTTCTTGTACTATATATATGCATATATATTTTTATATTAATATACCACAAATGAATGCAGTCATCCTATATCTGTCTCTTTCTTTCTGACTCATTTCACTCAGTATGATACTCTCTATGTCCTTTCATTTATAGGCAAAGGTTGGAACTAACCACAAGTGTGTGTGGGGCTTAGGGTAGGTAAGATAGAGAAGAGATTAGTATGACAATAATAGCTGTGAATGATCATGCTGGACAAGATCTGAGGGTTAAAAGTAGGTATCACTATATCACTGTCATCCCGTTGTTGAAAGATATACTTGAGAAAGCGCCAGTAATGTCTCCATTTGTTCCCAGCCCTGAGACTTTAGCAGCCTCTCCTTACTCATCTTTCTCAACGATTGGAAGCTCTTTTAAGGGTCAGAGAAACGAGACCTGTTATTGTTACTGTATTTGGCATATAGAATATGCCACGGGGAGCTTGCCAGCTCTACCATGTGGGCGGGATACTCTTGATAGCTTGCCCGGCTCTCGAGAGGCATATATATATATATATATATATATGCCTCGAGAGGCATTTATATATATATATATATGTATTTCTCTTTATGATGATGTTCACTCATGTTGAGGCTCGGCCCAAGCATGTGGAAAGTGGCCTGGAGCGTGGTGGCGGTTGGGTAGTGGCTGGATCCCTTGGGGTGGAAAGGGCTCTCATCCTACCCCTCTGGGGCACCCCTGGTGTGGAGTCTGGTGGCATGGTTATGGGGGCCTCATTTTATGCACCCTTCTAGGAGAAGCAGCCGTGAGTTCTGGAGGGTGGCTGATGAGGAGATTATCTGGTTTTCGTGGGAAAAGGTTCCACAGAAAAGTAGGTAAGGGATATTCTGGATAAACTTTTAGTATCAATATTGCAAACCACAATGCCCAGAGAGAGAAAGAGAGAGAGAGAGAGAGAGAGAGAGAGAGAGAGAGAGAGAGAGAGAGAGAGAGAGAGAGAGAGAGGGGGGGGGGGAAAGCTTCTGCCATAGAGTTAGGTGGGGGTGGGGTGGGGGTTGTTTAATGGGCGGGAACCTGGGGACAATGGTGCTGGGAAATGTACACTGGTGGAGTGACGGGTGTTGGAATACTGTGTGACTGAAATCCAATCATGAACAGCTTCGTAAAAGAAAAAAATAATTAATTAATTAAAAACTCCAACTTTCTTCCTTAGATAACTAATATCTAAAAAGGATTAAACATTCTTCCCTAGGCCAAAATGCAAAGAAATAACACCTGTGCCAAATAATAAGAATTCAAGAAGTTATGATGCTCAGTAGTATCTGTGATAAAAGTAAAAATTTGTGTATCACCTTCCTATGTTCACACTCATGATTGTGTTGTTTCAATAAAACATAATTAATATACTCTGGAGGTTGGTGGTTGTGTGTGGATGTCATTAGTGAAATAACATAATTTGGAACAGGTTGCTTTGTGACCTTAACAATTACATGCTTTTACTGAGAAGTCCTTGAGGTCTTATGTTGACAAAAACTATCTTATAAGCTTTAAAAACATAAACTTTAAAAAGACAATCTTGGGGCTGGAGCAATAGCACAGCGGGTAGGGCGTTTGCCTTGCACGCAGCCGACCCGGGTTCGAATCCCAGCATCCCATATGGTCCCCTGAGCACCGCCAGGGGTGATTCCTGAGTGCATGAGCCAGGAGTGACCCCTGTGCATCGCCGGATGTGACCCAAAAAAGCAAAATAAAATAAAATAAAATAAAATAAAAAGACAATCTTTCTGTCTTTTCTTTAAATGCCAGTTCCCAATGAGGAACAATTTTCAAAAATTTACATAATAAGCAATACAACATTTGCCTTTTTTTCAACTTCTTTTTTCCTTTTTTAAAAAAATTTGTCTACAAACTTCATATTGCCAGGCCTCATGTGGTGCATTATTTCTTTTTTTTTTTAATCTTTTGCATTCTTGAACTCATCTCTCCTATTTGGCTTGGCAATTTGTAGCAAAAAATACTCTATTCTGGCACGTAGTGTTTAGTGGATTTGATCACCAAATTCTCTTTACAAGGCTCAGAACATAATGTTTATACATTTCCAAAGCCACAAATTGATCATCTCATCTACGAACATACTGACTTTCTGATTCTTTCCACCAAAGAACACCTTTTTTTTTTAAATAACCCACTACTCAAAGAAACCAACAATGTTTTCATTGAGTAATATTTCATTCTGGAAATGTCCCTTACTCCTGACAGAGGAAACCTCAGTTTTCCCTTTCCAGCTGCTGCTAGCTGCTCTATTTAAGTTGTCTCCAATCCACATATTAAACACTTCTGCAAATTTCTGAGCTCTTTCTGAGAATGGAAAGTTATCAATTTCCCCAAATTTTAATTTCTCAAGATTCTGTCCCAAACCTTAGGTTCAGAGGACACTAAAAGATAACAGGCAATATTAAGATAAATGGTCAAATAGGCAACTTAAGTGGCCCTAAACAAGTTGACTGCATTGTAAACAAATTGGAATCTCAACTTCCCTGTAAAAATCTTGTCACTTAAAGTAACACAAAGTTTTTCTTTTAAAAAACCCACAAAATGAGCTATGCCTAACTTAGTCCCATAATTTTCTCCTAAGCTAGGAACTTTCTTCTTTTCTACTTGCATCACTCTTTCCCCCCAACACCAGATCTTCTATATGTAAGAGATGAGCTCATCAAGATCTGTAGTGAGTAAACCTCGACATGAAAAAGAGAATGAGCAAGAAGCGTCTTCCTTTGGTTTATAGGATTTGCCCACTTATTTTTTTTTTTTTATAGACACGGGGCTTACTTCTGAGACTGTGCAGCAATGGAAAGAAAGTGCCTAATGTTAAAGTTGTTGCAGGCAGGAAAATTTGGATCCCTGGTAATGAATGTAAAATGGGAAAAAATATGGTCAGGAACCTAAACTAGTCCAAAGGAATGAGAAGACCCATTTCAGAAGCCTAGAATTCTATTGAAGTGCACAATTTCTGGCCAGTTGCAAGAATGACTTCCTGGGGGTAGCAACAGGACCCTCTTGAAGGAATTGTTCCACCTCTGGAACAAGGGTCACGGGAAGAATATCAAAATACCATCCATAGCTCCAAGCTCTTCCTCAAGTCAACCACCCTAGCAACAGACTGAATGGTGGTAGGGACCATTGTGAAAAAACTGCCTAAAATAATTTGACAGAAGAAAGGCGACCTCATCTCTTTGGCCCACATCTGCCTGAGACATACGTGTCCTTTCCTACTGTTTTGCCTTTCCCCTGGGGAAGACTCTGTTGGGATGTATATTTGTTTTTATACTCTGGGAAAACCCATGTTCTCTCTTGAGCACCTCTATATTTCCTCTTTTTCTCTTTCTCCTCCGGATCTCACCAAGATACAATCTGCTGAAAATTTTGGTATTCAGGTTTTGTGACAGAAATCACCAGGCTTTCTTGAGGTTGGGATGGGCTACCACTCCCCCATCTCCCTCTATTTCTAGAAGCCTCAGCAGTCACATCCACACCCCAAAGCTGCCACCCAATTGAAAAGCTACTCCAGTCTTACCGTCCTGATAAAAATACTGAATGCCCTGAACAAACACCATGACCAATTAGCACCTGAATTGCAAACCATAATGCATAAATGGAAAAGGAGAGAGAGAGCAAGAAGGAAAGTGCCTCCCATAGAGGGAGGTTGGGGGTAGGGGGTGGGTGGCTAGGGTTGGGGTGATGGAGAAACGAGGAACATTGGTGGTGGAAAATGTACACTGGTGGAGGGATGGTTGCTGGATCATTGTGTGACTGAAACCCAATTATGAACAGCTTTATAATGGTCTACCTCATATATACCAATTAAAAAAAATTTTAAAATGTCATGCCCAGTTCAATCAGCTTAACCAAGGGCTGAATAAATATCAGTACTCCTACATTTAAAAACATTTTTAAGGAAAACTATTTTGCTTTATTACTTTTCCACCTCCTAAAATGTTCTACTTTGAGGAAAGGTAACAGACCTAGAATGTCTGTGCTGAGGTCTAGACTGACTTTCCCTTACCTGCAAAGAACAATTTCTCATTTCAGTTTAAGTCCAGACTCCCAGAGAACTCAGTGGTGGGGGCCAATACCTGCATTCTGCAGAACAAGTGGATTGAGGCGCAGGTTGACAGCAACCTCCTGGAACTGGTGGGACTCTAAGAGCCCGTTTCACTTCAATTCTTGGAGAGAACCTTACAAGTCCTGACCCACACCAGGCATTTCCCAGAGTGTTTGAGGTGAGTTGAGGGGAGAGGTGGGAGCACTATTTTCTCGAAGCTACCTCCTCATTTCCTGCTTCAATCAAGGCACCAGCAACAAATCCATCAAAGTTAGCCTCTGCTTATTCCAAGACCAGTCTCTTTGGAAAAGTTTCTTTCTGTTAAGCAATACCCTTAATTATTGTAGTGCCTCCTCTGCGTTTATTTGAATTCCTGTGTTAAATATCCTATTAGGAGAAGAAGTTTGTCTAAACAACTGAAGAGACCATGAAAGTAAAAAGCTAATCAATCTGAACTCAGAATCATATTAAATTATCTGCCGTAGATATTTTAGTAAGGTGAAGAATACAGACCATGACTTCCCCTATTTTAAAAATCTGCAAAAAATATTTAGAAGCAAAATTATGTGTCTGAGGTGGGAGGTAGGTGTTTCTGCAAGGGGCAGTAAAGGACAGAGGTTATACTATTGTTTCATTACCTCTTGAATGGATTTTGACGCGTAGTTTCCTTATTTGTAATTTATAATAAGCAACCATATATCCCATTGTATTATGCCATGCTACAATATTTAAACTAAGTCTTCTAGAATAAACTACACTGGCAACATTTCTGAGCCATTCATTAGTGTTTGGGTGTCAGAAGTCAAGCAGCAAGGAATGCTAATTTCAGAAGGTCCTCCTCAAAGTCCATTTCTGGTTCTTCCCATCTTTACTCATAGCTTGTAGATTTGGAGTTTTGGAGCAGTGATATCAAGATCTTAGTCTATAGTCTGGTTTGCGTATCAATATTTTGTCCAATTATGTGTATTCATGGGGCTGGAGCAATAGCACAGTGGGTAGGGAATTTGCCCTGCACAACACTGATCTGGGTTCGATTTTCCATTCCTCTTGGCGAGCCCGGCAAGCTACCAAGAATATCCCGCCTGCACTGCAGAGCCTGGCAAGCTACCTGTGGCGTATTCGATATGCCAAAAACAGTAACAAGTCTCATAATGGAGACGTTACTGGTGCCCACTCAAGCAAATCAATGAACAATGGGATGACAGTGACAGTGACATGTGTATTCATCAAACAACTAGAAATCCCACAGCTCTCTTTCTCACCGCCTGTATTTGGTGGTTGTGCGCCACTTTCCCACCCAGGACAGCCGATGCCATGGGCAGACGAAGGAGGAAATGAGGACCGGCTGGTTGGTGATCAGTTGCTATTCATTCCATTCTCCCCACGTGCCTGTTCCAATCTCACTAAGCCCCTCATTCCTATCTCCTCCTGTCTCCCTCACTCATCTCTCCATGTACTCTCTCTCTGCCTTGGTCTCTCTCTAGTTTCTCTCAACCTCCCGCATTGGGGGTAGCAAACACACCCAGATTGGTAGCACAATCAACATTTCAAAGCCCTTCCCAATCTCCTGCAGTCAGAGAGATCTCCTGACAGATCAGGCTCCAGGGTGAAATATCACCTAGGGGCTTTTCTCCTTTCCTTAGTCCAATAATCATTTAAACATCCATCTTAATTTTATTTCTGAATAATATTAGTCATTTTCTATGGACACAGTAAGGGATACATTAAGCTTATAGGAAGGCTTTCCTGAGAGAATCTTGCTATAGATCTCAGACTACAGTGCTCAGGCACATTAATCTTTCCTAATCCTAGCAGGGTCCTAATCTGGTTTTTAATTTCTGAATCATGACAGAATTTGTTCATGGCCATGCTCTTAATTATAGTTAAGTATTATGGTGCTTTGACCTGGCCCATTTCTGTGCCAGAGTACCTCACAGCTTGCCCTGGGTCCATCCATCCCTCATCGGGACCCTGCTTTTGGGGTGCTAGGGAGTAAGGGCAACTGAGGCTTAAGTCGAGAAAACAGATCCCCAGTAGTGTATATTATTTGGAGTCAATTAACTTCTCCAGTTACAAAAGCATAGCATTAACTGTCTCCCTCTTTCTATAAAAAATACAATGTTGCTCTGAATTAACTATGCATAGGACACAAGGAGAAGAGAAAAGTAACTTGTACAAGTTAACAGAGTCTGATTAGGAGATAAAGGTGATTGACCAGTTGGGGAAGCAGAGCACAAAATAAGGGGTTATAAATAAACACAGGGGAATGGGAGTGCCTTGGGAGCACTTTGTAAATGGTTGCAACCCAATAAACCTAAGCTCCCTGTGGCAAGGCAGAAAGGACAAACCAAAGTAATCTTGCACAATCAGACAATACATTATATACAGGTAGGTAAGAAAAGGAAAAGTAGCCATTTCCTACAATGTTTTTGGAAAACTATTAGACTTTTGCCTCAGCAGTGAAGTAAATGTGAATGTGAAGATTAAAGCATAGCATTAAATAGCTCTGTCAAGGTTTTCTTAACTTACCATTCCTGCAGATACTTTAGAGGTATAATATACACTGACATCATGATTTCAAAGTACAGCTGTTTTATTAGACTAAATTCCATAAAAATAAATGGTACGGGGGCTGGGAAATATCACACAATAAACACTGGCTTAGGGTATTTGGCCCTGAATTTGATTCCCAGTACCACCTTACAAATACTGACACTGAAGTACTTTATTTCTTATGAGCTCTCTCTCTCTCTCTGATTATTCCATCCTACATTTCTAAGATCAAGAAGAGCAGAAATGAAAAAGAGCAACTTGTGGCAAAGAATCAAATATGAACCTCTGAAAACTTCGTAAAATACAGAGTTTATAAAATGCAATTTGTTTATAGAATATAATGTAATATCTGGGTCCCACATACCTGGGTTCCTCTGCCGGTTCCTTAATGTGTGAGGCTCATCTGAACATGTGGAGAGGGGCCTTGAGCATGACTGTGGCTGGGTTCCAGAGGTCTTTGGCTGCCACAGCTCTGCTCAGGCTGGGGGAGGGAAACTCAACCCACTCCCTCTGAGGGGCCCTGGTGAAGACAGCCAGGCGCAGTGGCAAGAAACTCTGCCCTGAGATCTCCATGCCTGCTCAGATCAGAACTGGGCCTCTTATGCCCAGATCCCCCATTTTCCAGTAGCTAGGTGGTCACACCCAGAAACTGCCCCCTGGCCCCATGTAATCCCATCAATGACCAACATCCAGAGACTAGAAAACCAAGCTCCTAGACATCTTATAGCTTAGTTCTCCCTCTCGGAGAACCTGGCAAGCTACCGAGAGTTTCTTGCCTGCGTGGGAGAGCCTGGCAAGCTCCCTGTAGTGTATTCATATGCTAAAACCAGAAAGAATGATGGGTCTCATTCCCCTGACCCTGAAAGAGCCTCCAATGCGGCACCATTGGGAAGGACGAGCAAAGAGAGTCTTCTAAAATCTCAGGGCTAAGACAAATGGAGATGTTACTGAGACCGCTGGAGAAAACTGACGATCAACAGGATGATGATGAGGATGAATATAATCCCAAAATCCTTTGTACATCTAGGCCTACTGTGACAGTTCTCAGGATCATTGTACCAAGACAATCAAGCATTACTTTATATATTGTAGCTTACACATGGCGAAACCTGGCAAACTACCCGTGGCATATTAAATATACCAAAAACAGTAACAACAAGTCTCATGATGGAGACATTACTGGTGCCCACTCAAGCCAATCAATGAATAATGGGACGACAGTGCTACAGTGCTATTGTAGCTTAGAGCTTACTGAACCTTCTCCTAGGACTGAAAAAAAATATACATTGATTCAAATGCTGTGCTATCTTTGTGGATATTAGATAAGACTGTAGATTTCAAAGGCTTATTATAACATATAACAGTAATTCTTAGTAACATCCAGTATTTGAAGAGATAAAAGGTCATAATAACATAGATATTCAGGAATCAGGCATATTTAAAGGTAGATGTAAATGGGAAAGAAAACTGAGAGATGCAACCATAGTCACATTATATTCCACAAATTTTAATAAAAATTTAAGAATTTCTGAGTAGTCATTTATGTAACACAATGGGAAATAAGATTTGTGCAATAATTGAAACATAGAACACGGGGTAAATCTGTAAAAGGAACAATACTAATGTAATATATAATACAGGCAGACACGTAGCCATATGTAGTAACAATCTACAAATCAACAAATAAAATACAAATAAACATTTCTTTGAGCTATTTACTAACCTGGAAGCTGTCCCAAACTTCTGATTTCATGTTTATTTTGCAATATTACTGAGACATCTCAATAATCTTAGGAAATTCTCACTTTTCTTTGACCATGAGTGGGTATAAGAGTAAGGGAATCCTTTGAGTGCCATAAGACAGAATCTAGAAATAATGCTCATCAATAAGAAGGAAAGTGATAGTAACTGAATGGCTCCTTCTGTAACCCTAGAAATTCATATTGTATTGTCTATTCATAAAAGCATCTTCCAAGCTTCACTTGAAATTTCATCAGTTAAGTGATGGTTGCTGTTCTTCTGCTGGTATAAGATGATGGATTCCATGTCTCAATGCCTTGATTATGAATGGAAACAACTATGATGGAAACTTGGACTCATGAAAGATCTTTCTTTCCATTTCCAGTTGCATGTATTATACAGATCTTTCCCTTTCTTCTAACTGAAATAATTACTGACATTTTATCAGCTATTATATTTTGGTTATTCCTAGATCAATTATCCAGCCTTATCTAAGGTATTTCCTAGCAGAATTGAATACGACTTTACTATTTGAAAGTACATTTTATTGTTCAGTAGTAGCTAGAACTCATAGGTCACCTGGATAAGGGATTATACCTCTATTCTTTTAACTATTAATAATACAAAAATAAAATCAGTTTTTACATCATTTATACACTGTCTAAATTTAGTGTTTATAATAATAACATACGATAAATTCTAACAAAATATTGCATGGAAAGTCTTAGTTTCACTTAAGAAAATTACCCTGTGTTTCTGTATTATGCACAGGACAGTGTAAGACTCATTACTGCACTTAGTTTAATTTCAGACAGAGCAAATAGTTTTGTTTTGGGAAAAAACAAGCACATGTCTGAGATGTGATTGTTATTATTAAGAATATCAGAATAATTCCATATATAACTTAAGAAAAACAATGGAATTTGACTCAAATACTGTGACCCAAAAAGTGGATCCCAAAATCACATATGAGGAGCTACAGAACTCATGAAACTAACTGAGTTCCTGTGTAGTTGAAATAAATGATGAGTGTAATATGCTTATTATATAATTTACAATGCAGAAGTAAATTGATAAAGGTTAAAATGATGTTCTAAATAGTAGTGTGGGTTTTTCATTGATTTCTTCCCCAGTTACTCCCACCAACAAAGCTATCAGGTTCTTTGAGTCAACCCCAGATAACACTGAGTTAAGGTCATGATCTAGAACGAGATACAGAGAATAAGCGAATTATACCATTCTGGATCTGTTTGGTTTTAATGCTATAGATGAGAGGGTTCATAAAAGGAGGGAAAAGGAAATAGACATAACTCATTGTGATATGAACCACTTGAGGAGCATGTCTTCCAAACCGATGGATGAATGTCAGACCCACTACAGTTATGTAGAAGACTAGAATGCAGCAGATATGGGAAACACATGTATTGAGAGCCTTAGCCCTTTCTTCTCCAGAAGCAATACCCATGACAGTCTTGAGGATCAAAATATAGGAGAAAACGATGATGAAGAAGTCTATCAAAACCATTGCAAAACAAACAACAACTGGATAGAGACGATTGAAGGTTATATCAGCACAGGCTAACTTAATGACATCTTGGTGTAGACAAAAAGCATGAGATAGTACATGGGATCGACAATAGGGAAACCAATGTAGACGAATAATTATTGGCATAATAGACAGACCAGCCCTTGCCAATACCCCCAACCCTATCTTCATTACCTTAGCATTAGTAAGGATAGAAGAATATCTTAGGGGATTTCGGATAGCAACAAAACGGTCATAAGCCATGGCAAGCAAGATACCAGATTCAAGAATAGAAAGAGTGTGAATAAAATAAGCTTGAGAAAAGCAGATCCCATGGCCAATTTCTCTGTGATTTAACCAGAGGACACCCAAAACTGTGGGCATTGTGGTCACAGTCACTCCTAGGTCTGAGGCTGCCAACATAGCTAAGAAATAGTACATGGGTTCGTGGAGATTATGGTCATCCTTGATGAGCAAAAGAAGTGTGCCATTCCCAAGAAGTATGGAGAGATAGACTATCAATAGTGGGATGGAGATCCAGTGATGTGCCTTCTCCATTCCTGGAAAGCCTGTAAGCAGGAACACGGAATCACTGTTGTTGAGCCCCATATCAGCCCTTTCAAAGATAAAAGAAATATTCCCTTTAGGTAAAGCAACTGATTATTTAATATAAATCATTGAATCTCAAAAATGAAGACAAAAATTATATAAAAGCACTATAGTGAAATAGTGTCATAATAGTGTCAAACATACAGGCTTTTTCCCCTTCATGCTCCTTTTCTTGATTGATAGAATCTAGGTGAATATAATGACTCCTCAGAATGTAAGAGACCTAAAAGACCAGTAAATTAAAGAAATGGTTTTAAGCAGTATCGGAATAGTTAATATGAAAACCTAATGGCAAAACAATGATAAAACCATGAAGAAAAATAAGAAGGACAGGTGGATGAGAAAGGAAATAAGATAATTCATTTGAGAGAATGAGCAAATTCATCATTCAATGTCAGGAGGAAAAAATGAACTAAGTGATGCCTGTTGGAAGCAACAAAGATGATGAGTTAATGATGTGTTCATCTTCAAAACATATAAATCTCTAATGCCAGACAGGGTAGCTTATCTTATCTTAGAGAATCTTATTTATATTATACATATATCAATTAATTGAAAATTTTATAATATAGACACCAAAACAAGCAATCCTGGAAAGACTTGCACAATAAACATTGAAAGAATTATTTCTTTAAAGTGAAAGATACATTACTATTGGGAAATCAAATATTTGGAAGTACAAAATGTAAGTTATTTATTTAGCCATATTGAACTGAATATATTTTAAAAGGACTGGAGTGATAGCACAGTGGGTAGGGTGCTCGCCTTGCACTCGGACGACCCGGGTTCAATTCCTCTGTCCCTCCAGGAGAGCCCGGGAAGCTACTGGGAGTATCCCGCCCGCATGGCAGCACTTGGCAAGCTACCCGTGGCATATTCGATATGCCAAAAACAGTAACAACAAGTCTCACAATGGAGATGTTACTGGTGCCTGCTCAAGCAAATCAATGAACAACAGGATGACAGTAATAGTAACAGTGATATTTTAAAAGCTACGGAGTCTGATGAGATTGCACAATATGTGGGCAGCTAATCTCCACAGTAAAGTGCACATTGGTGGCATCTGTCTAGAGATAATGACATCCTTTTCTCTTGTGACTAGTAGAATTTTGTAAATGTCACAAGCTTCAAAAATGTCTTCTTGATATGAATTTGATATGTGATTTCCAGGGCCACTTTTACCCACGGAAAATGAAAATAAAATCTGTCATTTTACCAGAAATTCACCTTCAGAATAGTTTGGCTTAAGATCCAAATACATTATTTTCTATTGAAACAAAATTGAAATAGTAAACAAATTTTAAGCTTGGATTTCACTATCTTTAAATGGTACTGAAAACTTTTTTCTTGCCCAAAACAGCTGTTGACATCCCTTGAGAATAAAATTGATTTGTCAGTGGGAAAGAGCTTTGTGAGATGCTAACTCTTGTTCATTTTTCAAAATTTGTTATCCTTGAGATAATAAATTTAACCTTGAGATGTTCCAAATTTCTGAGGAAGACTGGACAGCAGATATGAAACAATGCATGACTGGATTTCTTTTGACACTGAAATTAAATAAGAAATCAATGAAAATGGTGGGGAAAGGTTGAAATATCTGAGTAGCAAAGGGAAAGAAGAGGAAAGTAGTGAGTGACTGCTGACTTCTGATATATTAAAGTCAAGCAGTGAAGCACCGAGACTGTATTGAAGGAACACAATACTTGCCTTACAGGGAATGGGAACAGAAATAATAACAGACTTTTGAATAGCAGTAAACATTTAGAAAATATTCAGTTTATTCAGAGTTAAACAGGCAGGAATCTAAGAGTCAGAGTACAGCAGCCCTTGCCTTGCATGCGGACCGGGGCTTGCTTCTGGAAAAATCTCCAGAAACCATCCTATATGGTTTCCCAGAGCCTTGCCAAGAGTGTTTCTGAGTGGAGAGCCAAAACTAAGCTCTGAGCACAACTAGGTGTGTCCTAAAAACAAAAAACCAAAAATAAAAAACAACCCCACCCAAACCAGGAAGAAGAATCAACAGCAAGACGCCAAGACACCAGAAGCAACAAAGGGAGTATAGACTCTTGAGAAAACTACATAAGAAACTCATATATATATATATATATGAGTTTATGTATATATATGTATATATACATATATATAGACAGATGTATATACTTACATATACACACACATATATATTTCATTTATATGTATATATATATATATAAAATTTCAGGGGTAATTTTTTCCACCCCAAAAGCTTTCCATTTGGCTTAAGTATTGCTTCTAGCTTTTTAATTTGTGGAAATAGCAGGCATGGGAAGGGCTCTGAAAGCTACGTGGAGTTAATCTTTTATAAGAAGTATTTGTATGAATAAAGAAAACTCTCCATTTGTATTTCCTGTCCTGGTCTTCACTCCTGAAAGTGTGAGCATATATGAGCCTTCACCATTGCTCAGTATAGAAGAGAAAGTCAGTAACGTAAGCACTGAAGTCTCCACAATAACACATTCTCCCTTACTGTGCTTTTCTGATAGTCTCCTGCCTTCCTTTACTGGCCTCACAGAGATTACTCCCATCCAGAACTCTAATATAAATGAAGACGTCATTCAAGCATGTAATTCTCCCAAGGAAATTACTCAATTTTTCTGGGCCTTACCCCTCCATTTAGAAAGTATGCATTGTATCAAACATTTGTTTGTTCCCCAGCACCCATTACTTCTGTTTATCTGTTTTTTTGTTATGTGGTTGTCTAATCCAACTTCCTAGAAAGGTATAGGAAAAGTAATTTTTCTTCATTACATACACCATCAAAAGGACAGAAGATTTTATGTGATTTTTAAAAAAATATTGACTTCATAAATAATCAATTAACCACATTTGATAGAATCATATTGGTTACACATATGATATATTAAGAAAATTACAAAAGAATGCATTTTTAACTTGTTTAGGAAAACACTAAGACTGGGGAAAACCTTTATAGTATTTGGTATAGTCAAACTTGCTATATCTATTTTCTGTTTTGTTACTGAAAAACAAAAAGTTTTGATTAGGTCTGAGCTGTTTTTTTTTCAGTATCTGAAATTATGTGTATGCAAATTCAGAATGGGTTAAAAATCCCATACTGCTATCACCCCAGATTCTTTCTCTTTGACTGGAGCTGATTTTTTTCAGTGGTTGTTAATTTCTAACATCTCAAATGCTTCCAGATCACTACAGTCTGGATATTCCCTTCAAATATTTATGTTGCTATACCTTCCTTGGGCTCAGTTCTTTCACTTTGACCAAAACTTCCATCTTTATTTCAAATACTTAATATCTGTCACTATTTTTAAAATATTCTAGTCTTGGTCTTTTATTATTTCTTTACAGGAAAGTTCAAATTTGCAATTCATCTTGCTTAATCTGTGCACTTCTCGAAGCTCCATTCTAAATAATCTCCTTGGAACAATGCATGAAGCCATATGTTGCAATGGTAGAATGCTTGGTTTGCCTGTATTTTTAAGTCAATAATCAATTTTATTATCATCTTGATTTTGGACAATTTGATCAGAATCACATTAAGTTTAAAATTGGTTTTGAGAAATTTTATGTCATACTTTATTTTGAATAACTGTTGATATTATAAAAAATGCCATCTATTAAATTCATTAGTACTGTCTATTGAGTGAACTAAAATTTCCATGGTTGTGAAATCTACACAGCTATGCAATTTGCTATTCTACATATTAGGCAGTCATAGACCAAATTCTATTTAATAATAATTTTGACCTGGTTTAAGAGTCTTAGATGACAAATAATGACTGTTCCTAGAAAATATCTTACCTAAGAAGATTACAGAGTTATCCACATACTTTTGGAAGAGATACTATCTTGGAAGTATTCTGGATTTCCAGAAGGAAAGGCTATTCAGGAAATCGCCAGGTCACAATAAGGATAAGAGAACTAAAGAGTTCAGACTCAGAGGAGCAAAAAGTAGAAACATTAATTTACCCTGTGTCTATATCCATTTTCTAATCTGATCCCATAATTATTATTAATTTACTATTTGCTATAGCTGTTCTGGACTTTATTTTATACATCTGAAAAGGGTAAAATTACTCTCTCAAAATGTTTTGGGAGGGGGGCTGGAGCGATAGCACAGCGGGTAGGGCATTTGCCTTGCACGCGGCCGACCCAGGTTCGAATCCCAGCATCCCATATGGTCCCCTGAGCACCGCCAGGAGTAACTCCTGAGTGCAGAGCCAGGAGTAACCCCTGTGCATCGCCAGGTGTGTCCCAAAAAGCAAAAAAAAAAATGTTTTGGGAAGCCAGGGTTTTAGATGTTCTTTTGATAAGAAAACAAGTCCTTGTTTCAATTCTCTATTTTACTTTGGTTTCTGCAGTGAAAAAAATTTTAAAAATAAATAAACAACAACAACAAACAAGCAAAAACAGCCAAATTGAAGGGGTGCAGGTTGGAATATAGAATATCCTAATATCTAACCTAATTGCAATTGCAAACTATGTCCAAACTAGAGTTCTGAGCAAATAACTCTGGAGTTCTGTTACTTAGTATTAATGAAATTAATCTATAAAAATACCACCTCTGCCTCCCTTAAGGAATAGTTATTTTTGCATAAAACAGTCTCTTTCCTTTTGATAGTAACTGTGTCCCAGCTTCTTTCTGACTGTAAAAACCTTAACTTATGAACCTGCTGGAAGAGCCCTTTTCTATTTAGATGATATGATTACCGGTTCATAAATTATTTGCTAAAACCTATTAGATCTCTGTAGTTATTAGAACATATTTTGTTTTGTGATAGGTTTTACCATACAAATTCATCAGTACCCTCACTGACCTGAATTTTGGTTCTCTCCCAGTTATTCTGAGCCATAGTCAGGAACCAGGAATCCTTCCCCTATGAAGGATTTTGTCATAATCCTGTTCTTTTTTATGTCTTCACAAAATTCTCACTGGAAGGAAGATTTATTTTAGAAACTTCTCCCGAGGGTCTATTTCTGTCTCCAGCTGTTTACCGCCCCTCCTTTTCAGTCCTCTCACCTCTCTTGGTGCCTTTCTCCTTCCACCATATTCAACTTTTAATTTTTTTCTCTTAGGCTTTGAACTGCAATCCCCAGGGTCCCTGTCTGTTTCTTAGCTCTAGCGTAAGCTCTGTTTCTAAAATAATTTTGTAGTTATTTATATTTTTTCAGCTTTGGGAAGAAAAGTAAAGTACTGTTGGGGACTCTTAAAATAGCACTTATTTCTCTATAGTTATCATGAGGACCCCTAAGCCCTGTCAACTCAGTAAATATATAATTAAGAAAAGGGATGCTGCCACTTTAGTACTTGAAAACTAGTGACTCTGTTTATTGCTGTACCGCAGTACATGACCTCATTATGCAGTCCTACTTTTTCTTATGTCCAAAGTACATTCCGTGATAACAATCATTGCATATTTTTTTGCACAATTTTAATATAAACAACTCAAAGAATCTCAATGTACTAATTAGTCAATGTCAGTTAGTATAACTTCTATTATACTCAATCACATGTTTTTATTAATATATTGCACTATAACAATGAAAAGTTAATTATTTAAAATATCTCTGTCCCAAATTTAGAGCACACGGATATCTTATTTTAGGATGAATGAAATAATCTCCTTAGACACATGAACTCACAGACAATACAATAATCTGTTTTTTAAGACTTGATGAGGAGTAAGTTATTTTATTTCAGGTTAGAATTACTATCTCAAGAACAAAGAGAACAAAGAAAATTTTCAAAGTCTGATAAGTATACTCACAGATGTGCATTTAAAGATAAATGGGTACATAAAAATGCAATCATTTTCTCATTAAAATGATCATTCAGTTTATATTAATCATACAATTAATATAAACATACAATGTATTAATCATACATTATATTAATTAGATGTCATCATCATCATCCCGTTGATCGTCGATTTTCTGGAGTGGTCTCAGTAACGTCTTCATTCATCCTAGCTCTGAGATTTTAGAAGTATTTCTTTTACTCATCCATCCCAACAGTGCACACTTAACTTAATTTCTTTTTTATTAATATGTTTAAGAAAATTATGTAAAGAAAGTATATATGCTAAATATGTATATGTTTGTGTGTATATATATGTATGGGGTAACAGTGAAGGGGTGTAGGGCGATTGGGTCACACCTGACTGTGCTTGTGGCCACTTCTAAATCTGTGCTAGGGAATTGCTCCATATGGTACTCAGGGCCATGCAATTTACAGAATAAAACCATGGTTGACCACATGGAAAGCAAGTACCTTAGCCTCTATACTGTCTCTTTAGCCCTCAAGAAAGTGTATTATATAGGGCTGGAGCGATAGTACAGTGGGTAGGGCGTTTGCCTTGCACGCAGCCGACTTGGGTTTGATTCCCAGAATCTCATATGGTCCCCTGAGTGCCGCCAGGTGTGATTCCTGAGTGCATGAGCCAGGAGTAACCCCTGAGCATTGCCGGTGTGACCCAAAAAGCAAAAAAAAAAAAAGTGTATTATAGAGAAACCTAGACAATCAGCAAATATTTCAGTGTAAGAAAATTGCTACTAATGAAGATCGAGAAAATAATAAATGAATAAAAAGCAAACCACCAAACTTTCCAAAGAAAAAATATTGATCAATGAGTTTATCTTATGGTTGATGAATTTATAAATATGTCAATATGTTAATTAATATGTAAATTTTAATGTATATGAAAATAAATAACATTTTATAATCATGAAATATCAATTAGAATAATTAAATCATAAAATATTTTTCATTCTGTGTTTTAATAATTTCGAGAGGTTTCTAGATTCATAGAGCAGAAAATAGTTGTGCAAAACTAATTTATCTTTAGTGCTTACTGGAGCGATAGCACGAGGTTTTTGCCTTGCACATGGCCAACCCAAGTTCAGTTTCTCTGTCCCTCTCAGAGAGCCCAGCAAGATACCAAGAGTATCCTGCCTGCATGGCAGAACCTGGCAAGCTACCCATGGCATTATTTGATATACCAAAAACAGCAAGAAGTCTCGCAATGGAGATGTTACTGGTGCCCGTTTAAGCAAATCAATAAACAATGGGATGACAGTGCTACAGTGCTTACTTAAAAATGCTTTTTACACACCATGATTTGTAGTGCTGTTAATAATAGAGTTTCAAGCATACAGTAACCAATACGAAACCCACCACCAGTATCCACATCCTTCCACCAATGATCCAAGGTCCCCCTCACACCTATCCTCCATCCTTATCAAATTAATTTTTGGTTTAACTATTATAGTTTGATACACATAGAGGAGTTTAACTTATTTTAAAATTTAATTTATTACTGTCTATGCTGTCTACCTTGTCCATAAATTGTATAAATTCACATAATTCTACACTACTATATAATTGTAGGCAGTCTCCTACCTCCATGCCTGGCTGTCTTCACCGGGGCTTCTTGGAGGGGGGGCAGGTTGAGTTTCCCTCCCTACTCCAAGCAAAGCCCCAGCAGCTGAAGACCTCCAGAACCCAGCCACAGCCATGCTCAAGGCCACTCTCCAAACACTTAGACGAGCCTCATGAATGAAGGAACTGGCAGAGGAACCCAGGTGCTCGGGACCTGGGGCTGATATCTCCAAGCCTGCTCGGATCAGGACTGGGCCTCCTGCACCCAGATCCCCCATTTTCCAGTAGCTAGGCAGTCACACCCAGAAACTTCCCCCTGCACAGTGTAATTTCATCAACTACCAAGATCCAGAGACTAAAAAACAAAGCTCCCAAAAGCTTGAGGAAGACCTCTTATTGTCTAGTTTTCCCTCTTGGAGAACCCAGCAAACTACTGAGAGTATCCTGCCAGCGCAACAGAGCCTGGCAACCTCCCCATGGTGTATTCGATATTCTAAAGACAGTAACAATGATGGGTCTTATTCCCCTGACCCTGAAAGAGCCTCCAATGTGGCACCATTGGGAAGGAAGAGTAAAGAGAGGCTACTAAAATCTCAGGGCTAGGACGAATGGAGACATTAGTGGTGCCCGCTCGAGCAAATCGATGAATAATAGGATGACAGTAATAACAGTGATGAAAGTGATACAGTGATATCATTGTAACTAACTCTTCAGAAAATTGGGCTTCCATCAGTATTATTTATAATCAAGCATTTAATTGTTAAAGTATTGAGATAATAGAAATCTTATTGAAAATAAAATATATATGCTATAGTGATTATCATCTCACTATTATTTTCACAGACAAGCAAACATTGGGAAATGTTTATTTAAACTCCTGCATTGTTAAAAAAAGTCTAGATTATAATCTTCTTTTACTATGAAATATAATGCCAAACTCTCAACTAGCCACAAACGTTTGTCTGCTATTCAAGTTTTCATCCAATTTTCTTTAGAAATAATTCATAATATAATTCATAATATAAGCACAATACATATGATTTGATTTATATGACTTCTTAAATGATGACTACAATAGGTTCAGTAAAGTTCTTGCTGTAGTACAGATATAATAGAAACAATTTTCTTTTGGTGTCACATGTGGTGGTGCTCAGGGGTTACTCATGGCTCTGCACTCAGGAATCATTCCTGGCAAAACAATTGGCTTGTTTCCAGTCTGTACTCATTCTTCTCTCCCAAATTCACTAGATTGTAATTTGAATATGTTTGCTGGTGTGGGGGTCAATTTCTCCTTGCCCACTTTAGTTGGGCAAGGAGAAATTCTCAAAGTTCACTCCTAGGGATTCTTGGTCAACAGTAGTTTAATGTGAGAATCTGAGAATGCAGTGTTTAGACGGGATACTACAATGCCAGGAATGACGAGGACTTTGCCAGCAGTCCTTGGGGGCTTCCAGAGCTATGCCCAAAGATGTTTGGCAGCTTTTAATTTTTTATCAGTAAACTTAACATGCAAAGTATATGTCTTATATATTTATATACTGCTTTGTGGCTGCACGACACATGATAACACACTCCCTACCCATTTTCCATGATTGTCACACCATATGTGATGAAGTTCAGACAGTAGGTAACAAATAATAGAGGGAAATATATGTATATGCCTCTTGGAGAATCCAGCAAGCTACCAAGAGTATCCAGACCACACAGCAGAGTCTGGCAAGCTCCTTGTGGCTTATTTGCCAAAAATAGTAACAATAACAGGTTTCATTACCCTAACCCTGAAAGTGCCTCCAATCATTGGGAGAGATGAGTAAGGAGAGGCTGCTAAGATCTCATGGTTGGGACAAATGGAGAGGTTACTAATGCCCGCTTGAGTAAATCAATGAACAATGAGATGACAATGATACAGTGATACAGTGATGTCTTATACTTTTATTGAGTCATAACAAATGGTATTTTTCTTACACATTTGGTGTATAGTATTTTATAGAAAAGAAGACCAGGAGAACTCGTCTTTAGTAGGAAGTTTGCCACTGTCAGAGGGAGGGAGTGGTTAGGTCAGGGAAGAGACCACTGTGACAAAGTGGTCATTCTAGATGGGAAGGGGAGCTGAAGAAGGTAAAGTAATATGCATTATACCCTATCAGCAACAGTTTTGTAAACCAGAGTGTTTAAAAGGAAAAAAGTGCCTGCCAATAAAGGCCGGCTGGGGAATGGGTGGGGTGGGAAGGAAACAGGGGACACTGGTCGAGACAAGGGACCTTGGTGAAGGGATTGGTGGTAGAACATTGTAAGTCTGAAACTCAATCATGATAAAATATTTAGCTTTGTAATTCCTGGCATTCAATTAAAAAAATAGAATGACTTCATTCCAGATAACAACAGAGTAATGAACTGTTAAGTGAGATGACAAAGTCACCCTTGGACAAGGATCAAACCCAGACCTTTTGCATACAAAGCAAGCACTCTAGCTTATTGGGCTATATTTGTAGCTCTGAACTGCTGTTCAAATTCAAGGTTATTTTAAGTGTTATTATCACCATGCTTGGTTTCACAATTTTATTTATTTATTTATTTTAGGGCCACTTCCAGCAGTGATCAGGAGTTACTCCTGACTCTGCATCCAGGGAGCATTCTTGGCGGGGATGCCAAGAATCAAATATGGGTTGGCTCAGTGCAAGGCAAGAACTCTACCTGCTGTGATTTTGCTCTGGACCCTACACCTAGATTTATCGAGGTGTCTTCTCAATAGGTTTTATGCTGTAGCAAAAAGAAAAATGCATGTTTCTGGGGAAACACTTGTAGTCCTAGTTCTATACTTTTCCTTCTTTACTGGATATCGGGTTCTTACCTAAGAGGTCCTGAATTTCCTAAAGTGCCCACAACATAGGGCACCGTCTTAAACTCAGAATGTTGTTTTAAAATAAAATTGTTCTATGGAAACTTATGAAAGTTAAAATGGTATCTTATAAGATCTATTTCAGTATAACCATAGTATATGCTCTGGAAAAATGTCAGACCCTAGTCACAGGGCTTTGATCATTTACTTTGGAGCATGTCCTATCACACTATGAATTAGCAAACAGTGGGATGTCCTGAGTGTATAAACTCCACGATATTGATAGTGACCACAAAGTATTTGTGACCTTGGCCATTCCTCTCCAAAAGCAAAGGTCATGACAGCCTTGGAAGTCAAAATGTAAAACTAAAATAATAGACATTATTGTGGATGTGTGGGCTGGAGCGATAGCACAGCGGATAGGGTGTTTGCCTTGCATACGGCCAACCTGGGTTCATTTCCTCTGCCCCTCTTGGGGAGCCTGGCAAACTACTGAGAGTATCTCGCCCGCATAGCAGAGCCTGCAAACTACTTGTGGCTTATTTGATATTCAAAAACAGTAACAAGAAGTCTCACAATGGAGATATTACTGGTACCCGCTCAAGTAAATTGATGAGCAATGGGATGACAGTGATGCAGTGACTGTGATCATAGATGTGATTATCTGCAGCATCACTCCTATCTTCTCTCTCCCTAGGTTTCATCTAGGCCTCCCTGCAGTTAGCTCGCCACTTCTGTAAATAAAATTATTAATTTTGAGTTTTCTACTATCTTTCATCACAACTGCATAAGGCATGAGACTGAATAAGGCCAGAGTGCTACACCAAGTGTAAAGAAGGATTTGTCAGGTAATTAAAACGTCCTTTATGAAGTCTCATATCTGGGGCACCCTGGAGGGGGACAGGTGAGTCCACCATCCGCCCAAACAGAGCCCTGGGAGCTGAAAACCTCCATAACCCAATTGCCATCATGCTCATGGTCCAACTCCACAGGCTCGGAACGAGCCTTATCCAAGCATGAATCTGTTGAAAAACTCAGACATGCGGATTTTGTGAGTAAAATTTCCAGGTTCTCAAGGAATCTGGGATGGGCAACCTCTCCCTGCCCCCCTGTTCTTCGAGGAACCTGGCAGTAATGACTACAAACTGCCTCTGGTGCCATTTGCTCATGAGGTTAGTAAGCTCATTAACCAGCCATGATCCACTGTATCACTGTCATCCCGTTGTTCGTTGATTTACTTGGCGGGCACCATTAATGTCTCTATTACACTCAGCCCTGAGATTTTAGCAGCCTCTCCTTACTCATCTTTCCCAACTATTGGAGACTCTTACAGAGTTAGGGGAATGAGACCTATTGTTACTATTTTTGGCATATAGAATACGCCATGGGTAGCTTGCCAGGCCCTGCCGTGCCAGCGGGATACTCTCAGTAGCTTGCCAGGCTCTTGAGAGGTACATATATATCTGTTACTGTAATTTGGATATGTATACACCACAGAGAGCTTGCCAGGTTCTCCCAAGTGAACAATAGACTCTATGTAGCTTGTCAGTTTCTCTAAGAGGGAGAACTAGGCTATTAGATGTCGTGTGGCCACATAGCAGCTGTACGCGTCTGGGCATATAGTCTCTAGATGTTGGCCATTGATGGCATTACACGGCACTGGGGGAAGTCTCTGGGTGTGACTGCCTAGCTACTGGGAAATGGGGGATCTGGGTAGAAAAGGCCCAGTCCTGATCCAAGCAGCCTTGGAGATCTCAGCCCTGGATCCTGCACACCTGGGTTCCTATGCCAGCTCCCCAATGCGTGAGGCTCGTCCAAACGTGTGGAGGGTGGCCTGAGCATGGCTGTGGCTGGGTTCCGGAGGTCCTCAACGGTCGAGGCTCTGCTGGGGAGGCAGAGAAGGAAACGCAACCTGTTCCCTCCGAGGGGCCCCAGTGAGGACAGCCAGGCGCCGGGACATGAGACTGTGTCACTGTCTTCCAGAAACTTGGTTTTATAGTCTCTGGTTGTTGGCCATTGATGGGATTACACGGTGCCGGGGGCAGTCTCTGGGTGTGACTGCCTAGCTACTGGAAAATTAGGGATCTGGTTTGAAAAGGCCCAGTCTTGATCCGAGCAGGCTTGGAGATTTCAGCCCCAGGTTCCCCGCACACCTGGGTTTCTTTGCCGGCTCCACCATGTGTGAGGCTCGTCCGAATGTGATCCAGAGCCATGATCCAGAGACTCATAAAGACTCATAAATAAACCTCCTGGGAAGTCAATGAGAGAGAGAGAGAGAGAGAGAGAGAGAGAGAGAGAGAGAGAGAGAGAGAGAGAGAGAGAGACAGAGACAGAGAGAGAGAGAGACAGAGAGAGAGAGAGAGAGAGAGAGAGAGAGAGAGAGAGAGAGAGAGAGAGAGAGAGAGAGAGAGGTGAGAGAGGCAAATACCTGCCATAAAGGCAGGCTGAGGATAGGGGTGGGGGATATGATATTGGGAGGGAAGCTAGGGACACTGGTTCTGGGAAATGTACACTGGTAGAGGGATGTGTGTTGGAACACTGTATGACTGAAACCTAATCATGAACAGTTTGCAAGGATATATCTCAGAGTGTGGCTGGAGTGATAGCAATAGCACAGCGGGTAGGGTGTTTGCCTTGCATGGGGCTGACTTGGGTTTGGTTCCTCTGTCCCTCTCGGAGAGCCCCGCAAGCTACCGAGGGTATCCCACCCACACGGCAAAGGCTGGCAAGCTACCTGTGGTGTATTCGATATGTGAAATACAGTTACAACAAGTGTCACAATGGAAGTCCTTACTGGTGCCCGTTCCAGCAAATTGATGAACAATGGGGATGACAGTGAAACAGTGCTACAGAAGTATCTCAGAATGATTCAATAAGCAACAATTAAAAATAATTAAGTGAAATATTTGAGTGTGGGGTTTGGGGCACACCCAGCTGTGCTTATGGCTTACTCCTGGCTCTGTGCTAAAGCATCACTGCTGGTGGTGCCTGGGAAAACATGGGAGGCAGGGGATTGAACCTGGTAGGCTGATTGAAATTCAAGCGCCTTATCCACTGCACTATCTCTCAAACTTTTGTACTTCATGGCTTTGAGTTTCCTCCTTTGGACTTTAAGTTTTTCTTCAGAAATTGTTGCCACCATTTTTCCCTTTTTTCCTGTGGCTTCTGCAACTTCCACTGCTAATGGGAGAAAAGGGTTTATGGTGGTTACCAGATACACATGGAGCCTTTAAACAGATGCGGTGACAAGGCTTCTGATGCTTAGTTTGCTGAGCGAATATTCCTTTCACAATGACCACCAAGAAGCAGCAGTTTGCTGTAATATCTTACTGCTAGAATACCTGAAACATTGAGTGCAGGGGCAACTCGCTGCACCCCTGTTTCCAGGTATGAGCTAAAAACTTTTGAGTCCATCACCATGACTGAACTGACACTCAGCCACTCTTGACGAATCCCCTGATGAAAAATCAGAAAAGATCAGCAATGTGTGAAATTTTTCTCAATGCCTGCTCAATGGCAAATGCTCATTGTCATAACCTCAGGCAGTGTTTTGTGAATAAACCTAAGTGAAACGTCATCCATAGCATGAAAAATTAATCTCAGAGCAAAACTGAGATGGTAGGGAACAAGGAGAGACTACATGTACATTTCTCCATGAATGCGTCAGTAGCAGTCACATTTTTAGGCATGACAACATCAATTCTGTGCCAAAACCCCTATAAATTCATTTTTCTAACCAGATATACTGTTTGTTCCTAGTCTGCTTCCTAAAAGAGAGAAAATTGAAACTTGGAACATGTCATGAATTGGGAACAGTACTGAAAAGTTGAGATCAATTCTTAGCCAGTTATTCGCTTCTCTGGCCCTTGGTGACATTTGTGCTGGGCATTCTCATTGCAGTCTTATCAAACTGTGTCAAGAACCTGGCAATTAAGGCAGAAGTCAAGAAAAGGCGTAAGTTCTCTAAAATGGAAGCGGAAGTCTGGAAAGCAAAACCCACATGCTGCTCCCACAGGTACATGTATACTAGAGAGACTATTTCCAGGTTCGGAGAAATAGAGACAGAGTCTCTGAGAGACCTCAGAGATGCACAAGTCTCTCTCAGTAGCAGTAGAAAGGAAGATATGAGACCTCATATAAAATTCTAGATTAAGTTATTTTTCTTTGAAAAAAGAATATTTAACTGCATATAAAGTGTAGAATATTTAGTTTACTACTAGTGTAGCATACAAAATGTTCTGATTTATTTAAATAAAATGTTATTTAAATTTGATTATTAAATAGAATGGTATGAATTGTTTTCTTTCCAAAGTAAAGAGACTGGAGAGATAGTATATTGGGCAGGATGGTTACCTTGCACGTGATAGCCCAGAGTTCAATCCCTGGACCGAAATATGTGAAATAAATCATATTTTTATCTGAGACAAATTTTATTCTGTGGGAAGCATAGAGGAGAAGGTTATTTTACATTTTATGAGTAATTGGACGAGCCTCAAGCATGAAAGGACCAGCAGAGGAACCCAGGTGTGCGGGACCTGGGGCTGAGATCTCCAAGCTTACTCGAATGGGGACTGGGCCTTCTCTAGCCAGACCCCCCATTTTCCAGTAGCTTGGCATCCACACACACAACTGCCCCCAGTGCTGTGTAATCCCACCAACGGCCAACATCCAGAGACTATAAAATTAACCAAGCTCCCGGAAATGACATGTAATAGCCTTGTTCTCCCTCTTGAAGAACCTGAGAAGCTTCCAAGAGTCTATTGCCCTTTAAGGAGAGCCTTGTAAGCGCCCCATGGTATATTCATATCCCAAAATACAGTAAAAGATACATACCTCTCGGAGAGCCCAGCAAGCTACTGAGAGTATCCCACCTGCATGGCAGAACCTGGCAAGCTACCCGTGGCATATTCAATATGTCAAAAACAGTAACGATAGGTCTCATTCCCTTGACCTTAAACGAACCTCCAATTGTTGACTAGTAAGGAGACTAGTAAGACTAGTAAGGAGAGGCTGCTAAAATCTCAGGACTGAGTGTATTAGGGACGTTACTGGTGCCTGCTCAAGTAAATTGACAAACAATGGGATAACAGTGATACAGTGATACAGTGAGTAATTGGAATCTCTGGAAAACATTATTTATGTTTAAATATTGCATGATTTAATAAAATAAGATTTTATTTAAAAATTAAAAATTTAATAAATTTTAATTTAATAAAATTAAATAAAATTTAATAAAAAATCACATCCAGGAGACCAGTTTTATTCTGTGGAAAGCACAGAGGAGAAATCTTAAATTCAAGATAAATTTGAAGAGAAATAGTCCAGGTGTTAAGGCACTTGTATTCCACACTGGCTGTTCTCTTTTTGATCATTGACATGGAATACAGCTTCCTGAGCAGTGGCTGAAGTCATTCCTGAGTCCAGAGCCAAGAGTAAGTCCTGAGCAGCACAGGGTCTGACCTTCTAACAAACAAACAAAAAAAGAAATGAATTTGAGGAAACGCTGGTGCTCAATATAGAGAAATCAAGATGAGTTTAACAAATCAGATTATAGAGATTTCAAAAGTTCAAAAAGAGTATGCAAGAGTTCTAGCACAGTAGCTCTCTCCACAGAAAAGTCTCAAACATATTTAAGCAGCTATATTTCATAACTACTTCTGTTTGTGCCATGTAGGGGCTCATTACAAAGTCTGATCCATTCTTTTATTAAAAAATATATTTCTATTTAATTAAAGAACCAGGATTTACAAAGTTATTTATAGTTCAGACTTAGACATAATATTTCAACCCCAATCCCACAGTTAGTATCAACTTCCCTCTACCAGTATTTCCATATCCCATCCCCAAACTCACACCCATTCCGACCCCTACGTGTCACCATGACAGGCACATTACAGAGCCCTAGTAGTTACTACTTCAATCTGATGATTTCAGTGTAGGGTCTGTGTTGTGGATAGATGGCTATACCACTCTCCCACATCACTGGTAAAACTGAAGCCCTTTTCCCTGTTTGCCCATTTCTTTCTTTTCTCTTCTTCTCTACCCCTTCCCTTGGTTTCTTTCTCTTATGTCCCTCTAGCCTCTAAAT
This sequence comes from Sorex araneus, assembly GCF_027595985.1. Classification (NCBI taxonomy): domain Eukaryota; kingdom Metazoa; phylum Chordata; class Mammalia; order Eulipotyphla; family Soricidae; genus Sorex; species Sorex araneus. The sequence goes on along the minus strand of NC_073307.1, from coordinate 104,959,907 downwards.
TCTGGGGTCAAACGTGATCTAGGCACACCCTTTACTACAGTTTCTAATGCAATTATTCTATATATCACAGAAAAGTGAGACCATCCTGGGGCTGGTACAGCGGGTAGGGCGTTTGCCTTGTTTCCTGTTTTGGAGGCTACTGCTTCTCTCCCCCACTTCACATAAAATGCCTCATGAACTCTATTCCTCAGTTTGTGGGAATGAAGTGTTCCATCAGCAACATCAAAAACAAACAAACAAACAAACAAACAAACAAACAAAAAACCGCACCGAGTCACACTATAGTCCCACATTAAGTTCCTTCCCAATTGGGAGAGGGTTTCCCCCCTTACTTTTAAATAAACTTTAAAAATTTTTATTTATCAGTCTGGATATCTGTATTACACTGTGTTTTTACTCTGGAAAATATCGAAGAACCTGGGAACTGTGGAAAAATGTGGAGACCCACTCCTGCATCACTCCTTCCTCCCTAACACAAGACCTGCCATCACTCTATGTGAACAGAGATGACTTCATCAAAATCTGTAGTGCTAAACCTGCAACATAGAAGGGAATGAACAAGAAGCATCTTCCTTTTGTTTATAAGATTTCCTATTTATTTTCTGATTCACAATGTTCTTACTACTGAGACTATGCAGCAACTTCAGGAATGGTCAAATGTAAAATGTTTTGCAGGCAGGAAGATGCCATTAACTAATATGGTAATGGCATACTAGGGAAAACATTGTCTGAAATCTAAACTAGACTGTGAGGGCATTTGATGCAAAAACCCCATCTCAGGAGCTTGAGAAAACATTGAAACAAAGAATTCCAGGCCAAGTGCAAGGAAAGCTTCCTCAGAGAAGTTCAAGAACCCCCTCTGGAAAATAGGTTCTGCCTCTGGAACAAGGGTCACAGGAAGACTATCAAAAGATTTAACAATGTTCACATAAATTGAGTTTATACGTCTATTGATTTTAATATTGCAAATTTGTTATATTATCAATTTTAATTTTTAGAATTGTATCAACAATTGGGCCTTTTTAAAAAATAATGTCTCCCTTGGAAACCAACCAGGCAACATACTGAATGGGTATGGGAGTATTTAGAAAAACTTGGAGAGAGTAAAGGGGGGCCCTACCTCTTCGGCCAACACCTGCCTGAGATGTTTACTTCATTGTCTTAGGGCACTTTTCTCCAGGGAAAAGGACAGCACATCCCTTCTTGATATGTATACTTGCTTTTTCCCACCTTAGGGTAAACTTTTGTTTATTCTTGAATGTCACTTTCTCTCTCCTAACTCCCCTTACCTTTTCTCCCTCTTCCTACCCTCAAGCTTGTACTGAGGTGGGAATGACTTTCCCTTGCTTGCAAAGAACAATTCCTTTTGTTCCTGTGAGTCCACAGCCTCCTGGGAGCTTGTGTGGTGGACCAGGCACAAGTGGACTTTGGGCTCAGCTTAATAGTTTGCTTTGGGGGTAATAGGGTGATAGTGTTCATCTCACACAGGTATTTGAACAGACTTTACAAATCTTGACCCATGCCAGGTACTTCTCTGGTTTATGAGGTGGTTGAATAGAGAGATAGAAAAGGGTTTTTCGAGGCTACTTCCTTGCTCCCCACTTAACCCAAGTCACTTGAAATAAATTCTCAAAGCTTCCCTCTCTCTGCCTCATTCTAAGAGTGGTCTACTTGATAAATTTTCCTTCTGTTAAACAAGACCCCTGTTTATTACAATACCTCCTCTCCTCAGCATAATTTGACTTCCTGTGGCAAATATCTGGCAGAGAAAGAAGAAGTTCCTACAAATAGCCTAAGGGACCATGAAAAGAAAATGCTAATCAATCAATCTGAGTTCTGAATCATGTTAGAATTTTTTTTACCACATATTTTCTTCTTTTTCTTCTAAAATGAATTCTTAGTATGTTGAGGAAAAACAGACTTTTACTTGGCCTTGTTCAAAAAATATGGAAGAAATTATTATTTTTTTTATTAGTTTATTTTTAATTAGAGAGTCATCGTGAGGGTACAGTTACAGATCCATACATCTTTGTGCTCATGTTTCCCCCATACAAAGTTCGATAACCCATCCCTTCACCAGTGCCCATTCTCCACCACCAGTAAACCCAACATCCCTCCCCCCCTCCCCAGTCCCGTCTCCCCCCACCCCACCCTGCCACTATGGCAGGGAATTCCCTTTTGTTCTCTCTCTCTGATTAGGTGTTGTGGTTTGCAATAAAGGTGTTGAGTGGCCATTGTGTTCAGTCTCTAGTCTGTATTCGGCCCGCATCATCTTTCCCCCACATGACCTCCAACCACATTTTACTTGGTGGTCCCTTCCCTGAGTTACCCAGAATGAGAGACCAGCCTCCAAGCCATGGAAACAATCTCCTGGTACTTATTTCTACTATTCTTGGGCGTTAGTCTTATAGTCTATTATTCTATATGGAAGAAATTATTTAGAAGGGAAAGTGTGTGTGTGTGTGTTTGTAAAAAAAAAGACATGGTCATACTATTATGATTCATTATCTGAGTAACATATGGTTATTTTCTTCCTTTTATTGTGATTTATAGCAAACTAACTCTACATCCCAAGTTATTTTGGCATGCCGTGGTACTTATGCAGTCTTCTGGGATAAACCATACTGGTAATACTGATAATCCATTATTTTTTTATTAATTGGTGTCAGTGGTTATTTATACAATACATTAGGAACTAATATTTGTGTTATAATTATGTCATAGAACATACAGAGTAAGTTTCTGTAAGGAAAAACACAAAAGTAATACATAGTATAGGTAGACATGGAGATATGTGTAGTAACAATCAAATTAAGAAAAAAAACCCCAAGAAAACAGCCATTTGAGTTGACAAAGTAAAGATTATTTGCTAGCTTGGAAGCTATTCCAAACTTCTGATTTTATCTTTATTTTCCAATTTACTCAGACATCTCAGTGTCCAAGGAAATTATCATTTTTTTAATGATCAAAAATGGGCTTAACTGGGGGCTGGAGTGATAGCACAGTGGGTAGGGCTTTTGCCTTGCACACGGCCAACCCAGGTAGATTCTCAGCATCCCATATGATCCCCTGAGCACCACCAGGGCTAATTCCTGAGTGCAGAGCCAGGAGTGACCCCTGTGTATTGCTGAGTGTGACCCAAAAACCAAAAAAAAAAAAAAAAAAAAAAGAATAGGCTTAACAGTCAGCACTTTGAGTCCATTCTTCTCTAAGGTAGATTTCCAAGCTGAATTTCAATATTACTTTACAATCTGAAAATATATTCAATAACAGCTAGGATTAAAACATAGTTCATCTGGATAAGGGATTATAGCTATCTTTTTTAATTATCAATAATGATATACAAATAAAAATCAGTTTTATATCATTTATAAATTATCTAAATCTAGAATTTATAATACTAATAATGCAAAAAATTACGAGGAAAGATTTCGGTGTATTTAAGACAATTGTCCTCGAATTCTATATTCTATATTTGACTGAGATCAGTATAAAACTCACTACTGTACTTGGTGTAATTTCAGACGTAGCAAATAAGTTCATATATGAAGAAAAATAATCTAAGCACATGTCTGAGATGAGACACAATATAAGGGGAAAATCAATGGGATTTGACTGAAATACTGTCACCCCCATAATAGAGCCAAGAATAAGCCACATAATAGAGCCAAGAATAAGTATCAGAAACTATACAACTCATGGAATAGGCTGGGTTCTTCGGAAAACAGAAAGCTGATAGTGCACTTAAAACACATGCTCCTTTTCTTGACATGCTCAGTGTAGTATGTCTATTATATAATATAAAAAAAACGACATAACACTGAGTTAAGATTATGTCCTAGAATTAGACAGAGAGAATAAGCGAATTATACCATTCTGGATCTGTTTGGTCTTAATGCTATAGATGACAGGGTTCACAAAAGGAGGAAAAAGTAAATAGACATAGCTCATCGAGATATTAATCAGTGGAGGAGCATTTTTTGCAAACCTAGGGAGAAATGCCAGAATCGCAAAGGTCACATAGAAGACCAGGATGCAACCAATGTGGGAGGCACATGTGGTGAGAGCCTTAGACCTTTCTTCTCTTGAAGCAATACCTGTGACAGTTTTGAAGATCAAAATGTAGGTCAAAACGATTATAAAAAAGTCTAGCAAAAACATTCCAAATATTAGCACAACCGGATAGAGACGATTGAAGGTTATATCAGCACAGGCTAACCTAATGATATCTTGGTGTAGACAAAACGTATGAGATAGTACTTGGGACTGACAATAGGGGAACCAGTGTAGACGGAGAATTGGTGGCATAATTATCAGACCAGCCCTTGTCCAAACCCCCAATCCAATCTTCATTACCTTGACATTAGTAAGAATAGAAGAATATCTTAGGGGATTTCGGATAGCAACAAAACGGTCATAAGCCATGGCAAGCAAGATACCGGATTCAGCAAGATTAATAGTATGAATAAAATAAGCCTGAGCAAAACAGGTCTCATGGATAATTTCTCTATGATTTAACCAGAAGACACTGAAAACTGTGGGCATTGTGATCACAGTCACTCCTAGGTCAGCGGCTGCCAGCATAGCTAAGAAATAGTACATGGGCTCGTGGAGATTATGGTCATCCTTGATGACAAAAAGAAGTAAGCCATTCCCAAGAAGTATGGAGAGATAGACTATCAATAATGGGATGGAGATCCAGTGATGTGCCTTCTCCATTCCCGGAAATCCAGTAAGCAGGAACATGGAAGCGCTGTTGTTGAGCCCCATATCAGCCCTTTCAAAGACAAAAGAAATATTTTCTTTAGCTAATGCAAATTAAGTTCCAGCTCTTCAGGATTTGCTTCTTGAATGTACTATCCATTTATATGACGGTCCTAAATTTTACCAGTTTCACAGTCCTAAGTTCCAATGACAGCAAGGGAAATGATTTGATGATTCTATGGAAATTTCTAGATAAGGAAAAATGGAATGTACAAAGAACAATATTACATAACTTCCAGGGTTGTCAATATATGTTATTATTATGAAATATATTTAAGATAGAGAAATATATGCTGCACAGAACTAATTGATTAGTTAAAATAAATTCCATCATCAAGAAAAGAAGACAAAGTTATAGAAACACATTTAATTTATTTATTTAGTTAATTAATTAATTTATTTTTGCATTTTGAGTCACACCTGGCAATGCTCAGGGGTTACTCCTGGCTCTGCACTCAGGAATTACTCCTGGTGGTGCTCAGAGGACCATATGGGATGCTGGGAATTGAACCCGGGTTGGCCGCATGCAAGGCAAGCACCGTACCTGCTGTGCTATCACTCCAGCCCCTTTCTTTTTTTTATTTATTTATTTTTAATATATTATATTTTGCTACTGCTACTGTTAGCAATAGCAGATATTTTAGTAGTGTCATTTTAATGGCAGATACATAGGCATTTTCTCCATGGTGCTCTTTTCTTGATTGATGAAATCTAAATGAATATTATGGCTTCCCAGAATGTATAATATCTAGAAAAGTAATAAATGTAAAAGTAGCTTTTATAAATAATGGAAAAGTACACATGAAAACCTAATGGGAAAACAATCGCAAAAATCATCTATTACTGTTATCCTATTGTTCATCAATTTCCTCGAGCGGGGGCACCAGTAAAGTCTCCATTTGTCCCAGCCCTGAGATTTTAGCAGCCTCTCCTTACTCATCTTTCCCAACAATTGGAGGCTCTTTCTGGGTCAGGGGAATGAGACTTTTTATTGTTACTATATTTGGCATATCAAATACGCTATGGGGAGCTTGTCAGGCTCTTCCTCGCAAAATTATAAAGAAAGAAAAAAATGTACAGGTAGGGGAGAAGAAAGAATAGAAATCCTTATTTGAGGGAATGCTCTTATTTAATGATTGGAGGAAAAGATTGAAGGTTATACCTGTTGAAGACTAAAAAGATGACAAGATAATGATATGTTTATCTTAAAAATATGTATATCTCAAATTCTAGTTAGATTAGCATCAGAGTATTTTAACTAAGTTCTGTCTTAATAATTCAAATTTTCAAAATACAGACACAAAAATGAGCAATACATGGAAGACCTGTAAGATTTGTAAGATAAATATTTTATCCCTTTTTTTTTTTTTGCTTTTTGGGTCACACGTGGTGATGCACAGGGGTCACTCCTGGCTCTGCACTCAGGGATTACCCATGCTGGTACTCAGGGGACCATATGGGATGCTGAGAATCAACCCGGGGTTGGCCGAGTGCAAGGCAAACACCACACCTGCTGTGTTATCTCTCCAGCCCTGAGTAAGATAAATATTTTAAAGCATCTTTTTTGTTTTGTTTTTGGACAACACCCAGCAGTACATAGTCCTCTCTCTGGGAACATATCAGGGAGATGCAGGGACAATTATTTCTTAGAAGTTCAAGAAAAATTATTGTTGGCACTTAACTTTTTAGAAATGCAAAATACTTTTTTGGTCAAATTCAACAGGAATATGGTTTAAAATCTATGGAGTCTGATGAAATTGTGCAAAATGTAGGTAGCAAAATCATTGATATAGAGAAAGTGTACGTTGGTGGCATCAGTCTGAAGAGAAATAAGAATCTTTTCTCTTGTGGCTAGTAGAATTTTGTAAATGTCACAATTTGAAAATAATTTCCTTAGGTGAATTTGATACAGAATTCCCAGAACCCTTTTACCTATGGGAAATCAAAACACAATCTATGTTCAGAACAGTTTGGTTAAAGATCCAAAATTGTTATTTTTTCTACAGTAACCAAATTGGGGGGAAAATCAATTAATTTTGAGTTTGGCTTTCAGTGCTTTTAAATTCCACTTGTCTTTTTTGTCTCACTAAGAAAAGGTGTTGACATACTGTGACAAAGGAATGGATTTTCAGTGGAAAGAGCTTTGTGAGAAGTTAACTCCTCCACTTTTTAAAAGTTGTTATTATCCATTCACCAGGTCTTCAAATTCTCTGAAGACTGGAGAGCAGGTATAAAATAATGTGTTACAGGATGTTCTTAGAACTGAAAATTTTAAACTAAAAGTCAAGGAAAATATTGGAGAAAGACTGAAATACCTAGGTGGCAAAGGGAAGTAAGTAAGTAAGTAGTGAGTGATTCAATGGACTTCTGATAAATTTAAAGGCAAAATAGTCAAACGCTGACACCATATTGAAGGAACGTGACTCTGTCTTCTAAGTGGTAAGTAAACAGAAAGAATAGCTGACTATGGAGCATAAATAAACACTTAGAAAATATTCACAGTTAAAGAAACAGGAGTCCAAGAGTCCAAGGCACCAGAATACCAAAGACAGCATAGATGGTTGAGAAATCTATTCAAGAAACAACAAAAGAAGTTTCAATTGAATTTCCCTTGCAGGGGATTTTAGGGGAGCAACATTTTCTACCCTAAAGGCTAATATTTGGCCTAAGTATTATTTACAGCTTTTTAAATTTTTGAATCATAGCGGACATTGTGAGGGCAAGGAACTCTGAAAACTGAGTGGAATTAGACTTTAATAAATATATTTATATGAATAAAGAAAAATCTCCATTTGTATTTATGTCTCTGTATTTCTGTTTATGTACTCCTGAAAATGTGTGCATGTGCAACTTAAGCATTTTAATCTACATAATAGCACATTCTTCCTTGAGGTACTTTTCTTGATAGAGAACTGTCTTTAAATGGAAATGTCATTTAAACATGTAATTTAGATAAGAAACTTACTTTTTCTAGTTCTCACCCTCAAATTTAGAAGCTATGCATTTTATCAAACTGTTGCCCCCCTCCCCCAGAACTACTGTCTTTTTATGTCTTATTATGTGGGTGGTTCAGTAAGTTCTTTAAAAGGTCCAGGAAAAATTATTTTTCTCCCCTCAACCATCATACATCAGAGCACACTAGAACATTTTATGTTCTTCCTTTATTTGTTAATTGATTCCTTAAAAAGGAGTTCCATTATCCTTATTTTATAGTCATGTTGATTACATGTAGAGGCAATATGTTAAGAAAATGGCAGAGTGCTCTTTGAAACAATAGGAATACATCTGGAATGAATCAAGTTCTTGTAATCAGTATAGTTAATCTTGCTATGTTTATTTTCTGTTCTGATACTGAAAACCTAAGATTTTAGTAAGTCTGAGCTGCTTTTGTGGTATCTGAGATTACCTAAATTGTTGAATGGGTAAAAAATCCTCCACTTTTGTCACCCATTGTGCATTTTCTTTAACTGGAGCTGGATTTTTGTGAATGAGAAGCAAATTTCTAACATAAAAAATCCTTTCACATCACTGAATGCTCAAGCATACTCTGGAGAATTCCTTCAGATCACTATCACTATCATCCCCTTGATCCTCGATTTGCTTGAACGGGCCCATGAATGTATGCATTCATCCTGGCCCTGAGATTTTAGGGCCCTGAGATCTTTATTCATCCTTCCCGATGGTGCCGCATTAGAAGCTCTTTCAGGGTCAGGACAATAAGACTCATCATAGTTATTGTATTTGGCATATGAATATGCTACGGCGAGCTTGTCAGGCTCTCCTGTGCTGATAGGAAACTCTTGGTAGCTTGCTAGTTTCTCCGAGAGGGAGAACTAGGCTATAAGATGTCTTTAGCTGTCGGGGCTCTGCTTGGGGTCAGGAGGGAAATGCAACACCCCCTCTGATGAAGATAGCCATGTTTCACCTTCCTTAGTCTCTTTTCCTTCTCTTTTCCAACATTTCCTTCATCTCAAACACCCAATCTCTGTCACTATTTTGAAACTATCCTAAGCTTTGCCCTTTATTATTGTTTACAGGAAAGATTAAATTTTCAATCTATCCTGTTTAATTTGTTATGCTTCTCAAGGCTTCATTCTAAATAGTTAATTCTAGCACTTAACCCATATAGCAACATGCTGCAGTCACTAAATGATTGTTTTGCCTGTAGGTTCAAATCAATAATCAATTCTACGATTATCTTATAACTTTATTTTGACAACTGTGGATGATATAAAATCGGTCATCTACAAATTCAGCAATATTGAATGTCTACTGCATGTTGTGAAATTTTTACAGTTGCGAATATACTCAGTTATGTAATTTGCTCTCTTGTGTCTTAGGGACACACAGCTCAAGTTCTATCTAATAATATTGACTCGGCTTATTAGCTTAGATGATGGACAATGACTCTGTTCAGAAAATATCTGATCAATGAAGATTATCTGATATACTTTGAAAGGGAGTCTATTTTTGGAGCTTATCTGGATTTCCGGAAGGATAGTCTATTCAGGAAATCACCAGATTTCAATGGGGATGATAGAGTTGAGAATTCAAACATGAGGAAAGCAAGAAGCAGAACATGAGTAGTAGAATTCACCCTGAATTTACTGAGTAGTAAATTTCATCCTGAGTCTGGCTTGTTCCTATAATTATTATTAGTTTTCTGTTTTCTACAACTCTCCTGGGCCTTATTTTATATATCTGAAGAGAAAACTTTTTGATAAGACAGATGTTGGAGATGTTTTTGCTGAGAAACTAACTCCCTATTTCAACTCCCTATTCAATTCTGGTGTCCTCAGTAAAGCCTGTCTAAAAGCAACAACAAAAAATCCCCAAATTATCACAGCCCATTGAAGGGGTTCATGTTGGGCTATACAAAGTTTTGATAGCTAATCTAATTGAAGTTGCACACTGCCCAAGTTAGAGTTCTGTGCAAATCATTCTGGAGTTTCCCATATAGTACTGTAGCACTGCACTGCACTGTTGTCCCATTGTTCATCGATTTGCTTGAGCTGGCACCAGTAATGTCTCCATTGTGAGACTTGTTGTTACTGTTTTTGGCATATTGAATGTGCCACAGGGAGCTTGGCAAGCTCTGCCCTGTGGATTGGATACTCTCGGTAGCTTGCCAGGCTCTCCGAGAGGGATGGAGGAATCAAACCCGGGTCGGCCGCATGCAAGGCAAACACCTTACCTGCTATGCTATCGCTCCAGTCCTATACAGTACTGTAGCACTGCACTGCACTGTCATCCCATTGTTCGTTGTATTTGCTCAAGTGGGCACAGTAACATCTCCATTGTGAGATTTGTTGTTACTGTTTTTGGCATATCGAATATGCCATGGGTTGCTTGCCAGGCTCTGTTGTGTGGGGAGGATACTCTCAGTAGCTTGCCAGGCTCTCTGAAAGGGATGGAGGAATCAAATCCAGGTGGGTCGAGTGCAAGGCAAATGCCCTACCCACTATGCTATTGCTCCAGTCCTATATAGGACTAACAAAATTAATCTAATTTAATTAGATTTCTTAAGTCCCCCTTTAAGAAAGAGTGACTATATATGAAACAATCTCTTTCCTCTTGATAGTAGCCTCTTTTTAACTGCAAAAATCTTTCTTCTTACAGACCCTCTGGAAAAGCCTTTTCCTAGCTAGATGATATGATTCCTGTTTCATGAATCATTTACTAAAATCAATTCGGTCTCTATATTTATTAGAACATATTTTGGTTTTTGATAGATCTTAGCATGAAAATTCATCAATTACCCTCACTGACCTGAATTTTGTATTTTTCGCATTCATTTTGAGCCATAGTCAGGAATCAGGAATCCTTGTCCTATCAAGGATTTAGTCATAATCCTGTTCTTTTTAATTTCTACACAACATTCTCACTGGAAGGAATATTTATTTTGGAAACTTCCCCCCAGGGTCCATTTCTGACTCCAGCCGTTCATTGCCCCTCCTTTTCAGTCCTCCCTCCCACCTCCCTTGGTGCCTTTTTCCTTTCACCAGATGCAACTTTTATTTTTCTCTTAGGCTTTGAACTGCAATCCCCAAGGTCCCTGTCTGTTTCCTAGCTTTAGCATAAGCTCTCTTTCTAAAATAATTTTGTATGTATTTATAATTTTTCAGCTTTGAGAAGAAAAGTAAAATATCTAGTTATCTGGACTGGTGTGGACCCTTAAATTAGAACTTATCTCTCTATAGTTGTCATGAGAACCTCCAAGCCCTGTCAACTCAGCAAATACGATTAGGGAAAGGAATTCTGGTGCTTCAGTATTGAAAACATTGTGACTCTGGTTCTTACTGTACCATAATGGCCTCGTTCTGCAATCCCATTGTTTCTTATCTCTGAAGTACATGTCATGATAGCTATCATTGCATGTATTTTTGCACAATTTAAATATAAATCACTCAAAGAAGCTCTTACATGATGAGCAGTCAATGTCAGTTTAGAGAACTTCTATTATGTTCAATCATATGCTTCTATTAATTCATTGCACATAATAAAATGTTAATTCCTTGAAATATCTCTTTCCCAAGATTAGAGCACACAGATATCTTATTATAGAATCAATGGAATAACCTCCAATTTCTGCTGCTTTAGGCACATGAAGTCATAGGCAATATAATGATTCATTTTAAAACATTTGATTGAAAAGGAGTAAATTATTTTGTTTTTAGGTTAGAATTACTATCTCAAGAATGCTATTCTACTGAGCAAAGATATTTTCACAGTGTGATAAATGATAGTCTTAAATATATATCAAAAGGTAAGTGGAATGCAATAATTTTTCTACAAAATGAGTTATATGTGTAATATATTATTTATTATCACATTAGCATATATTAGACATGTTTAATTTACTTTGTTATTAATACAATGTATAAGACGATGAGTAAGAGAGACAGAGAGAGAGACAAGAACCTGCCATAAAGGCAGGCTAGGGTGGGAGGCTAGGAGGGAACTGGGGATATTGATGGTGGGAAATGTACACCCATGTAAAGGGATGAATGTTGGAACATTGACTGGAGCCCAATCACAAACAACTTTTTAACTGTACATCTCATAGTTATCCAATTAAAAAATGGCAAAAATAAATTCTGTATACACACAGAGGATGATGATTGTGAAGGGAGAATATGGAGATGGGTTGTGCCACGCCTTGGAGTGCTTGGGTGCATTTCTGAGTCCAGTGAGTGGTACTCTGTGGTACTCAGATTACCAGGTGGTTCATCCATTAGAACCAGGGTTGCCTACATGGAAAGGGAAATATATCATTTACAATTGCATAAAAAATTAAAATATTTTGGAGTAAACCTAACCAAGAGGGTAAAATTTTTCTACACTGAAAGCTATGTTGCCTTTTTAAAAAAAAATTTAAAAATACACAAGTAATTAAAAAGAGATCCTATTTTCTTTCTTTTTTTATTAATTTATTTATTTTTAATTCGTGAATCACCATGAGGGCACATTTACAGATTTATACACTTTTGTGCTTATGCTTCCCTCATACAAAGTTCAGGAACCCATCCCTTCACCAGTGCCCATTCTCCACCACCAGTAAACCCAGCATCCCTCCCACCCTCCCCGATCCCATCTCCCCCAACCCCGCCCTGCCACTGTGGCAGGGCATTCCCTTCTGTTCTCTCTCTCTAATTAGCTGTTGTGGTTTGCAATAAAGGTGTTGAGTGGCCACTGTGCTCAGTCTCTAGCCCTCATTCAGCCCACAACTCCCTTCCCCCACATGGCCTTCGACTACATCATAGTTGGTGATCCCTTCTCTGAGTTGCCCTTTCCCCAGAATGTGAGGCCAGCCTCCAAGCCATGGAGTCAACCTCCTAGTACTTATTTCTACAATTCTTGGGTGTTAGTCTCCCACTCTGTTATTCTATATACCCTAGATGAGTGCAATCTTTCTATGTCTGTCTCTCTCTTTCTGACTCATTTCACTCAGCATGAAACTTTTCATGCCGATCCACTTAAATACAAAATTCATGACCTCCTTTTTTCTGACAGCTGCATAGTATTCCATTGTATAGATGTACCAAAGTTTCCTCAACCAGTCATCCGTTCTAGGGCATTCGGGTTTTTTCCAGATTCTGGCTATTGTAAATAGTGCTGCGATGAACATACATGTGCAGATGTTGTTTCGATTATACTTTTTTGCCTCTCTGGGATATTTCCCAGCAGTGGTATTGCTGGGTCAAATGGGAGCTCAACCTCTAATTTTTTGAGAGTCGTCCATATTGTTTTCCAGAAGGGCTGAACCAGTCGGCATTCCCACCAGCAGTGTAGAAGGGTCCCTTTCTCCCCACATCCTCTCCAACAGCGGTTGCTTTTGTTCTTTTGGATGTGTGCTAGTCTCTGTGGTGTGAGGTGGTATCTCGTGGTTGTTTTGATCTGCATCTCTCTGATGATTAGTGATGTAGAGCACTTTTTCATGTGCCTTTTGGCCATTCGTATTTCTTCCTTGGTAAAGTTTCTGTTCATTTCTTTGCCCCATTTTTTGATGGGCTTGGATGTTTTCTTCTTGTAGAGTTCAACCAATGCTTTATATACCATTGATATCAACCCCTTATCTGATGGGTATTGTGTAAATATCCTTTCCCATTCTGTGGATAGTCGTTGGATTCTGGTCACTGTATCTTTTGCGGTGCAGAAGCTTTTTAGTTTAATGTAGTCCCATTTGTTGATCTCTGTTTTTACTAGATTGCTTAGTTCTGTGTCACCTTTGAAGATACCTTTATCTTCAATATCGTGGAGGGTTTTGCCGACCTTGTCTTCAATGTACCTTATGGTTTGTGGTCGAATGTTGAGGTCTTTAATCCATTTTGATCTGACTTTTGTGCATGGTGTCAGGTCAAGGTCTAAGCCCATTTTTTTGCATGTGGTTGTCCAGTTGTTCCAGCACCATTTGTTGAAGAGACTTTCCTTGTTCCACTTCACATCTCTTGCTCCCTTATCAAAGATTAGATGATCATACATTTGGGGTTGTGTGTAGGGATATTCCACCCTGTTCCATTGGTCTACGGCTCTGCCTTTGTTCCAGTACCATGCTGTTTTAATTGTTACTGCTTTGTAGTAGAGTTTGAGGTTGGGGAGGGTGATGCCTCCCATCATCTTTTTCCCAAGAATTGTTTTAGCTATCCGTGGGCGTTTGTTGTTCCATATGAATTTTAGGATTGCTTGATCCATTTCTTTGAAGAATGTCATGGGTATACTTATAGGGATCGCGTTGAATCTGTATAATGCTTTGGGGAGTATTGTCATTTTGACAATATTGATTCTCCCTATCCATGAGTAAGGTATATGTTTCCATTTTCTCATGTCTTCTTTTATTTCACGGAGTAACGTTTTATAGTTTTCTTTGTAGAGGTCTTTTACATCCTTGGTTAAGCTGATTCCGAGGTACTTGATTTTCTGGGGCACGATTGTGAATGGGATTGCTTTTTTCATGTCCCTTTCCTCTGCCTCATTGTTTGTATATAGGAAAGCCATGGATTTTTGCGTATTGATTTTGTAGCCTGCAACTTTACTGTATAAGTCTATTGTTTCTAAGAGTTTCTTTGTAGAGGCTTTGGGCTCCTCTAGATATAGTATCATATCATCTGCAAATAGTGAGAGTTTGATTTCTTCCTTTCCTATCTGGATGCCCTTGATCTCTTTTTCTTGTCTAACAGCTGTCGCAAGTACTTCCAGTACTATATTGAAGAGAAGTGGTGAGAGTGGGCATCCTTGTCTTGTGCCTGATCTTAGAGGAAAGGCCCTTAGTTTTTCTCCATTGTGAATAATGCTTGCCGTAGGCTTGTGGTAGATGGCTTCGACTATCTTGAGTAAAGTTCCTCCAAAACCCATTTTGGTGAGAGTTTTCATCATGAACAGATGTTGAATCTTGTCGAATGCTTTCTCTGTATCTATTGATATGATCATATGGCTTTTATCTTTACTTTTGTTGATATGATGGATTATGTTGATTGATTTCCGGATGTTAAACCATCCCTGCATCCCTGGGATGAATCCCACTTGGTCATGGTGTATGATCTTCTTGATGAGTTGTTGGATCCTATTTGCTAGTATTTTGTTGAGGATCTTCGCATCGGTGTTCATCAGGGATATTGGTCTATAATTTTCTTTTTTAGTGGTGTCTTATTTGCTTTTGGTATTAGGGCGATGTGTGCTTCATAGAAACTGTTTGGGAGAGTTCCTGTTTTTTCAATTTCCTGGAAAAGCTTGAGGAAAATTGGCAACAGGTCTTCTTGGAATGTTTGAAAGAATTCACCAGTGAATCCATCTGGGCCTGGGCTTTTGCTTTTGGGGAGATTTTTTATTACAGTTTCAATTTTCTTAACATTAATGGGTCTATTCAAGTATTCCAAGTCTTCTTTGTTCAGACTTGGGAGATTGTAGGAGTCAAGGAATTCATCCATTTCTTTTAGGTTCAAAAGAGATCCTATTTTCATGGACTTGAAAGATATCTATTATTAAGACAGGCTTTCCTAAAGACATCTGCAAATTGAGTGTAATTCATATCAAAATACTAAGAGCCTTTTAAAAGAACTAAATAAGATAATTCTTAAAAATCTGCTTAAAACCAAAAAATATCCTCAATAACTAGCAGTACTGAGAGAGAGTTAGGAAAATAGAATTTCCACACCCTAGGACTTCAAAATATATTACAAAATATTAGTAATTAAAACAAAATAGGCATGAACCACTGGGAAAAAATAAAGATCGGAAATAAATTCACACATATTCAGATATCTAATCTATGAAAAAAGAGCCAAGGTCATACAATGGAGAAAGAAAAGCCTCTTTAACAAATGTTGAATGGAAAACTTTAGAATCACAAAATATTATATATATGTATATATAAGTGTGTATGTACATAAGAAACTAGATCACTATAAGAAACTAGATCACTATTTAAATAGCATATACAATGAATTTAAGATTTGGAGCTTAAAGCTACAACTGTATAATACATAGAAATAAACCTGGGTGACTCCATAGATCAAAATTAAAATATTAGAATGTATTTGACAAAGTAAACAGCAAAAATGGATAAATGCGACTAAATGAAATTTACAAAGCATAGAAGCAGAGAAATAAATGACCACAAAAACCAAAAAAGTAATCTAATTTTTGGACAATATATTTCCCCTCACATGTCTGATATGGGGTTGATATTCCAAATAATAAGAACTTCCATAACTTAGCAACAACAATATATATTATATATCATTCCCTTCCTTCCCTCCTTCCTCCCTCCCTCCCTCCCTCCCTCCCTCCCTCCCTCCCTCCCTTCCTTCCTTCCTTCCTTCCTTCCTTCCTTCCTTCCTTCCTTCCTTCCTTCCTTCCTTCCTTCCTTCCTTCCTTCCTTCCTTCCTTTTCCTCTCAACAGGTGCTCAGGAGGGCCAGCTCCCCCATTAATAATTCAGAGCCAACTGGGCTGATGCTTGTCTTTATGATGATGTTCCATGGGTGAAAACAAGGCCTGCTGAGGCCATAAAGACAAACTGATATGCAAATAAAGCCATTACCTAAGTCTCAGTGAACTCCTTACTCTTTTATTTTTTTGAAAAGATGCTCTAAGTCCTTGGGGGACAATAAGTGTTCCACCCATCATAGGAGGGGTTAAAATAAATAATAGATGATTTACGATCCCAATTGGTTGGCTAAAGGAAGAACTCTGGGGAGGTGATTTCTTCATTAATAGCTTCATTCACTGAGACTGTTAACTAGAGTCCGAAAAGAAGCCATGCTATCAGAATCCTTATGCAGGTTTCAGGAACTCTGCTTTGCATCTCTAAGCTATGGTGCAGGTGAGTGTGAGGAAACACTCAGCAGCAGCAGGAAGGAGGGTTAGAGACTCTTCTAAAAGCTCTCCAGAAAGAAGAAAGGGGAAGTGAAGGAATAGTCTATCACTTAATTTATTATCCTTCCCTTTTCTACTGTTGCTGTTTTGGGATGGCCAGGAATCACACAAGCTTGGTTGTGGCGCTTGAACACTCTCCTATGGTGCATGCAAGGGGTCACACTCTTTTAGTTTCAGTTCTTACGAATACCTGTTTTGGGGTCTTTGATTTTATATTGTGCTATGTCATTGTCACTGTCACTGTCATCCCATTGTCATTGATTTGCTCGAGCGGGCACTAGTAACATCTCCATTGTGAGACTTGTTGTTACTGTTTTTGGCATATGGAATGTGCCACGGGTAGCTTGCCAGGCTCTGCTGTGTGGGCGATACTCTCTGTAGCTTGCCGGGCTGTCTGAGAGGGGCGAAGAAATCGAACCCAGGTCAGCTGCATGCAAGGCAAACACCCTACCCGCTGTGCTATTCCTCCAGCCCACTATGGCACTGAGTGTTCCAAATAGCAGAGGTTTGGGGACTATTGGAATTGAATTTATGGCCTCACACTTGCAAGCAGGAACTTTTTGCCACTGAACCTTACCAAGGCAATGATCGTCAGATTTTGATGAGTGTACAGGTTTCAGTACAAAGTTGGTAATGCTTGGGAAAAGATTTGGGCATGACTGTTTGTGATCTGCCAGCCCCGTGGTTTGAATTTAGTTGATGTGCCTATATCCTCAAATTATTTCCAGGGGGAAGGATACAATGGTACCTCTTATTCTATGACTCTTTAAATGGAGCACAGAATTATAGGTGTCGATGATTACCAAATTTAGACTTACTCAAGTAAAATTCTTCATTCTTCTTGGCTCAATTCTTAACTTTTGTAACCCCTATGCCTTCTGTGGTCTTTTTTCAGGGTTTTTTTTTTTTTTTTTTGGTTTTCTTTCAAGGTCCTTCTCAAAAATTAAGAGAATCTCAAGCTAAAGACATAAAAATTTGCCCTGAAGTGCTTGGTAGACCTGTATCTTATTTTTTATAATAATAAAGAAAAAAAAGGGTCCAAGGTGATGGACTAAATAACTGATTCCTTTCTATTTGGGGGTAATTTTCTTAACAGTGATTCACTCTGTGTGAATCTTTCCTCATAAATTTTTTATTTTTTGATTCATGATCCATAATTCAAAAAATCAATCATCACCAAAGGTCCAGATATGCAAGAGGGCTAAGAATGTAATTAGAGCAATAAGAAAAGGGGCAGCTATGTGGGACTGTGTATTTAATGACTAAAGATTTAAAACCATTCATGTTTTCAATAAAGAATAAATTGTGGTTTGCGTCTATCATTTTTGGAGACAAGATATGGACAATGATAACTGATTCTTGACAACTTTCCATCTCTTAGGGTTAAACAAAGGGTTTGAATCATTACCTCATTCCAGTTATCTGGCACCTTTTTGGTGCAGGAAGCTTCCAGCTAGATCCCATCTGTACAGGTGCAAGGTAAGAGGATTCTTTAGAAGCAGCTTAATGGTGGTGTTTTACATAGGCAAAATAACCTCGCAAAAGGAAACTCATTTTATATAAATTTTTTTTGAATTTTACAGAACTAGAACAAATTAATAAAAGATAAATTTAGACACCCAGTCAAAATCGTTCTTCTGTATTAAAAGTAATAAGTAATTAACAACTGCTTAATTAAGACATACTAATGACTTAGTTTTCTCACAAGCATATATATTCCACATATTTTTAAGTTTTATTTATTTATTTTGGACATACATGGTGATGCTCAGGGGTTACTCCTGGCTCTACATTCAGGAATTATTTCTGGTGGTGTTTGGAACCAAATGTGATGCTAAAGAATCAAACCCTGGTGAACAGTGTGCAAGGCAAATGTCCAATCTGTTGTACTACTGCTCTGGTGCCTACACACACACACACACACACACACACACACACACACACATACACACACGCACGCATGCACACACACATATATATATTTTAATAAATGACTTCACTATTCTGTCATTTGTTCTAGCCAGAAATTAGAAGTAAATATTATTTTGATTTCTTTTTCTATTTCCTTTTCCATCTTATCATCATGTCAATATTGAAATATGAATTCTTATCTGTTTTACATTTTTCTTTTTTTACAATTGCTCTCTATCAAAGTACCTATTATGTATTCTATATATTTTTGTCAATAGCTCTTTAACTACTTTTTATTTTGCTTTGTGGTTTATGTGCTATTCTTGTAGATAGCCTGAGCTATCATTTTAAAATGCTTTTTGTAATTTTACCACAGTATTCCAACTGAGATTACTTAAAATCACATTCTCTTGTCACCACATTTTTTTATAAAACACAAAGTTTCTATCACTATCTATAAGATCTATATATATTTTACTTCTAGTCTCTGACTTTATCTATTATCAATATCTGGTATACTATATATTTAGTTGCTGTACTGTCAATAGAACTATATTGATCTCTCCATTTGAATACTAGATCTTATTATCTATATCTTAACTTAAATGTCATATCCTTAGCGAGTCCCAGATCACTCAAATTGTTGTTAGCTTGTATTTAATACCATCTAGATGCATCTCTATTAAATAAAACTGTTTTATTTTTAAATTACAATGATAGTTATCTAATGTTCTCTTATTTCTGAGTCAGGGTGATTTATTAGGTCAGGGAATTTATCTTATCACTATTAATTCCAGTGTTTAATATATTATATTGTCACATAGAATATTCTGGACAAATATTAAGTAAATTATGCATAACTGTAAACATATATACAAATTTAACTTTGTATACAATGAGGTCATATGAATAGATAAACATACATTTACATCTCCTGTATATATGTGAGGTGCTGAAGCGGGTAGGGCATTTGCCTTGCACGCGGCTGACCCAGGTTTGATTCCTCCATCCCTTTCGGAGAGCCCGGCAAGCTACTGAGAGTATCCCACCTGCACAGCAGAGCCTGGCAAGCTACCCATGGCATATTCCATATGCCAAAAACAGTAACAACAAGTCTCACAATGGAAACGTTACTGGTGCCTGCTCGAGCAAATCGATGAACAATGGGACAATATTGCTACAGTGCTACAGTATATATATGAGACATCTATTTACGCAAGTAACACGATATGTTTGCTAAGTATTGATCAGGACAAATATAACATGGTTTTATGTGCAAAAATCACTGTCTAGAGGGAAAATAGATGTCAAAACCTCCCTAATGGGGATATATTTAACCTTCAATGACAAACTTCTTTCTGTATAAGTAACACTAATGTTTTCACGTAGCACTGTATAGGAAAGATTTAGAAGTCTCTGATTCTATGATAGGAAGGAGATGGAGAGGATGGCTGTTTAAATATATATGGATAATTTAAAGGAAGATCTATCATATTCTGAGGAGTTAGTCTGGTGACTACATTAAAATTATATTCAAAAAAGTAAAATTTATATAAGGACAAAAATTAAATAAGATACACCGCCATAAATTATGCCATTGGACAGACTCATGCATTTATCTAGCCCAAGGGTCTGTTTAACTAGTGTGCATTTTTGAAACTTGTAGTAAGTAGTTTTTATTGGTCAGAATAGCCTAATATACTTTTCATATAAACATTTTTGTTTAATACTAATCTAAGTAGGTTGGAAGCAAAATACCTGTCTTCATATCAAAGGTTGCTTCGTATCAATAGTTCTTCATATCAAAAGCTGCTTCGTAGTAATAGTCACAATGGTACAACTTCTTTTTTCCACAGGTTCTCTTTTACCTTCTGAGACTCTTGTTGAGAATTCAGAGGAATTTTTATATTCAGGATAGTATGAGAAAGAAATTGCAATTGCATCTTTGGATATTATGTCAGAGTAAGGTTTAGATTGGGTTTCTTGAAATACTTCAAATACGGAATTTGTGATGTCTGCAAAATAGGTGGGGATGTTTTGTAAACTGTAGTTTTGGGGGAGCATATTAGAATAGAAAGGGCCAAATGAAAATCCAATCATTTGATCAAACAGGTAAGGAGTTATCCCTAGAAAACTCAGATACAGATAACCGTGAGAACATGTTCTGAAAACCAATGTCTTATACCAATGTCATTATTACTTTTAGAAATAATTCTGAAACCATAGAAGTGGAGAGACACCTTGAAATCAGAGCCTATGGTAATTATTGAGGTAAAAATCGGACGTTTCTTCTAGCTAAACCTGACATGTGGCCCAACAGCAACTCCAGTTCCTTCCTGTTGACTGGTTTTCCAGGTTTAGAGGCAGCGCACCACTGGATTTCTGCACCCTTCTTTTTTGTCTACATTTCAGTCCTTTTCGGCAATGGCACTCTCCTCTTTGTCATTAAGGACGATCACAATCTTCACGAGCCTATGTACTACTTCCTGGCCATGCTGGCAGCAACTGACCTAGGACTGACTGTGACCACGCTGCCTACAGTGCTGGGAGTCCTCTGGGTGGATCACAGGGAGATTCAAAGTGTAGCCTGCTTTACTCAAGCCTATTTCATACACTCACTTTCTTTTGTGGAGTCTGGTGTTTTGCTTGCTATGTCATATGACCGTTTTATCGCTATCCGTGATCCTCTTAGATACACCTCTATACTCACTAATACTAGAGTGATGAAAATTGGGCTTGCTGTTCTGATGAGGGCGTTTGTATCTGTGTTGTGCCCCCAATTTTACCCCTCTATTTTTTCCCTTACTGTCACTCCCATGTCCTTTCCCATGCATTCTGCCTTCACCAGGATGTCATCAAACTGGCCTGTGCTGATATCACCTTCAATCGACTGTATCCAGTTGTGCTTGTAGGCCTCATATTTGTTCTGGATTCTCTAATTATCCTCATCTCCTATATATTGATCCTTAAGAGTGTCCTGAGCATTGCCTCCAGAGAGGAGAGGGCGAAAGCCCTTAATACTTGTGTCTCCCATATTTGTTGTGTCTTAGTTTTCTATGTCACAGTGATAAGGTTGTCTTTGATTCACCGGTTTGGGAAGCATGTTCCACATCTTGTTCATCTTATTATGAGCTATGTCTATTTTCTGTTCCCTCCCTTAATGAATCCTATAATCTATAGTATCAAGACCAAGCAGATCCGCAGTGGCATACTTCGCCTTTTTACAATCCATAAAGCTGAAGCCTAATCTATTGTGTACTTGAGCCCTTCATATGCTGCATGAAAACTCTTGAGTTTGGGTAGGGGTGCAAAGAAGTCTAATATCAACCAAAAGTTATCATCTCTGTTGGTAAAATAATATTAAATGTAGAGTTACAAATTATTCTTAAGTCATCTCTTTAAGCTCAGGCCTTGGATTAATCCTCTTGTAAAAATATTACAATTAAAAATTTCTGTATGTTTGGGCCAGAGTAATAGTAGAGTGAATAGGATGCTTGCCTTTTATGTGACTGACCCATATTCTATCCCTGGGACCCCGCATGGTCTTTGAGCCTTGCCAGGAGTGATTCCTGAGTGCAGAGAAGTCAAGACTAAGCCCCTAGATCAATTAGGTGTGACTCCAAAACAACACCAAAATTCTGTATACTCAATACATCGATCAGACTCAAATTTTTTTGGCAATAATTTCTTAGATATAGCTATGTTTATAGTGTTACTGTCATATATTTATTTAGAGTTAGAAAGGCAATACTTGGACATAAGAATTTTCATCAGGTGAATGGAATGAAGCTTGAACTCTTATATTGAATCCAATCTCTATATCACATGAATTATCCCATAAATATCTATACAGACAAACTAAGGAGACTTATATTTTGACCATTGAGCTTCAGAAATTTTTCCAAAAGAAGGATACATTTTCCTTGACAAGTGTAGAGTGTACTCATCACTTATTATCCTAATCATCTCCTAAATTCATTCCCATAATAGATTATGACTTTGTTTTAAGAGTTTTAAATTGTATTTATTTCCCAAGGATGTACATAATTATGAAAAAATTGTGGCGAGTTATGGAGCAATAGACAGTGGGTAGGACACTTGATTTGCATATGGCTGACCCGGATTCAATTCTCAGCATCCCATATGATCCTTGAGCAGCCCCAGAAATGCAGAGTCAGGAGTATACCCTGAGCATTGATGGGTGTGACCGTAATACAAACAAAAAATATTGTAATGAGAGAAATCATGGACATCTGAGAGAAAATAAACACTGTCAGTGCCTTTTTCCATCTTTGCTCCAATTTTTATTCTGCCTTAGCCTAAAATATTCATGCCATATTTAGAGTATCAGTCAGTGGCTAAGTAGTGTGTCTGAATAGAGAAGGTCATCTTCTCTCCCTCCTTTAGCTATTAACAAAGTTTGAGTGTCTAAAGTGATCATTTTACACATTCTTCTCTTTCTTATTCATTTATTTTATTTAGTTTGGTGGTCATACCTGGCAGTGCTCAGTGCTTACTACTAGTTCTGTGCTCAAAGATCATTCCTGATGGTGGTCAGGGAACTACATGTAGTGTTGGGGATTGAACCTGAGCCAGCCATATGAAAGTCAAGTGTCCTACATACTGTACTATCTCTCCAGCCTTCCACACTCTTTTTCAAAAAATAGTTGCTTTCTGTAATTTTATTCTTACTATATAATTGGACGTGTCTCTGGAGTAAAATGATAATTTTATTTGCTTGAAAATTTCTCATGACCTTGAATCGGAGATGCAACTCAAATGAAAACATTCTCAAAGGTGGAAGCTATGTCTTCAATATCTCTCAATCAGACTATCAGAATTAGGTGGAATAAGAGAAATAATTCTTCTAGTTTATATAACCATATGTCCAAAATAGATTCTGCCGAACTGAAAACATGACATCTAAATGGCAGCCACTGGAACTCCCTAACGTGCCTGCCAGGTTGAGTGAGGGTTGGGATGAAGGAATCTGGGAGCACTAGTGAAGAAAATTGACACTGGTGAGATTGGTGTTGAATTGTATGCCTAAAAAATCAATGGTCAGTAATTTTGTAAACTAATGATCTTTAATTAAAATAAAATATTGCTAATGCATACAAATTGGAACTGCTAAAAAATAAAAATGAAAAAATTCAATTAAAAAATGAATTTTTCAAGTTGGAAGATGAATTGTCCAGATCCTTTTATAGTGTGACACCAATAGTTTTCTTCTGTGATTGTGAAATATTTTCAATCATGTTCTGCTTCCTTCAGGTTGTTATTGTCAATGAAATTAAGAAAACTTCTCTAAGATTATTGCTTTTGGTTCTCAGGAAGTAGAGTGTAAATATATACTGATTGACTTGCCCTCTGAAGTTAAACTCTAGCTAGTACAATTTTATTGCTTATTTCCTTCCTGCATCTACATTCAGCTTTCCTGATACCTCTCGTTTTAAAGAACTCATTAAAATTATACTGATTTATGTTTCTGTCTTAAAATTTGCTTATAGTAAGTCTAGTATATAAAAAAATCTCTTTTTAATCGATTTTAGGAAGGAATTAAATTGTAAGGGAGCTTTAAGAGCAATTTAATCTTATCATTGTCACTCCAAAACATCAAGGTATTTTTCAAGTATTTGATTAGGAGTTGAGGTTTTTTTATCATTTCTCTGAAAACCTATTTTCTGTCAAGTAAAGTTAGATGATTTTCTCACCTTTATTTATAATCTCTGTATTCTTGGACAATTAATTCAACCTCTGAGTCTTAATTATCTGCTATGTTAACTAAAATCAACATGATAGCTCTTATTAGAGCTTTTTCTGAGAATCTGACAAAATACATATTATTATTTTATTTATATTACTACTATTATCACTGACAAAGACAAATATCTAAAAATTCAACCTATCAAAATAATTTCAAAGGAAGAACTTTTAGCCAGTTGGAAATCAAGATATAATTTTTTTCTTATAATGAAATATATTGACAAAAGAGAATAATGATTATGGAAAATTTTTAAGTGACTTTTGAAAATAATCATTTTCCATCAAACTTTCTTCCTCAGTTACTCCCAACCTACCTTTCCCTACAACACCAGGACTCTCAGATAATTTTTCTGGTTCTTTTCACTTATATTCACATTGTATTTATATGTAAATTTATAGATTTTGTTTTTAATTCTTTAGAAACTCTCAAATAAACATAATGGTGCTGTTTTATTTTAAATAAAAATTAATCTTCATTTTAAAAACACATTTTTCTTTTGTATTCTTTTGACAAAATAACAAAGCAAAGCAAAATTACACTTATTGAGTTCTTAATATTTTCTAAAACTGCGTCAATACTTTGTGAAGAATTTTCCATAAATCTTAGTATTTATTTTAACCTGTAAAAGTGTTTTTAATAAACTTTAGTATCCTCAGCAGAAAGCAAAATACTGAACATGCAGCAACACAGAAACAAAAGAAATAAGGTTAGTGTTTACAATCAGGTTAGACCTACTCAGCACATGCACATAATTAATTCTATAATTAGAAACAATGTTTCTAATCTAACTTTTAGAATAGGCTCTAATTTAATTTGAGAATTTATCGTTCTATGTAGTTGCTTACAAAGAACACAGAACAACTTAAACCGAATGGGTTCTCTCTCTTCTTGAATATTTCCAAAGTTTTACACACACACACACACACACACACACACACACACACAAATCAACAAACCATTGTGGGCTAATGATAAAGTCAGTTTTTGTGTGTGAGCCCAATTATAGTAAATGGGCTCACCTGAAGTTCATTGATAAATTATTAACTTCCCATGAATCATATATAAGTAAATATAATCACCTGCTGTTCCGTTAAAATCACAAATTCAGAGATTTCCTCTTAATACTCTTTAATTTACCATATACAGTAATTACTAAATTCTATTCTTTCTGAATCAGAGAAACCCTCTCACATCTTCTGTTGTTTACCACTACTTAAAACATATTATCCTTGTCAACATAATTTATTGTATGACTCTGATTCTTTTTAGTTCTTGTGCCTTTTTTTTTTTAATGTGCTAATGTCTTTTTTGCCCCACGTCGGCTAAGGGGGGTAAATATCCTTCCTCCTTGTTTTTTCTTCCCTCTGGGGGGAAGAGGTGTGGCATACGCCATCTTATGGATGTTTAAACAGGTATGAACTTCGTGGCTCGGGAAAGAAAAAAAAAAGTGTTTGAACTTGAAACAGCGGGACGCTTGGGTAGTTTCAGCCTGGGGCTGGTACCGGCTCCGGCTTGCACTCCGATGAGATTCAAACCGGGTGGCCATGCGTTTGCACGGCTGCTTTGCTGCTGAACGACCAAGATCCAGAGCCAGCTAGATTACTTCTGAACCCAGCAAGTGCTCGCAGCCATGTCCCCAGAATGTGAATTAAGCTTTTGCTTTATGCTGCCCCAGGAAGGGAAATGATGAAATTTTCCACTTGGATCTACATGTACTTGATTACTAAAGCACAGAAATCCTAAACCACGTGGCTGCGGTAGCAGCCTTGTACCTCTTCATTCTCATTAGTGGAGAACTGATTGTCAGGTGTTTCCTTGTCAACAGGGCCATGTTTTGGGAGGGTAGACTCCAGGAAGAATGGTGGGTTCTGTGTTGAGACCCTAACAACAATAGTGAGTTTCGGGTTGAAATATGGAATGTAATTTTCATTTTCTCTAAAGAGAAAATGAAGTGAATTGTATCAGTTATGCAGGTAGGGTTGGGGGGCGGGAGGGGTGGGAGGTGTACTGGGTTTTTTTTTTTTTTGGTGGTGGAATATGGGCACTGGTGAAGGGATGGGTGTTTGAACATTATATAACTAAGACATAAGCCTGAGAACTTTGTAACTTTCCACATGGTGATTCAATAAAATAAATTTTTAAAAAATGTGCTAATGTAAAGTAGTAAAGGGACTTGAAACAATGATAATATTATCTTGAGCATCTCTATCACTACCAATTTGGTATTTTTAAATTAAAATAAAAAATCTTACCAGAATTGTTAAGACCCTAAGGGATCAGAACCTGTTATGATAGCTTTATTTTCATTTTGTTATTTTGTTTTTGTACCACACCCGATGGTGTTAGGGCCTTACTCCTGGCTCTGAGTTCAGGAATCACTCTTGGCAGTGCTTAAGAACCATATGCTCATATGCGTTGTCTGGGATTGAATTCCTATCAGCCACATTAAGACCAAGCACCCGAGTTGCTGTACCATCTCTCTAGCACCTATAAAAGATCCTTTTTGAGTCAACCCTTATTTTGACTCATGTCTTATTCTAGAGACACTATAGATCTTCAGTATAAATTTAACATAAAATTATTTTTTGATTGTATTTGTAATTTGTTGCTTGACCCATAATTAGGGCACACATTTTTTTTTAACTGTAGGCTTTAAATTTTTTCAGTCTTACGTAGAATGAATGCTGTGCAACCCAAAGTAACTATATTTCCTATTGTTCTCACTATCCAATTATTTGTAAATAGTATATGTTTTCTAGATCACAGAAATATTATTTGTGCTTTTAAAAGATATTGATGTTCAGGCAGGAATGAACATCAAGTGCAATGTAAATTTATAGCAAGTTTTTTCTTTCTTGTTCACCCTAGTTTTTAATGCTAATAAGTTAATATTTACTTTTAAAATTTTATTTTATTTACTTATGGTTTTGGATCACACTGGTGGTGCTCAGGGCTTACTCCTGACTGGGCAGGGCTCAGGTATCATTCCTCATGAGTCTCTGGAGATCACATGTAGTGCTGAGAACAGAAGCCAGGTCAGACCACATTTAAGGCAATTTTCCTACCTATGAGAGCCCTCCCCATTCCGCCCCAAGGACGACGCCCAACTGCTGACACACTCCAGGCCGCTTTCCACACGCTTGGGCCAAGACTCACACATGAGTGAACATATTTCTGGACCATGTGACCACAAAATGGCTGCATGACACATCATCATAGAGGCATATATATATATATATATATATATATATATATATATATAGTATATATGATGGAGCAATAGCACAGTGGGTAGGGGCATTCGCCTTGCACGCGGCCGACGTGGGTTCGATTCCTCTGCCCCTCTTGGAGAGCCCGGCAAGCTACCAAGAGTATCTTGCCCCCACGGCAGAGCCTGGCAAGCTATCTGTGGCATATCAAAAATGCCAAATACAGTAACAACTCTCACATGGAGA
This sequence comes from Sorex araneus, assembly GCF_027595985.1. Taxonomy (NCBI): domain Eukaryota; kingdom Metazoa; phylum Chordata; class Mammalia; order Eulipotyphla; family Soricidae; genus Sorex; species Sorex araneus. Next base: position 104,932,138 of record NC_073307.1, on the reverse strand, counting down.
CGTTACTGGTGCCCATTTGAGCAAATGAATGAGCAATGGGATGAAAGTGAAACAGTGACAGTGATATATATATATATATATGTACATGTATGTATATATACACACATACATACATGTATATATACATATATAAAGTATATGTATATATACATATATGTGAAATGTGTATATATACATATATGTACATATATATACATATATATGAGAGAGAGGGAGATATCTCAGAGAGCCCAGCAAGCTACCGAGAACATCCTGCTTGCACGAAAGAGCCTGGAAAGTTCCTTGTGGCATATTCAATATGCCAAATACAGTAACAATAACAGTTCTCATTCCCCTGACCCTGAAATAGATTCCAATCTTGGAAAAGACAATTAAGGAGAGACTGCTAACATCTCAGGGCTAAGATGAATGAAGATGTTATTGGTGCCCGCTCGAATAACTTGATGAACAACGGGATGACAGTGATACAGTGACAGTGACAGTCCTACCTGTTATACTGTCTTTCAGTCCCCACAGCCCTATTACTTTTAATGCTAATAAATTCATATTTGTTATCAACACAATTTATCATACAAAAATGACATAAAATGGTTTAAAATGGGGAGTAGGTGGGAGAGAAGCTGGGGAAGTTGGCAGAGGAAAGTAGGCACTGATGAAGGGATTGGCCTTGGAACACTGTGTATCTGAAACACAATCATTAATTACTTTGTATCTTTGTGATTCATAGGGATTCCAAAAACAAAATTTTAAATTATTAATACTGTAAATTTAGCAAAGTAATCTGAAGCTATAATGTAAGCTGTCCTTTATTTTTATATTGTTTACAACCTACTGAGGGTTCTATGAATCAGAGTTGGTTTCTCCAAAGATATAGGAAGAGAGAAATGTTGGAATTCAGAATTTCTAGGAATAACAAAAGTACCAAAGACATATATGACTCCTGAGAGTAATTGAGATTCTCTTGATCTTTGAGATAAACAATAGGAAGATATACAGAAATGGATTCGTTTCATATTGGTTTAAGGTATCTTGAAATCACCTAAGCCCCAGCTTGCCCAAATCAGTAACATTTGAGTTTTTAACTTTTCCTCTCACATTCTTGTAGAACTAAGAGCAATTTGAGGACATTGTGTAAAAGACTTACAAAAAAAAATGGAAATCAAAGAATTTCCCAAATGTTTAGAAAGGTTAAACTCTAGGGAAATAATTTCTCCAGATATATTCTCTAGCCTCAGCTCTTCGACTGTTTTAGAAGAGCCAGGTCTAATTTCTCAAATAAGGCAGAAGAAAGGGGCTTTCAGCAACAAGACGGTGAAGTGGATGTATGCTAGGAGCAGAAATATGGATGGATAGATTCCTCTCCCTTTCGATGTTGAGTGCTGGCAATAGAAGAAGATAGAGATTTCTAGAGATCTGCATAGCTAGACTTGATCTCACTGAGGTGAGCAGTAAATTAGCAGAAACTTTTCTAATTGTGAGTATTTCTAAATGTGAATATTTTAGCATAAATGTGGCTATACTTGTTTACACTTGACTATTTTTCTCTATAGAAGGTTTATAAATTTTGTTGAAATTTTGTAAAATATTAACATTCAGTTTCAAAACAAACCAATTTTGTAACAAAAGACTGTCTCTATCATGGCTATAATGTAAAAATTAGAATTATATTTAAATATATTTTAGAATTCTAAAATCAAATTGTGTAGCTAAGTAATATTGTTGACATTTGCACATAGTTTCCTTCTTCTTTTAATTTTTTTCCCCACCCGCTCTTCTTTTAATTTTTAACATTATTTGCTTTAAATATAGTCTAGAATTTATATAACTGTGACTTAATATTTTTTAAAAATTTAAAAATTAAAATAAAATATTCAAAATAATTAAAAAAAACTTTGCCATTATCTTAAATTACTGCTAACTTGGAGTATCATAATCATAATTCATAATAAATAGTAAAATTTGGAAATCTACCATATTTTAAGATAATTGCATAATTATATATAATGTAATTATAATTAATGTAATAATGTATTAATTATCCTATGTACCAATATTGTGGTTGAGGCTTTTGTGATGTTTTTCCATGAAGACATTGCACAGACTAAAAATTCTGGATTTTTGTGTTCACAGTCTTATTTCCCATACATTTGTTTTTCAGCTCTGTGGACATACCATGTGGCCCAATAATACTGATGCACCTTTTTTACTGACTGGATTTCCAGGTCTGGAAGAATTTCATCCCTGGATTTCCATCCCCTTCTTTGCTGTCTATGTCTCTGTGCTTGTTGGCAATGGCACACTCCTCTACCTCATCAAAGAAGACCACACTCTACATGAACCTATGTACTATTTCCTTGCTATGCTAGCAGGCTCAGATTTGATGGTGACACTCACCACAATGCCAAGTGTGATGAGTGTCTTATGGATGAATTACCGGAAGATTAGTCATGGGCCCTGCTTCCTGCAGGCCTATACTATTCACTCCCTTTCCATCGTGGAATCAGGTATCTTGTTTGCCATGGCCTATGACCGTTTTGTTGCCATCCGCACCCCCCTGAGATACAACTCTATTCTTACCAATTCCAGGGTGATAAAAATTGGACTGGGAGTACTCATGAGGGGCTTTGTGTCCATTGTGCCCCCAATTCTACCCCTCTTTTGGTTCTCATATTGCCATTCCCATGTTCTTTCCCACGCTTTTTGCCTTCACCAAGATATCATGAAACTTGCTTGTGCTGATATTTCATTCAATCGTATATATCCAGTTATTCTGGTTGTTTTTACTTTCTTTCTAGATGCTCTGAGTATTCTTTTCTCCTATATCCTAATCCTGAAAACGGTTATGGGAATTGCGTCTGGAGAGGAGCGATCTAAAGCCCTTAACACTTGTATATCTCATATCAGCTGTGTTCTAGTGTTTTATGTTACTGTGCTTGGCCTGACTTTCATTCACAGGTTTGGGAAACATGCACCACGTATAGTTATCATTAGCATGAGTTATATTTACTTTCTCTTCCCCCCCTTAATGAACCCCATTATATATAGCATCAAGACCAAACAGATTAAGAAAAGCATTGTTCACCTATTTTCTGTACACAGGAGGGCTTAAGGTTTAACTCTCAAATCTTGAGAACTCTAGGATTTTTAACACTTTCCCATTATTGGAAAAGTCCTTGGTTTCATAACCAGCCTCCCCCACCCACTCCCTCTCTTTTCTCTCTTTTCATCTTTCTTTTAATCAAACTGAGATAAATTTTAACTATTACATAGAGCTGAAGTTGACTATGATTGATACATATATAATAAATTAATACATGTAGAGTTTTTAATTAGGGAAAAGTAGATTTTAAGAAATAAGAAATGCTAGTGATCTCGAGAAAGAAAATATATAAAAGAGAAAAATTAGATTGGACACTCAAGATCCTATACATAATGGAAGAATAGTTAATCTGAAGCAAGATTTATAGTTGATCATACATTTTGTGTGTTAGGATAAATATAATATCATCAACCAACACTTTACATTGCTATGATTTTATCTTAACTGCACTGGAAATGATAATGAATAATATAGAAAAAATAATATCTGTAGTAAACAAATCTTGCTGATAAATTATTAAAGATATACAACTCAGAAAACATTGTTAAAACCTGTTTCCTGAGCATGCAAGTGTATTTAGTTACTAAAAAAATTATACAAATTAGGTAACATCAACTACTTTAACATTTGTTAGTTGAAACTAGATCCTATAACACTCCTTTTCTTTTCTACAGTATTTTTTCAACAAATTTTACATACTAATATTCAGATTTTCTTCTTTATCTCCTGATATTTTATTCTACTGATTAGACTTAGATATACCCTACTGGTTCTCTATTTGCTTATTTTTTACATAAAATAAATGCAGATGGGGCAAAAGAGATAGTACAGCAGGTAAGTAGCTTACTTTGCATTCAGCTGACCTGAGTTTGATTTCCAAGGTACTCCATATGATCACCTAACACCGCTAGGAGAGATTCCTGAGCATAGTCAGGTATACAATCTTAGCATGCTGGGTATGACCTCAAAACCAAAAATAAATTTTAAAAGAGAGGAAAAAAAGAAATGACTTTTGCACTATATGATTTAAAAATTTAAATTAAAAAAATTAAATTAATTTTTCTTTTCTTTTTCGATAATCCAGGCAGAAATCTAGGGAAAGAAATTCTAACTGATTGATAGAGAATTTCTTCCTTCAATATATTCAAATCTTATCTTTATGACATAAATTATGGCTGAACCATAGTTTATTGTCTGTTAATGTTTTATGTAAGAATACTTGTTCATCTACTGTTAGCTCTATATGGAGCTTGACTGATATACATATATAAATTAGTTGTTATTTTCTTTGCTCTTTTTGATGATTGCTACTTCTCTCAATAAATGGTGTCTATTAGCATCTTACTTTGTAAGTGAGTCCTTATATAATTATAGATATAGCACCGTAGCACTGTTGTCTTGTTCATTGATTTGCTCAAGCGAGCACCAGCAACGTCTCCACTGTGAGACTTGTTACTTGTTTTGGCATATCGAATTTCGCATATTGAATGGGTAGCTTGCCAGGCTCTGCCATGCGAGTGGGATACTCTCCGTAGCTTGCCGGGATCTCCAAGAGGGACGGAGGAATAGAACCTGGGTCGGCCACATGCAAGGCAAATGCTCTACCCGCTGTGCTATGGAAATAAAAATATCTGATATTGAATATAGGATCTCTGCTTTTTCAGAATATTCAAACATGTCAATACAGAAAAAGCACACCTATTATTTTTACCATAAAAATAACATATATAACCATAGCCTCTGGAATAATTTTTAATCGGATATTTCTAAAAAAAATCTACTTGGATATGCATTTTACATCAATAAAGAGCCAAATAATTCCTGATGTGAACCATACAATTAAAAACTCTGTTTCATTTACAAATCTTTAGAAACAATAGAAATTGCAAGTTAGTGACATTAAAGCTGGCTCTCAAATTAATAGAGTATTTATTTTAAGAACATTGAAGTAATGTTAAAATAGCATGTAATGTGTAAGAAAATAAGACATTTCCCCATGATCCACATAGAAATTCTCTTTTAGCAAAAACAGGATATAAGATCTGCTATTGAAACTACACTGTAGCACTGTAGCTCTGTCATCCCATTGTTCATGGATTTGTTCAAGCGGGCACCAGTAACATCTCCATTGTGAAACTTGTTACTGTTTTTGGCATATTGAATACACAACGGGTAGCTTGCCAGGCTCTGCCGTGTGGGCAAGGTACTCTCGGTAGCTTTCCATGCTCTCCAAGAGGGGCAGAGGAATCGAACCCGGGTCGGCCGCATGCAAGGCAAATGCCCTATCTGCTGTAAAATCGCTCCAGTCCTATTGAAACTATGAATTCTAATGCTGAGATGCCATAGTCTCCTTAACATTATTACTTTATATTATTTAAAACAGTAACAACAAGTGTCACAATGGGTACGTTACTGGTGCCTGCTTGAGCAAATCGATGAACGAGATGACAGTGCTACAGTGCTACAGTGCTATTTATTTATTTACTTGTATATCACTTTTGAACACAGATAAAAAAAAATTCAGTTTATTCAGAGACATTTATACTGAAACAAAGCTCTAGAGCTCAGAAAAGGTTGTGCCCTGGATTTGCAGCTAGGGTAGTTAAAATATTATCCTTTTGACTTTCATGATAGAAGAAACTAATAAAAAGTTAAATGATATCATATGTCCCTTAAGATTAATATTTTAGTGTTTGGGCAGAGTGGAGTGGAATCACTTGGTTGTGTGGAAGTTCTGTGTTTATTGTGGAGGTATCCTGACACACTGATGGCAGGATTGATGTGGAAATTCAACAAGTACAAAACGGTGATTTCAGTACTATTATAAACTATGATAAGAAAATTTTGAAAACTCTAAAAATAATAAAAATATCAAATCATTTAAAAATGATTTTTTTAGCCTCTGCTCCTAAAGACTATGATCAGCGAGGTCTTCTAAGCCATTTTGGCACCCAGAGCGGCTTCTTACAGAAATGCATCTAGACTGTGAACTGAGCTAAAATATCAGAAATCCAAAACTGTGCGGCCGCTGTCACAGCCATGTGAGCTCCTTAGAGTCTTCACTCTCAGCAATGAAAAGAAATTATTAAATGATGCCCTTTCAGCAGGCCTGATTGTTGGGGGAAATGCCAAACAATAACAGTGAGTTCTCTATTGAAATATTGAATGTATTCAAAGTATAGAGAGAATAAATTGAAGATCATTAGCTATTTAGGTGGGGGGGGTGGATGGGAGGGGGGTATATTGGGGTTCTTGGTGGTGAAACATGTGCACTGGTGAAGGGATGAGGGTTTGATCATAATATGACTGAGGCTTAAACCTGAAAGCTTTGTATTTTTTTTCACGGTGATTCAATAAAATAAAAACTTAAAAAAAATAAAATAAATTTTAAAAAATGATTTTTTTAAAAGTTAAGTGATAACAATGACATATCCTTGTATTCCTTCTAATTGAGGAGGATATTTGAATATGGGACTATCCAAAACCAATAAATGTGTACTTGTTCCTAAACAATTCAGTTATTGTGCAACTGGTTAGTGATAGTTCTTAAAATTTTGGATCTGTCTCATTCACTGTTATTTTCCTTGTCTTTTTCTATATACCCATTACTTAATTTTTATAAATTTGTCATATTGAGTCTATTTAATTTATAAAATAGGTTTGTAATTACCTTTGTCATGTCACTAAGAACATTAAAAATATATTTGGTGTATCATATTTTGGGACAAATAAAGCGTTGTCATACAAATTATATAAATTTAATTTATTTCCATTTCACAGGAAAACATTTAAAGAGTTTTCAATTTCATTCTTTTGTTACAGAATACTACTTTCTAGCATAAATTTAAGTAGAGATTAAAAGACAATGTACTGAGAAAAGAAAGTATGATAAAAATTCTTACATTCAGAAAGTGATACAGATAAATTTAAATGTACATACGTAGTGATGATATCAGGTTGAAGGTTGAAAAAATAAACTTACTAAAGTGACAATAAGGGACATTGTATGATTGTAACTATATTTATCTTTATTTTTTGAGTTTTTTTAAAATTGAAACACAGTGAGATACAGTTACAAAGTTGTTCTTGATTTGGTTTCAGTCAATGTTCCAACACTTGTGCTTCACTAATATGTGTTTACACTTATCTTTAAATAGACTGTGTCATTTATCAAAAAAATTCAATTGCTAAAATGACACTATTGAAAATACTGGTTTTAATAAAACATGTGGATGCAAATAAAACACACAATGTTCATTTTAATAGTTTCTTGCTTTGAAAAACCTTTTGATTAAAAATACTTACCTAGATATGTCATGTATGAAACTTTTTACAATTTAAGTAATAGTAATATCCCATCAAACAGTTATTTTAAATTCTAGATTTGTCTTGCAGTCTCCACTCCCACTGTAATATCTGCAGTGTAGTCTTCCAAATTTAAGACATTCGTATTCAGTACCTGAGGGCAGAAACCAGGGACTAGACAGATAGGACAGTGGTAAGGCTCTTTATCTTTGCACGAGAATGACCTGGCTTTGATTCCTGGAACTTGATGTGGTTCCCAGCACCACCAGGAGTGATCACCAAGCATAGAGCCAGGGTTAGCACCACTGGGTTTGGGGGGAAAAAAGGGAGAAATCATGTCTAGGATTCCCTTTCAAGGAATTATATATTTATTCTCCATTAATTCATAAATTCAGCCAAAGCTGTATTGTTTTCTTATCAGTGTGATGTTTCCAGAGGTGATTGTTACTCTGTAAATTTTTGTAGCTGTTTTATTTTGGGGGGGGTCACACTCGGCAATACACAGGGGTTACTCCTGGTTTTGCACTCAGGAATTACTACTGGTGGTGCTCAAGGGACCATAAGGGATGCTGGGAATCGAACCCGGGTCGGCCACGTACAAGGCAAATGCCCTACCCGCTGTGTTATTGCTCCGCCCCCAATTTTTGTAGCTGTTAATGCAACTCTTTAAAATATAAATTATTTTATTTGCATTGTGTGGCCAGGTCTGATTTCTTTAATTTGAAATAGTCTTAAATTCCTCATAGCCCAAACAGACATTCTCTTTTCTAGGTGTCACTACAATGATGAAATTGTTGCTCTTCTTCTTTCAGTTTAGCCTAAAATTGGAAAACACAATTTTTAATCCCCAAATCCTAAAAAAAAATGCTAAATGAAAATAAGATTCTTTCTCTATATCTTGCCTTCTGTACACATCCTCTATAAATGGTTTGTGAGTATAATATGGCTCCCTGTGTATGAATGTGTGTTAGGAGTAAGGGTTCTTCCTAAACACTTAACTGTGAAAACCCAGTGTTCTCCAGAGTTCATAACAAACTTTTGTTCTCTAACAGTAAAACAATGGTATTGAATATTTACTCTTTTTCCCATGTGTCCATCTGTCTATCTGTCTCTCTCTCTCTCACACACACACAGAGGCAGAGAGAGAGAGAGAGAGGGAGAGAGAGACTATACAAGCTAATGTTTTGTCCGGTTACAAAACATTTTCAATACTTCACACTGCCTTTAATAATCATACATCCCACTGTAAACTTCTAGCAACATTGATTTGTTTTCTAGCACTGCAGCTTTTTCTGTCTTTCAAAACTATATTATAGAGGCTGGAGCAATAGTACAGTTGGTAGGGCGTTTGCCTTGCTCGAGGCTGACCCAGGTTTGATTCCCAGCATCCCATATGGTCCCCTGAGCACTGCCAGGAGTAATTCCTGAGTGCATAAGCCAGGAGTACCCCCTGTGCATTGCTGGGTGTGGCCCCCAAAGCAAAATAAAACAACCCCCCCTATACTATAAAAAATAATCACACAGTGTGTAATTTTTGAGATTAGTATTTCATTTTTCATAAAGTCTTTGAGATTCATCTAAGTTGCATTTGTCAATAGCTTATTTCTCTTTCACTACTTAGTAGTGTTTCTTATATAGATGTTTCACTGTACGTAGACTAATTTTTCCTGCGATTACAACTGTTTATGCTTTAATCACCCTTTTATAAATCCATTCCTAAGTCCACGTTTCTCAGTCTTAACTTTCACATTTAAGTACTAAGTGTCACTATATCCTATTTATCTTTCATTTCTATGCTTCTTACAGAGCCTTGTGTACTTGATGTCTCTATATTCTATGTCTTTCTTCTCGTCTTTATTCTCTGTCCACATGTGCTGCTTCCTTGTGAGACATCATTTTCCACCTCTACTTTTATCTGTAGTCATGCTGATACCCTTGGTTGCATTCACTAGCCTTAACTCCTCTGATACCCCATGCAGATCTCTTGATATATATTGGTTTTATCACAGTGGAACAGCTAGATACAAAGTTATTGTTGACTGAGGAGGACTCGGAGCAAAACTAGCTTAATGAATTGTAAAACATAATGCTGTACAAAAATTAAGACCCAAATTCCTTAATTGTAGATTGGAAAATGCAAGTGTTTTACTTAAAATGGCTCAAAAATACTTAAATATGAAATCTGGATCCTCACATATATTCTGGGTATTCCAATAATAGAACATAATAAGTTATGTACATAGTCCCTACTGTTGATACTAAGCCCGGGAGGACTCATTTTTTTATATAGTTGAGTCCTACAAAAATCTATTGACGCATTCTTCATTATTATTATTATTGAATAAACAAATGAAGAAATGAGATTAGGTAGTTACTTAAGTAGGTTAATATTTTTTTAAAAAAGTAATACAAAGTTGAATTTAATAAGACATACATAAAACATTTTGGTACAGGTACAAGTTATGAGAAACCTCTGTTTTCATGATCTGGTTAGATTTCAAAATGTATTAAGTACATTTATCTCACTTTACATAGGAACCTGAATATATGCTAAAGATTTGAGGAAGGGAATTCAAGATATCATGCGATAGAAATGTATGTATATGGGTGACCTTAATGGAAAGGAGAATGAAGTTGACAAGACCAAAGTCTGAAAAAGTTTATGTAAGATAAGGTCCTCATACTTTTCTGTGTTAATAGGCTATATTTGTCAATAATGTGTGTTCAAAAGTGTGCCTACATGCTCATAATTACTTCAAGTTTTTAGGGGTGTCCTTTTCTTTATTATGTACCTGCATATTTCTACTTTCTTTTCTGGATCTAAATAATAATCATGAATCATAATAAAATTTAATAAATATATGAGGAATCATTTTATTTATTTACCAATTTATTACTGTATCACTGTATCACTGTCATCCTGTTGCTCATCGATTTGCTCGAGCGGGCACCAGTAATGTCTCTATTGTGAGACTTGTTACTGTTTTTGGCATATCGAATATGCCACAGATAGCTTGCCAGGCTCTTCCTTCCTTCCTTCCTTCCTTCCTTCCTTCCTTCCTTCCTTCCTTCCTTCCTTCCTTCCTTCCTTCCTTCCTTCCTTCCTTCCTTCCTTTTTGCTTTTTCCTTTTGTTCAGGGTGTAAGGTTTAGGCCTCACTAGCAGTGCTCAGAAGAGCTAGGCACCACCCCTGGTGATAAGCCAGGCTGGATACTTTCAAGTCAGAGTCCAAGGATAAAGAGCTTCTCTGATCCTATGATGCCAGAGACCACCACACTGCTGGGGCAGGGCATGTGGTGCCAGGGATGGATCCCAGGTCCAACACATGCAAAACATTCTAATCATGTCCCCTCACCTGCCAACCACCCTGTCCACACCACGTTGAACATTTGATGGAATTTTATTCTTTCATTTCTCTTCTACTCTTTCTTTTGTGTGTGTGTGGTGGTTTGGGCCACACCCAGCTCTGCTCAGGACTTACTTCTGATGGTCTTGGGAGGCCAGATGGGATGCTAGAGATCAAATATAGGTAGGGTGAATAAAAAGCAAATGCCCTACCTATTGTACTATTTCCAACTCCTCTTTCTTCTTCTACTTGTATGTAATTGAAATTCATGTTCTGACTCCACTTTCCATATTCTCAACATTTGAAGGAGGATATTTCAAAAATAAGGCTCATAAAAATTAAATATTGGTAACATTATGCAGTTATTACAGCTGGCACTGCTTACAGGCTTTTCTCATATATGAACTCACTTGATATATGAATTGTGTGAGTACAGTATTATTGGGGACTCCCATTAGACTAAAGTCCAGAGGCCAAAAAAATAATAACATTGTAAGATCAAGCAACCAATAATAGATTCTTAAATATAACAAATATTCTTCAAAATTTAAGTTGCTTACTCTGGCAGAAGATAGTTTTAAGTGATATTGATTAGATTGGAAAAATAGTTCAAATTAGTAATCCTTTGTAATTCTAGGTCTTCTTCTCATGGCATGAGTATTGTCAAAATATGGTTCATTATAGTGTTGGTTTTTCATCCATTATTCCTGATGCTTTCATATGTAAGGCTAACACTAAAGAGGGAAATGGCAGAAACAAAATGAGTCACTAAAACTGACAGGGACAAGAGGGGAATGAGACAGAGTGAAATTAAGAAAATGGCCCTATAAAAAGGAATTATTGGTGTGGGATGTCACAGGATGGGCCTGCATGGTGTCTACCTGGATGACTAAGGCTTAGGCTGATAACTGATATAACTGAATAACCTTAATGACGTGGCACCATAAGATAATCATCTCAGCCTACCTGTCTTACCAGTCCACCTACTTTAAATTCAATAAAGAAACTCTCATTCATTCCCCTTTGTTAAAAAAAAAAAAGCTGTAAAAAAAGGAAAGGTTTTTGCCTTTCCCTGGAATTCTCTTTTTTGGAGGCCCCTCTCGTCATCTGGGAGCTTCACTGCCTTTCTTCCCTTCTCCTTAAATAAAGTCTTTTCTGAGTTCTACCATTGCATCTCCAGTATCTTACTCTCAATTTTGATTGTTTGAGGGCAAAATTCTTTTTTTAAAAAAAATTTTTATTTGATTGAATCACCGAGAAAAAAGTAACAAAGCTTTCAGGTTTAAGTCTCAGTCATATAATGATCAAACCCCTATCCCTTCACCAGTGCACATGTTCCACCACCAAAAACCCCAATATACCCCCCTCCCACCCCACCCCCACCCCCACACCTGAGTGGCTAATGATCTTCACTTTATTCTCTCTATACTTTGAATACTTACAATATTTCAACAGAGAACTCACTATTATTATTTGAAAATTTCCCCCAACAATTAAACCTGCTGAAAAGGCATCATTTGATAATTTGTTTTCCATTGATGAGAATGAAGATTCTATGAGCTCTGGTTTTGGATTTCTGATATTTTAGCTCAGTTCACAGTCTAGATGCATTCCTATGAGAAGCCGTGGGGTGCCAAAATGGGTTAGTAGACCTCCTGGATCATAGTCTTTAAGGAGCAGAGGGGCCGTTTTTGAGCGCAGCTGCTCTGGATCTCATCTGGGCGGAGAGCGTGCTGGTAACACCCCTATCCCGTGATCTCCTGCAAGCCACGCCACTGCAAACTCATACCTCTGGGTAGTGAATTCTAGGAAATGGCAGATGCCACATGGGTGCTGCTGCTGCCACTGCTGCCTCTGCCATCTCCCATGTAGAAAGAGAGGGTTAAGAAAAAGAATCCTTTCCGGAGGGCAAAATTCTGAGTTCCTCTACACACTTCAATAAAATTAATGGTTCCCCTGCATTTCTCATTGTCCTTGCAATTAAGTGGCCATGTGACTACTAGTTTAAAGAAAGTGAAGATAATAATATGTTTTTGACTAAATCAGATATGCCTTCTAATGATTCTGCATTATCTCTCTTAAGGCAGGAAGGTATTCTGAGTCAATGAATTCAAACTAGTCTCAATTCTTTTGCCTCTGCTTGGAGGAAAAGACCCAGGAAAAGTAACATAATAAGCATCTGATTGTACCACAGCAATAAATAAACCACATTGTTTGAGAAACTGATGAAAATCAATGAGATAAATCATGTTGTACATTTTATTTGTTCATGACTTACTATGTTGATTCTACTCCAATACTATTTTTAAGTCCTGTTTACAATGCATTTTTAATTATTATGTTGTAGACTCAGATGAAGTGACTATCAGTTCCAGATTGTATAAGTTCACTCTCCCAATTTTGCCCACTTTTCCAAGTTCTCCTAAATTAATTCATTTGTGAGTTAGAAGGTATCATACAGAATTTCATAAATAATTTCATAATTTAATAAAAATTATGTTCTTATATACAGCTAGACATCTTAACTATAACCTATATTTCTGGATGGATGTAAGATAAAATGTTTTAATTCCTGCACTGCCTTTATCAATTATGACCATGGTGACTAACACTAAGAACCTTCTTTTTTTTTTTTTTTTTTGCAACCTCAACTATTTTATTTATTTATTTATTTTTAAACTTCTGTTCTTTTACATTTTGAACACCATGCATTTTATTAAGTCAGCCATATTCATTATAATTTCAAGTTAAATAAATCTTTAGTTAATAGCACTTTCCAAACAGATTAAGACATTTTAGATAGTTTTATCATAATTTTCATTGCTCTATAAGAACCTTCTTCTGCTTGATTCACAGATGCGCCTAAGTGTCCTGTCCCGCGGGACTTGTTCAACGTGGGTAACTGGGAGAGGGTGCGAGGGTGAAAAGGAGACAGACGCAAGGAGAAAGAGACAGACACAGACAGACACAAGAATGGGAGCAAGCTCCAACTTTATTTCTCCTAAGCTAGTCTTTTATAATTGATTATATGAGGAAGTGGGCAGAATGGGGGAATAGCAAAGAATGCAAACGTAAAAAGAAACTGGATGTGGGCCCTGGTGACAATTTCCCTGGGCATTGTTCTGCAACCTTTCCCAAGAAGCGGTTGTTCCTAGTTACAGGTCAGTTTGTACTGACATATTGGTGCTCAGGCATGGGGTTCTGGCTGCTCCCAGGCATTGGTTCCCGGCACCTAAGTTCTGATTATCTAGATAACTATCCCCTCTGCCATATTTACACTTTTGACAGGGACCTTACTGTCATTTCTGCCAGCATTGGAACAGAACTCTTTCTAGATGAGTCTACATTCCTTTATGTGTTATCTTAAATAAATCTGATCTTATTCACAATACCTGCCACAATCATGGGAATTTTGATTTCAATGCATTGAAGTTTAATGTTTACACTTATGTCTATTTTTCTTTCCTCATTAGGTCATCCTTCCTGAAATTATCTAAGCTAGTCAGTAAGCTCTTTGGCTATCACGTAGCTATTGACTGTATTATGTATGTACTATTAAAATAATCACCTTTATTATCGACACAACCATCACTTGACTATTTAACACCTGCCCTTTTCCTCTTGTTCACATCTTGATATTATACAATTAGTTATTCATACACTTAGACTAGTGATTACTCTACTTTATTCTCACCATAATATGGAATCTATTCAGTTTCCCCTATGCATTGACCTTGGGAAGACCATTTCTGTCTTTATGGAAAACATTTGTTAACTTCCTAGTACTCTGTACAATAGCTTAGACCAGTAAGATAAGAATAACTTCTGATTTAATGCCTCACAGCCTGTTGTCTCGCACAAATATTAACATGATGTCTCTGTAAAATACTATGAGTATAAATAGTAGCCAGTTAATAATTTCAGTCAAGTCCATTTCTTACTTATGTGTACACGGAGCGATAGCACAGCAGGTAGGGCATTTTCCTTGCTGACGTTTGATTCCCCCATCCCTCTCAGAGAGCCCGGCAAGCTACTGAGAGTATCCCGCCCGCATGGCAGAACCTGGTAAGCTACCCGTGGAGTATTCGATGTGCCAAAAACAGTAACAGCAAGTCTCACATGGAGACACTACTGCTCGAGCAGTAATGTCTGCTGATGCCTGCTCAAGCAACAGGATGACAATGATACAGTGATACTTGGGTACTTACTGGAAGAACTCTAGGAAGTAGGTGCAGCTGTTGCTCTGACCACTAGGGGGAAGGCAGTATCTAGTTCATTCCTGACGGGCAGGATGGGGAGAGTCTAGTCAGCTGGAAACCTTGAAGGAGTGTTATAACTGAAGTGGGTACCCTGAGGGTACCCTGAGGTCACAGAGATAAGGCATCTGGGCATCTCACACACCCTTCCTCAGAAAGTGTTAAGCTGTATCTCCTGAGAAAGTGTTGATGCTATAATAATAAAGCGAAGACTAATACGAAATCATCTTGAATTTTCACAATGTCACGGATTTTCAAAACTTTAGATAATCTTTGGTTCATGATTACAGGAAAGCATATTATCTTTTATTTAATGTAATAGAAAGAGATTTGGGGCAGTTTCTTTTGAGGGGATGGGGTTATGCCTGGTAGTTCTTGGGGATTACTCCTTGCTTTGTGCTCATGGATTATTCCTCCTGGAATTTGGGACTATTAAAAAGGAGGGTTTTTTTTAATATCAGGAAAGAAATATTGACTCTCTTCCCCTCACACTTCTTCTCCTTTTCCTTTCCCTTCCTTCAATGCATTGTATGTCCCCTAACCCCTATTTATCAAAAATAAATAGAAACATTCACACTAGACATCTTAGACTGGTTTCCTCTAGAGAAATAAATGGGATTATGAAGGTAGTTTTACAGGGAAAACATTTATATTTTAGTTTATTTAATTTTGCATTGCTAGTATACTCTGATATGAATAACTTTCTAAGTACAATTTTTAGATTTTTTTACATATTCCAGATTATACTTAACTCACATAGAAAAGAGGATGAATATTATGCTGTATTTTTTATATATATGCTGTATTTTTTATATATATATATATTGTATAGTTTTGAATAACTGCGTTCAAAACTCAGACCGATGATGACATTTAGAAAGTACTTAGCATATGTATATATAGGTAACTTTTATAGGGTTCTTACTTGGAACTACAAGTCAGTTAAGCATCAGAACACTGAGATACAATTTAAATACTATAAAACTATGAAATAAATATTGTAATCCAAATTTCATACTAAATATCTCCATAGTAATTCAATTACTTAGTGCTTTCTCTCTCTATGTATATATTTATATATACATTTATGCCCCAAAGTCTGTATTCAAACTTCAGTTATACTCTGATTTCTATATACAACACTGTTTTTGACATCTGACAGTATTTTTCATGTTTTTAAAATATTCCTTGCTTATAGAAGTATTATCTTATGCTTTTCTGTGCCTCAGGAAAAATTGAGCATTCATCATTAAAATACTTTGAAATGTCTTTTCATCATGTACCAGGTAGAGGAAAATGGGCTGTATATACACTATTACAAATAATTTGGTTAGTTTGATAGCAGTTATATTATTGTATTATTGATAGAAAGTTTAGGTCTAGATATGATACCTTTTTTTTTATCTTTTAGTGACCTTCTCTTGTATTTACTATTCCCAGATTCTAACAATTAAAAGTTACCACAAATTTATGTAAACACTAGTTAGTATAAAATTAAGTCTAGTATAAATTTGTTTATGAAACACATGAACACATATTTCCACTTAATTTTTGAAGCAAAAGAAATAGGAAAAATACTGAGAGACCAAATTTTTTTAATAATTGCTTAATCATTATGCCAAAACAGGCATATGGATCTGGCAAGAGAGGAAATATGCAGAACTGGTTTGTGGGGTGAGGCAAAGGTTTGAAGGGTTCACCTTGCCATCACTTTGAGAGCAGACAACCCTTTGGGTTCTTAAGATGAACAGAAAGGTTACAGGTACATATAGAAACCTGAATAGTGTTTGTTTTATTAAGGGGAAAACAGTCTTAGCCTGTATTTATGAATTATGAGGTTCCCTTTTCTCACTCCCACTGTCATTCATCTAGGTTAGAATGATATGACTCGGACGCCCCTGTGCTAGGCTGACTCACTGTCAGGCCAGCCTTGGAAAGGGCCCTGTCAGGATTCTGATAGCACTATCTATGGTGCCAGGCCCCAAAGTAGCATCTCCCTCCCAGCCTCTTAGCAAGGCTTGTGTATTTACACATTAAAAGGGTGTATTTATTTTGAAGAAATAATCAGTAGCCTACCTAGTCCTGCTTGTGTCATGGAATTATCTAAGACATTTCAGGTTTTATTTTTTCCTTTGCTCAGAATAACCATAAGAATGAGGTAAAGAGGTCAGTGCAAGTGTCTGAATAGCACGTTAGGAGTTTATAGTTCTAGCATGTAGAACTTTGAACAAATATAGCTGGAAATATACCTACATTTAATTGTGTCTCAGTTTCTTTCTCTTTTTCTCTAGCAAGGTATTCCTAGGTTCAACAATGATTTTCTTTTTTATATTCAGTGGCTACAAGGTGTATGTGGTGTGTGTGTGTGTGTGTGTGTTTGTGTGTGTGTGTGTGTGGTCTGTGTTGTTTATGTGTGTGGGGTGTGAGTGATTTGGCTCATTTTTGGAATGAGGATCTCTCTTCTGTCTCCATATACTTCTAAGAATGAACTTGACATCTTTCCTGCATAGCAACCCCCAATAACTAAATTTAGAGGATTCAAACCCTTTATTGCAAGGAACTAAGTCTTGGGCAGTCCAGAGCATAGGTTAAGAAAGGTCACAAGTTCTGAAGACAGTGAAGATGGCTGACAAATCATCAATTTTTAAAGCTGTATACTCTAAGTAATCTCAATTGTAAAAAAGAGTTTTAATGTCTGCATAAATAAATAATCTGTGACACTGAGTGAGTTATATAAGCAAAGAGTATAAGGGAATTCCCTATGTAACCAAGTACCCTAGAAATGTTTGTTAACTTAATTATGAAAAACTGCAAATATTCTTGTTATGACCAAAACCTACTATATTAAGTGCTTTTTAAAATGTTCACTTATACAGTTAACTGTGACTTTCACTGAAAATTTATTTAGCAGTTTCCATATCAAGTTATTTGTACAGCTTATATAATTTTATTTGTTTCTCTGTGATTAGTAAAAGCATATAGAATGGAAAGAATTATAGCTGGAATTTGTTACTATCTTCAGTTAAAGGACTGACTTTGTGATTTCAAGGTGTGTGGTTCTCTGGTTCACCATTATGTCTCTAGAATGCATTGCAATATGTATAATTTGTATTTACTAAATGTAGAAAACCATTTAACGATTACTTCATGGATAGAGGGCTGGAGCAATAGCACAGCGGGAAGAGCGTTTGCCTTGCACATGGCAAACCCAGGTTCAATTCCCAGCATCCCACATGGTCCCCTGAGCACTGCCAGGAGTTATCCCTGAGTGCAGAGCCAAGAGTTAACTCCTGTGCATCGCTGGTTATGACCCAAAAAACAAAAACAAACAAACAAAAAAAGTTCTTTGGGCTGGAGCAATAGCACAGTGGGTAGGGTGTTTTTGCCTTGCACGTGGCCGGTCCGGGTTCGATTCCCAGCATCCCATATGGTCCCCTGAGCACTGCCAGGAATTATTCCTGAGTGCAGATCCAGGAATAACCCCTGTGCATCGCCGGGTGTGACCCAAAAAGCAAAGACAAAAAAAAAAGATTACTGAATGGAAATGAGATTTGAGTTATGTAATGCCACATAGGGTTAAAGATTTTTATTTACTGTAACATGGTTGGAACTGGAAGACATCATGTTGAGTGAAGTAAGCCAGAAGAAGACAAACACAAGATAATCTCACTTATCTGTGGAATATCAAATACTGGATGATGAAATGTATCTTAGTAAAAGGGGATGCTTTAACCATCTTGACCTCAGTGTTTAGAGAGGACACAGACAGAGAAGGAAAGAAATCAAAGGAGAAGAGAACAAAAGCAATGAATTAAACAGCTTCAGGGCTTCATATATACCAGGGATGTGAGTGAGGGGCATAGTAACAGAGCCAAAGCACAGATTCAACAGAACTAAAAACATAAGATCTAAACCACTAAAAGTTTATAATGTGCCTGTCAAGTTGACAGGTGAGGTTGAAGTGAGGGTTGAGATGGAGGGAATCTGGGAACACTGGTGAAGGGCAGTTGACACTGACAGAGGGATTGGTGTTGAATGAAATATGCTTAAAACTCAACTATTCATAACTTTGTGAATCATGGCTTTTTAATATATGTTTATATGTAGATAGATAGACAGACAGACAGACAGACAGACAGACAGATAGATAGATAGATAGATAGATAGATAGATAGATAGATAGATAGATAGATAGATAGATAGATGAATTCCTAACTCACAAGCTTTGTGAAAGTTCCTGCTATTGCAGTTCATACTTGCTTCCTCATCATAAACACAGTGATGAACTCTGTATAAAAGTAAACTATCTCCACACACCCTGGGTGAATGAAAAAAAATTACAAAGTAGACATGCTAAGAAAATTGGTAGACAGAGTGAAACTTACAGATGAGATGAAAAGGGAAACAGTAAGAGTTCTGAGCACAGTGGAAACCATATCCCTCCTCATTGCCTCCACCCACCCAAATTTAGGGCTCCATCAGATGGTAATTTGGTGCTTAGGAGAACCTGGAAAATATAAGTAGTAATCTAGGATATGAAGAGACAAAGAGAGACCAAGTCTACACTTAGCAGATTTCCTTGTTGAGAATCTTCTGCTCTTCAGAGAAGAGATAGATCTTCAGAGAATCTCCGGCTCCAAATCCCCACAGCCCTTCTATTCTGTCTATGCCATCAGAATCTCCACATTCCCATCCAGAAACTGGTTTTCCAAGGTTACACCCTTTTTGAGTAGCCTCAACAGTCAGAGGCTAGACCACAGCTGGCAGGAGACCCTAGATTCAGTAGCTTAGTGTGCTTCTGACATTGACCATGGTCCTTCCTCCTCTCCCTGAACCTTGTTGAGGTGATTAATTTGGTGAGGCATATTTATTCCAAAAATAGCTTTTGTATTAATAATTTATCTCTCAATCCCTATATGCTTGAAAGGGGGATCTACATAATAGAATGGAGGGAAATAAACTTAAGCAAGAGCATAAAGAGATGAAGATTGAGTAGATCATCTTTAGGAGAGGCAAGAAGGACAGAATTAATGGCCTAAGCTATCATTACAGTTTGAGTTAAGGCATTCATGTAAGGTTGGACATGTCAGGCATGTTTCTAGACCAAATTATCCCCTAAATCCCCTGTTCATGTGTTCTTTGATACATTGCTAAATAGTGTTAGATGGTTGGTTTTAGGAAGCATTTATTTAAGACTGTCCACAAAGGATGCCGGAATGAGAAAGTCCATGACTGTTGCTTTGGAAGAAGCAGTGTATGGGGCCTTGGGCTCCAGCATCCTTTGACTCAGCAAATCCAAATTCTCTCTGAGGACCTTAGGAGCTGCTGTATAAGATGTGTTTATCAGCAGTTGCAGAGAAGGCAGAGCCAGGGCCAGCTGCCAGCTATCAGAACCCAGATGGGTTTCTAGACTGTAGGCTCTGATAGACTGTCTGCTCAGCTTTTCAGTCTGGGTGGAGTTCATGACTCTCAGAGAAGATAGACTATGAGTACAGGGACTGTGAGTAAAGCAGGGTCCACAGGCTAACAGTGTTTAGCATTCTGATACATACAAGACTCCCCATCCCCATAACTAGGAGAAGATAATGTGATTCCTTTCAACGTAGTTTAGACATCAATTAAGCATGTATAATATTTTTTTCTTTTGGTTACTGTGAGTGTTGAAAGGTATACACTAATAGATAAGTGAGAGAAAATTAGGCAAGATCTATGAGGTGCCTAGGGAAAAGGAACAGGAAGTTTCTAGAAACTAACATCAAGTGTTCTTAAAGGCATAAAGAAACCCTCAAAGCCCTATGTTAAATTTATTGATGGTATAAAATACTGAATAACAGAAACCTTCTCATCTTCCCAGGTACTATAAAGAAATGCCAGTTTGCTAAGTAATATAAAGTCTAGACCTTGCTATTAACACCTGAAACCAAAAGGTACAGATGAAGAGAACTGACAGTTACTTTTCAATTTAAGAAAACCTCATTTTACTACATGTACAATCCAAGATTCTGAAACTCAATATGTCACTAAAATCTAACCAAGAGTTGAGCAAGAAGCAAGATGATCAAAGTATGATAGATTGCATGAGATATGCTAGAGGAAATAGAGGGGATTTTAACTAGAGGAAAATGAGATGAGTAAAGGAATTCATACTGAAATTTTTTTGTAATTCAACTATTTCTTTAATTCAAGATATTTTAATGATTTCATTGAATCTGATAGTAATATATTTTTGAAAATGTGTAATACATTTTAAGGGCAAGTAGTCTATTGATTAACATAAGATTTAAAAGTCATAAATCACCTAGATATAATCTGTTATCTTTTAAGACATAAATTATAATTAAGATATCTGAGTTTATTATATAAATTAATTCATATATCACAGTGGCTTAATGTCTCTGACTGTCATCTGACTGTCATCCTCATGGACATTAAGACCCAGAAAATGTAAAAATAAAATTTGAAGGCAAATAGCTAATAAGTAGTCAATTGTGATATAAAACGAGGTGGTTTTGCTATCCCACTGTTTACATTATGGTGCAATGTAATGTAATGACATTACATTATGCCTCTCTAAGTGTGGAAAACTTGATGATTAATCTTTGAAAACTCATAGAGTTTTACAAGGTGTGAGGCTAGCATATAAGCCTAGTGCTGCTGCTGCAGAAAGTGCAGCAAAATACCACCGAGACTTCTACTGTGAACCCCCCAAAAACAGAAATACGTATCACATTCGCCTCCCCTCTGGAGTTTGGAGATCATTTCAGTCACTACTGCAAACTAATTTTAGTAACCAGTCTTTCGGTTACTCACATTAAGGAGTTTTGAGAGAGAAAAAAGGAAACAAAAACTTGGAAGCAACTTTAAAATAAAAGGAAGCTTTACCTTGGATAATAGATACATAGGTTTTGAGATGGTATATAAGCAATGTCACTGGTATTCCCAGACATTGCTTCCCAAATGTTTACTTTGGTAGAGGGAAAGAGTTTTTATGTTATTCAGTTATATTATTCAGAGTTATGTTATTCAGTTACTCCTTAATTTTAACCAATATTTTCTCTTTTATTCCACAATAACTTAGAACTTCCCTCTCCATAATGAAAAAACATATTAATCTATTTAATTCTAGACAAATACACATTCTAACATATGTCAAGCACTGTGGGTATTAAACCATATTAAGGGCACCACTGTGGTAATAAATTAAGAACACAAAGTATGAGAAAAAGTTCTGCATGTTCTCTGCACATTTCTTTAGAAAACTCTGACAGCAGGAAATCCCAGAATTAGCAGTGGCAGACCTTATTCTATTAGTTAATTTCTTCATATTATGTTTGGCTTTCACAATGCCTTACTCATCCACATTCAGCATAGAAGAATTTAGCTTCAGTTCTATAAAGTACCTGTAATATATTTTTTTCTAAGCTCTCTTACTCCATGCCTCTTAAAAGTCACATCAAGTTTCCTCTTCTAAGTTATAATCTCAGATCTTAGATTCCCTTGCGAGTACAGGCACCTGCTCAAGAGAAAACTGGGGGGTTGAGGATGTAGTTAATGGTAGAACTCTTGTCCTACATGTGTAAAGATCTGGAATCACTTTCCAGAACTGTGAACAATAAATTAATTAACAAAAAAGTGAAGGGAAGATTAGAGAGAAGGCACGATAGCAGGGGCAAACAGTAAGAAAAGCTGGTTAGTGAAGGTTAATGAAGGGTATGTAGGGGCAGAGTGATAGTACAGTGGGTGGGGAGCTTGTCTTACATAAGTCAACCTAGGTTTGATCCCTGGTATCCCACTTGGTTTCCAGTCTCCCCAGGAGTCTCTAAGAACAGAGACAGAAGTAAGGCCTGACCATTGCTGAGTTTAACCCTAGTCTCCTCACAGACAACATTACCTTTTACCCTCTGAAAAGGAAGAGAAAGTAGACATGTAGACTAAAAATTTCAACCTAATATTCAATGGTCCAAATACCTACTGTAGAGTTGTTATGGAAAGTCTGAGTACTACTCAAAATAAACTTAACTTAATTATAATTAATTAAATTAAACTTAATTTAATTCTAGTACTAGTACCTAGCACGCTGACATTTAAAATCAATAAATTCCAGATAAAGAAAAAAATGGATAATTTCACATATGAAGTCTAAAAATGTCAAACACATAGAAGAAGTAAATAAAACATTGGTGAAGTAAGGAGCTGGCAGAAATTAGTTAAGAGGTACAAAGGTTAAGTTCTGCAGGATGAATAAGTATTGATCCTTAATATGTAGAACACGAGTACTATAATTAATGATACAATATTGAATACTGACAATTTGTTAGGAAAAATTTTCAGATTCTCATGTTATAAAAAATGGCAAAGATGCTAAGTATCTCTACTGCAGTAATTATTTCACTATGTACAATGTATATCAAATCATTTTGTATACCTTAAGTATAAAAAAAAACTAAGAACATCAAATATGCCAAAATAAATTTTCAGACATCTTTTAAATAGCATCAATTATATGCTTATATTAAAAGATAACAATAAGCATTTACTGAAGCTGTATCTACTTATGAAAAAACTTTAATCTATCACTTAACAACCCTATGCAAAAAATTATGTTATGCTCTTATGTTTCATTAATAAATAATAGTTCATTATTTATAAAAGATATGAACATTAAGCAGCATGGCCGAGGATATAAAGAGATCAGCATTGATGGTTGGAAATGATCACTTTGGACAAAAACTGAGCTGATAGTAGCTTAGGAACATAACTCGTAAATGATAACCTCTAACCTATATTGTAAACCACAAGGCCCAGAAAGAGAGAGGGAGAGAGACAGACAGACAGACAGGCAGAGACAAAGAGAAAGAGAAAGAGAGAGAGAAAGTGACTGTCATAAAGGCAGGCCAGCAGGACGGTGGCAGGAGGGAAACAGAGGACATTGGTGCTGGAAAATGTGCATTGGACTGAAACCCAATCATGAATAACCTTGTAACTGTTTATCTCATGATGATTCAATTAAAAAAATAAATTAAATAAAATAAAGGGTGTAGATGGTATTGGGGTCATTGAGTCCCTAATAATCCCTTGTAACCCTGTTTGATTAAAACATTCACATTCTCATTTCATATTAGAGGATTTTAATCATTGTAGATTCTTTCTGATTCCTTGCTCTTTTTAAAATTTGTCTCATGTGTGTAGATTTATGAAACCTTGAATGAGAAGAACAGGGGGATGGCAAAGTTTATTGTGATGAAGCATGAAATCTTTCTTTATGATCAGGCACAAATGAGTGGAACCATAACACTCTACAAAGACTAAATTATTCTCCATCAGGATTTTAGCTAGTTCTAAAACTACTGAAAAAGATTAAGGACAGGTAATATTGATTATAACAAATCAATTTTCATCCTTCTATTGCCTTCCCAAAGTCTAAGCTTAGCCATTTCTGCCAGGCTCCCCATTTAAATCAACGGCCTGTTTTCTTACTCTGCATATTCTTGTAGGCCAGGATCTGGCTCTGGGTGGCTTTGCTGAGTCATGCTGAGTCATGCTGAGGCTTAAGGTGTGTGGCCAGATGTTTTCAACCTCGAGTGATGACTACTATCTGAATCCCCAGCAGGAGATTTACAGACAGATGGCATGAAAAGGAGAAGTTGAATACCTAAATGAAAGTCCACTGGAAACACCACCATGAAGAGAAGGAGATCACTAAGTTGGAGTGTGATATTGCTTTCAATATATCCCTTTTAAAATTAAAATACTCTTTATGTTACCCCAATAGATGTCATAAAATTATCAGTCATTATTCATCAAATACTTATTTTGCAAATTTACTTTCATACCAGGAAACAGAAAAGGTTTCAGTTGTCAGACCATATGTATGGACTTTAGTTCATAAAACATATAATTTCTGGTCAAATGCTTAAGTAATTTGAAGTTAGTGAGGAATTTTGTTAATGAGTTTCTTGACTAGTATGTATCACATAAACTAAGAAAAAACTTTACTTTCCTCCTATATACAGTTGTAGCAGTGGTGGATGGCTAAAGATTTTTTTCAGTTTCTCTCTTTAAGAGTTCATATACTGAACATTAAGTTAACATTTTATAGACAGAGACTAAAATATGAAATGAAAGTAAATACATAAAACAAAATCTAAATATTATTCATCATTATGGGTTATTCCCAGATTTGTGGGTGAAAAAGAATCTGCATTACTTAAAAACACATGTTCATATTCTAGGTGAGGTCAA
The DNA here is from genome assembly GCF_027595985.1 of Sorex araneus. Classification (NCBI taxonomy): domain Eukaryota; kingdom Metazoa; phylum Chordata; class Mammalia; order Eulipotyphla; family Soricidae; genus Sorex; species Sorex araneus. Next base: position 104,906,890 of record NC_073307.1, on the reverse strand, counting down.
AAGGGATCTTTCTGTTTAAGGAAACATTTCATCAGTTGTAGTGCTACCATTATCACTGGGAAATGTGATTATAAGTATGCAATTCTCTTCAAGAATCAATAGGATTCCCATGTGTTGACATGAAATTCCCTTCTGACATGACAAGAAGGAATACAAACTGTGAAAGAGTATTAGAGTAGGTGAATAATAGGAGGTTATGGGGTCGAAAAAATTTTTCAAAAGAGTGTTTTTTATTTATTTATTTATTTATTTAGCTTTTTGGGTCACACCTGGCGATGCACAGGGGTTACTCCTGGCTCTGCACTCAGGAATTACTCCTGGCGGTGCTCAGGGGACCATATGGGATGCTGGGATTTGAACCCGGGTCGGCCGCGTGCAAGGCAAACACCCTACCTGCTGTGCTATCTCTCCAGCCCCCCAAAAGAGTGATTTTTAAAGTAGATTCTTAAGAGTTAATGGTAGAAAAAATGTTTTAGGAAATATGAAGTACCTTGCAGAATGATATATTAGGAATAATTGAACTCAATTTCACAGTTCAATTTAGGAACTATATATTGATTGATGAAGATACAAAGTTCATGAATCAGGAATTTTTAGTATGTTCTTGAGAAAATTGAAGAATCACGTAGACTTCTTCCATAATATGAACATATATGTATATATACATACACATATATGTATACATATATAGTAATTATATTTGTAGTACATTTGATATGAGAATTGTGGCATATAACATATAAACTGCTCAAAGTACCTAAAACATACACAATGACTGATAATTGCTATATTTCAGTAGTCCCCTTTGGTGTCATGAAATGCATTAGGAACAAAGTAGTATAAAAACTTATCACAAAATTAGAATCCTTAATGCTATTTTTCTATGTAAGTAAAGAAATTACATAAGCAGGATTAATAGGAAAGAGACTGAAGATGGATTTAAGAGCCAACTTATAAAGGTATTTTTATTACATGACAAGGTCTTCCAATATTGACATCTAAGCAAACAACAAGGAGATAGAGATTAGAGATTTAATACAGAAACTAAGAGGATATTTGTTAGAAAGAAAGATTACTTATATATAGCACGATAAGAATTTGCCAAGTCACTCATTCATTCATTCAACTTAGTAAACATATTTAGAACACTGCTATCTAACAGACTATGTTTGTCTTTAGTTTGCTAATGTGAATAAAACACTACCACTGGACTTAATATTTCATATATTCTGATAGTCATTCAGGTAAATTGACCATTTTAACTGCAAAATTTTAAAAATACTGATATGGAGAAGTTAACACAGAAACAAATTATCTTCCAATAATTGCTAGTCAAAGATATAGACAGGTAGTGAAATGGGAAAAACGAGGTGAAATTCAGTTCATAGGTGATTGCAACAGCAAGTATTAGAACTTATGGGGTTATGGACCAGAACCAGGAAAATATATGACATCAAATTTAATCAAGAGGGTTGAGTAGTGGGATATTTCTTTATGCTCTGAACTTTCTGCCCAAGAGTAAGTTCTAGCTACCAGCTGTCTTGGAGAACTTTTAGGGCATAAAGAAAATTGAGATTCAGAAATAAAAAGCTCTTGAAGACTGATGATTAGATGATTATGTCATTTAAAGTTAGTATTTCTTGCAGAAACTGTATAACCAGTGTGGAGTTCAGGTGCCAACATTCATGAATAAATTGCATATTCTGTCCATAGATCCTAAAATTCACTTTGAAAATCAATTGATTTCAGGGCTAGAGTAAGCCCTGAGCAGTTCTTGGTGTGCCCCACCCCCCAAAACAATTGCATTGTTTATAGGAAAAAAGAGGAACCCAGGTGTGTGTTATCCCATCAACGGTCAACATCCAGAGACTTAAAAGCAAGCTCTCAGAAGAGAGTGATGTAGAGAGTCTCTTGCCCGCATGCCTGGCTGTCTTCCCTGGGGGCCCCTTGGAGGGGATGGGCTCCAGCTTCCTTCCCCACCCGAAGCAGAGCTCCCGGCAGCCGAAGACCACCGGAACCTAGCTGCAGCCATGCTGGAGGCTCCACTCTACACGTTCGACAGGGCTCATGCATGAAGGTACTGGCAGAGGAACCCAGATGTGTGTAATCCCATCAACAGCCAACATCCAGAGACTTAAAAGAAAGTTCCCAGAAGCGATATCTTTAGCCAACTTCTCCCTCTAGGAGAAACTGGCAATCTTCTGAGAGTTTCCTGCCCACATGGGACAGCCTTGCAAGCTTCTCATGGTGCATTCATATGCAAAATCCAGTAACAAGCTGGATCTCATTCCCCTGACCCTGAAGAGCCCCCAGTGCAACATTGTTAGGAGGGCCCAGTTGAAGTAGACTTCTAAGATCTCAGGGAAAGGATGAAATGAGATGTTACTGAGCCCGCCCGAGAAATCGGTGATTAACGGGATATTGTGTGATATTGTGATAGGAAAAAAAGTGGCAGCATTTTAATTGATATTTATTTATTTATTTATTTATTTATTTATTTATTTATTTTAGTTTTGGGGCCATACGCAGCAGTGCTCAGGGATTAATTATGGCTCTGTAAACAGGTATCACTCCTGGCAGAGCTTGGGGGTCCATATGGGTAATGGGAATCAAACTCATCTGTCAGAGCAAGACAAGCACCCTACATGCAATGCAATACTATTCAGCCTTTGATTTGTGCTTTTTTTATTTTTTATTTATTTTTATTTTTTTATTGAATTGCCATGTGAAAAGTTACAAAGCTTTCAGGCTTAAGTCTCAGTCATACAATGATAAAACACCCATCCCTTCACCACTGCACATGTTCCACCACAAAGAACCCCAGTATACCTTCCATCCCAACCCTCCCACCACCTGTGTGACTAATGATTTTCACTTTACTTCCTCTTTACTTTGATCACATTCAATATTTCAACAGAAAACTCACTATTATTATTTGGAATTTTCCCCCAACAATCAGACCTGCTGAAAAGGCATCATTTGATAATTTGTTTTCCATTGCTGAGAGCACCTGAGGTTTTGGATTTCTGGTATTTTAGTAATTAAGTCCAGAGAAATTTCTGCCAGAAGTCGTATCATTGCAAGCTCGTACCTCTGTTTAGTGGGCCTTATAAGACATCGGTCGCCACACTGCAGGGGAAAGGAAAGGCCAAGAGAGAAAAACCTTTCCCCTCCAGGGGCGGCATGAGGCCGTAGCTTAGTTCACAGTATAGAGGCATTTGTACAAGAAGCCGCTGGGTGCCGAAAATAGTTAGTTGGTCTCCGGGATCATGGGTGTTCAGGAATGGAGGAGCCGTTCTTGTGCATGCGGCTGCTCAGGGTCCTATCTAGGCGGCTGATTTGTGTTTTATCTGCTTATTTGTTGGTGTAACTCAACTCTGTTAAACATGTTTTAGAAGGTGATAGACGCATAATTATTAAATGAATGACTAGATGCAGAAGACATTCTGTTAGAGAAAGTCTTTTGAAGGCTATTGTCCAAAACATAAACCTCAGTTAATGAGCTTGAGGAAAAATACCAGAGTTAGAAGAACTTTTACTCTTTAGCCCTGTGCTTTGCTGAGAGTAGTTTTTAGAGGTGTCTATAGAGTTTAAAATTAGTAAGAATACACACTTGGAACTAAAGCCATTAGAAGAAATAGAAATATATATTATGCTAAAGGGGAAGAAATATTGGAGATTACTTAGAGGAAGGATGGGTAAAATTGTGACATTATTTCTGATTCTTCTCTCTATTAGAAAATCTGTTCCTGCCAACATGAAATTATTAAGAATTTTTGACAAGAGAGACATGCATTTTCATTATTCACTGGATCTGGAAATTATGTAGATGGTCATTATGTAAAAGGACCATATTATATAAATTATGTAGAAGGACTGTATTTGGGCTATTTTTATTTCTAACACAATTTCTACCAATGCATAGAATAAAATAAAAATTAGTTTGTTGGATTGAATTTTTCCATTCTTATTCCAATTTACATACACACAAAGAAGTAAGTTACTAGGATGTAGGAATATCCAATGAGTGGACCTGCTGTTCTAGAGTCTGACTGTATATTTGAAAGTAAAAGATGAAAAAGTAAGCCTTCCTTGCCTAGACCAGAGACCTCAGTTTAATGGACTATTTCTTTTTACAGAATGATTATCATCTCTGATCATTCTCTGACTCTTGATCTTTCCCTGAAAGAGGGTTATTTTCTGCAACTCTGATCAAAGAACATTGGTTTATGTCATTTTGGCTAAAACTCAAAAAATAGTTTCCACTTCTTCAATCAATTTATTAAATAAAATAAGAAATTTTAGGCAATGACTATGAATTTTTAGGCAATAACAAAAGATCTAGAAAAACTCAGTATCAGAGCTGGAGAGATAGTACAATTAGCAGGACATTTGCCATGCATGAAGCTGATGCAGGTATGATCTGAAGTACCCCATATCATCCTCTGAGTCCCAGAATGAGTAATCTTAGAGTGTGGAGCCAGCAGTTAGCTCTGAGCACCATGAGGTGTGACCTCACACACTCAAAAAACCAAAAACAACAAATAAAAAGAATGACAGTTTCTTGCAGTAAGTAAAAAAAAAGCCAAAATACTTAGAATTTTCTATTAAAACAATTGCTCATGCTTATAATGACATTTAAATATATTATGTGCATATATATTTATATAGGTATTCATTCATGCATTTATGATACATGTTCATATATATTTTTTAAAGAATACTAATTTCCTGCTTCTTTTTCCTTTAGTACCCTTATGACCACTCATTTTCTATTCTTTTCTTCACTTAATCAGATTCTTCCTTGACCTTATTTTCACTACCTAAAAGCTCTAAGCAGTTTTCCATCGTAGGTTATTTATATTTGAAACTTCACATACCTTAAATATTGATTGAATTAAATTGGTCTCTTATCTTTCAGAATTTCCTTATGATGATAAAAATCCAGCTGTGATACCAAAAGGACAAATATCTCTCTGCCTTTATCCCCCATCAGACGACATCTTTCATTCAAGTTTTCTTTTCCTCTGTAGCATTTGACATCATTTTTTAAATGTAATATGTTTTACTTGATTATTTATTAAATGTTTAATTTTCTGACTATGAACTCCATAAAAGAATTATTTTTGCTTTTTCAAAACTTTCTACATTAAAACTACATTAGTTCTAACCAAACTAATATATAGCTAAATAAAAGACTACATGCATATTCATCGTACATATACTACACATGAACAAATAAATCAGTGGAGTTATGTTGAAATGGTAAGACCAAATCAAGTTCCTTATAACTTAGAAGTCAAAACCTAGAAGGGACTACTAAATTTGAGGAAGTGTGGCTTTTTCTTTTTCAGATTAAAATTGGATTTTAAAGACATTTTCAAAACACAAAGCTGAAATAGAAATATAACTGAAATATTAAGTTTTGTTCATATATATGTATACACATACATATATATATAAATATACACACATATATGTATATATTGTATATATATGTTTATATGTATATATTGACTGTTTACAATGAAGACACTTATAAAAATAAGTTATTCCCTTACATCAAACAAATAAAAGTAGGAGGATGGAGCAATAGCACAGTGGATAGGGCATTTGCCTTGCACACAGCCCACCCAGGTTCGATTCCCAGCATCCCATATGGTCCCCTAAGCACCGCCAGGAGTAATTCCTGAGTGCAGAGCCAGAGTAACCCCTGAGCATTGCTGGGTGTGACCCAAAAAACAAAAACAAAACAAGTAAAAGTAGAAGAAACAAACTCCATCATTATGGACACAATCATGCCAACTAATCATCTTGCCAATTGGCATATTAACCAACTTCATATTGCATATTGCCAATTCCTATATCTTCATGGGAAGACTATCCTAGGCATGGACATAAATGTTATGTGAAGATATTAGGTGAGCAGTATAATTTTTCATTTGTGTGTGTGTGTTTTGGGGTCACACCTGTCTATGTGAGGGCCACTACTGACCCAGTGCTCCAAGTTCACTCCTGACAGTCATGGGGATTATATTGGGTACTGGGAATTGAACCCAAGCTGATTTCCTGTTGTTCTATGACTCTGGCTGGACTTTTCTATACTTTTCCTATTGACTATCTCTTTAATGATTAAGACACTTCTTTGTATACATTAGCACATTCCAGAAAGTATAGTTAACAGCTTTTAGTCTGAGAAAACCATTCTGCCTCTTTCAGAAGAATCTGAATCTCTCTTTTTGAAAATCAATGCATTTAATTTTAGTGTCAATTAAATTTAGTAAAGAACACTTATCTCCTTTCTTTTACTTATCTACTTCTATAGAAATCAAAACCAGGACATTTTAAGGTAGTAAGAGAAGCACACTGGCCTGAAGTTCATTCCCTTCAGCTAGTTCCCTCCCTGGCTACAGCTCTGTGTGGAGAAGAGTCCTTATCTATGACCACAGTTTCTGACCCCACCCAGCTATCATCCACTGAGGTCTGCAGAAAGAGAAAAACACTGAATTTACCTGCCTCTGTTAGTCAAAATAATAGAATAAAATAAATGTCCCTAAAGCAACACTAGACAAAAGAATAGAGAAAGAAGAAAAACAAAACTAAGTGGAAAAGGAAGAAGAAGAGACTGATGACATTAAGTGTGAGTGAGACCAGGATGCAGAGATCTACATTACATGTTTATTTAAGGCTCTAAGCCGTTCCTTTCCCTCAAAGACATCTCAAACCCAATAAAGTGAGAGAAATAGGCACCTGGCTTAGAAAAGGATCCTTTTGCGTCTAGAATAAGAGCTATGGACGACCAGAAAGTAACTGTTAACTGCCCACAGTACTAGGTCATGTGAAGCAAAGGACCCTTTTTCTTAATAATTCTTATTAGTATTTGAATATCTAAATACAATCATTGCTACTTCCTTTTTGCCCCTCCATCAAATTTCAAATTTTTACTTCTCCAGGATAATGTAACTATTTTTATTCAGAAAATAGGTAATGCTTTGATTCAATATTGAGAATCTGGCCAAAGTCTTAGTTTTAACTAAATAAAAAATAAAATAGTTTTGTACTTATTTTAGAATTAAAAAGTTACCAAGTCAAAAGCTTTCTGATTTTTTTGTAAGCAGAGGTGGAATCTTATAATAGAATGAATCTTTCCCACTATATGTGACAGTTGGATCTAAAACAGTCTCAACCCCAACTAGAAATTTAAATATTAAATTCATGCATACTTCTGGAGTACTATTTTTGACCAAAATTCATAAGTTACTAATATTTTTGTTTTTGAGATAAGACCATGAGATTAGGATTAATGACCTATGCTAATGCAATATGCAAGAGAGAATGAACATTTTTTAAAAAATACAAAATGCTTAGGTTCTAGTTAGAAGAGGAAGATAATCAGATTACAGATGTCAATAACACCTAAAATAGAAAAATGCATCATTAGAGTCAGGTTTATACCTTTTTTTTTAAAGCACTTACTAATAATAGTGCCACTCCTACTAATCTGTATTTTCACTATGCTAATAGTTATAAAACCCTAAGTATTCAGAATTTTAATTATAAATATAATGAAGGAATACTTGCATATGGCTAAAAAGTATGAAGGTTGAAGAGAAAGTAAAGCTATTTTAAGGGGAAAATGTGATTTTTCTAAGTAACTAAATTTGGACTTTGACATTTCAGGTTCATTATGTAGAAAACTGATCAATAACTGTATAATTCCATTTCCTTTTCCCAATAAATGGCCTAATTGCTTAAGTATTATTCACAAAAATTTCTGTTCATGTCTAAATCACAATGGTTTCAGAGGTCAGTCAAATCATTGCTGTCTGGTCTAGAAGTCAACCAACTCAAAGAAGCCACTTTAAGAATCAGATCAATTTTGGTTGAGTCTTCTGTGTATTTTTTTAAGAGATGAAAAACATAAGTGTTGTTTGACCAATGGCTGTGGTTTATTCTATCTTTTTTTGCAGTTATATCAGAAAAGGTTACTTGACTCCTTATCTGGAAAACACAAACTTTCCTGATACATTTTATTATTTTTACTTCTTCTAGTATCTCCAAGTTACTCATCTCCCTAAACTTTGATTTTTGTCTCTAAGAAAGAGACACATTAATAATAATTCATATGAAAAACAAATAAGATAATTTGAAATAATGTGATAAAATAATCTGTTTGGATTATTCTATTTGAAAATAATACTTTTATACCCAAGCAAAAATGAAACTAAACTCATCCTGCCTAATGTTAGAATAAGAATCTATGAGTCTGGTCTTTGTCCATAAGTTCCCTTTCAACCTGCAACTTTTGTTGAAGCTTTCTCTAACAATATGTAGTAATAAGATAGCAAAACACAGGTCAGATCTAGAGGCTAGCCAACTCTGGTTCCAAAGCCTTTTGCTAGAAGAGATAAGAGCCTTGAAATGGGTGTGAGGGAGACACAGGCAGTTTAACCTCACGTTTTGACTTTAAGAGAAGACTACAGTCTCTACTCTGAATTAGAAATACAGTGGAGCATATTCATGAGTTATATTCAGGAAAAGAATTACTTTCTAAATTTATAGTTTTATTTGGTTTGGTTCTTATTCTCTAAAATTTAGTAATGTTTAATCTTTGCAAAATCTAATGATCTATAGAGGCATAATGTCCTTTACATTCTGGATCTACTAAAAAATATGCCTTGGAAACCAATGCTGTTAAGGGAACCCACTGGGCCAGAGACAGCTGTGCCAGACTTGCACCTCCTGGGCCCTGTTCCAGATGTAAGAAGGGAAACCACTGGGCAGGAAACTGCCAAGCCAGATTAGCACCTCCCGGGCCCTGTCCCTGGTGTAAGAGGGGAAATCATTGACCCAGAGATCATTGCTTCAATTTTGATGCAGTTGTTGACCCCAATTCGGGAAACCTGCAATTGGGCCAGCCACAGGCCCTGCAAAATCAGGGGATGTTCCCAGCTGCAGCCTCTTTCCCCACTGTGGAGTTTCAGAGCTCCAATCAGCAGAATCGCTGCAGCCAGTGATGGCAGGAAGCGCAGCCTTGGATATTTCCTAGCCCTGATACAGTGACTATTACCCCTGCCCAGTGTCCCTACAAATTAAATTCTGGTGTAAAGGGGCCAATTCCACAAGGCACTGTAGGCCTACTCTTAGGGAGAAGCAGTTTGACTTTTAAGAGAACACTGTGGTGGCGTTAAGCCCACCACCTCTCCATATTCAGTGGACATATGGCATGTTAAATCAAAAACAAAATGGAGATATTTTCTAATCTAATTTAGTAGGAAAACTCCTCATTCGAGGAAAAGGCTATGCTTTTGTTTCAACAGATGATAACCCCACTGAGAAACTTTGGGTCCTGTTATGTTTCATCAGGACTCGAATTCATCCTCCCGATTTGGCTCTCAGACCTCGGAGACTCATAACCCTCCAAATTCCAGCCCCAAGTCATCACCAACTTGATTTCAGCTGGAAGTCACAAGGAAAGAAGAGGATCCAGTGTCAGAGGACCTGCAGCAAAGACCTCGTGCTCCTTTAACCTATCAGAGGTCACATTAAGAGCGCTTGTTATACCTATCTTTTACAGGTTGTGGATTGGACAATGCCAGGCCTCCATATATATATATATATTTTTTTTTTTTGCTTTTTTGGGTCACACCCAGCGATGCTCAGGGGTTACTCCTGGCTTTGCACTCAGGAATTACTCCTGGAGGTGCTTGGGGGACCATATGGGATGCCGGGGATCGAACCCGGGTCGGCCGCGTGCAAGTCAAATGCCCTACCCGCTGTGCTATCGCTCCGGCCCCAGGCCTCCATATTTTGAACTAACAATATTTTACTTTTATCCTTTCTTTGGGATTCACAGGTGCCTCTGTTTTCCTGAAAAAGGATAGGATGACTTTTCACTGAAACACCTTTTCATTTCTCTCAAAGGGTATCAATTTGTATTGGAGGTTCCCTCTGTCTCCTTCTCTACCCCCAGTCATGGACACCAAGCCCCGATGGTCAAAGCCTCTGATAACTTTAAAAAAGTGTTTTTTTCTCAAACATAAGCTTGGTTGGACATCTATGACTGCCAATGAACCTGCCCAAAGAATGGCTACGTTCCCCTACTAAGAACTCCTGCCAGAATTTGTGATGCTCCTGTTCCAGTGCTCCCTGACTGATCCAGTGTTTCCTGAAATTTATCGGACTCCTAATAGCTGCTCCCCTGGGACTCATTGCTGTAATCACTACTGAAGCTGTCACAGGGACAACTTTTCAATTTTGATCCAGACACTTCATTTCTTCAGAAGGGTACTAAATGACTCTCATCATTGGTGACTTTTGTTACCTCTGGACAGTGAAAGACAATTGGACACTTTACTATAAGCACTGCTCTAGTCCACGGTTGGATTGAAATCTTAGTACAACAGAGACTGTTGTTTGGAATTGTTTCTCTATTTCAAATTTTGTGTTTCTGTGAAAAGAAATGGGGGAGATGTAGGATAAAATTGGTTTGTCCTTTCTGCCTTGCCGAAGGAAGCTTAGGTTTATTGAGTTATTCCCATAACAGTACTCCCATTCCTCTGTGTTTATTTGTAACTTCTTTCTTTGTGCTCTGTTGACTTGTAAATATTGTTTTTCTCATCTCCTTAAGTCCTCTGCATAGTTAATTCAGAGCAATGTCCTTTTTTGTATGGGCACAAGAAGACAATAAATACTATGCTTTTGTAACATGGGAGTTAATTGACTCTCAATGATATTTACCTCCTGGGCATCTGTCCTCTTGACTTAAGCCTAAGTTTCCCTAAATTCCTAGCACCCCCAAAATCAGGGTCCCAACGAGGGACTGGATGGATCCAGGGCAAGCTGTGAGCTATTTGCTACCCTGGCATCAAGATGGGCCTGGTCAAAGTGCCATAATACTTAACAATAAGTTAAGAGCATGGTCACGGACAAAATCTGTTATGATCCAAAAAGTAATAACTAGATTCAGACCCTTCTAGGGTTAGGAATAATTAATCTGGCCCAAGCACTGTCAAGATGCTCCCAGGAAAGCTGCCCTACAAGCCTCAATATATATCTTACTGTATCCGTACAAAAATAACTAATATTAAGATGTTAATTAAGATGTTAATTAAGTTATTGGACTAAGAAGAAGAAGAACACCCCTCGGTGGTGTTTCTGCCCTTAAGCCTGATGGGCAGTCAGGGAGGGCTTTCTTCTGTTGATTTTGCTACAGAACCGGGTGGAGCGTTGTCCCAGAGTGCTGGAAGTGGAGAGACAAGAGAATTGTTGGGAGAGAGCAGGGAGCAAGATGGATCATGGAGAGATGAGCGGGAGAGACAGAAGGAGACAGGAATGAAGGGCAGTCTGAGGCTAGAGTGTGGAGGGGAGTTCAGAGAGATTGGAACAGGTTTGTAGGGAGAATGGAATAAACGGCAACTGATCAACCAACTGGTTTGGCCCTTGTTTCCTCCTCTGTCTGCCCCATGGCCTGGGCCACCCTCAGTTGGGGAGCGGCCCGGGACTACCCTCAACCTGGACAGCGAGGGGGAGAGCCACCAGGGTCTTCCCTAATTGCCTGGAGATTATACCTAGAACCCTGACTTTAGTGATTCAAACAATTTATATTAATAGCTGTTCTGGTCTTCACTGAGTACGTAGCTATTCAAATTTCTTCACTTTTGACTTAAAGTCTTTTCTGTCTTTTGAAGAAGAAGAAGAAAAAAAAGCTAAAGCATTTGTGAAAATCATAGCCTTTAAACACTGGCCTACCAAAAATTAAGATTTAAAGATGCAAGTATAATCTGCTGTTTTTCCACAATCCCTTATTACACTTATGAACAAGACATCAGTATAACAGCATATGCTTTAATAATTATAAAGAACAGAACTATTTCATGATGGGTACTTAAGTAGTCCAAAGAGAAAAAGGAGACAAAACATCAGAGCAGGGGCTGGAGTGATAGCACAGTGGGTAGGGCATTTGCCTTGCACATGGCTGACCCGGGTTCGATTCCCAGCATCCCATATGATCCCCCAAGCATCACCAGAAGTAATTTCTGAGTGCATGAACCAGGAGTAACCCCTGAGCATTGCCGGGTGTGACCCAAAAAGCAAAAAAAAAAAAAACAGACGTCAGAGCAATTTGAAATTTCAGTGTATGGCTACAGCACACATGAAACACACACATATGCACACACTCCTTAGTGGGCCAAATGATTTATTTTGCATTTTGACCGTAAGTCTAGTTTTAGGTAATTCAGTGCTCCTTAGATGTCTGACTGGTTTAAGAAGCATATTTTTTTTTAATATGTGAGTTCAGGAAAATGTTCTTACTGTAGTAAATTTTCTTTGCAGTCACAGAGAAATAGAGAGTCAGAAAGCACAAGATGAAGTTTATTCTGTCTGCTCTCTCTGTAAAATCATTGTTGGTTAACATACTTTGGGGTCATAGTCCTGTGGTGGGTCTCTTGATACTCCAGCCTTGTGTTTATTCTTGGAAAACTGAAGTCTCGTATCTAATTCACTTCATTAGAGAACAAAAACTGCTGAGATGCTATGTTGAAGAGTCAAAGATTGCCTTTCCTTTTCCATTACTCTATTCTTATCCTTGTCACCACCGGTAGCCTAACTATTAGTTTTTATTGGAACTTTTCCTATCTTGAGCATACCTCGTCTCAATGGAAATTTCCTGGAGAAGGAAAGAAAGGTGAATGAGAACACAGTGGAAGATATGGGGAGAGAAGATAAAAAGTGAAAAATGAATGGAAAATTGTGTGAGGGGGAGAAAGGACCCAACCCACACTATCGCAAAATCTTGGCTCAATTGACTCCGCCCTTGAAGGACACAGCTCGGCCTTGACCAATGGCTTCAAAGGGTTAGGTGGACTGAGGGGCCCGAAGGCCAGCGGTCCAGAATAAAAAGGGTCACATCTTTCAGCGTAGCACATTTCTGCTCCTGACACTTCTCTGAGAACGCCCAAGTTCACAGACCTGACACCATGGTGCATTTTACTGCCGAGGAGAAGAATGTTATCACCAGCCTCTGGGGCAAGGTGAACGTGGAAGAGGCTGGCAGTGAAGCCCTGGGGAGGTAAGATCTGAGATGCTGAAGAATGGGAGTGGGTGGCAAAATGAGTCTGGAAAACGGAGGTCAAAATCTCCAGGATTTTTGAGCGTTATTTTTCATCTTGCTATGATTTTGTTTTATAGGCTCCTGGTTGTCTACCCCTGGACCCAGAGGTTCTTTGACAGTTTTGGCAACCTGTCCTCTCCCTCTGCCATCATGGGCAACCCCAAGGTCAAGGCCCATGGCAAGAAAGTGCTGACCTCCTTTGGAGAAGCTGTTAAGAACTTGGACAACCTCAAGGCTACCTTTGCTAAGCTGAGTGAGCTCCACTGTGACAAACTGCATGTGGATCCTGAGAATTTCAGGGTGAGTTCAAGAAAGCATTCATGCACTTCTTTTTCTTTTTTGCTGAGATATAAATGAAGTTGATACTTTAATTAGAAAGACTAATAAATATCTAAGAAATCATGGATCATGCTTGGAGGGCAGAGTTACATGAACATAACCTAAAGCATGTAACTCAGGACTAGTGACAGGAAGATGCTAATAGAAACCTGAATTTTCTTAAAACTTTTCAAGGACTTTTGTTAGAACTGGATGTGATTATACCGGAGCATAGTATCAGACAAAAGTAGTTGTGTTTGAAAAATAATAGAATAGGCTTTCGATAGATATAGACATGATTTAAGGAAGGAAAAATGCTATAGGTGGTTAAAATGGTTTAATGTTAAAAAGAAGCTCTGGGAAATATTTGATTGCCTCAAAGAAAAATATGTTACTATTTTGTAAATATGGGTTCATTTTATTTTGTAAAATATATTCAATGACCTGTCAGTACTGTGATAAAGTTGAGGCATATTCTTGTATTGGTTGGAGAGTTTAATTAAATTGGTGGTGAGAAAGTATACAGCCCTGAAATTATGATTACAAAAAAATCAGTCCTAATAACTCCTCTTACTTAGGAGACAGGAAGTGAATAAAAGTAGTGACATGGGAGAGAAGGCTGACTACATGTAGGCAGAATATTGAATGGCTGAATTTAATGACTTTTGAGTTGTTGGATAACAATCCTTTGAATAATGGATTGCAACTGGTTGGGAATATAGGTATGCAGGCATTAGTTTTTTCTTCAATTAATTTTGAAAACTTCTGATATTCTTATTGATCTCTTTTTCTTTTAACTAACAGCTCCTGGGCAACGTGATCGTGATTGTTCTGGCTTCTCATTTTGGCAAGGAATTCACCCCTGAGGTGCAGGCGGCCTGGCAGAAGCTGGTGTCTGGCGTTGCCACTGCTCTGGCTCACAAGTACCACTGAGTCCATTTTGCAGTTCCCAAGTGCCCTTTTGTGTTCCCAGTGACAACTTTCTGTGGGGCTTGGGATTTGGTCTCTAGAGCACAATATCTGTTTAATAAAGTGCATTCTACTCATTAATCAGAAATCAATAGTTTTTCTTGTCTTTTTTTTTAACTTGTGACTTACAGGGAGGAATGGGTTATGGCTAAAAGGGTGTGATACAAAGAAAGAAACAGAAGTGACTTTGAGAATCATACAGGGATTCATAAAGAAAGACAGATATTATGAAATATTTCTGGAGGGTTTGATAGTGCAAAGGCAAGGAAGAAGTCTAATGGAGGTGGGTAAAGGGTAATTAGCAAGCGAGGACTTATGGGAGACTGGGATATAGACTGCCTGTGGAAGGAGAGGAATTTATGGTGCATGACAAAATCCACTTAAAAAGTAGTTTTGTAGAAATATAAGTCCGAGGGTAGTATTACTATTTTGATTACTCTAACATACAGTTTTGATGAACTAGGCCTGTAAATCTCTGTAAGATTGAATTGGATATAGATGAGTTGACAGTTGACTAAGAAAAGTCTCCATGAAGCAACAGTAGCCTGTTTCTCCTAACGAGTTCCACAGGCTCACTGGAAAGGCAAGGCTGACACGGGGAATGACTTATTGGCATTGTTACCGGATTGGTAAGTGCATTAATTTAGTTAGATTTAGGGTACAGAATGAATGAACTTTTGTGGGGAAAATGACCAAGAAAATGAAATAACAGGAAACCATAATCTAAACCAACCTCTTTCTTGCCCCTCTCTTGTTTTAACTGTAAATGTCAAGGGCATCAAAGCAGAGATCATGAAGGGGGTGGTCAGACGATACACTCATTATGCCTTCAGGGAATATAAATTTAGAGCAGATTATATCAAGACAGTTTAATTGGATATTTAAACTTAACAATTGGCACACATGCACACAGACATGGAGATTTAAAGAACGAAGAGGGCTTTTTTGTCGTTGTTGTTGGGGAGGCATACTCAGCAGTACTCAGGGTTTTCTTCTGGCTCTCTGTTAAGTGATTACTTTTGTCAGTGCTCTAGGGACTGCATGTGGTGCCAAGGATTGAACCCAGGTGGGCTATGTGCAGGGTAAGAGCTTATCTACTATACTATCTCTCCATTTTCAGGGCTCAGACTTTTAACAAAAGGATAACTATGTCTAGATCACACTTGACCACAGAATATAGAGAAGAGAAGGACAAAGAGGGAAAGAAATGGGACGGGGGGAGGAGGAGTAAGAGGAAGCAGATAGAAAGTTATGGGGTCAGGTGTCAAAGGCCTCCAGGACATTCATGGCTAAGAGAAGTGGTATAGCTATATATCCAAATTGCAGAGTCAATGACAATGAAAGCCACATATTCTAACCACAACAACCAAACTTAACCACTGGAACTTCGTGACATGCCTGTAAAGTTGATAGGTGGGGAATGAAGAAGGGGTCCAGGGTGGTGATGGAATATGGGAATATTAGTAGGGGAAAACTGACTCTGATGGTGGGATAGTGTGGAACATTGCATATTTAAAATTCAGCTATGTTTAACTTTGTAAATCATGGTGTCTTAAGGAATGATTTTTTAATTAATGAAATATTAATAAATAATCTCAGAATTTAATACTACAAAATACTATCAATGTACATATGCACAGAAAGTTTGTTACTATCTCTCTGCATCTTTACCAGTATTTGTTATTATTGGACTTTATAATTATCACTGACTTATGAATATAATGGCATTTTCTTTGAACTTGTATTCTCTAACTGAAAATTCATTGCTATATATGATAATGTATATAAATTATGTATAGTTCATTTGTATTTTTAATTTTTCTTGTTATTATTACTTTCAAATAAGTTATAATTTAATTTAAAAAATAGAAAGGGTGACTATTTTAATAGGCAATGAAGTCACCTGAACTAAATAGTGGTCATGACCAGGATACTACTGGAGTATTAATCTAAGAGTCAATGGGGTCTAAAACTATATCATTACCATATTTAAATATTGTTTTCTCATTTATTGCCACTAAAGTCTAGTTCTAAGTTATTGAGTTATGTTTCCTCTGAGTCAATATTTCCATCAATGCTCAATTTTACTAATTACAAATCAACTGCAATTAAGCCCATGATTCAACCCTCTATCTAGCACACTAAAAGTTGACTTTACCTTTCTCAAGGGTTTGGATTTCCTAGGCAAAAATTCATAATTTTTTAAACATGATTTTTATTTTCCATTTTATGTTACTATTTATTTACTTTTGGTCACATTTGGCAGTGCTCAGGGCTAAGCATGTGGTACTGAGGCTAACCAGTCCAAGGCTAATTAGAGGGAAGCATGAGAAGGTTCTCCTGGCTCTGGACTCTAGGATCACACCTGGTGGTGCTTGTGGAACAAATGGTGCCAGGGAGCAAGGCTGAGTTGGCCGCATGCAAGGCAAGCACACTTATCTACTGTACTATCTCTGGCCCAATGTTCATAATTTCTTCCCCAATATCTTGGTATTGCAGAATTCTTTTCATTCTTGCCAAAGTTACAAAATTTGCATGTTATCTTAAATCCCTAGTTATTAGAACAATTTTAACAGATACTTATATAAGAGACTGGACCTCCTCTACCCAGACCCCCTATTTTTCAGCAGCTTGGCAGCCATACCCACAAACTACCCCCAGCGCCATGTAATCCCATCAATGGCCAAGATCCAGACTATAAAACAAGGCTCCAGAAGTGTGCGGCCGTATTTGCAGTCACTTGAATCTTTTAGCCTGTTTTCCCTCTCGAAGAACCTGGCAAGGTACTGAGAGCATCTTGCCCGCACGGCAGAGCCTGGCAAACTTTCCGTGGCATATTTGATATGCCAAATATAGTAACAATGATGGGTCTCATTCCCCTAACCCTGAAAGAGCCTCCAATGTGGCACCACTAGGAAGAATGTGTAAAGAGAGGCTGCTAAAATCTCAGGGTTAGGATGAATGGAGACATTACTGGCACCCGCTCAAGCAAATAGATGATCAACGGGATGACAGTAATACAGTGATACTTATATAAGAGACTACTGTTGAGTAAGTATTAGAGAACACATGGAAATAAGTCATTGAAAAACTATGAGATGAAACTTAAGCAACTAAGATAGAAAAATGGAAGGATAACTTAACCATAAACATGGAAAAATCAACAACCTTTTAAGACATTGCCTCGAAATTATAAGGGGAGAGGGACTGGAGAGAAAATATAGGTGTCAAGACTCTTTCCTTTCCCCCAGAATGATGTATTGAACTGCTCACCCCCAGCACAACCAAGAGTAAAAAAAGAATTTGGAGTAAGCCCTAAGTACCCTGCAATATATAATTAACACATATGAGAAAAACAGGTCTTATAGATAACTATTCCATTGGGGTTCTAAAAAAAGTAGGGGGTGTATATGCAAACAAGAGAGGTTATATACATCCAATTTGGAGGAACAATCAAATTTTAAATACTGTTGAGGTTTTCAGAGACTTAAGAAAATGCCTACTTGGGGCTGAAGAGATACTATAGCAGATAAAGTATTTGCCTTGCACCCAGCACCCCATAAGACTCCCTGAGTACCACCAGAAATAATTCCTAAGTGCAGAGACAGGAGTAACACCTAAGCATTGTTCGGTGTGACCCAAATCTTTAAAAAAAAGCCTCTTTCTTTATTGTCAGGCCCTATAAACTAATCTAATTAGATAATCAAATGAATCATATGTAGCCAAAGATCATTATACGTTTGCATCACTAAATGAATAAACTTACTTATGTCTTTGTTTATTTTTCACTTATTTATTTTTCTGGTACCTGAACTGAAGTATTTCACATATGGAAATAAAATGGTCTGCCTTTTAGCTACATCTCTAGCTCTACTCTGTTTCTTTTGTTGGGTCTCCTAAGCAATTCTCTGGTGGCCAGGGGCCACTTGTGGAGATATTCCACCAGTCAAGCCAGATGGTTTAAAGGTGATAATGTGATGCTGCTGGAGTCCAACTACTTTGGAGGTCACCTGTGTTGTTCAGGGGTCATCAGGCCACGTCTAACGGCCTCCCTGGCTGCACCTGGCAGTGATCAGTGAACATGAGCTTCCCGGAATAAAACTCCATTGCTGAGAATGCAAGGCTTACTTTCCACTACTTTGATCTGCCTCCTTAGCCCCTGACCTACCCCTCTTTGTGAGAATCTAAACCGGACTTCCTTAGACTCTATATCCTAAACTACATCTATATATAGTATATATATACATATATCCTATATACTAATTGCAGTATATACTATGCACTATATGCACTATATACTAAAAATATATTTTATGTACACTCAGATTATGAGACAATATTATGGCTATAAATAGAAAATAGTGACTGACAGCTTATCAAATCTCATTGCCCAGAAGTTTTAGCCATCTATAGCGATTAAAACATAGAAACTATATAGTCATAAGATTTAAAAAAAAATTACTCAGGGCATTATAATTTCAGGAAACTTTACAAGTTACGTGATAAAATAATTTCAATTTAGAGGTATACGGTAATATTTAATATTTTTTCTGCCATAGAGGCAAATAATTGGATCTTTTCTTAAAGCTTTTAGGTATCATAATTTACTGTTTTCACTGAGTTTTTTTTTCTTTTTGGGTCACACCCAGCAATGCTCTGGGGCTACTCCTGGCTCTGCACTCAGGAATTGCCCCTGGCAGTGCTTGGGGGACCATATGGGATGCCGGGGATAGAACCCCGGTTGGCTGTGTGCAAGGCAAACGCCCTACCCGCTGTGCTATCGCTCAGGCCCCTTCACTGCGTTTCTTTTTTTTAAAAAAAAAATTATTTATTTATTTATTTATTTTATTTTATCACCATGTGGAAAGTTACAGAGTTCCCAGGTTTATGTCTTAGTTATACCATATTCAAACACCATCCCTTTCACCAGTGCCCATATTCCACCACCAAAATCCCCGGTATACCCCCGCCCCCACCCCAAATGTATAACTGATGAATTTCACTTCATTTTCTCTTCACCTTGATTATGTGCCATATTTCAACACAAAACTCACTATTGTTGTGGGAGCTATACCCCCAAACAAGATAACCCTATTAAGGAAGCATTTGATAATTAATTTTCCATTAAAAGATTGTATGTTTTCAGGTTTTAGAAAAGGTCGAGCGCGCAGCTCGCATGTGTCCCAGTCCCGAATCCTGGAGCCGTGTTAGTTGCTGCTCAGTGTCGCCAGGGCTCCATCTGGAGAAGGTGTGCTGGCTGCACCTCCTCCTTCCGGCTCCCCGGTGTTGCTGGCCCCAATTCGGGTCCGGAGCATTTTCGGGGCCGAGTTGCTCACCAGAATGCCTGCCGCTTCTCTGTTGATTGTGGCAAGATGGCTCACTGAGTTTCTTTACTGTGCTCAAGTTACTCTTCATTTCTATGACTCCAATGATCTTTTATCTTTAGGAAAGTCCCTCTTTGCACAGAAACCTTATCCTTTTTTCAAAGTAAGAGTAAGTCTTCTCTTAACTCTAAAAGCAGATGGCAAACTCTCAGTTGTATCAACTTACAACTCAGTTACATCTCACTTACTCTCAACCCATAAAGAAAGGATTACTTTTCTGAGAGCAGAAATTAAACTCTAATATTTGAACTAATGCTCGAGATAATTTTACTAACTCTGTACATGGATATAGATTCTTAAGCATTAATTTTTTTTATAAGAATCTACCTCTTAAAAAAATCTAAGAAACTTTCTGGATCTCTTAGTGCAGGAATAATAAACTCTGAGATGGAAAAATAATTCCCTCTTCCCACTAAAAATATGCCATGTGTTTATGTATATGCCATATACATTCTATACATGTATATGTCATATACATTCTATAAATGTTTGTTGAAATTTATGGGACCAAAGTTAATTAACTAAGTCACAGGGTGCATTTCCTCTATATAGTAATTTGTGGAATATTGCAAATGAAGATTGCCTCTTGAAGATTGCTTCTACGTGGTTAGAAGGGAGATAACTCCTTTAATCACACTTCTCATATCATGGGGTCTTCTATAGCTCTCAATATTAAACATGAGTACTCATTTCCCCCAATCCCTGACACCAACATCTTCTGTCACAAGCTGGAAGGCACTTTGAAGCTGTCATAACATTTTCCCAATGATTTACAGAGACTTTTTCACAAGTGTATTATTAGAGGGAGTACCTGGGGGCTGGAGTGATAGCATAGCTGGTAGGGCATTTGCCTTGCACTCGGCCGACCTGAGTTCAAATCCCAGCATCCCATAGGGTCCCCTGAGCACCACCAGAGGTAATTCCTGAGTGCAGAGCCAGGAGTAAACCCTGTGCATCGCCAGGTGTGACCCAAAAAGCAAAAAAATAAATAAAAAAATAGAAGGAGTACCTCTTAATCCTATCTTAACTTGCTTAATTGTTTTCCCCCGTCCTTCTTCCTTTGATGTTAGCTAGAAGTGTTTATAACTGCTATAAAATATTTCACATGTGTGCCTGATGTTATAGTAACAAAAATGGGAAAAAAGAAAATAATAATTTCTTCTGTACACAGACTGAACAAAAATGATACATTATCACAACTTCACCCAGTGTCTCAGACATTTCAGTACTTATCCTTCACAGCTCTAACCATGTCTCATGATTATCCTTGAAGGCAGTGATGGATCATGGTGGTGGGAAACCTGAGATATGAATTGCACTGTTAGGTGGAGGGGGAAGGGTGGGCTCCCCAAGGAGAGTAAAGCAGTGAAGTATCAAATTGGACTGGAACAGCAGAGTCCTGTCAAGGGGCCACCCAGCATTATCAGAGACACAATGTCCATCTTGCTGACCCTCCCTTATCTAAACCCCTCCCCTGGAGTTGGCTGCCCACCCTTGACCAATGGTCCTGTTTCATTGGGAGAAACAAGGGGCTGGGGTCGAGAGAGGAGGAATAAAAGAGCACACGGAAAAGGCAGCAGCACAGACTTGCTTCAAGCGCGTTGGTGATCACAGGAAGCTCCTAGACACCATGGTGCATTTTACCGCCGAGGAGAAGGCTGCTGTAGCCAGCCTGTGGGGCAAGGTGGACGTGGAAGTGGCCGGAGCAGAGATCCTAGGGAGGTAAGCATTAAAGCCTAACAAAGTGGTCCTCATGTAGAGAGATTGCTGATGCTGGTCAGGTTGCTTCCATGTTCTGACTTCTCATTTGATCTGTGTCTTTTACTCTCCCACAGACTCCTGATTGTCTACCCTTGGACACAGAGATTCTTCGATAATTTTGGCAACTTATCCTCTGTCTCTGCCATAATGGGTAACCCCAAGGTCAAGGCGCATGGTAAGAAAGTGATGACCTCTTTTGGAGAAGCCGTCAAGCACATGGATGACCTCAAGGATGCCTTTGCTAAACTGAGTGAGCTGCACTGTGACAAGCTGCACGTGGATCCTGAAAACTTCGTGGTAAGTGCAGCCTATGCTTGAACTTTGCTCTCTTAGTCCGAATACCTGAGCCGTGGCTATTTTGAAATTGTGAATACACCTGTGGTATGAATTTAGGTGATGGAATATGAGGGGGATTGCTATAAATAACACAGAGAAAACAAGGATTAGAGCTATTAGGATGTTCTGTGCATTTGGCATTTCTGAAAGCCATGTCTTGTGAAAAGTGCTGGATAAAATTCCCTACTCAGTGTTTAGGATGAGGGAAGTTTTGGCAGGGAAGGTATCTTGCTTTTGGTAACTAAATATTTCTATAAAAATTGACAAATTCCTGCATGATTTTCTTAAGTTACAAAACCAATGAGGACAAAGTAGGAAAAAGCTTTGTAAAAAGACTGTGTCCCCAAGCAATGGAATGCCAATACTATTATATGTGTACATTTTCTGGAACATTCTATATATCACAGAATTCTTTTTCATGTGAGTGTTCAAGAAAATAGTATGCGTATAGTGACTGGGGACTTCTTTCATTCCTTTTAGTTCTCTAACAATAGTATGACTATAATATTTCTCAAACAATATCATAGTGACATAGAATAGAAAGCTTTACATAGCAATATTCTTGGGTCATAAACTGACTCTGAAAAAGGAGAGCAAGATAAAACAGAACCTTAGATAGGGGTCGGAAGTTATATTGATTCAAATGTCAAAGTATATGGGAAAATGGCCCTAGGAGTTATATAAAGTCTTATCAGTAAGGAAACGGGCATTGCATCTATTTAGATAAGCCCTGAAGGAAATTCTCACTATGTTCTATTTTCTTTATCCTTATTTTCTCTATAGCTTCTCGGAAACATGATATTGATTGTCTTGGCAACCCACTTTGGCAAGGAATTTACCCCCCAAATGCAGGCATCCTGGCAAAAGCTGACAAGTGCTGTGGCTAGTGCTTTGGCCCATAAGTACCACTAAGCTGCCTGTCCAATGATGTAGCCCCCACTGGAGAAGCCTGTTCCCTGAGATCCATTTTCTGATGTTCTGGGGATTGTGCCAGGCCTTCAGACCTAACTCCTCTATGATCAAAGTAAAATAAATTTTATCCTGAAAGAATTTATTTGTATCTTTCTGTGTTTTTTGCGCCTATTTAAAATCAAATGTTATAAATCTATTTTTTTTATTTGCTATACTTTAAGGTTTGGGGAGTGTAGTTTCACATCTCTAAATGCAAATAAGCTTCACTGCACTATCTTTTGTGTCTCTTCTCAAGAAATCAAGAATTTATGGGAGTATGGGGGCATTGAAGATAGGCTTATTGGAAAGAACATTAAAAGACCAATGAGATATGAGCTAGTGAAAAATATGGAGTTTGGTATGACTATTTCTCAACCCAATGTAGAGAAGGGAGGGACTCATGTTAAAAATAGAAACATTGGTGTTGGTGGGATTGAATATGCTGATCCAACAAATCTTTTTCTCTTTTTTTGCACAAATTCGTATCTGTACAAATTACACATAGGAATCAGTATAGGGTTCCAGACAACTGATAAAACCATAGGCTTTCTGGAATTATGGAAATTATTCACCAATATTCAGAACTGCACTACCTCTGATTCTAAGGGCTCATTTGCTCCCTTAGAGATGAACATTTTGGTCATGGTGAGTCATCCCTGAGCCAATCCCTCAGACTCGGTTACCACTGAGAGGAAGGGGTAATCCCAGCTGTGGTGAGGTCCTCTTTATAACAATATGTCATTTGCTTTTTATCTTTAAGAAAGTCCTTTTGAGATTCATTAACACTTTTAAATTTGTATCAGTGTGCCACAGTGTTCAAATCAGCAGAGGTGTGGACAGAATATTCTCAGATAAATGAGCTTTTCAGGGTAAACTAGTTTCCCCCAGATCAGTATCTTTTACCTACTTCTTATATTTAAGTAATTTATTTCAAGTTGAATAAACAAAAGTCCCTCAGCAATCAAAAATACAGAATTTCATTTCTAATAGCAGAAAAGAAACACTGATATATAATGCTGAGCCCTCTAAGATTTAGAGTACTTCTGTGAATGCATGAATTATTACACTTGGTGTGTGTGTGCATGTGTGTGCATATATGTGTGTGTGTGAGAGACAGAGAGTGTGTGTGTGTATAAGATTGAGTTTTTTAAAATTTTTTATTAGTGAATCACTGTGAGTACAGTTACAAACTTATGAACTTTCATGTTTGCATTTCCTTTACATCCCTCCACCAGTGCCCATTCTCCTCCACCAATGTTCCCAGTATCCCTCCCACCACCCCCACCCCAATCCCCACCACCCCACCCTGCCTCTGCAGCAGGGCATTCCCTTTTCTTCTCTCTCCTGTTGGGTGTTGTAGTTTGCAATAGAGGTATTGAGTGGCCATCATGTTCAGTCTATAGTCTACTTTTGGCATGCAGCTTTCAACCCGAGTGGGTCCTCCCAACATTCTCTACTAGGTGTTCCCTCCTCTGTCTCAGCTGCCTTTCCCCCAGAATGTGAGGCCAGTTTCCAAGCTGTGGGGCAGACCTCCTGGTTCTTATCTCTATTATTGTTGGGTGGTTAGTCTCCCATTCTGCTACTTTATATTCCACAGATGAGTGCGATCATGAAATTTGCATATAAGTGGATCAACATGGAAAGTATCATGTTGAGTGAAATGAGTCAGAAAGAAAGAGACAGACATAGAAAGATCACACTCATCTGTAACATTGATTTTAAGGAGAAGCAAACTTGCTTCCTGGAGTTTAAATGTATATACAGTAGGCTGTTAAAAATAAAATGAATCATTATTTTTCATATCAGCAATATGCTTGGAATATCCCTATGTATGCCTTTTTGAGTGATAAACCCCCAAAGTATCTTAGATCATGGCTATAGTAGTGTATAGCAGTAGTATGTGAGGATTAGAGATTACTGATTAGATATAAGTAAAACTTTTACACAGCAATGGGGAAAGAAGCGACACAGAGAAGACATGACTCCCTACATTAAGTCATTGCCAAAAAATATCCTACCACTCTCTTTTTTGAACACAAAAATGCATTTTTCATCAAGCTAAATGTGTTTCCTGACATAAATGAGTAGGTACATGGTACTAGCCAGAAACTAGTAGTTCATGAAACCCAATATAAAAGCATGCAATATTGAATTCACCACATTATCAAACTCTAGGCTCTTTTCTTCAAATTGATACTGACTTAGAGTATTTATTCCTACCTGCAAGATCTAGGAAAGTGTGAAATCTATTTAAACCTTAAAAAATTTGAAAACTAAGAAGATGTATGGATTCTTCTATACTTCAGTTGAACATGAGAAGCATGTCTCACATGATTGTTAATGCTTCATTAAATATCCATCAAATTTCTAATGATTGCTCTTCATTATATTTCTTTACCTAGTCATGCCTCATGTCCAGACATTATTGTTTAGCAATAAGGGGGTGTAAATTTTGGAATGTGAATTGCACAGTATACTTACCTCAAGAGAGCCACATAACAGTATTAGAGACAGAAATGTCTACCTTGTTGAACCTGTTTTGTCTGAATAAAACCCTTGGTAGTGACAACAGCAACCATTTAGATGTGACTTTTTTTGGCCACACCCAGTGGTGCTCAGGATATCTTCCAAGTTCAGCAGTGCTCAGAGGACCACATGGTACTCAGGAAGTTTCCAGACACCATTGTGATTTTACTGCTAAGAAAGCTACTTCTCCCAGTCTTGTGGTAGAGTGAGTGTGGAAGTGGCCAGATGAGAAATCAAGGAATAATAAACACTAGGGTGACCTGGGAAGAAAAATAGAATTCCTGAAAGAAGGACTGATCAGGAGACTTCTTACATCTCCTGACTTTCTTTTGTCTGAGGCTACACTTCCCCAGCACAAAGGCAGTCCAACTTGATTTGGGAAACACATTTATATTTAATCTTGTTTTGCGAGAGTAAAATATGAGGTTAATTAATCCCCCTAGCTTACCCCTCATTGCAATCATCTTTAGGGTTGTTTGATTTGAGAATTGGATTATCACAGAGTTTGAGGAAAGAGGTAGTGTCTTGCATATATGCTTTAGGATGTCAACTGTCCTAGGATTAAGGTTCCCATATGAGCCTTATGTAATATGAATATGTAATATGAATATGTTTATTCATATTACAGTTACTTGTATAACTAGTGGCTAAATATTCAGTGGTTCCACATCCTGAATTGGTCCTGTTAATTACTCAGTTAAAATAATTCATGTCCCTGATTTTTAGGGACTAGGTTTTTCTCCAGATTAAGATGAAGGAGACCGTTTTTTCTATGATTTCACCAACATCCTAGAAAGTAATGATCCTTCTATCTATGCAAAGCTGAACTAAAGATCCTGCCTTAATGCCAAATGGGAAACTAGGTCTGTTTCAAGTGTTGTCTGTATGTAGGAATCTCTTCTAGATCTCTCCCCTCTTTTTAGGATTTGCTCCTTTTTAGTCCAGTCCTCAAATTCCCTTGGGTTAAAATAGATACTTACTTTAACCATCCATATTCAGGATGTTTGCCAAAGGAATGAAACATTCACATTTGATTTTGGTATTTTATTTTTACTCTCAAGTGTCCCAGGTCACTTCTCCAGTTAGAGATATTTGGGCAACATCTCTTATTGAGAGTAATGTAGACATGATACTCCTTGATTCTTTTCGTGAGTGGGCTGAAAAAGCTAAGTGTAGTAAGAATCCAATGACTTATATCCCATATTTTCTTAAGCCCTTTAGGTGCTTTACAGATCATTGCTACTGTCTAGTTCTCCCTCTCAGAGAACCTGGCAAGCTACCAAGAGTATCCTGCCCACATGGCAGAGCTTGGCAAGCTCCCTGTGGCATATTCAATATGCCAATAACAGTAATAATGATGGATTTTATTCCCATTATCCTGAAACAGACTCCACCTTTGGGAAGGATGAATAAAGAGAGGCTGCTAAAATTTCAGGGTTAGGACGAATGGAGACATTACTGGCTCCCGCTCAAGCAAATTGATGAACAATGGTATGACAGTGATACAATGATGATTATGCAATAGGGTCCCTCAATCAAAGGGTTTTTGGAGTTTTAGTCACTTGACCTCCATCACTGTGGTTTTTGGCAATGCTAAAGTCAAAAGCCATGGCAAGAAATGTGCAGAATTCTACTGCCAGTACTATTAAAAATATGATTGACCTCATAGGGTCAACCTTATCTATGTGAACTTCAGTGTGGCAAGCTCCATGTGAACCTTGAGAACTTAAGTGTGAGCTTGCACTTTGTTTTTACTTTGTGATTTTCACTGTCACTGTCACTGTCACTGTCATCCCATTGCTCATCGATTTGATCAAGCGGGCACCAGTAATGTCTCTCATTGAGAGACTTATTATTACTGTTTTTGGTATATCCAATACTCCATGGGTAGCTTGCCAGGCTCTGCTGTGCGGGCTCCATACTCTCAGTAGCTTGAGGGGCTCTCCGAGAGGGGCGGAGGAATCGAACACGGGTCGGCTGCGTGAAAGGCGAACGCCCAACCACTATTGCTCCAGCCACTTTGTGATTTTATTCAGGAAAAAAAAAATTTTTTAGGAGAGGGTGGAATTTGGATACACCCAACAGAGCTCTGGGATTACTTTGACTCTAAACTCAGGAAACACTCCTGGCAGATCTCTGGGACTCTAAGGGATACTTGGCATGGAACTCAGGTTGACTGCATGTAAAACAAACACTCTATTCATTGTTCTATCCATCTCTCTAGTCCTTATCTCAGGTTTTTTTGCTGTGAGTTTGTTAGAAGATAGACACTTAAACATTTCCTCTAAAGATAATTTGTGGAGGCAATGTCTAAGGTAAATGTTTGATTTTGGTTGTTATATTATTTCAAAGGACATTGAGAAGATAAAACACAGCAAATATTATCATCATGGAGGTCTTTGAATAACTGATAATCTTAAAAATTTGTACATGTTGTGGAGAGCAGTGACCACAATTTTTGTCGTTGTTCTAGTGAGTGATTTTTATATATTGGATATCAACTCTTTATCTAATGAATTAGGTGCAAATATCTTTTAGCATTCAGTTGGGTGCCTTTAGTTTTTGTCTGTTTCTTTGGCCTTGCAGATTCTTTTAAATTGGATGCAGTCCTGTTTGTTTATTTTTGTTTCCATTGTCTCTGACAATGGTAATTTACTGAAAACACCTTCCAAGTCTTAGGTTTTTCTGCCTATGTTTTCCTCAACATATTTTATGAATTCTGGTTTAATTTCAAGTTCTTTGATCCATTTTAATTGACTTTTGTGTAAGGTGTGGAACATGCAGCTTCACTTTTTTTTTTTTTGAATGTGGTTATCCAGGTTTTCCAACACTATTTGAATAGTCATTTGTATTCCACTTCATGGACCTAGGTATTTTGTGGAAAATTAGTTGATGATAGATTTAGAGATTTTTTTGGAGGGTGGGGCTTTTGATTCTCATTGGTCAGAGTCTATTCTTATTCCAGTTATTTTGATTACTATGGCTTTATGGTATAGTTTGAAGTCTAGTAATCTTTCCAACTTTCTTTTTCTCACTGTTGCTTTGACTAATCAGGGTGTTTTATTATTCCAAGCAAACTTAATTTTTGTGGGGCCAGAGAGATAACACAGAGAGTAAGACACTTGCCTTGCATGTGGATGACTCATGTTTGAATTCCAACATCCCATACAGCCCCCTAAGCATCACCAGGAGTGATTCCCGAGTGCGGAGCCAGGAGTAATCTCTGAGTATCACTAGATGTGGCCCCCAAACAAACAATGAAACACAAACTTTTTACTGACTATTCTAAATTTGAAGAATGTCATTGGAATTTTACTAGGAATTGAAATATGCAATAATTTAAGTAGGATGGTTTCTAAATGTGAAAAATATGTATTTGGAAAAATCACACAATTAAAATATTTTTTCGATTTGCTGTTGGTCATTTCTTTTGTACTAATACGAAGTGAAAACGTTCTTAGCTTTAATGAATAGGAAACAAATATTTATTAAACCAAAAAAAACGATCAAATTAACTAGAAATTCTACTCAGGTACTTATTGAAAATCACAAAAGACACTAATTTGAAAATGCGCATGCACACACACACACACACACACACACACACACATACAGGTTCCTTGCAGTACTATTTGCTAATGCCAAAATATAACACATGGAATATAACTTAAGAAATGATGAAATTGGGGCTGGAGAGATAGCACAGGGGGTAGAGCGTTTGCCTTGCATGCAGCCGACCCGGGTTCGATTCCCAGCATCCCATATGATCCCCTGAGCACCGCCAGGGGTAATTCCCAAGTGCAGAGCCAGGAGTAACCCCTGTGCATTGCCGGGTATGACCAAAAAAGCAAAAAAAAAAAAAAAGGGGATGGAACTGTAGAATAAATGTTAAGTGAAATATGTCTGTCAGAAAGAGAAAGACTAATACTGATACTGAATGTGTTATTAAAAACAAAGGAATAGTGGTCCAAATCAAAGAGAAAAAAAGTTGCCTGCCATAGAGATAGACTCAGGGTGGGGGAGTGGTAGGAGGGAAACTGGGGACATTGGTATTCAGAAATGTACAGAGGTGAAGAGATGGGTATTGGAACAATCTGACTGAAACCCAATCATGAACAACTTTGCAACTGGGCATCTCATGGTGATTAAATTTTTAATAGTTGAAAAAAAAGGGAATATACAACGTCCAATAGAAACAAACCTTTAGATTCTATGGCTATAACTGAGGTTTCCAAGAGGTTGGGGAGAAATTTAAATAATTCCAAGGACTGTAGTGGAAGAATATTAATGCCTTGGCATCAGATGTAATTGGGTATAGAATGATATAGAAACATCTATATCATTATTTCTACCCTTAGGAACCTATATTTACAAGACTGAATGAAAAGTTTTTAAATAGTAAAATGAATGATTTTTCACAGCAGCAAAAGTAACTCTAAGATTTTACAAGTTGAAAATTGTGGTCTTACCTATAATAAAAAGGAAGTGGGTGAGATAACATAATAGATTTATTATTTGGGTGGAGATAAGGCCATATCTGGCAGTGATCAGTATTGACTCCTGGTGGTGTTTGGGGGCTGTATATGGTGCCACGAATCATAGCTGTGTTGGCCACATGCAAGGCAAACACCCTGCCTGCTTTTCTAGAGCTCCAGCTCTTTTGGTTACTTTTTTTTTTTTTTTGCTTTTTGGGTCACACCTGGCGATGCACAGGGGTTACTCCTGGCTCTGCACTCAGGAATTACCCCTGGCCTTGCTCAGGGGACCACATGGGATGCTGGGATTTGAACCTGGGTCGGCCGCGTGCAAGGCAAACGCCCTACCCGCTGTGCTATCTCTCCAGCCCCACTTTTGGTTACTTTTAATCAAATTTATGTTGCACATTTCATTTGTACTGCTATAGGTGGAATAGTTAATTGTAGTGTGATATGTCTATCTTTTACTGCATGATAATTGTCTATTTCATTAAATATTGAAAATTTGATCATTTAATAATGTAACAATGATCAGAATTTTAAAAATAATTTAAGAATGCAATTCAATAATGCAATTCATTATTTAATTTATAGTAATTTAATATTGTAATATATTTAATAATTTGATAACAATGTAATAATGTAATGATCATTAAAATATTTAACATATTGCTAATTAGTACATTATGCATCTTGATATGAATTTCTACAGATGCTGTGCAAGCACAAAAACTTGAGTTTGTGTCTCTCTTTAAGCATAGTTGTTAGGACAGAGATTTCATATATATATATATTTTGCTCTCTAAGATAACACCAAACATTGTCCAATAGTTGCATTATTTAGTATGCTTCTGAGCAGAATATGAACATTTTTGTTGACCTATTTTACTCCTTGTCAAATTTTGGTGTTCTAAAACTTTCCTATCTTTAATTTGCATATTTCACTCCTCCTTTCCTGATGTTACATTCTCTTTTTTTCTTGTTCTGTCCCTCTGTCTCTCTTCCTTCCTTTCTTTTTTCATTGTTTCCTCTCTCCCTCTCTCCTTGCTCCCCTCCCCCTTCTTCCCTCTTTATATTCTTTCTTCCTCCCTCCTCCCTTTCTTCCTTCATCACTTCCCTTTCCTCCTATTCCCTTCCTTTTCTTCCATTCTCTTCCCTCCTTGTGTATATGTTTTTGTTTTTATTTGAACTGAGAAAAGAATGACATACCTTTTGAGTTCAATTTCATTTCTCTCTCTCTCTCTCTCTCTCTCTCTCTCTCTCTGTGTCTGTGTGTCTGTGTGTCTGTGTGTCTGTGTCTTGGTCTCTGGCTCTCTCTCACTTTTTATGAGACAGCTGTGGACATTGCCATACTATCATTATCACAGAATATATCAAAATGACTGAATAGGCTGAACTATTGTAAAGTCCTTATCTCTTCAGACATTAGTTGTACATAGTTTAAAAAACATTTTTAACTCTGTTTTCTTAGCTCTGAAAAAAATTTCCTGTACAATCCACACACCAAAACCTCCTTCAGAATTGGTACAGAAAAAGCTATCATTTTAAATTTTGTCATTTTTTTTTCACTGACATGCATGACAAGGAATAAAAAAGGATTTTTCTATGGTATATAGTAACACAAATAAAAAGGAAGAGTGCAAAATGATGTCAAATATATATATTTAGCAATTTTAGTCACATCAAATCTATAAAAAGAAAAAGAAAAACTCACATAATATCTAATTGATAAATGGTATACATTGCAGGCCTTAGTTTACTTATTAATAAAGCAAAAATATTGGAAGAGTTAGATTCAACACATAACTGAGACTGATAATGTATTTGTACTAAAATCCTCAGAGAAAAGCCAAGAGATTAGACCTACAAGCTAGAACAACTAATCTGAGGATGAGTTCAAGGAACCTGCAAAAGAGGGTGTATCTATATCTTATAAACCAATGAATTACTGCCACGATTTGGACCAATCTGCTCCCAGAACAGAGAGGGCAGGGCCAGGGCTGGGCATAAAATGAGGCTCAGAGGCAGCTGCTGCTCACACTTGCTTCTTGACACTTCTGTGTTCACAAGCAACCGAACAAACCGCAACCATGGTGCATCTGTCTGGAGAGGAGAAGGGCGTCGTCACCGGCCTGTGGGGCAAGGTGAACGTGGATGAAGTCGGTGGTGAGGCCCTGGGCAGGTGGGTATCCAGTGTGTCAGGTGGGTAAAGGGGAGTGAGTGCGAGCCGGGCTTGGGGAACCAGCCCAGGCCTGAGTTTCCATTGGGCACTGACTCACCCTGGGCCCTGTCCTGCCTTCCCCCACAGGCTGCTGGTGGTGTACCCCTGGACCCAGAGGTTCTTTGACAGCTTTGGTGACCTGTCCTCTGCCTCTGCCATCATGGGCAATCCTAAAGTGAAGGCCCATGGCAAGAAGGTGCTGCAGTCCCTGGGTGATGGTATCAACAACCTGGACAACCTGAAGGGCACCTTTGCCAAGCTGAGTGAGCTGCACTGTGACAAGCTGCACGTGGATCCTGAGAACTTCAGGGTGAGTTTGCATGTTCCGTGTTTTCCTTTGCATGGTACCATCTTTCTCTTTCATTCTTTCACTTTCCTTGTCTGTCTCAAATTCCTGTTCCATCACCATAGACCATTTTTGTCTTCTAAATCTTTATAGTTTGATATTTTCACTAGAATTGTTTCCTTCCTTACAATCTTACTCTCCCCCCCAAGCCTGTATGCAGTATATTAACTTTTCCTTCTCTCTCATATTCCTACCTCAACTTTCATACTTTAACTGACATCTGAATTAATGTAATCTAGTTCTTCTCTGCTTCTTAAGAATGAAGGGAAACTCATATAGAGCTTCCCATGGGGATTGGCTAGATTATTCTAAGAAAAAAATGCACAGGATATTACTTCAATGTCTCTTCGGTTTTGAATTCAAGTGTGAATAGACAGTTTTAAAAAGCAAATTCAGTGGATGAAAAGAGAAGTAGAGGGGAAGAGAAAGCAGATTAATTGTTAAAAGACAGGCCAGGTTTAAATAATCTGTCACTTCAGCCATGTGTGCCACATATCCATTTGAATATGATACTCCTTTTGTGTATGGAGTAACTTTTCCATACACTAGACTAGAGCATGGCCAGAAACACGAGTATAACCCAGTTTCTCAGAAGACAATCTTGATTCCTCTGTTACTCATGTGTATGCGCCTCTGTGCTTCTCCCCACAGCTCCTGGGCAATGTGCTGGTGTGTGTGCTGGCGCGCCACTTTGGCAAGGAATTCACCCCTTCCGTGCAGGCTGCCTTCCAGAAGATGGTGGCTGGTGTGGCCGCTGCCCTGGCTCACAAGTACCACTAAGAAGCTGGCCTCCCCCGTGGAGACCACTGCACCCCATCTATCTGTGGAACCTGTCTTCTAAACCCGGAGAAATAATACCCACCCTCACAGGTGTGGTTACTGCATAATAAAGAACTTTGTGTTCACTTTCTGCTTCTGTTTACTTATTTATTACTTCTTTAGGGTGTGGGAACAACTCTGAGCATGAAAGGATAGGGAACTCTTGCGTCTTTTGCCTAAGAGGCAAGAAAAAACAGAAAAGAAAAACATCAACATAAGGTCAACACTTCAATAAAGGGCACATCCACCTGAGAAACACAGGGTTTGAAATTTAGAGAACTCTGAATTCACATTGACTCTGGGGCTAACACATCTTCAGATATAACTTTCAGGCTTGTGCTATGATCTCTTTACAGCATTACTCAAATATAATACCACAAAGTAAAGAAATTAGAAAATATAACCAGTTATATGTCCTGTCTTTACGTGTGCAATACTACATTCTGTAAAGTGTTACTGCTTTTTTTTTTCTTTTTGTGTCACACCCAGCAATGCACAGGGGTTACCTCCTGGCTTTGCACTCAGGAATTACTCCTGGCTGTGCTCAGGGGGCCATATGAGATGCTGGGAATCAAACCTGGGTCGGCCTCGTGCAAGGCAAACACCCTACTTGCTGTGCTATTGCTCCAGTTCCAAAGTGTTCCTGTTCTAAGAAGTTACTTTTCTTAGAACACTTAGAGAGTACTTTTTACTCTCTTTTGCTTCACAGCTTTTACCCCAAACCACCTCTTCCCCACTTCAGATGTAGTTAATAGCTCTGTATTGCTTGTGACCTTGGTTACAATCAAGTTTCCTATGATTAGCCCAAAGAAATTTTATCCACCCTATCTTCTTTCACCCATTTTTATACCTTGTAATTTTCCTAATCATCATAATACTCTTTATGCTGTATAAATATTTCTGCCTATTTTTTACTACTGGATATGGCTATTATGTTTAATGTTTTCCAAAGGCAATGGATATTCAATAAGTAGAATAGTTTGTAGGGAGTGAGTTAATAAATATTTATATTAACATTCCTAAATTCACTGCACAAAATGAATGGAGAAGAAACTTACTGAGTTAAAAGAGTGACTTAGGGCTTTTTTTTAATCCGAAAAGGGGGAAACAAACTACCCTGTCATAAAAAAAAGAAATTAATAAACCATTCTTTGTTTATTTTAACCCCTGTATTTGGCAAATGAATCTAAACTTGAAGTTATACCTAAACTTTTTAATAAGAAAAAAATAGGAACAACACATAAGTGGAGCAAAATGAATAATCATATACTAGGTAGTGGAAGTGAACTATCTTCTTTTTATATTTTCATTCATTGTTGAAGTTTCTGTAAAAGAGTGAAATTATTAATCTCTTAAGATTAGACTACTGTTTTATTCTATAAATTTAACAAATAATTATTGCCTACCTATCATAGTTATTTGTATATGTTCAATATTCTTTCAATTAACATAGTATATATTTTTGAGAAGCAGAAAAAAAGAGGAGGCTAGAGGGAGGGAGGAAAGAACAGGGAACAAATGTGAAAGAGGATCATACAATGTTGTAGCTACATTTTTATTTACTTTAAAATAGTTTAATTTAACATCAGGAGATTTAAAATGTTATTTGCCTTATACATTTACTGAGCTGTAATGTAGTTTCCTGAGCATTTGGCCTTTGGAGTTAATTCTTTACACATATTTAAATCTTGGTGACCAGACAGAAATAAAAACTTTTGCCCCTAAAGAATAATTTCAAATTTATATAACAAAACACTGCTCATTATATCTCATGACATTCAGTGAAGTAAATACAAGGTAAAAACAAGAACCCAGCACGTGAAGGAAACGTTAATGTTGAAATTAATGAGATACTATTTTTTAAAATTTTAGTATATTGGAATGCAGGTTGTAAAGTAATGACTATGTTGAGCAATGACTTTTTAATTTTTTTGAGAGAAATCTACTTTTAAAATGTTTGGATCAGGGAGTTAACACAACAGTTTGGAGCACAAGTCTTTCTTATGCAAAGGTCTGAAATGTTTAATCCCTGAAATGCAGAAGTCCAGAGCATAAACTGTCCTAACCCTGATGGCCCCCAGCTGGGATGGACCAATACCACTTTGCTATACCCTAGCACCTGTCAGACCCACAGAATGTTTCAAGTATCTTCAGAAGCAGCCCTTTGAGTACTATTTGGGAGGCTCATCTTCATCCTCCAAAATAAGTTTGAAAAATTAAAACTGTTAGTTTAGCCTACACAGAAGTGATTTGATGTGCATGTCTGTCCTCACCGCCCCTCTTCCCTACCCCCCCAAACCAAGTTGCACTCTTCTTGAAAATTTTTATTCTATGTTCTCACAAGTTGAACTGAATTCATGAAAGTGTGTTAAACTGAGATAACAAAGAAATTGTGTATCTGGGAGAGAGAATTTAATGATGACTCTGCTTAACTGAGGAAAGTATAGATTAGATTGCTGAAATGCTCCACAAAGGGAATTTAATATTGAACAGTAGAGACTAGAATAGTTATGAAAGTTCTCTTTAGATGCAATTTTAAAAGAAATAACATAGCCAGACATCTCTGAATAAATACCATGATAACCTGGAGAAAATTTAATGTTCATCCTCAATTATACTCACACTTAGCCATCTGGGTACACTAAAAATTAGGCAAAACTACTTGACAAACTGGAATAGACAAAAGAAACAAATTTCTATTTCTCGTGGGAACTAGGTATGTGTATTTTTATTTATTTATGTGTATGCTATATATCTCTGTGTGTGTGAATGAGGGTGTGGTGGTGGGGGGGAAGAAAAGATGTTTCATGCACAGAGGGTTGGAATTAAAGTTGAAAGACAAAACTGGTTACACCTTACCAATTCATACAGTAGAAGTAAAACAGTGGTGACATTCTCATCATTTTTTTCTCTCACATTTAAAGACTTGAAAGAACTTCATTTTTAAGAAGTGAACATGCCCCAGAGACAGTAGAAACAAGGGCCAGGAGGATTGGCTCATGGTTGGATGGCTGCCTCAAGTGCTGGACAGAGAGGCAGTGAATTAGAGAAGGGACAACCATGAAAAAACAGTTGGGTAAGCTTACTCTGTGTAAGAACTGTATCCTGAAAGTAGGTAAACGAACAAATATGATAACCTCTCAGTATCTGTATTGCAAGTCATAATGCCCAAAAGGAGAAAGAGAAAGAGAGAGAGAGAGAGAGAGAGAGAGAGAGAGAGAGAGAGGAAGAGAGAGAGAGCAAGGGAGAGAAAGAGAGCAAGAGAGAGACAGAGAGACAGAGGGAGACAGAGAGTAGAGTGCCTGCCAAAGAGCCAGGTGTGGGTGCTGGGGAGAGGGAAACTGGGGAGAACAATTTGTGGTGGGAAATGTACATTGGTGGAGGGATGGATGTTGAAACACTGCATGGCTGAAACGTGATCATGAACAGCTTTGTAACTGCGAATCTCATGGTAATTCAATATAATAACAACAACAACAACAGCAACAACAACTGTCACTGTATCACTGTCATCCCATTGCTCATCAGTTTGCTAGAGCGGGCACCAGTAACATCTCCATTGTGAGACTTGTTACTGTTTTTGGCATATCAAATATGCCACGGGGAGCTTGCCAGGCTCTGCCGATAGCACAGTGGGTAGGGCGTTTGCCTTGCATGTGGCCAACCTGGGTTCGATTCCTCTGTCCCTTTGGGAGCAAGAACAACAACAATAACAGTAATAATAATTGAAAGAACTTTTTTTTCTAGAAATCAAGATATAGAATCTTTTTGTAGAGAAACAGACTCAAAGTAAATTGACTCTGCACTCATGGATCACTCTTGGCAGGCTCAGGGGATCAAATGCAGTGCCGGAGAATGAACAAGGCTCAGTTCCATCAAAGTAAGAGCCTTTCCCTATACTATCTTTCTGGCTTCATGCTGCTAACAGAACTTCTTACATGGGGAAGAATTGGTAGGCCATAAATTTACTTATGGTGTTTAAAGTACCCAAAAGTACCTACAAACAATGGTTTTATGGGTGATAAAATTAAACCAAAGAAATATTTACAAAGAAAACATAAAGAATCCCATTATGTATGTATCTCTAGTTAGTTTTTAAAACATTGCTTCCCTCTATTATTAAAAATTTTGAGTTTTTGTTTGATTTAACTGCATTTTTCATTACGTTGACAGCTCCCAGTGCTTCATTCCTTGGACACTCAAAGCCAAACAGAATACTAT
Organism: Sorex araneus; assembly: GCF_027595985.1. NCBI lineage: Eukaryota > Metazoa > Chordata > Mammalia > Eulipotyphla > Soricidae > Sorex > Sorex araneus. The sequence goes on along the minus strand of NC_073307.1, from coordinate 104,869,449 downwards.
TTCACAGGGCACTTAATATTTATTCTATTTTCCAACAATAGTGTATGGGCAATGTGACTAAATAAACCTTTTTTTTTACCAGAATTAAATCCAACTGAAGAGAAAATAACTATTCTTAAGACTGAAGCCCAGGTATTCTCAGTAATATTCACGTAATTGTCTTGGGATAATCTGAAGACAGAGACAATTAATCCTGTATATTTTTTGCAGGTGTGGAGAGATGGGGGTGGTACACGTACAGTGGTACTAAGAGCTCCTCCCGGCTCTGGGCTCTGGTGCTGCTGGCAAACTTGATGGCCATACTGTATGGAGTGGAAGGGTGAACCCGGCTAAACTACATGCAAACAAAAATGCCTTGAGTCCTACACCGTCTCTTAGGCCGCTTCCCATAGACCTTTCAACCAGTTTGTGAATGCCTCCAATATTTGGAACAAGTCTTCAAAATAAGAAAATTTTAAAAGGTTAATAAGATAAAGCAACTTCTATAAAAGTTTCCAAAAAATAGCTGATAACAAACTGAGCGAGAAAACTGGCCAAGGAGAGTGTTTTAGCAGATGACTTGAAAAGGACCTAAGGAGAGCAGAAGAGATGAGTCAGGGTCTGAAGAGTGAGCTTGACGGGCTGTGCCACACTCCCATGGCATGTGTGTCTGTCAAATCCAGATCTCAGCCTCCTTCACCACACCCCAGCTGTGGCCAATCTGCTTCCAGAACAGAGAGGGCAGGGCCAGGGCTGGGCATAAAATGAGGCTCAGAGGCAGCTGCTGCTCACACTTGCTTCTTGACACTTCTGTGGTCACAAGCAACTGAACAAACCGCAACCATGGTGCATCTGTCTGGAGAGGAGAAGGGCGTCGTCACCGGCCTGTGGGGCAAGGTGAACGTGGATGAAGTCGGTGGTGAGGCCCTGGGCAGGTGGGTATCCAGTGTGTCAGGTGGGTGAAGGGGAGTGAGTGCAAGCCGGGCTTGGGGAACCAGCCCAGGCCTGAGTTTCCATCAGGCACTGACTCACCCTGGGCCCTGTCCTGCCTTCCCCCACAGGCTGCTGGTGGTGTACCCCTGGACCCAGAGGTTCTTTGACAGCTTTGGTGACCTGTCCTCTGCCTCTGCCATCATGGGCAATCCTAAAGTGAAGGCCCATGGCAAGAAGGTGCTGCAGTCCCTGGGTGATGGTATCAACAACCTGGACAACCTGAAGGGCACCTTTGCCAAGCTGAGTGAGCTGCACTGTGACAAGCTGCACGTGGATCCTGAGAACTTCAGGGTGAGTTTGCATGTTCCGTGTTTTCCTTTGCATGGTACCATCTTTCTCTTTCATTCTTTCACTTTCCTTGTCTGTCTCAAATTCCTGTTCCATCACCATAGACCATTTTTGTCTTCTAAATCTTTATAGTTTGATATTTTTACTAGAATTGTTTCCTTCCTCACAATCTTACTCTCCCCCCCCAAGCCTGTATGCAGTATATTAACTTTTCCTTCTCTCTCATACTCCTACCTCAACTTTCATACTTCAACTGACATCTGATTTAATGTAATCTATTCTAATCTGCTACTTATGATGAAGGAAAACTTATATGATGCTTCCTATGGGGGTTGGAAAGATTACTTTAAGAAATGAGACATAGGATTTTGTTCTAAATGGTAATGCTTCAAATCTGAGGGATCCACTACGACTTTATAATGTCTGTTCGCAACAGAAAAGTGAATGTCAAAAGGATGAGTAGGGAGAGATGGCAGAGGTAATTGTTCACAGACCATGTCCAAAATGATTGTTCATCTAAACCAAATGTGTCATGTATTCTAGATCAGTGCTATTGACATCAAAGCTATTCATTCTTGCTTGTGGTGATACCTTTTCACTGCATTAGACTAGAGTATTAGCAGAAAGATATGAGTGTGGCCCAGTTTCTCAGAAGACAATCTTGATTCCTCTATTATTCATGTGTACGCGCCTCTGTGCTTCTCCCCACAGCTCCTGGGCAACGTGCTGGTGTGTGTGCTGGCGCGCCACTTTGGCAAGGAATTCACCCCTTCCGTGCAGGCTGCCTTCCAGAAGATGGTGGCTGGTGTGGCCGCTGCCCTGGCTCACAAGTACCACTAAGAATCTGGCCTCCTGCACCAAGATCACTGTGGAACCTATCTTTTGAATTTGGGGAAATGATGCCCACCTTCAAGGATGTGGCTTCTGCATAATAAAGAACTTTCAGCTCATCTTCCTGTTTCTTTTCACTTATTTATTAGTACATGGGAGTTGGGAACAACCCTGAGGATTTAAGGATAGGGAACATATGTGCCCTTTGTTGAAAGGGCAAGGGAAATCAGAAAAGTTAAGTGTGAATATGAGTACTTAATAGAAGGCATTTCTTTCTCAACAGTGTAGGTATTATAAAAACTTTTGAAATTTAGTGAATACTGGATTTACATTGACTCTATGGGAAAAGTCACATCTTTAGACATAGCTTTTAGGCTAATCTGCTATCTATTTTGGACACTGGTCAGATATATCCACAAATTAAATATATCAGTAAATATAATCAGGTATGTTCCCTTTGTCCTACTTTCTTTGCCTGCACAATACTTATATTCTATAAAGTTTTCTTACTCTATGGAATCAATTTCCTTTTTCATTTGTCCTCAACACTTTTGTCTCCAAAATCCCCTTCTCAGTTTAGGTAAATTTAAAAACTCCCATGTTGCTTTTGATCTCTTTGACTTGGCTGCAGTCAATTATCTCATAACTAGCCTAACAAGATTTTCCCTACCTTTTTCTCTTTAACTTTTATATAATTTTCTTATAATACTTTATGTTCTATAAATATGCTTTGTCTATTTTCTGGCAATTTCCCGTAACAGAGTCATTGGATTGGCACCTCTGACTTCTATCTAGCAGGGTCAATTACGAAGAATGAGACATACAGACAACTTTGGCATGTCCAGGTCCCAAGCTTTCCTTGATAGACCTGGACAAATGAATAGTCTAGTCATTTACTGAACAGCAACAACAAAAATCATCTCCCCCACCAAAGCTCCCTTGCTCCCAGGTATGTGTTATTATTTTCATCAAAGAAAATTAAGAACATTGACAATTAGATTAAGAGTAAGGGCTGAGCTATTTATATATAGGTAGCCATAGAGTGGTACACAATTAGTAAGCATGACATCAAAGTCAGAGTAATTTAGTATCCTATTCTTGTTTGGCTACACTTTTGCTGACTTCAAAGGGTTCCATTCTCACCTTGTTTAACTCATAGTATTAGTAAGGGGATAATTTCCCACACATTGTCCTCTGGAATTTGGGGTATAGGGTGAACTTAAGAGCAGGATATTTAGCCCCACAACTGTCCTTTGGCTTTTTACCTCAAAAATACAGACCCAGCTTTACTTCTTCTTGGCATTATATTCTAAAAGAATTTGGAGGCAGGCTACTACCAAAGAAAGGGAAAAGAAAGGGGAACTCATGGATAAATGTTACTTGTCTAGGCCAGTTTATGCCAGAATAGACCCTGCGCTAATCCCTCAGGGGCATTTACTCTCACTTCATCAGTAAAAAGGCTGAGCTGGGATTTCACATGTCAGTGAGACATGCAATTTACTGTAGGGCTTGATATTATTTTTGACAAGCTTCTGGAGACCACCACCTCTGCCTGAAATAATGAACTTGGGCAGAGTTGGGATCTTATTGCTTATACTTAAATGGCTAGGGAAACATCTCTCATGGATCTGCCTCTGTTTGAGAATCAAGGTTTTTTTGAACCAAAGTTTTTCTGTGTCCATTTCCTTTGTAATTTCCATTTTCTGGAAACTCTACTGATCCTTTATCCTTTCATCAACTCATACCAAAGAAAATATCAAAGGAAACTTCTACTTAGAAGATTTTAATAATCTGTCCCAGAAGTGACTGGAGGTCTGTCTATCTGTTCCTTATCCTTGATCTTATGACTGCTCTCTTTGTGGTTATTAGAATGCTAACATCAGCAACCTAACCTAATATAATTTCTCCATTCATTAGCCATTCATATGGATGATATATTGAAATAATACAATGTGGATTCAAAGATTTTTTGTCTCATTTTATACTGCTATTCTAAATCTAGTTACAAATATTATGAAAGTAATACATCAAAAATGACTAGAAGTCAGTATGTACAAATCTCAGAGATAAAGATTAAAGTTTTCAGTATGATATTATCTATAAGTTAATTCTTGTCATTTTTAGAAAAAAAATCAAAAGTGAAATGGAAGATAATATATGTCAACTCACTTACGAGTGTGTTTTTTCCTTTTGAATATTGTAATATTGTAATATTCAGTTAAATATTACAATAGAGAAAAATTTTCTGTAAAGGAATAGAATATATGGATATAAAGTTATGGGGCAGAATAAAATGGAACAGATGAGCACTGTGAACTGTGAAAAATATATTTAAAATAAAATGCATAGATAAATAGATACAATTTAAAAATTATATGTATGCATTTTCTACTGGGAATTTACAAGTAAGGTGAGAATGTTTAGAACATAAAACCATATATTGGTTGATAGTCTATTAATCATTCTGTTTAAGAATCTATATTATTTGTTCATTATCAAATGGCCACTATTGAGTTTATCAATCAGATTATGATTGGGGAACAGAAACCATGCAGCAGGGTTTTTTGGGGGAGGATTTTTGTTTCGGTGGGGCCCACACCCAGCAATGCTCAGGAGTTACTACTGGCTCTACACTCAGGAATTACTCCTGGCAGTGCTCGGGGGACCATGTGGGATGCCGGGAGTGAACCTGAGTTGGCTGAATCCAAGGCAAATGCTCCACCTGCTGGCAGTTGGCCCCTATGCAGCAGTTTTAAAGGACAATTTATCTATGAGGAATTGTTAAGCATAAGAAGAGTTTCAAGAAACCGAGATTGATTAATGAGGAATAAAAAGGACTTTTAATGAAACAGGTTCAAGGAACACTGTTCCTACTTTTGAGAAAGTGCTATTAATTAAAAGTCAGATGAGAAGAAGTATTTTTTTCCCCTGTAATTGATAGTCAAATGTTTTGAGAGATGATTAGAAATTTCAAAGAATGGAAAAGCAAATGGGACACTTGGCAGGCAGCAAGTCCTAGACCAAGTCATGGGAAGAGTAGCAGTAATTGTTCATCCTGACGTGCTAATGCTTTCACCAATGTAAACCTAACCCTGGAATGGTAAACTCCTTAGCTGGGGAGATACAGTTAGTTATATGGCCCAAAGCATTGCTAAAAATGTCATTCAAATAAAACTGTTTGCTTTAAGTAAAAAAAAATTGAAAGAGAGAGAGAGAGAGAGAGAGAGAGAGAGAGAGAGAGAGAGAATCTCAAGTTTGGGAAATTTTGGAGCTACAAATAAGGATTGGTATATAAGAGCATTTATCAAAAACATTCTTTTACTCTGGGATTTCAGAAAATACCCACATAGAGGAACATCTTGCAATGACACTGGCTGGTAATGAAACAGAAATGTTAATAGGAAAATTCCATGAAAAAAACCTATTATAGAGCCTGCATACCTCCCAAAATAGTATTAAGGGAGCAGTCACAGGTGATGCTACATTGCTAGTGTGCTGCTGTAGAGCTACGCACGGTTTGCAGGGGCTGAGCGGCTTGCTATAGTCTGGTCCTTTAGTAGCGAAGTTATGCAGGATCTGCCTAAAGGACCAGTGCCAGGAAGACGATCCGCTTTCCCTTCCCCTAGAGCACTCTCTACTGGCAAAACTAGACATTGTGCCAACTGGAGAAGAGAACTTTCAACAGAATCTACCTTCATTATCATGGGATAGGCAACTAAGACTATTATTGGTGAATTTGGAATTCCGGGGCAAATCACTGAAAAAATTACACACCTGGTGCACTGTAAATATCTGGGAAAGTGCCAAGGGCAGTGTATAAGAACAGCCATTAGAACTATTATATAATAAAATATTACTTAGAGGCTCTGAAACCAACAAAAGGAGCAAGGCCAGTTTAGCAATGCCTCAGTATAAGTTTGCTATATTTCTCAACTTTATTTTTGATGCGAGCGATAGCACAGTGGGTAGGATGTTTGCCTTGCATGCGGTAGACCCGACTTCGATTCCTTCATCCCTCTCGGAGAGCCTAGCAAGGTACCAAGAGTATCCTGCCTGCACGGCAGAAACTGTCAAGCTACCCATGGCATATTCAATATGCCAAAAACAGTAACAAAAAGTCTCACAATGGAGACTTACGGGTGCCCACTAGAGCAAATTGATGAACAATGGGATAACAGTGCAATATTTCATATATAATCAGAAGAATGTTTTAATTGCTACCAGTATTTTTTTTGTTACAATGATAATCATGCTGACACTAATGTTGAAATTTAAGGACAGAATGGGGTTCCTTATACTCCTCACTTTTTAGGTGGCTTGCAGTGCCTTGATGGAATCTTTGATTTTACTCTATTTTTTTCTTTATCTGTATTCTTATATAATCAGTCTATTGTACATACTTAAAGTTGTTCACATATTCACATATATGCATACCATAATTCTATGTATTTCAATTCACATAAATTCTATTTTTAAAATAAAGTCCGACTTGCCACTTTTTCTCAATATATTATTAAAAGTGAGGTTGATTGCTCAGGACGTGTATGTGACTCAGTGCTCGGTGTATTGTTCCTGGTGGTGCTTAGAGACCACTCAGTGCCTGGGATCTAAACTAGGCTACCACTCCCGTCCTATGAGCAGCTCACACTCCCTTCAAGGCTTCATTCTTGGTTGCTTCGGTTTTGGTCGAGGCCCAACTTGGCAGTATTGGAGGTTACTCTGATCTGAGGTAGTATCTCACTGAGCTCCTTAAGGGACCGTGTGTTGTTCAAAATCTAAACTGGGTCTCAGGCAGCATTTTATTTATTTATTTATTTATTTATTTTGTTTTTGGGTCACACCTGGCGATGCACAGGGGTTACTCCTGGCTCTGCACTCAGGAATTACCCCTGGCCGTGCTCAGGGGACCATATGGGATGCTGGGATTTGAACCCGGGTCGGCCGCGTGCAAGGCAAATGCCCTACCCGCTGTGCTATCTCTCCAGCCCCTCAGGCAGCATTTTATTTTATTTTTTTTTTAAATTTATTTATTTTTAATTAGAGAATCACCGTGAGGGTACAGTTACAGATTTATACACTTTTGTGCTTATACTTCCCTCATACAAAGTTTGGGAACCCATCCCTTCACCAGTGCCCATTCTCCACCACCCGTAAACCCAGTGTCCCTCCCACCCTCCCCAAACCCATCTCCCCCCCACCCCACCCTGCCACTGTGGCAAGGCATTCCCTTCTGTTTTCTCTCTCTAATTAGCTGTTGTGGTTTGCAATAAAGGTGTTGAGTGGCCGCTGTGCTCAGTCTCTAGCCCTCATTCAGCCCGCAACTCCCTTCCCCCACATGGCCTTCGACTACAATGTAGTTGGTGATCGCTTCTCTGAGTTGACCTTTCCCCGGAACGTGAGGCCAGCCTCGAAGCCATGGAGTCAACCTCCTGGTACTTATTTCTACAGTTCTTGGGTGTTAGTCTCCCACTCTGTTATTCTATATACCATAGATGAGTGCAATCTTTCTATGTCTGTCTCTCTCTTTCTCAGGCAGCATTTTAAACCATTTCTCTGGCCCATCAGAATTTTATTAATTACATTTTATAATTGTTGTTAATTAAGTTAAAATTCTATTTTAGAAAATTTAATTTCCTGAAGGTGAATTTATTTTAACCCTTCAGTTAGTACTTTACTTAGAATTTATTTTGCATGTGACATTAATAGGAATGCAATTTTTCTTTTAGTAGTTTGATGTTTCTAAATACATTCTACAAGGGGCTGGAGTGATAGCATAGCAAGTAGGGCCTTTGCCTTGCACGCAGCCGACCCGGGTTCGATTCCCAGCATCCCATGTGGTCCCCTGAGCACCGCCAGGGGTAATTCCTGAGTGCAGAGCCAGGAGTGACCCCTGTGCATCACCGGGTGTGGCCCAAAAAGCAATAAATAAATAAGTAAATATATTCTACAAATTTATTAATTTTGTGGGATGCACACTCGGCAGTGCTGAGGGGATACGCCTGGCTCTGCAGTCAAGAATCATTCCTGGTAGTACTCAGGGGGTTACATGGGATGCTGCAGTATTCAACCCAGGTCTGCCTCATGCAAGACTTTTTTCCTCTGGCCCCTGAATACATCTATTATTCTGCTTGTGATATTATGTTTTTCATTATGCAACTCACCATAGATGCATGGATCTATAGCTTAACTTTCTGCATATTGCATATTCGTATTTGCTTACTCTTCTAATAGTATCAGATATTTTTAAATTTTTATTTATTTATTTATTTATTATTTATTTTATTATTTATTAAACGCCTTACCCGCTGTGCTATCACTCCAGCCCTAGTATCAGATTTTTAAAATAACTTATTGATTTTGAATTGTAATTCCCAATTCACCTAAATATCAATTAAATTTTTCTAGTTACTCTTTTATGTATTTTTCAAATAAAATTCTACTCTGAACAAAGCACTTAGCCATCTGAGATGGACTTGACTTTATTTTATTTATAACATTGTATTCTTTTTCTTCTTACTTTTTTCTTTTGTTATTTTTATGTTATAATTTACAAGATTATATTTGATGGATCTCATTCCCCTGACCCTGAAAGAGCCTCCAGTGCGGCACCATGGAAAGGACGTGTAAAGAGGGGCTTCTAAAATCTCAGGGCTAGGACAAATGGAGATGTTACTGAGACCGCTCGAGAAATTTGACGATCAACAGGATGATGATGATGATGATGGTGATGATGATGATGATGATGATGTTTTAGGTGTCCAATTTCATACCTCTTCAAAATACATGTAACTACTCTATATCATCCACAACATAAAAATATCTCCCACGACAAACAATTGAACTCCCTTCCTGCTTACATTTCTTCTCTCTAGAAACTTCTGTCCTTCTGTCAGAGACCAAAGCTGTTTGATTTTATTCTACTCCTTTGCTTTTCTCTATGCTACACTATGTGAGACATCTAATATTTGTTTTTCTCCTCTAACTTTTATTTCAGCATGACCCCCTCCAATTTCATCCATGTTATTGTCAAAAGTATAATTTAATCTTGGGTGTGTGAGACTGAGAAGCATGCTCTCTCTCTCTCTCTCTCTCTCTCTCTCTCTCTCTCTCTGTTATATGTGTGTGTGTGTGTGTGTGAGTGTGTTACATTTTCTATAGATTTATCTATCACTGTAAGTTGGTAACAATTGTAACTTGGCTGTTGTACATAGTACAACAATAAGCTAATATATGTTAGATACATTTTTAATATTTTGAGAATATCAGACATAAAAATAATTCACAATGTGAACAATAAGAAACCAAATAATCCTATTCAGAAAAGTTTGAGTGGAGTGATAGTCCAATAAGTAGAGCATTTGCCTTGCACTCAGCTGACCTGGGTTTAACCCCCAGTGTCCTATATGGTCATTCTAAAACGACCAGAATTCCTGAGCGGAGACCCTGGAGTAACCCCTCAGCACTTCTGGATGTGACTCACAAACAAACAAACAAAAAGTGTCCTGAGAGGTAGTACTAGGATTAAGATGCTTGGCTTGCATGACATTGAAGATATTCAGATGTTCAATGCCTACAAATTATATGGTTCTCTGAATATCACCAACATTAACCATTGAGCACAGACCCAGGAACAGACTTTGATAAATCCTGAGTCGTGCTGAGGGAGACCCAGAAAAATAATGATCTAGGCAGATAAACAGAGAGAGAGAGAGAGAGAGAGAGAGAGAGAGAGAGAGAGAGAGAGAGAGAGAGAGAGAGAAGAGAGAGGAGAGATTGAAAATTAAAAATGAAATTTGACTAAATAATGAACAAACCAAACCATCTCTATGGAACCAATGGCTAATGGCTTTCCTCGCTACTTTGTTGCAAGCCAGGACAATGGATTTTCCCAATTAGTTACCATTTCCAGTTTTCAAGGCATACCTGCCTTAATTACAGCGTTAAATACATTAGATACTCAAATTTCCAAGAATGCCTACCTGTGAGGATTTCGATCATTAGCCTTTAAACTGGTGCTGGAGGTGGTGGTGGTGGTTGGGAGGAGGGTGGGGGATCGAGGGTATGCATTCTAGAATTTCAAATATCTAAATTGCTAGGAACTTAAGAATTAAAAATGGAATAATTGTTACTGGAGTATAACATTGGTTTGTCCTTTCAGCCTTGACACAGGGTGTTTCAGTGTATTGGGTTACTCCCATCACAGTGCTCCCATTCCTGTATTTATTTGTAACTTCTTTCTTTGCACTCTGTTGACTTGTAAATATTGTTTTTTCTCTTCTCCTTAAGTCATTTGCATAGTTAATTCAGAGCAATGTCCTTTATTTATGGACACAAGAAGGTAGTTAATGCTATGCTTTCATAACTTGGGAGTTAATTGACTCTGAATGATCTTTACCTGCTGGACATCTTTTCTCTTGACTTAAGCTTCAGCTTCTCTTACTTCCTAGCATCCCAAAAACAGGGTTCCAAAGAGGGACTGGATGTACCCAGGCAAACTGTGAGATATATGTTACCCTGGCATCGAAATGGGCCTGGCCAAAGCATGATATTAAGTTAAGAGCATGGTCATAGACAAATTCTGTCATGATCCAAAAAGTAATAACTCAATTCAAACTCTGCTAGGGTTAGGAAAGATTAATCTGGCCTGAGCACTGTAGTCTGAGTCTGTGGCGAGATGTTCCCAGGAGAGCCACCCTATAAGCTCAATGTATCTCTTACTGTGTCCATACAAAGTAACTAATATTAAGAAGTAGAATTAAGATGTTAATTAAGATGTTAATTAAGTTATTGGACTGAAGAAGGGAGAAAACCACCTTAAGTGGTATTTTGCCCATGAGCAAAAGAAGGGCTTTCTTATGTTGATTTTGCTACCAGATGGGGATGGGGTGTAGCATCTGCCCCCGATGCTGGGTAGTTGGAGAGATGAGAGAGTGGAGAGAAGACAAAGAGAGCAAGGAGGCAAGATGGAGCTCAGAGAGACTAGCGAGGGAGACAGCAGGAGAAGAATGTAGAAGAATACAGGAGCAGGCACCTGGAGAGAAAGAGCCCAGGCTGCAAGACAGAGCATGGAGAGGTGAGCGGGAGAGACAGGAGGAGACGGGAATGAGGGGCAGTGTGAGACGAGAGTGGAGAGCTCAGGGAGACTGGAACAGGCCCGTGGGGAGAATGGAATAAACAGCAAATGATCAGCCAACCGGCTTGGCCCTCATTTCCTCCATTATCTGCCCCAGAGCACTGGCTGGCCTGGACTGAAGAGCTGCCTGAGTCAGCAAATCCAGGCTGCGAGAAGGAGAGCCGTTGGGACTTTCCCTGGCCACCCCAGAGATTATAGTTACAATTTTATAATCTAATGAAGACCAATTTAACACTTAAAATATGGTTAATATAAATATATGATGTTCAATTCTCACATAATTTTAAACTAGTTTTAAAAGGCAGCTCTGGTACTGTCACTGTCATTCTGTTGCTCATCGGTTTGCTCGAGCGGGCACCAGTAACAACTCCATTGTGAGACTTACTGTTACTGTTTTTGGCATATCGAATGGGTATGGGTAGCTTGCCAGGCTCTGCCGTGCGGGTGAGATATTCTTGGTAGCTTGCCGGGCTCTCCAAGAGGGGCAGAGGAATTGAGCCCAGGTCAATTGCGTGCAAGGCAAACGCCCTACTGCTGTGCTATCGATCCAGCCCCTAGTATTAACATCATGAACAAACTACTATGGGCAACTCCCTTTCCTATGATACTGTAGCTGTATACTTAGACTTCATTTCCTGGTTTCAATTCACTTGATTTTTCGCTCCTCAGCAAAAAGATGTTCTGAAGATCAAGGACCTCATTCTTCTCTTCACAAGGGATTGTAGCTCAGTGCTCCACCTCTGTGGCAGCAGTAAGGCTAGGAGGCAGTTCTAGGGGACTCAATTGTGTAGGAGGCCAGAGCAGTCATTTGGGGATCACCCGCTGCTTATCATCCTGTTCTCCATTGCCAACAACTTATCTTTTCTCCCAAACTCCAGGAATTCAACTGCAGCTGTCATAACCACTCATCTGTGCCTGGGCTCCACTTTTAACAAAATACTGCTACCTCTACTGGGCAATATTGAGCTGCTTTTTAAAAAAATATCTCTTTGAAGAGGAAAGTGGAACTGAATTTTATGCCAATATATGAATTGAAGACTTTATCATTGATATATTACTATCAAGAATGATAATATCAATGACTATTTATCTCAATTACAGATATAATTTATTGTAGATAATGCATATGTTTTATGCCAATCATGTTTTATAGGCCTACTTTCAAAGAAATTACTGACTTGTGAATTATCTTTTATAAAAAGAAATTACTGACTTGTGAATTATCTTTTATAATTGTTGTCACACAGCTATTCATCTCCGCTATGTGAAGACTGGAGAATGAGAGAAGCAATGGAGATGGTAATTATAGATAGTTTTAGTGAAGTCACAGAAATATCTTGAAAAATATTTGGACCTGGAGTTGAGCACTTGGGTGAGAGATTGAGTGTTGATAAATCGGGTGTTATAAGTAAATTTCTTATAAAACTAATGTAAGTATGGAAGAATGAATTAGATTGTTCTCACCTACTCTGTAATTCTTAGAAATTTGAAATAAGTATGATGCTGCATGTATTTATACATAAATGCCTAAATGCTAATTTTACTACAACAAAAATAGATTTCATTACCAACCCCCTTGTATTTTTGGCTTGTTTTTCATCTTTTATATGTTGGTTCTTACTTTGTATATTTATATTTTGTATTTTTATTTAGTGTTCTGTTTTATTATTAAGTTGTCTTCCATTTTCTTACATATAAGGAAGTATTAAAGCAGATAATTGACACAAGCTGGGTCAATGTAATAATACTAATCATACTAATCTTCATGGAAACTTGTCAGGGCTTTAGAAGATACCTAGGTGACCACAATTAAACAGATAAACCATATACTAGAATATTTTAATAGTAACTGGGGTGTTCTTTGTGAAAATAACCTATAATTAAATATATACTAAATAATGTATAACAAAAATAATAATGCATAATAAAGAGATTATTCACCAAACTGATATAATAAACATTCATGTAGGCTAGAACTTTCATCCTACATTAAGTGTGTAATGAATGTACTGTCTCTGGTGCTTGTATATTAAGAATACTTGAACACTATCTCCAGGTTCGCCCTGTGCTTGCTTCTGGCAGCACATATGCTAAAAGAGGAAGTTCTTATCTCTTTTTGCCTGTGTCTTTTCCTTATCTAGGCCTGCAACAGGTCTTATTTATGCGTTCATGAAATAAGGCAAAATTCAAAGAACCTCTTCTGCCCCCTGCTGGTATCTTTATCTTTATGAAACCCTTAGAGAAACCATAAAAGGGTTATTTCATAATTTATTGTTAAAAGATGAATATCTATGCGTATGATTAAACCATTGAACAAGAAAATATTTTGATTGTCATAATAGAATTTTTTGTAGCAATAATTGTAAATACACTGATTTTAGTGTTGCCATTCTTCCTGTATAATGTTGGGGTCAGCCTGGACTATTTGACCTTATCCTTCTGAATTTGAAAATAGAGCAAGAAGTAATTACACAGAGAATCAGCTGTAAAGCTTAGATAATAATGAGTGAATAAAAAGCCTGAATACGCAGGTAATTTAGAACTGGAGATGTAAAAAAAATATTGCATTGAAAGATTAATTTGTTTAATTTGCTCAAAGTCATACTTTATAAATGAACCTCCCGAAGTGCGTAAGAAAATATCATAAATTTATTCTGTTTTATCTTGGGAATTTTTTTTTTTTGCTAAAAATTCTGGAAGAAAAATATAACAGATTTTGTGATAGAATAACAGCATATTTTTAAGGAAAATAATCATTAAAAAGTTACAGGTGAAACATAAGGTTCAACTGACATATCCTCTTTATCCTTTTGAAGTTTTTATTCATTAATTTTATTAGTACTATCCTTTCCTGCTTCTTATTATACATTTCAAATGGAATCAATAATCAACTGTTTTATCTCTTCTCTAATAGGTTGACAGATTCTTTGTAGCACCACTAGCTTTTGTGGATAATCTGAAGAACTTTTTAATAATTTGTATTTTTAGTACACATATAGGAGTATATTTTTATGATTGAAAAAGCAGATTTCAAAAGATAAACTGATTAGTTTATTTAGACAATGTGGCTAGAAATCTCTTAGTAACTGATTTCTGAACACTCCATGTCCAGACTTCAATCCTACCAGCCAAGCTAATATCTCTCTAGTAAGGACTCAATTTCCTTTCCTCTCCCAACCCTGCCTTCTTAATAAACTATTTTTAAAAGATTTACTTATTATAGTGTGTTTTGCATGCTTACAATTGCATTAGTTCATGTTTTTTTGTGTGTGTTTGTTTGGTTTGTTTGGGTTTTGACCGTTGGGCCACACCTGGCTGTGCTCAGAGTTTACTCCTAGGGGTGTAGCAAGGTAGCACTGTCATCACGTTAATCATCGATTTACTCATCGGGTGTCAGTAGCGTCTTCATTTGTCCTATCCCTGATCAGCATTGTAAACTTCAGGGGTGTACAGGAGGCTATATGTGGTGCCAAGGATTCAAATTAACCCCTGTACTATCTCTCTGGGCCCACTCTTATGATTTTGATGTATATAATTATCTTATTTCTAAACCACCAAAATGTCTAAGATCTTGACTAAGATAAAAACACAATGCTTTTCTGTTGTTGCCCATCTGTATCAACATTCACCCCTCCCTACTTCTTTTTTTGGAATGCTCATTTCTACAATCAGGTTCAAAGGCTAGTAACCATTTGATACGACCCATTTCCTTGTGTTGTAACACTATATACCATTGATAAGCGAGAACACCTAGTATTTGTCCTTCTTCGACTTAATTTACTCAATGAGATGCCCTTCAGCTCCATCTAGGCTGCAGCAAATTGAACCAAGCAGAGTTGATTCCTGGTGTCACATGGTCTCCTCAACATCTCCAGGTACAAAAATTTATGCTCCTGAGCACCATCAAATGTAGTTCTGGGGACCCTTAGCACTGCTGAGTGGCTCAGGTCTTTTCTGTAATGCAGGGCCAGAGCAGTATTGCGCTGCTTGGGCCCTTGTATTGGACCTGAGAATCTGTTAGCTGAGAATAGAAGTGCTCCCTAACTTCAATCTCATGAGCTGTGCTTTGGAGCCCTCTCACCACACACACACACACACACACACACACACACACACACACACACACACACACAATCACTAAACATTTTGTACATAGTCCTTAAGTCAAAACTCAAAGCAAGAAAATAATATGAAAAGGATTGAATGAAGCTTTCTACACTCTCCTTAAAATTCTAGAGTTAGCTTTATAGATTCTTTTTATTAAGGTTATCTGCCAATTTCATGGTTGGAATAGTGACTACTACTTCTATATAGAAGTACAAATAGTGAAGAAAAGTTGAAGTTTCCAGAAGTACTGCTACTCATCACTGAGAAACTTGACAGATAACCAATGAAAAAGAAGTAACAGAGTCAGAGATACAGAACAGGGGTTAAGGTGCTTATTTTTAAATGGTTCAACTCTGGTTGACCTAAAATATGTATTTCCTATATTATATATACCCAAGGTGCTTGTGTCATGTGTATGCCATTATTAGTACAAGTGTACCCCTTGCCTCCAAAAAAGTAGTGACACATTGTTTTCTCAATTTCCAGTAGCATTTGCTGAAGATATATTTTTGGGGTACTCAGTTTCAAGAGCAAGAAAAACCAAAAGCAAAAATAACCCAATAGGACTATATCGCCAGTGAAACATCTGCCCTGCTAAAGAACATACCATCAAGATTGAAAATCATTACAGGGGATGGAATAATATATTTCATCAAAAGCTGAATAAGGGGTTTTACATTCGATAGCCAAATCACTGTAGCAATGTCATCCCATTGCTCATTGATTTACTTGAGCGGGCACCAGTAATGTCTCCATTGTGAGACTTGTTACTGTTTTTGGCATATGGAATACGCCACGTGTAGCTTGCCAGGCTCTGCCATGTGGACGAGATACTCTCAGTAGCTTGGTGGGCTCTTCGAGAGGGGTGGAGAGATAGCAAAATATCAAATAAGTATATGAGGAACTCATAGAACATGTTTCTTCTTTAATGACAATTTGGCATTGGAAAATATGTTTGCAGGTAATTCCATGTATTTTCAGATCTACCTAATAATATGACTGTAATATGACAAGCTTCTGACATGTAAAGGAAAGGGATATTTGGCATTATGTATTAACTTCAGTGTCTGAGAGTATCAGCCTCAGAGGGAGGTAGATCAAACATGCTTTCCCCTGAGAATTGTATACTAAAGACTAATTCTAGGCTATTTCTCTCTTAGGAGAAGGACAAAATTCAATTCTCTGGAGGACTGAAGAACTGTATTCTATAGAGATCTGAAAAAAGGTATAAATAGAATATTTCAGGCTTGCCATTTGTATCTTAAACAGCTCCTTACATTTACTTTTTAATTCTGTTAGGTGGTCAAATATTTTCAAGATGGGAGAAAACAGAAACGGTAAGTAAACAGACTCATTTACTTAAAAAAAAATTCAGAAGAACTAAGTCAAAAGATTGCAGAAATTTCTTTTTTTTTCATAGTACTTAAATCAGGTTGCATTTATCACATGTTTGACTTTGAATGATTTGGTTGTGGCTTTCACTTACCTTCTTCTGTAATTGTAACATTTTGGCATTCTTTCAATAAATAGATAACTAAATAGATAGCAAAGGATACAACGTGCGTGCATATTTGTGTATATATGTATATATAATTTATCTATAATATTTTTTAGTATGCAGATCTTAATGTTGTGCTTATACATCTTAAACTCATATCCTAATGTTAAAAACAAGACACTGTGGTTAAAAACTTAGTTGTTTAAGAAAACATACATAGGTTAATATATATAAATATTTATTTTATGTTTATTTATGCATAATATTTTTTGCCCAATACATATATTTCTGTATATTCAGAAACATTTATTTCTGCATACATATATCTAGGCCTGTTTTTCTTTAGGGATTTTCTTAGTATTAAGTATTAGTTGCTCAGTTAGACACTGACTAAACTAAAACTGAGTTATTTTGTTCTCTTTTCCTACATGTCATAGTGTTATATTATTGAAAGGGCAAATTAAATCTCTTAGAAAAAATACACTTCTAAACCCAAGTACAAACCAAGGTGTATAAATTCCTAAACCTTATAAAAATAACATGGTAGAAACAGGATAAGTTTTAGCAGGTAGGGAGCTTGCCTTGATTCAGCAAACCTGGATTCAATTATCCATCACCACATATAGTTGTCTTAGTCAGTCAAGAATAATTCTATGAGCATAGCACAAGTGATTCCCTGAGCACTACTGGGGGTGGCTCAAAAAACAGAAAAAAGTAAGTAAAATATCACTGATTTGTGATGAAAACTGCCATTGATATTATGTGCAGATAATAAAATAAGTTATAATAAATAAGTAAAACATCTTGACTGTTAAGGAGAACCAAAATCAGTTTATTAATTTTGGTGGGTCATAGCCTGAAGTCCAATAAACTTGTTTAGGTAATAATAATTTTAGTATAATTATTGTCAATTTGCAGATGCCCTAATCTGTTTCTGGAATAAAATGTACAATTTATTTTCAAAACAAATATCCTAAACAAAGAAATTTTAAGTTGATTCATGTTTTTAATTGATACACATTTGTGGGTATTTTACAACTGATGACAAAATTTCAAATTAGATAATTTTTGAATGATCACACAAAATTTGAATAAGCCAATATTAGAATCCAGTTCTATATGACCCAAGAACCAAACTATTATCTATTAGTTAACACCATCTTTGTGAATATAATTGTAATTCCATGTTCATTTTTGGATGAAGAATTATATATTGGAATGAGGAATTATATGTTGGACACAATAAGTAAAAGTAAATAAAATAGAATTATACCATATGAGGATTGGTATATTGAACTGTAGTGAATAGATGAATTAAGTTCATGTGCCTCAGAATACTACCTTAAAAGTTTTTTGAGACTCGAGACTAGAAGGTGAGGGAGCCACTTGGAATCAACTTAATATGTATCTTTGTCCATGCATATGCTTATGTACATAAGTTTTTGTGTACACACATTCTATTTAAATATGTGAACTACCCTGAGCTATCTCCTAGCCGGTCTTTTTATAAACATCTCCCTCCTTCCATGCAAATTGTATACAAGTATGGAAAAAAAGTACTCAAAAATAATCTTTCTTTCTTATTAAGGGAGTACGCACTCCCTGTGTTATAATGTGAAAATACTTTTACTTACTGTAGTGGAACTTAGAAATAGAAAGTACAGCTGTCTACTTTTTAACAAGCAAAACAAGTAGAATAGATTATTATTCTACTTCACATGCTGAGTATTTCCATTTACAAAGACAACTCAATTTGTCAATGAAAATTTTTTTCTTTTACTGTTTATCCTATAACACATGCGTTTATAATGCTACACAATGTTTATGTTTAGCTTGTTAGTGGTAATGAATGTCAAAGAGAACATACTGATATGTGACTTGAAATATAGTTTGGCAAAACATAATCTACTCTTCCATAACTAGTATATTTCCATAATTTCTGCACATGTCTATTTAAAACAGATATAATTAGTGAAAAAAATGATGACATGGTTTTAAATTTAGTTTTATTTTTAAAGATGGTATTCGGTGGTGATGAAAATCAGAGTTTTCAAATTAGCCCTGTCTGACCAATAATAGTATACATGTCATAGATCATTTTAAAGATATTGGCATCAGTCTCCTGTGAAGATTTAATGCTTTTCATATGTAATCTATAATATACTAAGCACTTATTAAATGTACTTTGTCATTTTTAAATACAGATTTAGTTCTTCTGTGGAATGAGTCAAAGTGCAATTTGAGGCTACATAACCCATTTCACTGTCCTTTCACAGAGAAGAACAACTTGGGAAAAAAGCAGCTAATCAGACATCAATCAGCTTAAGGTTGTTCTGCATCTTCAGTCAGTTTTATGCTTTCATTAAGAGATCTAGGTCTGAAATATCTGAACACAGATGGATCCTTCCTTTTATAACCACACCAGTACCCAGGATATGTGGTACTTTCTGACTGGAATCCCAGGACTGGAAGATATACATGTCTGGATCGCTATCCCTATCTGCTCTATGTACATTGTGGCTGTCGTAGGCAATGTCTTCTTGATCTTCCTGATCGTGACTGAGCGAAGTCTCCATGAGCCCATGTATCTCTTCCTTTCCATGCTGGCCTTAGCAGATATTCTTCTTTCAACAGCCACAGCCCCAAAGATCCTGGCCATCTTCTGGTTCAATTCTATGAATATATCTTTTGGTAGTTGTGTTATCCAAATGTTCTTCATACATTTCATCTTCGTAGCTGAATCTGCTATTCTGTTGGCAATGGCATTCGACCGCTATGTGGCCATCTGCTACCCACTGAGATACACCACTATCTTAACCTCCTCAGTCATTGGCAAGATAGGCACAGCAGCTGTTGTCAGAAGCTTTATGATCTGCTTTCCATTTATCTTCCTGGTATACAGACTTAAATATTGTGGTAAAAACATCATTCCCCATTCCTACTGTGAGCACATGGGCATTGCCAGATTGGCCTGTGATAATATCAAAGTTAACATAATTTATGGTCTGACTGTTGCTCTGCTGTCTACAGGACTGGATATAGTGTTCATCATCACCTCCTACTCACTGATCCTTTGCACAGTGTTTAAGATACCTTCCTGGTCAGCCAGATTCAAGGCCCTTAACACATGTGGCTCCCACATCTGTGTCATACTCATGTTCTATGCCCCAGCATTCTTTTCATTTTTTGCCCATCGCTTTGGGAGCAAAACAATCCCTCATCACGTTCATATCCTAATAGCAAATCTCTATGTGGTAGTGCCCCCAATGCTAAACCCCATCATTTATGGGGTGAAAACCAAACAGATACAAGACAGAGTAATTTTGTTTTTCTCTCCGATCAGTACATGTTGCTAATATAATAAAATATGCTAAATATTGAGAATTTTTCAGTAAAGCTTATGTTGTTAAATAGTATGTTTCAGTTACAAATAAGAGTTAAATGGAATATATATACATATATATAATGTACTCATATATAAGATTGATATGTACCAAAATTTCAATGCCTTTTCATAAACATGTAAACATTTTTCAGAAAAATAATTTAAATAAATTTTGTTCTCAACTTTTCTTGTTAGTCTATAATTTTCCATTATAACATGTCCATCTATAAGTATAGATGCGGTAAAAATGAATATAATAAATTAATGTTTAACCCATGGGAACTTCCTACACAGAATGCAGGAGTGGAAGTAGACAGTAGAAAGTCTACTAAAAGATAAAACATTCTCCAACAATCAGAAATTACATATACCAAAAGCATTCAATCACAATGTAAATTGTTATTTGCATTAAAAAAATTAAGCCTGTGACTTTTTTATTTTATTTTATTTTTTTATTTTATTTTTTTATTTAAATTTTATTGAATCACCATGTGGAGGGTTACATAGTTCTCAGAATTATGTCAGTTATACAAGCCTGTGACTTTTAAGTTAAAATATTTCTGTTTCACTGATCTCATAAGGTATACCTTAAGAAGTAGGTTCATAATGTATATTGCGTGAGTGATTAATAATAGGAAATTAAAGAAAAAATAAATTTTATTCTCCCTGAGATCATATGGATAGCCTAATATTATTTTTCTGCACACTGGGGTTTGGGGCCCAAGTCATCAGTAAACTATCTGGTTATTAAGAGATGTTGGGGGTCTTCTCCTGGTCTCTGTTCAGCCCACTCCCTCCTCCAGCAAGGGGCCGCTGCTCTGAGTCCTGAGGACAGGCCGGAGCTTCCCTCCTGCAGAGAGATTGGTCCAAGGGAAAAGAGCACACTTATGCCGCCGCCTCCACAAGAACCGAGAAATGAGAAATGAGGAACAAAGCACACAAGCACGGTGGGGGTCCCGTCAAGCGGTTCCGATTTATTGAGCAAACATCAAAGTTTATATAGGCACGCAGTCACATAGTCACAGTGGTTAGAACAAACATGTGTTTCATCTCAGTTCTATAGATAGGATTACATTGTTTCATTATAGGTCTATAGATAGGGTTAAATTCTTCCTTTGTGATCATAATGGATAGGCTGTCACCCACACATCTGCCGGACACAACCTGTCCCAGGACTGTGTTGACCTGTAATGGTTAATGTACATGTAACAGGTTTCTGAGTGCTCTGGGAACATCCCCTGGCTATGGCACTTCAAAGCAGCCCCAAAGGGGCTTTACTCCCAACAAATAAAGATATTATTGAGTACATAAAGTATGGAGTATGCTTATATTTAGTCCAAAAAAAGAAAAATTAGGACAATTTCCAACTATTATTGTCATTTTGGTCCTGTCATTTTGGTCCTTTCTCTATTCTAACTTCCCTTTGCCCAACACCCACTTGTGACAAGCTTCCAACTAACCAGAAATGATCACTTTGTACAGTAACTGAGTGTTGAAAGTAGGTAAAGAGATATTCCTTATAATTTTTCATTATCTGTATTGCTAGAGAGAGAGAGAGAGAGAGAGAGAGAGAGAGAGAGAGGAGAGACGAAGGGAGAGGGAATGAAGGAGAGAGAAAAAAAGAGAGAGAGAAGTTCCATTAACCAGAAGTTGTTTTGTCCAGTTTTGTCATAGAACCAGTCTCTTTGGGCAGAGTTAGATTAGTTCATTTAAGCTGTGTTTATCCTCCCAAAACATGTTCTATATTGTATTGTGCACTTGAAACTTGTTGAAAACATAGGACTTAGGTATTCTTAACATAGGAAAAAAAAGTACACGTTTGAGGGGATGAATATGTTAATTTTCTCAACTTTATAAATATTTCACAGTATATTTCTATGTCAGGTCATCAGCTATACATGTCAAATATCTACAATTCAAATATTTAGATGAGAATATTTTGTGATATTGTACAATTTTCAGTTGTATAAAATTTTATTAATTATAGCTCAATAAAACGGAGTGAAAGCTGGCTATTTTTTATAACAACAATAATGAATTGGAAAATAAATAATTATCATATCACAAATTTACATATTTGAAATCAATATAAAAATGTCTATATTTTTATAAATGCATATAGTTTATTGTAGAGATAATTCTATCCAGCAGAATATACATATTCATTGTAATACCAAATACTAATGATTTTACTTTAAAAAATTTTGCAACATTTGAATTTTTATGATAAAATATAGGTATCATAAATTATGTGAATATTTTTAACTGTGTAATTTAATGCCATTAACAATGTTGAGGGGCTTGAGCAATAGCACAGCAGGTAGGGCGTTTGCCTTGCACGAGGCCGACCCGGGTTCGATTCCCAGCATCCCATATGGTCCCCTGAACACCACAAGGGGTAATTCCTGAGTGCAGAGCCAGGAGTAACCCCTGTGCATCACTGGGTGTGATCCAAAAAGCAAAAAAAAACAAAAACAAAAAACAAAACAAAACAAAACAAAATGTTGAAAATGTTCCACAACTATACTGTCTTATTTTAAGTTTCTTATAAGCTCCCCACAAAAAACTTATATAGAATAAAAGCCTTCTCCAGGGTAATCTCTAGTCTACTTTATAATTTTAATACATTTCTTAGTCTAGTTTTCTTGTGTGAGTACAGTCATACATAGTTCATCATATTTTGTTGGACTTGTTCCACTCAATATAGTGTTTTCAAAGTTTATACATATTGTAGTATGTATATATTGTCATTCCTTTTAAAATTTGAATAACATGCTTTTTGCATGAGAATACATCTATATATATTACCTTGTACCACTAATCTGTTGATGCATACTTTGGTTGTTTTGAACTTTTGTTACTTGCAAATAATGATGATAAAGCATTTATGCTCAGTATCTGTGAGTTTTGGTTTATAATTTTTATTTTTCCTATGTACCCAATAGCATAACTATAATATAATATTGTAATATGGTTGATTTGCTTAGAAACTGCCAAACTTTTTTACAGCATTTATACCACTTCTGTTATTAATGTTCCAACATTCCCATATAGTTTCAACTTTGTTAGCTTTTTAATTTAATCATAGCCATTTTAGTTTTAATTTATATTTTATGTGCCATTAGTCATTTGCTTAGTTTCTTTTTTTTTTTTTTTTTGCTTTTTCAGTCACACCCGGAGATGTTCAGGGGTTACTCCTGGCTCTGCACTCAGGAATTACCCTTGGCAGTGCTCAGGGGAACATATGGGATGCTGGGAATCAAACTCGGGTTGGTTGTGTGCAAGGCAAACACCCTACCTGCCCTGCTATCACTCCAGCCCTTGCTTAGTTTCTTTAATTGGATGACTATTGAGGTTTTTTCTGGTTTTGAGTTTATTGAAATATTCAACTATTTTTGTTTGCTAAATGCTCACATATTATATCACTATTATCCTGTAAATTATCTTTTCATATTCGCATGAACAAAATCTGTTACATAATTAATTTTTTTTACCAAGTATGTTTTTTCTATCAGATTAAATGTTCATGATCATATTTGAGAACTGGTTGTTATACCAAAGATCAGAAGATCTACCTCTGTTTCTAGTCTATAAATGGCTTTTACTTCTTTATTTAGATAATCACTTCATTATTTATTTGAAGGTATGGGGTGGGGGCTCCAAGCATGGTTCAGGAATTTGAAGGTTAATCCTGATGATAATTTGCTGATGCATCTGGATGATTCAATTTTAGGGACCAGAGCTTCACCGCTGCTTCTGCCCTCAAGTGCCAGGGAGGACTAATGACACCTGTAGCCTCTAGCATCTCTCATTGAGAGACTTATTGTTACTGTGTTTGGCATATCCAATACTCAGGGGTAGCTTGCCAGGCTCTGCCACGTGGGCTCCATACTCTCGGTAGCTTGCCGGGCTCTCTGAGAGGGGCAGGGGAATTGAACTCGGGTCTGCCCTGTAAAGGCAAACACCCAACCGCTGTGCTATTGTTCCAGTGAGGGCGATCTGGCTGCGACATCTGTCACCCCATTGATCGCCAGGGTTGATTCGGCTGATCTGGCTGGCTAGGCAGGTGTCTCCTTCCTCCCTCACGGCTCCATGTGCGTCCCTCCCGAAGCTGCGCGCTTGGTCGAAGAGGACGGCCTTCCCCGAATAGAGACGGACAGGTCTTTGGTCGAGGGTACAGGAGCAGCTGCGCTCCCCTGCTAGAACCTCCAAACAAGCTCTCCATTAACTATAAACTTATAATAGAGAAACAAGATAATCAGCAGTAAAAGTATGATAAAATAATATTTATAAAAAAGAGTAGACTATGGTAAATTATATCCATATTCATGTAAAAATTTACTATACAATAACCCACAAGAACATGGCATTTAAAATAATGTTTATAGATTTGACAATAATTAAATGAAACTCCTGACCACCCAATTCTATGAACAAACTTTAGTTTGGGTGGAAATTCTTTTTGTCTGTGACTCTGTCTCTTAGCTGTCTTAATTTCTTGCTATCACTATTTACATCATATTGTCATTTAGTTATATGTCATCATTTTTTGATGTGTATGGAATAGCATCTTATCAATGAGAAGTATATGTCATTAGTAAAAATGTTTATTACATAAAGATTGTGTATTACATGTACAGTTTACATGTGAAAATAAAGTTAATGACAGAAATAAAAATATATTATCAAATATCCCATATTTAAATGTCAAATATGATGAAATACTATTCTATGTTTAAATTATAATGAATGGTTTTATGAGATTTTAAAATATCAATATTGCTTTTGTATTTGTTTACACACATACACACATATATAGATATATGTATTTGAATGTCTCTATGTGTGTGTGTTTCCTGATATACCTCTCAGTGGAATCAACAATTACTTCCTTTCCTAGAGGAAACCAGATTCAGCTTTGTAGAGTAATTATTTTTGGTTAATTGCTTTTTATTGGGTCCTACCTCATTCAGCCTCCACTGTCAATCAGTTAAGCACATATAAGGAGAAGTGGCCACTGTTTCCATGGGCTATTTGGAAGGAAATAGTCGAAAGGGTGATATACTTTGATATACCTGCTCCTGGTTACACTTGAGTAAGTATCATTTTGGATCAACTGTATTAAGTCTGATGGTACTGGCTTACTCTAGCTTGGGAAGGTGATTATGAATATCACAGCTCTAGATCATGTTGGTAGCTTGAAATTTCTCACAGAAAAAGAATTTAATTAAAAACAATTAGGAGCATTTTTCTTTAAAAATATTATTTGCATGTTTATTTACTAATTAATTACCATTAATTATCCCAAAAATAAAAATAAAAGTCTTGTGTAAAAAATACAAACGCGTGCACGGAGAGCCGGGTGATGTGATGTGTGTTGTTTGTGGGCTCTTAGGGCGGCGGTCGGTCTGTCTGTCTGTCTGTCTGTCTGTCTCTCTCTCTCTCCCTCTCTCTCTCTCTCTCTCTCTCTCTCTCTCTCTCTCTCTCTCTCTCGCCACTCAAATTTGGTTATCTGGAGCTGTTGTGTATGGACCGGATTGGGATGGCTCCTCCTTGTGCCCTTCTTCTGTGTGTGCTGCTGTGCTATCTTCTGTCTGTCTCTCTGTTGTCTCTCCTATAGTCTCTTTCGACCTCTCTGTCATCTCTCCTCTGGTCTCTCTCTCTCCGGAGCCCTTCTGCTTCAGTCTCTGGAGCCCCACTTGCTCTCACTTCTGACTCTGACTCTGATTATCACTCACTTGTGCTCTTTCTTTTCCCTGCTTCTGGCTCTGATGATTCTCTTTCGTCTGAGCTCTGCTTCTGTGTCTTCTCCCTCGCTTCTGTGTATTCTCCTTTGTTTCTGTGTCTTCTCTCTTGCTTCTGTGTCTTCTCCCTCTTCTGTGTTTTCTCCCTTGCTTATGTGTCTTCTCCCTCTTCTGTGTCTTCTTCTGTGTCTTTCTGTGTCTTCTACAGTCTTAGTTTGTATAGAAATCACATAGGGTGGTGACACAAAGGTGGGTTGAACATTAACAAGTCAAGAAAGAGGAGTAAGACCACTCCTCCAGGAGATTAACAAAATCTCATCTAAGGAGGTTACTCCAGGGTGTGTCATTTTCTTCTCTCCTCAACTAGTAATCCACTTAAATAGTTACAGTAAATTTACTTCTAATATTTCTAGCAATCTAATTCTGTATGAGCACAGTAAGAGATATATCAGACTTAAAGGTTGTTTCATCCTGAGGACATTCACTACATATTCTGGACCACAGTCCTCAGACTAGGTTAGTCTTCCTAATCCCAGCAGGGTCCTAGTCTCCTTGTTACTTTTGGATCATAATAGCATTTGTCTATGACCATGCTCTCAACTTAAAGTTGAGTATTGTGCTGCTTTGGCCTGGCCCATTTCGATGCCAGGGTAGCTCACAGCTTGCCCTGGATCCATTCTGTCCTTTGTCGGGACCCTGCTTTTGGGGAGCTAGGAACTAAGGGCAGCTGATTTAAGAAAGCAGATGCCCAAGAGTAAATGTTATTGGAGTCAATCAACTCCCAAGTTACAAAGAGTAATATTAACTGTCTTCCTGTGTTCATACAGAAAGGACATTGTTTTAAGGTAAACTAAGTTCCTTGCAGCAAGGCTAAAAGGACAAATCCAATGTTATCCTACAGTCTTGGTCTTGCACAACGAAATTTCATCCTCACTCACTATGTCTAAATCTGACCCTCAAACTGAATTACATGTTTTGGCTACTAATTTTCTCAGCTGAGGCAGTATGGTTACAATAGTCTTCATCTTAATGTTTTTGCTGTACATAGTTATATTCTTTAGTAACACCAAAGTGTCAAAGATGCTCTTCCATTATCTTTAGATTACTTCTAACTCATCTATTTTTCCCACAACCGCCTGTTAATCTCTTATTTCCCATGTGCCTGTTTCACCCCTTATTTCAGCAACCAAGCTAAATATGAAAACACTTTTATTGTTAGGATAGCCTTAATCCTGAATACTTAGCCCTAGATATCTTGTTAGCTTTGGTATTGGTCTCAGCTTTTTGACCCCAGATTTGAGCAGGAGAGACTGTTCCACCTGCAAAACAGAGATGCACTGGGCATCATCCATGCACAGCAGATGGAAAAGGAGCAAACTGGTAAGTTTAAAAAATTAAAATGCTAATCTAGCAATGGAAAAAATATTCCTGTTTTTAACATGTTAAGTTATTTTATTTCTAATGTTCAAATTTCACATTTTACACATGGTAATTTATACAATATTGTCTGCTTATTATTGTGTTTATATTAAATATCTGCTTACAGATAGTTTAATTCTGGCTTACAGTAGCTTGGGAAGTTGATTATGAATATCACAGCTCTACATCATGTTTGAAATTTCTCACAATGAAAGAATTTAATTAAAAAAATTAGATTTGTTTAAAGCTCTCTAGGATCACAGGACTGCTAAGTGTTAAAAGAACGAATGTGCTTTATTATTGCATTGTATTAGTTTTGCTACTCACTCATTTCTACATAAGCTATAAAATATTACAGATCCTTCAGTACTTAATTTACATGTAACACCATTATTTCTATGCTTGTTATCACTTCTGTGTTGTCCTGTATTCCTTTAGAATATTTTTCTATATAGATAATCAGAGTTTCCTTCATTGTTTACAGGATTAAAAAGTAAAAAATTCCATCTCAATTGTCATGTTACTCAAATCTGATAGCCAGGTACTTAGTACTTGATGTGTAATAACTGATGGAGATTTATGTTTTCTACTTCCCATATGATTTCCAGCATTTTAGGATGAAATCTCTCCAGAGCATTTACAATGACTCTATTGAGTTCACACCTGCAATATTCACTCTTGTTGGCATCCCAGGATTGGAGACAGAGTATACCTGGATATCTATCCCCTTCTGCCTGATGTACATTGTCATCTTCTTAGGAAATGGCATCATAATTCATGTTATTCGCAATGACTCTTCTTTGCATCAACCCATGTACTTCTTTTTGGCCATGTTGGCCTTTGTTGAAATTGGTGTCTCTACTTCCACCATGCCCACTGTACTAGGTATTTTCCTCTTTGGCATTAATGAAATCAGTTTTGGAGGTTGTCTGCTCCAAATGTTTTCCATGCACTCTTTTACACTCATGGAGTCAGGTGTTCTTCTGGCGATGTCTATAGACCGCTTTGTAGCCATCTACAGCCCTCTGCGTTACACAGTTATCCTGAGAATTTCTCGCATCACTGGTATGTGTGCTTCCATTGCTTTGAGAAGTGTAACACTTATGTTCCCAATGGTCATACTCCTGAAACGTCTGCCTTTTTGTGGCCATAACACTCTCAGACACTCCTATTGCCTTCATTCGGATCTAATCAAGTTGCCCTGTGGGGACACCCGGCCCAATAGCATTCTGGGATTATTTGTTATTACGGTTACATTTGGACTCGACATTTTACTCATTGTCATTTCTTATGTACTGATTCTTCACACAGTAGTGAAAATAGCTTCTGGGGCAGGACGATGGAAGGCACTCAACACATGTGTGTCGCATATCTTTGCTGTGCTTGTGTACTATGTGCCCTTGATCAGCCTCTCCTTGGTGCATCGCTTCGGGAAGCATTCACCTCCACTTCTTCAGATTTTGATGGCTAATGTCTATCTCTTCTTCCCACCTGTGGTCAACCCCATTGTCTATAGTATCAAAACCAAGGAAATTCGCAATAGCATTGTTCGTACTCTGTCCAGAAAGAGAATGATGTCCACTGAAGAGAGATAATCTGTCCACTTAAGAGCGGAGAAACTTGGATCAAATATTACTCCCTGAGTATTTGTTTTGTAAAATGAGAAAAATATCGATTGCTTTTGTTGCTTATAAATGTTACTAATTTTAGAAGATCGCAAGCACAAAATAGCCTATTCTTTGTCCCTTAGAATAGAGTATGTCAAAGACTGAGATAAATTTATGAAAGGATACATGGTAGGGAAAATGTTTAAAGGGATAGTTCAGGAATAAGTTATTGTCTTTCATAATATCAGTCCCAGTTTTACCCTCAGTGCCGAATAAGTTCCTTTGAACAACCATATGCCATCCCAGACCCTAGAGCCAAAACTACCACTAGGTTTGACCCCCCAAACTGAAATAAAAATGATACAAAGGGCCTTTTTTCCCTGTTAAAAACATCATTTGTTAACTGAGTTCTTAAATAATTAATTTGCCTCCAATACCTGGCCCCAGCACCACCATCTGCAACAGGTTAAATGGATACTAGGATATCTGTGTTTTATTGTCCATATAATTTAGTTTTAAATACCAGCGAGTAAAAAATAATCACAAAGGAATTTGTACTGCATTACCCCATTTATGTGTGTTCTTAGAACTATAGTTTAATGTCATAGCACTGTACCACTGTCATCCCATTGCTCATTGGCTTGAGCGGGCACCAGTAACGTCTCCAAATGAGACTTGTTACTTTCTTTTTTTTTTTTTTGGCATATCGGATATGCCACGGGTAGCTTGCCAGGTTCTGCCATGTGAGTGAGATACTCTCAGTAGCTTGCCTGGCTCTCCAAGAAGGGTGGAGGAATCAAACCCTGGTTGGCTACATGCAAGTTAAATGCCCTACCTGCTGTGCTATCGCTCCAGTCTGGTTTAATATCATAACTCATAATAATTATTTTCGATGTGCACAGAGGAATGAACATCAGGGTACATAAGCAACTATCTAGAAAGAGGGAAATGCTTTGTATTGTCCCTAAAAAATCTGGGGACATAATTACCATGGATTTTAACTATTTTCTATACTGCTATAGCAAAGTTTGCACATTTTGGTTTATGTAACTTTTACCTCTACATCAATAAAGAATAATATCAATGTTTATGCTTCATAGTTATTTATAGAGGATACAAGAATGACTTAATGTTACTGATTTTCAAGGCTGGATGCCTTAATAGAGGTTCATAGAGTAGACTTTATTCATGTCTAAACTTTTTTAAAATTAAAAATGTTTAAAGACTGCTTACAAAGTTGTTATTGAATCTTCATTGAATATGTGCCATAAAACAGAGGAACTTTTAATTAGACAGTGACTTACAGAGTCACACTTATTTAACTTTAGTGAAATTCAGAATATTTTTTCCCAGTAATGAAGGTGCAATATTGAGTCAAATAAGTCAGAAAAAGAAAGACAAACATAGGATGATCTCATTTGTCTGTGGGATATAGAATATTTGGTGATGAAATGTATTGTAGTAAAGGCAGATGTCTGTATCATTCTTCACCCCTGTTTAGAGAGAGGAAGAACAGGGAAGGAAAGAAAGAAGGAAGAAGAGAACAGGAAGTAATGGGTGGCAGGCATCACAGTTTCAAATTTACTAATGATATGGGAGAGTATTATAACCATATATCAAAAACACAGATGGTCAAACAACACCGAAGACATAAGATCTAAGCTGCAACCACTGGAACTTTGTAATGGCCCTCTCTGGGGCACCCCAAGTGAAAAAAGCCTGGCGTAGAGTCTGGTGTCATAGTATATATATAGTTATATATATGTATATACACATACATATACGTATATGTATAGGTGAGGATGGGATGGGGGTTACACTGTAGAGAGGGGTGGTGGGGTTGGAGTTGAAATATGATATGCCTAAAAATGCAACTGTCGAAATTTGTAAAATATAATTTTCTAAAGTAATTAAAAAAATTGAATTAACAGATTCATAAAAAACATAAATGATGTCTATAAGGTGATAGATGACATAAAATTTTGTCATTTTTGTTTGTTTAAAATAGCTAAAATATTTTACTAGACTAATACTTAATTTTTAAAGTAATTTGCAAGCCATTCTATAACAATTACTATTGATAATTTTTGGGACAATTCTGTAAATTAGATACTATTACTGTATTATAGTAACTATTCTGAAAAGAAGCTAAAATCACGGTCACTGTCACTGTCATACCATTGCTTATCGATTTGCTTGAGAGCAGGCACCAATAACGTTTCTATTGTGAGACTTGTTGTTACAGTTTTTGGCATATCGAATATGCCATGGCTAGCATGCCAGGCTCTGCTGTGAGGGCAAGATGCTCTAGGTAGCACGCTGGGCTCTCTGAGAGGGTTGGAAGAATCGAACCCGGGTTGGCCATGTGCAAGGCAAATGCTCTATCTGCTGTGCTATCGTTCCACCCTATCAGGTTATTATATAAATCACAACCTAATTTGATTTCATAATGATATAATTCACGTGTGTTTTTTTCCTATTGTCATATATCACTGTATCACTGTCATCCCATTACTCATCGATTGCTTGAGTGTTTGCCAGTAATGTTTCCATTCGTCCCTCTCACGTGCTATTGTAGCCCAATGGCATCTGCTCACTACAGGGACATAAAGAGCATGTTATTATTATTGGTTTTCGCATATTGAATACATCACAGGTAGCTTGCCAGGCTCTACCGTGGGGGCAGGATATCCTCAGTAGCTTGCCAGTCTCCGAGAATTATGGAAAATGAGTAGGGAGTGACTTATAATGTGTTGCACGAGCATGAAAGCAGCTTTGCAGTCCAGCAATATGTTCACTTGTATGTGAAGCTCGGCCCTACCATGTGGGAAGTGGCCTGGAGGTGGTGGCAGTTGGGTAGTGGAGGTCGACTGCCGGGGCTGGGTCCCTTGGGGTGGTGAGGGCTCTCACCCACCCCCTCTCTGGGGCACCCCAAGTGAAAAAAGCCTGGCGTAGAGTCTGGTGGCATAGTATATATATAGTTATATATATGTATATACACATACATATATGTATATGTACATATCACTTGTATCACTTGTAGTCCCATTGATCTTCGATTTGCTCGAACGGGCACCAATAACATCTCCATTTGTCCCTGTTGCGTGCTAGTGCAGCCCAATGATATCTGCTTGCTCCAGCAACAGGAAGAGCCTCAAATCATTCATTCATGGATTTGACGAAGAAATCTGACCATCTAGTTGGTGGGTGGCCACGAGGTCTTCTGACGCCCCGTGGAATCCAGTCGGTAACAGTTCTAGTCCAGCGATCCTCTCTGAATCACATTACATGATCAGCCCATCTGATTTTTGATGCCTTGGCAAACGAGACAGCATCTCTGATTTTTGACTGTCGACAGAGGTCAGAACTCCAGATTCCTTCTCTCACTTGAGCGAGACATGATATTCCCAGCATAGCTCTTTTGATTCCTCTTTGGGATACCCTAGTAGCATTCTCATCCTGTTTGCATAGGGCCCAGGTCTCTGAGGCATATGTCAGTGCAGGAAGAACGGTGGAATCAGAGAGATGTGCCCGGAGTCGGAGGTTCTTCGTTCTCTTAACCACCTCTTCGATGCTCTTGAAGGCATTCCACGCTGCTCTCTTCCTCCTGTGAAGTTCTGGCACCAAGTCATTCCTCATGTTGATTTCTTGACCAAGGTACACATAGCTGCTGCATTCGGAGACGTTCATTCCATTGAGAGCAAATAGAGCTTCAGGGACCAGTTTGTTTTTCATGAACATCGACTTGTTGAGATTCAGCTGCAATCCAACCTTTCCACACTCGTGGTCGAAGTCGGCCAGCATTTGTGCCGCTTGGCTAATGTTTTGTGTTATGAGAACGATGTCATCAGCGAAGTGGAGGTGGTGTAATTGCCGACTGTCTATCTTCACTCCCATTCCTTCCCATTCCAGTCATCGCATGATGTTCTCAAGGAGGGCACTGAAGAGTTTCTGTGAAATGTTATCACCCTGCCACATCCCTCTCTTTACATCAATGATCACTTCCTTGTAGAATGGTGAGATCCTGGTGGTGAATCCACAATATAGCTCGCAGAGGACTTTGATATACTGAGTTTGAATGCCCTGTTTGGCCAGGGCTTCGATGACTGCCTCAGTCTCAACAGAATGGAAGGCCTTCTTTAAGTCAATACATATATGTACATATTTGTATATTTTTTAAAAAGAATCTTAACAAAATGACTTTCCACTTAACACTTCATTCTACCTCAAAGGAAAATTTCTTATTGTTATGATAGACATATGTTAAAACATGATATTAGGGTTGGAGAAATAGTAAGTAGGTAAGATAGCTTGCTTTGCAATCAGTAAACCAGGGTTCAATCCCTGATACCACATAGAGTACCATAAGCACAAATAGGAGTAATCCCTGAGCACAGAGCTAGGAGTAAGCCCTGAGCACCACTAGGTTTGGCACCCCCCGCCAAAAAAAAAAAAAGCAATAAAGCAACTACATTTAATGTATTGTATTTATAACCAGTTTTCCACTCTAATGTGAAATATATCTAACTTTAATATGACCGGATTAATTTGATCAAGATAACACAAAAAATCTGCCTCGATTTTTTTTGAAGCCAAATACTAACTGAACAAAATTTGGATATGTGTATGTGAGAGACAGAAAGAGAGAAAGAGAGAGAGTGAGATAGAGAGTGAGAGAGAGTGAGAAAGAGAGAAGAGAGAGAGGGAGAGAGGAGAGAGAGAGAGAGAGAGAGAGAGAGAGAGAGAGAGAGAGAGAGAGAGAGAGAGTAGAGTGACAACTGACAACACGGGCTCCTAAAAGCAAGTAAACTGAAATTGCCTAATTTGATCATTGTAGTTATTCATGTCATTTTAGATAATTTATACTGCAGTAAAAAAACTGTCCCCCAAAGTTGGAGAATTAAAGCAAAATTGATATCTATGTATATTCTATGTATACTCTTTCACCTTCCATTCTGATCCATATTTTGTTTCTTTTAAGAACATTTTCAAGACCCTGAATAAATGGTCTGAGGCTCTTCGTGTTCCTGGAGTGAGCAGATGCCATTGGGCTACACTAGCATGCGACAGGGTCTAATGAAGATGTTACTGGCACCTGCTCTAACAAATCGTTGAACAACAGGATGACAAGTAACAAGTGACAAGAAATTTGTCATTTATAACCTTAATTTTTCATTAATTATAATGCCTGAGCTTACAAATTCACGCAAACTTAACCATCAAAATTTTGTTAAGAATTAATGAGTCTGGGGCTGGAGCACAGCAGGTAGGGTGTTTGCCTTGCATGCGGCCAACCCGGTTTTGATTCCCAGCATCCCATATGGTCCCCTGAGCACCACCAGGAGTAACCCCTGTGCATCACCAGGTGTGACCCAAAAGGTAAAAAAAAAAAAAAGAATTAATGAGTCTATACTGCCTAAATCCTACGCCAATGATCCCACTTAAATGAGAGAAACTTTACTCTTAGTTTAATCAAGAAAACATCCTTTTGTTTTTATGCATTACTGCTGACTGAACTAGAGCAATAGCACAGTGGGTAGGGCATTTGCCTTAATGCGGCCGACCCGAGTTAGATTCCTCCGCCCCTCTCGGAGAGCCTGGCAAGCTACTGAGAGTATCTCACCCACACAGAAGGGCCTGGAAAGCTACCTGTGGAGTATTTGATATGCCCAAAACAGTAACAACAAGTCTCAAAATGGAGATGTTACTGCTGCCCGGTTGAGCAAATCGATGAACAATGGGATGACAGTGCTACAGTGCTATAGTGCATTACTGCTAAAAGTTCTCTCCCTACCTCCTACCGACTCCTACCATCTGATTTCTGTGTAGCATGTCTTCTGTGTAGTATGTCTCCTGTGGTCCAGGAGCCACTGGTCAAGGAGGTACTGCTGTTGTTGCTCACAGAGCTGGGACAGCTGCTGAAGGAGATCCACTGGTGCATGATATCCTGGTCACAGACAGAGGGTGTAGGGGCCAGCTTGGGGGGGCACCCCATGTCTGCTTAGAGCCCCCGGGGGGTGAGGGTGCCAGACTGGGTTTTCTATGTAGTCGTTCTCCAGGTGGCTGGTCTTCATCTGGTCCATGAGGGGACTGGGGGTGCTGGAGCCGACTGGCCATCAGTTTCTCCCAGAGGGTGTCTCTCTGAGCCTTCACCACACATCTGCCTGGACCCAGTGGACAATATATTGGTGCACATTGGGGAAAACTGTTCCCCAAAAGACGCTAGTCATTAGGGAGATGCAAATCGAAATAACAATGAGATATCTCACACCGTAGAGACTGGCACATGTCAAAAAGAACAAGAACAAGTGCTGATGCAGGTGCAGGAATAAAGGGGGTGTCAATAAAGGGGGTCCAGGCTTTTTAGAAAACAATACGGGCTTTCCTTAAGAAACTAGAAATTGAACTTCCATATGATCCAGCAGTACCACTTTTGGGAGTATTTCCTGGAGGCCCAAACATACACAGCAGAAGTACCGTCTGCAATTCTATGTTTATTACAGCATTATTCACAATAGCCAGAGTCTGGAAACAACCCAAGTGCCCTAGAACAGACTATTGCATAAAGAAATTATGGCACACCTCCATAATGGAATACTACACAACCACCAGGAAGAAAGAAGTCATGAAATTTGTTTATTCATTGGACATGGAACTCCACACCAGGCTGTTTTCACTCCAGGTGCCCCAGAAGGGGGAGGGTGAGAACCCTCCCTGCCCCAAGGGACCAAGCCCCAGCAGCCGACCTCCACTACACAACCACCGCCACACACCAGCCACTTTCCGGACCATAGGGTCACTTCTGTGACACATTATAAGACACTTCCTACCCATTTTCCATAATTACCACACATTATTTGATGGAGTTCAGACAGTAGGCAACAAATCATAGAGAGCAATTTATGTATAAATACATATATATTCATACACACACATATACACACCTCTTGGAGAGCCTGGCAAGCTACCTAGAATATCCTGCCCACAGGGCAGAGCCCGGCAACTACCCGTGGCATATTTGATATGCCAAGTACAGTAATGATAGGTCTCATTCTCCTGACCATGAAAAAGCCTCCAATTGTTGGGATAGACGAGTAAGGTGAGACTGCTATAATCTCAGGGCTGGGAGGAATAGAGACGTTACTGGTGTCCGATCCAGTAAGTCAATGAACAACGGGATGACAGTGACAGTGATGTCTTACAAAATTTAACAACTGCTAATAACTAAAAGAATTATGTTGATTCCTGATGTCTGAATATAAAAAGTATAGAGCTGTTTTCCTAGAAGTATAAATTGTGTGTAAGAGTTCCTCACCAGCTCTTCTTTCATATTGTTTCAAAATAATCAAATCTTGTTTAGATAAGGATGCAATAGATGCAATTATTATATGTTCTTTGGTAATAATTATGCATATCTCTATTTTCTTTTATCAGTGTCATTATAAAGGTGGCTTTGTCAACACAAACTTGGCCATGAGCATTAATTTTTTCGATTGCCTGATTGCCTAACAATCCAAAATGGATGTTTACATTTGAATAGATGTGGCTCATTACTGGCAGTTTCTATCTTCGTCATATATGCACCAACATCCAACTATGATGAAGAAGAAATTGAGAAGTTCTACATGGAGCTGGAGAAGTTCTATAAAGAAGACCACACCTTCTTCAAGGTGATTGTTGGTGATTTTAACTCCAAGATAGGACTGAGAAGGTCACCCAAAGAATTCCACATTGGAACTCATCGCCTAGAATGGAACGAACAGGGTGAGAGACTGTCTGAGTTCAGCATGTCCACCAAGATCATCCATGGTAAATCACAGTTCCAGAAGACCGGATCTAAATGCTGGATATGGGAGTCTCCTGGTGGACAGTTCCACAATGAAATTGACCACCTCATATTCAATTGACGGTTTTGCCTGATCAATGTTGTTGTCCCAAAATTCCAAACGGGATCAGATCACCATCTCTTTCATGAGAAATTCTACTTCATGGGGCAGGGAGAAAGGGCTGCAAAGTTTAAGAAGAGAACTCCCAGAATGACCACCAACTGCAGCAATATGGGAAGATGCCGTCATTGACAACATCGATGAGGAATACGATCAACTGGTTCAGCACCTCCATGATTGTGTAAAGAACACCAAGAGAGAGAAAGCCACAAAAAGATGCCTGTCTTCAGAAACTCTAGAGCTCATTCAACAATGTGGTTTGGCGCAAACCTCAAGCAAACACAAGCTAACGTCTGAGTTTGCAAAGCTGTGCAGAGAAGCCATAAACAAAGACCTCAAAGAGAGAAGAGCAGCAGTATTGGCCTATGTGGCAGAAACAGGTAAAAGTATTCACAACACCTGCCTGATTTTTCCTAACTACAAGACCAAGGTGACTGGCCTCTGACGTCCTGATGGATCTATCACATCTTCCAGAAGGGCAATGGAAAAGGTTATCCATGACTTCTACTTGGATCTCTTTGATAGCCTTGTCCACCTGCCCATATACCAAATTGTGCAGGATAGATATATCATTCCCAGAGTTCAAGATACTGCTCTGTCTAATGTTCATTGATTTAAAGAAGGTTGTTGATTCTGTTGAGACTGAAGTAGTCATCGAAACCCTAACCAAACAAGGTGTTCAAATTCAGTACATCAGGATCCTCCGAGAGCTGTATTATGGCTTCACCATCAGGATCTCACCTTTCTACAAGGAAGTCATCATCGACGTGAAGAGAGGGGTTCAGCAGGGTGACACCATTTCATCAAAACTCTTCAGTGCCACCCTTGAGAAAGTCATGCAATGACTGGAATGGGAAGGAACGGGAGTGAAGATAGACGATCGGCAACTACACTACCTCCACTTCGCTGCTGACATCGTTCTCAGAACACCAAGCAGCACAAATGTTGGCTGACTTTGACAGTGAGGGTGGAAAGGGCGGACTGCAGCTTAATCTCATGAAGACAATGTTCATGAGAAACAGACTAGTTCCTAACATTCCATTTGCTCTCAATGGAATGGACATCTCTGAATGCAGCAGTGATGTGTACCTAGGTCTAGTACTCAACATGATGAAAGACCTGGCACCTGAGCTGTGCAGGAGGAAGAGAGCAGCATGAACGCCTTCAAGAACATCGAAGTTGTTAAAAGGATGAAGAACCTCTGGCTCTGGGCACATCTTTTTGATTCCACCGTTCTCCTGCAATAACATATGCCTCCGAGACCTGGGCCCTATGCAAACAGGATGAGAACGGTATTCGGGTCTCCCAAATGGGAATCAAAGAGCTATGCTTGAAATGTCACATTTCACTCAAGTGAGAGAAGGAATCTGGAATATAACTGATATAAAATAGAAATATGATGTAATACTGACATTTTGCGGCAGAGCCTGGCAAGCTACCCGTGCGTATTGGATATGCCAAAAACAGTAACAATAAGTCTCTCAATGAGAGATGTTACTGGTGCCCGGTCGAACAAATTGATGAGCATCGGAATGACTGTGACTGTGACTGACATTTTGCTCAAATTAGAAAGACCAAATATTTTGATTTTCAAACAAATAGGAAGTGGAAGAGAATCAGTTGCACTGGCAGAAAGACATCTGTTTCACAGAGGTATAAAAAAAATCTGTTTCAGAGAAAAACTTTCAACCCTATCAAAAAATGGATAAAATAAATGAAAAGAAGCTTCTTAAGAAAATAAATACAAATGGCTAAAAGGCATATAAAATAATGTTCAACATGTCAAGTTTTTGTCCCTGTGCCTGGCTGTCTTCACCGGAGCCCTTTGGAGCAGAGCGGGTTGAGTTTTCCTCCCTGCCCTGAGCAGAGGCCTGGCAGCCGAAGACCTCCAGAACCCAGTCATAGCCATTTTCAAGGCCCCTCTTCACATGTTTGGACAAGCCTCACACATGAAGGATCCGGAAGAGAAACCCAGATGTGAGGACACGGGGCTGAGATCTCCAAGCCTGCTCAGATAGGGACTGGGCCCCCTTCACCCAGACCTCCCATTTTCCAGTGGCTAAACCCAAAAAGTGCCCCCGGTGCTGTGTAATCCCTTCAACAACCAAGAACCAGAGACTATAATAAACAACGCTCCCAGAAGAGAGCGATGCAGAGTTTCTTGCCCCTGCACCTAGCTGTCTCACTGGGGCCCCTTGGAGTAGGGCGGTTTGGTTTCCCTCCCTGCTAGGACGGATGGAGACATTACTGGTGCCTGCTCGAGAAATTTGATGATCCACTGGATGATAGTGATACAGTGATACAGTGATCGATAATTATTGGAGAGATGTCAATCAAAACAATAATGAGATATCACCTCACGGCACAGACACTGGCACACATTCAAAAGAACAAAAGCAACCAGTGCTGGTGTGGATGTGGAGGGAAAGGGATGCTCTTTCACTGTTTGTGGAAATGCTGGCTGAGCTTCCCTATGATCCCACAATACCGCTTCTGGGAATATATCCCGAGGATGAAAAAAGCACAGAAAAATTATATCTGTACCTATATGTTCATTGCAGCACTGTTCACAATAGCTAAAATCTAGAAATAACCCAAGTGCCCGAGAACAGAAGACTGGCTAAAGAAACTTTGGTACATCTACACAGTGGAATACTATGCAGCTGTTAGGAGAGATGAAGTCATGAAATTTGCTTGTAAAGTGGGTAGATAATGAGAGTATCATGCTAACTGAAATGAGTTAGAAAGAGAGATACAGACATACAAGGACTGCACTCATCTGTGGAGTATAAAATAACATAACATGAGATTGACACCGAAGGACAGTACACAGAAGGGCTAGGAAGATTGCTCTATAGTTGGAAACCTGCATCATGAGCGGGTTGGGGGAGAAGACAGCTTGAATAGAGAAGGGATGACTAAGAAAATGATGGTTGGAGGGATCGGTCAGGATGGGAGATGTGTGCTGAAAGTAGATAAAGGACCAAACATGATAACCTCCAGTATCTGTATTGCAAACCATAATGTCCAAAAGTAGAGAGAGAGTATGGGGGAAATTGTCTGCCATGGAAGCAGGGGGAAGGTGGGAAAGGGGACGTGTACTGGGGAGATTGGTGGTAGGGAATGTGCACTGTGAATGTGCAATCATACAATTGTATGATTGTAACTCAAGCATGAAATCTTGTAACTGTATCTCATAGTGATTCAATAAAATAAAAAATAGAGAGAGAAACTAATTTTACCTCATTGGTATGAAGATAATTTGAATGATTGCACATACAGTACTTAGAATGATTCCTATCACATAAAAACTGCTTCATAATTCTTAACTAATGTGCTTACTACCTCATTAAATTCTATTAAAAATACTTCTAAGGAAATATTATCCTTAATCATAGATATGTACATTGAGTTCAGGAAAGTTAGATAATTTGCTCAAGATTATAAATTCAGAGCTGTCATTTTGTTGCTTGTCGATTTGTTCAAGCAGGCACCAGTAACATCTCCATTGTGAGACTTGTTGTTACTGTTTTTGGCATATCCAATATGCCACGAGTAGCTTGCCAGGCTCTGCCGTGCGGGTGCAATACTCTCGGTAGCTTGCTGGGCTCTCCGAAAGGGGGGAGGAATCGAACACAGGGTGGCCACGTGAAAGGCGAACGCCCTACCGCTGTGCTATATAATTTATTTTTTAAAAATGTCTGTTTCAAACACTACCATCTTCATGACATCTATGTTGACATTTATAAGGATCCCAGGACTAGAATCTTGTGTAATACTGGATTGGAATTCCATTCTTTGCTGCTGTGCATCTTATTTTTATGATTGGAAATTCTATGCTTTGATCATCTTCAAATCAAAGTGCAATCTCCATGAGTCCATGTCAATTATTCTGGCATGATAGGAGTCAGATATTGTACTTGCAACCAGCATTGTGCCTGAGATGCTTGGAATATTCTGGTTTCACATAGCAGAAATTTATTTTGATTTGTGTTTGCTTCAAATGTGACTCATTCACACATTTCATGATACAGAGTTGGGCCTCCTGCTAGCCATGGCCCTGGAACAGTATGTGGCCACCTGCTAACCGCTGAGACATGTTTCCATCCTTACCCCAAAGCTAATAATGCAAATTTGGGTTATGGTGATACTAAGACCTGCCATTTTTGTAGCTCTAGGCTTAGTACTGATAAAATGCAGATTTCAATTTTGTCACATAACTGTCATCTCCCATACTTACTGTGAGCACATGACTTTGTGAAACAGGCTGTAGAAGATGTTAAAATGAATAAAATCTATGGATTGTTTGTAGAATTCACTGTTGCAAGCCTTTATCCTCGTATTAACTGATTGGTTTATATGCAGATATTTATTACAGTCTTTTGTTTGGCCCAGAAGGAGGCAAGATTGAAAACTTTAAATGCTTACTTTGCTCACGTCTATGTCTCCCTCCAGTTCTACCTCCTTGCCCTCTCCTTCTTCACACATATGCTTGATTCTCATATTCCTCCTTCTATGCACATCCTCTTTTCCAGCATTTACTTATTGGCCCCTTCTATTCTCAATCCAAAGG
The DNA here is from genome assembly GCF_027595985.1 of Sorex araneus. Classification (NCBI taxonomy): domain Eukaryota; kingdom Metazoa; phylum Chordata; class Mammalia; order Eulipotyphla; family Soricidae; genus Sorex; species Sorex araneus. Next base: position 104,827,946 of record NC_073307.1, on the reverse strand, counting down.
CAAAAGCAAAGCAGATTTGCACGTATGTAGTGAAAATTCTATGTCTATAGTGCAAAGGCAGAGCAGATTTGCATTTATGTAGTGAAAATGCTACGTTCCTAAAATTTGCTTCGAAAATTTCTTTAAATTTTGTCTTTCTCTTTTGCATTTACAACTCTCTTTCAAGACAAATAAAAAATAATTCCTTGTTATTTGATATGCTTGAATTTTAAGCTTGATTATATGTGTGATTTGTCAGAATTCTGCTGGTTTTCAATTTGTAACCATTCATAGTGCTTGCTATGTGGCGGAGCAATGAGAGAGAGAATGTAAAAAGAAAATAAGAAACATGTACCTTTTTTTATTTGCATCTTTTTAAATCAAAATGAGATCATACATAAGTTTAGAAAAATATTCACAGATTTATTCAGGTGTTTCACAGCACAAAAATAATAAGACTTCAAAGATTACAGTATTAAACAACGATTTTACTTGTTCCCTCATCATTTACTTCTCCATTAATTCATCAAGTTTTTAACAACTTGAGTATTTTAAAATTGTAGTAGAGAATAGTGTCATGATGGTAAATTGTAGCTTTATATTTATGAAAGAGTTAGAGAGAGAGAGATGTGGTGTGCTAAAAATGAAAACAAAGTAAAAAAAAAGTTTCCAAGGGGGCAAAAACATTTGATATTCAGCTGCATGGACCAACTGGGTGTCTAACTGTTATTTACAGAGGCAAATTGCTCAAATTGTAGAGGGAGTCAGCAAGGATGCTTCTCCCTGAGGACTATATACTAAGCCAGTTCTTAGGCCATCACATTTCAAGAGAGAAGTAAAATTCAATCCTCTGGAGAATGGAAGAGCCTGTGCCCCAGAGACGCCAGGCAAGAGGTATAAATAGATAGACCCAGACTTCCTATTTGCATCTTGAGTATCTCCTCACTTTTTTATTTTTATTTTTTTAATGTATTGGCCAATTAAAAATCTTTAAGATGACAGAAAGTAGGAAAGGTAAGTAAATAGATACGTTTTCACAGTACACTTGTAGAAACTTACCAGAAAAAGTAAGCTAAAACACTGGTTAAACTGCCTGTTTTTTTTTTTTCTAATACTTAAATCAGGTTGCATCTCCTAGGCCCTGAGTATTGGTTGTGACTTTAAATGGCCTTTATCTGCAACTGTGGTATCTCTGCCTTCTGTCATTAAAAATGTTTGCAAAGAACACAAACGTTTGGAGTGTGTTCATGTCTGTTAGTGCTGATATAAATCAACAATCGTTTGTATTTATTATGTTTAAGCCAAATGGCTATTTTTTGTGCTACACAGATCTTTAAGAACAAGGCTCAATGGTTGTTAGTTTCATAATTTAAGATATTGTGTATAAGTAACGTACTTATGTGTAGTACATTATATGTGTAGAAAAATTTCCACAGAATTTGCTTATATTAAAGAATGGTTGAGTTAGGCACTGATTAAGAAGTTGGAACTCAGCTTTTATATTCATTTTATATTTATATTCATTTATATTCATTTTCTACATGTCAAAGATATACTAGTGATGGGAATGAGTGAAATAAGTGCAGATAAAAATGCTAAAGCATTTGAACCTTTAAAAATGACATTACAGGTCCAGAGATAAAGTGGAGGGATTTGGATAGTTGCTTTGAGAACAGCTAACGTTGGTTTGATTTCTGGTACTATGGGATCTCTGAAGCACTGCTTTGAATGATCACTGAGCACAGATCAAGAAGTAAGCCCCGAGCACCACCTGATATGACCCACAAGCATCCCCCTTGGCAAAGGGACAGATTTGTGATGAGAATTATGGTTGACACTCCATGTACACATAGGAAATAAAATTTGTTCTTTATAAGCATACTAAAACAGTTTATAATGCTTGGTGATCACATCCTCATAACATTAATTTTGTACAAATAACAGCTATTCATTTGGGCCTTAATAATGGTAAATTTGTAATAGCTCTAACTTTTGTTGTTGGTAAACAGTATACATCTGATTGACTTAGAAAAATTCCTCAACTACTAAATTTATAATTGACTCACATTTTTAATTGATTCTTATAGTGAACTTCAAATTAAATAATTTTTAAATGATCAGATAGGCAGATTATGAGTAAGCTGGCATTTGAACAATTTGGTGTTAACTTAAAAATCAAACTACTTCTATAACCATTCAATGTCTCTGAATATGTTCATGATTCAACATATACCAAATAGTAGTATAAAATAGTATTACAGAGATCTAGGTCTACATTAGGTAAGTTGCTCTGATAATTAGAGATAAAACAGAACCAAACAAGGGTGAAAGTATTCCTGGTGTGCTTAAAGATCTCCAGTATATTAAGAAGAAAACTGGAAATGTTTGATTTCTTTTCCTCTCATCTTCAATTTTGCTTTTTCACCTAGATTCTTGCCTCTTCCATGTATAAAGCCTATACATGAAGACTAACCTTATTGTATGCTCCCTCCCCCAAACTGCATTACCTATGTATGTGGCTCTAAAACAGATTGGTGTCAGTCATGCACCAAATTTAGCGTTTTATCTTGTTTTCTACTATGTTTAAATACAATTTAAGGAAATGAGTGTTCCTTGGCCAGGAGTGAACTACAAACTCCCTAAAACCCCAAGATTTAGAAATAAAGTAAAATTAATTGATTAATTTTAGCCATCTATTCAACTATCAAACAATAGATATGTGAAAATTTTTAGCCAGGTTTTCACTAACATCTCTCTCTCTTCACTATTCGCATTGTTTGAAACTATCAAAATAAAATAGTATTCAGAAAATTATATTCCCTTCCTTTAAATAAGGAAATGTGAAAACATGCTTTGTAATGGTAAAATAGTACTATTGTATGCTGTGGTAGTATTTCCAGCTACACAGTACAGTATTCAATATTCAATAGGTAACTTGAGTAGAATAGGATACTTTCCTTTTTCACATATTAAATATATCCATTTAAGTACACATATTAAATACATCGATTCAACAATTCAATTAAGTTTGTCCACAAAAATTGTTTAAATATTCATTCTACCATTTTCAGAAAAGAATTGTTAGGAGAATTTATTTGATCTATGTATTCTGAATTCGCTATTCCTAAAATTGCATAGTTGACCAGAGGACCGTATAGGATGCTGGAGACTGAACTGAGGTCAGCTGTGTGCAAGTCAACCCACTATGCTATTGCTCCAAAACCAAAGAGTAGTATTTTTAAGTGTTTAAGATAAGAAATTTATAATTTACCTTTTTGTCTTTGAACTAATTGGGATCTGGGATTTTTGTGAAGATTAAATAAGCTAATATATCTAAAACATTATGACTAATATTTAGCACTTATTAAATTTTATCTGCTACTTTTAAAACACGTATTTAATTCTGCCACATATAGAATCTGTAATTTCGGGCTACTTAATCCCTTTCACAGAGAGTACCTGATCAGACATCATCCAGCCTAAGGGGGTGTTTCTGCATCTTCATCAGCCTTTCATTAAAGAAACGCAGCACAGAATAGCTGGCCACAGATGGCTCCTCCCCTTCAGAATTACACTAATCCTCAGGATATTTGGTATTTTCTGACTGGAATCCCAGGACTGGAAGATTTTCACGTCTGGATCGCTATCCCTATCTGTTCTATGTACATCGTGGCTGTTGTAGGCAATGTCTTCTTGATCTTCCTGATTGTGACCGAGAGAAGTCTCCATGAGCCCATGTATCTCTTCCTTTCTATGCTGGCCTTAGCAGATATCATGCTTTCTACCACCACTGCCCCTAAGATCCTGGCCATCTTCTGGTTCCATTCCATGAGTATATCCTTTGGTGGCTGTGTGACCCAGATGTTCTTCATACATTTCATCTTTGCAGTGGAATCTGCTATTCTGTTGGCAATGGCTTTTGACCGCTATGTGGCCATCTGCTACCCACTGCGATATACCACTATCTTAACCTCCTCAGTCATTGGCAAGATAGGCATAGCCGCTGTGATCCGGGGCTGTATGATCTGCTTTCCATTCGTCTTCCTGGTATACCGACTTAGATACTGTGGCAAAAACATTATTCCCCATTCCTACTGTGAACACATGGGTATTGCCAGATTGGCTTGTGATAATATCAAACCTAATATTGTTTATGGCCTGACTATAGCTCTAGGGACTACAGGACTGGATATATTGCTCATCATTACTTCATACTCACTGATCCTTTGCACAGTGTTTAAGATACCTTCCTGGTCAGCCAGATTCAAGGCCCTCAACACATGTGGCTCCCACTTCTGTGTCATACTCATGTTCTATGTCCCAGCATTCTTTTCATTTTTTGCTCATCGTTTTGGGGGCAAAACAATCCCTCACCACGTTCATATACTAATTGCCAACCTCTATGTAGTAGTGCCTCCTATGCTAAACCCCATCATTTATGGGGTGAAAACCAAACAGATACAAGATAGAGCGGTTCTGCTTTTCTCTTCCCTTACTACATGCTGTTAAAAAAATAATGCTAAGGATTAGATATTTCTAAAGATAAGAAATATATTATCTACGTTATTTAAAACTATGTTTCAGTGTTGGACTGTCATGAATGTAACACGTATAAAACCCCCCAAAATACTTTTAATATTGATCTCTCAGAACTTCCAATGACTTGACGTGAGTGTGTGTGTGTGTGTGTGTGAGTGTGTGAGTGTGTGTGTGTGTGTTTGTGCGTGCTATTTGGGGACCATACCCAGTGGTGCTCAGGGCTCTTGTTCAGGGATTTATTCTAGCAGGGCTCAGGGGACCATATGGGGTGCAGAAGGTTGAATCCATAAACAAGGTAAGCTCCCATCCCTCTATTATAGCTCTGGCCTTAACTGGTAATGATTTTGAAGAAAATTAATTTCAATGAATGAAATTCCGAGTTCTCCTTTATATCCTGTTATTATACATATTTTATTTTTGGTGATATTAAAATAATGCTGAATAAAATGTGTATTTTTTTTCCTTTTTGGGTCACACCCAGCAATGGACAGGGTTACTTCTGGCTCTGCACTCAGGAATTACTCCTGGCGGTGCTCAGGGAACCATATGGGATGCTGGGGATCGAACCTGGGTCGGCCTCGTGCAAGGCGAATGTCCTATCCACTGTGCTATTGCTCCAGCCCATAAAATGTTAATGTATTTTGTTGTCTTACCCATATGAAAGGTTCCTTTGTAGAACTTAGAAGTGGAAGCAATGGATCTTTAGTTTTAAGTGGATGTAGAATTTCTACCACAATATTAAACATCCCAGATACAATCAGCCAATACATGAGCCAGTAGTAGGAAATCATTAAGTGACATATCTTTTCTAAGACAATAAAATATGGGTTTGAAGAAAAATGTTTTCTGATTTACTGATAATTCAGATGGTCTACAATATAAAAAAACATAGATATCATATATTTATAAAGAATGAACTTAAACCATGACAAATAATTTCCCGCCTGAGACCATATTGATAATATATTTTCAGGGTTATTTGGCCACACTCTACAGCTGTTGTCAGGGCTTACTCTCATTTCTGTGCTCAGGAATGACTCCTGATGTTGTTCAGGAGGCCATATGTGGTTTGAACCAGACGGTTTGAACCTGGTTGGTTGCCTGAGATGCTAGTTCCTTTCCCCTGTATTATCTCTCTAACCATTAGTGCCTTCTTTGTACGTGTTGGAATTTTCAGTGCAAATCATCAGACTCTTTAACTATGAATAGAGATATTACTAGGGAACCAAAGGATGGAAAATATACCTAGCCAAAACAGACCTAAAAAGCTGAACAATTAAACAGAATATTTAGAAATAATCATTTAAAAGATTATTACTTACCCAAATATAATTTTTATAAGCTTGTCTATAGAAAATATTTTAATTCATATTATAACAATATTCTTGGAGCTCTCCTTACAACAATGTTTGAGGATATGAAATCTGATCAATTTAGGTTTACGTAAAGAATAAACTTTGAAATTATATCTTGAAATTTTGAAACCTCTCAAGATCAGTGTGTGCATGTGTATGTTTATCTAAGTTAGAGTTAATGAGACACTCTTATGTTAGAAATTCTGGTTTTCTCATTAGATATAATGGCATAAAATTGGTCTATTGCGTTAATATTTGTTCTGGATGGCAATATCAGAATGTTTTAATATTTTCCTTATGTTCTAATGACTTGTCATTTTAATATTTTAATAAATATTCTATATTGTAATTAGTATTGCAAGTAACAATGACTAAAAAAGATGAACTATCAAAAGATTTGGGAAAATTGAAATATTTCATTAGGAAAGTTTTAAGTACATGTCGAAATTTTAAGTATACTAAAACTGTAAAAGTGAAAATCATTACTTATAAGTAGGGAAAGATAGTTTGATTTTTAAAAATCATTTTGAGATGAGTGATTTAAAAGATATATCCTCTTGGTAGACAAACATTAGCTTTTCCTCCAAAAAACTATTTAGAAAAAGTGCAAACGATAAAGCAAATATATTTCTCACCTAGTTTCTGCTTTTTTCTAATTTATCTTAAAAATAGTTAAATATCTGACATAAACCATAGATTATTTTTTAAATGCTAATGAAATATGTGGAAAGGATAAACAAGATTTGTTTGTCAAAAACTGTTGCAGAATTTGTAATAATTGAGCTATTTTCTAAGAAATGTCAAAGATACTTAGAGGTGGGTAAAAAAACACATTTAGATTTATTAATTTATTAGCAATAAATTTATATTTTAATTTTAATTTTATTAAATTAGGTGCACTTATTTATACATTTATTAAATTAAGAATATGCATTTATTTAAATTAAATGAATATACTTATTAAATTAAATGTAAATTGATTTTATTAAATTAATATTATTAAATGAAATTTTATTAAGTCTTAATAAAATTCACTATATCACTGTATCACTGTATCCCTGTTGCTCATTGGTTTGCTCCAGCGGGCACCAGTAATACCTCCATTTTGAGACGTGGTGTTACTGTTTTTGGCATATTGAATACGCCACAGGTAGCTTGCCAGGCTCTGCCATGCGGGGAGATACTCTCGATAGCTTGCTGGGCTCTCCGAGAGGGGCGGAGGAATCGAACCTGAGTCAAATTAGCTTAATAAAATTAAAGTTTAACAAAATGTAATACTTTTTAAAAAATTATTAATAAAATAAAAATTAAAATATTTTATTACTAACAATAAATACAATTTTAATTTTATTAATTAAAATTTTTGCTGAATATGTGATATGACCATTAAACTATAAAATATAGCAAATCCAGTAAATCCAACAAGTGTTTCACAAAAATCAAGATTTTTACTGTGTCCTTGAAACTGGCTGATTTTGATATATTTACTGTAAAAAAGGAAAACATGGTATATATGTGAAAGGATATATATGCTGATTGTCTTGATTTTGTGACAATGTCACAAAGTATCCCTATGTCAGGTTATATTTGTCAAATATCTATAATGAAAAATATTGGTTATAGTAACTAATCAAGGTTAAAGAGTTGTATACTTTTATTATTAATTACAGCTTAATTAAACTGGACAGAAAGTCAAATGTTTTCAAGCTGCAATATTTATTGGGTAAATAAGAGAGAACATGATATCATTCCAAATTTATGTACCTAAAATAAATGGATAAGTTTAATTAAAAATTGTTTATTTTACCATTCAAAATACTAATAAAAGTTTGCTCTATTTTACATGTTTTATCTAAAGTTTGAAAACATACATATATAATAAAATTTTGATGTTACTATGATTTTGGTGGCAGAGGGTTCTTCCAAAGTAATCATCAGAAGATCTTAGAGCCTCTCACAATAACGCTTAATCAACCAGTCTGGCTGTCCAGGAGGAAGATGATGTGCTATTTATATTCTTTATTTTATTTTATTTTATTTTATTTTATTTTATTTATTTGTTCTCATTTTGAGGCCACACCCAGTGGTGCTCAGGATTTGCTATAAGATCTTTGCTCATGAGTCACTACTAGCAGTGCTCAGGAGATGACATGGAATACTGGGGATGAAACCCGGGTCGGCCACATGTAAGTCAAGTGCTTTACCTGCTATATTATTGCTCTGGCCTCTTGGTGCTGTTTATATTCTGCAATTCCTGGAATTAACCGAGCTATTCTAATATCTGAGTTATTCTGATAGCTATTACCTGAACTATTTATCCACAGGGAACACCAGGGACGCACCCAGAGTTGTGCTGGAGGATCATGTAATTCTAGTGATAGAACTGAGGTTGGTTACATTTACTGACTTTTAACCATTTACTATCTCTCTGGCCTTGTGTTGCCATTCTTAATTGTATACTTGATACCAACAATATTGAAAATTTTCCACAACTTATATAGACTAACTTCAAAAACATTTTTCAACAAAACCAGCATTTATATACCTAATTAACAACTACTTTCAGTCCCATCATATACTACAATCTACTTTAAAACCTTATGTATTCATTTTTGACATTTAATCTAAGTTAATAATATAATAAATCTATTATTGTTGGATTATTTCACCCAAGATCAAATTTTCAAAGTTCATCCATTTCATTTATTTTAAAGTTTAAATAATATTTATTTGTAAACATATAACCTTTTGTAAACTTATCTTTTTGTAAATCTTTGCAACATTGACTGGTGAAACTATCTATTGGCAAACAAGGGGAGGATATAGCCATGAATTCCACCACACCTTTAGAATAGAGTAGTGGTGCTTTTAAAAGATACAAGAGTGTTGCTAATTAATAGAACCCAAAATTTGGAGTCATTTATTGATACTCAAACCCAGCTGTGTTCAGGACTTACCCCTAGGTCTGTGCTCAGGAATTACTCTTTTGTTTTGTTTTGTTTTGTTTTTGGTTTTGCTTTTGCTTTTTGGGTCAAAAGCGGTGATGCACAAGGGTTATTCCTGGCTCAAGCATTCAGGAATTACTCTTGGAAGTGCTCAGGGCACCATATGGGATTCTGGGAATCGAACCCAGGTCGGCCGTGTGCAAGGCAAACAAATGCCCTACCTGCTGTGCTATCACTCCAGCCCTTTAGGAATTACTCTGGACAATGCTTGCACTGGGGATCATATCCTGGCAAATGAAATACCATGGATCTAATGCAGCTTGGCTTTGTGCAGGGCAAGAGACTTTTTAGCTGTACCAACTTGCTAGCTACAAGTTGTTTTTCTTAGTTTTTCTGGGGCCATAACAAGAAGTTTTCAGGGCACCATTTGTTGTGCTGGCAGTTCAAACAATGTTGACTGCTTAAAAGAAACTAAAAACTACATCTTTTTAATTCTAAGGCTTCAAGTACCTTCACCTCTATCTCTCCAGACCTTGACTGCTTTCAGTTCAGTATGAACTGCAAAAACTGTGTCTTTGACTTAGGGCATATTTTTTTCAGGGCAGGAGGCTTCCCAAACTGAGATTAAGAGGTCTGTGTACCTCATTCAGTGATTCTCAATCAACTGAGATGGGTTCAATGTGGGTCATGAAGATATGGCTTTTGCTTGTGCTCTACAGTGCCAGGGAGTACCTGGACTACCCAGCAGAGCTCATGGGTCTACAGGACAGCACTCAGTGGTGTGAGGGGGACCATAAGGTGCTGGAAATAAAATGAGGGTCACCTGAATGCAAGGTACAGGTGATTAACTGCAGTTATATATCTCCAGCCCTAAAAACATATTTTTACTTCTATAAAATAGTTGGCAGAATCTCCTGCCCCCATGCCAGGCTGTCTTCACCGGGGCTCCCTCAGAGGTTGGCGGGTTGAGTATCCCTTCCTGCCCCAAGCAGCACCCCGGCAGACAAAAACCTCCAGAACCCAGCCACAGCCATGCTCAAGGCTACTCTCCACATGCTCGGACAAGCCTCACCCAAGAAGGAACCAACAAAAGAACCCAGGTATGCGGGACCAGTGGCTGAGATCTCCAAGACTGTTCGGATCAGGACTGGAACTACTCCACCTAGATCCCCAGTTTTCCAGTAGCTTGGCAGTCACACCCACAAACTGCCCCCGGCACCATGTAATCTCATCAACGACCAAGATCCAGAGACCATAAAACAAAGCTCTCGGAAGAGAGTGATGCAGAATCTCACACAGTAGAGCCTGGGAAGCAACCCGTGACATATTCGATATGCCAAAAACAGTAACAATAATGGGCCTCATTCTCCTGACACTGAATGCGAGAGGGATAAATGGAAATGTTACTAGCATCCGCTTGAACAAATCAATGAGCAACAGGATAACAGTGATACAGTGATAAAATTGTTGAATAAATAAAAAGTAACGTACATGATATGATATATGGGTATTACGTGCATATGATATATCCAGGAATCAGTATGCATGGGGCAAATAAGAGATAAGAGGCTAGCCCCTTAAAGTAAATGACATGTGAGCAGAGTTACAACATTGGGTAAAAGATTTGCTTCACACGTGACCAATCCCTTATCAAGCTGTGATTTTCCCGTAGGACATATGGTCCCCCAAAGCCCAAAAGGAGAGATGCCTGAGCAGATTAAGGAGTAAGCTCTGAGCAAAGTCAGGTGTGGCCCTCAAACCAAAATAATAGAGAATCACTGTCACTGTCATCCCCTTGCTCATTGATTTGTTCGAGCGGGCACCAGTAATGTCTCTCATTGAGAGGCTTATTGTTACTGTTTTTTGGCATATCCAATACACACGGGTAGCTTGCCAGGCTCTGCCGAGCAGGCTCGATGCTCTCAGTAGCTTGCTGGGCTCTTCAAGTGGGGTGGAGGAAGCGAACTCGGGTCGGCCGCATGAAAGGCGAACAACCAACTGCTGTGCTATCACTCCAGCCCAAGTAACGTGAAATTAGAGAAGTTTCTAGAAATATCTTATTTAAAAACAAAAATAAGACAAGTGAAGGAAAGAGAAAGTTTCCAGTGAAAGCCAACCCTTAGCCCTGGACTTCAGAACTAAAATGTCAAGTAAGTGGGAGGGTAGGTAGTGAGTGGGTGGATGGACGATGAGGTGGGCTGGAAATAACAGAAGGTCACTGGTGGATGGTCTCAGGCACTTTGCTGGAGTTGAGATGGAATAACTACATCAGAACCAGAAGTGTTGACACTATTGTAAATATGTGAGCTTAGCACTGCACTGTAGCACTGTCGTCCCATTGTTCATCGATTTGCTCGAGGGGCACCAGTAATGTCTCCATGTGAGAATTGTTATTGTTTTTGGCATATCTAATACACCAGGGGTAGCTTGCCAGGCTCCGCCATGCTGGCGGGATACTCTCACTACCTTGCCGGGCTCTCAAGAGGGATGGAGGAATCAAACCCAGGTTGGCTGCATACAAAGCAAACGCCCTATCCACTGTACTATAGCTCCAGTCCTTCAGTATGTGACCTTACCTATAAAAATTAAGCTGATTAAAATGTTTACACAGGGTTTTGTTTAAGGTTGTATGAAGGAGTTTTGGTGCAACACACTGGCACTGGTGGTTGGTGTGGAATAGAACCATTGTTTACCTGAAGCTCCATTGTGGATATTACTGTAAATCACAGTGCTTGAATAAAATATTAAGTAAATTTACATATAACAGGGAAAAATAAACATTATTATATGCAAAAGAAACCCTTTTTTTGTTGTTGTTCCTTGTTTTCTTTTGTTTTTAACATCTAAGCATGATTTGCCCTGGAAAGAGATAGAATATGGGTGTTAAGGTGCATGCTTGCCTGTGGCTGACACTGGTTTGTTCTCCTGCATGAGATGGTTTCTTAGCATAGCTGGGTTGGGCCAAGCTCTTGAGGGTTTGAGCAGGTGACCCTCTGAGGTGGCCTGTGTAATTTCAGAGACTTCAGTGCCTGACCATTGTTGCAGCCTCTTGCCCTCACACTGAACTTCTGGCTTTTTTAGCCAAAAAATCCTGGAAGGTGCTTCCAGTTCTTTTGAGCACAATTTGAGAGTTCCCTTTACCCAAACCAAAGAATGATATATCACTTAAGAATTTTGGATAAATTTATCCATACTTGAGTATAGAACTGACAAAGCAGGGATAAAATTGTATATTGAAGTTAACCTGATTAATCTAAGGTAAGGAACACTAAATAAAGAAGCATTCAAGTGTGGTATTATTGCTATAAACTGTTCAGCAAGATTTGGAACATTGAGAAATAGAGTAGAAAGGTCACAGATTGTAGGATAACATAGCCTCACGTAGTTTAGGTTTATTGGGTTACTCCCGTTACAGTGCTCCTATTCCTCTTTGTTTATTTGTAGCTTCTTTCTTAGTGTTTTGTTGACTTGTAAATAATGTTTTTCTCTTCTCCTTGACTCCTTTGCATAGTTTATTCAGAGCAAGTCCTTTTTGTATGGATACAGGAAGACTTAACAAATGTTATGCTTTTGTAACATGGGAGTCATTTGACTCTACATGATATTTTCCTCCAGGGCATCTGTTCTCTTGACCTAAGCCTCAGCTGCCCTTACTTCCTAGCACCCCCAAAGCATGGTCCTGATGTGGGACAAGAAGGACCCAGGGCAAGCGGTGAGTTGTGTGCTACCCTGGCATTGAGATGGGCCTGGCCAAAGTGCCTAATGCTTAACTATAAGTTAAGAGCTTGATCATGGACAAATGCTGTCATGATCCAAACAGTGATACTAGATTTGGACCCTGCTAGGGTGAGGAATGATTAATCTGGCCTGAGTTCTGTGGTCTGAGCCTGTGGCAAGATGTTGCCAAGAGAGCTGCCTTGCAAGCCTCAATGTATCCCTTGCTATGTCCATACAAAAATAACTAGTATTAAGATGTTAATAAGTTCCTGGACTAAAGAAAAAAAAAAAAACCTTAAGAGTGAGGAAGGGCTTTGGAGTGCCCTGCCCTCAGGAAGGGCTTTCTTATGTTGATTTTGCTACCAGGCTGGTTGTAGCCTAGAGGGCAAGGTAGGAGAGACAAGTAGGAGGAGAGAGAGAAGCCAGGGAGAAGCGGGAGTAGATGCAGAGAGAGGCCGGAGCCGGGAGTGCGGGAGATGAGAAAGATGGAAGATTGAATAAACGGTAACTAATCAGCAACCAGCTTGGTCCTCGTTCTTTTTATTTTTTTTTATTTTTTTTTATTTTTTTTTAATTTTTTTTTCCTTTTTATAATTTATTTATTTTTAATTAGAGAATCACCGTGAGGGTACAGTTACAGATTTATACACTTTTGTGCTTATACTTCCCTCATACAAAGTTCGGGAACCCATCCCTTCACCAGTGCCCATTCTCCACCACCCGTAAACCCGGCGTCCCTCCCACCCTCCCCACTCCCATCTCCCCCCCACCCCACCCTGCCACTGTGGCAGGGCATTCCCTTCTGTTCTCTCTCTCTAATTAGTTGTTGTGGTTTGCAATAAAGGTGTTGAGTGGCCGCTGTGCTCAGTCTCTAGCCCTCATTCAGCCCGCAACTCCCTTCCCCCACATGGCCTTCAACTACAATGTAGTTGGTGATCGCTTCTCTGAGTTGCCCTTTCCCCGGAACGTGAGGCCAGCCGCGAAGCCATGGGGTCAACCTCCTGGTACTTATTTCTACGGTTCTTGGGTATTAGTCTCCCACTCTGATATTCTATATACCATAGATGAGTGCAGTCTTTCTATGTCTGTCTCTCTCTTTCTGACTCATTTCACTCAGCATGAAACTTTTCATGCCCATCCACTTAACTACAAAATTCTTGACTTCCTTTTTTCTAACAGCTGCATAGTATTCCATTGTATAGATGTACCAAAGTTTCCTCAACCAGTCATCCGTTTTGGGGCATTCGGGTTTTTTCCAGATTCTGGCTATTGTAAACAGTGCTGCGATGAACATACATGTGCAGATGTTGTTTCGATTGTACTTTTTTGCCTCTCTGGGATATATTCCCAGCAGTCTTCCTTCGCCTTTCCTTGACCACCAGCCGTCCCGATCCAGTCCACACACTGCGGTTCCAGGGCACCGAACGCGGATGGTGAGACAGAGCCGCTAGGAGAGCCTGTGAGTGCACTCGCCCCTAGGTGAGCTTTAGTTTTTTACAACAGATGATAGTCACTTTCTTTATATGGTGAGTGTAACAAAGGATAGTGATTGGCATAACAATAAAACCCTAGAATTGTCTGTAAAAACCTAGCTGACAATGAACACAGTCTCTTCTGACAATAAATTCAAACTCCTGTACTTCAATGAAAATAAGAGGAAAATCTCAGTTTTTGGTATTAAGATACAAAAAATTAGGGTATTAAATACAAAAATCAATAGCCCACCTCTATAAAACATTTACTAATGTTTTACTTCTTTTTAATAGTAAATAGAAATAGTATTGCAACTTCCCAAACATTGTTACAATTATGTTAAAATATTTGTAAGGTATTATGTTGTTGTGTTTATTATTAAAAATAATATCCATATTTTTAAACCTGCTGTGACTATGCTGAATTAAGTAAGTAAATAAATTAAGAGTTACCTGATTGTTTCACACAGGTAAAGTATAAATAGCTTAAGAAAGATAACTGGCACAAACCCACAAAACTAACTCAAAGACAACAAATGAAAACAATGGCTGCTACTAAAGTTTTGGGTAGTAGGTACTGAGAAACAAGTAGAGGGGTTTTTGGTAATGGGATGACACTGGGACATAGGCAATTGGTACAAGGTTGTGCATTAGATCACTCAAAATAAAGAGAAAGAAAAAAATATTAAATTTTTTTGGATCAAATGATCTGTGCCTTGTTTTATTGTTTCTTGATCCTGTTGTTTTCTTTCTGGAATTGAGATCCAGCTACTTCTATGTTTAATATACCAATTGAATCACTCAATATTGCATCATATAGAATAGGTTTAAAACTTGACTGCAGATATTTTATTAAGTTATTCCTTCTGTCTTAGTCTTCTTTGTGCATGTACAGGAATAATGCACGATCCATACTCAAGCTTGAAACTAAAGATGGGATTTTGTAGTTTCTAGTTTCTGCACTCCAGTGCCTTCCTGTTGTCTCGCATTTTTCTAATTCTAATATCCTTTTTGCACTAGAACCCGAATTCTTTTGAAAAACCCAAATCAAATCAAATTATTACCTTTCTTGATTTTTTCCACAGTTTCAGTTTTGGATTATAGGCTAAAATGTGCTGTGACAACTTCAATATCATTCATCACTTCTGTGAATCTGACTAAGTACTCCTCAATGAGATCTGAATTACAGTCACACAGTACATATTTCTAGGTGTAAATAACATGGTGTGGATCATTGACTCCGGTGACTTACACAATGCTATGTGACAGTTCATTTGTTTTGTTGCAGGTGAAATAGTTGAGTGATTTCATTGCTATGTAATATACCATACTATTACTATACTATAATTTAACTATTCCATTAAATTCAGAATATTTTGATTTTTGATAATTTAAGATTTTTATGCATGTTGAAGTCAGAAGCATTACTCTACATGTTTTTTTGCACATAAGCTGCATTTATGTACATCTTGAATTATAATTACCATGTCATAGGTTTGGCAAGTATTTTCTCATATACTTACACTATTTTGTCACCAGATGAGAATGAAACATTTTGTTGATTGATCTATATCTTTGTTAAATTTTGGTGCAGACAATCTCTATTTTCTTCTAATTTAACTCCTCTATTTCTTCCTTTCTCAGCACTTGAATATTTTTCTTTGATTTCTTCATTTATTCTTTCCTTCTAGTATGTCGTTAAATATGTACTTGCTTGTCGTTGCATATTATTTCAATTAAGAAAATAATGAAATATCCTTTGAATCAACTTTTATTCATTATGAATTTGTCTTTTTTCCTAAAATATTGCTGTAGAGATTTGTGCATTTGCATTTTTCTAGAAAAATAGTCATACTTAAAGTGACTGAATAAGTTGAATCTTTGCAATTCATCTTTTTATAACATTGTTATACAATATACTATATACATATACCTATTTAGTAATCCTGACCACATTAAACATTGCAGGAGGAAGAAAATAATTAACAAAGGTAACTGACATTTGATTTATATATTTATGTTGCTGATTTTGGCATATTGAATTTGCCACGGATAGCTTGCCAGGCTTTGCCATGAGGGCGAGATACTCTTGGTAGCTTGTCGGGCTCTCCGAGAGGGACAGAATAATTGAACTTGGGTTGGCCAAGTGCAAGGCAAATGCCCTACCCACTGTGCTATTGCTCCAGTACATACTACATACAAGTCTCACAATGGAGACATTACTGGTGCCTTCTCGAGCAAATAGATGAACAACAGGACCGCATTGGTATACAGTGCTACAGTGATATTTATGTTGCTAGATTAGTTATAATGGGATGTGTTATTCTTGTATTAAAGAAGTACACTCAAATACATTAAATAGCAAAAAGCTACAAATAAGGGATCAAATTATCTTTCTTTGAGTATGAGTAGTCACTTTGAGGACTATCAAAGTTTATCAGTGTATAGCACAGAGACAATGCTATATTAGGAAGCTATGGAACATCTTAAGCCTTAATCAAAGTGCTGTCTTATCCATCCTCAAAAGAAGTTACTTAATTACATTAATTTAGAAAAAGTAAGATATTATACATTTGTGCTATTTATCAGATAAAGATCCTCATAAAGGTGGCTTACAATTCTATGTGGACAAAACCTCATAAAGGTGGCTTACAATTCTATGTCTACTGTTTAACCTGATTATTGGCTTAATAATATATTGGAGAAAATTTCAAACTTGTTGAAATGCTTTTAAAATCACTGAGTAACTTTGTAACTATAAATAAAGTAAAATAATTATTCTCTCAATTTCCAGGAGCTTTAGCTCCAGGATAAGTACATATTCCACATAGAGTTGATTGGTTTCCAAATTAACTACCTAAAGATCACATGAAAAAGAAAAAAAAAATTAAGCTAGATACGTAGGTAATATTGTAGACAAAAAAGTGAATTATAATGAATGTAACAGAGAGAAGATCTGAAAACATAAAATACATGGAAAAACATTGGAAATACTTTCCATGACACTGACCTTAGGCACATATCTGGGAACTCAGTAATAACAGTGAAGGAAACAAAAGCAAAAAGAAGGCAATGGGACCACAGCTAACTGAATCATCTACTCATTGAAATAAACTGTCAAGAAAACTAAAAATAAAACATCCTCTGGAATAGGATAAGCTATTTTCACTCCAAATGAACAAGGGATTTTACAGTTGATCTATAAATACCAAATAAAATGGATGGGAGACTCAAAAAAATGTTCATCCTTTTATATGAATTGACAAAGTATATTCATGAATAATTCAATGGATTTTCAGATATATCCTAACAGAATATCACTGCAGTAGAATGAGTTCCTGACATGCAAAGAAAAGTTAAATGTTCACTTGTACAATTAGGCATCTGAAAGTGAGTATTAACTCACTTGAGAACATTATTCACAGAAAAAAAGGGTCAAATCATGGAGGAAGAGAAGGAATGCTTCTCCCTGAGGACTATTTACCAAGAACCAGACTAGGCCATCTCTTTCCATTAGTGGAATGAAATTCAATCCCAGGGGTACAGAAAAAAAGTGTTCCCTAGAGAGGCCTGTCAAAAGATATAAATAGGTAGTTGAGATTTTCTGCTCATCTTCCTGTATCCTGTGCATCTTCTTACTTTTGCTTTTTTTTAATTGATCAAGCTATTAAACATCTCCAGAATGCAAGAAGTTAGAAAACGTAAGTAAACAGAGTTGTGCTTACTGACTACCTGTAAAAAAAATAACACTCTAGAGAGATGTCAGAAGGCTGAGAGTTTGCTCATTTTTCCTGATACCTAAAACAGGCTGTATTTATCTCAACCTTGACTTATAATGTACTGGCTATGAACCTTGACTTATAATGTACTGGCTATGACTTTAACTGCCCTTTATGAAGAATTGTAGCATCTCTGTATTATTTGTTTAAATATAACATACAAAGAACATAAATGCCTCTTTATAAGTTCACATATGTACATATGCACTCTGTACACACACCACACAAATAGCTTAAGTCTATTTTTAATGTTTTTAACCTATTTCCTATGTCTTACTTGATATATTTTTTGTGCTATGCCGATCTATGACTTGTGTTCACATGTGTTAAACACATATTCCAGTATTTTTAAGGAAGGCTCGCTAGGTTGTGAGAGATAAGTAGGTAAAGGTGCATGAATTTACATGAAGCTGCCTGGGTTTATCCCCTACACTGCGTATGGTCCCCCTGCACTCCAAAGAATAAGCCCTGAGCCATAGAATTATTAATAATAAGTTGAGTTAGCCCAGATAAAGAAGTTGGTACTCATGAGTTTATTTCCGTACCTAGTTTTACTTTAAAGGTATTAGTTGATAGTGGTTAGAATTATAAATTTAAAATTTACCTCACTTGATTGTGAATAAAGTGTGACCTGGGCCATAAGATTGAAAGTCTGTGGCAGCTTTTGTGAAGAGTAATTAAGTTAATACATGTAAGACACAATGAAAAATATTAAGCACTTATTCCATATTGTTAATTTTCATATAGATTTAATTCTTCCATGGATAGAACCAGTGCAATTTGAAGCTACTTAATCTATTTTATTTTCTGTTCACTAAGAAGAATCTATTGAAAGAAATCTTCCATTCAGACATCAGTGAACCTAAGGCAGCACTGCTGCATCCTTGGCTAGCCCCGTGTTCTTTCATTAAAGAAACTCGGTTCAGGATATCTGGTCACAGATGGCTCCTCCCCTTCAGAATCACACCAATCCTCAGGACACATGGTATGTTCTGACTGGAATCCCGGGACTAGAAGATATACATGTCTGGATCGCTATCCCTATCTGTTCTATGTACATTGTGGCTGTTGTAGGCAATGTCTTCTTGATCTTCCTGATTGTGACCGAGCGAAGTCTCCATGAGCCCATGTATCTCTTCCTTTCCATGCTGGCTTTAGCAGATATCCTGCTTTCTACCACCACAGTCCCTAAGATTCTGGCCATCTTCTGGTTCCATTCTGTGAGTATATCCTTTGGTAGCTGTGTGACCCAGATGTTCTTCATACATTTCATCTTTGCAGTGGAATCTGCTATTCTGTTGGCAATGGCTTTTGACCGCTATGTGGCCATCTGCTATCCACTGCGATATACCACTATCTTAACCTCCTCAGTCATTGGCAAGATAGGCATAGCTGCTGTGGTCAGGAGCTTCACTGCCTGCTTTCCATTCATCTTCCTCGTATACCGACTTAGATACTGTGGCAAAAACATTATTTCCCATTCCTACTGTGAACACATGGGTATTGCCAGACTGGCCTGTGATAACATTAAAGTGAACATAATTTATGGCCTGACTGTAGCTTTACTGACTATAGGGCTGGATATGGTATTCATCCTTACTTCATACTCACTGATTCTTTGCACAGTGTTTAAGATACCTTCTTGGTCTGCCAGGTTCAAGGCCCTTAATACATGTGGCTCCCATTTCTGTGTCATACTTATGTTCTATGGTCCAGCATTATTTTCGTTTTTTGCCCATCGTTTTGGGGGTAAAGCAATTCCTCACCATGTTCATATCCTAGTAGCCAACCTCTATGTGGTAGTGCCCCCTATGCTAAACCCCATCATTTATGGGGTGAAAACCAAACAGATTCAAGAGAGAGTGGTTTTGCTTTTCTCTCCCTTCAGTAAATGTTGCTAAAATAATACATAACACTAAATATTGTATCTGAATAAAGCACACACAAATTCTATTTAATATTGTAGTTCAGTGATCATTAGGAATACACAAAATGCATGCACATCCTACAAACACATTTATAAAATGGACAGCTTCTCAAATATCCATTTTATTCTCCTAAATCTTGTAGTTTGAACAAAACAAATTTAAATAAGGAATATTCTCAATCCCCCATCTGCGGCCAAGTGTCATCTCAAATTCTACCACACTGGCAAGCCAGTGGATGCTATGTAATATAGAAGTCATCCAATCTCGATTAACAAACTATAAACAGAAGGTTTAACCTGTAACAAAAGTTTAGTAATCTCTTATGCGTGGGCTTCATGACTCCATGGTGCGATACAACAATCTTCACTTACTTTCTTCTAAGAAAGCATTTTTTGATCATTCTTTTAGCAAATTATCTATAACAAGCAATATGATGGGCCAGCTATGGGGGCTGCTTACTGGGTGGCTGGAAAAACTGGAAATATGGTGGTTGGACAGTGCGATGGTGGTGGGATTGGTGTTGAAATATTGAATGTTTGTAACAAATCATCATGAATAACTTTGTAATAAATAAATAAAAATTTTAAAAGAGTTATGTAAATATAATTTGTTTTAAAATTTATAGATGAGAAATAAATATTAACTTTTTACCAATGCCTGATGTAAAACTGTTACACATTCTTAAGAAAGTATCTCTCCCACTGGGTTTCTGCTCTTTCTTTTTTATCTCAGATATGATTAAGTCACTGACAAAAATATTACTAGTAAAAAGGTATCAAAATATGTGATAAATGTATAGAAATTCAGGATGACAAGACTGCAGTTGCAGAATGTGTAATAATCAAGATTTTTTTCTGTAATATAAGTTAAACATAATTAGGGGTTGGGGAAAAATGATACAACTGTATTTTGTTCATTAATTTATTTTCAAGTTATTTGCCAAAGGGATAAACCCTAAGCCATAGAATTATTAATAATAAATTAAGTTAGGCACAGATAAAGAAGTTGGAATTTATGAGAAGACAATTTTATCATTAAATTACAATGTATAGAAAGGTCAACAGAATTCAATTAAGAACTTCACAAATAATAATTATTGAATATATATTGTGTCCTTGAAACTTGCTTATAATTCTCAAAAACAGTAATTATTAAATATATTGTGTCCTTGATACTTGCTGATAAAAGAGTTCATAGGTATTGTTACAATTTTAAAAAGGAAAAATTTGTACAGATTTGAAGTAATAAGTGTGTTGTCTTGATTTTGTCAGTTTCACAACATATATCTATGTTAGGTGTGATTCAAAATATTCACTGATAAATTCAACACATTCGTTGATAAATTATTTCCCTGATATTAGAATTTAAAAATTTTTTTCATGATGACTATGGGATAGTTATTTTTTCTCCCATCTACATCATTGTTAATGCATAAGAATATGGCAGATTTCTGTATATTGATTTTGAAGCCTGTTCTTTACTCTAAGTTTATTATTTCTAGGATACTTTATTGGAGTCTTGGGGATTTTTCTATATATAATACCATGTTATCTGCAAATAGTGATAGCTTGACTTCTTTCTCAATCTGAATCGATTTGATTTCTCTTCCTTATCTAATTTCTGTGGTAAAGGCTTCTAAAACTTTGTTGAGCTATAATGGTAACAGTGTAGATCCTTATATGTTTCCAGAATTAAGAGGAAAAGTTTTCAATGCTTACACACTAAGAATTATGATAGTTATAGGTGTTTTTTTTCTCCTTCAATCCCCATTTTGCTGAAGATTTACTTGGAAACAAGAACAATGAAAATTAATGACCTAATCGCACATCTCAAAAAACATTAAAGAGAAAGGGAAATAAAGCCAAAGATTGTAGTTTTATTTCCTTTTTATTAAAAAAAATATTAGTGAATTACCCTGAGGTACAGTTATAGACTTACAGATGTTCATGCTTGCGTTTCAATTATACAATGATCAAGTGCCCCATCTCTCCACCTGTGCCCATTTTCTACCACCAATAGTCCCAGCATCCCTCCCACTCCCCACCCCCACACTGTCCTTCCCCCATACCACCCTGTCTCTGTGGCAGGGCATTCCCTTTTGCTCTCTCTCCTTTTGGGTGTTGTAGTTTGCAGTAGAGGTATTAAGTGGCCATCATGTTTAGTCTATGGTCTAATTTCAGCCCGCATCTGCCATCCTGAACAGGCCCTCCTACCACCCTTCACTTGGTGAGCTGACTTTTTATTTGAGCTTTTTTATCTGAGCTGCCTTTTGCCCCAGCTTGTGAGGCCAGCTTCTAAGCTGTGGAGTAATCCTCCTAGTTTTTATCTCTACTGTTCTTGGACCATGTGCTGGGTCACAAAGATTATAATTTTTTGTTGTTGTTGTTGTTGTTGTTGCTGAGTTTTTCTTTTTAAAGACTCTACAATATGTATGAGCTGGAGCCATAGCATGGGCTGGAATAATAGCACAGTGGATAGAGCATTTGCCTTGCAAATCAAACCCCATCAACCGGGTTTGATTCCTTCATCCCTCTCAGAGAGCCCGGCAAGCTACCGAGAGTATCCCGCCCCTATGGCAGACCTGGCAAGCTCCCTGTGGCGTATTCGATATGCCAAAAAGAGTAACAAGTCTCACAATGGAGACATTACTGGTGCCCGATCAAGCAAATCGATGAATAAGGGGATGACAGTGCTACAGTGCTACACTATGTACAACTCCTGACTAGAGTTACAAAAATATAAAGAAAGTCCAGATACATCAGATGACTAATGTAAGAAGAGAAACAGATGACTTAGAAATAGATGACTTAGGAATATAAAGGATGGGATCTGGAGAGATAGTACAGAGGGTAAGACTCTTGCCTTGCATGCCACCTCTCAGTATTGGATCTCTGACATTTAATGGCTTGCCAATCATCACCAGGAGTGATTCCTGAATGCAGATCCATGAGTAACCCCTGAGCATCATTTGGTGTGTCAAAAAAAAAAAAAAAAGAAAGAAAAAAGATAAATGACCAGGTGAGATTCTTGTGCATAGCTATATGACGTTGATTTGAAGAATCTATAAGAATAGGTCAATTTTTAGAATCCTACATCTTCCTGAGACTGAATCTTGAATAGATAACTGCTATAAGAAAAGAAAGGCCAACAAACACATAAAAATTTCTAAGGATGCAAAGAAAGCATTTGACAGGATCCAACACTAATTATGGTGACTAACATTTTCACTTTTGACAGTTTGTTAGATGAAAGATAATTATATTTAAAACAAACATTCAATGAAAATGTAAATATATTTGCTATTTTGCTGCAGCTATATACCTTTTTTTATAAAGCACTCTATTTCTTCTTGTTGTTCAGTTGTAAAAACCCACGACCTATTTTTTCTTCTTGAGTTTGACATCTATGAATAAACATTAAACATAAAATCAAGAATTTTACTTCCCACTTCTTTGGAAAAGTCCAACAGACCATTACTATATTTTATAAGAAGAATATCAGTGAAAGGTTACTTGACTCTTGGATTGTTTTCCAATGCTTAATTTTTATTGCAGTTTAGGTGATATGTTTTATAGTTTTGATGTAAAATGTTACTACACCTTTACTACCTAAGTCCAAGTTTGACACCCAAAGTACCCAAGTCTCTCCCCCACTGTCCTCATGTCACTTGAAGTCCTCCTTATCCTTCCCCTCAACTATCTCCATCCAGTACTACATAACCTTAGTTTTGTAATCAAAGGCAATGTTTGGTTTTCATCATTTAATATTGTCTATCCCTTTCTCTCTCTGACTAAATTTGTTTAATATGATACCATCCCATTTCAATCAAGTTGCAGTGGACTGAAAGATATAATCTTTTCTCACCACACTGAGGTAAGAATCACATGTATATGTACATGACAGTTTCTTTATCTATGCCTCTATCATTTCAATAGTTTCCATATCTTGATTATTGAACTTAGTAACACAATGGATGGGTAGGATGCAGCGGTAGCATTCTGTGGCCGAGATCCACCTCCCTAGGCTCTTCTGGATGATGGGAGAAGGACGGGCAATGGGCGCGTCCCTGGTATTATCTGATCTCTCCTTTTATGGCATAGTTGTAGTTGTCATTTTGGCCGTAGTCCCAATCATCAGAGTTCCGTCATCCAAACTTCCTCACAAATGTCAAAGTCTCCAAAGTCTCAGTTCTCCTCCTACCCTTCAAGGTCTTGTCATCAACCTTCTGTCCCCAACGTCTAGGCATCAGCATCTAGTCTTTATCTCCTTCCCAGAGTCTAGTTCTAGAGTCTCGTCCTCAGCATCTTCAACAATTCTCTCTTCAGCAACTCTCCTGCACGTCTTACGACCAGTCCAGTCTGACTCTGTTGTTTCTCTACAATTCTAGTCTTTGCTTCTTACAGTTCTATCTCTAGTCTCTCCTTATCTGTCTCTTGACTGACTGTCTCTCTCCAGTCTTATTTCTAGTCTCTTTTCTTCAGCCTCTGGTCTCCCCCACAAGTCTTACTCCATAGTCTCCAGTCTTTGTGCGTCCTCTCTAGTCTCTCTCTGGTCTCAGTTTTTAGTTTCCCCTAGCAACCACTTACAGGACAGTTACATAGGAATCATGTAGCATGATGATACAAAGATGGGGATGAACATGAACAAACCAACAAAGAGAGGCAAAGGCCACTCTTTCTCAAAGACAATATCTCATCTAAGGACATTACTCAAGATTGCTAGGAGATGCACCCAAGTGTGGAATTCCATACGGGGTGTATTGCTTTCTCCTCAGCTAGAAATCCACTTAAATAGTCATAACAAATTTATTTCTTATAATATTTCTAGCAATGTCATTTTGTATGAGCACATTAAGAGATATATTAAGCTTAAGGTTTGGTTCTTCCTGGGTCCATGTCACTATATATTCCTAATCACAGTCAGGTTAGTCTTTTCTAACCTCAGCAGGGTCCTAAATAGTAACTGCATAGTTACCTCTTTTTTTGGGTCATGACAGAATTTGCCCATGACCATGCTCTTAACTTATAGTTAAGTATTGTGGCACTTGGCCTGGCCCATTTCGATGCCAGGGTAGCTCACAGTTTGCCTTAGGGTTCATCAGTCCTTCGTTGGGATCCTGCTTTTGGAGAGCTAGGAAATAAGGGCAACTGAGGCTTATGTCAAATAAAAATTGAGCAAATATTATTTTGGAGTCAATTAACTCCCATGTTACATAGCATAGCATCAATTGTCTTCCTGTGTCTATACAAAAAGGATATTGCTAAATAAACCATACAAATGATATAAAGGAAAGAAAAAAGTATTAGTGTCTGATGGAATTGGATGTGTCTAAGTTGCACTATTGTGGGAGTGACTCAATAAACCTTAATAAATGTCTGTGGGAGCAACAAGTACAACCCAGTGTTATCCAACAACATGCAAAGCAAGTGCCCTCTGCACTTCTATGCTCATTGCAGCACAATTCATAATAGCCAGAATCTGGAAACAACTTAAATCCCTTAGCCTGAAGTCTGGAGAAAGAAATTATGGCGCATCTATACAATGGAATATTATGCAGCTACCGTGAAAAGGAAGTCATGAAATTCACTTATAAATGGATGGACATGGAAGGTATCATGCTGAGTGAAATGAATCAGAGAGGGACACACATTGAGCAATTGCATTCATTTGAAAAACACAATAGAAAACTAATACCCAAGGTCAGTAGAAACAAGTGTCAGGATGATTGTTCCATGCTCGGAAGCTTGCCTCAAGAGGTGGGGGTGGAGGCAGTTAGGATGGAGAAGGGACTACTGAAACAAGGATTGTTGGAAATGATCACTCTGGACAAGAACTGAGTGCTGAAAGTAGGTAAAGGGACAAACATGATAACCTTGATAACCTTTTAGCACTCATAGCACAAACCATAATGCCTAAAGGAGAGAGAGAGAGAGAGAGAGAGAGAGAAATAGAGAGAGAGAAGAGAGAAAAGGAAAGAGAGGAAGAGAGAAGAGATAAGAAGAGAGAAGAGAGAAGAGAGATAGGAGAGAGAAAGAGAGAAAGAAAAGAGAAAGAGAAAAAAAGTGCCTGCCAAGGCTGGGGGCTAGTGGGAGGGAAACTGAGGACATTAATGATGAGAAATTTACACTGGGGAAGGGATGGATATTGGAGCATCTTATGACTGAAACCCAATCATGAACAACTTTGTAACTGTACATGTTAAGGTGATTTAATTTTTATTTTTTTTATTTTTGTTTTTATTTTATTTTTTTTTAATTTTTATTATATCACCATGTGGAAAGTTACAAAGTTTTCAGGTTTATGTCTCAGTTATACAATATTCAAACACCATCCCTTCACCAGTGCCCATATTCCACCACCAAAATCCCCAGTATACCCCCCGCCACAGCCCCCCCCAACTGTATAACTGATGAATTTCACTTCATTTTCTCTCTACCTTGATTACATTCCATATTGCAAAACAATACTCACTATTGTTGTTGGAGTTTCCCCCCAAGGAAGACAGCCCTACTAAGGAAGCATTTGATAATTGGTTTGTCATTAAAAGATTGTATGTTTTCAGTTTTTAGAAAAAAACACATCCAGCCGCGCGGCTCGGATGTGTTCCAGTCCCGCAACCCGGAGCCATGTTAGTTGCTGCTCAGTGTCGCCAGGGTTCCATCCAGAGAAGGTGTGCCAGCTGTACCTCCTTTGTCTGGATCCCTGGAGTTGTTGGCCCGGATTCGGGTCCGGAGCATTTCTCCGGCCACGTTGCTCACCAGACTGCCTGGCCTCTTCTCTGTTGAAGGTGGGAAGATGGTGCCGAGGGTGGGTCGAGGGCTGGACTTCCGGCTGCCGGGACCATTTGGAGTTCGGGCAGGCGCTGCCCTACTCCAGTGTCCCCCCCGCGGCTCGGATGTGTTCCAGTCCCGCAACCCAGAGCCGTGTTAGTTGCTGCTCAGTGTCACCAGGGCTCCATCCGGAGAAGGTGTGCCAGCTGTACCTCCTCCGTCTGGATCCCTGGTGTTGTTGGCCCGGATTCGGGTCCGGAGCATTTCTCCGGCCACGTTGCTCACCAGACTGCCTGGCCTCAAGGTGATTTAATTTTTAAAAATTGTTACTTGTCAAGTTTGATATATAAAAAAATCTTCAAGAATACGAAATGACTATTATAATAATCTCTTTTCTCACTATTGCTGTTAAGAATTTAATTCCTTCATACATATCAATTTGCAAGAATTCTATATTAAAATATATAGAATATTGTTGAGAGAAAATAGTTCTTGACTTAAAGACAAGAAAGCTATGCAATGTAGGGTTTCCTGAGCCCTGTGGTCTTGAAGTCACTAAGGACACACACTTCGTAGTATTCAGAGTCCACCAATGCTATATCCAGTGGTACTAGTCTAAGAATCATGTAGTTCTCAGGGTGGAAGTCAGGGCCCAATGAATGACAAGCTTGTGTTCCAGATTTTTGAGCTATCTATCCAGTTCAAAAAACCATCTTTTCAACAATGTTTATTTCAACAAAAGTAACTTTTGGTACAAATTACTAAGCATTAAACAGAACATGGGATTGCAACATGCACATATATGCATATATATATTTGTTCATACCACATTTATTGATAAATAGCTGAACTTAATTTATACAATTTCTAACTTTATAATAAAAAGCTAAAATAAGAAATGTTCTAATCAGATATTAATAAGAAAAACATGACTAGACACCATCACATTTATACATATTACAACATTCTGATTACTAAGATAAATTGAACAAACCATATTTTTATGATTCAACTTAAGTAGAACAGATAAAATTAACTTATGGATAAAATAAAAGAAAAAATTGAGTTCTGAACGATGGAAAGTAGTAGACTTTGATTCAGAAATGCCATAACAAAGAAACTTAATTGACTAACGGTAAATCTGTATCTTGAGAGAATTTTGGAACATTTGTCAGAACATAAGCTTAGGATTTACATATTACACTGCAAGTAATTATTTTCTTAAAATAAGTTTGCAGCATGAAAAAATAATTATTATCTGTTATGTTTGTTTTATATAATAATGTTGAATGGAAATCTGGAGAAAACTTTGGGGCAAAAAGATAAAAATAATGAGGATGATGGAAGATTATTTTAAAAGCTTTGAAGAAGGTTATTACTAATCGGAAAGGATAAGACAGAAATGAGACTTGGCTCTTTTTAGTTTTATTCCATAAATCTTTCATAAATGCAGCCTGAATTACTGGTATTACATGTAATAAATTATCTTATATAATTTATTAAAACAATTTTCTTAAGAGGGTAAGAAATACTGTTCCAACAGAACATTATTTTAAAGATTGATATTGGTCCATTGGCATAATACATTTAGTCAACGTCTTGATATGCTTTAAAAACAAAATAGCCCACAAGTATAGTAACACTTTCATCTCATTGTTCATTGATTTGCTTGAGTGGGTACCAGTAACATCTCCATTGTGAGACTTGTTGTTACTGTTTTTGGCATATCAAATATACCATGGAAGCTTGACAGGCTCTGCTGTGTGGGTGGAATACTCTCGGTAGCTTGCGGGGCTCTCCGATAGGGATGAAAGAATTGAACCAAGGTCGGCCGTGTGCAAAGCAAAGCCCTACCCACTGTGCTATCACAAGTATAGTCACATGGTGATCCCAGCTGCCACACATGTGCAGCCCCTCCGTTGCTGAATGCCTATGATCCCAGAGGCCATCTAACTACTTTTGGCACCAGAAGCTTCTTGCAGAAATGCCTCCAGACTGTGAACTAAGCCACAGTCCCATGCCGCCCCAAAGGGGAAAGGGCTTTCTCTCTCGGCTTTTCCTTCCTTGGGGTGGGGGGTGCAGAGGGCGGTGTGGGGACCTCCATCTTATAAGGCCCACTAGATAGAGGTATGAGCTTGCAAAGATGCAATTTTTGGCAGAAATCTCCCTGGACTTAATTACTAAAATACAGAAATCCAAAACCTCATATCTCTTCATTCTCAGCAAGGGAAAACAAATTATCAAATGCTACCTTTTCAGCAGGTTCGATTTTGGGGGAAAATTCCAAATAATAATAGTGAGTTTTATGTTGAAATATTGAATATAGTCAAAGTAAAGAGAAAGTAAAGTGAAAATTATCAGCTACACATGTGGGGGGTAGAGGGGGTGGAAGGTATAATGGGTTATTGGTGGTAGAACATGGGCACTAGTAAAGGGATGGGTGTTTGAACATTGTATGATTGAGATTTAAGCCTGAAATCTTTGTAACTTTTCACATGGTGATTCAATAAAATTTTTTTTTTAAAGTATAGTCACACAACAATATTCAACAGTGCTATTTCAATGAACAAAATCTGACCCCATAATATAACCTAAAAAATTCTGTAGAGTAAAAAGCACTACCATAAAAAATTTAAATTCTGCTAAATATGAGAAGATGAGGATGGAGCGATAGCACAGAGGTTGGGCGTTCACCTTTCACGAGGCCGACCCAAGTTCGATTCCTCCATCCCTCTTGGAGAGCCCAGCAAGCTACCGAGAGTATCGAGTTCGAGTGGCAGAGCCTGGCAAGCGTATTGGATATGCCAAAAACAGTAACAATAAGTTTCTCAATGAGAGACACTACTGGTGCCCGCTCGAACAAATCGATGAGCAAAGGGATGCCAGTGACAGTGACAGATGAGAAGATATGTCCATATTACCTGTCTGATAATAAGATAGCTTCTGAAGTAAAGAACTCATGCAGTTCAACATGGAAAGAACAAACATCATCCAAAAATTATTGGCAGAGACTCTGGATAGTTATCATACATAGAGGGAAAAGGAAGGGAAAAATATGGAAAAGGCACACATAGGGCTATAAGGTCAGGAAAATAAAGCTTATTGTTATTGTTGTTAGGAAAATACAATTAAAAACCCACAATAAGATTTCTTGTACTGCAGCGAGAATCATCTATCCAAAAAGGACATTGAGAATTCAAACGTTGATTTGAGTTGTATGTGTGCATTCAATTTAATAGATATAGAAAATAATAAAAATTAATAATGACAACAGAAAGATACAGCTTTTTAAAAAAATATATTAGTGAATCACCGTGGGGTACAGTTACAAACTTATGAACTTTCATGTTTGCATTTCGTTAGAAAAGATACAGCTTTATAAATAAAAAAAATGTTATATATTATCATATCTGTGTTTTTCCTATGAAGAAAAAAGTGAGGAAAGTTTCTGGAAGCTATATTAATGATTTCAGTAACATTAAGTATGGATGAAGTCAAGGAGCTTAATTAAAATCTTCTGGGTTCTAATGATTTGTCTGAGTGGAAAGTTTCCACCCATGTTTATAAGTTCTCTCTTCCTACAAACTCTTTAGGGACTATTAAAATTGATGATTAGAAGCTCTCCTCCCCAACTTGAGGTAAATAAATATGTGATGTGGCTAGTATAATACAGACCTTTGATATGAATTTTATCGGAGGATGGACACATGAAAATGATTACAGACATATAGAAGAGCGAGAGCATAAATATTTGAGTCAAAAGGAAAACTTATATAAGGATATCTCAGAGATATCCACAAATTTTTAGATTGCCCAGTCTTCCAGTGGATTTGATTCATGACACTGACTCAGAAGATTCAAAGAAAGGCTTCACACAACATAAAATATCAAAAGAATAAAGCTTGCTTCTCAAGAGGAGAAAAGAATTTCTCTGTTCAGGAGTCACAGCAATTGTGATGGTTGTATGAAGTACTGATAATATTCTTCTGGAAAATGGTTACAGCAGATATGGCTCCCAACAATAATTGGTGAGTAATTCTCACTATTCTCATGGTTGTACCAATATTTTTTTTATTACTAGAATGTCCAATATTATTTACTCTATCCAACTAGAATCTTGTACTCACAGAAGTAGTTCCACTTGATATTTCATGTCCCTATAGGTAAATGTTCATGTTATTTGTTTTGTTCACAGTATGTATCTATTTTTTACACAATGTGTATCTATTCTACTATTAGTTATGCTCCATGAAGAAAAATCTTCCCCTACAAAAAAGCAGCAGCAGTAAGTGAATTGAAGTATCATAGAATTAAGCATTACAACACAACATAGGATTATCATTGCTTGACAAACTATGTCAAATATATGTGTCTTACTGTCTTAAATGACCCCTACTACTTATTTCTTCACTTTGGGCTTAGCATTTTGGTAAAAAATTTATTGATATTAGGTGATCCGGAACTTGTTGGTGTAATGTTTATTGGGCAA
Source organism: Sorex araneus (assembly GCF_027595985.1). NCBI lineage: Eukaryota > Metazoa > Chordata > Mammalia > Eulipotyphla > Soricidae > Sorex > Sorex araneus. Next base: position 104,796,973 of record NC_073307.1, on the reverse strand, counting down.
ACAATTAAAAATCCTTCTTTTTTTTGACCTGACTAAACACTTCTGTAATTGTGCCTTACAAATAACTGTTTCAAAATAGGCTCTATTACAGAGTAATGACTTAGATGAGAGAGAACTTTTACATTCAGAAAAAGAACCAGAGTTTCAGAAAATTCATCAGGGAACTGAGAAGCCACTACATTCTCTTAATTGGCGACCCCTACCAGAATCTCTTCAGGTATTTCAGTTCTGACAGCGTATTTTATCTCTGACCCTACTTTTGGCTTATATTCAGGAGTCTATTTCCTCAAATATTTTTTACTCTCCTTAACTACTTCTACCAGAATCGAAGAAGCGAGACAATCATGTTTATGTAGTTTTACTGAGAATTCATGAACCTAAGTTGTTACATTTCATACTATGAAAGCCTAATTAGTTTACTAATGTGTGTGTGTGTGTGTGTGTGTGTGTGTGTGTTCGGGGGGCCTTCAGTGGATTATTATGTTTACAATGTTAAATAATTTCACAGTTTTAAATTTTTGTTGTCGTTACACCTGGCACACAGGGCTTACTCCTGTCTCTATGCTCTGGTGGAATTTGAGAAACCATATGGGGGCCGGGAATGGAAACTGACTCTACCACATGAAAAGAAAGCTCTTTACCCTTAGTATTATTGTTCTGACCTTAAGGATTTTAACTTTCTACATTAGCATAATGATCCTCACTCCCACTAGCAAAGTTCCATGCACAGACATAGTAAGTACAGAAAATAATCTCTATTACAACTGTTAACAATTGCCTGCTTACTGTATGCAACAGTATTGAAAAAAGCCCTTTCTCCCTATATTTGTTGCTGGTGACTCACTTGCCCTTTAAATATCTTTACCTTAAAAAAAAAAAGAAAAAAAATATTCTTCCCCTTAGCCAGAGAGATAGTACAATGAGTAGGATGCTTGCATTTCATGCAGCTAACCCATGTTCATCCTTGGGACCACATATGTTGAACTGAGCACTGCCAAGAGTTATTCCTGAGTACAAACAGGTATAACCCCTCCACCTCCATAAAAGATGATCTAGTGATTCTTTATTTGAATGTATGTTACATGGACATGTAAGCATAAACACACATGTAACGTAATATGGACTATTTCAATCTAATTACTACTGTAAAAGATATGAGCTGTTAGAAGTTTACGTAATTACAGTACTACCAGAAATGTGAAAAATAGCATGAAAATTTGACTAAGTATTTCTAATAGAGCATAAATTTCAAATTACTTTTAGTACATTTTACACTATTTTGATGAGGTATCAAACTTATAATGATATTATATAGATATTTATAATATACATGCATATGCTTCACTGATTTAAAACAACCATTACTAAAGGAAATAATTGAAAATAATAGAAAATAGGAGAGTAGATTCAAAGTAGGATATAGAGAGATTCATCAAATTCTGAAAAATAATAAGTCTATTTTTTTTACAGGCATGAAAAGGAAATAGGTCAGTAATTTATTTCTTCATTTCTTTAGATGATTCTATGCAACAGACTCAACAGTGCTCTTCTTAGCATCATACTATGGTACCTTGCAGTGGATGCTCTTCTGGAAGACAATAATCCTTCCTTATGAATCCATCCTTTCACTTTTAATACAATGTTATTTAAGAGTTTTATCAAAATATAAAAGAATAAATATGGTGACTTCAAGTTAAAACAGGATATAGAAAAGAAGTAGCACTGGCTGCAAGAATTTTGTTTGCATCAAAAGATACAGATACTATGACCATTTCTAACATCACAATTTTCTTGCCATCTGTGTTGACTCTAATTGGGATCCCAGGCCTAGAATATATGCAATGTTGGATTGGAATTCCATTCTTTGCCATGTATCTCATTGCTATAATTGGAAACTCCTTGCTTTTGATCATTATCAAATTAGAACGGAACCTCCACGAGCCCATGTATATTTTCCTAAGCATGCTAGGAATCACAGATATTGCACTTGCAACCAGCATTGTGCCCAAGATGCTTGGAATATTTTGGTTTCACGTACCAGAGATTTATTTTGATTTGTGCTTGCTTCAGATGGGGTGTATTCACACATTTCAGGGTATAGAGTCAGGCATATTGTTGGCAATGGCCCTGGACCGTTATGTGGCTATCTGTTATCCACTAAGACATGCTTCCATCTTCACCCACCAGTTGATCACCCAAATTGGGATTGTCGTAACACTTAGAGGTGCCATTCTTGTAGTCCCATGTCTAATTTTGATAAAGTGTAGGCTTAGATTTTATCACACAACGGTAATTTCTCACTCCTACTGTGAGCACATGGCCATTGTGAAACTGGCTGCAGAAGATGTTAAAATCAACAAAATTTATGGGTTGTTTGTCGCATTCACTGTTGCAGGATTTGACCTCACGTTCATCACATTGTCCTATATGCAAATATTTATTACAGTATTTCGTTTGCCCCAGAAGGAGGCTAGATTGAAAGCTTTCAACACATGCATTGCTCACATCTGTGTCTTCTTCCAGTTCTACCTCCTTGCCTTCTTTTCCTTTTTCACACATAGGTTTGGTTCTCATATTCCTCCCTATATACACATTCTCTTCTCCAGCATTTACTTGGTGGTTCCTCCTTTTCTCAATCCACTTGTCTATGGTGCAAAGACGAAGCAGATTCGAGTTAATGTGGTAAAACTATTATGTTCATAAAACCTTTCATTCATAAGTTAGATTTCTTTTTTTGAAATTGTAGCATTTATCATGATCATATATATATTTTACATTTATTATTTGTGCAATTATAGCATTTAACATAAGTAAAACATTACATGTTAATTCAGGTGCTTGGTTTATAAAATTTGTTTTATAAAATTTTCCAGTTTTACATTTTAACATAAAAGCTGGATTTTCTTTGCAATATTTCCTAAAATAAATGTCTAGTTTTTCATAATCTTATTCCACATGATTGCCAATCAATGTATTTATGATCATACTTAGATAATGAGAATAATAAATGTAGAAGGGACAAAATGTTGAATGTATATTTTTCCTCCTTTTGTGAGTCCTTCTTCACTTAAGACTCTTTCTTAATGGCCATTTCTGAGGAAGAATCCATATTTATTTATTATTTATTTATTTATTTTTATTTTTAATTTTTTAAAACATTTTATTGAATCACTGCGAGATAGTTACAAGCTTTCATGTTTGGGTCACAATCCCACAATGATCAAACACCCATCCCTCCACCAGTGCACATTCCCCACCACCAATATCCCAGGTATACCCCCCCTTTTTTTACACTACCCCTGCCTCTATGGCAGACAACATTTCCCATGCTCTTTCTCTACTTTTGGGCATTATAGCTTGCAACACAGACAACTGAGAGGTCATCATGTTTGGTCCATTATCTACTTTTGGCATTCATCTCACATCCCAACTGATTCCTCCAGCCATCATTTTCTTAGTGATCTCTTCTCTATTCCATCTGCATTCTCCCCTCCGCTCATGAAGCAGGCTTCCAGCTATGGGCCAATCCCCCTGGCCCTTGTATCTATACTGTCCTTGGGTGTCAGTCTCATGTGAAGAATCCATATTTATAAAGTCTTGCAATCATAGCAGATCAATAGAAAAACATATTACTCTTCCTAACCTGTTGGGGAATAGTTTTTCCCCAAGATGCCAGAACTTGTTGTGTAGGGCCCAGGCAGATCTGGGGCAAAGGAAGGTGGGCACGTGGAGCAACACCTTCCAGGAATAGCCAATGGCTGTTCACTTCATTGCCAAATACACACGTATTTCATAGAGGGTCTCGGCTTACAGGAAGGTTCAATCACATAAACTTTGCACTATTAGCCCATTACCTTTCCTATTCTGCTTTACGCTGGTCCAATCCCCGTCAAGGTTAAATGTTGTGATTAGGGAGACCTGCTAAAGGTACATGACAGTTTCTGTGTCTTGGGCACATGTGACTAGGTGGTCGAGTGAGGCTCAAGGCCAGACACCTGGTGCTGACCCCTTGTCCTTTCCAACTTTGCCAGATACTCCCTTCCACTGTAGCACTGTCACTGTCATCCCGTTGTTCATGAATTTGCTCGAGTAGACACCAGTAACATCTCCATTTTGAGACTTGTTATTACTGTGTTTAGCATATAAAATATGCCACGGGTATTTTGCCAGGCTCTGCCTTGTGGGCGGGATAGCCTTGGTACCTTGCCAGGCTCTCTGAGAGGGGTGGAGGAATCAAACTCAGGTTGGCTGCGTACAAGGCAAACACCCTACCTGCTGTGCTATGGCTCCAGCCCACTCCCTTGCAAGGGGCCTCAATTCAGGACTGCTTTGCAAGGTTGAGTCTTATCTGCTCCAGTGCCTGGCGCCATGCTCCACACTAAACTTACCCTAAAACCAAATAATAAAACATCCACAGCAAGAGACCAAAATTAAATCCAAATTTAATGATAATTTGGATTAACTTTCATTAAATCCAAAAAGAATAACACAATTGCGAACATATAACCTAAACTATAATATTTACATTTATAAAATAAAAAATTAATAAGTGCAGTTTATGGCACACTGTGTAAGCTATAAGATTCTACATTCTATAAGATATAACTCATAGAAATATCTTCTCCAGGAAACAAGCACCATCATGGAGGTTAATATAGGGAAGAGCTAAGCAATACAAGGAGTTTTACACTGGGAAGAGCATGCAGGATCACTGTACACCGCTAGAACATACAGGTGTACATAGGGAAACTTGGAAAGCTCTATCTTATCTCACAGGCTTGTTGATACCAGTGCTAGTGGATGCCATACTAGATCTCAACATAGTGAGAGAAATAACACCTAGATGCTGTCTATCTACCATTGGCATATGGCTGAGCACACTGGGCATGGAGAGACCATTCCTACACTTACTCCTGGCAGGTGAACATAAATGACCTCTGTCTGCATCTGACTCTACTGAGCTTGTCTCTCTACAGATCCCACCATTAACAGCCAGTGGGATAACACCCCATGCTGCACTCTCTTTCCTGTCCATGGACAGCTAAACCTTGCACACTTCCAGTTCTGCAGCTCTGTCAACAGTCGAGACTGAGGCACCAACCTCTGCTCAAATCTTCCCAAGTTTGGGTTCCAGGGCTACCAGACACACTCATGAAACTGCAGCAAACTCACTGAACATTACCAAACTCAAACACTGTACACAGTCAGCCACACTCAGACCTGGGCACAGTTACTGCTGGCTATGTACAAATGACCTGTTATCATTGGAACATGAGCACGTGTGCCCCTGGGCACTCCAAACAATATACCTGTGTTTGCCACCTGGAGTCTCTTGAATTTATCTCCAACTGGAATTAGAATACAAAAATATCCCCATCAATTTTTTAACAGCACGCTTAGTATATTTTTCTTAACTGTTTTATTGATCTTTATTCATAAATTATTTTTGTAACAATTAACATTAATACATAATATGTGTTTATAGATCTTCTCTTTTCTCTTTTTTTTTATTCGGTTTCTGACTTATAGAGAGAACACTCTTAGAATTTTTCAGATGTAAATTTACTATTAGACAATTAATCTCCTATATTTGAACCATATTGTTGTGTCTCCACTAAGCCCTTGTCCCAGGTGAAACTAATAGCTCATTTAAGAATTGGCAAAGACCAATCCCTTGGGTGCTTTCTCTAGTATAAAACACTGTCCAATCACTGTCTGAAATAGCAAAGCAATTTTCACTATCCTGGTTTCCACAATTATTGACACCTGCTTACCAGATGATTCTAAGTAAGTATGTGCCTTTCAGATTCTGTGATGGATGTGGGAAATGAATGGTTAGTTTTAAACAAAATGGATATGATGTGTTCCCAATAGGATGCCAGGAGGATCAATATCAGAACATTTGACATTGGTGGCAGATTTTGGGCACCTTAGTGATGGGGAGGTGTTGTGGCTTTGTCATTAAAAAGAATAACACTATTACAAACATGTAGCCTAAACTAAAATATTTATATTTATAAAATAAAAAATAATAAGTGCATTTCAAGGCACACTGTGCAACAAAGTGAAAGTGAGCTTGTCAAAAAGAAAAAAATAGGAGGAAAGCTTATGAAAGACCTGAAATAATAAATGCATGGGAAACTAATTTATTCAATGGTAAGGAAATCATCCTCCTTCAGAATGGAAAAGATTCAGAGGAAATGATGCCCTGCAAGTTATTCTGAGAAAATATTTTATCTAAGTTAGATTCTTATATTTTATTACAATTTTTTTTCATAGGAAGATAAGGATACGACTCTATAGAAAAATAACTGGTATTTCTCATCAGGAAACCTTTAAAAAATGTATTTCACATGGTTACATTACCAAACTTTAGTCACCTCATGTTTCTTTGCACTGACAATGTTTTAGCATCAAAGAAATAGAGACATTTAGAAGATCAAGACCTGGTTAAAGAGCACACAAGCTAAGTGTGGGTTTAACTGTTTACCAGATATTCACCTCTTACTGTTTTCCATATCCATGAGCAGGATAACCATCTCGATTTCATTTCTAAAATAAAGAAAGTAATTCCATCTAAAAAATTATTTGTTATGTAACAGACACATTACAATAGCAGAAGTAAGAAATGAAAGGTGCCAATGTAATTATAACACAGTTATAATAAATTATTTGGTATGCATCATTCATTTTTAAATGATTCACATATTCTTAAATAACTTTTGCTTATTAAAAAAAAGAAAATCTTTGAAAAAACAAACAAACACAAGTGTGGGTTTAAACTCTTTTGACTGACTTCAGATTATGTGCATTAAAGATAATGAATAATATCCCATTTATGTCACTCAAAAATTGATTTAGAGCAACTGTGAGATTTAAAACAAAAAAGAGGTAGCTTGTGACTCAATATGAAGACATCTGACAGTTGATACTGCCCTGCACTATGCTATGATATCTCATAAGCAGTTCTTTGAGCCAGAGCAGTAGGACAATAGGTAGAGTGTTTTCTTTGGAAGCTGCAGATTCCATTTTCATCTCTGACATCTCCTATGGTCCCCCAAACATCACGTGTAGTATTTTTTGAGTGAAGAGGCAGGTGTAAACCCTGAGCAGTGCCTGGTATGGTCCAAAACACATTTATTTTTATTAAAGAGAAGAGGAAGGCCTTTCACATTCAAATCTTGAGGTAAAGAGAGATGGGTGAAAGACACCTCATAAAGGGCAGAGACTCCTGAGGAAGTAGCAGGAACTGTTGATTTAGATTCCTACCCTCATTAAATCTTTCAGATTCTAAAAAGTCACCTTGGCCTGAATTCATGTTGTAAGTAACACTCCTAGTTCAAGTTTTATATTATAAACAGGACCATGAATGTTTGATCTAAAAATTTATCTTCTTTTTCTTTTTTTTTTTTCTCTTTGGGTCACACCTAGTGATGCACAGGGGTTACTCCTGGCTCATGCACTCAGGAATTACTCCCGGCAGTGTTCAGGGGACCATATGGGATGCTGGGAATCGAACTTGGGTCGGCTGTGTGCAAGGCAAACTCCCTACCCGCTGTGCTATCTATTCAGCTCCTATCTTCTTTTTCTGTTTTACACATTTATTTAGAAAGTTTATTTTTGTATAGTTAAATTCTTATTGTAGTTTAAGTAATATGGTTACAATTTTGTTTAAGTTTATAATATTGGTCTATAATTACTGCATATAATAACCATACCCTAACTCTCCCCATGACCTTTATGTCCTCTCTGTTCTAAATTTTTTTTTCTTACCATAATACTCCTACTGGAATTTTGTTGGTTTTGTTGTGGCTGCTGTTGTTAAATTTGTAATTCAACTCAGGGATTCGTGTTAGAGTATTTTTCTTGAGTCTCCTAGTCATACACATATCCATATATACAAAGTTGCTTTCATTTTGTCTTTCGTGATTAGGTGCTATTACTCATACCTTTAGCCTCTAAAACAATGTCTCAGATTCTGCTTCCTTGTTTTTCTTTGACATTTCCCCTGAAGTTCATATTATCTTCTTTAGATCCTCCAAAATAACCTTCTAAATTAAAGGTTTAATTTCTTGAAGGCATTAATCATATTGGTAGCAGATTGTATTTTCAAAAGCTAAAAAGTGTTTCACTTGACCATTTAGATTGACCTTCTTTAAAATATCAATTGCACATTTAATACACTTCCCTTTGAGAACCAGAGTAATAATACAGAGCGAAGGGTGACTGCCATGCCTGTATGATCCCCTGAGCAGCCACGAGTGATGCCTGAATGCAGAGCCAGTTGTAAGCCCTGACCAAGGTTGATGTGTCCCCATCTCCCCCACCCACAAAGAAAGCACAAAAAAATCAAAGTACACCTTCCACTAAAATGAATGTATTTATTGATTTTGAGACCAATGTATTTATTGATTCCATTAAAATCAATATATTGACCTAAATTGCTATAGCATATATTTTATGATGAAGCCATTTTGTGTAAACTATTTCATTTGGAATGTTTTTCTTCCTTATCTGACAAATACATACTAAATAAAATTCCATTCAATAGTCTATTTTCCTTTGAATTTTGATTAAAGATCCAGAGCCTCTAGTGCATACTCAATTTACTTTTTCCCCCCAGTGTAAAACGTTGCCATGGTTATACACGAGGATTTACATGATTCTTCTCACACATTCAAGAAACTTTTGGCAATGACTGAGAGGTTCTTCTGTTGTCATGACAAAAGAGAACCACTAACATGTAATATGTATAAATTAGGTATGCTTCTAAACCTCCTAGGACAAAGAAACTATGGTACATGTATGCAATGAAATACTAACTATTAGGCTAGAAGAGAAGATAAATAATACAATTTGCCATGTCTTTATGAATGGATCTGGGAAGTAGCATTGTGAGTGAAGCTAGAAGAGAGACAGATACAGAATCATCTTTTATATATACACATATATCTGATATAAAGAAACATAAGCAAAAAAAAGCAAGTGTCCAGAGGCAAAGAAAACTAAGAACTGGTCTCAGTAGGAAGCTAACTACAGCAGGGGAGGAGACAGGGGATAGGATGCAGAGGGACTCTGGGAAAATGGTGGAGGCAGGAGGACACTCTAGTGAATTGTGTGGTGCTGGAATGTTTTATGACTGAAACCTTACTATTCACACTGTTGTAAATCATTTTCCCTAAAATTGAATAAAAAATTGAACAACAAAACAAAGCAGAAGGTCTAAAAATATACAGAATTTTTGCAAAACACAAAATTTATTTTATCTAATATGACTGAGACTGAGACAGAGCTTTAAAAAATCTTGCAAATATTATGAATCATAATATTATTATTCGATATGCCAAATACAGTAACAATGATTGGTCTCATTCCCCTTACCCTGAAAGAGCCTCCAATGCAGCACTGCTAGGAAGAATGAGTAAAGAGAGGCTTCTAAAATCTCAGGGCTAGGATGAAGGGAAAAGTAACTGGCATCCGGTGAGCAAATCGCAGATCAATGGGATGACAGTGATACAGTGATACAGTGACTATTATGAAGTAGAAATGTAAGACTATTGGGAGAGTAGCTGCTTTAATCACATCATATGTTGTCTTTTAGACTGGATATATGATTATCTTTTTTATTCCTATCTTACTGTTCTCATTGGTCCATTGATTCTGATTTTTTACAATTTCTATTTAATTAGAACTTTATTTTTATCCAAGGATTCACAGGGTAAAATATTACTCATGTAACACGATTAAACTTCCAATTTTATATTCTGTTAACACAGTACAACTATTGTAGAAATAAAACATTGTAAGAAATTTATAGATGGCATGATATTGCCTTCTGAGCCCATATCATAAATGTAACACCATTAAACATCTTTTATCTATATGATAAACTATGAAGTTGTAAAGTACTTTCTTTTTAAAAATCAGAATAAGTGAAAATTAAAATTTTATATAAATTTTAAATAGAACTTACACAATCCACTTTGGTTCTCTCTCTCTCCCTTTCTCTCTCTCTCTCTCTCTCTCTCTCTCACTCTCTCACACAAACACAAGCACACACACAATGTTTGGCTAACTAATTATAATATGTCAGAGGTCATAAATAGTTTATTTTTATGTATTAATGCAATTATATAATTTGAAACAAAAAATAAATGTATTGGAAAAATCTTGAGTCTTATTAAAATAATCAGATATAGTACTACAAATAACATGCAGAAATAAGACTAGGACATGAAATTAATGCGCTCAAAATTACTTATATTTCAAATCATACGGTATAAAATAAATAACTGATGCTTTTTTGATATCAAAAAGTCAATATATTAGATATATATATAAAACTCAGATAAATGTGTATATCTTTGTTATACAATTTCTTTAAAATAATTGGTTCATGTGGGAATTTAATTAATGATTATTTGATTAAAATTATTAAGACAGGAATTTTAATTTGTGCATAGGAGAGGAATATTTTGATGTGAAAAAGATCTAGTTTGGTATACTCTATACCAGCTAAATAAAAGAGTTCCTAAATAATGGGTTTCAGGAAAGAAATACATGCTCAAAATGGAATCATCTGATAGAAACATAAACAATAAATAATTCTTCCATTGTATTTAGGAAGATTATACATAACTAGCCATATCCAAGAAACAAATACCTAAGAAGTCAATCATTTAAAGAATTATGGATGGGGCCATCACAATAGTAAATCTGGTAAAGCCTTACCTTTCACTGGCCTATTGGAATTTTTACTTAACACCCCATGTGGTTCCTGAGCACTGCCAATATTCTTCTGAGTTTTAAAGTCAGGAATATCCCTACACACTGATCTATGGAGCCCAAAACAACAAAACCAAAAGAAATCAAAGATAAAAACTAAGGAGGTTATGTGGTTATGATTTTTATTTTTAGAAGCTTAGTAATTTCTCTGATTTCATGTCTTACATTTTGCTTAATTAATTCTAGAAAAGTTTTAAAATGTGATGAATATAATGATATTTTTCATAGAGTAGAATATTGATGTATTCAGGAGCAAGAGATGAATGACCGTTTTGGGCCATCAGCAAGTAAATAATTCCTTCCCATGGAAATAATACAAAAGCCACTTGTAAGAGACAATGGAAATGGTAGAAATTTTGTGACATAATCAAGGAATTGCAGAATCCTGAGGAGGATGTATCTAGTTATATTAAAAACAAGTAACTTTAAGCATAATTTTTCATGACTAGATTATGTGCAAGACTAAAGCTAAAGAGAATATTATCTACATTGACACACCAGTGTCATGTAAAAACTCTTCAAACTGAGACATAATAATGATCTTTGCTGAGGAAAGAAATGGAGAAGAAATGGATTGTGTATTCAAACTAAATGGAGCCACATGCACATAGAAGGAAATACTGTGTTAAGGCAATACTCAACATTTTTTAATTAATTAATTAATTTTCTCACAGGGCAAGAAAAGTACCAGAGGCATGGATGAGTCTTGTAAAAAATGCAGGTCTGAAAAGTTAGATTAAGGGTTCTGAAGTTCAGTTCCAGGAAGAATGGGCTATGAGGAAAATAATATGAATTATCAAGTTAACTCCAACACTAAATACAAGAATGTTCTGCTCTAACCTGTCTTGTGATTTCTATCCTGCTGAGAGTTCTACCAGCACTGTGCTACTTTATGTGTGCAGATGAATGTAAAACGTTTATTCTGCTTATAACCACCTGCAAATTCCAACTGTCTGTTCACAGACACTATTGATGATTAATAAGTACAAACTGAAGATATAAATTAGATTCTATAGTCACAGGATAGACTTAAGCTTCTAGTATATTTAATTTGGTTAATAGAATTCGGATCATACAGATATATTGGAAATTATATTTGACCTATTAATAGTTATGAGAAAAGGAAAATAAGAGACAAAATAGAGTGAGAAACATAAAATATTTTGCACTTATCTTATTGAAGTATATTTTGCTAAAGCTGATTTTTTTTTGTTTTTAACTCACAAAGTCTTGATGAAGCAGAAGATGAAACAAAAGACCATTCCTTGCTATTACTGATCAAAACATTATGATCATCTCAAATGTCTCTGTCTTCATGCCTTCAGTCCTAACTCTCATCGGGATCCCAGGCCTGGAGTCAATTCAGCACTGGATTGGGATTCCATTCTGTGTCATGTATCTCATTGCTGTGACTGGGAATTCTGCACTTTTAGCTATAATCAGGTATGAAAGGAGCCTCCATAAACCCATGTATGTTTTTTTGGCCCTGTTGGGGGCCACAGACATTGCACTTAGCACCTGTATTCTTCCTAAAATGTTAGGCATTTTCTGGTTTCACTTATCCAAGATTTCTTTTGATGCCTGTCTGCTACAAATGTGGCTTATTCATTCATTCCAGGCCGTTGAATCAGGTGTCTTACTGGCAATGGCCCTGGATCGTTATATAGCCATCTGTTACCCCTTGAGACATGCCACTGTGTTCTCCCAACAACTTTTGATTCAAATTGGAGTTGGAGTGATACTGAGGGCTGCCTTTCTTACAATACCATCCATCATGCTTATCAAATGCCGACTTAAGCTCTACCGAACTACAGTCATCTCCCATTCTTACTGTGAGCATATGGCCCTTGTGAAGTTGGCAGTTGAAGATATCCGAATCAACAAGATATATGGTCTCTTTGTAGCCTTCGCCATCTTAGGGTTTGACATAATCTTTATTACCTTGTCTTATGTTCTCATCTTTATCACAGTCTTCCAGCTGCCTCAGAGAGAGGCAAGATTGAAGGCCTTTAATACATGCATTGCCCACATATGTGTATTCCTCCAATTCTACCTCCTAGCCTTCTTTTCTTTCTTCACTCATAGGTTTGGTTCTCACATACCACCATATGTTCACATTCTCTTGTCAAACCTTTACCTGTTAGCCCCACCTTCTCTTAACCCTATTGTCTATGGAGTGAAGACCAAACAAATTCGGGATCATGTTGTAAAATTGCTTTCTGCGAGAAATCTTGATCAGAAGTAGCTTCTTTTGCTGCTAAATAGTTGGTTTTAGAGTAGCTGCATGAATTTTGTAAATTGCTTACCTGAATTTGAAAATAATTAAATATATATTATGTGTGTTCACAAGTTTTGTGTGGTGGGTTCTCTTCATGTGCATTCGGTGGCCAAGAGTTGCTTCCCCAACCTGGCCTGCCACTGTCACAGACGTATGAAGTAAAAAGGACTGCTAAGCTTGTTCATAGTGTTCAGTTGCTGTTTATTCTAATTCTCCCTCCAGGCCTATTCTCATTTCACTGTGTGCCCCATTCCAGTTTTTCCCTGCCCCTCATTCTTATATCCTACTGTTTCTCATGCTAGTCTCTCCATGTTTCATACTCCTGTCTCCTTCTCCCCCTTTCTCACAGCCTAATTATATGGAACAATCACCAATGGTTGGGGGTACCAATTACACACAGGTGTGATAGCACAATCACTATATGTAGAGCCCTTCCTTCCAGGGAAGCTCGTCTAAGCAAAGATCTCATCCTGGTAGGAGATCTGTGTAATGGCAGAATTTCATCGAAGTGCGAATTTCTTTTTTCCTTAGTCCATATACATTTAAATGGTCACCTTAAATGTACTTCTGAATATCTCTAGTCATTTTGTATGGGCACGGTAAAGGATAAAAGCTTATAGGATGGCTTTCCTGAGGACATCTCATTTTAGATCCCAGACTACAGTCCTCAGGCCAGATTAATCCTTCCTAACCTCAGAAGGGTCCTATTCCAGTTACTTCTTTTTGGGTCATGACAGAATTTGTCCATGATTGTACTCTTAACTTATTATAAGCTTTATGGCACTTGGCCTTCTTCTTTTGATGGTAGGGTAGCTTACAGCTTGCTCTGGGTCCATCCAATCCCTTTGTTGGGACTCTGCTTTGGGGATGCTAGGAACTAAGGGTAACAGAGACTTACATGATCTATACCCAGGGGTAAATATTGTAGCCAATGAACTCCCAAGTTCTAAAAGCATAGTATTTACTGTCTACCTGTGTCTGTACAAAAAGAACATTGCTCTGAGATAAACTATGCAAAGGACATAAGAGGGAAAGAGAAAATCAATATTTCACTTACAGATACAAAATCCAGAGATCTCTGAAGAAATTGACTTTGTAAGTCACAGGTTCTGATTAGGAGAAATGATCAATTAACAGGTAAGGAAGTAGAGTACAAAGGAGAAGTTATAGATGAGTACTGTAGAATTGGCAATGGGAGTGCTTTGGGAACATTGTGATGGCTGTTACTCTTTAAAGGTAAGCTCCTTGCACAGAGGAGAAAGGATAGAAAAAAAAGGACAAACCAATGTTAAACCTAAAATGTTTAGAGCTATAACCTAACATAAGTGATAATAAGTAAATAATGTGTCAAAATTCACAAATAATTTGAAAATATGATTTTGTCCTTACATAAGAATAAATTGCTTATCTTGAGATTTCAGATTGTTCCAGTTCTTTTTTTATTTTGTTTTAAATTAACCACAGCAACTCTAAAATCTACATACAAATGAAAATGACAGAAACTGATATTTACTTCTACATAATCTCTAAGGAATATGTCACCCGTCAAATTCTAAGCCCTGATTCATTTTATAGCTATGATTTTGACTATCTCTTTTCTTTAGTAATACTTGTGAATCTATATTTTGACAAATTCAATGTTGCTTTCCATTTCTTGATCATCATCATCATTATCATTATCATCATCATCATCATCATCATCATCATCATCATCCCGTTGATTGTTGAATTTCTCTAGTGGCCTCAATAACGTCTAGTGGTCTCAGTAATCGTCCTAGCCCTAAGATTTTAGAAGCGTCTCTTTACTTGTCCTTTCCAATGGTGCCGCATTGGAGGCTCTTACAGGTCAGGGGAATGGGACCCATCATTGTTACTGGTTTTGGCATATGAATACGCCATGGGGAGTTTTTGAGGCTCTCCCATGTGTGCAAGAAACTCTCCGTAGCTTGCCAGGTTGTCCCAGAGGAAGAACTAGGCTATAAGATGCTTCTGGGAGCTTGGCTTTTTTTTTTTTTTTGGGTCACACCTGGCGATGCACAGGGGTTACTCCTGGCTCTGCACTCAGGAATTTCCCATGGCGGTGCTCAGGGGACCATATGGGATGCTGGGATTTGAACCCGGGTCGGCCGTGTGCAAGGCAAACGCCCTACCCTACCCGCTGTGCTATCTCTCCAGCCCCATTGGCTTTAAGTCTCTGTATGTTGGCCATTGATAAGATTACAAGGCACCAGGGGCTGTCCCTGGGTGTGACTGACTGCTTAGCTACTGGAAAATAGGGAATCTGGGCAGAAGAGGCCCAGTGCCAACACGAGCAGGCTCCGAGGTCTCAGCCCCGGGTCCCACACACCTGGGTTCCTCTGCTGGTTCCTTCATGCATGAGGCTCGTCCGAACATGTGGAGAGGGGCCTTGAGCATGGTTGTGGCTAGGCTCTGGTAGTCCTCTGGAAGTCTTTGGCTGCAGGAGCTCTGAGTTCCTCTGCTGGAAAAGGAACCGGCAGAAGAAACTTTTCTTTTCTTTCTTTTTTTTTTTTTTTTTTGCTTTTTGGGTCACACCTGGCGATGCACAGGGTTTACTCCTGACTTTTGTAGTCAGGAATTACTTTTGGCAGTGTTCAGGGGACCATATGAGATGCTGGGAATCGAACCTGGGTTGGCTGCGTGCAAGGCAAACGCCCTACCCACTGTGCTATTGCTCCAGCCCCAAGGAGGAAATTTTTCTTGATAATTTCTCTAAATAGTGATGAAAATAAAATAATGTAAATTATTAATAATGTTAACACAAAATAATATATAAATCAAAGAAACTGAAACAGAAGAATTATCATGGGAATAAATGCACTGAAATTAATAAAAGATAATTTAAACACATTCATGGATACACCTTTGGAGAAATAAAATTTGATGTGGTATTAAAATGTGTTTTTGAAATCTTGAATTTCCTTGTGATTTTCTCAATTTATATTTTAATAAATGTGATATTTTAAGTTCCAGAATTGGTTGAATAAATCAGTAAATTTAATTGAATTAAGAATTTCACTGCCATATTCTTTGCACATATGTTTATAACATTGGCCTCTCCCTGAGACTGTTTAAAACCTGAATAATGCGCAATTTAAACATTTTTCTGCTGATGTCTAGCTAATGCAATTTAAAAGCTACATCTCTGAAAGTGCTAAGATTTTCTGCTTTTGACGTCATTAATTCCAATCTTACTACAGTAAACAAAGAGAGTAAACAAAGATTTGAATGAATGATGATGTGGCTACATAAACCCAAAGTGAAGTATTGACAGTCCACACAATGAGGAAATAAAAAACTGATGTCCTTAAACCAGGAATTCAGATTTTGTTCATTCTGTTCTTTTCTTTTCATCTGCCCATATAAATTTGCTTTCTTATGGATGCTCCATCATTAACAATGAAACTCATATTTTTACCAATAATTCATCAAATAGGCCAGAGAGATAGTATTGTGAGTAATACCATTGTCTTCCATGTGACTGAGACAGATTCATTCAGTAGGACCACACATGGTCCCCTAAGCACTGCCAGGAGTGATTTGTGAGCACAGAGCTAAGTGTCACTGAATATGGTTCAAAACAACATAAATAATGTAATTTATTAAATAGGATTACATATGCCTCTAAGAATTAGAATCAATATTTAATTTTCATTTTTGGGCTGTACTTGGTGAATATTAAGATTTACTCTTGGCTCTGCTACACTCAAGGATCACTCTTGGCAGTACTCAGGTGACACTAAAGAGACAATACGAGGTGCCAGGTAGTGAATCCTAGGTGAACACATTCAAGGTGACCCACCCACTGTACTATCCCTCTGGCCTCAGCAAAAGTATTTTTAAGGGTAACTAAAGTATAGGGGATCGCCAAAAAGGCTGGAGCAAATGCTTTGTTTATGGAAATTCAGGGTTCAATTCCCTAAACTACATGTTGCACTAAGCACTACTGGGAGCAACCCCACTGATCTATACTAGAATTAATGCAGAAGCACCCATACATGTGAACCCTCCCAATAAAATAAAAAAATGAGAAAACAAGAAAATAACATAAATTTCTGTGTATGCAGGACATATATGTTTTCCTGAATTTTGGAAACATAATTTTCCAATGAAGAAATAACCCGATTCAATATTTCAACACAAAAAAAAACGTAAATTGTCATATTATTAAAAAACTAGAGGTTGAGCATAACTTGGGTGTGTTTTGTTTTGTGCCACACCTGGTGATGCTCAGTGATGACTCCTGTCTCTGCATTGAGGTATCACTTCTGGTGGGCTAGGGGCATCAAATAGGGTGATGGGGATTGAACCCTGGTTGGTCACATGCAAGGCAAGAGTCCTACTTACTGTTATATCACTCTGCAGGAAGAGAATTTTTTAAATAAAACATGAAGAATTAATTTTGAGTTATAATGTTGTATTTTTCATGACATGTTAACCCAGATTATTTAAAGAATATAATAAAATCTTAAGAATAGAAAGCACTGTAGCACTATCATCCCATTGTTCATCGATTTGCTTAGGAGCAGGCACCAGTAATGTCTTCGTTGTGAGAGTTCTTGTTACTGTTTTTGGCATATAGAATACACCACTAGTGGCTTGCCAGCCTCTGCCATGAGAATGGGATACTCTCAGTAGCTTGCTGGGCTCTCCGAGAGGGACGGAGGAATTGAACCTGGGTCAGCTGCAACAAGGCAGATGACCTACCTGCTGTGCTATAGCTCCAGCCCAAGAATAGAAAAAAAATACATTTTACTGGATAAACAATTTCAATACTTTAGGAAGCTAATGATGCATAATAAATGTTTGAAAAAAGACATCACCATCCTCAAAAGAGTTATATTCATAAAAATATGGAACACTTTTAAAAAACCATTTAAGAATAAAGTTTAAAGCTTGGGAATCAAGCCTTCCATGTCCCTATCTGGATTCAATCACTAGCATCTAAGAGCATCCTGAGCAAGTCAAATATAGTCCTGGAGGCCCCAGCCAACATCATGGTGGCACTGGTGTTCCCCACGGACAGTGATGCCCAAGCAGCATCTTTAGATCCTTGCATTGAACTGCCAGTGAGATTGACCAGGTATTGCCAAGAGATGAATAGATAAGGACATTATGTTAATTATAAACCATGGAGTATTATGCAATTATATGAAAATATAAAACCCCTTGGGGCTGGAGCAATAGCACAGCGGGTAGGGCGTTTGCCTTGCACGCGGCCGACCCGGGTTCGATTCCCAGCATCCCATATGGTCCCCTGAGCACCGCTGGGAGTAATTCCCGAGTGTAAAGCCAGGAGTAACCCCTGTGCATCACCGGGTGTGACCTAAAAAGCAAAAAAAAAAAGAAAAAAGAAAATATAAAACCCTGGGTTTTGCAACAATTTGGATGCATCTGGAGGGCATGTTGTTAAGAAAAATTAAGGTCAGTGGGAAGAGATATACTGATGATCTTCCTTCTTCCTTATCTGTGTTATATAGAGAAACAAGACATTGGGATAGATAGCATTAAGGAATGACAGATTCTTGAACTCAGGTTTGCAATACTAAACAGAACTTGGAAGAAGGGTTGGTGGAAAGGAAGAGTCAAACTAGAAGAGTAATGAGGACAATAGTGTAGGGTATTGGGCATTTTGGTGATGGTGAAATTGCAGTTACTTTGTACATCAAAATCATAAACATTAACAATACTCTACATGTTACCTAAACAATAATTTTTTTCTTATTAACAGACACATAATTTTCCATTTTTACTCAAATTTTCTTTCCTAAAAATAATGAGATAAAGCTCAGTATTTTTTTCTGTTGATAGAGTTCAATAACATGTTTACCTGAATTTTGAGTTCTATTTCCCTCTCAGATTATGAGAACAAGAAAAACCCAATCAATGGGACTGTGGAAAAATCAACAGCATAGTTTCCCTAGAAAAGTGTTTTAATGTTGTCCTCTACTGAGTTAAGAGATGAATAATATTCCCAGAACTGAGTAATTAAGAGATAATGACTGTTCAGCTGGTTCTATCCATATCTAATACTTTTCCCTAAAGAGTACAAAATATCTCTTGGGATTTCTAAGGAACCTACTGTTGAACTTAAAACACCAAGGGAAATATGTTAGAAAACAAATCTTCCACAGCTGGGAACAGCAAAGAAAGAGCAACTGTCTTCTGTACTGGTTCCTTCTGATTTCTACTTCCAGATACTGAGTAAGTAGATGGTTCAGAATGCATAAAGAGATGAAATTATATATACTGAAGCAAAACCACAATTCCATTTCATTAATGTGAACTAAAAGATCCAAAAGTTGAAGGTAAAGAATATAAATATGCTTGGACATTGATAGAATCCACTCTTGCGGTTCTAAGAGATCTAATTCAGGGACAGTAATGCTAGATTAGAGAATCTGCTTAGAAATACTGGGAAAGTAAGGAAAATTAGCAGGAACCTACGATGAATAGATTTGCAGATGTTTCACTTGAAGGAAAGAGGATAATGAGTGATTGAAATTTGTACTATTACATAGAAAAACGTATGCATCTCAAAAGGTTACAGGAAAAAGTTACGATTCAGTATCAGATGGTCTTCCTGAAAATGGGAGATTGTACAGATTAGATAGAAAGAAAACATATGCATATACTTGTGGTCAGTTGCCAGAAAACTACACTGAAAACTTCTGTTTGGGGGAGATGATTTGGTAAAACGGATTCCAAAACAATTCATATATAACATTTATTAATACAAATTAGCATTGTTGGGGCCATTGAGAATGAAGAAGAATATTTTGAGGTGATAACTTGAGTCATGAAGAAATGTCTTGAAATGCTTAAGATAGCATTTAAAAGCGGATTCACTTAATTTAGATATAGAGAATAAATCAAATAAACAACATATCTGTTCTTAATTTTAAAAAAACTAATTGTTGATGCATTATCTCATCAGACTTACAACTGAACTACATTTTGTTGCTGGAATTCAGTTTCTCAAAAGTATCAACTGTTCCTAGCAACATCCTTTGCATTGCAATGAGAAGCTTCTTTTGGGGTCTTCTCTTTCTGTCTTTGGTGCACCCCAAGGTACCACCACCTGAATGTACCTCTGTATTTGTCAGTTATCCTCCACGGAATTATGTGGACAACTCTCAAAGAGACCAACTCTCTCATATTTATCTTGCCTCATGTTTTGTTAAGGATAAAACCCCTAAGCTCTACATCCCTCCATCAGTAAGTAGACATAATTTCTATCCACATATTATCACTGTCAGAAATGTCATTCTTCGGAAGCCTAAACTTTCAATTCCACTCACTTAACTCTAATAACTTTACTATCTTTCTCATTGCTCTAATAGTAAAACCATTTAATTTCCTTTTTCTTAAAGTATGCAATGTTTTCCTCTTTACTTCTTAACTTATGTTTTTAAACTGTACTATTCTATATTGTGTGGGAAAGGGACTGTGTGTGGAACTTCGCCTGCTTCCTTAATAAAAGAGTTACATATAAGATGCTTTAGGGATCATATTTCCATGGGAAAATGCAAATCTATGCAATTGTCATTATGTAATATAAAATTTGAGTTCTTTGTCAATGTCATAATTGAATATTTATTGATGGAAAGGAAACTCTAGATTAAGAAAACAATTTCTATTAGTGAATTTATAATGCAATAATTTATATTGGTAAATACACAATACAAAAGGAGCTTCAGTCAATAAATTATTAAAGAATTATTTATATCTTCTATAGCAATAGCCCTACTATTATAGAAAGAATGGAAAATAGAGCAGGAATTAGAGTTTGGACATAAAGCCTTTGGCTTATATATGTGTGGCCCTGGATTTAATTCCAGGCACCAAAAAATAATAGAAGAAAAAGAGGAGAAGGAATGTTGAGAAGAGAGGAAAAAAAGATTTAGAATATAATAGTTTTGTTTTTACTTTCTCAAAATATTGTTCCACTCCCACCCCATCCTGTATTTTCACATGCAGATTAATAGAAGAAAGAGATGGCATGGAGAAGGAAGAATACCAACATGCAACCAAATCATGTTACATCCGCCATAGACCTGGCATTCAAATACTCAGTTTTCACATTGTGGATATCATTGAGTATAGGTGGATGACTTTTCTGCAACATGTATTTGTGAAACTCTCTGTGAATCTCCATATTGATACTGTTTCATTTACTTTTAAAAAAATAACAAATAGAGAATAGTTAATCTTCTATTTCTATCATTTGATATTTTGTAATTTGATGAAAATATACTACATAATTATTGAGCATCTGTCTGATAGACTTTGTCCCCTTGACCTCTGACCAACCATGACTATTATAAATGGAACTGCGTTCTTCATGCCTTCTGTGCTAACCTTCATTGGGATCCCTGGCTTGGAATCTGTACAGTGCTGGATTGGGATTCCATTCTGTGTTATGTACATGATTGCTTTGATGGGAAATTCTCTACTTTTGATCATTATCAAATCTGAACCCAGCCTTCATGAGCCGATGTATATGTTTCTGGCCATGTTGGGAGCAACAGACATAGCACTGAGCACGAGCATTGTCCCTAAGATGCTTGGAATTTTTTGGTTTCATTTACCAGATATCTACTTTGATATTTGCCTTTTTCAGATGTGGCTTATCCATACATTTCAGGGTATTGAATCAGGAGTTCTTCTGGCCATGGCTCTGGACCGCTATATAGCAATCTGCTATCCTCTGAGACATGCTACCATATTTACTCGACAGTTAGTTACTAATATTGGAGTTGCGATGACATTAAGACCAGCTATTCTTGTAATCCCATGCCTATTGCTTATAAAGTGTCGCCTGAAACTTTACCGGAGCAAGTTAATTTCTCACACATACTGTGAACATATGGCCCTTGTGAAGCTTGCCGCTGAAGATGTTTACATCAATAAGTTTTATGGTCTTCTTGGAGCTTTTACTGTTGGTGGTCTGGACTTCATTTTGATAACCCTATCTTATATACAAATATTTGTAACTGTTTTCCATTTGCCCCAGAAAGAGGCACGCCTTAAAGCCTTTAATACATGTATTCCCCACATATGTGTCTTTTTCCAATTCTATCTCCTTGCTTTTTTCTCATTTTTTACTCACAGATCTGGATCTCATATCCCATCATATGTCCATATCACCTTGTCCAATCTTTACTTATTGGTTCCCCCTTTTCTCAACCCCTTTGTTTATGGGGTAAAAACCAAGCACATCCGAGATAAAGTGATAAAAATGTTCTGTTTCAAAGAAAAAACTGGACATTAAGTGGAGATGTGTTTCCTAAGGATTTAGTGCCTCATCTATTCAACTAGTATGATTTAGAAATACAATCAATGGTTCATGTATTATTATTTTTTTATCTTAAATCATAAATGTATAATAAGTATGTTAAAAATTATTTGTTATTTCCCTGAAGATGTAAGAAAATTAGATGAAATTGAAAGAAATAGAAGATTAGACAATGTGTTAAAAGACTAATAATTGACTCTAGGAAGAGTCAAATCTATGACTTTCTTCATTACCAGAGACAAAACTTACTTCGTCTCACTGCATGATTATAACATATCTTATGTGCATTTTTGTTTGTTTGTTTGGGGTCATACTCTGTGCTGCTCAGGGCTTACTTTCTGCTCTTTGCTAGGTGATCATTCCTACAAGTACTCAGGAAATCAAAGGGGGTCAGTTGCATACAAAACAGTTGATTTACCCTGTAATTCTCTCTGGCCCATCCTTTTAAAAATTTTTACCCCCCAAAATGTAGGCTGAAACTAATTTAAAACCACACAGGTTTCATTTAAAAACAGGGTGTTATGATTATGTGGTCACAATGATTATTTGGTGAAATATGGTAGGTGATTTGACAAATGATCTACAAATGGAACTTAAAGGATCACAGAGGAACTTAAAATGTATGTTACTTATTTTGTACTTAGAACACCATTTTCAGTGCAACTTCCTCTGCATTATTTCTCCAGTACTTTATCTCATCAAATAATCCCTTGAATATCTCATTCTCACCAAATTCAATGTTAACTTTGTCTGAAATAGCACTGTCTGTAGCACTGTTGTCCTGTTGTTCATCTGTTTGCTCGAGCGGGTACCAGTAACGTCTCCACTATGAGACTTGTTGTTACTGTTTTTGGCATATGAATATGACACAGATAGCTTGCCAGTCTCTGCCATGTGGGTGGAATACTCTCAGTAGCTTGCCAGACTCTGCCGTGTGGGCGAGATACCCGGTAGCTTGCTGGGCTCTTCAAAAGGAATGGAGGAATCAAACCCAGGTTGGACATGTGCAAGGCAAACGCCCTACCCCCTGTGCTATCGCTCCAGTCCTTGTCTGAAATAAATATCTATAAATTCTTTTTTTTAAGTCTGTGTATATTAACTCATTCGTTTTATAATCGAATTGTTGATTCTCATTACATAAAAATATATTTGTTCCAATAAAATTAGGAATTTAGGGCATCTGATACTACTAATTTTAAAATTAATCTTGTTCTTCACTTAAGTTTTTCACTTAAGGAAAAATTTAAGATATGCTCTGGTATTCTGTGTGCTTTTTATTAATGTGAAGGGACGTTTTAGACATATTATAGGCAATGTTATTCTGAAATTATTTTCCTAATTCAAAAGTCAATGATTTTTCTATTTAAAATGAGAGAATCTAAGAAACCTAGAAAGATAGTCCCAAGGCAGGGAATCTTATTAGATAGGTTGTACACGTGTGGCTGTGTTTTTGCTTCACTGGTGGTTCCAGACTGCCTGACTATGATCAATTCTTGTGGGAAATATAGATTAAATATCCAAGATACTGAGTCTTTCTCCAAGCTCTTTTTCTTTTAAATATTAAACAAAGATAATTATAATTTACATATATATTAATGGCAACATTTTCCAATAAATTTCATTTTGCAATCCTATAATAAAAACTAAAATATTTTCAAGTATATTTGATTAAAAAATCCAATTTCTTAGAAAACAATCTATGAAGTTTATTAAATACTTAACTTCTTGAGTCCAAATGAGCTTGATTCAAAACTTCATTTTGCCTTTTCCAAAATATATGCATTGGAAACTATTTATTGTTACAAATTCTGCTGCTTGATATATAAGTATGAAGGAAATATATCTCATTGGGAATTAGAGATGACAGCTTAATAAAGTGTATATATATTTATCTTTTACCCAATATTTATCCAATTTTCTAATATGGAGCTTGGTAACTCCAAAGGACTCAGTAGAGGTTATTCTGGTCATTATAATCATTTTAATACTGAAAATTCTAATTAATTTGTGCTCAAGAAGAAATATTGCTATTTCTTTTTATTTTGTCTAATTATATAATTATAGCACAATAAAGTGCATTTAGAAATGCAAGTGATTGAGCCAAAGAGATATTTCAGGGATTGAGCCAGAGAGATATTGCAGCCAAAGAGATATTGCAGGGATATCTTGCACAGGGTTCAAATTCCCTCTACTACATATGTTCCCCCAAGCACTGTTAGGAGAGAATCTTGATCACAGAGCCATGAATAAGCCCTGAGAACTGCTGGGTTTGACTCTAAACCAAAGTAAATAAAAATACAAAGTTAAGGATTTTCATGACCCACTCTGGTGTTTACATCTTGTTGACACATACTTGTGATTACTAGTATCTATATCAATGTTTATTTTTATACATAATAAATCTTACTGTTTTGTTATTTAATAATTAATAACTTTATATTTCTTTACTTGATGTTTCAACTTTTGATTGAAGTTTGACAGTGCTTACGATTAATATGGTTTAATTTACATTTCTTATTAGAGCTAGTGAGGTTTTGGTCTGTATGTATATGTGATTTTCAGGGTAAGAAGTGCTTTTGACTGCACCTTAGAGTGCCCAGGGATTATTTCTGATAGTATTTGTAGGACCATATGTGGCACCAGGAATCAAACTGGGGTTTGCCACATGCAAGGGAAGTGACTTAAACCTCGTACTAACTCTCCACCCTGTGGTTTTTGTATTTTTAATATCTGAACTTTTTGGCAATTCCATTTATTGAGTACATGAATAGTTAAAATTAGTTATATGCTCTAGGTTGCATGACCTTTTATTGAGGAGGTTCACATCTGGCTTTGTTCCTGGCTTGCTTTTGACTCCACGTTCAGGTATTACTCCTGGCAGTGCTCAGGGGACTGTATACGGTGCTGGGGATAGCTTTGTTTGGGTTCATGCAATGCAAGTATCTTTATACCTCTATCATCTTTATGGCCTCTGATTATTTTTTAATATGACATACATTTGAAACATATTAGTACACACAGATTTTATATGAGATAATGTAAAAAGTGACTCAATGACAAATATATAAATCAAGTTTCTATAGCCTAATCTTAGTTAGAGACTATTTAAAATAAGGTGAAACTTTGGTAAAGAACTGAGAGGAAATGCAGATTTGTTATTTGATTCTTTTATAAACCTTACTTGTATATTAGAAGTCAAGTTTTGCAACCATGAGTTATCACCTCACACCACAGAGACTAACACACATCCAAAAAAACAAAAGCAAATGATGTTGGAGAAGATGTGGGGAGAAATCTATACTGCTGGTGGGAGTTCAACACCCTTGGAAAACAATATGGATGCTTCTCAAAAAATCAGAAATTGAGCTCCCATGTGACCCAGCAATACCACTCCTGGGAATATATCCTGGAGAGGCAAAAAGTTGTAGTAGAAATGACATCTGCATTTCTATGTTCATCGCAGCACTGTTTACAATAAGTAGAATCTGGAAAAAACCCGAGTGCCCAAGAACAGATGACTGGTTAAAAGAAACTTTGGTACATCTATACAACGGAATACTTTGCAACTGTTAGAAAAGATGAAGTTATGAACTTGGCATATAAGTGGATCAACATGGAAAGTATCATGCTAAGTGAAATGAGTCAGAAAGAGAGGAATAGACATAGAAATATTGCACTCATCTGTGGAATATAAAACAACAGAGTAGGACACTAACACCCAAGAATAATAGAAATAAGTACCAGGAGGTTGGGTCCATGGCTTGGAAGCTGGCCTCACATGCTGGGGGAAAAGGCAGCTCAGATAGAGAAGGGAACAACAAGTAAAATGTGATTGGAGATCTCACGTGGGAAGGGAGAAGCGTGCTGAAAGTAGACTAGAGACTGAACACAATGGCCACTTAATACCCCTATTGAAAACCACAGCACCCAAAAGGAGAGGGAGAATAAAATGGAATATCCTGCCATAGAGGCAGGGTAGGGTGGGGGGTGATGGGATTGGGGGGTGGGAGAGACACTGGGTTCATTGTTGGTGGAGAATGGACAATGGTGGAGGGATGGGTTCTCGAACATTGTATGAGGGAAACTCACAAGCATGAACATGTGTAAATCTGTAACTGTACCTCATGGTGATTCACTAATTAAAAAATAAATTAGTTATAAAGAAGTAGTCAAGTTTTGAAGAAATCATAAATAGTGACCTGATTATAAAATAACTATTCTCAAGAATAATGTAGCATCAAGTTCCTAAATCAGTTTTATCTCTTTTGTGACAACTCATGAAATGTATTTAAATATGTATAAAAAGTTTATAATTATATTTATAATAAGTTAAAAATAGCAAATTATTGAAAACACAGATGTGATTTACCTATTGAAGAACATTTGTGTTATTTCAATCCTGGGCAACTCTAAAGAGGTAGATTTTCCCAGCTTATTATCAACTGTGGAAGTATGAGTTTCTCTATGTTAGTTTGTCTTGCCATGTATTTAACCATATTGTTAACAGATCCTTGTTAAGGGGAGTGCTAACCTTCTCTCCTTTCACACAACACACAGATGGGCTGGAGCGATAACACAGCGTGTAGGGAGTTTGCCTTGCACGCAGCTGACCCTGGTTCGATTCCTCCATCCCTCTCAGAGAGCCTGGCAAGCTACTGAGAGTATTCCGCCCACACGACAGAGCCTGACAAGCTACCCATGGCATATTTGATATGACAAAAACAGTAACAAGTCTCACAATGGAGACATTACTGATGCCCACTCGAGCAAATAGATAAGCAATGGGATGACAGTGGTAACAGATAATATTGGTATCTTGATAAATATATATATACTTTACTAAGATGTAATCTCTAATTCCCAACAAGAAAATTTCCTTACATATTTATAGATCAAACAGTAGAATTTATATCAATAAATAGTTTTCAATGCATATATTTAGAAAGAGGTAAAATGAAGAGTTTTTTTTTCTTTTTGGATCACAACTGGCAATGCACAGGGTTACTCCTGGCTCTACACTCAGGAATTACTCCTGGCGGTGCTCAGGGGACCATATGGGATGCTGGGATTTGAACCAGGGTTGGCCACAAGCAAGGCAAATGCTCTACCCGCTGTGCTATCACTCCAGCCCCAATCAGGGCTTACTCCTAGATCTCTGTTCAAGAATCACTCCTCGTAGACTCAACGGACTATGCAAGATGCCTTGGGTTGAAACCAAGTCAGCTATGTATAGTTCCTTACCTGCTGTACTATCTTTCTGATCTCCTCAGTTTCTTCTTAAACCTTATTCTCAGGCATACACGATACAAAACCCATACAGATTTCTGTGACCATAAAGGGAAAGTTTGGGGACTATCCAATACTAGCATCCTCCTGCACTCATAACACCCCCTCTACTCCCACTTTGACAAGTATTCTTTTTAATTTTTTATATTATTTACGTGCTGTGGATTTTTTTATAATACTGTTAGTGATGGGGGTTATGCATAAAATATGTCAGCACCACACTCTCCACCAGATTATCTGCTTTCCTCCATCATTGTCTCAGTGTTCCCCAACCTCCCAGTTATCCTCCACCTTTTTCTCTTTGGCATGCATCCTAATAAAAACCAGTTTTAAGTTCCTGCTGCCTTGGGGCATTTGTTATACTCTTACTTTGTTTCTGTGTGTCCCACATATGGAGAGATCGTTCTATGTCTGTCTCTCCCCTCTGATTAACTTCGCTCAGCATGATACTTTTCAGAACCATTTATGTCGCCACCTGTTGGCATTCAGTAGTACTCCAGTTCTGCACTAAGATCACTCCTGGGAGTACTCAGAGGGCCCTAAGTACTAGGGATTGAACCTGGGTTGACCATATGCAAGGCAAGGACCTTACTCATTATATTATTACTCTGATCCCAGAAAAAAATTATTCATACAAACAAAGTTAATTATGTTTAAGCTGACACAACAGTTTAGTGAAAAATATTCACATGCATATTTTGGCTCTAATAAAACAAATTAATTTTAATAATATAACAAAATAAAAGTAGATCTCTAAAGAGTGGTAAACCTTAAATAAAATATCAAAAGGATAAAATTAGAAACAGTAAAATGTAAGTCAGAAAGATAGTCATGAAACAAGTGTGTGGAGGGAAATTTCGAACACATTTTTAACTTTAAATCAAATAATGGCTGGCTATAGAAATAAACATACCAAAGAACAATGACAGATTATGTGGAAGAAAGTTTTTTCAGTATGATATTATTTAGGTAAGAAAATATAAATGTTTACAAGTCCACAAGAAAAATACATAACTTCAAGTAGGATACTGAGCAGATAAAATTATAAGAAGAGAAAAGTGAGGAAAAGCATGCCACAATATAGAAGACATGTTCAAAGCTCTTTAGTAAGATAGAAAAGGACAATAATACTAGATATGATTTATAACCACTTAATAGGTTAAAAAATATGAAAAATTAAAATCAAAAGGAACGTGGGGAAGTAAAGAAATGTGGTAACTTATTGCACACAGATATCAAATAAGTTAAAGGGGACAACAATTTTGAACTCTAAAGAACATTTCAGAATTCTGGAGAACACAAAAATGTGTGAATGCTTGTGATTCATAGAAGGATGAATCATTAAAGGGATTACATATATGGAAAATATGCACCCCTATTCTTTTGCCAAGACATAGATGAACAACAAGTCTCACAATGAAGACATTATTGGTGCCCACTAGAGCAAATCAACGAGTAGCAGGATAACAGTGATACAGTGATTCTAGAATTATAATTATCACTTTTCTTCTCTAAATTTTCAGATATTTTGCCCACACTAAACTAATTTGCTCTTGTTAGTCTTTTCACAAATTATTCAGAAAAGTACATATTTGATTAGTTTCTTGTTCCAAGATCTCATTTGACAGAACATTCTGAGATAGTCCTCTCCACAGAAGAAAATGTATGAGTACCATCCATATATAAGTTCTGAAGTATTTGCAAAGTTTTTAAAGCTGTTCCAGAGGGACACTATTGCTCTTCTGTGTTTACTTCTGACCTAGTCCTCATTCCCTTGATTTCATGTCTCTAAGGAAAACTCAGTGATCCAGAGAGGCCTCCTGAGTACTGAAAAAGGCCATAAAATGTGACCCTTAACTACTAATTTAACCACAGAGTTCTGTTGCTCTACTGTCAAAATTTCCATCTATTCTAATATACACATATTAGCCCAGATACTATACTGGTAAATTATCATTTGAGGATTTTAGAAAGAATATTTACCGTTTATATTGTCTAACATATATTATGGGTTATGAGATAGAATTTCAAGATAAAGTAGGAGAAAAGAAAAATAAGGGACAATTTTTATGCATAAATGATGCTGCATACTCATGAGCTATGTTGTATATTTGAATAATATTATTTGGCTGCTGAAAATGAAGAACTAAATAAAATCATTGCCATAAGATTATGTATAATAATCGTATTGGGTCTATTTTACTCTATGGAAAAACACTGGAAGTTTATACTAGTGGACAATTTTGAAAGAATACATTCTAAGCCTGTTGAAACAGTTCTATGGTAGAAATTAATTGTTGATAAATAGATTTTTTTTGTGGGTCAGGAACCTTAAAAACAAGATATGACCAAAAGAATATTCAGGGTCTACAGAAACATCGAGGCTTCGGAATCTAGTAAGAATTTGCTATTATTTAGCTGTACTCTTTGACTGCTTGCAGTCTGACGAAGATTGGCGTTAACATGAGCGCACAGAAAGCATACGGTAAGGACTATAAAAGAAATGAATGCTTGAAATAGATCTATAAATTGGTGTGGCCAGATTAATTCTGACAGAACTTAATAACTGGGTGATTGGTGTTGTTTGCAAGAAAGATAACAATCAGATAGATAAGAATGGAAAATTTTATTTAATTTTCTTTGTGGTGTTACAAAACCTTAGAGTTAAATATATAATACATTATTTTAAAAAGATTAAAGACTGCCATGATTTTAGTCTAAAGGCTAAAGACTGCCATGATGTCCCTATATAGTCCTCTATTCTGAAATGACAGAATCCAGATACTGGATGTTGCTGACTGACAGAAATCCAAATATTAAAGTTCTGGATGTCAGAAGAAATAAAAGTACTAAAAGGATATCGGGGCAGACGGGGCAAGTATTCCCACTATTATGACAGAATATTTTCTGCAGGAAATGTTAAAAAAATTATCTTAAAAAATAAATTTCTTCGAAATTTCTTTCAAAGAAATTTCAAAGAAATTAGCCTGGGAGAAGATAACAGAGATGTTTTACTTGTCTTAACTGTCTAACAGCAGATCAGGACTTAGGTATTTTCTATGTAATTTCCTTCACTTTTTTCTTGGTATAAAAAACTATATTATTTTAAGTAAATTTATTAAAACATAAAAGATGGTTTTAAATATTGGCATATATTGCCAGGAACAATTATATTTATTTGTAATAGTAAATAATGTGTCCTAGTTAAATTTTATGTAAATGTGTGTATAATATTTTTTCCTTGGGGTTAGGCTGTTTTCTGTTTGATTTTTGCAGAAGCAGTTATAAAACTTTACTTGTTTAAAACAAATCCATGTTTCCCAGTAGAAAACAAGTATTGTTCATCAATAAATAAAAGTTTACTTATTACCTTAAATGTATTTAATATCTGAATATTTAACATTTGTGGGTTTATTAAGTTCTTGCCTCTTAAGTTATATAAACCTTTGTTCCTTTGTATTTTTTTCTGAAATATTTAATGATATTAGAGACAATTTTTTAATAGTTAATAGTAGAATGCGGAGCCAGAATATTTTCCCCAAAGAGCTATTACTTAGATAAAAAATAAGGAAGTAATAAATATAAAAATAAATTTCACTATATAGTGAGTTTTCACTTTATAGGGTTCAGGATCAGAAAACAAGATTCTGGAAGATAACAGAGATTTTTTTAAATTTTTTAAATTTTATTAAATCACTGCGGGATAGTTACAAGTTTTCATGTTTGGGTTACAATTACACAGTGATCAAATGCATATTCCAGAATTATGATATTAGAGAGTGGATGGCAGAAATAAGGGTAAAAATGAG
The DNA here is from genome assembly GCF_027595985.1 of Sorex araneus. NCBI lineage: Eukaryota > Metazoa > Chordata > Mammalia > Eulipotyphla > Soricidae > Sorex > Sorex araneus. The sequence continues at coordinate 104,765,499 of NC_073307.1, read as the reverse complement.
TTATTGAAACTAAAGGATGCGGCCATAGAAGTCTTAAGAAGATAGTCTTGTTGATGAGAACAAAAGGGCTGAATCATACTTCCTTTTTCTCTCTGGTATCATTAGTGAATGAATGTCAACCTGAGTAAGGACTGAGTTTCTAACTGGAAGTCATGGATTTGCAGAGTGCACTGGAACTCTTTAAAATTGACATGCCTCTTTTTTTGAGAGAACTCTAAATTATTTGACAGTATGAAGAAGTAAAATATTCTACTCTTTCTGTTATACAACTATGTTATTCTAAAAATCTTATTAAGAAGATACAGATTTTCTTTTGATAAGAGATACAGAATCTTTTATTTTTATAAACTATGTTCTTACGTCTTAGAGTTAGGAAATGTTCTGAATTACTAACTGTTGAGTTATCTTATTTGTGGGCAAGGGTATTATAAAATAATTACTGCATTTTGAAATTCTTGTCAATAATGAGTGTACATGCTAATGCCCATGTCTCCCTTTATACTTTCAATTTATTGAAAAGATAATTGAACATTTTCCCCCTAAGATCTAGCTTCCAAAACTAGTTTAACACAATAATAATGATTATTGTATTTGCAATTGAATGATTGCAGTTAAAAATTACAGAATACAATGAAATAAAATCCTAAAGAAAGAAATATCTAAAATTAATTTGATCTTCCTATTTGCAGGAAAAAATGTTGAACTATTAATGATGAACTGGCTTACTGGTGATTTATAAATATTTAACCCTCAGGTAAGCTATCAAATGGTGTATCTTAATTCTCTCCCCCCCCCGCCCCCGCCACACACACACACCTCCTTCCCCCCCACTCCATGAATAGGGCCATAAACAAATAATTTTGTTATTCTGATTTCCTTCCACAGAGCATTTGAGCAGATACTTTGCATCTGAATATGGGTTCTTTGCAATTTTAACATGGCAGACAATATCACACATCACTACATCTCATCTTTCTTCCTAGTTGGTATTCCAGGTTTACAAGATTTTCACTGCTGGATTGGCATCCCTGTCTGCCTCCTGTTTGTCCTAGCCCTGTTGGGAAACAGTGTAATCATCATAACTATCAAACTAGAGCCAAGCCTCCACCAGCCAATGTATTTCTTCCTTTGCATGCTAGCAATGAATGACATGGCTCTGGTCTCTTCCACAGCTCCCAAGATGCTTGGCATCTTCTGGTTTGATGCTCATAGGTTTGACTTTGATATCTGCTTAGCACAGATGTATTTCATCCACACATTTTGCATAATCGAATCAGCTCTCTTGGTAGCTATGGCCTTTGACCGTTATGTGGCTATTTGTATTCCACTACGATATGCGACCATCTTGACCACGCCAGTAGTTATTAAGATGGGTCTGGTTGGTGCAATCAGAGCTGTACTTATGGTTTTGCCTTGTCCTATTCTAATTAAAAGGTTACCATATTATTCTAAAGATATCATCAATCATGCCTATTGTGAGCACATGGCTGTGGTGAAGTTGGCCAGTGCCAACACACTCATAAATAGAGCATACGGAATTGCTGTGGCTCTTTCAGTGATGATCTTGGATCTAGCTCTCATAGCCATGTCGTATATCAAAATCCTCCAGGCTGTCTTTCGACTGTCTTCTCAGAATGCTCGCTCTAAGGCCCTGGGCACCTGTGCTGCTCATGTCTGCACTATTCTTGTCTCTTATACACCTGCGCTATTTAGTTTTCTAACCCATCGCTTTGGTAAGAAGGTGCCGGCAAGTGTCCATATACTTTTTGCTAGTTCGTATCTTCTAGTGCCTCCTACAGTGAACCCCTTGGTGTATGGTGTGAAGACTAAGCAGATTCGTGACCGAGTGATTGGTCTCATTTTCCCAAACAAGAAACAGTCTAAAAACTAAATCACATAAATCCAAACCTATGCTATTTCCAGAAGTCATGGTGCGTTAACAGTAGTTGTGACTTTATTTCGAGCAGGCTATTTCTCGACTCAGTTGTGATCTCAATGCCTTTAGTCGGGATATTTCATATTTGGATTCCTCCCCCTCTATTTTCATTTTTAAATATTTCCCCTTTTTTCATGTCAGGCTTTCAGTAAATATTAGCTACAGATTTTACATACTTTTAAAATGATTTAGACATATAAAATATGTTTATAATATTTTGCAGCATTCACAAATCAAAGCATCATTGGTGTAGCAATTTTAAATTTATTAATACATAGGACCATACAATTTGTGATTTTAATTTTGCAATTTGAGCTGTTAGCCTGATTAAAAACTCTTGAATAAAAACTGCACTTTCAAGTTATTCATTGCTTATTAATTATAAACATTTTTTAATATACTTATTTGTTTAAAATATTTATTTATTTAAAATAAAAGTGAAAATTATGTTCTCAACAGGAGTAATTATTTTTTACTATTTTACATAACAGTAATACATGGTTCCATATTTAAGTACTGATCAATGTATGCTCATGTTTGGTTGTGTATTAGGCACTATATAAGTATTTACTTCATTAGTAAGTATTAAAAATGTATTAAACAGGTCGTTGCACCAATTTTGAAGCTTACTGATAAAAGACTCTACTCATAGCATAAAGAAACTTACTAGAAAATAGCAATGTAGAGTTTCAACAAAGAGATTCTGACTTTCAGAATGTGTACGCCATGTGAATCAATATTCTCTACCTAGATAGAAGTAATACATCTCATTTTCATATTATAACTATGGGAACATATTTTTCTAAACATTTTAATTTTAATTCCCCTAAACCTGTCCATCTTTTAAAAACCATGATAGATTGTCAGATTATCTACCAAACTGCTTAAAACTCATAAATTAGTTGGAGCACTTTGTTAAAACTCCATAGGTTAATTGCTTTTTCTTTTTTTTTTTTTAACTAAAGAAATGTCCAATGTAAGAAGTCTGAAGACATTATAACTTGGTTTGCCAGACGGAGTAAAACTGGGATCTGAAAATGTACTTATCCACATGTAGTTCCTTTAACTTTTTGTGAACACTAAACCTACGACCACCTCATTCAAAACTGAAAATAATTTACTAGTACATTTCTTATATCAATATCTAAACATACTTTATAAACACATGAAACCACTCCGAGCATATCTTTAAAGGGTCTATTCAAAATACACTTTTCTTTTTTTTTGCTATTCAGATTATAGCATTGACGTTGGTGGGTCCCACTGGTGGCTCATGGGAAGTGAGGAGGAGAAACACGGTCACTTTCTCCCCATCCACCTCTGCCATGGGGACCCAGGGTTACTGGGTTCTTGTCTCGCCTCACAGAAAGGAATTTCAGGAGTAGATGAGCAGTGAAATTAAACAATTTTTATTTGAAGGTTTTGAAGGGAATGAGGGAGAGAAAGTGGGAGAGAATGAAAAATAATGTGCTCAAGGGAAAACCCGGACTTTTCCAAGGGCAGAGAGAGCCCCTACACACATCCCAGCATTAGACATGAAAGCATGAAAGTACACATCTTAAGAGATGAGATGTGGGTGACACATGTGCTCAGGTATCACATGTGAGATTTCACACCGCTACAGAGTCAGGATCTGCATTCTTTTGTCAACATGGATGAAAATCACTGTCACTGTCATTCCGTTGCTCATCGATTTGTTTGAGCGGGCAGCAGTAACCTCTCTCATTGTGAGACTTATTGTTACTGTGTTTGGCATATCCAATACGTCATGGGTAGCTTGCCAGGCTCTGCCATGAGGGCGCAATTCACTCAGTAGCTTGCCAGGCTCTTCGAGAGGGGTGGAGGAATAGAACATGGGTCAGCCGCATGAAAGGCGAATACCCTACCTGCTGTGCTATCGCTCCAGCCCATGGATGAATATAGAAGATGGAAATTCACTCCTGTATCTCTTAATTATATAGAGACTAAAATCTTGGGGCTATATGTTACAGGCATTGAAGGGGTGCTGATAATGAGCTTCTGAGAATGAAAAAAAATTTTGACTTACCTAACCCTGAAGTAGCCCAAAAGCATGAAAGGAAATCCTTTTGAGATGCAAATATTGAACTCTTTAGAGATGGAGAAATTGTGCCCCCTCTGTCCCCCAGACCCCCAGGAATGGTAAACTCAGAAAGGGAGAAGCTGTAAGAAATTTAAAAGAGATTGTGAATTATGAAATCCCATCAGGTGACATGAGGAATTCCCTCTGACAAAGACAAAAAGTTTCCTGTGTGCAGGGAACTCCAGGCCAAGACCATTTGGAGGAATTATATATAACCTCCCCAAGCTATTCCAAATTTTTCCCATTCTCGAGAAGCCCATGTTCTCTCTAGAATATATATCTCTTTTTCTCTCCCATCTCATCTCTCTAAATTTATTTCAATGAACTCTATTTATTTTATGCTTCACAAGCACCGAAGAGAAGGTATTTTCATTTTTTGTTTGCTTTTTGGCCATACCTAGCAATGGTCAGAGGTTATTCCTATCTCTGTACACAGGAATCACTCCTGGTAGTGCTCTGGGATCACATGGGATGCCGGAGATCAAACAGGCAGGTAGAGAGAGAAAGGCCCTGGACAATTAAACAGGTCAGCAAAAGTTCTTGGGGGAAATTTCCAAAGCTGATCCACTTTGTGGATACAGACAATACGTCGTGCAGCGGACCCTGAGGAGATTGGACCCCTCCCCATGAAGGAAATTCCTCGAATTCCCTCAAATCTCTCCCTCAATCTGAATAATTCAGTCCAAAGAAGACCATCACCACTCCCAACCTTCCTGGTAACCTCCTTGGCAATGGACATTTACCTAGGAAGAAGCCCCACGCGGGGCAGGTTGGAGAAGCCCTATAAAAGCCACCTTGAACAAAGTAAGGGTTTGCTTCCAGAGCCCATGAGCTGCTTGTGCCCATGTGGGCAAGTATATGTGGCACCTGAACACAGGTGTCACCCGTATCTCCCCTCTTGAGATGTGTACTTTCACGCGTTCATTTCTAATGCTAGGGTGTGTGTAGAGGTTCTCTCCGCCCCTGGAGAAGCCCGTGTTCTTTCTTGAGTGCCTTACTCTCTCTCACTCTCTCTCCCTCCACACCTTAAAAACCCTCCAAATAAATTCTTTTTATTTCACTGCTTGTTAACTCCTGAAATTCCTTTCTTCAAGGAGAGACAAGAACCCGGTAACCCTGGGTCCCGGATAGCAGAGGCAGCTGGGAAGAAAGCGACCGTCTTTTCTCCTCCCCGCTTCACATAAGTCACCCACCGACATCAACATGGGGGTCAAGCACCTTACCCACTATACTATCTTTCCAGCCCCATAGTTTCGTTTTTGAATGGTGAAGAAAGTTGCTGGTAGAAATTGCTGATCCTAGGTAAAAAATAATGAGTGTTGTCTAATGTTGGTGGGCCCCACGGTGACTTATGTGAAGTGGGGAGGAGAAAGATAGTCACTTTCTCCTGATCAGCCTCTGCCACCTGGGTTACTGGGTTGTTGTCTCACCTCTCAGAAAAGAATTTCAGAAGTAGACAAGCAATGACGTAAAACAGATTTTTTGGAGGGTTTGAAGGGAAGGAGGAAGAGAAATTGGGAGAGAGTGGAGAGTAAAGTGCTCAAGAAAGAACCCGGGTTTCTAACAGGGAGGAGAGAGGCCCTACACACATCGCAGCATTAGGCATAAAAGCATGAAAGTACACAACTTAAGAGGAGAGATGTGTACAACACAAGTGCTCAGGCACTACATGACTCAGCCATGTAGACATAAGCAGCACCTGGGCTTGGGCAGTATTTGTGCACCCTTCCTTTGTTCAAGGTGGCTTTTATAAAGTATTCTCTCAGGATGTTTGGGTCTGGAAAGTTCTGAAGTCTTCTCTAGGCTGAATCACTAAAGTTATTCAGATTAATGGAGAGGTCCGAGTGTATTTGAGGAATTGCCTTCATGGCTAGGTGACCAATCTCCTCAGGGTCCACTGCTGCCGCAAGGTGAGGGTCTTAGCTGGCCTTAGTTTCTATTTGCTGTAAGGTTGGCTTTCACACCTTCAGAGCTATTACTTCCTAGGAAATTTACTACCATTGCCTGGGGAGTGGACCTTCCCTATCTGCCTACTTTACTATATCATACTTAAAGTTGGAATACTTACGCTTATTTAGGAATAAGCACATTGAAGGGATATAAGATATATTGTTCTAAACTACTTCTTTTGTACTTGATAAATAAGTATACTGTTCAACAATAGGAATGACCTATTAACAGAAGGCTCACACAAAGTCAATTGTGCAATAAGTATAAAGAAGTTATCTTTTAAGAGTATTTTATTAAAATTCAGCATATGTTTTTAGGTATGATTTTTTTCACTCTATATGCTTGACAAATGTGTTTGATGTGTCCAAGTATGCATAATATCTCATAGTAGAAGTATCTACATTTTTGGGGGGTCAGGGGAAGAAAAATAGAGTACATACTACTGTGTTCAGAGCTTACTTTCAGCTCTGATCTCTGAAATCATTGCTGGCTGGCTGTGGGAACTATATGCAGTGTTGAGGATAGAACCCGGGTTGGCCTAGTACGAAACAAACGCCTTACCCATTGTACTGTCTCTGTCACTTTCTGACTTACAGAGGAATAATTAGCACTTTATATGGAACTTAGCTATTATTATTGGACAAGGTGAGGAAGAAAAATGCTGTCAAAATTTTGTTTGTAATTTATTTAGAAATTCTGCTAGAGTAATGGCCAGCAGTGATTTAATTTAACATTTGATATTTTATTACTCTACCCATTACATAAGCAAGACACATACATAATATTTGAATCTGCACTTTCACCTATACACAAAAATTTCTAAACAATATGCATAATGCCTATAGTTTGTATAATATCAGTGTATTTTATAATTAACTACTCCATGAAACAAATTTAGTATCTTGAGAAATTCCCTGTTATTTATGTGGACATTGAAAACTATAGCACAGATGGGTTATAATCAATTAATAAACCAGTGGGGATATTTATAGACATATATGTAAGGAGTTTTATATTTTAACTGTTTTTATTTCTGGAAAACAACTGTATTTAAAATGTTTATACATGTATCTGAAGTCGGTTGGCCCCCTCAGGTGGCTTATATGAGGCAGAGAGAGACAGAGAATCACATTCTCCAGATGTGTCTTTCTCTCAGAGAGGAATTTCAGGAATAGAAGAGCAGTGAATTAAAACAGATTTTATTTGAAAGATGTTAGGAAGGGGAAGGAAGGAGAGAAAGTGAGAGTAACATGCTCATGGGAGAATACAAGCTTCACCAATGTGAAGAGAGCCTCAGTACACATCCCAGCATTAGATACTGAAGCATCAAAGTACACACCTCAAGAGAGCAGATGCGGGCAACATACTGCTTGAGCCCTTCTGCTGCTTGTACCACGTGACCACACACATGTGGTGCCTGACCATATGTGTAACCCACATTTTCTCTTGAGATGTATACTTTCATACTTCCACATCAAATGCCAGGATATGTATAGGAGTCCTCACCACCTCTGGAGAAGCCCAAGTTCTACATTAAGAATTTTACTCTTTCTCTCTTTGTCTTCATCCTTTTCCTTCTAAGTCATCAAATAAAATCTGTTTTACTTCACTGCTCACCTACTCCTGAAATTCCCTGCTCCAAGAAGGACATGAACCTATAAATTTTGGGTAAGGCCTAGGATTTAATTGACTTTCCAGACTATCAGTCTTAACCTTCCCAGCTGGTCTGGGGTGACAGAGGCAGATCAGAAGAAAGTGACCGTTTCTCTCCTCTCTGCCTGTTTTATGTAAGCCATGTGTGGGAACCCACCAACTTCATTTCTACAAGATGCATCATTCCCTAACCCAAGTACAAACATATATTCATAGCAAAACACATTTGGACATAAAGTCCAAATTAAACACTAATGCACATATCCTGCATATAAAACCATGTATGGTAATTATTTAAACATTATTTACAGAGGAAAACATTTTTAAGAGAACTATAAGCCTTAATAATATTAGACATATAGTATACAATGCACATATATATGCATAAAATTTTATTTGGAATAATTGTTCAATATGCCAAAAACAGTAACAACAAGTATCACAATGGAGACATACCTGGTGCTTTTTTGAGCGTATCGAAGAACAACAGGATGACAGTTCTACAGTGCTGCTTATTTATTTTATTGAGCTTTATTTATTAAAGTGTAGCAAGTACAATTATTTTATGTATATGTAAGACTTTATCATTAAACAAAGTTTACTATTAATCATTCCACTTTGCTAATTTTGCCCAATAAAATTTCTCTACAATGAATTAATTTTATGCCAAAAAGTCTATTGTAAGGGTCTACTACAGTGGGTAGTGCATTTGCCTTGCATGGGACTGACCCAGCTTGGATTTCCAGCACCCTGTATAGTCCCCCATAGCACAACCAGGAGTGATTCCAGAGGACAGAGCTAGGGGTAACCCTGAGCATTGTCCGGTATGGCCCCTGAAACAAATAAATGAAAACCATTAAAAGATAGAATTCTATTAGTCTATTATAAATAAATACAAATAAAGATAAACTTTGCTGTGTGATATGTTTTGGGGGAGGAAAAGACATTACAATATATTTTGATGAATAAATTTGAAATAACAATCTCTAATTTATGCTTAATTAGTAATAATTCAGCAAAGAATTTTAAAATATGTATGCAAAATTTGAGCTCAGTCCTTAAACCTATATCTCTCTTCCACAATTCACCTTATAAAGGAGTTGTATAATTTATTTTTTATTTATTTATTTATTTATTTTTTAAATCTTTATTTTTTTTAATTAATAGTTTAGTTTTAATTAGTGAGTCAACGTGAGGGTACAGTTACAGATTTATACATTTTGTGCTCATGTTTCTCCCTTACAAAGTTTGATAACCCATCCCTTCACCAGTGCCTATTCTCCACCATCAGTAAACCCAACATCCCTCCCCCCCTCCCCAGTCCCGTCTCCCACCACCCCACACTGCCACTATGGCAGGGTATTCCCTTTTGTTCTCTCTCTCTCTGATTAGGTGTTGTGGTTTGCAATAAAGGTGTTGAGTGGCCATTGTGTTCAGTCTCTAGTCTATATTCGGCCCGCATCATCTTTCCCCCACATGACCTCCAACCACATTTTACTTGGTGTTCCCTTCTCTGAGTTGCCCAGAATGAGAGACCAGCCTCCAAGCCATGGAGCCAACCTCCTGGTACTTATTTCTACTATTCTTGGGTGTTAGTCTTATAGTCTATTATTCTATAGTCCACAGATGAGTGCAATCATTCAATGTCTGTCTCTCTTTCTGACTCATTTCACTTAGCATAATACTTTCCATGCTGATCCACTTATATGCAAACGTCATGACCTCATTCTTTCTAACAGCTGCGTAGTATTCCATTGTATAGATGTACCAGAGTTTCTTCAACCAGTCATCTGTTCTAGGACACTCGGGTTTTTTCCAGATTCTGGCTATTGTAAACAGTGCTGCGATGAACATATAAGTGCAGATGTCACTTCGACTATACTTTTTGGCTTTTCTGGGATAAATTCCCAGCAGTGGTATTGCTGGGTCAAATGGGAGCTCAACCTCTAGTTTTTTGAGAATCATCCATATTGTTTTCCAAAAGGGCTGAACTAGCTGACATTCCCACCAGCAGTGTAGAAGGGTCCCTTTCTCCCCACATCCTCTCCAACAGCGGTTGCTTTTGTTCTTTTGGATGTGTGCTAGCCTCTGTGGTGTGAGGTGGTATCTCATGGTTGTTTTGATCTGCATCTCTCTGACGATTAGTGATGTAGAGCACTTTTTCATGTGCCTTTTGGCCATTGGTATCTCTTCCTTGGTAAAGTTTCTGTTCATTTCTTCGCCCCATTTTTTGATGGGGTTGGATGTTTTCTTCTTGTAGAGTTCAACCAGTGCTTTTCAACCCCTTATCCGATGGGTATTGTGTAAATATCCTTTCCCATTCTGTAGATAGTCTTTGTATTCTGGTCGCTGTATCTTTTGCGGTGCAGAAGCTTTTTAGTTTAATGTAGTCCCATTTGTTGATCTCTGTTTTTACTAGATTGCTTAGTTCCGTGTCATCTTTGAAGATACCTTTATCTTCAATATCCTGGAGGGTTTTGCCGACCTTGTCTTCAATGTACCTTATGGTTTGTGGTCTGATGTTGAGGTCTTTAATCCATTTTGATCTGACTTTTGTGCATGGTGTCAGGTTGAATTCTAAGCCCATTGTTTTGCATGTGATTGTTCAGTTGTGCCAGCACCATTTGTTAAAGAGGCTTTCCTTGCTCCACTTCACATCTCTTGCACCTTTATCAAAGATTAGATGATTATACATTTGATATTGTGTGTGGGCATATTCCACCCTGTTCCATTGGTCTGCAGTTCTGCTTTTGTTCCAGTACCATGCTGTTTTAATTGTTACCGCTTTGTAGTAGAGTTTAAGGTTGGGGAGGGTGATGCCTCTCATCATCTTTTTCCCAAGAATTGTTTTAGCTATCCGTGGGCGTTTATTGTTCATATAAATTTCAGGATTGCTTGCTCCGTTTCTTTGAAGAATGCCATGGGTATCCCTATAGGGATTGCGTTAAATCTGTATAATGCTTTGGGGAGTATTGCCATTTTGACAATGTTGATTCTCCCTAACCATGAGCAGGGGATATGTTTCCATTTCCTCATGTCCTCTTTTATTTCATGGAGTAGCGTTTTATAGTTTTCTTTGTAGAGGTCCTTTACTTCTTTAGTTAAGCTGATTCCAAGGTATTTGATTTTCTGGGGCACAATTGTGAACGGGATTACTTTTTTCATGTCCCTTTTCTGTGTCTCATTGTTTGCATATAGAAAGGCCATGGATTTTTGGGTATTGATTTTATAGCCTGCGGCTTTACTGTATAGGTAAATTGTTTCTAAGATTTTCTTACTAGAGCTTTTAGGTTTCTCTAGGTATAGTATCATATCGTCTGCGAATCGTGAGAGCTTGATTTCTTCCTTTCCAATCTGAATCCCCTTAATATCTTTTTCTTGCCTGATGGCTATTGCTAATACTTCCAGTACTATATTAAAGAGAAGTGGTGAGAGTGGACATCCTTGTCTTGTCCCTGATCTTAGAGGAAAAGCCCTTAGTTTTTCTCCATTGATGATAATGCTTGCCATAGGTTCATGGTAGATGGCTTTGACTATCTTCAGAAAAGTTCCTCCAAAACCCATTTTGGTGAGAGTTTTTATCATGAATGGGTGTTGGATTTTGTCAAATGCTTTTTCTGCATCTATGGATATGATCATATGGTTTTTATCTTTACTTTTGTTGATGTGATGTATTATGTTGATTGATTTCCGAATGTTAAACCATCCTTGCATCCCTGGGATGAATCCCACTTGGTCATGGTGTATGATCTTTTTGATGAGTTGTTGGATTCTATTTGCTAGTATTTTGTTGAGGATCTTCACATGGGTGTTCATCAAGGATATTGGTCTATAGTTTTCTTTGTTAGTGGTGTCTTTGTTTGCTTTTGGTATTAGGGAGATATGTGCCTCGTAGAAACTGTTCGGAAGGGTTCCTGTCTTTTTGATTTCCTGGAAAAGCTTGAGGAGAACTGACAACAAGTCTTCTTTAAATGTTTGGAAGAATTCGCCAGTGAATCCGTCTGGACCTGGGCTTTTGTTTTTGGGGAGACTTTTGATTACAATTTCGATTTCCTTGATATTTATGGGCCTATTCAGGTATTTCACGTCTTCTTGGCTCAGTCTTGGGAGATTGTAGGAGTCAAGGAATTCATCCATTTCTTTTAGGTCCTCTTGTTTCATGGCATACAGACTTTCAAAGTAGTCTCTGATGATCCTTTGAATCTCCTTGGTTTCTGTTGTGATGTCCCCCTTTTCATTTCTGATTCGGTTTATTAGGGTTTTCTCTCTTTCTTTCTTTGTGAGTCTTGCTAGCGGTTTATCAATCTTATTTATTTTCTCGAAGAACCAGCTCTTTGTTTCATTGATCTTACGGATTGTTTTTCGGGTTTCCATATCGTTAATTTCTGCTCAAAGTTTTATTATTTCTTTCCTTCGATCTGGTTTGGGTTCCTTTTGCTGGTCCTCTTCTAAGATCTTGAGCTGCGAAGTCAAGCTATCTATATAGGCCCTTTCTTCCTTTCTGAGGAAGGCTTGCATAGCTATAAATTTTCCCCTTAACACAGCTTTAGCTGCGTCCCATAGGTTCTGGTAGCTTGTGTCTTCATTCTCATTTGTTTCGAGGTATCTCTTGATTTCTTCCTTGATTTCCTCCATGACCCACTCATTGTTCAATAGTGAGTTGTTTAATTTCCAAGTGTTTAATTTGGTTCTCCGCGTCTGTGCGTGATTAACTTCCATCTTCAGTGCATCATGGTCTGAGAAGATAGTTGATACAATTTCTATCTTCCCAATTCTATTAAGGTATAATTTGTGGCCCAGAACATGGTGTATTTTGGAAAACGTTCTGTGTGCGCTGGAAAAGAATGTGTATTCTTTCTTTTTGGGGTGTATAGCCCTGTATAGGTCTATTAGCCCTGTCTCCTCCATTTCTTCGTTCCGGGCCATCGTTTCCTTGCTGAGTGTTGTTCTTGTCGATCTATCCAGAGGTGATAAGGCAGTGTTGAAATCTCCAACTACTATCGTGGTTCTAGTTATGTACTCCTTAAATTCTGTTAGGAGTTCTTTTAAGTATTTAGTTCGTCGTTCATTAGGTGCGTATACATTTAGGAGTGTGATTTCTTCCTGTTGTACATATCCCTTGATGAATATAAAATGACCTTTGCTGTCCCTTTTGATCTTTTTCAGCCTGAAATCAATGCTATCGGATACTAGTATGGCCACCCCCGCTTTTTTTTTTTTGAGGGGGCTGTTTGCTTGCAGGATTGTTTTCTATCCTTTGATTTTTAGTCTGTGTTTGTTCTGGCTATTCAGATGTGTTTCTTGTAGGCAGCAGAAAGTTGGGTTAAGTTTCCGAATCCATTTTGCCACTCTGTGCCTCTTGATTGGTGCATTTAGCCCGTTAACATTAAGAGAAATTATTGTCGTGGGATTTTGTGCCATTTTTCTGTAGGGTTTGTTGTTCTTATAGGTCTTTTTCCTTGTCTTATAGTAGCCCTTTGAGTCCTTCTTTTAAGTTTGGTCTTGAGTCTATGAAGTTCCTGAGCTGTTGCTTGTCCACGAAATAGTGTATGGTTCCTTCAAGTTTAACTGAGAGTTTAGCCGGGTAGAGTATTCTCGGTGAGGCATTCATTTCATGAAGTTTTTTCACTATATCTCACCATTGTCTTCGGGCTTGGAGGGTTTCTTCTGCTAGGTCTGCTGTGAATCTAAGGGGTGCGCCTTTGTATATGATCTCCTTCTTTAATCTTGCTGCTTGCAGTATTGTGTCTCTATCCACGGCATCCATCATTCTGACTATGATATGCCTTGGGGATTTTCTATTTGGGTCCCTTTTAGCTGGCACCCTTCGGACTCCTTGTATCTGGATGTCCGAATTCTCTAGCTCTGGGGATTTTTTAGCAATGATGTCTTTAATGGTGTTTTTTTCATTGGGATTGGTTCCGTGTGGTTCCGGCACTCCCATGATTCTTATGTTGTTTCTCCTGAGGTTATCCCCTAGGACTCTAACTTGCTCCAGAGCCATTTTGAGGTCTTTTGCCATTATTTGTTGTTGCCTATATGCTTTGTGCAGCTCATCTTCAAGCTCACTGATTCTGTCTTCGGCTGTAGTCATTCTACTATTGAGGGCTCCTTATGGAGTTTTTCATTTCATCTACTGATTCTTTTAGTTGTGTGACTTCTGTTCGTAGCTTTGAAATTTCTGCTCTCATTTCTTCCTGGATTATCTTGGTGGAGCGTTCCAATGCTACATCTATATCCTCCCTTAATTTATTGGATGTTCGTTCCATAGTTTCTTTGAGTTCGTGAACCATCCTCACAATTTCCTCTCTGAATTCTTTATCTGAGAGGAGGGTGTATTCCTGGGAGGTCGCTGCTGAGGTTAGTGAGATATTTTCTTGGCTCTCTCCTAGTGGTGGGGATTTTCTCTGTTTCTTCATGTTGTTATGGGGTTTACTATCTGGAGCTCTCATTAGCTTGGGAGGGACCTTGACTGAAGATTTTTGGCTATGCTTTTTTGCCAAAGGACTTTTCTGTGCAAGTTGATATGTTCATTGACAGTTTTCGTGAAGTTAGGATAGGCTAGATTAGTTGAGTATTAACACATAGTAACTAAGATAGTCAGGGAGTTCTTCGGAGGAATGGGTTCTATCAGTTGTAGCCAAAGGACAATGCATGGAATTGTAAAAAAAAAAATCTGCGGCTGCGTTAGCGGCCTGTGCTCCTGAAAGAGGCCACGCCCACTTTTGAGGCCACGACCCCAAACGAGAGGACATGACCCTAACTTGTTTGGACACGGGAGGGATCGCTCAGGCGCGGTGGGCGAATGACTGGGACCTGCCCGGAGGGGCTGGGGTGCTCCGAGCTGTCCCGCTACCGCGGGCGGGCACAGGGCGTGGGGGCTATTTTTTAATTTAAATCTCTTTTACGTATTGAAGTTTGGCACAATATTAACATAGAATTCAGTCAATTTCACTATCTTTTATTCGTTATCTTTTTAGATAACTTTCTATGAAAGGGTGTGCATAAAAAGAAAGAAACTTAATTTTAAGAAATGGAAACAAAATCTAAGTGTTTAAAATTAAAATTTTCACACTTGAGGGATTGACCCTTAAATTGATTGCATTGACTTGTGCATCCAGTTATTATTTTTCTAATGTAAATTTGACCATGTTCTATTATAAAAATATATCTTTTTAAAAATAATTATTTTTGGTCATTTCTCTAATTTAACTTCATTGTATGCTGAACATTTATCTAGAAGCTATTAGTGGGTGAACTTTTCTGTAAAAATTACTACATTGTTGAATTTCATGACATACATTCTCATTACATAATACAGTATATAATACATAAAATGTAAATGTATGTAAAATTTAGATTGTCTTGTGTGTAACTGACCCTGGTATTTTCTGTTAAAAAAAGTTAGTTCACTTTAAGACGTTATTCTCTGTTGTAAGAATTTGCGTAGGTACTTACTGCATAATCCAGAGTATTAATAAATGCCAGGTCAGTAGTAAACAATTCTTTTATCAGTTTGTTTCTCCTGTGTTTCCTGGATATATTATAGACAATAACTGTTTATTGACATTTTGAATTGACTTTATTCCTGATTTTTTTTTTTTTTTTGCTTTTTGGGTCACACCTGGCGATGCACAGGGGTTACTCCTGGCTTTGCACTCAGGAATTACCCCTGGGTGTGCTCAGGGGACCATATGGGATGCTGGGATTTGAACCCGGGTCGGCCGTGTGCAAGGCAAACGCCCTACCCGCTGTGCTATCTCTCCAGCCCCTATTCATGATTTTTCTTCTTTCTTCCCTCCTCCCTACAAATGCAGGGACATGGATATACAAGCATAAAAAATATTTTTCAAAATCTTGCTCATTTAGGCACATTTCATTAATCAATATTATGTACTGATTCTTATTTATCTCTTAGGTGAGAAGATGAGAAGCATCTCATCATCTGCTCATTTTTGAATTTACAAAATTGCTGAACATCTATTTAGTATTTTCTATCCGTTGTAACAGAAAAGAGTTGGTATATAACCACATGGTAGAAGACTCAATACTAAATGAAGAAGTTTTCTTCTGAGAATGACTTAAGATCTAAACAAAAGATGATTCCCAGAGTGGTGAACATTTATTGTATCCTAGAACTTTATTCTTGATAAATATTTGACAAAATATTCAGAATTTATTTTGTGATTCCATATAAACCATTTGTATTCCTTGTATAATATCTACTTCACAGAATATTAAACAACTAAAATTTAGTTTATAATCTTGTAAAATAATTGATATAGATAAATCAATTATATGATTTTATGAAAATACTGTTTAAAACTCCAACTTCACCTACTATTATATTTACCTTTTTCCCATGTTTGGTGACCATAATCTCTTATTCCAACAGTTACGTATAAAATTATCTATTGAATAATTTCACACATGAAGCATTCTTTCCTGTCACAGTGTTAGTTACTGATAACAGACTACCAATATTTCTTGTCATTTATCTCTTCATCAAACCGAATTTTATTCTTTTTATTTTATTTGACAAAACTCTATACTTATGGTATTGCATATTTGAAATCAAGATGTTGACTGAGCTGGGTGATATATAAATATATGTATATATTTTAATATTGGAGTACTGCTATTTATACAGCCATTTATTAAGATGCACATCTAATTTTCAATTCCTCTGTGCTCACAGAAATCTTTAAATTGAGATTGGTGTTATCTTAGTTTACACTTTTTGCCACTTCTATATGCTACTAATTCATATCCTTCTCTCAAATCATTTCAAAGCATAATATATTGGGTATTTCTTTATTAATCATACAATATCCTTGCTTCTTTAACTACATGTTACCTGAAGTCCTAAGATTATAACATAGATATAAACATATTCATCAGAGATGCTAAATGATGATAGAGACTGTAATAATTCTAAAGTAGTCATCTATAACATATGAACTCTGAAGTCACAGATTGATTTATAGGAATTTATGCATATATATTTCAAAATATATAATAAACCTTCTTGGAAGTATTGTTAGTTGTAATTTTTACAGACTCTACTTTATTTTCCTAAAGCAGGAATATATGAAAGTGAATACTTATTCCATAATTGCGCTCAATTATGTTCTTTCTCTTGCCTTTAAATTCTCTCCCTGTGATTTTTCTGACTTTCCTTAAGATATTGATGCTATAAATTCCATTAACAAAAGTGCCCATCCCCATGGATATCTTTCTGTATGTTTTCTTTGCCTGATATATTGTCTATTGCCACCGATATTTCCATTCACTGGTAAATAATAAATAACATCTCTGCATATATCTGAATTCATCATAGGATGTCTCTATGTATTTCAATCTTTTTAAGTTTATCATTAATGAACTCTAAAGAAGTCCATCTACTTCAAAGAGCAGGGAGAATTTTTTACTTGATTTGGGCGCTGGAGGTATAGTATGTTGGTTAAGATACTTACTTTGCGTGTAGCCAATACTGGTTCGAGCCTCAGTATCATTTGGTCACTCAAATCTCCCAAACATCGATGGGTATAACTCTGAAGGCTACTGATAACCACTGGGTATTAATCTAAAGGTTCCAAGCACCATTGAGGCATCCCAGGTAGTTCCCAACACTGCAGGGTCCAAACAATCACTGGTGATTCAGATTGAACTGTCAGTGTAATGGTTGCTGTATCTCCTGAGAACCACATGGAAGGTCCCTCACAAGAAAATAAATAAATAACTTAAAATCTGATTTGGCTTCAGAATACAAGGCTCTTTATTTAATCCATATTTCCCAACCTTAAAATCAAAATACCATGAACATTTCTGGACTCTTGGGCCAAAGTGATAATACAGGATATAAAACCTTGCTTTGTATATAACAAACCTCTGTCTCATCCCTCACATGGTCTCCTGAGGAAAGACTGAATTCCTGAGAACAGAGCTGGGAGTAGCCTTAAACATCACCTGGTATGGCCCAAACTTCCTTTCACTAAATATACACAGAAAAAGACATTTATTGTGCATAATTTATATGAGGAGAGAAACATCTCTAAATTTCTCTAGAAGAAAAGTATTAAATTCAGTTGTACATTCAATTACTAAATGCTTAATAGAAGACAACATTTTCATGTTATATTAATATTAATATTGTTGCTTTCACTCAATCGTCCCTACAAACATATTGCTCATAGTATACAGTACTGTAGGCCAAAAATCTTAAATCATTTGAGAATGTTACTGTCCTTTTTTCTCATGTTTCCAATGTTCTTTTGAGGCTTTTTTGTCTCATCTTTCCCATACTACAGACATTTGTGATTAAAATTTTTACTCAGATATCACATCCTGTATGACGTTTTCTGAATGAGAAATATATAAATGTTTTTACATCAACATATATTTTTAAGTATGGTTTTAAAAGAATTAAATTATGATTTTATTTTTATTTAAAACCTTTAAAATTTTTAAAAAAGAACAAAACTATGTATATGTGAATTACTTGGTATTGGTTTCTATGGAGATATGAGCATAAGGGCTAAGAAAACAAAAGAAACTGTTTAAGTAAAACCTGAAGAATCTTCATATCTTAGTTTGCAAATTTACTTTTAAGTTGTGCTCTATCTGAATACTCCTGAATGTCAGGATATAAACTTGATTTAGTTAAAGATCTGAGGAGATTAACCACTGATAAGAGGAAATTATCATCAAAAATCCTCAGTAGAACAAAAGAACCTATAAATTACCTATTTGTATTTTAAAGTTCAAGGTGAAATTCAGACAATAAAAGACTTTTTTACTTCGGGTATCATAAGACTGACTCCTATGCTAAATTATAATGGACAATTTCTAATGTTCTTTCAGATGTTTTCTTGACACTATGCATGTAAATAACAAAAAAAATAGCTTATAGAAAAACCCATACTCACAATATCAATATTCTAACCTTTGTACTGCAGGCACTGATATGCTAGGGCAACCACACATGCAGTTATATAGCAATTGTCTTCAATTAGTCAAATATAGCACCATCTTGATATCAACAGTGGGGCAAGACCATGATATAATTCTCTTGAGGAATAAACTTTATAATGAAATGCCCCATAATACATTTTTCCAACAGTTTATGTCTTGCTTGATGAAGTAAATATTAGGAAGAGTTAAGAATTGATTCTGAGGGCAGGAGAGATCGCAAAGTGGGTAAAGCGCTCACCTTGGCTCACCTTGCACACCACCACCTGGGGTTCAATCTCTGACATTCATATGATCCCATGTACTGCCAGGGAAATTCTGAGTGCAGAGCCAGTAGTAAACCCGAGAATGCCAGATGTGGTCCAAAAACAAAATACCAACAAACAAAACAAGAACTGATTCCAGATATCCACACTCATTATGTGGGGACTTAATTTAACTTTATGAACAAAGAGAAAGAAATACAAAGCTCATTTCCCAGCAAAAGCTAATCATTTGGAGGGAGAATAATTTTATAGGATTTGTTTCACTTATGCTAATCCCTAACTTCCAAAACTCACATTTGCAGTGGTCCATTTTAACAATTTTATGTGAGACTGTTCCCAGTACACAGTCAACCTTTTAGTCTTTCATGTAAGTTGACTCATAGGGGCATTTTATTTTGATTGAACCAAAAAACGAGTAAGGAATTTTATCACACTTCATGAAGAACATAATTTTAAAGCTTTTCTAAAATGAGTTACTCTAATTCATATTTCTTATAGTATCTCAAATACTTGTAGTCCCGTTGATCTTCAATTTGCTCGAGCAGGCGCCAGTAATGTCTCCATTTGTCCCTGTTGCGTGCTAGTACAGCCCAATGATATCTGCTTACTCCAGGAACAGGATGAGCCTAAAATTGTTCATTCAGGGATTTGACGAAGAAATCTGAACATCTAGTTGGTGGGTGGCCATGAGGTCTTCTGATGTCCCATGGAATCCAGTCGGTAACAGCTCTAGTCCAGTGGTCACCTCTGAATCACATTACATAACCGGTCCATCTGACATTTGATGCCTTGGCAAACAAGACTGCATACCTGACTCTTGACTGTTGTTGAAGGTCAGAACTCCGGATTCCTTCTCTCACTTGAGTGAGATGTGATACTCCTAGCATAGCTCTTTCGATCCCTCTTTGGGATACTTGAATAGCATTCTCATCCTGTTTGCATAGGGCCCAGGTCTCTGAGGTATATGTCAGTGCAGGAACAATGGTGGAATCGAAAAGATGTGCCCGAAGTTGGAGGTTCTTCATTCTCTTAACCACTTCTTCGACGCTCTTGAATGCATTCCACGCTGCTCTCTTCCTCCTGCACAGCTCTGGCACAAGTCATTCCTCATGTTGATTTCTCAACCCAGGTACACATAGCTGCTGCATTCAGAGATGTTCGTTTCATTGAGAGCAAATGGAGCTTCAGGGATCAGTTTGTTCTTCATGAACATCGTCTTGTTGAGATTCAGCTGCAATCCGACATTTCCACACTCGTGGTCGAAGTTGGCCAGCAACTTCACACGCTACGTATCTGAATGCAAGGTTCTGTCTTAGTGGAAAACCAGTAGGACCATTCTGTTGTACAAGAAGGTAGACATCCACAACATCGGCAACTATCACCCAATCTCCCTTCTCTCTGTTGTCTACAAGTTGTTCACTCATGTCATCCTGAATAGAATAGGCAGAACATTAGACAAAGGACAACCATGCTAGCAAGCCATGTTCTGAAGGGGATTCAGCACGATAGACCATATTCACACAGTGACCAAATTCATTGAAGTTTCACGAGAGTTCAAGATGCCGCTCTGTCTAACGTTCATCGACTTAAAGAAGGCCTTCAATTCTGTTGAGACTGAAGCAGTCACCTAAGCCCTGGCCAAACAGGGTGTTCAGACTCAGTATATCAAAGTCATCCTCGAGCTGTATTGTCGATTCACCACCAGGGTCTCGCCATTCTACAAGGAAGTGATCATTGATGTAAAGAGAGGGGTGCGGCAAAGTGATACCATTTCACCGAAACTCTTTAGTGCTGCCCTTGAGAACATCATGTGACGACTAGAATGGGAAGGAATGGGAGTGAAGATAGACGGTCAGCAATTACACCACCCACTCTTCGCTGATGACATCATTCTCATAATACCAAACATTAGCCAAGCGGCACAAATACTGGCCAACAAATATCAAATACATGTGTTTAAAATTGTTTTTACTCATTATACTATGAAGCATTATTTAGTAGTTCATATGATCTTGGTATATTACATAGAAAAAGTATAGTTGACCTGGGGAATATTCTATTTTGTTTTCTGAAATAAGAAAAAAGTCCCATATATATGTATATATATGTACATATATACATATGTATGTATATGGGCAGAGAGATAGCGCAGCTAGTAGGGCGTTTGCCTTGCACATAGCTGACCCAGGTTCGATTCCGTTGTCCCTCTCGGAGAGCTTGGCAAGCTACTGAGTGTATCCCGCCCACATGGCAGTGCCGGGAAAGTGACCCATGGCATATTTAATATGACAAAAACAGTAACAAGTCTTACAATGGAGTTGTTACTGGTGCCACTCAAGAAAATCAATGAACAACAGGACAACAGTGCTACAGTGCTATCATCATAAAATTGTAATAAGAATTATGAAAACTCTCCAATTATAATACTCTTTTTTCAAAAGGAATAAATTTGATAAATGTAAGCTTGTATTTCCATATATGTCATCTTGTTGATTGAAGGATGGTACTATAATCTGTGTCATCAAGAAAATCTAGATAATTATATTCCATTTCTAGTGACCTCTATTTATGATCTCTGTATCTGTGAAGCAATGAATATATATCTTGACCACAAACCTCGTAGCTTGACTTAACGTAACTTTTCTCAATCTGGTGACCTGATCAGTAATACATCACAGAGAGAGACAGGAAAAGTGAGGACCTGTCGGCAATAAGAAGTATCAAAGATGTCAGCCAAGGTTCTTCATCATCCCTCTAAATGATAGGAGTGGATAGCACTCACAAGTAAAATTGCATAAAACCAGCACTTCATTTTTGAAAACATAAAATGAAATAAAATTGCAGCAGAAAGTTAATTAGTTAAAATAGGAGCCAGAGAGATAGTATGGGACTGCTAAACTTGGAAGCACCAAACCTGGTTTCTTTCCCAGCCTTATATGGTTACCAGAGCACCACTAGGACTGACCCTTGAGCATAAAGGCCAGATTAAGATATGAGAAAACATGGGTATGGCCCAATCCATCTCCTCCCAGAGTTATTTTTGTATGGACCTTTATTTGTGTCAAGTTAGAGGACATCAGACAATGATTTATATGTAACAGCTATCTCCTTTATAATGGAATCAATAATTTATATAATTGTTAAATTTATAATATATAATCTCCTTCAGCTCCATGTAAAACTTCTCATAAAGTTCTATAAAGAATACCATACCTTCTTCAAGGTCATTGTCCATGAATTTTAATACCAAGATAAGACCGAGAAGGTCACTCAAAGAACTCCACATAGGGACCCATGGCCTAGAATGGAACAAACAGGGTGAGAGACTATGTTCATCATGTTCACCAAGAACATCCACAGTAACTCGCAGTTCCAGAAGGCCGAATCTAAACGTTGGACATGGGAGTCTTCGGTGGACAGTTCAACAATGAAATTGAGCACATCATATTCCATAGGTGGTTTTGCCTGAACAATGTTGCTGTTGTCCTATAATTCCAAATTGGATCAGATCATTATCTCCTTTGTTGAAATTCTACTTCATGGAGTAGAGAGAAAGGGCTGTAAAGTTTAAGAAGAAAACTTCCAGAACTACCACCAACTGGGAGCTCTTTGTCACTATTGCAGCAATATGGCAAGATGAAGTTGTCGAGTTGTTGACAACATCAACAAGAAATACAATCGACTGGTTCAGCACCTCCATGATTGTGTGAGGAATGCTGAGTGTGAGATACCACAAAAAGACGCCTGTCTTCGGAAACTCTCGAGCTCATTTGCCAATGTGGTTTGGCGAGAGCCTCAGGCAATCACAAGTTAATGTCCGAGCTGACAAAGCTGTGCAGAGAAGCAATAAAGGAAGACCTCAGAGAGAAGAGCAGCAGTGTGGGCAGATGCGGCAGAAGCCGGGAAAAGTTTTCACAATGCCTGCCTGTCCTTTGCCAACTACAAGACCCAGAATACTGCCTTCCGATGTCCTAATAGATCTATCACATCTTTTCAAAAGGCAATGGAAAAGGTTATCCATGACTTCTCAGATCTCTTCCATACCACATCCAACTGCCCACAAATCAAATTCTGTGGGATGGATATGCATTCCCAGTGTTCTCCTTTCCAAAATCCGACACGGCATTTTGTCAGTAAAGATGTGTACAACACCTGCTCCAGACAAGGTCAGGCCTGAACACCTGAACATCTGCCACAAGTAATTGTCAATACACTGGCTTGGCTCTTCACACTCTACTGTCGGAATAGAGGGTTCCTTCCCAATGGAAAACAAGCAGGACAGTTCTGTTGTATAAGAAGGAAGACATCCACGACATCAGCAACTATCGCCCCATGTGCCTGTTGTCCATCAACTATAAATTTTTCACTTGAGATGTCCTGAATAGGACTGTCAGAACACTAGATGAGGGACAACCATGTGAGCAAACCAGGTTCTGAAAAGGATTTAGCATGATTGACCATATGCACATGATGACCAAGCTCCTTGAAGTTTTACAAGAGTTCAAAATGCCACTCTGTCTAATGTTCATCGATTTAAAGAGGCATTTGATTCTGTTGAGAATGAAAAGTCATCAAAGCCCTAGCCAAACGGGGTGTTCAAACACAGTCCATCAGCATCCTCCGCAAGCTGTATTACAGATTCACCACCAGAATCTCACCATTCTATAAGGAAGTGATCATTGACATAAAGAGAAGGGTTTGGCAGGTGATACTGTTTAACCAAAACTCTTCAGTGCTACCTCTAGAATATCATGCGATGACTGGAATGGGAAGGAATGGGAGTAAAGATAAATAATGGGCAACTACCCCACATCCATTTGGTTGATGACATACTTCTAATAACACCAAATATTAGCCAAATGGCAGAAATGCTGGCCGGTGAGTATGGAAAGGGCAGACTGCAGCTGAATCTCATAAAAACAATGTTCATGGGAAATTAACTAGTTCCTGACGCTCCATTTGTTCTCAATAGAATGAATATCTCTGAATGCAGCAGTTATGTATACCTTGGTCAACAAGTCAACATGATGAACAACCTGGCACCTGAGCTGCGCAGGAGGAAGATAGCAACGTGGAACACCTTCAAGAGCATCAAAGAAGTGCTTAATTGGATGAAGAACCTCCAACTCTGGATAGTTATTCTCCACTCCACCATTCTTCCTGTACTAACAAATACCTCAGAGACTGGACCCTACAAAAACAAGATGAGAATGCTATTCATGTCTCCCAAGGAGGAATCAAAAATGCTATGCTTGGAATATCACATTTTACTCAAGTGAGAAATGGAATTTGGAGTTATGGCCTCTATTGATGATTGAGGATCAGTGATGCTGCCTCATTTGTTAAGGCGTCAAAAATTAGATGGCCCAGACCCATAATGTGATTTGGAGACAACCACTGGACTAGAGCTATTATTGACTGGATTCACAGGGAGTCAAAAGGATGCCTGGCCGCCCACCTATGAGATGGTCAGACCCTGAATGAACAGTTTAATGCTCTTCATGTTCCTAGTGTGAGCAGACACCATTGGGCTACACTAGCACGTAACAGGGATGGATTGACATGTTACTGGCACCAAATCGAGCAAATCAATAAGCAATGGAATGACAAGTGATACAAATGATGACATAGAATATGAAGAAGTACGAGATGTAGCATCTAACAAATGGTGGCCCATTATGTGTTTAAATTCAAAATTCAAAATCCTTAGTTTATGGACATGTCTTCAGTTCTTTCTTTACTTATTTATTTTGAAGTAAATACATTTATCTGGGAAGTAAAGGGATGAAGGAGAGAGAAGCAGCCCCTGAACTGTTCATGTCTGCACTATTTTTCTTCTTATCCACCTGAGCTATTTAGTTTTCTAACATATCGCTTTGGTAAGAAGTGTCCATATAATTTTTGCTAGTGTGTTTCTCCTAGTGCCTCCTACAGTCAATCCTTTGGTGTATGCTGTGAAGACCAAGTAGATTTATCACCTTGTGATTGTTCTCTTTTTTCCAACCTGCTGTGCTATCGCTCCAGCGTGAATGCATATGCATATGCACAACATTTTATTTGCAGTATTTATTAATTTTTTGAGCTTTATTTATGAAATTTTAGCATTTAAAATTATTTTACATATATGTAAGAGTTTATTATTACATAATGTTTACTATAAGTCATTCCAGTTTGTTAATTTTGCCCAACAACACTTCTCTAGTATGAATAATTTTATGCTAAAAACTCCTTTCTAGGGTTCTGAGTGATAGTACAGTGGGTATGCATTTGTATTGAATGGGATTGACCCAGTTTGGATTCCCATCAACACATATGGTTTTGCAGAGCACATCCAGGAGTGATACCAGAGTACAGAGCTAGGGGCAACAACAAGCATTGCCAGGTGTGGCCCCCACGAACAAATAAATAAATGAAAATCGTTAAAAAAATAACTCTATTATTCAATTCTAAATAAATACAAATACAGATAGAGTATGCTGTGTGAAATGCTTTTGGAGAAAAAAAGACATTACAATATATTTTGATGAATGAATTTGAAATAACAATCTCTAATTTATGCTTAAATAGTAATAATTTAGAAAAGAATTGTAAATTATACAAATTAAAAAATAATAACATCAAATAAATGTTGAATTTCATTTTTATATACATCAGAATATTTACATTAATAAAATGTTTATGTATCAGCAATATGCCACAATATTTTCATTTAATTTTCTAAAGTCTCTATTCATATTAATAAATTTATATCACAAATAGTGAACAGAAGTTTGATAATTTTTTTCATGACTACTGACTTTTACTTAATATACTGTCTAGATTTGAAAATGTACTATAAATGTGTGACTAAAATCCATGTATTTACTGTTGGAAAAAAAATAAATATTTACATTTTGGAGAAAAATATGCCTGAACAACACAATAACCTAATTTTTTTTGTCACAGTCCTTTGTTGTTTTCTTAAAATGAAATAGAAAGAAATCAAGAAGTATCCTTAGGATAAAACATTTTGGATACTCGATCTCGAATCTGTTTGGTTTTCACACCATACACAACGGGATTGAGTAACGGTGGGACAAGTAGGTAGAGGTTGGACAGAAGAATATGAATGTAGGGTGGGATATGGAAACCAAACCTGTGTGTGAAAAAGGAGAAGAAAGCAAGGAGATAAAATTCAAGGAAGACACAGATGTGGGCAATGCAGGTGTTAAAGGCTTTGAGCCTTGCTTCTTTTTGGGGCAGATTAAAGACAGTAATAAATATTCGGATGTAGGACAGTGTGATGAAAATTATGTCAAACCCAAGTACACTGAAAGCCACAAACAGACCATAGATCTTGTTGATTCGAACATCCTCTGCTGCCAACTTCACAATAGCCATGTGCTCACAGTATGAATGGGAGACCACAGTGGTCCTATAGTGCTTCAGGCGGCATTTGATGAGGACGAGGCAGGGAGCCACAAAGATGGCTGCTCTGAGTGACACTGCAACCCCAATCTGAGTGAGAAGTTGGTGAGTGAAAATTGTTGCATGTCTAAGAGGATTGCAGATTGCCACATATCGATCCAGAGCCATAGCCAGAATAATACCTGACTCGATACACTGGAACGTGTGTATGAGCCA
Source organism: Sorex araneus (assembly GCF_027595985.1). Taxonomy (NCBI): domain Eukaryota; kingdom Metazoa; phylum Chordata; class Mammalia; order Eulipotyphla; family Soricidae; genus Sorex; species Sorex araneus. The sequence continues at coordinate 104,738,999 of NC_073307.1, read as the reverse complement.
CATCTGAAAGAGACAAATATCGAACTGTATTTCTGGCAAATGGAACCAGAAGATTCCCAGCATTTTTGGTAGGATGCAGGTGCTGAGAGCAATGTCTGTTGCTCCAAGCATTGCCAGGAAAAGATACATTGGTTCATGGAGACCGCGCTCAGATTTGATGACGACCACGATCAGGAAATTCCCAAAGAGAGAAATGATATACATGGTGAAGAAAGGAATTCCAATCCAGAACTGCACAGATTCCAAGCCAGGGATCCCAATCAGTATCAGAACTGAAGGCATAAATATTGTGCCATTGTGATTACTCATGGTGGCCTAGAACACTCTTTATAGGTGGTTGAGCACTTGTTGAATGTCTCTCAAACATTTGTTGAATGTTTCACATTCTCACCTAGATTCATACAATCAGAAGTTAAACAATACTTGAAATTGCATTTTCACAGACATATTTATTCTTTGTTATGGCAATTTCATGTATTCAGGAATGGTTATATGGTGAGACAGGCTCTCAGATTCTTTCTCTCTTTGTTCCTATATATCTATGTAATTCTATTTCTTTCCTCTCCCATCTGCCTTGATGTTATCTCCATCTCCCACGCATACATGAATGCATATGAATACGTGTGTATATATGTCTTTTTTTATGTGTCATATACATACCAATACAGGCACATATATACAGAGTCAAGAATAATCTCACTATGCAAAAAAACTCACTGGTTGTCTTTACCAAGGCCCCTCAAAAAGGGGCGGGTTGAATTTCCCTCTCTGGCCCAAGCAAAGTCCCTGCATTAAAGACCTCTGAACACAGCCACAAAAATGCTCAAGTTCCCTCTCCATATGTTCGGATGAGCCTAATGCATGAAGAATCTGTCAGATCAACCCAGGTGTGAGAGACTAGGACTGAGATCTCCAAGTCTGCTCTGATCTGGGCTGGGCCTCCTCCACTCAGACCCTCCATTTTCCAGTAGCTTGGTAGCCACACCCACAAACTGCCCCTGGCACTTTGTAATCCTATCAAAGGCCAAGATCATATTCTCGGCCACTCGACCTCTTATAGTCCAGTTCTTCCTCTCAGAGAATCTGGAAAGGTACCGAGAGCATCCTGCCTGCATGGCAGAGCCTAGCAGGCTCTCTGTGGAGTATTCAATATGCCAAATACAGTATCAATGATGGGTCTCATTCCCTTTACCCTGAACAAGCCTCTAATGTGTCACCGCTGAGAAGAACGAGTAAAGAGAGGCTGCTAAAATCTCAGGGCTAGGACAAATGGAGACCTTACTGGACCAAATAGACTATCAATGGGATGACAGTAATACAGTGATACAGTGATACAAAAGAAAAAGTATACTTTTTAGCTTGTAATTTTTATGTAATTACTTACAAGCTTTCAAATTGAAACTTGAGGTCTTCCAATTAACAGAAACTGGAAACGTAAATGATATATATCTCCCTTCATTTTCTTAACAAAGGCATGTCCTTCAATTACTGAAATAGGCAGAAGTAAAACAGTAGTATGTTAATTATAATGATAATAGCAACAGCAGCAATAATAATTATAAAAATAACCACCTTTAAGAAGTATGGTTAATTTTATAAATTTTATAAATTCCTGAGAAAATTAAATTATGAAGTGAGGTCTTTGGTATAACAAGGCACTGGAATATCTGTGACAATGACAAAGGACAAGCAGGTATATGGGCATACAGAAGAGACATAGCTATTTAAGACGGAATTTAAAATCTGACTTGACCCCAAGATTAATCTAAGGAAATTTTCTGAGAAATAGGATACTAAATGATATAGATAATTATGAATAATTCAAATAAAACTTACTTTAACAATTTTCAAGAAGAATATTCTGTTTAACTAAAGCGTGACATATGAATTTCTCATACTCAAGCATACTTCTAGAAAATTTGAAGTAAGAAAATTGTATGTTCCAATATGAAAGCCTAAAATTAAAGTTATTATACAGATGAGTTTAAGAAGTGTTTCAACATTAAAATATGAGTAATAAATAATTTATGTGCAGGAAGCCATTAATCAATGTTATTTGATAAAACAACATTATTGCATAACAGATATTATAATTATTATTATAAAATGATAATCATATAATATTCATTCAAAACATCAAAATATACTAAATTAGCATACTTCACATATTGAATATAAATAATCTTGCATATTAACTCTTTTTTCAGTAGCACTGTAGAACTGTAGCACTGTTGAACCGTTGTTCATCGGTTTGCTCGAGTGGGCACCAGTAACGTCTCCATTGTGAGACTGATTGTTACTGTTTTTGGCATATTGAATAAACCAATGTTGGCTTGCCAAGCTCTGCCATGCGGGTGGGATACTCTTGGTAGCTTGCCAGGCTTTCTGAGAGGAATCAAAGCAAGGTCGGCTGCATGCAAGGCAAATGCACTACCTGCTATGCTACCACTCCAGTCCCTTTTTTCAGTATTTTAAATGCATGAGTACAAATACGTCAATGCTTTTCAACATTGAATTAGTGTATGTATATATTCATTTATCAATTTACAATATGTGGTACTTAACTAAACGTTAACATATATATAACAAATATCTTTGGATACTATTAGACATCTCAGTTTCTCTTTATTGCCATTTAAAAAATTGCATATTTAAAACTAAAAAGATGCTACAGGGTTTAAGGCAAATGTTTCGTATGTAGCTGACCCTGGCTTGATCCCCATCATCACACATGGTTCTCTGAGCACTGTTTGAAAAGACCAGAAAGAAAAATGAAATAAATAAAATAAAATTTCAAATTTGTTACAGATTCCAAAGTAAATGTTGACAGACGTATTTGGGAGTGGGCCACAGCTGTGCTCAGGGAATACAGCTGATTCAGTCTTAGAGGTTGGTCCTAGTGGTCCTCTGGGAACCATGTGTTGTTAGAATTGAGCCAGGATTTACATATACAAAATTTGAGCTCAGTCCTTAGACCTATATCTCTGTTCCACAATTCACCTTATAAAGGAGTTATATGATTTTTTTAAAATTTAAATCTGTCTTATGTATTGAAATTTGTCACAATACTAATATAGAATTAAGTTAATTTCAACATCCTTTATTGATTTTCTTTTTAGATAACTTTCTATGACAGGGTGCGCATAAAAAGAAACAATAGAACTTTATTTTAAGAATAAAAGAAAAAATCTAAATGTTTACAATTCAAATTATCACAGCTGAGTGTTTGACCCTATAATTAGTTACATTGAACTGTGCTTCCAGTTTTTGTTTTTCTAATATAAATGTGACCTTGTTCTATTATAAAATGTATCTGTCATTTGAAATTACTTTATTTGTTGATTTCTCTTATATAACTTAATTATATGCTGAGCCTTTACCTAGAGGCTATTAGCAGGTGAACTTTTCTGTAAAAATTACTACTTTTGTTTGTTGAATTTCAATGACATACATTTCAATGACATATATTTCAATGACATTGAAATGACATAAATTTCAATGTCACAGGGCTGGAGTGATAGCACAGTGGTAAGGCTTTTGCCTTGCACGTGACTGACCCGGATTCGATTCCTCTCAGAGAGCCCAGCAAGCTACCGATAGTATCCCGCCCACATGGCAGAGCCTGGCAAGCTATCCCTGGTGTATTCGATATGCCAAAAACAGTAACAAGGAGTCTCACAATGGAGATGTTACCTGTGCCCGATTGAGCAAATTGATGAACAACAGGATGACAGTGCTACAGTGCTACATTCTCATTACATAATACATACATAATACATACATAACACATATGTGATACATTATCATGACCTAAAATGTAAGTGAATGTAAAATTTAGATCATTTCTTATATTTACTTGACCCTGCTTTTTTCTGTTTTTTAAAAATCTGTTTATTGAAAAACTTTATTCTCTGTTGTAAGAATTTGCTTAAATACTTACTATGTAACCCAGAACTTTAATAAAAGCGAGATCAGTAGTAAATAATTCTTCTATCTGTTTGTTTCTCCTATGTTTCCTGGATCTATTATACCTGGTAACTGTTTATTGATACTTTTAATTGACTTTATTCCTGATTTTCCTTCTTACCTTCCACTGAAACTAGCTCAAGCATTGGATCTTTTTTAATTTATCTCCCTACACATACATACACACACATACACACGCATTTAAAATATTTTTTGAAATCTTGTTCAGTTAGGCACATTTAATTTACCAATATAAAGTACTGAGTCTTATTTATCTCTTAGATGAGAAATGAGAAGCAACTCATCATCTGCCCATCTTTGAATTTCCAGAACTGCTGAGCATACATTTAGTATTTACTATTAATAGTAACTGAGATACAGTTGGTATAGAGCCACACGGTAGAAGATTCAAAATCACATGAAGAAATTTCTTTCTGAAAATGGCTTAAGATCTAAGATAAGATGATTTCTAGAGTGATGGGCATTTATTGTATCCTAGAGCTTTATACTCGATAAGACAAAATATCAAAATTTATTTTTGATTCCATACAAACCATTTGTATTCCTTGTGTAATATCTATTCCACCAAGAGTTAAATAACTAGAATTTATTTTACAATCTTGCAAAATAATTGATACAGATACTTTAATTATATGATTTTCTGAAAATACCACTTAAAACTACAATATCACCTACTATTATTTTTATCTTTTACCCAGGTTTGGTGACCACAGTCTCTTATTCATATAAAATTGACAATTGTATAATTTCATACATCAAGCATTTGCTGATAAAGGACCCTACCAGTCTTTCTTGTCATTTATCTCTTCATCAAAACTTATTTTCTTTTTCTTTTTTTTTTATTTGACAAGATGCTATACTTAGGGAATTACACATTTGAAGTCTAGTTGTTGACTTAGCTGGGTGATTTTTTTTAATGTAGGAATACTACTATTTACTCAGCCATTGATTAAGCTGCAAGTCTAATTTTAAATTCCTCTGTGCTCACAGAAATCCTTAAAGTGAGATCAATGTTATCTTAACTTACCACTGTTGCCATTGCTATCTGCTACTGACTCATATCCTCTGAAATCTTATCCATGGAGTAATATATTGGATATTTATCACCCACACAATATCCTTGCTTCTTTAATTACATACCACTCCATCCTTAAGTCCTCAAGTTATAACATAGATATAATCATGTTCATCAGAGAAGCTAAATGATGATAGAGATTGTAATAATTCTAAATTAGTTGTTTAAAGGACATATTAACTCTGAATTCACAGATTAAGTCAGAGGAATTTATGCTTATAAATTTTAAAATGTATAATAAACCTTCTTGGAAATATTCTTAGTTGTAGATTTTACAAACTCTTCTTTTTCCTGTCATGTCCGCCTAAATCAGAAATATATTAAAGTGAACATTTATTCCATACTGTCACTGTCAGTTACTCATTGATTTGTTCGAGCGGGCACCAGTAAGGTCTCCATTGTGAGATTGGTTGTTACTGATTTTGGGGTATCGAATACGCCACGGGGACCTTGCCAGGCTCTGCCGTGTGGGCGGGATACTCTAGGTAGCTTGCTGGGCTCTCTTCGAGAGGCGGCTGGATCAAACCTGGGTCGGCCTCGGGCAAGGCAAACTCCCTACCCACTGTGCAATCGATCCAGTCATACTTAAGTTCACCATGAATGGGCTCCAAAGAAGTCCATCTACTTCAAGGAGCAGGGAGAATTTTATACTTGTTTTGGGTGCTGGAGTGGTAGTATGGGGATTAAGATGCATACGTTGCATTTAGCCAAGCCAAGTTTGATAATCAGCAGCATGTAGTCCCTCAAATCTCTCAAACACTGCTAGATATAGCTCTGCAGGCTTCTGAGAACCACCGGGTATTAATCTGAAGGTTCTAAGCACCATTGAGGCATCCCAGGTAGTTCCCAAGATTATGGGGCTCAAGCAGCACTGCATCCTTGGTGATTCAGATTGAACTGTCAGCCTAATGGCCACTGGTGCCTCTTGAGGACCACATGGAAGGTCCCTCACAAAAAAATGAATAAATTACTTAAAATCTGATTTGGCTTCAGGATACAAGGCTCTTTATTTAATCCATATTTGCCAACCATAAAACCAAAATACGATGAATATTTCAGGACTCTTCCTTACAGAGACTTTTCTTAGACCAGAGAGATAATACAGGATTTAAAACTTTACTTTGTATACAGAAACATCTGTTTCACCCCCCCATGGTCTGTTGAGCAAGGACTGAATTCCTGAGAACAGAGCTGGGAGTAGCTTTAAGCATCACCTAGTGTGGCACAAACCTCTTTTCATTAAATACTACTAACAAAGAGACACTTATGGTGTATAATTTTATATGAAGAGAGAAATATCTCTAAGTGTCTCTAGAAGAAAAGTATTAACTTCAGTTGTACTTTTAATTGCTAAATGCTTAATAGGAGACACCCTTTTCATGTTATTTTATTATTAATATTGTTGTTAGCTTTCACTCTCAATCATTCCTACAAACATATTGTTCATACATACTGTGTATCAGAAATCTGTATATTAACTGAGAAGTTATTATACTTTTTTTCTTATGCTTTCAATGTTCCTTTGGAGTTTTTGTCTTATCTCTTCATATTACAAACATTTATGAATAAAATTTTAACTCAGACATCACCTCCTTTATGAAGAGATTTTTGAATGAGTAAAATGTGTTTTTTATATCAACATATAACTATTTCTTAAGTTTACTTTTGTAAGAATTAAAATATTATTTTATTTTCATTGAATTTCTTTAACATTTTAAAAAATTAACAAACAATGTATATGTCAATTACCTAATCTTGGTTTCTATAGGGCTAAGAAAACAAAACAAATTGTTGAAGTAAAACCTGAAGAATCTTCATATCTTAGTGTATAAAGATAATAACAAAATTTTAGAGTTTATATAAAATGAATCACACTAATTCATATTCCTTATAGCATATCAAATACATGTGTTTAAAATTGTCTTACCTATTATACTAAGAAATATTATTTAGTGGTTAATACGTTATTTTTATATTACATAGAAAATTTTATTTTTATTTGTGCTCTATCTGATTATTCCTGAAAATCAAGATATAAACCAGCTTTAGTAAAAGATCTGAGGAGAATTAACCATTGATAAGAGGAGAGTATGGTGAAAAATCCCTGGTAGAACAAGAGAAGCTATGCATTACTTATTTATATTCTTAAAGTTCAAGGTGAAATTCAGACAATAAAAGACTTTTTTACTTTGGTTATCATAAGGCTAACTCCTTCTACTAAATAATAATGGACAATTTCTAATATTCCTCTTAGGTGTTTTCTTAACACTTATGTACATAAATAACAAAAAAAATAGCTTATAGAAAAACATACTCACAAGAACAGTTTTCTAACCTTTGTAGTGCAGGCACCAATATGCTAGGGCAACCACACATGCAGTTATATAGCAATTGTCTTCAATTAGGCAAATATAGCACCATCTTGATATCAACAGTGGGACAAGACCATGATGTAATTCTCCCGAGGAATGAACTTTATTATGAAATGCCACATAAGACAGCGTTTTTCCAATAGTTTATGCCATACTTGGCAAAGTAAATATTAGGTAGAGTTAAGAATTGATTCGAAGAGCAGGAGAGATAGTACAGTGGGTAAAGCGCTCACCTTGCACACCACCACCTGGGGTTTGATCTCTAGCATTCCGTATAGTCCCAAGTACAGCCAGGGAAATTCTGAGTGCAGAGCCAGGAGTAAACCTGAGAATGCCAGATGTGGTCCAAAAGCAAAATACAAACAAACCAAAAAAGAACTGATTCCAGATATCCACATTCATTATGTGGAGACTTAATTTAACTTTATGAACAAAGAGAGAGAAATACAAAGCGCATTTCCCAGCAAAAGCTAATCGAAAAACTTGGAGGATTCTTATGTAGGATTTATTTCACTTATGCTAATCCCTAACTTCCAAAACTCACATTTGCAGTGGTTGATTTTAACAATTTTATGTGAGACTGTTCCCAGTACGCAGAGTTAACCATTTAGTTTTTCATGTAAATTGACTCATAGAGGCATTTTATTTTGATTGAACCAAAAATACAGTAAGGAATTTAATCAAACTTCATGATGAACATAATTTTAAAGTTTTTAAAAATGAGTTACACTAATTCATATTTCTTATAGTATCTCAAACACATGTGTTTAAAATTGTTTTTACCTATTATACTATGAAACATTATTTAGTAGTTCATATGTTCTTGGTATATTACATAGAAAAAGTATAGTTGACCTGGGAAATATTCTTTTTTGTTTTGTGAAATAAGAAAAAGAGTTGCATACATATGTATACATATATATGTATGTATGTATATGGGCTGAGCGATAGCACAGCGGGTAGACTGTTTGCCTTGCACACAGCTGACCCAGGTTCGATTCCTCTGTCCTTCTCGAAGAGCCTGGCAATCTACCAAGAGTATCCCGCCTTCACAGAAAGCTACCCATGGCATATTTGATATGACAAGAACAGTAACATCAAATCTCACAATGAAGATGTTACTGGTGCCCACTTGAGCAAATTGATGAACAACAGAACAACAGTGCTACAGTGCTATCATTATAAAATAGTAATAAGATTTTTGAAAACTCTGAAATTATCATACTTTTTTCAATAGAAATAGTTCTGATAAACGTAAGTTTGTATTTCCAAGTCCGTCATCTTCTTGAAGGATGCTACTATAATCCGTATTATCAAGAAAATCTTAGATAAGTTTATTTCAATTCTAATGACTTCCATTTATGATCACTGTATCTCTAAAGTGAGGAATATATATCTTGCACTATCATAGGCCTCAGAGACCTGAGCCCTAAGAAAACAGGATGAGAACACTATTCGGGTCTCCCAAGGAGAAATTGAAAGTGCTATGCGTGGAATATCACGTTTCACTCAAGAGAGAAATGGAATCTGGAGTTATGGCCTCTATTGATGATTGAGAATCAGAGACACTGCCTAGTTTGGCAAGGCACCGAAAATTAGATGGCCCAGACACATAATGCAATTTGGAGACATCTGCTGTACTAGAGCTATTATCGACTGGATTCCATGGGATGTAAAAGGACACCTGGCTGCCCACATATGAGATAGTCAGACTTCATCAAGACCCTAGATGAACAGTTTAATGCTCCTCATGTTCCTGGTGTGAGCAGACACCATTGGGCTACACTAGCACACAACAGGGATGGATTGACACATTACTGGCATCCGCTCGAGTAAATTGATAAGCAATGGAATGACAAATGATACAAATGATAATATAGAATATGAAGAAGTACGAGATGTAGCATCTAACAAATGGTGGCCCATTTTGTGTTTAAATTCAAATTTCAAAATTCTTAGTTTATGGACATGTCTTCAGTTCTTTCTTTACTTATTTATTATGAAGAAAGTACATTTATCTGGGAAGTAAAGGGATGAAGGAGAGAGAAGCAGCATGTGTACTGGTCATGTCTGCGCTATTCTTGTTCTTATATACCAAAGTTTTCTAACTTATTGCTTTGGTAAGAAGGTACCTTAAGGGTCATATAAGTTTTGATAATTTCTATCTTCTAAGGCCTCCTACAGTCAATCTCTTGGTGTATACTGTGAAGACCAAGTAGATTTGTGACCTTGTGATTGGTCTCTTTTTCCCCACTTGCTGTGCTATCTCTCCAGCGTGAATGCATATGTATATGCACAACATTTTATTTGCAGTATTTATTAATTTTTTGAGCTTTATTTATGAAATTTTAGCATTTAAAATTATTTTACATACATGTAAGAGTTTATCATTAAACAAAGTTTACTATTAATCATTCCAGTTTGTTAATTTGCCCAACAACATTTCTCTATTATGAATTAATTTTATGCTAGAAACTCCTTTCTAGGGGTCTGAGTGATAGTACAGTGGGTATGCATTTGTATTGAATGGGATTGACCCAGTTTGGATTCCCAACAACACATATGGTTACACCGAGCACAACCAGGAGTGATTCCAGAGTAGAGAAGTAGGGGCAACCCCGAGAATTGCCAGGTGTGGTCCCCTCAAACAAATATATAAATGAAAAGCATTAAAAGAAATAACTCTATTATTCAATTCTAAATAAATACAAATATAGATAGAATATGCTCTGTGAAATGCTTTTGGGGAGAAAAAGACATTACAATATATTTTGATAAATGAATTTGAAAAAAGAATCTCTAATTTATGCTTAATTAGTAATAATTAAGTAAAGAATTGTAAATTATACAAATTAAAAAATAATGACATCAAATAAATGGTGAATTTCATCTTTTATGTACATCAGAATTATATTACATTAACAAAATGTATATGCATTTTCAATATGTCACAAAATTTACATTTAATTTTTAAGTCTATTCAAACTAAGAAATTTATATCACAAAAAGGGAATTGATGTTTGATAGATTTTATCATAATTACTGACTTTTACTTAATATGCTGACTACATTTGAAAATGTTCTATAAATGTGTGACTAAAATCCAAACATTTACTGTTTGAAAACAAAATTACATATTTACATTTTGGTGCAAAATATGCCTGAACAACACAATAACCTAACATTTTTTGTCACAGTCCTTTGTTGTTTTCTTAAAACGAAATAGTAAGAAATCAAAAATTATCCTTTGGGTAAAACATTTTGGATACTCGATCTCGAATCTTTGGTTTTCACACCATACACAACAGGATTGAGTAACGGTGGGACAAGTAGGTAGAGGTTGGACAGAAGAATCTGAATGTAGGGTGGGATATGGAAACCAAACCTGTGTGTGAAAAAGGAGAAGAAAGCAAGGAGATAAAATTCAAGGAAGACACAGATGTGGCAATGCAGTTGTTAAAGGCTTTGAGCCTTGCTTCTTTTGGGGGCAGATTAAAGACAGTAATAAATATTCGGATGTAGGACAGTGTGATGAAAATCATGTCAAACCCAAGTACACTGAAAGCCACAAACAGACCATAGATCTTGTTGATTCGAGTATCCTCTGCTGCCAACTTCACAATAGCCATGTGCTCACAGTATGAATGGGAGACCACAGTGGTCCTATATGCTTCAGGCGGCATTTGATGAGGACGAGGCAGGGAGCCACAAAGATGGCTGCTCTGAGTGACACTGCAACCCCAATCTGAGTGAGAAGTTGGTGAGTGAAAATTGTTGCATGTCTTAGAGGATTGCAGATTGCCACATATCGATCCAGAGCCATAGCCAGAATAATACCTGACTCGATACACTGGAAAGTGTGTATGAGCCACATCTGAAAGAGACAAACATCGAACTGTATTTCTGGCAAATGGAACCAGAAGATTCCCAGCATTTTTGGTAAGATGCAGGTGCTGAGAGCAATGTCTGTTGCTCCAAGCATTGCCAGGAAAAGATACATTGGTTCATGGAGACCGCGCTCAGATTTGATGATGACCAAGATCAGGGAATTCCCAAAGAGAGAAATGATATACATGGTGAAGAAAGGAATTCCAATCCAGAACTGCACAGATTCCAAGCCAGGGATCCCAATCAGTATCAGAACTGAAGACATAAAGATGTTCATGCATACGTGAATATATATGAATATGTATGTATATATACCTTTTTCTATGTGTCATATACATACCAATACAGGCACATGTATACAGAGTCAAGAATTATCTCACTATGCAAAAGAATCTCACTGATTGTCTTCACTGTGGCCCCTTGGAATGGGACGAGTTGAATTTACCTCCCCTCCTAAATCAGTCCCGGCACTAAGGACCTCAGAACCCAGCCACAGCCATGCACAAGGCCCCTCTCCATATGTTTAGATGAGCCTGATGCATGAGGAACTGGCAGAGCAACCCAGGTGTGAAGGTCTGGGACTGAAATCTCCAAGCCTGCTCTGATCTGGGCTGGGCCTCCTCCACTCAGGCACCCCAATTTCCAGTAGTGGCAGCCATACCCACAAACTGTCCCTGGCACTGAGTAATCCCATCTACGGCCAAGATCACATTCTCAGCCACTCGACCTCTTATAGTCCAGTTATCCCTCTCAGAGAACCTGGAAAGGTACCGAGAGCATCCTACCCACATGGCAGAGCCTAGCAGGCTCTTTACCCTGAAAGAGCCTCCAATGTGGCACCGCTGAGAAGAACTAGTAAAGAGAGGCTGTAAAATCTCAGGCTAGGACGAATGGAGACCTTACTGGACCAAATTGACTATCAATGGGATGACAATAATACAGTGATACATTGATACAAAAGAATAAGCACACTTTTTAGCTTGTCATTTTTATATAATTACTTACAAACTTTCAAATTGAAACTTGAGGTCTTCCAATTAACAGAAACTGGAAACTTAAATGATGTATATCTCCCTACATTTTCTTAACAAAGGCATGTCCTTCAATTACTGAAATAGGCAGAAGTAAAACAGTAGTATGTTAATTATAATGATAATAACAACAGCAGCAATAATAATTATAAAAATAACCACCTTTAAGAAGTATGGTTAATATTATAAATTTTATAAATTCCTGAGAAAATTAAATTATGAAGTGAGGTCTTTGGTATAACAAGGTACTGGAATATCTGTGACAATGACAAATGACAAGCAGGTATATGGGCATACAGAAGAGACATAACTATTTAAGATGAAATTTAAAATCTGACTTGACCCCAAGATTAATCTAAGGATATTTTCTGAGAAATAGGATACTAAATGATATAGATAATTTTGAATAATTCATGTAAAACTTACTTTGACAATCGTAAAGGAGAATATTTTGTTTAACTGAAACGTGACATTTCTCATACTCAAGCATACCTCTAGAAAATTTGAAGTAGGAAAATTTTAAGTTCCAAAATGAAAGCTTAAAATTAAAGTTTTTATACAGATGAGTTTAATATATTTCAATATTAAAATATGATCAATAAATAATTTATGTGAGGAAGCCATTAATCAATGTTATTTGATAAAATGACATTATTATATGGCAGATATTATAATTATTCTTATAAAATGATAATCATAAAATATTCATTCAAAAAATTTAAATACACCAAATTAGCGTACTTCACATATTGAATATAAATGATCTTGCATATTAACTCTTTTTTCAGTAGCACTGTAGCACCATAGCACTGTTGTTCCATTGTTTATCCATTTGGTCGAGCGGGCTCCAGTAATGTCTCCATTGTGAGACCTATTGTTACTGTCTTTGGCATATTGAATATGCCAGTGTTAGGTTGCCAAGCTCTGCCATGCGGGTGGGATACTCTCGGTAGCTTGCTGTGTGCTCTCTGTGAGGAATTTAACTCGGGTTGACTGCATGCAAGGCAAATGCCCTACCTGTTGTGCTATCGTTCCAGTCCTTTCTTTCAGTATTTTAAATGCATGAGTACAAATATGTCAATGTTTTTCAATATTGAATTAATGTATGCATATATTCATTTATTAATTTACAATATGTGTTAATTAACTAAACGTAACATATATATAACAAATATCTTTGGATACTATTAGACATCTGTTTCTGTTTATTGCCATTTAAAAATTTACATATTTAAAACCAAAACGAATGCTACAGCGTTTAAGGCAAATGTTTCATATGTAGTTCACCCTTTCTTGATCCTGAGCACCACATATGGTTTTCTGAGCACTGTTTGAAAAGACCAAAAAGAAAATTGAAATAAATAAAATAAAATTTCAAATTTGATACAGCTTCCAAAGTAAATGTTGGCAGAGGTATTCGGGAGGTGGCCATAGCTATGCTCAGAGAATACACTGACTCAGTTTTAGCAGTTGCTTCTAGTGGTCCTCTGGGGACCATATGGTGTTAGGATTGAGCCAGGACTTACATACACAAAATTTGAGCTCAGTCCTTAGACCTATCTGTTCCACAATTCACCTCTAAAGGTGTTTTATGATTTTTTAAAAAATTAAATCTGTCTTATATACTGAAATTTGGCACATTATTAACATAGAATTAAGTTAATTTCAACATCCTTTATTGATTTTCTTTCTAGATAACTTTCTATGACAGGGTGTGCATATAAAGAAACAATAGAAATTAATTTTAAGAAAAAAAAGACAAAATCTAAGTGTTTACAATTCAAATTATCACAGCTGAGTGTTTAACAGTATAATTAATTACATTGAACTTGCTTCCAGTTATTGTTTTTCTAATATAAATGTGACCTTGTTCTATTATAAAATGTATCTGTCATTTGAAATAACTATATTTGGTTATTATTCTAATTTTACTTAATTAGATGCTGAACCTTTACCTAGAGGCTATTAGCAGGTGAACTTTTCTGTAAAAATTGCTACCTTGTTTGTTGAATTTCAATGACATATATTTCCATGACATTGAAATGACACAAATTTCAATGTCACTGGGCTAGAGTGATAGCACAGTGGGTAAGGCGTTTGCCTTGCATGTGACCGACCCGGATTCGATTCCTCTCAGAGAGCCCAGCAAGCTACTCAGAGTATCCCTCCCAATGGCAGAGCCTGGCAAGCTATCCCTGGTTTATTCCCTCCCAATGGCAGAGCCTGGCAAGCTATCCCTGGTTTATTCTATATGCCAAAAACAGCATAAAATAGTCTCACAAGGGAGATGTTACTGGTGCCCACTTGAGCAAATTGATGAACAACAGGATGACAGTGCTACAGTGCTACATTCTCATTATATAATACATACATAGTACATACATAACACATAGTTGATACATTATCATTACATAAAATGTAAATGAATGCAAAATTTAGATTATCTCTTCTATTTAATTGACCCTGGTTTTTTCTGTTAAAAAAAATCTGTTTATTGAAAAACTTTATTCTCTGTTGTAAGAATTTGCTTAAGTACTTACTACATTACCCAGAACTTTAATAAATGTCAGGTCAATAGTAAACAATTCTTCTATCAGTTTGTTTCTCCTATGTTTCCTGGATCTATTATACATGGTAACTGTTTATTGACAATTTGAATTGACTTTATTCCTGATTTTCCTTCTTTCCTTCCACTAAAACTAGCTCAATCATTGATTCTTATTTAAATTATCTTTCTACACATACATGCACACTCATCACAGATGTTTCTATCTCTATCTGTATCTACATATATATTCCTATCTACTGAAATTTACTATGAAATGGCTCCAAAGAAGTCCTTTATTTCAAGGAGCAAGGAGAATTTTATACTTGATTTGAGTGCTGGCGGTGTAGTATGGGGGTTAAGATGCATACGTTGTGGGGCTGGAGCAATAGCACAGCGGGTAGGGCATTTGCCTTGCACGCAGCCACCCAGGTTCGATTCCCAGCATCCCATACGATCCCCTGAGCACCACCAGGGGTGATCCTGAGTGCAGAGCCAGGAGTAACCTCTGTGCATTGCCGGGTTTGACCCAAAAAGCAAAGGGAAAAAAAAAAGATGCATACGTTGCATTTAGCCAGGTCAGGTTTGATCCTAAGCACCATATAGTCCCTCAAATCCACCAAACATTGCTGGGTATAACTCTGCAGCCTCTGAGAACCACCCCAACGGGCATTAATCTGGAAGTTCTAAGCACCAGGTAGTTCCCAAGATTGTGGGGCTCAAGCAGCACTGCATCCTTGGTGATTCAGATTGAACTGTCAGCCTAATGGCCACTGGTGTCTCCTGAGGACCACACTAGAGGTCCCTCACAATAAAATAAATAAATAGCTTAAAATCTGATTTGGCTTCAGGATGCAAGGCTCTTTATTTAATCCATATTTGCCAACCATAAAACAAAAATACCATAAATATTTCAGGACTCTTTTCCTTATAGAGACTTTTCTTAGGCCAGAGAGATAATACAGGATTTAAAACTTTACTTTGTATATAGAAACCTCTATTTCACCCCCACAAGGTCTGCTGAGTAAAGACTGAATTCTTGAAAACAGAGCTTGGAATAGATTTAAGCATCACCTAGTGTGGCCCAAACCTCTTTTCATTAAATACTACTAACAAAGAGACATTTATTGTGTATAATTTTATATGAAGAGAGAAATGTCTCTAAATTTCTCTAGAAGAAAAGTATTAAGTTCAGTTTTACATTCAATTGCTAAATGCATAACAGGAGACACCCTTTTCATGTTATTTTAATATTGATATTGTTTCTAGCTTTCACTCAATTATCCCTACAAACGTATTGTTCATAACATACTGTGTACCAGAAATCTATATATTAATTGAGAATTTTATTATCCTTTTTTTTCTCATGCTTTCAATGCTCCTTTGGGATTATTGTCTTATCTTTTCATATTACAAACATGTATGATTAAAATTTTAACTCAGACATCACCTCCTCTAAGAAAAGTTTTTTGAATGAGTAAAATGTGTTTTTATATCAACATATAACCATTTCTAAAATATACTTTTATAAGAATTAAATATTTATTTTCATTGAATTTCTTTAAAATTTTAAAATTGAACAAAACAATGTATATGTAAATTACCTAATCTTGCTTTCTGTAGATATGTAAGGTTCAGGGCTAAGAAAGCAAAACAAATTATTGAAGTAAACCTGAAAAATCTTTATATTTTAGTGTATTAAGATGATAACATAATTTTAGAGTTTTTATAAAATGAGTTACACTAATATATATTCCTTGTATATCTCAAATACATGTGTTTAAAATTGTTTTTACCTCTTATACTAAGAGATATTATTTGGTGGTTAATACGTTATTGTTATTTTCATAGCAAATTTTCTTTTTATTTGTTCTCTATCTGAATATTCCTGAAATTTAGGATATAAACCAGTTTTAGTAAAAGAACTGAGAAGATTATCCATTGATAAGAGGAAAGTATGGTCAAAAATCCTTGGTAGAACAAGAGAAGCTATGCATTACTTATTTATATTTTTAAATTTCAAGGTGAAATTCAGACAATAAAAGACTTTTTTTACTTTGGTTTTCATAAGACTAACTCCTTATGCTAAATTATAATGAACAATTTCCAATATTTCTCTTAGGTGTTTTCTTAACATTATGTATGTAAATAACAAAAGAATTAGCTTCTAGAAAAACACATACTCATAAGAACAGTTTTCTAACCTTTGTAGTTCAGGCACCAGTGTGCTAGGACAAACACACATGCAGTTATAAGGCAATTGTCTTCAGTTAAGCAAATATAGGACCATCTTGATATCAATAGAGACCATGATGTAATTCTCCTGAGGAGAATTTTGTTATGAAATGCCTTTATAATAAGCTTTATTATGAAATGCCACATAATGCAGCATTTTCCCAATATTTTATGTCTTTGTCTTATTTGACAAAATAAATATTAGGAAGCGTTAAGAATTGATTCCAAGAGCAGGAGAGATACTAAAGTGGGTAAAGCGCTCACCTTGCACACCATCACCTGGGGTTTGATCTCTCGTATTCCATATGATCCCAAGTACTGCCAGGGAAATTCTGAGTGCAGAGCCAGGAGCAAACCTGAGAATGCCAGATGTGGTCCAAAGCAAAATACAAACAAACAAAAAATGAACTGATTCCAGATCATTATGTGGATACTCAATTTAACTTTATGAATCAAAAGAGAGAAAGACAAAGCACATTTCTCAGCAAAAGCTAACCTAAAAACTTGTAGGATACCTGTAGGATTTGTTTCACTTATGCTAATACCAAATATCCAAAAACCACATTGGCACCGGCCAATTTTAATTAATCTATGTGATATAGTTCCCAGTACATGGAGTTAACTACTTAGTCTTTCATGTAAGTTGATTCAAAGAGGCATGTTTTTTGACCAAACCAAAAAAAAGGAAGGAATTTTATCACAATTCATGAAAAACATAATTTTACAGTAATTCATATTTCTTATAATATCGCAAATACATGAGCTTAAAATTGTTTTTACCTATTATACTATGAAACATTATTTAGTGGTTAATATGTTATTGTTATATTACATAGCAAAAGGATAGTTGACGCAAGGAATATTTTTTTTTTGTTTTCTGAAACAAAAATAGCACTGTAGTGCTGTTGTTCCATTGTTCACTGATTTGCTCAAGTGGGCACCAGTAATGTCTCCATTGTGAGACGACTTGTTACTGTTTTTGGCACATCAAATACACCATGGGTAGCTTGCCAGACTCTGCTGTGTGGGCGAGATACTCTCGGTAGCTTGCCATGCTCTGTGAGAGGAATGGAGGAATCGAACTTGGGTCGGCTGAGTGCAAGGCAAATACCATACCCCGCTATGCTATCGCTCTAGCCCAAATTTAATTACTATAAAGAAAAACTTATAGTATATTGTAAGTTACTCTTAACTTTTAGTAAGAATAACTGTCACAGCTGCCAACAAGAAAGCTCAAATGATTGTGTTTTACCTGAGGCCACGTAAAGAATAGGTTTTATATAACGAATCCCCAGACCTGAATCCCAGAATATCTTGAGAGTACCACTAGGTATGTTTTTCCCACAAATAAGTAACCATTATAAATAAAGTATATAACTCTCAATGACTTATAACTCAAATGAAAGAAAAATTTACTTGACTACAGTTCAATTTTTTTGTTTTGTTTTTATCCTGTCAAAGAAACTATGAATTCTATGCTACTTGATCTTTGAACAGGATCTTTTATTTCTCGGAGGGTCAGTTTTTTTTATGTCCTATGACTTTTTTTTTTACTTGTTTGGCTTTTATTTGTTTGTTTGTTTGTTTTTGGGTCACACCTGGCGATGCACAGGGTCACTCCTGGCTCATGCACTCAGGAATTACTCATAGTGGTGCTTGGGAGACCATATGGGATACTGGGAAACCAACCCGCGTTGGCTGCTTGCAAGGCAAACGCCCTACCCACTGTGCTATTGCTTCAGCCCCTTGTCCTATGACTTTAAAGCATATCTATTTTCTCTAATATTTCCTACTTTTCCATAACTATAATTAACTTACAAATACTAATTTTTGAATAATTTATTAAGAAATTGGTACTTTGTATCCTAATATGCATTGCCTAAATGTCATCAAAGTTAACAGTAATCAATGTGGCCTTAAATATTTCACGTATTCCATGAATATTTAAGATGATTCTATAATACTCCATGGAGTATTGATATTTTTCCATTATTTTTCTTAATATAATGGGTATTTTTTCCAAATAAAATTTGTCACTGTCACTTAACTTTGAAATACTCAATTCTTCTGTTATCCTTGTTTTTGTATTTGGTGGGCTATATCCAGTGGTGTTTGAGGATACTTATGGCTTGGTGCTCAGGTGTTGTTCCTAGTGGTTCTCAGGGGACCACGGGGTACCATGGATTGAACCTGAGTCCCTGAAACTCATTGAGCTATGTCTCTGTCTTGCATTTCCCTCTTTCAAACATCTTTCCAGCTCAAGTCATAGACATTTACCCTTAATAATTTTATTGCTTCCTGTTTAAACTCTTTTGGATTTTTTTGGTAATTAATTAAACTGTATGGAACTGCAATTTTTGTTCTTGCAGTGAAACTGTATCTTACTGCAAAATTGTCTAATAAATTGCACTATGTTGTTCAAGTTTCTAAAGTGACTCATCAGTTTGGGAATGTTTTATAACTTTATTAGGACTCCATAAATCACATAAAAGTCAAATGTATTTATTATTAAAAGTAATATGCATTATAAGATTGTAAGCACCATAACACTGCACTGTTGTCCCATTGTTCATCGATTTGCTCAAGCGGGCACCAGTAACATCTCCATTGTGAGACTTGTTGTTGCTGTTTTTGGCATATCGAATACGCCTCGGGTAGCTTGACAGGCTTTGCGTTCAGGCAGGAGACTCTCGGTAGCTTGCCGGGCTCTCCAAGAGGGATGGAGGAATCAAACCTGGGTCGGTCACGTGCAAGGCAATTGCCCTACACCCTGTGCTATCTTTCCAGTCCAAAGCATACAATTCAATGGAAGAAGAAAGAGGATTGGTGAACAAAATACTAAGATGAAGTTCATGACATTATTGTGTTATCCAGAAGTCACTCTGTCAGGAGAGTTCTCAAGTAGGGCAGGACACTTAAAGAGCATAAGTTCACAGTGGCTTTTGACTGAAATTGGACAAGGGCTATAGGACCGCAGGTTCTGAGACCAGTTCATACCATATCACTTGTATCATTTGCCATCCCGTTGGTCTTCGATTTGCTCGAGCGGGAGTCATACAAAATTTCAAAGGTATATTCTACAGGGGGAACGATAGCACAGCGGTTGAGTGATCACCTTTCACTCGGCTGACCCATGTTCGATTCCTCCCCCCCTCTCGGAGAGCCCAGCAAGCTACCGAGAGTACCCAGCCCACAGGGTAGAGCCTGACAAGCTACCCGTGTGTATTGGATATGCCAAAAACAGTAACAATAAGTCTCTCAGTGAGAGACGTTACTAGTGCCTGCTCGAACAAATCGATGAGCAACAGGATGACAGTGATATTCTACAGGACCACCTACTAATTTTAATCTGCACAGGGCTTCTTGGCAAAGCCATATTTCAGCAGTCTTTTCTTTCATGTTTCTGCTAATGAATTTTGTGATAATTATGTAGTTTAAATTGCTCTAATTTTATTGTTCTCACATTTCAATCCAGCAATGCTGTTGAAACAATTGCTGGATTGAAATGCAATTTTAACATCTGAGTGAGTCATGATCATTACAATATTAGCATACATAGAGAATAATATCAAATTCTACATTTATTACCACAACTGCCAAATTTCTTTTCTGATAGGCTCTTCTTGTCAGAGCCTTAATGCATGTGTCAGATCTCTGTATACTTATCACTTCTTCAACTCTGAGTGACATACACACATTTATTCTCTATTCTAGCACTCATGTTTATATATTTTTCTCTTTTATTTTTTCTTGCCGACCTGAGAAAACAGCCAGTGTTACTGACAGAGGAATCTATTGGCCAGCAGCTAGTGCTAGAAAGGCACACACACTCACACACTCATTCTTGTGTCTCCCTTATTTAAAAAAAAAAAAACAATTTTATTTACACACTGTGATTTACATGGTTGTTTACAGTGGGTTTTCAGGCTTACAATGTTTTTACCTTCCATCCCATCACCCTGGTTTCCACTACTTACCCCAAATTCCTTCCCAAATGCTTCCTCCAACCCCACAGTTTCAACCAGGCTCATTGGCAGTTTCATTTTTAAGTTTAAGTATTGTGATTTGGATCTGATGATTATGGAAATGTTGGATCCAGTGATGTATTTACTTATATATACTGTACCTTTACATCATAGAGGGGTCCAAGGCCCTTGATCTCCCAAATTCCAGACTTTTCTTTTAGCTTAAACAAGGCAACCTACTTTAAAGTGGTAGGATGAAAAGGAATATATCTTCATTAAATTTTATGTTGAAGACAGTAAAGACAATGAAAATTTGAAAAGTTCCAAAGTACATTGTTGTCTTGGAGAAAATCATCATTTAAAATATTTAAATGAAATTGGGATTTTTTTATTCAAGCTTAAAAAATGGAAAGGTCAATTTTATGTTGTTTTGAAAAGGAAAATTTAGATAGTTAAAACGAAAGTAACAAGAGAAAGAGCAAACAAATTGGCTTGAGGTGATATTCAGTATTTGAAAAGTTGGCTATGGTGAGCCACATGAAGACATCTCCAATTTTGATAATTTCTCTGAGAAGATGAGCTTGACGATGCATTTAGACAAAATTTATATTAACAATTTCAAAATGGAAATTGATAAAAATACTTACATGCATCATTCATTTTTCTCCTTTTTAAAAAAAAATTACTTCTATTAGAGAAGAAAACCCTTAATTTATATTTATCAAAATGGGATGATGGAATGCTTTTCATTTAAATATTAACAGTTAAACATTCTAACATAATATGGAAAATTTCTGCTCTACTATTTTTAGTGGTTTCCTGTAAACATATGCATTGCTTTTAACTGAGTTAAAATTTTTTTTGAGGTGAGTTTTAAAAGTGTTTGAAAGTAAAATAGCATAATAAAGCATAATAGAAAGTTCCTTTGAAGGAACATCTGTAATTAACAGTTGTTCATTTTGCAATTAAAAAAATAAACTGTTATTTGATGTAATCTTAGTTTTTACAAGTTAAACTAAATATATAATATATAACATTTTATGTAAATTCGTAGTTACTGCACATATGAAAACCACCATATCATTATGATTCACACATTTTTAATGATAAATTCTACAATATTATAAGAATTTTAAGGAAAACCACTTCTTCATCCTGCTCCTTATCTGCTGGGTTTTCACACTATAAATAATTGGATTCATGAGAGGAGGAAAGAGAATATAGATGTTTCCCATAAAGACATGCACCAGTGGTGAGAGATGCTTTCCAAAGCGATGGACCATGGTGAGGCCAATGATAGGAATATAAAAAACTAGTACAGCACAGAGGTGGGAAACACAGGTCTGCAAAGACTTGAGTCTTTCTTCTGGAGATGCAATTGCTAAAACCGTGTGCAGGATGAAAGCGTAAGAGATGAGAATGAGGATAGCGTCCAACAACAAGGTAAAGATGACCAAAGCCAGGGCATAGAAGCTATTGAAGCGGATGTCAGAGCAGGCCAACCTCAGCAGGTCCTGGTGCAGGCAAAAAGAGTGAGAAAGGATGTGTGGACGGCAGTAAATGAAAAGTTTCAGTCGGATGATGACAGGAAGAATAGACAAAGCACTTCTCATCAAAATGGTCACCATGAGCTGAATGACTCTGCTATTAGTTAGGATGGAGCTATATCTCAGAGGATTGCAGATTGCAGTAAAGCGATCAAAGGCCATGACAAGAAGAACTCCAGACTCGGTGCAGGAAAGTCCATGGACAAAATAAGTCTGGGAGATACAGGCATCCAGGCCAATCTCCTGGCTAAGTCCCCACAGGATGCCCAGCACTGTGTGTACAGTGGACAGCCCAATGCATAGGTCTGTAAGGGCCAGCAACCCCAGAAAATAGAACATGGGTTGGTGCAGTGTTGGCTCAGTCCGGATCACATGGAGCACCATGCAGTTTCCCAGGAAAACCAGAGCATAGATGAAAGAGAATGGAACTGAAATCCAGTGGTAGTATTTCTCCAGACCAGGAAACCCCGTGAGAAGGAAGATGGAGGAATTGATCATGGCAGTCGAAAAAGTAGACATGACTATTGGGAGGTAATGTTCAAGATTAGGTAACTTTTTATTCACAAGTTTGTTTAAATTTTTCTCTACACTTGAGAACAGCCATATAAATATAGTATTAGTAAAACTAGTTGCTGCATTCTGAAGAAACTCAGTTTTGTGTTAGAATTCACAGCAGCAGATTATTATATAAGATACCTTCTTTGTATTCAGTCTCATGCTCTATGAAAACAATCATAGTTCTTACCCTCTTAAGTAAATTAGATCATGAACTTCTTTTGCTGTTGTCCTCTGAGCCACATGCAACACATGCCAGGTGAGAGTGCCTGAAGTTCCAAAAGCATAAGAATTCTCTTGCTCTACTACCTCTGAGAAAGCCTCCAAGAGCCATTTTATTTATCCGATTTTACCACAGGGAATCAGAGTGCTCAGGCTTATGAGGAGAAATTCAAAGTATTGTGTCAACACAGGTCATCCAGGCTCTTGGGAGAGCAATATTCCCTCTTGATCTATTCCAGGCTAGTTGTTATCTGACATGGTGTAAAATTAATTACAAATATTATTTCTTCAAGATTTACCACCTATTAATACTAGGGGGAGAAGTCTTAGTACATGAACTAAATATCAATACTTTTGCCAAAGACTGTCACAAATAAATACCAAAGGGAAAACACAATGTCAGAGTACTAATGAATTTTGTTTTCATTTCAGTCTCCATTTTAAAAGCTTAAATATCTCAAATATCTCTGTGTCTTATCAATATCCTTACAGGCAAATATTATATATATAAGTACATATATACATATGTATATACACATATATACATATACATATATATGTAGCAACCTAGTTTATATATTAAACTTGGATTTAATACTGTTACTTTTTTGTACAATTTCATCATAGATATGTTTCTATTCACATAATATATTCATAAAATTATATTTTACTTTTATTCAAATGTCCCTATGATTTGAGAAATTCAATAATTTATTCTTGCAAAAAATTTCAATAAATTACTTGAGAATAGACCTTCTATGTAATGTCTTTTCTTTTTATTTTTCCATAAACAAGGAGTCTTCCTATGAAAATGTTTCAAACTGCCCTTTAAAAAATTTTGTTTTTATTTTTGAGCCATTTCTGGTGATGCTCAGGGGTTACTCCTAAATCTGAATTTAGGAATCTACTCTCAGGGTGTTCAGGAAACTATGTGTGATGCATGCCTAGATCAAACCTGGGTCAGCTGGGTGCAAGGCAAACACCTTACTCATTGTGTTATTACTAGGGCCTCTCTACTTAATTTTCTGACTCAAACTTTAGTACTGTAGCACTGTTGTCCCGTTGTTCATCAGTTTGCTCGAACAGGCACCAGTAACATCTCCCTTGTAAGACTTGTTGTTACTGTTTTTAGCATATCGAATATACCACGGGTAGCTTGCCAGGCTCTGCCATTTGGGCTGGATACTCTTGGTTGCTTGCCAGGCTCTCTGACAGGGATGGAGTAATCAAACCAGGTCCGCTTTAAACTTTTTTTTTAATTTATTTATTTTTTAATTAATGAATCACCATGAGGGTATAGTTACAGCCCGCTTTAAACTTAAAAAAAAATAAATTCCAAGTATTTTTGCTGTTGCTCCTGTTGTTGTTTTGGCCACATCTTGCAGTGTTCAGGTTTACTTTTGGCTTTGTATTCAGGAATCATTCCTGGCAGTTCTAGCGGGACCAAACCATGTGCTGGGAATTGAACCAGGGTCAGCAGCATGCAAGGCATGTAAGTGCTTTTCCACTTTACTGTATCTCTGCTGTCTAGGTCCAAGTACTTCTTATTCTTGTTTTTCTTTTGTTTTTTGCTTTTTTTTGGTCACACCTGGCAATGCACAGGGATTACTCCTAGCTTTGCACTCAGGAATTACTCCTGGCAGTGCTCATAGGACCATATGGGATGCTGGGGATCAAACCCGGGTCAGCCACATGCAAGGCAAACGCCCTACCCGCTGTGCTATTACTCCAGCCCAGTACTTCTTAATCTTACACATACTTTGCTAATTTGATTTGTAAGCGTTTGATATTTTGAAAACCATTTTAAATATGATTATCATTTTTATTTCTCTTCTTATTCATTTTTTGCATATAAAACCACAACAATTTCTTATGATTTTTTATATTGATTTTCTTGCCTTTTACTTTTATGCTTTTTTTGGTTTGTTTCTAAGAGTTTTTTTTTTTTCTGAAATGGAGTGCTTAGTGGATTATATGTACAGTAAGTAATTCAAAATGGGACATTAGTACCCTTTCCAATTCAGATCCTTTTATTTTTTTTTTCTTGCCTAATCACTATAGCAAGGAATCTCAAGATTATTTTGAATAATAATGGGGGAAGTTGGAGTTGGTATCCTGCCTTCTGCCAGATCTCAGTGTATAGGCACTCACTATTGAGTATCACTGAGTATGATGTCCACGGGTTTGCTATAGACCATGTCTATATTAGGTATGTTCCTTCAGTCCCTATTTTTGTTTTAATTTCCTTCTGGGGTCACATCTGGTGAAGCTCAGGGATTATTCCAGGCTCTGCCCTCAGGAATTACTCCTGACAGTGCTGAGGGACCATATGAGATGCTGGAGATGGAACGTGGGTCGTCTGTGTGCAAGGCAAATGCCCTGTACTATCACTCTTACCCCTTTTTTGAGATATTTTTGAATTTGGGTCTTTTTTTTAAAACATGGATGGATGTTGACTCTGTCAAAAAGTTTGTATGAATCTTTTGATACCATAGTATAATTTTCTCTATTTTTCCTATATTGGTATGATATATTTCATTTATTGATTCTCATATATAAAATTATCTTTGAATCACTGGAATGGGTCCCTATTGATAATGGCGTATGATTATTTTGTTATTCTGTTGTATTCAGCTTGCTAATATTTTGTTTTAGATCTTTGCATAGATGATTACCAGGAATATTAGTCTCTAATTTTCTTTTCAGATGATGTCTATGTTTTAGGATTACAGGTAATGTTGGCTCATGCTGTTAGGATGTTAGATGTTTGGAAACTATTAAGATGAATTTCTGTTTTAATAGTATATTGGAAGAGCTTGTAGAGTTCAGTTAGTAAATAATATTAAAAGATTTAATACAATTTACTATTGAATTATTAAATTATTGTTTCTATTTTCTTATTCATAATTAGTCTGTTCATATGTTCCATTTCCTCCTGATTCTGTCTGGTTAGGATGGGTGTATAATTCTTTCATTTTCTAAAAGAAAAATTTGTCCTACACCTGACAGTCCTTAGTGCTTACTCCTAGCTCTGACCTCAATGATTACTCCTGCAATACTTGGGGTAATATGTGTGGTGTAGGAATGGAGCCTGAATTGGCCACGTGCAAATAAATGCTCTACCAGGTCTACTATTTTTCTGGACCACAACCCTTAATTTTTAGGTACTTTAGTTTAGCGGCATACAGTGGCTTACAGTGATATCTTATTAATTTTTATATTTCTGAGGTGAATTGTAAATACTGTCATTCATCTCTAATATAATTTTTGTTATATCAAAATTCAAAAGCTAAAAATCAAGCTTTACCTTTGATTTCCTCATGAGTTTAGATGAGGATTTGGTAGTCTTATTTGAAAAATACACCTATTTTCAATTGCCCTATGTACTTTAAAATTTATTATTTATTAATGATATCAATCATTGATTTCTGTCTCAATATTTTATTATTTTCCTTCTTATTCTTTTAGACTCATCTTTTCTAGTTTCTCAAGCTGTCTGCTTGAGTTCCTTTCATTCTTTTCTTGCTGATTTTTATTTGTTTGTTTGTTGCTACTGTTTTGCATCTCAGTGATTGTATTCTTTAGCTTTTTCATTTTGGTTGAGTATTTAAAAAATATTTCATGAAACTTCACTTAAGCTATTGTTCATATTTTCCATTGACTATTTCAGTTTATGGAACATTAATGGAAGGTGCTTTCAAGTCTTCAGAATGCTTTGTAAGTCCTAGGGTATAAGTGAAAGGTCTTCTTAAGCTTTTGGATCCACTCACCAAGGGAGCTGTATAACAGATTAAAAGAATGCTGAAGAGATGATCAAATTTTTCCTAAGGACTTACGAGATGACAAGAAATTAAAATAAAATCAAATTAAAAGATTACTTTGCAGCTTGAGACAATTAAAAATAGCACATAGACTAATTTCTGGTCTCTTCATATACTGGTAATTAAGTAAGAGGATTTATCCTAGTAATATTTTTCCTCCTCAGGACAGCAGATGAACTTCCCTTTTCATACTGATACAGCTTATAGATATCTCCCATTGTTGGTGCTTTGTTTACCTTTGATAACAAAATTAATTATTTATTTGTTTGCTTTTTGTGACATCAAGTAGTTCTCAGGGCTTAATCTTGACTCTGCATTCAGGGAAAACATCTAGTGGGTTCAGGTACCATATGTGGTTTGGGGAATTGAACTCACACCAGCTGTGTGAAAGGCAAATGCCCAACATGTTGTATGTCCCTTTGATAAAGAATTTTTTCTGGGACTGGAATGATAGCACAGTGGATAGGGCATTTGCCTTGCATGCGGCTGACCCGGGTTCAATTCCCAGCATCTCATATGGTTGCCTGAGCACTTCCAGGAGTAATTCCTGAGTACAAAGCCAGGAGTAACCCCTGTGCATCACAGGTGTGACCCAAAAAGAAAAAAAATAATTTTTTTCTGAGGGGTTTGTGCTCTCAAGACACTGTATGTGTGTGTGTGTCTATCTGTAATACATTTTTTAACAGAAGCTCTTATAAGAGTGGACTACCAATATAGAAAAAATCAAGGAGATAAGGTGTACCCTACTCCCTATGTGTTACACTGCCTACAAGGCATAAAAGTGGTCAGTCTTCTGTATGAAAGTGGTCAGTCTTCTGTTTGAATTCAGGTCCAATCAGTTTCTTCTGTTGTGGATGTGCATGCCTCTGGGTGACTCACCAATGTGAACACTTCTTGTTTATTATCTTTACAATATCTTCTAAAAGTTTCTGCAGTTCTTGTCAGCAAAGGTGCCAGGTAAAGAATGTAGAGGTAGCCAGACCTCCTGGTCATCAGATTCCTTTCTATGCACCTAATTCTTTTGTCTTGTTTTCACTCGACCCACACCATAATTTCTATAAATATGACAATATCACCTGTCACAGTAGTGGTAAAAAGGAGGGCAGAAAGGAGGATGTATGGCCAAACCACTGTCCCCCTGGATATTGTAGATTCACAATACTTAGTGATCCTTCAATGTGAAAACTTTTCATTCAAGATTGATCTGACTTGACGGTCCCTAAACATTTTCTTATCCTTGTCAGACTAAATATAAGAAAAAAATTTAAATATAAAGGTGAAAATTTCTCCTTGCCCAGCAATTAATCAATTTAAAACTCTATGATATTGAGCCCTATGATTTTCTAGGACTGGAGCAATAGCACAGAGGGTAGGGAACTTGCCTTGCATGTGGTCGAACCAGGTTCGATTCCTCTGTCCCTCTTGGAGAGCCCGGCAAGCTACCGAGAGTATCCTGACCGCATGGCAAAACTTGGCAAGCTCCATGTGGAGTTTTCAATATGCCAAAAACAGTAACAAGGTTTACAATGGAGACATTACTGGTGCCCGCTTGTGCAAATTAATGAACAATGGGATGACAGTGCTATTGTGCATGATTTTTTAGAATTATAACAGAAAAAGCAAGTGTTACCATAGAAAGTATCCTTTAATGAAAATATACAATTAAAGAGTAAGGGAATATTATTTTAGGTTAAGTCAATGTGCAGTAAGAGGTGGGGAACAGAATAAACTGTTGAAATAGAAAAATTAAAATGGAAAAATAGTGGGAAATGTACTTTAAGGGTAATCCTTATATTTTTAGTGTCCCTCTCAAGAAAGTAATTCACAACTTCTCAAATATCTGTTTCCAGAACTTTTCAATGTTTTACAACTCAGAAATCAATTTATTTAGTTGCTCTATAGAATCAGTTTATAAGGCCTGAAAACAAATTAGTTCACTAACAAAGTTGTTTGTCAAGACCCAACCTCTAATAACATGTTAATGATCTCCTATAGAAGGACTTAATGACCCCTGGGTGGAATACAACAATCTTCACATTCTTTCCTCTAAGGATACTTTTTTTGTAGCATTTTTAGTGGTTTTTTCATAACAAACAATACAAAATATATTATTTCAGTTCTGCTTTAGGGCAAGGATTGGAATTCAGAATGGAAATACCCGAAACATGGTGGTGGGAAGATTTAATGATGATGGGATTGGTGTCTGAATATTAAATGCAATGAAATATTGTGAACTACTTTATAAAATTAAATATTATTTATAAAAAGAGTTTTGTGTAGTGATTACAAAATATATTTTGAAATGAAAGAGGAAAAGATAGGCAAAATGGAAATATTCTGAAATTCCAGTCAAGATCTCAATAATTCAGTCTAGACTTTCAGATGTCAGGATCTCCTTGGGTATTCAACTCTGCAATCTATTTGAAGTTCTCAATCTCCAGTTTATATAGATCTTAGAAGTCTCTCTCTCTTTTTTTCTTTTCTCCTGGGCCACATCTGGTGATCTCCCAGGTTACTACTGGCTCTGCACTCAGGAATAAGTCCTGGTGTAGGGGACCATGTGGAGATACTGGGATCAAACCTGGCTCAGCTGCAAGTGAGTCAAACACCTTCCCCACTATACTATTCTGTGTCCAAAACTCTCCCTTCTTAATTAGTACAAGCCATTAGAAAAGCTGCAAACACTAATTTGGAAATTACAGTCATATATTGGAGCACAAATGAATGGATTGGTCATTCTTATGTTATTTACCAAAGGAGATTCATTTTGCCATGGGAAAGGTTAACAAAGGAAGATCAAATCTTAAATGGTCTAGTGAAGCCTTTAATAATTGAAAAGATAAACAAAATGCTTTAGTGAATAGCACATAGACATGTGTAGTTTTCATCACTTCTCTGAGATGATAATCTGTTGGATATTAATTGTTTAGGCTTCAGTAGTGAATTACCCCTTGCCTTTCTCCCAGAGAAGCTTAGAGTGCTCTTATGAGCATCCCTAATCCCCCGAGTTAATTTTTAAACTTTCCTTTGTGTTCCACCTCTCATTGTCACAGTTCCCCAAGTCAGTTTTGATTATTTATAAGCCAAAACCTTCTGGTAATTTTGGACTTTGTCTTTGTAGTGAATTACTGCTTTTCTACTTCCCTTCTGGCTCTTTTACCATAGAGCAATGTTCTTCACTTAAACACAGAAATACCACTAATGCTGTGCTCCTAATAATTGAGAGTTGATTTACTCTGAAATATATCTACTCCTTGGTAGCACTGTGGCACTGTTGTCTCATTGTTCATCGATTTGCTTGAGCGGACACCAGTAATGACTCCATTCTGAGACTTGTTACTGTTTTTTGGCGTATCAAATATGCCTCAGGTAGCTTGCCAGGCTCTGCTCTGTGGGTGGGGTATTCTCGGTAGCTTGCTGGGCTCTCTGAGAGGGAAGAAGGATTCGAACTGGGGTTGGCCACATGCAAGGCAAATGCCCTCCCCGCTGTACTATCACTCCACTCCTTGGTAACCATCATAATTACTTGACTCAAGTTCAGTTGCTGTAGTTCCTAACACCCCTACAAGGAGGTTCTGCCATTGGACTGGGATGGGTTCAGGGTGAGTGGCAAAGCTACCCCATCATTGAAATGGGATAGTTTAGATAGCATAAATACATAGTATTGATGCAAGCTGTTATGAGGTAAGAGACAGGAACCCCGTGGGTAAGGGCAAGCAAAACTTGTCTTGAGGACTTAGTCTGGGATTTATGGTAAAAGCCTTTTTTGCTGTCAGAGAATTAGGAACCCAGAGAACTACATTTAGGAGCTTTATCTCTTACTATATTTATCCAAATAACTGCAAATATTGAGAAGAAGTAGATGTTCTTGTCAATTGTTTGACTTGTTTGAATTGCTGTATATATATGACTAGAGGGAAAGAGAAAAGCAATATAGATGTCCCTGAGAGACAGAGTGTCTCCTTGAGTTAGTCTCCCCCACAGAGTGTTGCTTCTACTGGAATGTTTTGCTTCTGTAAACTATCAATCATAAGGAAATATAGTACTATACCTCTGACTCCTTCAGATGTTCTATAAGTATGCTAACAGCTCTGCACTAAACAGGTTATTTTCCCCATCAGTCTGTGGTCCCCTGTCTCTTTGTCTCTGCTGGGAAGGCCTGGGAGGACAGACAGTTCCTGGCCACTGAACACATGCTTCGTGAGCTCACAATGAATATTATAGCTATTAATGAGAATTTAAATTTAGCAGAAGTTGATTGCATACATGATAAATCACAAAACATTGGTGAATTTATAAAACACTTCTGGGGTAAGGAATGTGTTTTGTTGTTGCTGAATTGGAGGAAGATAAATAACTTTCCTGCAAGTGTTCAAAACTGAGAGAGTTCCCAGACTGATGAGTACTGATAAGTCTAAAGGCTGTGGCTCTTTTTTCCATTTCACTCTATTCAATCTGATTTCATTTTTGAAACCTTGATAGAGTTGATAGATTGCATAGGGCATTTTAAGTCAGCTAAACTATATTTCTCGGGGTTTTTATTTGGAGCCAGACACAGTGATGTTCAAGGGCTACTCCGTGCTCTGTGCACAGGGGTTGCTCCTGACAATACTCCAGGGACCAAATATTTTGCCTCCTCCATACGAAGCATGTTCTCCAGCTCTTTGAAGTATCTATCCAACTTCAAGCCAACTAAAGAAATCATATTATTGGTTAAATTTTCTCAGATTTATATCATGTTGTTTTTGTCCTGCACAATGAATATAAGAAGTACAAGACATTGCAAATCATCTGTGATTTTTACTTCAAGAAAAAGGGAAAAATGATAGACTTCTAAGAACCATGTAAACTGGTGATTGATAACATAATATAGATTGCAAAAAGTTGAAAACTTGGTTTTTGGAGCCTGCAAATTTGGTACAGTAAATCCTTGATCACTTAAATCAACACAGAGTGTATTTGTCATTCGAGTTTTCATTTATATCAAAATTGTATTAGGTCATATGATAAATATGGCCAATGGATAAATAAATGTTAATACATTTCTATATTTTAATTTTTGTAAAAAGTTTAAGGGGATACAACCTTAATTGATATTCTGAGACTGGTATACTGAAAATTACTAGGTAGGTAGACTTTTTGTTAATTTAAGGGAGAATTTTAGAATAGAAGAAGTTCTGTTTGAGTAAAAGAGGATTACTGGGGCCAGATTGATCATAAATCAAATAGGGTGCTTGCCTTGCATGCTGAGGACCTACGTTTGATCCCTTGTATCCCAGATGGTACCCGATCACCTCCAGGAATAATTCCTAAGTACAGAGCTTAAAAAACCCCCTGGGCATCACTGGGTATGGCCAAAAAAATCAGGAAAAAAAAGACATACTATTAAATTGTCCTGGATCAGACAAAGATTCATTTGCTTCAGTAAATTGGGATATGGGGGCACAATCTTCATCCCAGAATGAGCTACTGCTTCAAAAGCTTTTCATTGAGAGAAAAGAGTAAGGAAATGCACCAAATGAGAGAGTACTTTGCAGGAAGGCACATTCCTAAGAGAGCTGAAGGAAGTTCAGGGTCACAGAGATGAGAAGCCTCATGCTTGCACCGTCTTCCATTCCTTGGGGATCACTATGTGTCCTGCCAAGTCATCCTGTGACTGCTCTTGTTCATGCCATGCTCCCAAGATAAAGTCACAGAAAACTATTCATTTATTCTTTATTTGGAGGGGCTCCCAGAGGTCCTTGAAAGATCCAGGAACCCACCAGCTGTCTCAGAAAACTAGACCCACAGATTAATGCAAGGGCACAAAGGTGGGATGTTGCTCAGGCTAGGGATCACCCAACCCATGGGGCAATGCTCAGATACTTGGGGGCCTGCAAAGTTGCCCCTGCTGATGCTTGAGGGAACATGTAGTGAGGGAGATGGAACTCAGGTCTGTGATATTTTAGACATGTTACTCAACTTTTGAAAGAAGACCTACAATTACTAAAGGAAATCACTTTGATTTCATTAAATAAAACTAAAATGTTCATCCCCCTTTAAAGTATTTTACAAAAAAAGGATAAAATAGATGTTCAACATTTTTTTTTAAGATATTCTATCACTTCCTTACTTCAGTATAACTATAGGATATTCACAGTTCTCATAGTTATTCTAAATGTTATTATAAATATCTAGACGTGGCTGAATTTTCTTTTCTTTTATCACTTATAGCCATTCAACTAATGTTTCAATATTATATAGTAAATATATCTCATGCATACTTTTCTTGCAAATCCCTGACTGACAGGGGCTGATAAAACACTGCTAAATCTTTTTTGAAGACTCTTTAATCTATCTTTCTCAGCTCTGTCTTTTTCATTTATTTGGCAAAACTGTTTCAATATTTCAGAATTTTTATTTCAATTTAGTAGTAGATCCACATAAATGTAAGAATTAAACTGAAAAGAAAAACCTCCTCTTTATAGTATTTTTCCCATTTATTCTTAACTTCTTGATTTCATAATCAATTATTCAGTTTTTCTATGGGACATTGTAATCTCAATATGTTTTCTATTTTTCTCTTTAATAAACATCAGTATTTATGTTATTTGGTTATTCACCTTAGCTCTTGGTATCAATTATACCCCACTTTCTCAGGAGGTCATTACTCAAAATATCTGTTATCAAATGACCTTGACAAAATGTCGGTTTTACTTTTAATTTATTGATATTAACATCTAAAACATTTATGTGCAGATTTATACTAAATACTTTTGTGTTTATAACTGCTATGTAGGAGATTATGTACTATTTTTATTGTTTCTGCTTAAGAATGAAGCATAGTAATTAAACAATAGGGATATTTGATATGTTCAACTTTTTAACTAAATATACCAAATAAACCACCTGTATCATCTTTTTGAAGTAAGTTTCATGATTTCTTTCTGTGAATGATACTTACCATTTTCATTATCTTATTGAGATTAAAACATTACATTAATTTTCACACCCCAGAAACAAGAGCAACAACTTTAAGCCTACTTTCTTTTTAATATCTTAAAATAATTTTCTAGGCATTTTTATAAGCCATATAAAATATTGATACATATATAACAATATCATGACTTAGTATTAAACATAATTAATTCATTAATAAAACAGAGTAAATATTGCTCTACAGTGATAAGTCCTGAGTTTTGATTTTGAAAAGTTATCTACAAAAATTATGTTGCTATAAAATTATAGAGAAATTCTAATAACATTTATTTAAAATTTTAAAAGAAATTAATCTTAAATAGTGTCACATTTTAATAATGTACTGTAAGTCAGATCAGAAGAAATTGTGGAAATGAAAGGGTTTGAATCTCTTAATACTAAATTTCTTTAGGGTATTTGCATTGTTACAAATTTAAAAATATATTTTAAAAGGAAGTCTAAGCATCAAATTACAGAAGTTAGACATTTTACACTGAGAGAGCAATGTCCTATTTCACCTACCAAATTATTTAGTATAAAGATGATACATAAATAATCTAAGTTTTAGCCATGTTTCCAAATAATAAATGAAAATAATCAGAATGAAAAGCTTACATTAATGAATCTAGACTAAATCATTTAATAGAACAATCATTTTATAAAAATGTGAATAAATATAATAAACATTGTCTATAATTGAACATCACTTAACTACTGTAATATTTTAAAAAGTGTAAAGAAATCAAATTAATTGCAAAAGGTTACTACATTATAAGTTATTGCACAAATGAGAATTAGCATTATTATTTTGACTTACACATTCTTACTGGTGAAATAAAAATGTTCACAAGAATTTTAAGGAAAACCACTTCTTCATCCTGCTCCTTATCTGCTGGGTCTTCACACTGTAGATGACTGGATTCATGAGAGGAGGAAAGAGAATATAGATATTGCCCATAAGAACATGCACCAGTGGTGAGAGATGCTTTCCAAAGCGATGGACCATGGTGAGACCAATGATGGGAATATAAAAGACTAGTACAGCACAGAGGTGGGAAACACAGGTCTGCAAGGACTTGAGTCTCTCTTCTGGAGATGCGATTGCCAGCACAGTATGCAGGATAAAAATGTAGGAGATGAGAATAAGGACAGAATCCAGCAACAAGGTAAAAATTACTAGAGCCAAGGCATAGTAACTATTGAAGCGAATGTCAGAGCAGGCCAACCTCAGCAGGTCCTGGTGCAGGCAAAAAGAGTGAGAAAGGATGTGTGGACGGCAGTAAATGAACAATTTCAGTCTGATGATAGGAGGAAGAGCCAAAGTGCTTCTCATCACAACAATGGTCACTATAATCTGAATAACTCTTCTATTAGTCAGTATGGTGTTATATCTCAGAGGATTGCAGATTGCAGTAAAGCGATCAAAGGCCATGGCCAGAAGGACTCCAGACTCTATAAATGAGAGTGAATGGATGAAATAACTCTGGGAGATACAGGCATCCAGATGAATCTCTTCGCTGATCCCCCACAGAGTTTCCAGCACTGTGTGTACCGTGGACAGCCCAATGCATAGATCAGTAAAGGACAAAAAGGCCAGGAAATAGAACATGGGTTGGTGCAGTGTTGGCTCAGTCCGGATCACATGGAGCACCATGCAGTTTCCTAGGAAAACCAGAGCATAGACGAATGAGAATGGCACTGAAATCCAGGGGTAGTACTGCTCCAGACCAGGAAACCCCATGAGACGGAATGTGGAGGAATTGGTCATGGAGGCAGAAGCAGCAGACATGACTCTAGTTGTAATTTTCAAGTTCAGGAAAATATTTATTCAGAGTTTTGTTCGAGCAGTGCATGTGAATTGAGAATCACCACCTGCAACATAATTTTACAGACTATGGTACACATGAGGCTGCTTGTGGAGCTCCAAGGAATATTAGTTTTGCAGGAGACTCACAGCATAAGCTGATTTCAACAGACCTCCTTGGTATTAACTCTCAGAGGTTATTATAATGAGGTCCTGATCTTTTCAGACATATGAGATCATGATCTTCACTCTAGTCTCTTTGAGCTACACACAGCACACAATTCAGGTGAGAGTGACTGAAGTTTCTGAGAGCATAAGTTCTCTCGTCTGACTGCTACCCTCTCTTTAAGCCTCTGACAGTCTTCCCACTTACCAGCCCTTACCATAGGGAATTAGCAGCACAGATTTATGAGTAAGAAATTGAGAAGATTGCATGAGCCCAGAAAATTCCAGGCTCCTAGGAGTGCATTATTCCCTCTTGGTGTGAACATGTGATTCACCAGCTCATTCCATTCTCAGAGTTTTGTGGCATAGTGTGGATGAATAAATGAAAATGTCTATTGCAAGGTTCACTAATACTTCCAATATTGAAAGGAGGAAGTGCCACTGTTTTTAGTAGAAATCAGTACATATTCAAAAGGAGAAATCACTGAATCGGAAAAGTTAGAATCACAATAATAATAAACTTTAATATATCTATTTCAATCAAAAACTGAAAAAATTGAGTTGTTTATTTGCTTCTAATCACTTAAGTCGTGCATTCCACTTATATACTCAGCACTTCTCTCCATTTAGAGTCACAGATAAAAATATCTATTTCTTAATGACATAATTAAAGTGAAATTCTACATAAAGTTTATATAAAAGTGCTGTAATATGGAGGTAGTTCACAGGTAAGGTGCTTACCTGCATGCAATAAAACTTCGTTCAATATCTGGCACAGTATTGTTTTCTCTTGTAATCTTTTTTTTTTAATCACTGTGAGATACAGTTACAAAGCTTTCATGTTTGAGTTTCAGTCATACAATGATCAATGCCCATCCCTCCACCAGTGCACATTCCCCACCACCAATGTTGGCAGTATACTTCCCTCTTTCCAACCCACCCCCATCTCTATGGTAAACAATTTCCCTCATACTCTTTCTATTTTTGGCCACTATGGTTTGCAATACAGATACTTTTCACATTTGGCCCTTTACTTTCAGCTCACATCTCCCATCTTGAGCGACTACTCCAACCATCATTGTCTTAGTGATCCCTTCGATATTCCAGCTGCCTTCTCCCCCAGGCCATGAGACAGTCTTCCAACTATGGGGCAATATTTCTGGCCCTTATGTCTACTGTCTTTGAGTGTCAGTCTCATGTTATCTTATTTTATATTCCACAAATGAGTGCAATCCTTATATGTCTGTCCCTATCTTTCTAATTCACTTCACTTAGCATGATACTCTCCATGTCCATCCACTGATAAGCAAATTTCAAGACTTAATCTCTCCTAACAGCTGCATAGTATTCCACTGTGTAGATGTACCAAAGTTTCTCAAATTGTTGTCTCTTCTCAGGCACTCAGGTTTTTTCCAAATTCTGGCTACTGTGAACAGTGTCGCAATGAACATACTGGTGCAGATATGATTTCTACTGTGATTTTTTGAACCCTTGGGCTATATTCTCAGAAGTGATATAGCAGGTCATATGGAAGCTCAATTTCTAATTTTTGAAGGAATGCATTACTGTTTTCCAAAATAGCTGTGATATCATCTCACACCACAGAGACTGGCACACACTCAAATGAACAAAAGCAGCCAGTGTTGGCATGGATGTGAGTAAAAAAAGGACACTCTTTTACTGTTGGTGGGAATGCTAAATGGTTCTCTTTTTATCTTATATATAAAAAAAGAAAACATATAAAAAGTTGGGGCTGGAGAGATAATACAGTGGGTAGGGCATTTGCACTGCAATTGGCCAGTACAGATTTGATTTCAAGCATCCCAGATGCTTGCCTGAGCACCAGAGTACTTCCTGAGTGAAGATCTATGGATAAGCCCTAAGAAGCACTGGGTGTGACACAAAAACAAAGTAGAAAGCAATAAAAAAGCAAGTATAAAGAAAACAAATATTTTTAAAAGTATACAAGAGAAAACAAAAAAAAACATGTGTTTTTCTGAATATTTCCCAAGACTTGTAGAAGTATAATTTTCAGAACTACTATTTAAAAAAACTAAAGCTCGCCGAGGGGCGAGTGCACTCGCAGGCTCTCCGGGCGGCTCTGTCTCACCGCCCGCGTTCGGTGCTCTGGAACCGCAGTGTGTGGACTGGATCGGGATGGCCGGTGGTCAAGGACAGGCGAAGGAAGAACGAGGACCAAGCTGGTTGCTGATTAGTTACCGTTTATTCAATCTTCCATCTTTCTCATCTCCCGCACTCCCAGCTCCGGCCTCTCTCTGGATCTACTCCTGCTTCTCGCTGGCTTCTCTCTCTCCTCCTACTTGTCTCTCCCACCTTGCCTCTAGGCTACAACCAGCCAGGTAGCAAAATCAACATAAGAAAGCCCTTCCTGAGGGCAGGGCACTCCAAAGCCCTTCCTCACTCTTAAGGTTTTTTTTTCTTTTCCTTAGTCCAGGAACTTATTAACATCTTAATACTAGTTATTTTTGTATGGACATAGCAAGGGATACATTGAGGCTTGCAAGGCAGCTCTCCTGGCAACATCTTGCCACAGGCTCAGACCACAGCACTCAGGCCAGATTAATCATTCCTCACCCTAGCAGGGTCCGAATCTAGTTATCACTGTTTGGATCATGACAACATTTGTCCATGATCAAGCTCTTAACTTATAGTTAAGCATTAGGCACTTTGGCCAGGCCCATCTCGATGCCAGGGTAGGACACAACTCACCGCTTGCCCTGGGTCCTTCTTGTCCCACGTCGGGACCGTGCTTTGGGGGTGCTAGGAAGTAAGGGCAGCTGAGGCTTAGGTCAAGAGAACAGATGCCCTGGAGGAAAATATCATGTAGAGTCAAATGAC
Organism: Sorex araneus; assembly: GCF_027595985.1. Taxonomy (NCBI): domain Eukaryota; kingdom Metazoa; phylum Chordata; class Mammalia; order Eulipotyphla; family Soricidae; genus Sorex; species Sorex araneus. Next base: position 104,699,971 of record NC_073307.1, on the reverse strand, counting down.
TCCCAAGTTACAAAAGCATAGCATTTGTTAAGTCTTCCTGTGACCATACAAAAAGGACTTGCTCTGAATAAACTATGAAAAGGACTCAAGGAGAAGAGAAAAACATTGTTTACAAGTCAACAGAACACTAAGAAAGAAGCTACAAATAAACAAAGAAGAATAGGAGCACTGTAATGGGAGTAACCAAATAAACCTAAACTACGTGAGGCTATGTTATCCTACAGGTATCATTTCTTTGGAAGATGTATTAGTAATGTTTTATTTTGCTTTAATTTACATTTTTAGTGGGAAGGAGTTTGGATCACACCTGAAGGTGGTCAGGTCTTACTCCTGTCTTTGTGCTCTAGGATCAGTCCTGGTGGGGCTCAGGTTCTAGATGCAGTGCCCTTGATGGAAAGCAGGTATGCTGGGTACAAGATAAGTGCTTTACTCTCTGTCCTAACTTTCTGGGAATTCCGCTGGGTTTGGACCTCCCAATCCAAACAAGATCAACAAAACCCATTAAGGGACTTAGATCATTACTATGGCCTAATAAGCGATAGCACAGAGGGTGGGGTGTTTGCCTAGCACTTTCTTTCCAGCCTGATTCATTTTTTAGGAGGTAGTAGATCATGTAATTTGGATATACTCGTTTTTATTTTAAATAACATTGTAACTTATCTTTCTTCTATCAAAACTTTAAATATGAAGTTATTAAAAAACATTGCAAAAAAGTAAAAGTTGCCAAAGAAAATCATGAATCTTAGTATAACAAACTTGATCTCTGTTGGTATGTAAAATTTTTCTCAAAATTTTGTTTCCATAATTGCATATTCCAGAGCATTATTAATTCTTTATATTCTTTGTGTGAGGTTCTTGAGTCATGATTGCAAAAGCGATTTGCTCATTTAATTTAATTTATTTATTTATTTTTAAAATTTTATTAAATTTCTGTGAGATAGTTATAAGCTTTCATTTTTGGGTTACAATCACACAGCTATCAAACATTTATCCCTCCAGTGCACATTCCCCACCACCAATATCACCAGTATACCCTTCCTTTCCTACCCTCCCCCTGCCTCCATGGCAGACAATATTCCCCATACTCTCTCTCTACTTTTGCACATTGTGACTTGCAGCACAGACACTGAGAGGTAATCATGTTTGGTCCATTATTTACTTTCGTCATGCATCTCCCATCCCGACTGATTTCTCCAGCCATCATTTATTTCATCTTCTTTCTCTCCTCTGCTCATGAAGCAGTTTTCCAGCTATGGGGCAATCCTTTTGGCCCTTGTATCTACTGTCCGTGAGTGTCAGCCTCACGTGATGTTATTCTGTGCTCCACAAAAACCTCCAACCCCATCAAAAAATGGGGAGAAGAAATGAACAGAAGTTTCCTCAAAAAAGAAATACAAATGGCCAAAAGGCACATGAAAAAATGTTCCACATCACTAGTCATCAAGGAGATGCAAATCAAAACAAAAATGAGAAATCATCTCACACCACAGAGACTGGCACACATTCAAAAGAATAAAAGCAACCAGTGCTGGCATGGATGTGGGGAAAAAGAGATGCTTTTTCACTGTTGGTGGTAATGCCAACTGGTCCAGCCTTTCTGGAAAACAATATGGACAGTCCTTCAAAAACTAGAAATTGAGCTTCCATATGACCCCAAAATACCACTTCTGGGAATATATACCGAGGATGCAAAAAAGCACAGTAGAAATGACATCTGTACCTATATGTTCATTGCAGCACTGTTCACAATAGCCCAAATCTGGAAACAAGCCGAGTGCCCTAAACAGATGACTGGTTAAAGAAACTTTGGTACATCTACACAAAGGAATACTATGCAGCTGTTAGGAGAGATGAAGTCATGAAATTTGCTTATAAATGGATAGACATGGAGAGTATTATCCTAAGTGAAATGTATTTGTTTGTTTTAAGTATACACATCACATGAGCTTTGAAAAGTAGTTATCTGATAACTAGTACAATCTCTTATGGACTATTCATAAGTCCCGAAGTATTCTTTTACTTTTGTATGCCAGTCTTTTCCCACGGTTTCTGGGAAAGAATACGTTTTTGGGAAAGACTAGTATGGTTTTAGCTATACAGTTTTGCCTTTAAGAGAAGATAGCATAAAATGATCATAAATAGTTTAATCCTTTATGCTAAATTCCTTCACTTTTAATAATGTTTTTGTGATTCTTTTTTTTGCTGCTTGCATTTATGAAATTATATTTTTGAGAATTACATTAAAAAAAAAACTTTTCAAGACTTTGCTTGGCGATTACTTTCTTTTTTGTGCCATTTGCTTTGCAGTATGGAGCAAGAATTTGATTTTGTGCCTTAACAAATTGTCACAATCCATTTCTGATTAGAAATAGCTTGTACTTTATATTTTTAGAACTACAATATCTTGAAATATTGCTCAAATAATTTTCTCTTTTTTCTTTTTTATTATCTATTTATTTAAATTTTTTATTTTATAAAGTAGTTCACAATATTTGATTACATTTAATGTTCAAACATTATTCCCATTACCATTACACCTTCTTGCCACAATATTTCAGACGTTTCCATGCTGAACCCCAATCCCTGCCTCAAAACAGAAATGAAATAATATATTTTTTATTTTTGTTATGAAAAAACTGCTGAAAATGCTACAGAAACGTGTACTTAGAGGAAAGAGTGTGAAGACAATTGTATTTAAACCCAGGGGCATTAAGCCATAATAGGGGAGATGACTAACATGTTGTTAAAGATTGTGTACACACACACACACACACACACACACACATATACAAAAAAAGTTTCCCTCTAAGATTGGTTGCCTCCTACTTTGAACCCCATTAAATGTGGTGTGGTACTCTTGTAGCATAGGTAGGGTGTATAGTATGAAGTATTGTGTGGCCGGCTGTTTTACTCAGGGCACCCCGGGGGGCGGGTGAGACACCCTCCTTACCTCAAAATTAATTTAAACTTTTCTTTGAACTATATGTTCATTGTGAATCCAGAGCTAATTTTTATTGTTCTGAACTCATTTCACTGTACCACAGTAAACTGTTGTAATTTATTATCATGTTAAACTTGGTAGTTTTGATATTGAATAAAGCTGTTAAAAAACATACAAATGATAACAAAAAAATTAAAGAGATTTCTGTACATACCAAATAAAGAAACATACAAACTTTACTTTACAAGATTGTTTTCCTCTTATTGGTATAGCTTATTTTTAGACATATCTTTCAAGTAAACTACAAATTGAGTTATTTATAGCACTTAATTTAATCGCTTTATAAACTCAGTTTATAAGGCCTTTAAATAAATTAGTTTCTTTTTCTTTTCTTCTTGGGCCACGCTTGGTGATGGTGAGGGGATTCTCCAGTTTCTGTACTCAGGAATCATTTCTGGTGCTGTGTAGGGGACAATAGAGGGATGTTGGGATCAAAACTGTACAAGTTACATGCAAGGCAAGCATCCTACCCATTGTATTATTATTCTGGCCACAGATCTCCCTTCTTAATCAGTGCAAGCCATTAGAAAAAAAATACTAATTTGGAAAGTTGCAGTCAGGTATTAGAGCATAAATACGTGAATAGGTCAGTTTCATGTCATTAACCAAAGGAGATTTAGTTTGACATAGGAAATTTAACAAAGGAAGAGTAAATCTTAATTGGTTTAGTGAAGCATTTAATAACTGAAAGATAAACAAGATGGTTCAATGATTAGAAAACAAACATGGGTAGTTATGATCATTTCTCTGAGATGATGAATAGAATAGCTATTAATGAGGATTTGATTGAGTACACGATAATTTACAAATCATTGATGAATGTATAAAACACTTCTGGGGTAAGGAATGTGGTTTGTTGTTGTTGAATTGGAGGAAGATAAATAACTTTGCTGCAAGTGTTCAAAACTGAGAGGGTTCCTGACTGATAAGTACTGAAAAGTATAAAGGCAGTGGCTCTTTTTTTTTCATTTAACTCTATTCAATCTGATTGCACTTTTAATAGCTTGATAGAATTGATACATGACATTGCATAGGACATTTTAAGTCAACTGAAAAAACTATTTCTCGTGGTTTTATTTGGGGACAGACCCAGTGATGTTCAAGAGCTACTCCCTGCTTTGGGCATAGGGGTTGCTCCTGACAGTATTCCAGGGATCAAAATGTTTGCCTCCTCCCTCTGCAGCATGTCCTCTAGCCCTTGGAAATATCTATCCAGCTTTAAGCCAACTAAAGTAATCATGTTATGGGTTAAATTTTCTCAGATTTTTCATGTTTTCTTTGTCCTGGACAAATAATATAGGAAGTGCAAGATATTACAAAACATCTAAACTGATGTTTGCTATATAATATAAATAAGTGAAATTATGGAAAACTCTTGATCTAGGAAAAGATAATTATATTATAATTACATTTTAGTTTTAGAACATGAACTCCAAGAAACTGACACATTTGACTAATGGTGCAAACCAAAAGCCGTTTCTTCTTTGGCTAAAAACTTCTAGCATTTAATTGCATTACTCTTATATTTTTGTAAATGGCACAAATTAATATTTATAAGGCATGTTATATCAATACTACAGATGCATTTGATCAAAAAGTAGTGAATTATTTTTCTTATCTGGTTTTTGAAGCCTGCAAATTTGGTACCGTAAACCCTTGATAATTTAAGCCAATATGGAGACTAAAGACTATTGGTTATTCGAGTTCACATACAAATTGGGTCATATAATTAATATGGAAAATAGACAAATAAATGGTAGTATATTTATATTCATTTCTGTAAAAGTTTGAGTCCTAATTTGTATTCTGTGACAATTGTACATTTTAAATATTGACTTTATTTCGAATAAATTACTGGAATATTTTATGGTCAAACATTTATGTGTCTACTTTCCTGTAATTGTATATTGCAAGTTTCTAAGTAGGTAGATATTTTTGTTTACTTGAAGAAGATACTGGAGTATTCCTCTGTTTGAGCTTAGTGGAGCCAGAGCGATCATAGAGCAAGTAAGGTGCTTGCGTTACATGCTGAGTGCCTAGGTTCATTTCCTAGCACCCTATATGGTCTCCTGATTATATCCAGGACTAATTCCTGAGTGCGCAGCCAAGAGAAACCTCTGTGTATCACTGGGTATGGACCAAAAATAAAACAAAATAAAGTGATAAAATAAAAGGCATACTATTAAGTGTCCTGGATCAGACAAAACACTCAGCTTCAGCAAATTGGGAGACTGGGTTGCAATCCTCCTTCCATAATGAGATACTGTTCCAAAAGCTTTTTATTGATAAGGAAAGGAGTGAGTAACTGCACCAAATGAGAGAGAGAGAGAGAGAGAGAGAGACAGAGAGAGTGTGTGTGTCTGTAATGCACTTTTTTATACCAATATAGAAGGAACCAAGGAGATAAGGTGTACTCTACTCCCTATGTGTATCACTGTCTACCAGGCACTAAGTGGGTCAGTCTTCTGTTTTGATTCAGGTCCAGTCAGTTTCTTCTGTCCTGGATATACATGCATCTAAGGGTATCACTTATCACTGTCATCCCGTTCGTCAATTTACTCGAGCGGGCACCAGTAACTTCTCTATTCCTCTCAGCCCTGAGATTTTAGCAGATTCTCCTTACTCGTCTTTTCCAATGATTGGAGGCTCTTTCAGGGTCAGGGGAATGAGTCCTAAAGTTACTGTTTTGGGCATATCAAATATGCTATGGCTAGCTTGCCAGGCTCTGCCCTTTGGGCGGGATACTCTTGGTAGCTTCCCAAGCTCTCCGAGAGGTATGTATATATCTGTTACTGTATTTTTGATATGAATACGCCACGGGGAGCTTGCCAGGCACTCCTGTGTAGGCAATAAACTCTGGGTAGCTAGCCAGGTAATCTTTAAAGATAATCCTTATATGTTTAGTGTCCCTCTCAAGAAAGTACCTTTCACCCAGTATATGTGTGGGGCTTAGACTTTTGCAACTTTTCAAATATGTTTCTATAACTTTTCAAGATGTTTTACAACTCAGAACTTAATTTATTTAGTTGCTTTATAGAATCAGTTTATAAGGCCTGAAAACAAATTAGTTCAAAAAGTTGTGTGTCAAGGTCCAACTTCTAATAACAGATTAGTCATCTCTTATGAAGGGCTTAATGGCCTCTGGCTGAAATACAACAATCTTCACACTCTTTCCTCTTCTTTTTTGTAGCATTTTTAGCAGTTTTTTCATAACAAACAATACAAAATATATTATTTCAGTTCTGCTTTGGGGCAGGGATTGAGGTTCAGGATGGGAACATCCACATCCAAAATATGGTGATGAGAGGTGTAATCGTGGTGAGATTGGTGTTTGAATATTAAATGTAATAAAATGTTGTGAACTACTTTATAAAATAAAACATCATTAATAAAAGGAGTTGTGTGTAAAGATTATACAATATATTTTGAGACCAAAGAGGAAAGATAGTTGAAATGGAAATGCACTGAAGTTCCAGTCAAGATCTCAATAATCCAGTCCAGACCTTCAGATGTCAGGTTCTCTTTGGGTATTCAACTCTGCAATCTAATCGAAGTTCTCAAACTCCATTTTATATGGTTCTTAGAAATTTCTTTTTTTCCCTTTCCTCTTTGGCCACATTTGGCGATGCTCAGGGCTTACTTCTGGCTCTGCACTCAGGAATCAGTCCTGGTGTAGGGGACCATATGGAGATGCTGGGATCAAACCTGGCTTAGCTGCATGCAAGTCAAGCACCTTCCCCACTGTACTATTTTTCTGTTTCCAGAAGTCTCCCTTCTTAATTAGTACAAGCCATTAGAAAAACTGCAAGCACTAATTTGAAAATTACAGTCATATATTAGAGCATAAGTGAGTAGATTGGTTAGTTTTATGCTATTTACCAAAGGAGATTTAGTTTGCCATGGGAAAGGCTAACAATGGAAGATAAATCTTAATTGGTTTAGTGAAGCTTCTAATAATTGAAAAGATAAACAAAATGCTTTAATTATTAAGATATAAGCATATGTAATTTTATCACATCTCTGAGACGATGAACTGTTGGATATTAACTCTAAGTTATTGGTGCCTTATTGGGACCAGGCTTCATCAATGAATTGCCCCTTGCCCTCCCAGAGAAGCTTACAGTGCTCTTGTGAGCATTCCTAATTCCCTGTTGGGGCCTTATTGGGGCCAGCCTTATTGGGGCCAGGCTTCATCAATGAATTGCCCCTTGCCCTCCCAGAGAAGCTTACAGTGCTCTTGTGAGCATCCCTAATCCCCTGTGTTTGTTTTTAATCTTTCCTTTGTGTTTTAACCCTCATTGTCACAGATCCCCAAGTCAGTTTTGATTAATTATAAGCCAAATGTTTCTGATAAATCTGGAATTTTTCATTGTAGTGAATTAACTGCTTTTCTATTTCTCTTTTCATATGTTACATAGAGCAATGTTCTTCACTTAAACACAGAAAAACTATTAATGCTATGCTCATAATATTTGGTAGTTGATTTACTGTGAAATATATCTACTACTAAGCAGCCATAATAATTACTTGACTCAAGTTCAGTTGCTGTAGTTCATAACACCCCTACATAGAAGTCCTGCCATAGGACTGATATGGGCCTGGGGTGAGTGGCGAAGCTGCCCACGCATCAAAATGGGACAATCTAGAAAGCATAAATACATGGTCTTGATGCAAGCTGTTATGACTTAAGAGACAGGACCCCCATGGTAAAAACGAGCTGAACTGGCCTGAGGACTTAGTCTGGGATTTATGGTAAAAGCCTTTCTTACTCTCAGAGAACTAAGAGCCCAGAGAACTAAGTTTGGGAGCTTTATCTCTTACTGTATTTATCCAAACAACTGCAAGTATTAATAAGTAGTAGACTTAATCATTAATTGTTTGACTTGTTTGAATTGTTTTATATATATATGACTAGAGAGAAAGAGGAAAGCAATATATATGTTCCAGAGAGACAGAGTGTCTCCTTGAATAAGTCTCCCCCCAGAGAATTGCCTCTGCCGGAATGTTTTGCCTCTGTAAACTATCAATCATATGGAAATGCAGTAATGTATTTCTATATTTTAATTTTTGTAAAACAGTTTAAGGGAATAAAATCCTAATTTATATTTTGAGACTGGTATATTTTAATATTGGCATTATTTCTAATAAATAAGTAGAATATGAATATTTTGTGGTTAAACTTTTATGTGACTGCTTTCCTGTAACTGTATACTGCCAATTTCTAGGTAGGTAGACTTTTTTTTACTTGAGGGAGAATTTATAATAGAAGAGGTTCTCTTTGACTAAAAGAGGATTATTTGGGCCAGAGCGATCATACATTAAGTAGAGTGATTGCCTTGCATGCTGAGGACTTAGGTTTGATCCCTTGTATCCCAGATGGTACCTCGAACACCTCCAGGAATAATTCCTGAGTGCAGAGCTTGAAGAAACCCCTGAGCATCACTAGGTATGGCCAAAAAAAAAAAATCAGTGAAAAAAACAAGTATACTTTTAAATCCTAGATAAGACAAAGCATTCATTATCTTCTGAAAGTTGGGAGACTGGGGACAACCCTCATCCCATAATGAGCTACTGCTCCAAAATATTTTCACTGAGAAGGAAAAGAGTGAGTAAATGCACCAAATGAGAAAGTACTTGCAGGAAGGCACATTCCTAAGAGAGCTGAAGAAACTTCAGGGTCACTGAGATGAGAAGCCTAGAGTTTGCACCTGTCTTCCATTCCTTGGGGTACATTGTGTGTCTTGCCAAGTAGTCCTGTGATTGCTCATGCTCATACAATGCTCCCACCATAAAGTCACAGAAAACTATTCACTTATTCTTTTTGGATGGGCCTCCAAGAGATGCTCAAAGGATCCAGGAATCCACCAGCTAGTCTCAGAGAACTAGGCCCTCAGATCAATGAAAATAAGGGATACTGCTCAGACCTGTGGGGGCCAAGGATCATCTAACACGTCCAGTAGTGCTGATATGCTTGGGGGTCTGCAACGTTGCACCTGCTGATGCTTGAGATAGTGGGGGAATGGAATCGGATTTGTGATATTTTAGGCATGCTACTCTACTTTTAAAAGTGGACCTACAATTCCTAAAGGAAAACCATATGTATGATCTTTTGAAGTAAGTTGCATGATATCTTTTTGTGAATGATAATTATAATTTTTAATACCTTATTGAGCAAAGAACATTACATTGATCTCACACACCAGAAACAAGAGCAGCATCTCTGGGCCTAATTTCTTTGCATTAGCTTAAAATAATTTACTAGATATTATATATGTATTATAGAATATTGATATATATAATCTTAATATCATGTCCTAATATAAAACATATTTAATTCATTAATAAAAGAGAATAAATATTGTTCTAAAGGAGAAGTCCTGAGTGGAGATTTTGAAAAAATATCTAACAATATTATTGCTATAAAATTATAATATTCATTTTAAATTTGGAAAGAAAAATTGATCTTAAATAGTATCACATTTTAATAGTATATAGTAAGTCAGAACATAAGAAATTATGGAAATGGAAGGGTTTAAATCTCTTAATACTAAATTTGTTTAGGGTATTTGCATTGTTACAAATAAAGAAAAACAAATAGTATTAAGGGAAATCTTAACATCACTATTATAGAAGTTACTTATTTCACCACTAAGAAAGACTAATGTCCTATTTCACCTATCAGAGTATTTAATATGAAGATGATGCTTGAATAATCTAACTAGTAGGCAGGTTTCAAAATAATTAATAACTGAAAATAATAAAAAATAAAGCTTACATTAATGAATATAAAGTAAATTATTTAATATGACAAACATATTGCAAAAAATGTGAATAAAATGTAAGCAATAATTGCTATACCCACACTAGCTATAAATTGCTGTAACAGTTAGAATACTGGGTCAATATTAAAGTTCTTAGTCTCTAAACTGTTTCATTAAAGATCACTTAACTACAGATATATGTTAAAAGCTGTATAGAAGCCAAATTAATTGCAAAAGTTTGATAAATTTTAAGTTGTTGAAGAAATGAGAATCAGCATTATTATCTTGACTTACACATATGTATTGATGAAATTAAAAAGTTCACAAGAATTTTAAGGAAAACCACTTCTTCATCCTACTCCTTATCTGCTGGGTCTTCACACTGTAGATGATAGGATTCATGAGAGGAGGAAAGAGAATGTAGATATTGCCCATAAGAACATGCACCAGTGGTGAGAGATGCTTTCCAAAGCGATGGACCATGGTGAGACCAATGATGGGAATATAAAAGACTAGTACAGCACAGAGGTGGGAAACACAGGTCTGCAAGGACTTGAGTCTCTCTTCTGGAGATGCAATTGCCAGCACAGTATGCAGGATAAAAATGTAGGAGATGAGAATAAGGACAGAATCCAGAAACAAGGTAAAAATTACTAGAGCTAAGGCATAGTAACTATTGAAGCGAATGTCAGAGCAGGCCAACCTCAGCAGGTCCTGGTGCAGGCAAAAGGAGTGAGAAAGGATGTGTGGACGGCAGTATATGAAGAACTTCAGTCGGATGAGAGGAAGAACCAAAGTGCTTCTCATCACAATGGTCACTATAAGCTGAATAACTCTTCCATTAGTCAGTATGGTGTTATATCTCAGAGGATTGCAGATTGCAGTAAAGCGATCAAAGGCCATGGCCAGAAGGACTCCAGACTCTGTTGATGAGAGTGAATGGATGAAATAACTCTGGGAGATGCAGGCATCCAGATGAATCTCTTGGTTGATCCCCCACAGGATTCCCAGCACTGTATGTACCGTGGACAGTCCAATGCATAGATCAGTACAGGACAAAAAGGCCAGGAAATAGAACATGGGCTGGTGCAGTGTTGGCTCAGTCCGGATCACATGGAGCACCATGCAGTTTCCTAGGAAAACCAGAGCATAGACTAATGAGAATGGCACTGAAATCCAGGGGTAGTACTGCTCCAGACCAGGAAACCCCATGAGACGGAATGTGGAAAAATTGGTCATGGAGGCAGAAACAGTAGACATAACTATTTAGATGTAGATTTCAAGTTCAGGTAAATATTTATTCAGAGTTTTGTTCGAGCAGTGCGCGTGAATTGAGAATCATCACCTGCAACACAATTTTACAGACTATGGTACACATGAGGCTGCTTGTGGAGCTCCAAGGAATATTAGCTTTGCAGGAGACTCACGGCATAAGCTGATTTCGAGAGACCTCCTTGACATTAACTCTCAGAGGTTATTATAACGATGTCCTGATAGTATAACGAAGTCCTGTAGTCTCTTTGATCTACACACACTACACGATTCAGGTGAAATTGGCTGAAGTTTCGGACAGCATAAGTCTCTGCTCTGACTGCTACCCTCTCAGTAAGCTTCTGACAGTCTTCCCACTTACCAGCGCTTACCATAGGGAATCAACTGCACAGATTTATGAGTAAGAAATTGAGAAGATTGCATCAGCCCAGAAAAATCCAGGCTCCTGGGAGTGCATTATTTCCTCGTGGTGTGAACAAGTGATTTACCTCTCATTCCATTCTCAAAGTTCCCTGGTATAGTGGTGGTGAATAAATTAAAATGTCAATGGCAAGTTTCACTAATACTTCCAATATTGAAAGGAGGAAGTTCCACTGCTTTTAGCATAAATCAGTACAAACTCAAAAGGAGAAATCACTAAATTGGGAAAGTTAGAGTCACAATAATAATAAACTTTAATATATCTATTTCAATCAAAAACTGAAAAAAATGAGTGGTTTATTTTTTTCTAATCACTTAAGTCTCTCATTCCACTTATACATCAAACATTTTTGTCTCTTTAGTTTCAGAGATCAAAATATAAATTTTCTTATTGTTATAATACAAGTGAAACAGTTACCTAAAGTTTACATAAAAGCGCTATAATATTTAGCATGGTGATAATAGACAGGTAAGGTGCTCACCTTCTTGCAATTAAACTCTGTTCACTATCTGGTATGGTATAGTTTTCTCTTGTAATCTTTTTTTTTTCTTTTCTGAATCAGTGTGAGATACAGTTTCAAAGCTTTCATGTTTGAGTTTTAGTCATATAATGATCAAACACCCATCCCTCCACCAGTGTACATTCTCTACCACCAATGTCCCCAGTATACCCCCCCCCCCACTTTCCAGCCCTCGCCCTGTCTCTATGGGCAGACAATTTCCCCCATACTCTCTGCTTTTTTTTGCATTATGGCTTGCAATAAAGATACAAAGAGGTTATCATGTTTGGTCTTTTATCTACTTTCGGCACACATGTCCCATCTTGAGTGATTCCTCCAACCATCATTGTCTTCATGGCCCCTTCTCTATTCCAGCTGCCTTCTCCCCCCGGTCATGATACAGGCTTCCAATTCTGGGGCATTCTTCCTTGTCCTTGTGTCTACTTTTCTTGGGTGTCTGTCTCATATTATGTTATTTTATATTTCACAATGAGCTCAGTACTTCTCTGTCTGTCCCTCTCTTTCTAACTCACTTCACTTAGCATGATACTCTCCATGTCCATCCACTTATAAGCAAATTTCATGAGTTCATCTCTCCTAACAGCTGCATAGTATCTGTTGTGTAGATGTACCAAAGTTTCTTAACCACTTGTCTGTTCTCGATAACTTGGGTTGTTTCCAGATTCTGGCTACTGTGCCTCAATGAACATGCAGGTGTAGATGTCATTTCTACTATGCTTTCTTGCACCCTGGGGGTATATTCCCAGAAGTGGTATTGCAGGGTCATATGGAAGCTCAATTTATAGCTTTTGAAAGAATGTCCATATTGTTTTCTAAAAAGTCTGGGATATCATCGCACACCAGAGAGACTGGCACACATTCAAAAGAACAAAAGCAACCAGTGTTGGCATGGATGTGGGGAAAAGAGGACGCTCTTTCACTGTTGGTGGGAATGCCGACTGTTTCTCTTGTAATCTTGTATAAAAAAGAAAACAAATAAAAAGTTGCAGCTGGAGCAATAATTAAGTGGGTAGGGAATTTGCCTTGCAGTTGGCCAATTCGGGAGTGATTTTCTGCAACCCAGAATATTCCCTGCGTGCCAAAGTGCTTCCTGAGCGAAGAGCTAAAGCTAGGAGAGACCCCTGAGAAGCAACTGGGTGTGAACCAAAAACAAAGTAGGAAGCAATAAAAAAGAAAATAAGTATAAAGAAAACAAATATTTGAAAAAGTATACAAAAGAAAACAAAAAAATGTTTATTCTGAATATTTCCTTAGATGTGTAGACGTATAATTCTCAGAACTGCTATTTAAAATTTCAAATGATATCATTTCTTTGAAATCTGTATTATTAATTATTTTATGTTGCTTTAATTTGCTTTTTTAGATCGAAGAAGTTTGGACCACACCTGAAAGTGTTCAGGTCTTACTCCTGTCTCTGTGCTCTGGGATCAGTCCTGGTGGGCCTCGGGTTCTAGATGCAGTGCCCTTGATGGAAAGCAGGTAGGCTGGGTACAAGGTAAATGCTTTACTCACTGTCCTAACCCTCTGGGAATTCTGCTGAGTTAGGTCCTCCCAATCCAAATAAAATCAACAAAACCCATTAAAGGGCTTATATCATTACTATGGCTTAATAATATCAATATGTTTCTGATTAATCCCTTTATCATGATTCTGTTACAGGTTTTATTTTTTTTATCACATAACATGAATAGTTAAAAACACAAAGGTCTAAGCAGAATGTTAGTTTTTCTTTCTTAGTTTTAGACCTATACGTAAAGCACTTGGGAGCTACTGCGGATCTATGCTTGGAGCCCAGTGTGCTGGGGTCAGTGTGCTCCCAGGATTGAACACAGGCCTGCTTCATACAAAGTCGGGGGTGCTCTGCCTCTTAAACGTTCTTTCCAGCCTTATTTACTTTTTAGGAGGTAGTAGATCATCTAATTTGGATATATTCATTTTTGTTTTAAATCACATTATAAATTTGCTTTCTTCTCTCAATACTTTCAATATGAATTTAATAAATAGCTATGTAATCATTGCAAAGCATTGCAAGAAACTAAAAGTCACCAAAGCAAATCATGAATCTTCGTATAACAACTTGATCTTTGTTGGTATATAAAATTTTTCTCAAAATATTATTTTCACAATTTTATATTCCAGAGCATTATCAATCCTTTATATTCTCTGGGTGAGGTTGTTGAGCCATGATTGCAAAAGCAATTTGCTCATTTTAAATATACACATCACATGAGCTTTGAAAAGCAGTTTTCTGATAACTCTACAATCTCTTCTTAACTATTTCTAAGTACCAAAGTGTTCTTTTACTTTTATATGCCAGTTTTTTACCACAGTCCTAGGTTTTGGGCAAACACTATTATGGTTTCAGTCATACAATTTTGCCTTAAAGAGAAGATTGCATAACTGATCATAAATAGTTTAATCCTTTATGCTAAATTCTTTCACTTGTAATAATGTTTTTGTGATCCTTTTTTTTTCTGTTTGCATCTGTGAAATGTACTTTTGAGAATTACATTTTTTAAAAAAACTTTCCAAGACTTTGCTTAGTGATTACTTACTTTTTTGTGTCATTTGCTTTGCAATTTAGAGAAAAATTTGATTGTTTGTCTTAACAAATTGTCACAATGTTTTTCTGATTAGCAACAGCTTTTATGTTTTATATAAAATATAAAATACTTTATATTCTTAGAACTACAATATCTTGAAATATTGATCAAAAATAATTCTCTCTTTTTTCTTTTATTTATTTTTATTTTATAAAATACTTCACAATATTTAATTACATTTGGTGTTTGATTTAATTTGATTACATTTAAACATCAATACCACCATCATAATACCTTCCCACCACAATATTTCGGATGTTTCCATTCTGAACACCAAGCCCTGCCCCCAAATGGAAAAAAATAATATATTTTGTATTGTTTGTTATGAAAAAAACTGCTAAAAATGCTACAAAACGGTATCCATAGAGGAAATAATATGAAGACTGTTGTATTTCAACCCAGGGGCCATTATGCCATAAGAGATGGGGCCATAAGAGATGACTAACATATTGTTAGAGGTTGAGCATATATATGTATATATATATACATACATGTATATATATATATATATATATATAGGCACACAAGTGTTCAAAGTAGGAGGCAACCAATCTTAGAAGGAAACATTTTTTTCTACAAATATATATTTATATTTTAAAAAAATATTTCCTACTTTGAACCCCACCAAATGTGGTACAGTATTCTAGGAGTATGGGTAGGGTGTGTTGTATGAAGTATTTTGTGGCCAGATATTTCACTCGGGATACCCAAGAAAGCAGGGGGTGAGACCCCTCCTTGCCTCAAAATAGAATTTAATTTTTTTTGAACTATATGTTCATTGTGAATCCAGAGCTAATTTTTATTGTTCTGAATTCATTTCACTGTACCACAATAAACTTTTGTCATTTATTATCATTTTAAAGCTTAGTAGTTTTGATATTGAATAAAGCTATTAAAACATATAAATAATAACATAAAATTTAAAGAAAGAGATTTCTGTATATACCAAATAAAGAAACATACAACTTTATTTTACAAAATTGTTTTCCTCTTATTGGTATAGCTTATTTTTAGACATATCTTTCAAATCAATTACAAATTGAGTCATTTATATCACTAAATTTGTTCAATTACTTTCTAAAATCAGTTTATAAGGTGTTTAAACAAATAAGTTCGCTAAAAGAGTTGTGTGTAAAGGT
The DNA here is from genome assembly GCF_027595985.1 of Sorex araneus. Taxonomy (NCBI): domain Eukaryota; kingdom Metazoa; phylum Chordata; class Mammalia; order Eulipotyphla; family Soricidae; genus Sorex; species Sorex araneus. The sequence goes on along the minus strand of NC_073307.1, from coordinate 104,684,254 downwards.
TACAAAATATATTTAGATTTCAACGAGGAGGAGATAGTTAAAAAAGAAATACAGTGAAAATTCAGTCAAGAGCTGGAAAATCCAGCCTAGACCTTCAGATGTAAGGTTCTCCTTGTGCATTCAACTCTTTGCAGTCTATATAAAGTTCTCCATCTCCAGATTACATGGCCCTTAGACCTCTCTTTAGTTCCTTTTTCTTATCTTCTTGGGCCACACCTGGCGATGCTGAGAAGATTCTCCAATTTCTATACTCAGAAATCACTTCTGGTGCTGTGTAGAGGACCATAGAGGGATGCTGGGATCAAAACTGGGCAAGTTACATGCAAGGCAAGCACCCTACTCACTGTATTATTGTTCTGGCCACGGAAGTCTCCCTTCTTAATCAGTGCAAGCCATTAGAAAAACTGTAAACACTAATTTGAAACGTTGCAGTCAGATATAGATCACAAATGCACGAATAGGTCAGTTTTCTATTACTAAACAAAGGAGATTTAGTTTGTCATATTAACAAAGGAAGAGTAAATTTTACTTGGTTCAGTGAAGCATTTAATAATTAAAAAATAAACAAGATGGCCCAATGATTAGAAAACAGACATGTGTAATTTTGATCATTTCTCTGAGATGATATATAGCATAGGTAATAATAAGGTTTGAAATTTAGCAGAAGTTGATTGAGTACAGGAAAATTCACAAAACATTGATGAATTTGTAAAACACTTGTGGGGTAAGGAATGCATTTTGTTGTTGTTCCCAGAACTGGAGGAAGCTAATTAACTTTCCTAAAAGTGTTCAAAGCTGAGCGAGTTCCTGACTGGTAAGTACTGATAAGTCTAAAGGCAGTGGCTCTTTTTTCCATTTCACTCTATTTTTCAATCTGATTATGCCTTTAAAAGCTTGATAGAGTTGATACATAACATTGTGTACGGCATTTTAAATCAACTAAAATATATTTCTCGGGATCTTATCTGAGGCCAGACACAGTAATATTCAAGGACTACTACCTGCCCTGTGCACAGGGGTTTCGCCTGACAATATTCCAGGGACCAAAATTTTTGCCTCCTGCATACAAAGCATGTTCTCTAGACCTCTGAAGTATTTACCACCTTCAAGTCAACTAAAGTAATCATGTTATTGGTTAAATTTTCTCCGATTTACATCATGCATTCTTTGTCCTGGACAACTAATATAGGAAGTGCAGAACATCTAAATTGATTTTTACTATATAATATAAATAAGTGAAAATATGGAAAACTCTTGATTTAGAAAAAGATAATTATATTTTAGTTTTGAACATGAACTCCAAGAAATGAAACATTTGACTTGTGATGCAAATTAACAACCATTTCCTCTTTGGCTAAATCCTTTAGCAATTTATTGCACTACTCTTATTTTTGTAAATAGTACAAATTCAAACTTCAAATTTGAAACTTCATTGAAGTTTCACGAGAGTTCAAGATGCCACTCTGTCCAACATTCATCGACTTAAAGAAGGCCTTCGATTCTGTTGAGACTGAGGCAGTCATCAAAGCCCTAGCCAAACAGGGCATTCAAACTCAGTATATCAAAATCCTCCTCGAGCTGTATTGTGGATTCACCACCAGGATCTCGCCATTCTACAAGGAAGTGATCATTGATGTAAAGAGAGGGGTGCGGCAAGGTGATACCATTTCACCGAAACTCTTTAGTGCTGCCCTTGAGAACATCATGTGACGACTGGAATGGGAAGGAATGGGAGTGAAGATAGACGGTTGGCAATTACACCACCTCCTTTTCGCTGATGACATCGTTCTCATAATGCCAAACATTAGCCAAGCGGCACAAATGCTGGCTGACTTCGACCTCGAATGTGGAAAGGTCAGATTGCAGCTGAATCTCAACAAGATGATGTTCATGAAAAACGAACTAGTCCCTGAACCTCCATTTGCTCTGAATGGAATGAACATCTCCGAATGCAGCAGCTATGTGTACCTGGGTCGAGAAATCAACATGAGGAATGAATTGGTGCCAGAGCTGCACAGGAGGAAGAGAGCAGCGTGGAATGCATTCAAGAGCGTCGAAGAGGTGGTTAAGAGAACAAAGAACCTCCGACTCCAGGCACATCTTTCGATTCCACCGTTCTTCCTGCACTAACATATGCCTCAGAGGCCTGGGCCCTACGCAAGCAGGATGAGAATGCTATTAGGGTATCCCAAAGAGGAATCAAAAGAGCTATGCTGGGAATATCATATCTCACTCAAGTGAGAGAAGGAATCCAGAGTTTTGACCTCCGTCCACGGTCAAAAATCAGGGATGCTGTCTCGTTTGCCAAGGCATCAAAAATCAGATGGGCCGGTCATGTAATGCGATTCAGAGATGACCGTTGGACTAGAGCTGTTACAGAATGGATTCCATGGGGTGTCAGAAGACCTCGTGGCCGCCCTCCAACTAGATGGTCAGATTTCTTCGTCAAATCTCTGAATGAATAATTTGAGGCTTTTTTTGTTCCTGGAGCGAGCAAGTATTATTGGGCTACACTAGCTCGAGACAGGGACAAATGGAGATGTTACTGGTGCCTGCTCAAGCAAATCAAAGATCAACAGGACTACAAGTGATACAAGTGAAGTACAAATTACTGTTCATAAGGCATGCTATATCAATACCACAGATATATTTGATCAAAAAGTAGTGAATTATTACTATTACATAGTTTTTGAAGCCTGCTAATTTGGTATTGTAGACCCTTGATTATTTAAGCCATCCCGGAGAACAAAGTTATTTGAGTTTACATACATATTTTGTCATATGATTAATATGGTGAGTCTATAATAAATGTTAATATGTTTCTATTCATTTCTGTATAATAGTTTGAGGCAGAAAGTCCTAGTTTATAAGCTGAGAAAATTGAACGTTTTTAATATTGGCTTTATTTCTAATAAATAGCTGGAATATTTTATGGTTAAACTTTATGTGTCTATTTTCCTGTAATTATATATTGCAAGTTACTAGGTAGGCAGATTTTTTTTGTTTATTTGAGGAAGAAATTAGAATATTCCTCTGTGTGAATAAAAGAAGCTTACTGGGGCCAGAGCGATCATACAGCAAGTAGGGTACTTGTCTTGCACGCTGAGGGCCTAGGTTCACTCCCAGGCACCCCATGTGGTCCCCTGATTATATCCAGGACTAATCCCTAGGTGTAGAGCCAGGGGAAACCTCTGTGTATCACTGGGTATGGACCCAAAACAAAACAAAATAAAGTGATAAAATAAAAGGCATACTATTGTGTCCTGGATCAGACAAAACACTCATTGGCTTCAGCAAATTAAGAGACTGGGGCACAATCCTCATCCCAGAATGAGCTACTCTGCTCCAAAAGCTTTTTTATTCAGAAGGAAAAGAGTGAGTAAAGGCAAAGAGTGAGTAAAGGCACCAAATAAGATAGCACATGCAGGAAGGCATATTCCTAAGAGAGCTGAAGGAACTTCAGGTTCACGGAGATGAGAAGCCTAGCGCTTGTGCCTGTCTTCCGTTCCTTGGGGAATCACTGTATGTCCTGCCAAGTCGTCCTGTGACTGCTCTTGTTTATGCCATGCTCCCAAGATAAAGTCACAGAAAACTATTCATTTATTCCTTTAGGGGCTCTGAGAGGTCCTCGAAAGATCCAGGAAACCACTATCTAGTCTCAGAAAACTAGGCCCACAGATCAATGAAAGTGCACAAAGGTGAGATGCTGCTCTGGCTTGGGGGTGCCAGGGGTCACCCAACCCGTCTGGCAGTGCTTAGATACTTAGGGGCCTGCAAAGTTGCACCTGCTGATGCTTGAGGGACCATGTAGTTCAGGGGATGGAACCTAGGTTTGTGATATTTTAGGCATGTTACTCGACTTTTGAAAGCAGACCTACAATTACTAAAGGAAATCACTTTGGTTTCACCAAATGAAACTAAAATAACTTCTTAAAATAATTTACAATGAAGGATAAAAATAGGCATTCAAATACTAATAAAATCTTATTCTATAATTAACTTCAGTATGACTATGAGATATCCATGTTCCTTATTCTAAATATATGGACATAATTTGAATTACCTTTTCTTTTATTACTTATAGCCGATCACCTAATGTTTTAATACTCTCTAGTAAATTTATCTCATGCATATTTTTCTTGTAAATTTCTGACTGACTGGGACTTGGTCAGACACTGTTAAACCTTTGTGAAGACTCTTCTATTTTCTCAGCTCTGGTGTTTTTTTATTTGCTTAGCAAAGCTGTTTCAATATTTTAGAATTTTCAATTTGATTCAGTAGTAGATCCACATAACTGTAAAAGTTGAACTGAAATGAAAATTCACATCTTTTATAGCATTGTTCCTATTTACTTTTCATTTCTTGATTTCATAATCAGTCATACATTTTTTTCTACAAGGAATTGTAGTCTCAACATTTTTTTCTATTTTTCTCTTTAATAAAATTAAGTTTTTAATCTTTTGGTTATTGGTATCAATTATAATACCACTTTCTTAGGAATCATTTCTCAGGTTCTCTGTTCTCAAATAACCTTGATAAAATGTCAGTTTTACTTTTAATTTATTGCTTTTGACATCATTCATTTTCATGTGTAGATTAATACTAAATACAAAAATTGCTATATAGTAGATGATGAACTCTTTTATTGTTTCTACTTAAGAGTAATGCCTAGCAATTGAAACAGTAGGGTATTTGATATGTTAAACTCTTGTCACTGCTGGGTTCATTGGTGGTGGAGAATGGACACTCATGGAGGGATGGGCTCTCGAACATTGTATGAGGGAAACACAAGTTCGAAAATGTGTAAATCTGTAACTGTACCTTCATGGTGACTCACTAATTAAAAAATAAATAAATTTAAAACTAAAAAAATGAAAATGTCAGTGCTTTAACTATTTTCTCTTTCTAAATTAGTGGTATTACTATCTCTGTATCCTATCAATGTCATTACAGGCATATATTATATAGCTGTTATATCGTATAGATCTATCCCAATGGCTGGTACTTTGTTTACCTTTGATAAAGAATTTATTCATTTATTTGCTCTTGTGACTCCCAGTAGTGCTTAGGGTTTAATCCTGATTCTGCACTCAGGGAGCACTTCTGGCAGGCTCAGGATACCGTATGTCGTGTGGGGCATTGAACACACAGCACATCAATTATGTGAAAGACAACTGCCCTAATTGTTGTATGTCCCTCTGATAAGGAATTTTTTCTGAGGGGTTTGTGCTCGGAAAACACTGTGTATATGTGTGTGTGTGTGTGTGTGTGTGTGTGTGTGTGTCTGTCTGTCTGTCTGTCTGTCTGTCTGTCTGTAATACACTTTTTTATAAAGAATCTCTTACAAGAGTCAACTACCAATATAGAAGGAATCAAGGATATATGGTGTACCCTACTCCCTATGTGTTCCACTGCCTGCCTACCACTGCAAAAAAGGGGTCAGTCTTCTGTTTTGATTCAGGTCCAATCAGTTTATTCTGTCCTGGATGTACTATCATCTATTTGGGTGACTCACCAATGTTGACATTTCTTATTTATGTCCCTTACAATTTCTTCCAAAAGTTTCTGTAGTTCTTGTCAGCAAAGGTGCCAGGCATAGAACATAGAGGTAGCCAGACCCCCTGGTCATCAGCTTCCTTTCTATGCACCTAATTCTTTTATCTTGTTTTCACTCTGCCCACACCATAATTTTCATAAATATGAAAATATCATCTACCACAGTAGTGGTAAAAAGGAGGGAAGAAAGGAGGATATATGCCCGAACCACAGTTCCCCTGTATATTATAGACTCACCATAATTATTGATCTTTATGCATGGCAACTTTTTGTTAAAGATTGACCTGATTTAAGGGTCCCTTAACATCTTCCTGGACTTTTAGGACTGAATGAAAAGAAATACATTTTTAAATTTTAAGGTGAAACTGAGTTTCTCCTTGTCCAGCAATTAATCAATTTAGAACCCTATGATTTTAAGCCCTATGATTTTGTAGAATTATATTAGAGAGAGCAAGTGCTACCATAGAAAGTATCATTTGATGTGAATATACAAAAAAGATAAGGAAATATTATTTTAGAACAAGTCAATGTGTAGTGAAAGTCAGGAGACAGAATAATTCGTTGAAGTAGAAAAATTAAAAAGGAAAAAAGTAGCACTGAACTGTAGCACTGTCATCCTGTTGTTCATCAATTGCTCGATGAGGCACCAGTAACGTCTCCATTATGAGACTTGTTGTTACTACTTTTGGCATATTGAAAATGCCACGGGTAGCTTGGCTGGCTCTGCAGTGTGGCGGGATGCTCTTGGTAGTTTGCTAGGTTCTCTGAGAGGGACGGAGGAATCGAATATGGGTCAGTCACGTGCAAGGCAAACGCTCTACCTGCTGTGCTATCGCTCCAGTCCAAAATGGAAAAAAATAGTGGGAAATGTTCTTTAAGAATAATTCTTATATATTTAGTGCCCCTCTCAAGAAGTATCCAGCTGTGCTGGGATACATGGTGATCTCCAGAGCTGCAGTTCTGATGCATGAGGGACCGTGCAGTGCAGGGGATGGAACCCAGGTCTGTGATATTTTAGGCATGCTACTCAATTTTTGAAAGCAGACCTACAATTACTAAAGTAAATTATTTTGGTTTTATTAAAATAAAATCAAAATGTTTAATCCTTTTTAAAATATGTTACAAAAAAGGATACAATATGTGTCCAAATATTTTAAAAATATATTCTACAACTTCCCTATCTCAGTATAACTATGAGATCTCCATAGTTCCTTTTTTTTAAACTCTAGACATGGTTGAAATTTCCTTGTCTTTAATCACTTATAGTCAATCACCTAATGTTTTAATACTATCCAGTAAATATATCTCATGCATATTCTTACAAATTCCCAACTGACTTATACTTGATGAAACACTGCTAAATCTGCTTAGCAGACTTTTTATTTTTTTATTTTATTTTTTTTTAAAGTCTAGTAAGATTTATTAAACACAGCAACAAAAAAATTTTATTTTTTTTAAGTCTAGACTTTTTATTTTTTTATTTTATTTTTTTTAAAAGTCTAGTAAGATTTATTAAACACAGCAACAAAAAAATTTTATTTTTTTTTAAAGTCTAGTAAGATTTATTAAAGCACAGCAACAAAAATCCAACCCCTCCATCTAAAATGGAGAGAGATGAAGAGACACTCCTCTCGAAGAAGGTATCTGGATGTCTAAAATGCCTGAGAAAAGTCCCTCACAGTCAATGATTAGGGAAATTAAAAAAAAAACAATGAGGTATTATCTCATACTACCAAGAGTGGCACATATCGAAATGTCTGGAAATAGGGTCAGAAGGATCGTTCAGTGGATAGGGCACTTATTTGCAGACTTTTTAAAGAGTCTTTTTTTAGAGACTCAGTAATTTTCTCAGCTCTTGTCTTTTTCATTTATTGGTGAAACTTTCAATATTTCAGAATGCTTATTTCAATTCAGTAGTAGATGCACATAACTGTAAGAATTAAACTGAAATGAAAACCTCATTTATGTGCAGATTTATACTAAATATTTTTATCTTTACAACTAATAATTAGTAGATGATGTACTGTTTTTATTGTTCTCCTTGAGTGAAGCACAGCAGTTGAAAAATATGAATACTTGATAAGTTTAAATTTTTTAATAAATATGCCACACAAACCAATTCTATGATCTTTTTGATGTTTCATGATATCTTGTGTGAATAATACTTATAATTTTTATTACCTTATTGCGAAAATAAGATTACATTGATATCACACCCCAGAAATAAGAGTATCAACTCTGAGACTAATTTCTTCTCATTCACTTAAAATAATTTATTAGGTATTTTTACATGTCATGTAAAATATTGGTATATTATAGCCTTAAAATCATTTTCTAATATAAAACATAATTAACTGATAAGCAAAACATAATAAATATTTCTCTGCAAGCATAAGTCCTGATTTATTTTGAAAAATTATCTAAAAAATCATATTTTTATTGCGGTGTAAAAATATTCTAATAATACTTATATTTTGGAGACAAAATTTATACTAAATAATTTTGCATTTTAATAGTATATATAGTAAGTCAGAAGATTATTGATATAGAAGGGATATAAATCTTTTAATATTAAATACTTTAGGAGATTTGCATTGTTACAAATAAAGAAAAACAAATAGTTTAAAGGGGAATCAGGATCACTATTACAGAAGTTACTCAATTCACCACTAAGAAAGATTAACATCTTATTTCACTTATCAGATTATTTATTACAAAGATGATGCTTGACAAATATAAGTAGTAAACATGTTTCCAAATACTTAACTGAAATTAACTCAAAATGGAAAATTTACAGTAAAGGACCTAAAATAATTTTTGATATGACTATTATATTTGAAAAATATGTCAATATAATATATGCAATTATTGTTATACCCACACTAGCAAGAATATTGCTACAACAGTTAGAAGACTGAGTAAATATTAAAAATTCTTAGACACTTACCTTTTTCATTACACATAATTTAACTAACTTAACATTTTAAAACATGCAAAAGAACCAAGATTAATTGCAAAAATTTGTTAAATTTTAAGTTGTTGCACACATGAGAATCAGCATTATTATCTTGACTTACACATTCTTACTGGTGAAATAAAAAAAGTTCACAAATATTTTAAGGAAAACCACTTCTTCATCCTGCTCCTTATCTGCTGGGTCTTCACACTGTAGATGACTGGATTCATGAGAGGAGGAAAGAGAATATAGATATTGCCCATAAGAACATGCACCAGTGGTGAGAGATGCTTTCCAAAGCGATGGACCATGGTGAGACCAATGATGGGAATATAAAAGACTAGTACAGCACAGAGGTGGGAAACACAGGTCTGCAAAGACTTGAGTCTCTCTTCTGGAGATGCGATTGCCAGCACAGTATGCAGGATAAAAATGTAGGAGATGAGAATAAGGACAGAATCCAGCAACAAGGTAAAAATTACTAGAGCCAAGGCATAGTAACTATTGAAGCGAATGTCAGAGCAGGCCAACCTCAGCAGGTCCTGGTGCAGACAAAAAGAGTGAGAAAGGATGTGTGGATGGCAGTAAATGAACAATTTAAGTCGGATGATAGGAGGAAAAACCAAAGTACTTCTCATCACAATGGTCACTATAAGCTGAATAACTCTTCCATTAGTCAGTATGGTGTTATATCTCAGAGGATTGCAGATTGCAGTAAAGCGATCAAAGGCCATGGCCAGAAGGACTCCAGACTCTGTTAATGAGAGTGAATGGATGAAATAACTCTGGGAGATGCAGGCATCCAGATGAATCTCTTCGCTGATCCCCCACAGGATTCCCAGCACTGTGTGTACCGTGGACAGTCCAATGCATAGATCAGTACAGGACAAAAAGGCCAGGAAATAGAACATGGGTTGGTGCAGTGTTGGCTCAGTCCGGATCACATGGAGCACCATGCAGTTTCCTAGGAAAACCAGAGCATAGACTAATGAGAATGGCACTGAAATCCAGGGGTAGTACTGCTCCAGACCAGGAAACCCCATGAGACGGAATGTGGAAAAATTGGTCATGGAGGCAGAAACAGTAGACATAACTATTTAGATGTAGATTTCAAGTTCAGGTAAATATTTATTCAGAGTTTTGTTCGAGCAGTGTGCGTGAATTGAGAATCATCACCTGCAACACAATTTCACAGACTATGGTACACATGAGGCTGCTTGTGGAGCTCCAAGGAATATTAGCTTTGCAGGAGACTCACGGCATAAGCTGATTTCAAGAGACCTCCTTGGCATTAACTCTCAGAGGTTACTATAATGAGGTCCTGATCTTTTCAGACATATGAGATCATGATCTTCACTCTAGTCTCTTTGAGCTACACAGAGCACACAATTCAGGTGAGAGTGACTGAAGTTTCTGAGAGCATAAGTTCTCTCATCTGACTGCTACCCTCTCAGCAGTACCCTCTGACAGTCTTCCCACTTACCAGCCCTTACCATAGGGAATCAGCTGAACAGATTTATGAGTAAGAAATTGAGAAGATTGCATCAGCCCAGAAAAATCCAGGCTCCTGGGAGTGCATTATTCCCTTTTGTTGTGAACACGTGATTTACCTGCTCATTCCATTCTCAAAGTTCCCTCCTAATAGTGTGGATGAATAAATGAAAATGTCTATTGCAAGGTTCACTAATCCTTCTAATATTGAAAGGAGAAAGTCCCACTGCTTTTAGCAGAAATCAGTACATACTCAAAAGGAGAAATCACCATATGGGAAAAGTCAGTGTCACAATAATAATAAAATTTAAAATCTCTTTCAAACTAATATTTTAATTGAATGGTTTATTTGCCACCAATAATTTAAATCTTGCATTCCACTTATATATTCAACATTTCTTTCCCTTTAGAGTCACAGAAAAAAATCTGTTTTCTTATTGACATAATGCAAGTGAATGATTTACATAAAGTTTACATAAAAGTCCAATAATACGAAGCATGGGGATAGTAGACAGGTAAGGTGCTCACCTTGCATAGAATCAAACTACATTCAATGTCTGGCATGGTATAGTTTTCCCTGGTAATCGTGTATAAAAAAGAAAAGTAATGAAAAGTTCAGACTGGAGGGGTAATACAGTGAGCAGGGCATTTGCCTTGCATTTGACCAGTCCAGGTTTGATTTCCAGAAGCACAAATGGTCCCATGAGCACTGGACTGGTTCCTGAGTAAAGAGCTAGGAGTAACCCCTAAGAAGCACTGAGTGTGACCCAAATCCAAAGTAATAATAAAAAAACGAAAAAAACTATAAAAATTGATTTTATTTTTATGATTTTTAGAGTAATCTCTCTATATATACATATATATGTATATATGTGTGTATATATTATATATCGTATATATATATGTACATATATATATACCTATTAGAGAACCCAGCAAGGTACTGAGAGTATCCTGCCTGCACGGGCAGAGCCTGGCAAGCTACCCGTGGCGTATTCGATATGTCAAAAACAGTAACGATAGGTCTCATTCCCCTGACCGTGAAAAAGCCTCCAATCATTGGGAAACATGAGTAAAGAGAGGCTGCTAAAATCTCAGGTTCTGGAGGAATAGAGACATTACTGGTGCCAGCTAGAGTAAATCAAGGAACAACAGGATGACAGTGATGGCAGTAATGCAATGAATTTTATATTTCACAGTATTATCAGTCCTTTATATTCTCTACATGAGGTTCTTGAGCCATGATTACAAGTGCAATTTTCTCATTTATATATACATATCACATGAACTTTAAAAAGCAATTATCAGATAACTAATACAATCTCTTATGACTATTTCTAAGTACCAAAGTGTTCTTTTACTATTATATGCCAGTCTTTTTCCACGGTCCTATGTTTCTGGCAAACATTATTATGGTTTCAGTTATACAATTTTGCCTTTAAGAGAAGATTAAATTGATCATAAATAATTTAATCTTTTATGCTGTCTTTTTCACTTGTAATAATGTATTTCTGATTCAATTATTTTTGTGCTTGTATCTGAAATGTGGAAAGGTCAGACTACAGCTGAATCTCACCAAAACAATACTCATGAAAAATGAACTGGTCCCTGACATTTTATTTGCTCTCAATGGAACGAAAATCTCTGAATGCAGCAGCTATGTGTACCTGAGTTGCGAACTCAACATGAGGAACGACTTGGGGCCAGAACTGCCAGGAGGAAGAGAGCATTGTGGAATGACTTCAAGAGCGTTGAAGAAGTGGTTAAGGGGACCAAAAACTTCTGACTCCGGGCACAGCTTTTTGACTCCACCGTTCTTCCTACAGTAACATATGCCTCAGAGACCTGGGCCCTACGCAAACAGGATGAGAACTCTATTAGGGTATCCCAAAGAGGAATCTAAAGAGCTATGCTTGGAGTTAAGGCTTGGTAGTTTTGATGTTGAATAAAGCTGTTAAAAGCATACAAATAATAATTTAAAAATTGAAAATAAATAATTTCTGGAGGTGCCAAAAAAAACCCTACAAACTTTATATTATAAAATTGTTTTCCTCTTATTGTTGCAGCTTACTTTAGATATTTTTAATTGAATCGGGTGAAATACAGTTGCAAAGTCTTCATTTTTGAGTTTTAGTCATACAATAGACATATCATAGGTTAGCACTCAGTAGGAAAGCATTTGTTTTGACTGTATAAGCGTAAGTATTGAGTTCAGTCTTGAGATTGCAAGAAAAAAACACCACAATATATCCATAATATTCTCAAAAAATATGAAACCTATTTTATATTTAGCATATATATATAACATTAGACAGTGTAGAATCACTAAGCAGTGGTTGTTTATAACAATATTTAGATAAAATTTACTGGGTAAATTATAAGACTTCAATATTTCAGATGACAAAGTGATTTTATGTTAGTAGAAAATAATAGTGCAATTTAGTTTTATTTATCTCCACTGTTGTCATTAATATTTTATTTTTAATTGCAGTGAAGTTCATCACTTTATTTATTCTATTAACTATTTATTTTGTTATTGGTGGCAGGAATCAACAAGAACTGGTGGCAGACTGGAGCGATAGCATAGCGGTGGGGTGTTTGCCTTGCAGGTGGCTGTCCCGGGTTCAATTCCTCCATCCCTCTTGGAGAGCCCAACAATCTACCAAGAGTATCTTGCCCGCATGGCAGAGCCTGGCAAGGCGACCTTACTAAGATAGTTCAAAGACCCCCGTGTTAACCTGGGCCAGGAGTTTTGTTTGTGTTTTTCCGCAGGACTGCTTTAATCCTGTCCTTACCCATCTTGATAAAACCAGAATAGAAAGTCCCCTCTATTTTATCAAAGAGTGGGTGGGGTGGTAGCAGTACTATATCCTTATTACTTCTCGCTGCTTTGGGTTTTTTTTGCCTGGTATCTATATAAAATGCGGCAAGAACAACTTCTTACAAAGGCGTGATATTTACAGGTATCCCGGCCCTGGAGGCACAGCAATCCCCCAAGCTTTGGCTTGCAACTTTGAAACAATAATCTCGCTTAGAACAATCAGGTCTAGTGGATGTAGCAAAAGTATTATGCAGCTGAGAGCCCTTAACTGCAGGGGACCTCCTGTAGTTGAGGAGTTTGAAAGGGTGCATTATACCCCACCTGACCCTTGGACCAACCTAAGACAGGGACCTACAAGCGAGAGGGCTACCAATGCCAGGTAAGGCCAAGGGGGCTGAGGTCGCTACGCAGACTTGTTGTTCTAAAACAGAAAAGGGGGAACTGTGGAGAGCCGCCACGGAACCGTGCTTCATAGATAACACCTGATAAGGAATCAGGATGTCTCGTCACGCCACGGGTGTAACTAGTTTATCAGCTGCAGACACTTGGGCATAAGCAGGCAGCGAGGGGTAGATAAGGAGGGAAGCTGCCTAGCTAGATGGGGTTCCTCCTCATTCGTTCCTCGTTCCTCTTCTTTCCCGAGAAGTTCTCTGAATAAATCACTGCAAGAAGAATCTCCGGGTTGCGTGATTTCTTACACACTTCTGTATAAGTTTCTTTTCATCTTTATTTAAGGGAAGATTGCATGGCCCAGATATATTTGAGAGTTCAAATGTATGTAAGATAGCTTAACCATGGTCATGGTGCTATAACTTTTCCCTCCATAAGTGTTAATATTGATATTATTTTAGTCTAATGTGTAGAGATGGTGCAGCAATCACAGTCCTCTTTGGATTCCTAGCACCTTGTCATACTCCAGACACCACTGAGAGGTGGGAGTATGCCCTGAGTATTTCCAGGAATGGCCCCAAACTAAGATCAAAACAAATTAAGAAAAACATTAAAATCATATTACATCTAACAAAAAAAAATTTAGAAAGGAAAAATTTACTTGATATGGATCATAGACCTAAAGGTAAAATGTTAGGCATGAGAAAAGCATGATTTGGGTTTATCCATGAATTTTTATATAATAAAAATAATTCAAACCTAAATTGATCTCTCAAAACCTCTCTTTGGGAATGTCACTATTCAGAGAAAAGAAGATAGTTTACAATTGAAAATAAGTATTTGTAAGTAACATGTAAGTAAAAACTGTCTAAATTCAGAAACCAAACAATCTCATTCTAAAAGGAATAAAATATTTGAGCAGATACTTTACCAAAATGGAGATATGGGTATAACTCTAGATCGTGGTAGATAACCCTTTCTCTGACAAGGGTCATTTTGATATTTATAGCACCATTTAAAGGTTATAGGCAGCTAACATAAAACATGAAAATAGGTGCCATCATGTGCCAGGGTTAGATCACATGATGTTGTGGGTGTTATATGACTTGTGAGACACTTCCCACCTCTATGTAGATATAGGTTATATTACGTATAGATATATAGACATATACCTATATAACATAGCTAGAGATGCATTAAAAATGATAAAAAGTTGTTTAGGTATAGATTAAAACAATAATATATCCCTACACTCATATTAATATAAATAAAATAAACCCAGCTTTACTATTTATGCCCATGATATATAGGAACTATAATTCTCAGACACTATAAATTATGACTTCAAATGGTATAGTTGTAGTATTTTATAAAACAAATTAAACTTCTATAATATGATCTAGCTATTCTATTTCTACCCATTGTTCAATATTTAAGTTAGGCTTTCATATTTTCAATTAAAGTGCGCATTTCTTTTATCAGTACTTTATGAGAGTTTATAATATTGTAAGCATCAGGAAAGGTAGAAATTTGGTACAGGATAAAGAAATGCATGAAAGCTAAAAATATATATAGCAGAAGGCAGACAACTAAGCAAATTATACTATATGAAAGGCTTAGAAAATAATTTAAAGGATGAAACAATGTGGAAAGTTCAAGAAAGTTCTGAATCCATTCACTTTGGTAAGTTTCTCTTACTTAAATTTTACTTTCAGCAAAGCAAAATTACTATAATCAGTTCATTTCCTTTAGGATATTATGACCATTGGGGAATAGCGAAAGAAACAGCTCTGGTACACAAGAGAAAAATTACCCATGCATTTTATGTTTCTGGTTAGAATGCTTCAACCATAGCAGTAATATATACCCATGAGCATATATTTTCTTCCTTTACAGATTAACAAACTCCCAGAAGTCCAAACTTAAATCCAAATCCCTTGTGCCGATAAACATGATTGTTTCTGCATAAAATCTCTTGGCCTTCAGACTTTCTTACATGGCACTGGGAAAGCTATCTCTAGAAAACAGGATATTTTTCCCCTAAAAAATGAAGATTTAAGTCTCTTTTTTTTTTTGCAGAGTTTATGAGACTATAGGATATTTATTTTCTTCCCCAAAGCAGATGATATAACTATATATAGTTATATTAAGACACTATTAAACTAACTTAAACTAAGCTAATTTGAAAGACCTATCTAGAAAGATTTTCAACTCTCAGCTCATGTCTTCTCACTCTATCACAAACTTCAGCAATTCCAAGTTTAATCTGACTGGCTTTCCTGGCTTAGAAACTTACTATGTGTGGCTCTCAATTCCCTTTTCCTCTATTTATGCTATAGTTTTCCTGGGAAACTTCATGGTGCTTCATGTCATCCGGACTGAGTCAAGCCTGCACCAGCCCATGTTCTACTTCCTGGCCATGTTGGCGCTCACTGACATGTGCATGGGGCTGTCCACCATATACACCGTGCTCGGGATTCTGTGGGGATTTGTCCACGATATCAGCCTGGATTCCTGCATCGCACAGTCCTATTTTGTCCACGGTTTGTCCTTCATGGAATCCTCTGTTCTCCTTGCTATGGCTTTTGATCGTTACATTGCCATTTGCAACCCTCTACGCTACTCTTCCATCTTAACAAATGACAAAATCTTAAAAATTGCAGTGGCAATCATTTGCAGAAGTTCTCTACTCATACCTCCAGTCATTATTCGCTTGAGGTTTTTAACTTATTGCCGTCCCCACAAACTTTCTCACTCTTTCTGCCTGCACCAAGACTTAATTAGAATGGCTTGTTCAGACATCCGCTTCAACTACATCTATGGTCTGGCCCTGGTGATCTGCAACTTGTTGCTGGATGCAGTGCTGATACTCGTCTCCTATATCATGATATTGCATGCAGTACTAGCTATTGCATCTCAGGAGGAGAGAAGTAAATCCTTGCAGACCTGTGTGTCTCACATCTGTGCTGTTTTGGTCTTCTACATCCCGATCATAGGTCTGACAATGGTTCATCGCTTTGGGAAACATCTCTCACCTCTCGTTCATGTTCTCATGGGCAACATATATATTCTTTTTCCACCTTTAATGAACCCCATTATTTATAGCATCAAGACGCAACAAATACGAAGGAGAATCCAGGGACTGTTTTGCTTGAAAAGAATGTAAGGTCTAAGATCAAATGTGAATGTGTTTGAAAGCTGACAAGCAGAACTCAAAAGGGTAAGAGCAAATATTTTAAAATATAACTAATGACTCCTATTCACATTTTGATTTTTTTCTTATGAATAATTTCCTCCCCATTTTCCTACAGCCATCATAAGTCAGTGGTTGATGTGGGCAATAAAATAATTAATTCATAAATCAGAAATAACCTTATATAGTCAATTTAGAACAACATTAACATGAGGTCTACCTACTATTAAAATCTGCTTCTTACTATGGTCAGATGAATTTGGATAATTTGAATCAGTTATCAAGAGCAAGGCAAAGTTTTATGATTAAAATCCTTCAAGTAATTTCTAAGACATAAACAAGTATCTTACTATATTTAATTTGATTCTTGCCTCTTGTGTATCTAACATCTCTAAATCCAGTTATCTATTGGGGCAAGGAGAACAATCAGATTATTAGAATGATTTCTTACATACTGAAACAAATAACAAAATTTTCACTTAAATTTTTTCATCAAACACATTCTGTTTCCACTTGGACAGTAATTGAACTGGATATATGAAAAATCAGTGAATGCCTGGTTATAAGGAAAGAGACATTTGTGATACATTTGTCAATCCAAATAATAATCCTAATGGCAATTAACATTAGAAAAAAGTAATTGAAAATGTTTGTTATGAGTTTTTATCTCAAGAAGTTCCTTGCCCAAGATTTTTGTTTATTTGTTTCTGTTTCTTTTTAATATCTCAGAATATTGTTATGGTCAAGTAATATGAATACAATTCTAACATTTTCTCATCAAGCCTCTGTTGTAGATGTTCTTTTCTATCACAATTAGGTAGTTTAAAACACACAGGTTAAATGATGAGTTATTGTTTTTAGAGGTAGAAAATCATGAGATTTAGATATATTATTTATTTAGACTTAACTCACATTATAACTTTTATATACCATAAAAGACCTCTAAATATAATATATATAATTTTAAAAACATTGTTATCAAGACATGCACATACTGTTTATCAGCTTTGAAAAGTATTGTCATGTGATTACTACTACAGTTGAGTAAAGAATATTTCTATCACATTTGAGAGTACTCTTTAACTTCTTTGTGTCTAACCTTCTCCCACAATCTTAAATTCACAGAAATAACTAATATGATTTCTGCTATGCAGTTTTGCCATTAAGAAAAGGTTGTGCAAATTAAATAGCAGGTCATTAAATTTTTCTCTTATGATTTTTTTTTTACTTGCAGGACTATGTTTTTTTAAAAATGCATTTGCATTATTTTTTATTTATTTACTTATTTTGCTTTTTTTGCTTACACCTGGTGATGCTCAGGGATTGCTCTGGGTCTGTGCTCAGGAGTTACTCCTTGCGGTGCTCAGGAGACCATATGAGATGCCAGGGATTGAACCTGGGTTGCACACATGCAAGACAATTGCCTTATCTGCTGTACTATTGCTCTGGTCCCTCAACTACTTTTGAGATTCATTCTTAAACTTTTATATTTCATTGTTAAAGTAAAAAAAATCACAAATAATGTGTGTAGTGCTTTTCTTTCTTTCATTGATTCTTTCTTCTTTTTAACTATGTGGGTTAAAGTACAGAGCAGTCATTTTTTTCCTATGTCTTAGTGAATTGTCACACTCCTTTCCAGATTAGGGCTAGCTTCTCTTTAATATACATGGCAATTACAGTATCTTAAAATATCTCTAAGAGGTTTTCAAGGACTTGCCTTCGAATCTACATATACAATTGTCACCATTTCACACTTTAGTTTTATTGTTAAATCACTTTAAAGTGTATCACAGCAAAATGCAATTCATTTATTCTCATTATCATGTTAATACTGAGTTTTGATCTGAATAAAATTGTCATAAGTGCACATGTTCTATGATTATAAATATTCCCCAAAATATGCACTATATTTTAAATGTTTATCTTACATTAAAACTGTAAGCATCACATTATTAATCTGTCACTGTCACTGTCATCCCATTACTCATTGATATGCTTGAGCAGGCACCAGTAACGTCTCCATTGTGAGACTTGTTGTTACTGTTTTTGCCATATCGAATATGCCACGGGTAGCTTGCCAGGCTCTGCCCTGCATGCGAGATACTCTCAGTAGCTTGCTGAGCTCCGAGAGGGGCAGGGGTGGATGAATCGAAACTGGGTTGGCTGCGTGCAAGGCGAAGGCCCTACATTTATAAAATTAACCACTGTGTTATAGTAATATGGTTAGTATTATGTGCTAGACATTATAAACATTGAATCATGACTCTTCTTTGTTTGTTTTTTAAGCCACACTAAACTGTACTCAGAGCTTACTCCTGACTTGCACTCAGGGGTTACTCCTGGTGGGGTTTGGGGAATCATAAGTGCTGCCAGGCCAGGGATAAAACGGGTCAGTCCCAAACAAGGGAAGAACATTTTACTTTGAACTATCTCTCCAATTACTGTGTAAAAACAGGCTTTGAATATGTTACTGGTTAAAATAGTTATTTGATTGACAATTTTATTTTCAACAATATTAAGATGGACCAAACCTTTAGTAAAGATTTGTACTTTTTGTACTTCAGTAGTCAGATGCTTTTTATTTTAGTGTTATTTTGCTCTCCCCCACATCTACTTTTCTGTACAAATGGTGTCTAAAACAGCAATTTTTGCCTTAAAGCTTGACGTAAAATGTCCTTTTTTGTCAGGGGAGTATACCCAACTATGTTTCGGACTGACTCCAGACTCTGTGCTCGGGGAATTACTCCTGGCAGAGTTCAGGAGACACATATTGTGCAAAGGATCAAATTAAGGTTGGTCACACGAAAAGTTAGCACTCTGTCACCTGTACATCTCTTCAGACTCAGGAAATATTTTTACTGAGGTACAACCTAATTTATTTAAATAGATTTTATGTCAATTAGGAATTGATATTCTCAGCACGACTATGTCCTTCATTCACAAAACTCTGACACTCACTCCCACCTTCTTAGAAGTCCTGTATCACAGGTACTCTAGGGAAGCCTGAATATTTCAGGGAAGCCTGAATTGTCCTAGTCAATTTATTCTTTTTTTCTCAAATTCACAATCGCAGCATTTGTTATGGTACTTGTGTTTCTCACAGTTCTGTAAAGAACAATAGGCTTGAGGTTGATCTTCATCACTACAGGTATTCTGAGATGTGCATGAAGGTCTCATTTCTCAAAAAAACAGGATAGAGAACATGAATAGACACTTCACCAAAGAAGGCGTACACTTATAGGTACACAGGGGAAAAAAACGGTATTTTGAAAGTTCATCAACTTTTTTTTTACAAAGATAAGCAAATCAAAATCACAAGTTATGTCCTCAGATAACAGTCACTAGTTTTATGATAGAGAAACAGATGTAGATTTTTGTTCCATTCCTTTTTTATTAATGATATACACTGATAATTCTTAAAATTGTTTGTCTAGAAAAATCTTTCTCCTTTTACACATTGAGAAATTAAAGTGATTACAAGCCCCAAGATTATCTAAAATTATTATATTTCATGAAGACTGTCAGTATGAGTAGAAAAGAAGAAATATAATACAGGCAACTCATTTCTCTTTTGCAGGGTCAGTTTTTGGGACATGCAAGCATTGTTTTGATGCTGCTAATAATAGGCAACATGGTTTGCATTTATTCTATTCTGTAGGCACTGTCTTAGAAGATTTGTATATATAATTTTATTTAATTCTTCCATCAATCATATAAGATACTTTTAATGCTCATTATAAGACAAATATACAGAAACGCAGGAAGGATATGTTGACCAATGACAGACATCCACAATTCAAAATTTCAATTAAGAAATCAAGTCTTCAACTATTAGTAGTGGGATTATATAGAAAAATAAATAGCTAAATTTATTTATAAATTTATTTATTTATGAATTTATAATAAATTTTAAACTTCACTGGAATTCTTCCTCAAAGAAAAGACCTAAATAATTTTCTCTCAAACTTGTTTAGTCCTAACTTCACACTTATGTACTTAAGACATGGTGGTAGTACAACATAAATATTAGTACAGAGTTGTATACTGTATGGCCCCCAAATTGGCATACCAAGAATGATTAAAAAGAGGATGGCATAGAAGAAACAGCAGAAAGCAGACATGGGAAACGCAAACACATGCAGAACTTGGAGTTGTACATCTCTGAAATAAATGTACTCTGAACAAAATACAAGGGCGTAGGAGATAATAATGATTATCTTCCTATGGAAGGAAGAGAGGAAGAAAGGAAGGAAGTTAAGTAGAGTACCACTTAACACTGATTAATAATGATTCAGACATGTAGAAATAGATTCAGACATGTAGAAATAGAGTCATGCCACCCCACAGTAGACATTGACTTTGATGTTATCATGGGAAATGCCTATATATTCACAACATAAATTATGAATAATTTTTATAATTTTAATTTTTATAAACAATTAAAAGGGGTGGGTTGGCCTGGTGGCCTGCCCAAGAATAGCCTCCAGCAGCTGCTTGTTTCCACAATCCAAAATTGCTGCCATATCCCTGGCATGATGCTGACATCTCAGGATGGACCAAGATATAATCTGCTGAAAATTTTGTAATGTGGATTTTAGCACACAAACAGTCCTGACCTAGAGACACAGCAGCAAGTCCTGGAAGACACCACAGTGCCGGAGATCTCTCTGGGCCCCACACTGAGTCAATTTCACCTGGGTACCACAGATGGAGCAGGTGTGCTCTCCCCACCTACTCCAGATGGAATCCCGGTGACCAAGAGCTTCCACAAGCAAGGCCCAGGTATGTGGCTTCCAGGACTGAATCTCCAGGCCACATGGCAGCGGAGGACCTGAGCTGTCCCTCCTCAGGTCCCCAGCCACCCAGTAGACTGGCTTTTATGCCCACAATTTGCCTCTGAAAGCCATCACAGTGCACTAACAGCCCTGGCCCAGAGTCACAGCAGCAAGTCACTGAAGACACCACAGCACCAGAGATCTCTCCGGGCCCCATAGTGGGCCAATTTCACCAGGGCACCTCAGACAGAGCAGGTGCAGTCTCCCTGCCTACTACAGATGGAATCTCAGCAACCAAGAGCTTCCACAAACAACCACCCCCTCTACCCCCAGTATGGGGTTCCAGGACTGAATCTCCAGGCTGCATGGTGACAGAGGACCTGGGCTGCCCCTCCCTGGGTCCCCACTCACCCAGCACACTGGCTATCAAGCCCGCAATTTGCCTCTGGATACCATCTTAACCCACCAACAGCCCTGGCCCAGAGCAACAGTTCAGTTGAATCCCACAATGGATTAGTGCCATACAGAGATGTCTCTGGAACCCAATCATTTATGATCTAGAAATTTACATTTATAATTGTGGATGTGATCTCTCATG
Source organism: Sorex araneus (assembly GCF_027595985.1). Lineage (NCBI taxonomy): Eukaryota > Metazoa > Chordata > Mammalia > Eulipotyphla > Soricidae > Sorex > Sorex araneus. The sequence goes on along the minus strand of NC_073307.1, from coordinate 104,662,474 downwards.
ATATTCAAAATGAGCAATGGAAAATAAATTATCTAGCATCTTCCCCTGCACGTAGGTTTGAATGGTGGTAGGAAATTTCGAGCAAAACATAATGTCCAAAATTAGAGAGAGGTTATTGGGGAAATTGTCTGCCATAGAGGCAGAGTGAAGACGGGCATGTGGGTGATGGAAAATGTGCACTGGTGGAAGGATGAGTGTTCCATCATTGTATGACTGAATCTCAAACATGAAAGCTTTGTAACTATCTCACGGTGATACAATTAAAAAAAAAGTAATGTGGAGTTCATGCCCAATTCAGTTAGCTTAATCAATGACTGAACAAATAGCAGTACTCCTACATTATTTTTAAAAAATAGGGAAAGGAGAATAAAATACATATCCTCAAGCTACAAAAAAATGGACAACAAACAAATTAAAAGAAAATGTTCCTGATAACTGCTTATCAGGGACATACAAATCAAAATGACAATGGTACATCACCTCATGACATTGAGAATGGTTTACTTGACAAACACTAGAAACAGTAAGTACTGTCATGTTTGTGGTAAAAATCGAACTCTCAGGGCCAGTGAGGCAATATTGGAGTAAAGTAATTGCCAACTCCAGTTCTATCCCCTATACTGCATATAGTCCCCTAAGTTCCACCAGTAGTGATCCCTGAGCAGAAAACCAGGAATAGCCCTGAGCTCCTCTGGATGTTCTCCTCTGCCCCCCAACCCCCCCCCCCAACCCAGTAACTCAGTCACAGTTGGTTGGACCATTCCATGATTCAACTTATCTGAAAAAGTTTAGAGACTCTTGAAGACATTATGAATTGAACTTTTATTTCTGATCCTGCAATTTTACTCCTAGAAATCTACTTCAAAAACGAAAAAGCATAATTTGAAACAATATATGCACTCCTACGTTCATTGCAGTACCATTTAAAATAGCCAAGATCTGTAAACAACTTATGATTAACAGAAGATTAGCTGATAAATTGTGGTATATATACACAACTCGAATATTCCATGGTGAGTATGTTGGGGCTGGACTGAGCTATCAGGGCGAGCCCATGTATACTGTACCGTGCTACGGACAGGAACATAGGGACCCATGAAAATGGGCGAGACTTCTCGTGTGTCCTGACTGGTTTGGATGAAGCTGAACATTTTCCCCCTTCAAGCTGCCTTCAGAAAAATAATTTCAGAATACTGAAAAGAGCAGTTTTTCCTTCTCTCACAGAAGCCTGGCTGGTCTTTGACATGCAGATGGTGTTAGCCAGGCCTGACCTTTGATATTGTAAATTGTAGATTTCAGGTGCAGGCCCAGCTTTGTCTTTGGGATGCAGATTTCAGGTGCCTGCCCAGTTTGTATTTGAAGTGGCAAGCACAGCCTAGTCTTTGGGATGTAAATCCAGGTGCCTGAAGAAGGTTTCAGTTTCGGTTTTGTATCTTTCCCTTCTCAGTTCTGTATTCTTTTCCCGAGGCTATAGGCCTACCCATACAAGGAAACAATATGTTCCCATTGTCTCAATGTTCTCCCTGTACCATTTTTTGATGCCTTTGGTGACGTCACTATATTGCGCCCTTTAGAGGTACCATGATCAATAAAAGGAGGTCCACGAGGCCCTCTGCCTTTGCTAAGAGCCAGAGCAAGCCTTAGTCCTCCAATCAGTGATTATTTCTTCCGCGTTCCTACCTCAGCGCCTCCGATTGCAGAACGTTCATGCAACATGAGTAAAGACATAATTTTGTAGTTTGCTAAAACATTCTATTCGATGAAATAGCAGGGTACCATGCTAAGTGAAGCAAGTCAGAAAGCAAAAAATAAATACTATATGATCTCACATATGTGTATTTACTCCAATGTCTATTGCTCCAATGTCTATTAAACATAGAGCCTCCAATCATTGGGAAAGATGAGTAAGGAGAGGCTGCTAAAATCTCAGGGCTGGGAGGAATAGAGATGTTACTGGTACCCGCTTGAGTAAATTGATGAACAAAGACAAGATGACAGTGATACAGTGATTGCTTGCTGAAAAGTAACAAATCAGAGCAGACCTCAGGTAGCAAATCAAAATACCCACAAATCTTATGGAACAAATTGCAATTGTTTTGTTCTGTTTTGGGGTCAGATACAATGGTGTTCAAGGCTTTCTCCTGGCATTAGGAATCACTCCTGGCAGTCTGGGGTACCATATGGGGTATAGGGTGAAGCAAGCAAAAGCATTACTCATTGTACTATTGCTCTGACTCCTGGGTTGTTTTGTATTTCTAAGTCAATTTCCCCTTTGCCATGTTTCTTAAGAGCAGAAATTTCTTTTTAATTTATTATGGAAAAAGAAGCAAGCACTAAGGAGAACATTAGCCTCAAACCTGCATTTTCCAAATTAAGATATCATACATAACATTATTAATTTCAACCCCTTCCTGAATATAACCCTCAGGAAATCTAGTCAGCAAAAGGTAATCTGCATGCGAAAAGTCCTGGTCTTCCCTGAGGCAGGCCTGTCTGTGCCTGAAGTCTTTTGCTGATAACCTTTTGCTCTAACTGTAAAAAACTTCCATTTTGCATAAGGAAACTTTCCAGGACCCTTTTTCCACCAGAAGAGATTCTTCATCATTCATAAATTACTCAATAAGACTAAATATTTAAGTGTATTTATTTGCATTTTATTTAGAATAGTGCAAGCATCACTTTTTTCTCCTTTCAAATAATATGCTACTTCTTTGAATTATCTAATCTGTTTAATGTAATTTCAACCCTTTACATGATATGTGTTTGTGAACAATCATTTGTATTTAATGATTGGTAAAATTTAATTACAGAAATGAAATCTCTCTTGTAATAAATCTTATATATCTCTTAAAAATTCTTATATATCTCTTAAAATACTTAAATATTACTTACATTTTTGAAGTAATGTTAACAGTTTCTTTGAGCTATGCAGCGTCAAATAACCTTAATTGGAAGTAACAAGGTGACAAACATTCAAAATGGCATAGGTTGGATATTTTTAGAGTCCTGAGTCGACTACCCTTCAAGGACAGAGAACACAGCCGATAATGCAAAAGACATGGCAAGGTTTATTGTTTTAGCTAGGCGGATTCCAAGTATCCATCTGGCACAGCGGGCTTCAACAGGGACCCTGAGCACTAGGTTCAGCAAGTTCTTATACTTTGATTTTGGCAAGTCAGCATTACTCAACAAATTTCTATTACCTGCAGAATACACATAGATTTTATGTTGTTGTTGTTTGGCCCACAACATCTAGCCCACCTGAAAGTTACATTCCTGTCAGTTACATTCTGGAGACCTAATTTTATTCCAGGGATATAATCTTTGACAAAGGCATCTGATTTTTCTGCTTTTCTTATTCCTGGAAGAGGCGTGAGGTCCTTACTTGGCTGAAATGAGCCCACTGGTCCTAAGAAATACAACTGGGAAAGATTCTGGGCATCAACTGTGTGTCAGTCATTCTGTGAAAGCCTCTATCTTAGGTAGTTTATACTCTTCCCATGTACTTTTACAGCTATTTGAATTATATATAGTATTTTGTAACATGGATCCTCAATTAAATCATATTGTAATTTTATATAATTGGTTTGAATTATGAAAGTGAAATATTTTCACTTCCAGTGGAAATTAGCACTTCTTGAATTCTGTACATCATATTACAAGAGGTACTTAGGCTGGCCATTGTGAAAACTAGATTCCTTATTTTTGTGTACCATAGATTACTTTTTGGTCTCTGTTAATTTTATTACACACATAAACTAACCTGAATATTTTTATTTTGTAGTGTTGGGAGCCAAATTCAGTTTCGCATGCCTTGAGAAGCATGTGTCAATTTACAAATTGATGGTGTCCTCCTCTCCACTGGGGTCCATTTAGAAGTGAAAAGTATACGCAACTGAATTTTAAAAGAGAGCAAGAGAATCAGATAAAGAACATTTGTTTTGGCATTTACCAGCCCAATTTTCAGATTTTGTCCTGGATTAAGCTGAGATACATGATCTATGAATTCTTTAATGAATAGCTTGATGTGTTAAGGGTGGGGGCCACAAAATTGTAGTCAATAAAACACAATCAACGGTAATGAAATAATTACAAATTTTCAAATTCTAAAATTAAGGTAAAGAATTTCATTTCAAAATTATTTACTTCCATCATCATCCAAACTAAGGCTGGATATTTAAAGATCACTTATCAGAAAAAACTTTTCTTAAAGACGTATTTACTTTAGGATTGTAGCAAGAACAGAAATGCAACTGAACTTTGTTTTATGTTTGAATATGTCATCATTATAAAGATCCTGAATTATTAAGGAAAACAAGTTGCATTACCATGACTCCTAGTAATTTATCTTAGTGAAATCTCATGTGTATCATACTTAAACCATTATCATGGGAATATTTAGATAATCTCCCTCTGGGACCTTTATATAATATATTCTATTACTGCAGCAAATAAGGTCCAGTCGATACCAATATCAGAGGTTACTAACATCTAATGAGAAACCAACCGCCCATTCTCTGTCAATGTCAAGGAGGCAAGACTCTAAAGAATAATTCTGATGCTGATCTTATTGTGGGCTCAGGTTAAAGGTGCCATTTAATGATAAAATTATTGAACAGAACATAAAATTATTATTAAGTATGTTTTATTTAAAAAAGGAAGAATTGGATTTAAAAGCTTTAAATCTTTAAAAGCTGCTTAATTGAAATTTTCTGTCAATTCAGTTGAAGTTAAATGGAAGCTCAGTGCTCTAAAAAAAGTGAATAAGAAAGAGTAGAAAAATATAGGAATACATAAAACTAATAAAGTAGTCAAGAATCATATCATAGAGTTGAAAGTAAAATAATGAAGAGAAAAAATAGAATAAGAGAGAGACCAAAATTTTGTCTTGAGTTCTCAAGGAAGTATGATTTAAGTATATCTTGTAAACATTTATTTTTTTAATTTTGTAAGTGACATATACTTTGTTAAATGAGTTCTAAGTTGCTTGTATTTTCAGAAATAGCCCTTGAAATACTGTTCTGACTAAAATTGATAATCAGTCACAAACAAATGGTAATCCAGGACACTATCTGAAAATTGAATTGGTAAATGCCAAAACAAATGTTCTTTATCTGATTCTCTTGCTCTCTTTTAAAATTCAGTTGCGTATACTTTTCACTTCTAAATGGACCCCAGTGGAGAGGAGGACACCATCAATTTGTAAATCAGAGTTTAAAGGAAAATTGAATATCTGGTGAGTTTTAATTCTTTAACAGGAGGTAGAAAATAAATATAATAGCAGACATCTGTAAACAAGTGATTCTTTTATTTTAACAAATTTATTATGTATTCTATGTTCAAATGAGTTTTAAATTATCTTTGTACTGAACTTCATTGTGTATAATCACATTCTTAAAGATACTTAAAGTCAAATTGAATAAGGAAAATTTATTTAGGTAACAGTTGAAGATAAGATGAAAACACATATGATAAGTTATCAACAAAAGAAAATCAGTGCATTTTTAGGGACTATAATAACTTGAGAACTTATCACAATAGAAAATAATAATGTAAAGATTTTATAGAGTATTGAGTATACACTTGCTTTTAATCAAGTTATTAAAAAAGAATTTAAATACTATCATTTAATTTAAACACAATCACATTTGAGATCATAGCAAAAGGTATTCAAATATTTTGATGTAGAAATGAATAGGTCAAATCATGGTTGAGGAATTAAACTACCAAAGTGAACAGAGTTGAAATTATAATAGTTTAGGCATAATCATTACTGAAAGGGCTAGTAATGTAATCATAAAATGTGGAAAGAAAAAATTGTATTCTAAATCTCTAACAATTAGTCTTTTTATTAGAAAACCTTATGGAGGGCTCATTCAGTCTCTCAGTTAAATGACATGATTCTAAAAAAATTACAGAGCATTCTATGAAAAAATGTACTAAAATATTATAGATATTAAGATTACTAAGGGTAAAAGTAGATACCAATATAATTAAATAAATTAAGAGAAATATTTATGAGAGAAATTCTTGAGAACATATGAACCATTTACTTAAAGAAAGATTAGAAATCAATGGATAGGACAAAGCCTTGACTTGCAAAGATACATTTACATTTATAAGATGGTATCTATATGATTTTATATTTGGATTTCTTTTAACTATAGCTTTAATTTTGCCAGAAAGTAAACGCAAAAGAATAGTGTCTTAATTCTCTTTAAGTTCTTTAACCTAAGAAGAAATCCTTTATGTTTATCAAATATTTATTTTTAGGGTCTTATTTTTTAGCTGTACTTTTAAACATGATTAAATAAGTTATTTTTTAGAAGTTCAGACTCTTTCAGATAATAGTTAATCACTATTATAGTACTTTCACCTCCCACCCTAATCCTACATATCTAAATGTGATTACATTGCTATTTTGTTTTAATCAAAACAACTGTATCACATAGTATGTAACCAACTGTAGGAACTATTTTCTACCCTAGAATTAAGATAGACGTATTAACACTATTTCCTTTAATTATGCTGTTTTTCATTTTCTTATTTTGGTGGGGAGGTCACACCTGCACCTGGTGGTGGTCAGAGGCTACATCAGCCCTGAATTGGGAGGGTAACTCATCTGTGTTTAGGGAAGAACATTGGTTCTGGGAATAAGTCTAAGCTTCCTGTTCACAAAACACAGGCTCAAACTGTGGTCTGTCTCTCTGCTCCAACCTCTTTCTTTTAAAAGTTTTTGGATTTGCTGGGGGAGTAGGGTTGTACCTAACAGTGCTCAGTAGCTATTCCTGGCTATGTGCTCAGGAGACACCCCAAGGAGTTCTCAGGGGGCCATATTGGTGCTAGGAATTTGAACCAGAATTGGGACAGCTGTAGCCACATAAAAGGAACATGGCTTACTTTCTACACTCTCTTGAACTCAATCATATTGCTGAAGTATTAGAAATTATTAACTTTATGTATTACTTTTGCAAAGTAGAGATATTTTAAATTTTATTCAAATATTTTTATAAATATTGTTACTATTTTAACACCAATGAAGGCTGCAATAATATTCACTTAATTTTTTCACACATTTGAAAAAATAATTTGAAAGGAATATATTAAATTGCATAGAATTTAATTAATTAATAGAAATTAATTGAAAAAATGAATGTTGTCATGTGATATATTTGTAATGATGAGAATATTTTTGATTATTAAAATAATATATACTCTACTTTTGCAGACATAGTGATTGGAAAAATATCTCTTCCCAGATGCCTGGATATATATACATATATATATACATAGATATAGTTATTATGATATTGATGTAGGAAAACACTTGAACTTATTGAGTATTATAAGATTACTAAGGATAAAAGTAGATACAAATATAAATAAATAGAAATATTTCTGAGAGAAATTTTTATATTAAACAATTGAATCAAACATAAAATCTAAAAATCCATGTTTTCTTAAGTTAAAGAATAGTCATTGACCTGCATAATTTTAAAAATCTACTTTAAATAGATATGTAACGATCCTTTGGAGAAATTATTTGAAACTGGGTCAACTGAAAAAATTAACGCCACCAAAAACTATTGACATCCTAAAATCTGAAGAACTAAATATGTCTTCTTAATGGGAAAGTGATTTAAAAACTGTGACTTACTTAAGGATCTTGGAATAGAAAATTGGATTATATGGGTAGGTATAATATAGTCACAGGGCTTTTAATAAGAAGGCAGGGGAAAAAGACTTAGGACAAAGTATACTTGTATGGATTATGACTTGTTGCTGACTTTGAACATGGGAGGGCATGAATCATACTTTTATTCATAATTTTTTCACACATGAAAAAAAAAACTTGAAATGAATATATGAAATTTTCACTGTCATCCTGTTGCTCATCCATTTGTTCGAGCGGGCACCAGTAATGTCTCTCATTGAGAGACTTATTGTTACTATTTTTGGCATATCTAATACAATACACACGGGTAGCTTGCCAGTCTCTGCCACTCAGGCTTGATACTCTCGGTAGCTTGCCAGGCTCTCCAAGAGGGGCGAAGGAATTATATAGAGATTAATTGAAAAATTAATTTTTTAATCGGTGGTGTAAAGAAGTGGCATGTAGCTAAAACTTTAAACCAGAGGCAACAACATTGAAAACAAGAGATCCAAACTCCAAGACCAACTTTAAAAATGTGCCTGTTGAGGCTGGAGATGGAGAGTGGGTGGGAGAAAACTTGGGAACCCAGGTGGAGGGAAGAAGACACTGGTGGTGAGATTGGTGTTGAAACACAGTTTTGGCTACAACCCAACTATGGCTAAGTTTGTAAATAGTAGTGCTTTAATAATTTTTTAACATTAAAATTAAAAAAAAGAATCTAGAAAAGCAGGACTAACATGATAGTATAGCACATGTCTTGCACATATCTGACTGAGGTTCAACTCCCAGAATTCCCTATAGTCCCTCGAGTCCATTAGGAGTGGTCCCTGAGTGCACAGCTAGAAGTAAGCTCTGAGCACTTCCAGGTCTACCCCCAAAACAAACAAAAAGAAGCTGGAAAAGAGACTTGAGGTATAGCACAGTGAGTAGGACTCTTACCCTGCACATAGAACAAATAGCTTGGTTCTTATTCTTATTCTTATTTTATTATACATTATTATATTTTTATATTTTATAACAAAATATAAAAATAAAACATTGCATATTTTTATTATATTTATATATACTATTATAATTATTCTTATTACCAGCACCCCATACAGTTCCTGCAAACATCACCTGAAATCCAAATCAGGTGTAAGTTCTGAGCAGAGCCTGGTGTGGCCCCCAAACAAAACAAAACAACAAAGAAGCTAGAAGAGGCATAAAAAACCCTGCTCTTCTCCTAGCACCTCCAGAGGTAAGACAAACTTGTTAGCAATACTTAGCTTAGCCTGCAAGATTCATATTATACTTTTGACCTTCAAAACTGTAAGATACTAAGTTATGTTGCTTAAACTGGTAAAATAAGTGGTTTTTTTCCCCCAACAGGAATATTTGAAAGTTCATCTATACTGGATCCTGATTATCCACATGGATCTTTTAAACAGTAGCTGGTTTCAACCACCCACTCTCCTTCTAACTGGAATTCCTGGATTCGAGGCTCTACAAGTTTGGATCTCTATCCCACTATGTGTTATGTATCTCATTGCCCTCCTAGGGAATACTACCATCCTCTTTGTTATCAAAAACACCCCCAGCCTTCATGAGCCTCAGTATATCTTTCTGTCAATGCTGGCAGCCACAGATGTGGGTCTGTCTTTATCAACTATACCTACAGTACTTAATGTCTTCCTCCTGAATCAAAGAGAGATTGAGTTCCACTGTTGCCTAACACAGATGTTCTTCATTCACACCTTTTCCTCCATGGAGTCAGCCATTCTTTTGGCCATGGCTTTTGACAGATTTGTGGCCATTCGCAACCCACTGCACTACACTGTTATTTTAACCCATTCGCGAATTATTGGGATGGGGATTGCAGCCATAGTTAGAGGTGTGATGTTGATGGCACCTTTGTCAATTTTACTGAAGAGACTGTCCTTCTGCAAGGGTGTCATTCTCTCTCATTGCTACTGCTACCACCCTGACGTTATGAAGCTGGCCTGTGGCCCTGTAAAAGTCAACATCATCTACGGATTGTGCCTTGTTATTTCCTCTTTTGGAGTTGATTCTGTGTTCATTGTCATCTCATACATCCTTATTTTGAAAACAGTACTGGGTATTGCCTCGGAAGATGGACGACTCAAGGCACTGAATACTTGTGTTTCCCATATTTTCACTGTCTTCATCTTTTATGTACCACTCATTATACTAGCTCTTATTCATAGGTTTGGTAAATTTAAAACTCCTCTTCTTCATGTCACTATGGCTAATCTTTTCCTCTTCTTGACCCCTGTCCTCAATCCATTGGTTTATAGCCTAAAAACCAAACAGATAAGGTCTTCCATACACAAGATACTCAAGGGAAGGGTACATTTACTCAAGTAGGCAAGTATGGACTTTGTTAAAAAAGACCTCGAGTCTCTTTACTTTTAATTTCTTTTTTTCTGTTGAATATATTCTCATTGTTATGTTATTACAAAGATATTTTATGGAGGGGGTTGTTGAGTCATAGATGATTATGCTCAGGGTGATCCCAGCAGATGTGTGCAAGACAAATTCCTTATTTACCTTCTACACTGTCTCTCTGGCCCCAAGGTATAGTTTTGTTAAAATTAGGATATTTTCTTCTTGCCTGCCAAGACAATGGTAATATTTGATAATTTCTTGATCTTATTTATCACCCAGTGTTGTATAGAGGATCTTAATACAATATTGCATCCAGTGTTGTATAGAGGATCATAATACAATATTTTAATCACTGTATCACTGTCATCCCATTGATCATTTAATATTTAATTATTTAAGTTTAAATAATAAACTTGTTTAAAATTTTCTGTATGCTAATGGGCAAGTTAGTAGCATAATGTGTACATTTTTTTCTTTTATAACTGCCCTTCCTTCCAACCTAATGATGACAACACAGCAAGGTTTCTCTACAAGGTGGATGATTCTACATATTTGAATACATATATTTAACCTCCAGGTGACACTAAAGATTTTTGGGGGTGGGATACACTAGTATAGGGAATAATTGCTGGCTGACACAAGGGATGATGGGGGTTCCTGAGATCTAACCCAGAGTTGCCACTTGCAAAGCAAGCACACATCCTGCTGTACTATCACATTGATCATGTGACTTTAAGCTTATTAAATCTTTAACTTCAAAGTTTAACATAAATCTTAAACAAAATTTATATTATTAATATTAAAACATTTTAATAGAATTGATGTTCTGCTTTTCCCCTTAATTATTCTGTCAATAATTTTATTATAATACATGCACAATTTTACTTACTTTTTAAAATTTTTAATACTCAATTTGTTTTGGGAAAGCACTATGTTGTTTTATTTTAAATCTCTGGTATATGTGCTATAAATTTATATTGATTTCCTTAGTAAATAGATCATAAATATTTGTACACATAATAATAATATCTACCCATTAGTATAGAGATGGTTTAATGATTCTTCTATTCTAAACTATCAGGAACCATGTCTTGTGTTTCACATTCCATCTTTAGTACATTTGTGGTATATTTAATGTTGTATACAATAAAACACATGATAGATAAATGGATAAATTAACAGCTATATCAACTGACAGATACTATTATTAATATACTTATAAATATGTGCACTTCACATGAAAATGTAACAGCTATAACAACAAAGAAATTGTCATTTATATGCAAAGAAATATTTTGAATAAAGAGGCATTTAGAATAGAAGTTCATGAATTTGTTAACTGTTATCAAATATAAAAAACAGATGTGTGTAAAAATCTAAGGCACGCCGAAGGGCGTGAGCACTCTTGGGCTCTCCGGGCAGCTGTCTCACCGCCCACGTTCAGTGCTCTGGAACCGCTATGTATGGGCTGGATCAGGATGGCCGTTGGCCAAGGACAGGCGAAGGAAGAACGAGGACCAAGCTGGTTGCTGATTAGTTACCGTTTATTCAATCTTCCATCTTTCTCATCTCCCAAACTCCCATCTCCATCCCCTCTCTGGATCTACTGCAGCCTCTCTCTCACCTCTCTCCTCCCTTTTTCCTCTCTTGCCCTTGCCCCTAGGTTACACACTGCCAGGTAGCAAAATCAACGTAAGAAAGCCCTTTCTAAGGGCAGCCAGGTTCAAAGGGAACTCAACCTAGGGGCATTTCAAAGCCCTTCCTGACTCTTAAGGTGTTTTTCTCTTTTCCTTAGTCCAAACACTTATTAACATCTTAATACTAGTTAATTTTGGATGGACATAGCAAGAGATACATTGAGGCTTGCAAGGCAGCTCTCCTGGCAACATCTTGCCACAGACTCAGACCACAGCACTCAGGCCAGATTAATCATTCCTCACCCTAGAAGGGTCCAAATCTAGTTATCACTGTTTGGATCATGACAACATTTGTCCATGATCAAGCTCTTAATTTATAGTTAAGCATTAGGCACTTTGGCCAGGCCCATTTTGATACCAGGGTAGCACACAACTCACTGCTTGCCCTGGATCCGTCTCGTCCCTCGTCGGGACCCTGCTTTTGGGGGTGCTAGGAAGTAAGGGCAGCTGAGGTTTAGGTCTAGAGAACAGATGCCCAGGAGGAAAATATCATGTAGAGTCAAATGACTCCCAGGTTACAAAAGCATAGCATTTGCTAAGTCTTCCTGTGTCCATACAAAAAGGACATGGCTCTCAATAAACTATGCAAAGGACTCAAGGAGAAGAGAAAAACAATATTTACAAGTCAACAGAACACTAAGAAAGAAATTATAAATAAACACAGAGGAATGGGAGCACTGTGATGGGAGTAACCCAATAAACCTAAACAACCTGAGGCTATGTAATCCTACAGATGTGTGTATATCCCTTTGCCTGAGTTCTGTTGTTACTGATTTTGATCTATTATCCTCATAAATAAATATGAAAATAGAAAATGGAACTCAACCTTATCTGACAATCAACCTCTAGTCATTGCTGAACCATACTGTTGACAGTTATAGGATTAAGAATTAAGTTTGACTATAACTAAACTTAGATAATTATTTAAGATTTATATTCTGTATTTTTATAAATTTAATTTATTAACTTTTAAAAGTGTTAATATCTGTCACTGTCTGTCATCCTGTTGTTCATCAATTTGCTCAAGCAGGCACCAGCAACGTGTCCATCATGAGACTTGTTGTTACTGTTTTTTGGCATATTGAATATGCCATGGGAACCTCCCAGGCTCTGCCGTACAGGTGAGATACTCTTGGTAGCTTGCTGGGCTCTCCAAGAGGGGCAGAGGAATTGAACTCAGGTTGGCTGCATGCAAGACAAACTTCTCACCTACTGTGCTATCGCTCCAGCCCAAGGGTTAATACCTAACTCATTTAATATATCCCTATTACAAGGAAAGAGGATCATTTTGTGTGGTCCTATCCCAAAGATTCTTCCAAGAAAACAACTGTGATCACTTATAACGAGTGCCTTGGTATTTTGTTTTGCGAAAGTCTTGTCAAAAGTTTTAAAACATTTTAAACTAAAAAAACTCTGTTCCCTTAATGACTCGATGATGGAAAACATGAAGATATACAAGAATATGACTTAAAATAAAATTATTCACAACATTTTCCTCAAAAAAAAGGGCCAATAGTTAATACTGAAATTTGTGTTTATTTTTTCTCAACTAAGGGACACCCCCAGCCCTCAGGATATTTCAAGAGCCCCTTACACAGTTCATGTAAATGGGAATTCATGTCATGAGACTAAGAAGAAAACTAGCAGCACCGGAGAAGGAATCAAGTTTGAAAAGGCTCTGATCAGAAAAGGACTGAGAAACACTTGTATATTCAAACTGATACTTAAAGCAGATCACAGAAAACCTACAGTTTACTGTCAAGTTTCTATTAGCATACTACTTAAACTTTACTCTAAACACATGTATAAATCAATGGTCACCAAATTGGTCATATGTGACACTTATAACATATGAAACATTTCTTATGATTACTTTCTCCTAAGCCTTAAATTTTCTGTAATCATTTTAGCATATCACATATTCTTTTTTGGCGTTGATAATAGCTATTTATTTTTGTTTGGGGGCTCACCTGGCTTTGCTCAGGGCTTATTTTGCTCTGTTTTCGGAGAGCATTCCTGTAGATGATAGGGGGACTACATGCAGTGCAGATGATGACGCCCAGGTCGGTTGTGTGCTAGGCAAGCCTTCAACTCACCATACAAACTCTTTGGCCCATTATAAACAAATTTAAATAATTCTCTCCATATATTTAGATAAACATCAAGAACATAGAGCTTTCTTTAAAAAAAAACAAACATGCAAATTAGGTAGCACTGAAGCACTGTCATCCCATTGTTCATCTATCTGCTCTAGCAGGCACCAGCAACGTCTCCATTGTGGGACTTGTTACAGTTTTTGACATATCGAATACTCCACAGGTAGCTTGTCAGGCTTTCCTGTGCGGGCAGGATACTCTCGGTAGCTTGCCTGGCTCTCCGAGAGGGACAGAGAAATCGAACCCGGGTTGGCCATGTACAAGGCAAACACCCTACCCGCTGTGCTATTGCTGCAGTTCTAAATTAAGAAAAATTCAAAATTCTGCTTGATTTTAGGTGGATAGATTTTATTTAACATGCTCAGTCATCCTTAAAATAGTGAATTTTCTCTTGGAAGGCTGGATAGACTCAATACTAGGAAATAGTAATCCAAGTCACTGTCACTGTCATCCCGTTGCTCATCTATTTGCTCAAGTGAGCATCAGTAATATTAACATTGTGAGACTTGTTGTTACTGTTTTTGGCATATCAAATATGCCACGGGTAGCTTGCCAGTCTTTGCTGTGTGGGCGAGATACTCTCAGTAGCTTGCCGGGCTCTCTGAGAGGGGCGGAGGAAGAGGAAATAAGTTTCAATAGGAACCTGTGCACTTCCATTCCTCTTTCACATCCCTTTAGATGATAGAACTAGTGATCAGTTTATCCTGCCACCCACTATACCTCACCCACTACCGCCACCAATACACACCATACACACCTTTGAAAGCATTAAACTCATTACTTAAAAGTTTTAGAAGGCATCTCCTACTTCATAAGTGTCTGCTTTATGTTCTTGGTTGTCCCCATATACCTCAGGAAAAGCTCCCAGGCCTTCAATCTGTCAAGTGAGAGTCTTGGTACTTTGGTCACTTATTTCTTCTTTTCTAAAGTAATATCACACAAAACACTTAAACCCAGGGCTAGAGAGGTAATACAGAAGGTAGGGCACTTGCCGTGTACCTGATTGATCTGAGTTCAATGCCCTATATCCCATATGGTTCCCTAAGTCTAGCAGGAGTCAGTCCTGATTATAGACCCAGGACATAAGTCTTCAACATCACTGCATGCGCTCCCTAAACAAAACAAACAAACAAACAAATAAACAAACATTAAACCCATAGCAGTTCACCAGTTTGGGCTAAAAATTACAGCAGTTAGTAGTTACATAGCAGCTATGTATAGGTTTCTGCTTTATTTTCCTCTGCTGAAGGCTAATTTTTAGATGCAAAACTTTTACTCTTCTATATTAGGACACATAATTTAATTAAGACCCACAAACACAGAGGCCACAGACAGGCAGAGGGCTCCCAAACTCCCCACTTATTTATTTTTTTCCTCAGCAATCTAGCTTACAGCCTCACTCATGTTGTGGTAACAGTTTTGCCACGTAATATATGCACCAGTGTTCTCCTTATCTCTGAGGTTTGGAAGATCCAGTCATGAATTCATAGTCAATTAAGGTTCTTATAACTAGCATCTCATTTTGGGATGGCATATGACATCAATAGTGCTGTTCTGTAACATCGATGGAGTATGAACTTTTGGATTTGATGACCTCAATCAATAGAGGTCCGAGGCAATAGGAGGAAGCACTAAACCTGAAAAAGGGAAAGGGAGAAAAAGGTAAATAAGCCATTCTTTAGTTAGGCTACTCTAGGGAGTGTAGGCAGCCTTAGTTCTTATCTATTTAGAAGAACACCTGGTCAATAGAGCTGGCATTCTTGAAAGTGGAAAAGACAATTTCCATCACAAGCTTGGTTCAGATATTTGTAATGACTCAACTTTCAGCATTCTAAATTCAATCCACCTCATGATGCTGAATTGCCATAAACAATGGTACCTACTCTTGTAGGTGATTTAGTTAGAATGAAATTGATAATCCAGGAAGGATGCGTTTGAATAGAGTTATAACAGTTGTTGGGAACCAGAATCCAGAACATCCGGAACACTGGAACCAGAAAGTGGAATGCTCCCCTGGAGCACTGTCCTAGGATGCTGATGGCCTAGAAGAACTTTTCCTGAAGGAAGCCTACGTTTCCTTCCTTACATCAACAGGCAAGTTTATATTTAGCCTAAATCTATGTTTATATTTATATTTAATCAATACCCACAGATATGTAAGTCTAAACCAACAAAAGAATGTTTGCTCTTCTCCTGATGTTTACTGGTTCTAAGCAATAAATAATGTAAGCTAAGGACAGTCAAGGGTGTCAGTTCAAGAGACTGTTAGCCCCCTGGAATTCCAGGCGTTTTCTCTCTATTTCTGTCTCATTTCTGTCTCTTTTCTTAATCCTGAAGCAGCACCCCTGCTTCAGGCCTATTCATACAGGATTGGTCCCCAGCAATAGTAAATCTTATAATGATTACATAGACAATATAATAAAATAGGTTGTACTTTATCTCAGGAGAGTGTTGCATGCGAATTTCTTTTTTTTTATTGTAAATCAGGTATTTAATAGAAGACATTTGCTATGGAAAAAAAATAATGAGAGCCTGTTAACTACTGAGGCTGACTATCAATCTAAACTGAATCCTAAGGATAGCAGTTTAATATTTCTAGATTCTGGAAACTTCACATAAACTGAGTGTGGACAGATGCAGTATATTATATTTTCCAGGTTTTGTATAAACTCAGTTAATAATTAAATATGCATAAGGTATTACATTATGCATGGAAGAGTCACTTATTCAACCATTCATAATCAACAGTAAATTTAAGAAGTACTTAGATTTTTAAGTTTAATGTAGGTGAATTGTATGGAGAATATTTTTTCTATAATGCCTTTGTTCTTTTATTTTATCTAGAAAAATGTCCTATGTGTTCATTTTAAGATACATAGGCCATGGACATCATATTTTGTGATAAATGATATTATTGAGATTCTGCTAAGTGATACTAAGGACATTTCTATTTTATTTTAGATTGATTATTCACTTTAAATATAGGCACTAGATAGTGATTACATCCATTTTGTTACTTTTTTGAAAGAAGGTAATTCAGGCCTTTGTCTGTTGAATCCTTAACACAGTATTTTCTATGAGCACACACACACAACACACACATAACACACACATACACACACACTCTTACTCAGGATACTAATTTTTACTAATAGAGACTATTGACTGCTCACAGTAATACTTTTGTTAAAATAACTGTATAAGAAGATGAAGAAAATTTTTGTTTGACTATTTTTATCTGACCTTATTCTCTCAAGGGAGTGTTTAATCTCCCAAGACATCACAACATCTGGCCAGTTCTTATAAGAAGTGCGAGAGATGGAACAGTCTGTTACATCCCTTATTGCTTTTGCCTTGAGAGGAAATAGATATCCCAGGTACTATGTGTGGGCCCCACATAAACTATTGTCTTTTCTAGGTGCTGTGGCCCCCAGTGTCACTGAAGACGCTTCTGATTATTAGACTTACTAGATGAAGACCTAAAAGCAGTAAGTTATTACTGAGGAAGTTCATGAAAGATAGGGTTAGGTTCTTAAAACTAAAAATTAAAACACTTTTTGAGTGATTGGATTTAAAACCAACTCTTAAGATATCCTGTCTTTGTCTGTCTCTAATTCTCATCCTCTTTCGCATGGTATGTGTACACACACACACACATACACACACACTTCATTATTTCTTCTCTGTTTTCACAGGCTCCCTGTTTTTTATTTTCTCTTTCTCCAACACATTTTTTTCCTCCAGTACTTCATTTCTTATGGGAATGTGATTCAGTGGTAGAGCTCTTTGCTTGCATGTGTGAGGCCTTGATGTTGATCCCACTCACCACAGACAAAAAACAACTTTATTAAATTATTTAAATGTCAGATTGTTAAATGTCATATCTATTGTTGGCAATGTAGCACTGTAGCACTGTTATCCCGTTGTACATCAATTTTCTCAAGTGGCCACCAGTAACGTCTCCAATGTGAGACTTGTTATTGTTTTTGGCATATCAAATATGTCACGAGTAGCTTGTTAGCCTCTACCGTGCCAGCAGGATACTCTCAATAGCTTGCCAGACTCTCCGAGAGGGATGGAGGAATTGAACCCGGGTCAGCCATGTGCAAGGCAGATGCCCTACCCTCTGTGCTATCACTCCAGTTCACACAATAGTAATATTTATTTCTTTACATTAGGGTATATAAAAATCTAACAAAATATTACATATGAAACTACAAGAAAAATACCGCATGCATTTTTATTGTCTATACAGAACACAAGGAAAAATTCTCTATCTCCCATCCTACACCTCACCTACAATTTCCATCTGTCTTCTTCTAGGTCTAGATGAATAATTGGAATATCACAAAATGAGTTACAAAAATAAATATTTTGTTTTCTATATCTTTGCTCTTTGAATTCATCATCAAGAATTATACTTGATTTTTCTGGATAAAATTACATATTTTATTATTTAATTATGACCTCTCATTCCATCCTCATCTGAAATTATTCTGTGATCCCCAAAATCCTTATTTACTGTGCTCTCTATTTATAGAGGTTTATAACTTTAAAGAATTTTATTGAAAGACAATAGTAGTAAGCAGAAAAATTAAATTTAGTACCGAATGAATCAAAGCTTGTTACCTTAGAAACTTACCCTTATAAGACAAAATGTGCTGTGTGATTTTAGTTTTGGTTTTGTTCTTGGCTTTGCTTTATGTTTGTTGGTCTTATCACTGTCATCCTGTTGCTCATCAATTTGCTTGAGCAGGCACCAGTAATGTCTCCATTATGAAACTTGTTGTTACTATTTACGACAGATTGAATACACCATAGGTAGCTTGCCAGGTTCTGCCCTGTGGATGAGATGCTCTAGGTAGCTTGCTGGGCTCTCCTAGAGGGACAGAAAATTTGAACCCAGGGTCAGCCTCGTGTAAGGCAAATGCCCTACCCACTGTGCTATCACTCCAGCCCGTTGGGTCTTATGTATGTGTTTATTTTGTCTTGTTTTTATATAATGGACTCTGTGTCTCTTTCTGTGTTTCTATGTTTCTTACTTCACCATCAAAGGGGAACACTGAAGGCTGATTAACGACAGGACATGAGTGCTTCTCAACTCCAGTCCCTGTACTGTGACCGACTAGGCCATGCCTGCTTTGGTGGCACTTTTTTGGTTGTTTTTAACTCCTCCTACCCATATTCAGTGGGATTCTGTGGTCTGACTTGCTCCGGAGTCCTTAGGAGGATGCGGAGCTTTGGTGATTGCAGTGTGAGGATTTAGCGTGGCATAGGGGTTTCGGGTGTGAGTGCTTGATCCTTAAGGACATCTTCACCTCCAGCTCTGCGATGGGGCAGAGTCACCTGCTTGTGGAGCTGAACATGGGGAGCTGCAGGTCTTGGGGATGCCGGACCTGCTAATGGCAGAGGTCTTGATCGTCCCAACCCTCCCAACAAGGGGTTGTGCCTGGCCCTATCCTGCAGCTTGTGATGTAGATATGCCTATGTAAAGCTGCCAGATCACTCTGAGGGTCAGCTACTCAGCCCCCAGTGGTGAGAGACCCTGTTGAAGCCCATCTTTTTCATTGGCAGCCACGAGGAGGAATTCTGGGGGAGTGGTCCTATCGTGTGGCTGGGGTTTGTAAATGAGTATACATTTCTGTGATTATTTTTGGTTGGGACTGGAGCAATAGTCTAGTGGGTAGGGCATTTGCCTTGCATGCAGTCGACCTGTGTTCTATTCTTCTGCCCCTCTCGGAGAGCCTGGCAAGCTACCGAGAGTATCTTGCTCGCACATCAGAGCCTGGCAAGCTACCCGTAGCATATTCAATATGCCAAAAACAGTAACAACAAGTTTCACGATGGAGATGTTATTGGTGCCCACTCAAGTAAATTGATGAGCAATGGGATGACAGTGACACTGACAGATTTTTGGTTGTTTTTTGGGGTGTGGAGTTGGGCAAACCTATAATTCCCCAGAGGTTTACTCCAGACTCTACCCTCAGAAATATTTTCCACTGGTGATCTTGGTTTCATATGGAATGCTGAGGATTAATCGTTGTCACTAAGGGAAGCACCATATTTTTTTAACTGTCTCTCTGGCCCCACTTTGGTGTCTTTCCTGATAAAGAATTTCTGCTCAAGTCAAGTTGAAATGCATCTCTCAATTATTCATCAGCTCTCTGGCCCTGACCAGGCGACTCCCAGATGTTGGGGTGAATATTGTGTGTAAAGAGGCTATATTTAAAGCAAGGTATTTGGTTTTTTATTTTTTTTATTTTATAAGGAAATTCACTAGATTTGATTGTATTGAATATTCAAACAGCAATTCCAGGTAGTTGTTTTTTTTTGTGGAGGAGGAGATATTTGTGTAGGGATCACTCCTGCTGTGTTGGAAAGAAATTTATTTAGAAACAGCCGGAGTGGTCATATAGTGGGGAAGGCTCTTACTTTGCATAAGGTCAACTCAGGTTCAATTCCCGGAATTCCAAAAGGTCCCCCAAGCCACAACAGAAGTGACCCCCGAGTGCCAAGTTCGAATAAGTCCTGAGCAGTGCCTGTTGTAAACACACTGACAGACATACACGCATGATACTTTTGTGAGCAGAATGAGGAAAAAGGTTGTTCATGCTGAGTCCCTGTGGCTGCCCCCAATGGCAGAACCTCTGTGGGGGCTGTGGTCGCTGTGGGCAGCCTTGAACCTCAGGGGTGTTTAATCAAAGGAGCTCCTGGCCTAGGACTTAAGTGATTGCTGGGCTCATAAGGACTGTCCTTGGGCCCAGGGAGGAGTCCCGGATCTCAGCATTGCAGTATCCTCTCCAGTTCACCGAGCCCATCACCCCTGTCCTGACAGAATTCCAGCCTGTCCTGACCCCGAATTCCAGCCTGGTATGCATCCCCAGGCGAGGAAGGAGCATCTGGCAGTACCTCCACTATGTGGGGCTGTGACCTGATGTGGGAGGGTGCCTGCCATCAGAACATTTCCGGTTCCAAAGCAGGGACTTCCCAGGTCAGGGCTAGAGGTTTGTCCTCTCTTGCTCACACCCCTGACTTATCCTCCAGGTCTTTGTTTTGGAGTCTAATGCTGATCCTTGGGAATAACAGGTGGGATAATGTGTGTTAGACATATCCTGGCAGTTGTTTTCATGGAATCTTTGTGAATTTTATTCTTTTCATTATGGGAGAGCCTGGCAAGCTCCCCTTGGCATATTCATATGCCCAAACCAGTAACAATGATGGGTCTCATTCCCCTGACCCTGAAAGAGCCTCCAATACGACACCATTGGGAAGGACAAGTAAAAAGAGGCTGTTAAAATCTCAGGGCTAAGACAAATGGAGATGTTACTGAGACCGCTCGAGAAAATTGACGATCAATGGCATGATAATGATGATGATGATGATGATGATGATGATGATGATGATGATGTTTCACTTTTGAGAGGTGAAGTCATCATAACTTATGAAAGGTATTTTGTCAAAGAAATCATGTAATATTTGACCTGATTAATAATTTAATCACTGATTATTCTAAAAATTATTATTATACTCTTATAGGAATTTTAGAAAAATGACCATGAAGTGCATGTCATTGGTATCATCTCATACCCTACCATAATGTTTTAACAACTGTTCAGTTAATATTTGGTAACAATCTCAAACTTTTTTCTGTCTTCTGTTGTAACTATAGGAATGTTCTGAGTCACAAGCAGTTACTATACTCTATCCTTTTACAAGGATAGAGTATAGTAAATAAAATTTTTTAAAAAAATTATTTATACATTTTACAAATTAACTTAATGTATTATTATTCCTATAGTTCATTTTACTAATTAATATTTTTAAATACACAGCATGATTAATTTAATATAGCTCTGAATGGGATATATGGTTTACAACAGTCACCAACTTGTTCTTTGTTCAGGAGTCACTCCGGTGATCGTTTGGGAAAGAATATGCAGTGGCGTGGAGCTGGGGACAAAAACATGGTCAGCCAAGTGCAAGGCAGGCACTGTAAAGCACCATAATCTTATACTATCTATCAGGTTCCAGCACTTATTTTGTCACATACTTAATTCTATCACTTCCTTCCTAAAATTATACTATCCTCTGTTCTGCTTAAATTCATAAATTATTGAGACAAGTGCTTATTTAGAAGATAAAAATAGCTAGTGTTAACAATCATTTGGGGGTTTTGATTTGTGCTTAGGTAATTTGACACAGAAATTTAATGAAAAAAGCGCTGGTTTTATATTGACACATTTTCCCAGGTATTCTGTGAAAGCATCCTCATGGTTATGTTTATGATTGTAACATAGCACTGTAGCACTTTCGTCCCATTGTTCATAGATTTGCTTGAGCAGGCACCAGTAAGTCTCTATTGTGAGACTGGTTGTTACTGTTTTTGGCATATGGAATACGCCATGGGTAGCTTGCCAGGCTCTGCTGTGCAGGTGGGATACTCTTGGTAGCTTGCCGGGCTCTCTGAGAGGAATCAAACCCGGGTCGGCCAAGTGCAAGGCAAACGCCCTACCTGCTGTGCTATCGCTCCATAAACCTCACATAGCAAAGCTTTGTGACGTCTCCATTGTTATATAATTATGTATGCCAGACCATAACCAATATATGTCCTCCACTGGTTATGATCTGCCTTACATAATTACAATGCATTTGATAGTCTTCATTTTTTTGGTAGGTTCATCTTAAGTCACTATCATCGAATTATATTAGCATACTTGCTAATTAATTATATTAAGCAAACACTGGCTTCTATGTATGTATAGAAATCACATTCTAGTAAAGTCTGTGTTCCACAAAGTAGTAAGTATTTGATTGTATTATTAGTATTGAGATTAGAGTAAGAAAATAAATGGAATAAATAAAACATTAGATGCAGTTAAGCATGGACAGTGAATAAATTATGCATCTTTTTAAGATATGTGTGCAAAATAGATATATGTGCATAAAGTGAGTAAAATATTTTTTGAGGGCTAAAAGAAGCCTGTAATAAAAAGGTAGCATTCATAAATTTGACAAGTGTAGATAGTAGGTAAGTTGTAGTGTGTGTTAAGACATGTCAAAGACAGAATTTATGGAAAATATGATAGAATAAACATAGTACTATTTATAGAAAAAATTAAAAAGTTATAGAGTATGGTGTCATATTTAGGCTGGTATCTATAGCACTGTAGCACTGTGATCCCATCGTTCATCAGATTTGTTCGAGCAGGGACCGGTAACGTCTCCATTGTGAGACATGTTGTTACTGTTTTTGGCATATCAAATATGCCACGGGTAGCTTGTCAGGCTCTGCTATGTGGGCAGTATACTTTTGGAAGCTCTCTGGGCTCTTGGAGAGGGACGGAGGAATCAAACCTGTCCAAGGCAAATACCCTACCCGCTGTGCTGTTGTTCCAGTTTTGAATAATAGTAGATGGCAATTATAATTTCACTGGTAAGAGTTGTAGTAGATGGTAATAGATATAAATCTGATGCAGTATGAAACTGTACTCAAGATGTACCATGTTAATAGTAATGCTACCTAAATTTAAGTATATATACATATATGTGTATTGATAGTTTTTTAAATTAAACTGAGGTCAATCCTAGTCAATGTTCTCTGCATACAACAGATAATCTCTCCTATTTCTAGACCATGTCTTCAAACAAATAAACTTAAATTGATTTTTCAACTTCACTGTCTTAAACTTCCTTTTTCCTTAGGCTTAATCATCATGTTGATGTTCAATGGCACTTTCTACCAGCCGCCCTTCTTCCTTCTTTCAGGAATTCCAGGACTGGAAAAGTCTCATATATGGATGTCCATTCCATTGATAATCATGTATATGATTGCCATTATGGGGAACTGCATCATCATTCATATAATACATAAGAATCCCAGCCTTCATGAGCCTCAATATGTATTCCTGTCCATGTTGGCAGCCACTGACACCGGCATATCAGCATCAACCTTACCCACTGTTCTAAATGTCTTTCTTCTCAACCACAGAGAGATTGAGTTCCATGGTTGCCTGGCCCAGATGTTCTTCATTCACACCTTCTCTTCCATGGAGTCAGCAATCCTGCTGGCCATGGCTTTTGACCGCTTTGTGGCCATACGTAACCCCCTGCGCTACACCATGGTCCTAACTGGCTCCCGAATTACTCAGATGGGATTGGCTGCTATGTTTCGAGGAGTGGCATTGATGGCCCCTTTACCCATCTTGCTCAAGCGACTTCCCTTCTGTAAGAACATCGTCCTGTCTCACTCATTCTGTTTCCACCCTGATGTGATGAAGTTAGCTTGTGGGTCTATTCGTGTCAACATCATATATGGTCTCACCCTGGTTCTCTGTTCCTTTGGCGTTGACTCCATCTTTATTGTTCTCTCCTACGCACTAATCTTGAAGACGGTTATAGGCATTGCTTCCAGAGAGGGACGGCTAAAAGCGCTCAATACGTGTGTTTCCCACATTATCACTGTCCTCATTTTCTATGTCCCACTTATTGCCTTAGCCCTGATCCACAGAATAGGCAAGTATCACTCTCCTCTTCCTCATGTCACTATGTCCAACATTTTCCTTTTCCTCACACCTGTCCTCAATCCTTTAGTTTATAGTGTGAAAACAAAACAGATAAGAAATTCACTATGTAGACTGTTGCATTTAAAATAGGATGATAGCACAGAGCAAAATTCTCTTAGAAGCTGATTAAGTACATTTGGGGGGAGGGGAATGAAGGAAAAGCAGATATTATTTCCCTTTGTATTTATCTTGGCACATCTCTTTATAACACTGCAATATTTCAGGAAGAATAAGGTCTTTTTAAACTTTATTTTATTTTTCTTTTTGTCATGTTATTGGGCCATACCCAGCTGTGTTCAGAGTTTACTCCAGTCTCTAAGTGGTCAATCCTGGTGGGGCTCAGGGAAGTAAATGGAATGTGGGGTATCAAGCCTGGATCAGCCATGTGAAAGGCAAGCAGTGTACCCACTGTACTATTTCTCCTAACCCCTGACTTTAAATATAAGACCAAGAAAGATATTTATAAATCCTCCCATCTCTAGCATTCACACTGTTTTTATATGAATTTCTTTTCAGTCCAAACAGTCCTGGAAATACTTTCATTTAAAAATTTAGCTGCTTGTTTTAAATATTAAAAGTATAAAATGTATACTATTACATGTACATATATTACTTTTGGGATGTTTGACACATTAGAGAGAAGAATATTTAAAATGAGAGAAAAATGATATTTTCATAATTTTTAATAAATGTTTTGTGAGTCTTTTTTCTGAAACCATATGATTCTAGCCTTATTAACAAAAATAAATCAGTTAGAAATTGAAGCAAAATATTACAGTTCTTCAGATTGTGTTAAATTGAATTTAACTGAGTCTTGATACTCCCATTAGTGAAAAGAAGTAAATAATGGCATATGCTTTCTGAGGACATCATATAAAAAATATGACCAATTATTTTATGTGCATATTATAAAATCTTGCATAGACTAGATTTTCAATAAATATTAACCATTATGTTAAAAGTGAAAAATATCTAGTGGACAAAGGCCAAGTGGTTTTTGAATAAATACAATGGTTCAAAAATAAATGCAAAAGAATAAAAACTTTTAAACTCAAATGATTTCAAAGACAACTAGAGGATAACATAGTTTTTGAAATATATATCTACTGTTTAATTATGTATTTTTTCATAAAATTCATATATTTGCAAATGTGTAAGAAGTTCATATTAGGCTAGCATAATTTATATTTGTGTATATCATGTACTATATTGTCTGCTCAATATTTTAAAGAAGATAATAGATGAATATATTATTTTTATATCTTAATGATGCAATCAAATTAATAACCCCAGAATACATATTATTGCATAATAACTTTATTCAGTTATGTGTTCAATAATTCATGATTTAAGGCTTTTTATTAATGATGCATAGTGCTTATATTTCAACATTTGTTCTTTTTTCCTTACACTTTTCTTTCTTATTTCACGTCTACTCAACTAGTATTGAATTCGCTGTGTACCACATTACAGGAGATAGATAAATCACATAAAACATTATCATTTAGGAAATACTACTTAGTGAATGAGAAAAGAATCTGCTTCCTATAAAGGCAAAATTAATTAAGTGACATGATTCATATTATACTAGAACATTTCATTATATTGTCTTATTATATGACTTCTAAGGAATTGTAGGTCTAAATAGGAGTTCATGAATTAAATTGAAAGATTAAAAACAAAGAGGTTAAAGATTTAATTATTTCTGTGTCTCTCTCTGTCTTTTTTCTTTTTTGTTGAGGGAATCTCCCATATCTGTATCTATTTAGATCTATATTAAATTTTTTCCAATGCCAGCAACTATTGCATCCATAGACCTAGGGAACACGAAATGCCACAGTTTGATATCCATCTAGCATTCTAAATAAAAAGGAAAATTTTGTATTCTAGTTCTATCATGAAACCTGAAGAGTTAGAATTTTTTTTTATTCAGTTTGTAATCTCTTTAGTTAAAGAATGTAGGAAAACACTAGCATTACAATTTTTTAAATTATTTTATACAAATTGCAATTGTTTACTTCACCCAATTTACAGAGAAGTAAGGAATTCCTTGAAGAATATTGTCTTCTATTTCCAAAAAACCTGAACACTAACTGAGCAATGACCATTAGGAGCATTTATGTATTTGTAAATAATTGAACTTGTCCCTGAAAGATAGATAAACATGTTGACAATTTAAATCTTAATTTACTTTTGAAAACTTTCATTATAATCCTGTTATGTTTTTCTTAAATTCTGTTTTTCCTAATAATGAAGAAAAGATTACAGAAGAGAGACTCTTAAAAACAAATAAGTGATGGGGCCAAAGGGATAACACAGTAATTCATTGCTTTCTTGCATTCAGCCGGCCTGGCTCTGATCTGGTTTGTTCTCCATCTTCCCAAACCATGTCAGGAGTGATTCCCTGGACATAAGAGCAAGACTTAAGCCCTAAACTGTGCCAGGTGTAGCCCAAATCCCTCTAAATTAAAAAATAATAAACTAATGAATATTGGATTGAGATAGGTTTCACGTTCCTGTGGCCTCTTTTCTTATGTTCATTTCAGTTTTTAGAGCAGAAGTTGCTTCTAAACCTGAGTCCTCGCTGGCTTTCTTTCCTAAATTCATTTAACAGTATAAATCATGCCATGACCTCAAAAATTGCATTATAGTATATTTTTAGAATCTTTCATATGACTCTATCTTCTATGCTGCCTGCTAACTAAGTCAAACAAATATTCTGATTTATAAATTGAAAATCATTTTGTAGCTAAAGAAAGGATACGTAATTTTCTTTTGATAGTCAATGTAATTGTATTTGCTCTCAGCATGAACTATCAATGAAAAACTAAAGGTATCTATTCTTAATGAAGTAACAAATGAGTGAAAATAACCAAAAAATAACCATTTCTTAAATATTTAAATATAATTTCTTTTCTGACATTCTGACGTTTTTATTTTCTTAAGCAGATGGAGGTGGGGGTTTAGGCCACACACACCTGGCAGTGCTCAGGGCTTACTCTTGGCTCTATACTCAGGATTCATTCCTACATGTACTAAGGAATTGAACCCGGGCTCAAAGCTCTTTTATCTTTTCTCAATATTCAGAATATTCAGACATTAATTGTTATGCAATTATAAAAATGGTCAGACATATTAAAAATGCAGTCATAAATTATCATCAATTTTGGAATTCCATGCCTTTACTTAAACACCCTGGACTATCAAGAGCCAGGTAACATCTTGTCTTACTTGTATGATCATATCCTTATTGATCTTTTACAATTCAGAATTAAGCTCTTGAATTTTGCATCTAAGGCAAATCCATCCAATACATATACTAAACACAATGAGTTTGGGTTCCTATTGCCATTTCCCCTTCCCACTACTTAACATCCATCACTTGTGCTTACAGTGCTTACAGATAAGATTATTTACCTAAGCATTCTGACTCTTTTTTTCCTTCTTCTTGTGAAGATCTGCTAAGTATACATTTAATTTTGAATTTATGGTAACTAGCATGCTACTAGGCATGTAGTAGATTCTGAATCGATCTTTAAAATCATTTGCGCCTTCTGATACAGAAATAAAATTCATTCTCCAGCAATAACACGCTGTATCCAAAATCGCTTGCGCAGGGCAGACTGAATCTGTCGGGATTTGAGACTGTAGACAAGAGGGTTGAGCAATGGTGTCATGAGAAGGTAGGCATTACTCATGCTGGTATACAGAATTGGGGAGGTGTCTTGGGTATAACGATGCAGGATCGCTAAGCTGATGAGAGGCAGGTAAAACACAAGCACTGTACATAGGTGACACGCACAAGTGTGCAGTGGTCTCCAATTCCTGTCTTGAGTCTCCAGCTTCATAACAGTGCCCAAGATTTTCATGTATGAAGCTAGGATGAAAACTGCATCCACTGCAAATGTGCAAAGTACAAAAGCTAACCCATAGGCACTGCTGAAAGTGACATCCCCACAGGCCAGGTTCAGCATATCGGGGTAGTAGCAGTAAGAATGTGAGAGAATATTAGCTCCACAGAAAGGAAAGGCCCTGAGAAAAAATGGAAGGGGAGCCAGTAAAGTAGCACCTCGTAGCAGGGCTGCTCCACTGAGGCAAACAACTGTGTAATGGGTCAGGATCCTGTTGTAGTTTAGTGGAGCACAGATAGCTACCAACCGGTCAAAAGCCATGGCTACCAGGACACCTGATTCTACAGAGGACAGAGTATGTATGAAGAACATTTGAGTTAGACAGGCATCCAAACCTACATGGCGGACATCAAACCAGAAGATAGCTAAGACACTTGGCATCGTGGACAATGAAAGACCAAGGTCAGTTAGGGCAAGTATAGACAAAAAATAAAACTGAGGTTCATGAAGATTCTGTTCTGCTCTAACTAACATAAGCAG
This sequence comes from Sorex araneus, assembly GCF_027595985.1. Taxonomy (NCBI): domain Eukaryota; kingdom Metazoa; phylum Chordata; class Mammalia; order Eulipotyphla; family Soricidae; genus Sorex; species Sorex araneus. The sequence goes on along the minus strand of NC_073307.1, from coordinate 104,633,626 downwards.
AAGAGCATTACCCATAAGAGCTGCAAGGTACAGGAGGAAGAAAGGAATGGAGATCCACATATGTGCAGTTTCTAGTCCAGGAATACCAATAAATGAGAAGGTTGGTCTATTCAAAACAGTATTATTGAAAGCCAACATGGTAAGAATTAGGTAGAACTGAAGTCCAAGATGCTTACCTATAAAAAAGTAATCATGCATTAGGGCAATTGAAAAAATATAAAATAGTTTATTAATTGTGTGCCTTTATAAAATTAAGACATGGAAATTTAGAATTCATATTTTTATCTCTATAAATATTTTACTTAACATGAGGATGGTAATGAAACTAAAGATTCCCCAAGTCATTATTTATTGAGTAAATATGACGAGGAAAGGAGATGAGAAAAGAGGAGGGGAGGGATGCAGGTGAGAGGCGGAGAGCCTTATAGCTGTGCTCACAGTGAGCACCATCTCTTACATATTATTAAATTTCTCTTCAGTTTTAAAAACTGATCTCAGATTGTCTTCAAAATATTTTTCCTGATCTTCCCAGGAAACATTTATTTTTAATAACTTTTATCACTTTTATCATTGTACCCCAACCAATTTGAATATCTGATCATTTTTCTTTGCTATTTTGTTATCAAATACTTGAGATCATGAATTCTTTTGGTTCTGTAACTGACATTTTTATCTTAAAAATCTTACACACTAATGATGATTTTTGTGTAAGTGAATGGTTAGTTGAGTTTGATTTATGTAAATTCTAGTGTTGCTTTAAATAATTTGTAGATGATAATTGATTAAAATGATGTTGCATTAATTCTATAATATAGTATAAAATAAAATCATATTGACTTAATAAATTAGAATTTGTTCTGAAACTTCAGGCACTCAATTCAATATAAAATACATGTCCAAGTGAAAATATTGCATAATAAAATCACTCTTCATTAAAAATCTTTTCTCATTAAAAATCACGAAAATATTTCACAAAAGTCCAAGATTTTATATTTAAACTCCATGTATATTTTAATTACAATCATAGTCTATGTAAGCTATTATGTTTACATATAATACATGTATGTCAATTTATGTATACATGTATTTATATATATTAAATCTAATCCATTTGTTTAATATAATTTTGAAAGAATTTAAAGAAAATATCAAGACATAGTTTAGCAAGTCACTATTCTATATGAAGGACATTGTAAACATATGTTAGAGAAGAAAAGAAATGGCAGAAACTAGGAACAATAGAAGAGATAAAAATAGCAATACTAGAAAAAAAGGAAGAAATGGATGGAGGAATAAAGGGAAGGGAAGACTGGAGGAAGAAGAAAGAATAATGTGAAGAAGAAAGAAATACTTGAAATAAAAGTAGAGCTCAAAGTCCAATCAGAAGCCATGTTCTTATTTGATTATTCTAATGGTGTCAATTGGATTTATTAAAATCTCCAAATGACATACTTTTAATAAGAAAATTTTCCCTGGTAGAGATAGGTTAACATTACATAGCACGTTATAAAAAAAAATGTTCTGCAATTCCACAAAAACGTAGTGTCTTTCACTCACATACATGACTGTTGGGCATGCATCTTTCGTTACAAGCATACAAGGCTTCTTTACTTGACTATAACTTCAGCTTTAAACTGCAAGTTGAATTAACCTTTTTTTTGTATTATGTATTGTATTGTGTTTTTTTTACCAATGTTGCTATTGTTATTATTTTAATTGAAGAACCAGGTCTTAACTGATTTTTATATCAGTTGCTGAAAATTTCTAGTTCTATATTTTCCATGATATATTACATTAGATATTCTATGTTATACCACCCATATTAATCATGTAATACTTACTAAAATCTTTATTTGTGTTATGTAAGCTCTGAAAATTTAAACACATTGCAGATATAAAAAATGGAAGAAACTAATCATTAATCATGCCATAAGTTGGCTTTGCAAATCCATTGTTATATTACCTAAAGCATCAATTAATCATCCTAATAACTTAAATTCTTTGTTGTGAAAATACGGCAATAAGCAGTTATACTTACTTTGCTAAGTTTTTAGAGAAAAGAGAGAAGAGAAAAAGCAATATTTTAATGTTGATATACAAAAAACAAAGGTTACACAATTTACTATAAAATAATATAAAAGGGCATGATAGAATATCCTGCACTTATATCTAGCTATATACTTTATTCTAAGTAACTTTTTCCTTAGAAGTTCTGGAGATTCCACTGATGAGTTTGAATTTAAGGCTTAATTTTGAAGAAAACTCATCAGAAGGAAGGAAAATAGACTTATCTAAGGATGTAATACTTATAAAATTACATTAGCTATAAACAGTGTCTTGGAATATTGCATTATTAATTAAGATTAAAACTGCATATTAGTATACTAGTAGAATACTATATACTAGTAGGTATACTAGTAGAATTGTTTTATCCAGCCATGAAATTTTTATGCTTTTTATCTGAAAACTTACTTACTTATGTATTTTAATAGGCTTTCCCAAAACAATTATTTCCATTATAAAAGATAGACCTTGGAAAGAAAATGATCAATTTCACCAGTAGGAATGAACACAATATTTCATGTTACAGTTTATTGAATATTAAGCTCCCAAATTTTCCAAAGTATCTAATATTCTAGATGGTTCAACAATTGAAAAACATAACATACGTGTTTAGTGATATGCAAGTTTGCAATTTATGAGTTTTTTTTAAGGCTCAAGGAAAAAATATACAATCTGTAAAATTTGGGAATCTAAAATCTAGCTTTGCACTTTACATGAATATGTCATTAATAATCAGGCTATAAGTTTCTTATGATTAAAATCATTAATTAAAAGTAAGCAAAAATTATAAATCACATACTTGAACATATACTACTTATCAAAACCAAGATTTCTCCCAAACATTTTTATCCAAAGTTTTACACATCCTAACTCAAAATTTTCCTTTTGTTGGTTTCTTGACACTTGGAAAGTTGGTTGGTTTTATATCAGCTTGCTTAAATTGTCAGTTTTATAGGGATCATTGACATTACTATTGCTAAAATCCTTCACTTACTGCAGAATGAATAGCCTTTTCACTTTCAGATATGTCTGTTGACAGGATTGCCCTTCTCTGTAAAATGCACAACTTCACAATTCAGTGTGGAGCAGTGAAACCTTTCTTCAAGGGCTTGTAGTTTTAATGGTGTTTTCAAAGTCAACAGGAGAGGGTCTCCCAAGTGCCTGGAAAGCTCTCTGAGATTAAAACAGCCCTGGGAATTCCCACTATCACAGCCAAATGGCTAAAATATTTTTTTTATCCCAAGGGATTGAGAAAGTTGGAAGCACATTATAGATATTGAACATTTCACAGTATCCTTTGTAACAGAAATGAAACAGTTTTATTTTGTATGAATACAGTGAGTGTGAATGATTATTTTAATTTCTTTATATAAATAAAATTGGAGTGAAAGTTTAGAAAATGGAACTGTGTTTAGATAAGATTGATTGGGAGATCATCAGCATTAACAAATAAAATAAGAGCTGTATAAAAGTATTAATAAAAATGTGAATATAGAAAACTGAAAATATATAGAATTACAACTTAATTTTGGACAAAGACTAACTATTTTCCTAAAAAGTAACAAAACAAAGTTGTCTAAACTTACTTGGAATGGAAAATAAAATCGCACTGTAGTACTGTAATCCCATTGTTCTGCTCGAGCAGGCACCAGTAATGTCTCCATTGTGAAACTTGTTGTTACTGTTTTTGGCATATCTAATATGCCACTCTTAGCTTGTCAGGCTGTGCCCTGTGGGCAGTATACTCTTCACTCTCCGTAGCTTGCCAGAGCTCATCACATTAGCCAGTACAAACATCTTTTTCGAATTGTTGAACATAGAAACCAATTACAAAAGCATTCATTCAAATATTTAGTCTCATTTATGTCAGAAAGGTACATATTAGTTTATTGTGGCTATTATGGGGCAACTTATTTTAAATTGGTATAAAATTATACCTATAAAACACATGGAGATTTAAATTAATTTTACTCTAATAAAAATTAATTAAGAGATAATTCAAATTTTTGTTGAAAATATGAGTTAATGTGAACAATTGGAGAAATCATTGAGCCCAACTTTTAGAGCAGAACTGCATACAGCCCTAAGAACCATTTCCTCTCTATATGTCATTGTCCTGATTTTACCTTCACTATGATAAAATATTTGCATGCAAGCCAATTGAGGAAATGCTAAGGTTTATATTATATTTACTTCAGGTAGGGCATTTGCCTTGCTACAAGGCCAACCCAGGTTTGATTCCTCTAGCCCTCTTGGAGAGCCCAGCAAGCTACTGAGAGTATCCGACCACACAGTAGAGTCTGGCAAGCTATCCATTTTGTATTTGATATGCCAAAAACAGTAACAAGTCTGACAATGGAAATATTACTGGTGCACACTCAAGCAAATGGATGAACAACAGGACCACAATACTACAGTGCTACAGTGCTTTGTTGAATTTATTGAAGGTATTATTTAACTGTACTAATTTAAGGCACATAACTTTTTTTAATTTTTTAATTTTTTACTGAATCACCATGCGGAAAGTCACAAAGCTTTCAGGCTTAAGTCTCCGTTACACAATGCTCAAACACCAACCCTTCACCAGTGCACATATTCCACCACCAAGAACCACAGTAAATCTCCCCCCCACTCCCCCCCCACTTAAGGCACATAATTTTGAGTTTTAACATATATATTTACCTTCACATATCACTGTGTCAGTATCTTCTTGTTGCTTGTCAATTTGCTTGAGTGGGCACCAGTTAGATATTCTCGGTAGCTTACCAGGCTCCCCAGGAGGGGTGGAGGAATTGAATCCAGGTTTGCAAAAACAAGGTAAATGCTCTACCCTCTATGCTATCACAGAACTAAACATTATTAAGATCAAAACACCATGTTATTTCCTTAGAAAGTAACTGGTTCCAGATATCTAAACAATTAGCTGTGTAATTATTAGCTAGCTACTAAGTTAACTTAGCAGAAACTTTGTACAATCTAACAAAGAAAATGGGCTTCAAATAATTATTGCATAGTCAAATAAATAAGCAAAACCAACTAGTAACAAAAAAAAATTCTGGGAGGCAAAGGGAAGAAAATATAAAATGTTCCAGAAGAAACTCAGAAACCAATGTCATGAAACAAAGATGTCAAATTAAATATTTAAAGTATAAGAAAATATTTCCCAGGAAATAAAGAAGCAATTGATAAAATAAAATAAGTACAAGAATGTTATTTAATCACATTGATAATGTCAATGAAAGATAATTTTTTAAAGTATCAAATAAATACTAATTCTCAAAGTGAAAATCAGAGTAACTAAAATTAACCAAAAAAAAAAAAACAATGGGTCATTAGTAATATATTTATATTACTAAATATATGTAGTAGGAAAATATAGATTCATTTGAAAATAATTTGATGTAAAGAAATAGATAAATAAAATGAATTTAAAGAAACAATTGTTGGGTACTGAGAACATTTAACCAAAGTATGATTTTCATATTCAGAAATCGTATAAAATTCTTAGAAGAAGGAAAATTCAGAGAAATTAATTCCTACACACATTATCATGAGAGTCAAAAGTCATTATAGAGAGAGAATTTTGTTTCTTTTTTTTTAATTAATAGTTTATTTTTAATTAGTGAGTCAACGTGAAGGTACAGTTACAGATTTATACATTTTTGTGCTCATGTTTCTCCCTTACAAAGTTTGCTAACCCATCCCTTCACCAGTGCCCATTCTCCACCACCAGTAAACCCAACATCCCTCCTCCCCTCCCCAGTCCCGTCTCCCCCCACCCCACCCTGCCACTGTGGCAGGGCATTCCCTTTTGTTCTCTAGAGAGAGAATTTTTAAAGCAGTGAAAGAAAGGTAACCCAATGCAAAGAAATTATAATCAACAATATTATCAGTCTATATTCACCAAATGTCACAGAGGCCAGAAGTCAGAAGGATATCAAAATTTCTGAAAGAAAAATTAAACTATTAAATAATAACTGTATTTAGTAAACAATTCTTCAAAATAAAAGAGTAATTAAGATGCTGACAGAAGGCCTATGTAACCCAGGGAATCTCCTGTTGAAATCCTCACTTTAAAGAAATATCAGAAAAATATATTAAAATATTTTTATTTGTAACCTCTTTTCTAGTTGGAATCATAGAGGGTACAAATAAGAAAAGGAAAAAAAAACAATCCTGTTGTTCTAAAAATCATTCAGAAAGGCATAGCAATTTCACAGACTTGAAGACAAAGTGCCCAAGAAAAGTGTTCACTCACATGATGCTTTGAAAGTTAATAAAGCTTATATCTAAAAACTAAGCACTGGGTCCGCTCTCTTTTCAGGTTAGTGGAGTGAACGGGCACCATCCCATCTGCGCCTGCACCTCCCCACCCCCTGAGGTCACCCAGCCACATTGTGTTAGTGGGCGTGGCCTTAACAAAGTGGGCGTGGCTTCAACAAAGTGGGCGTGGCCTCCTCTGGAGCGGCCGCAGTTATTTTCTTTCAAATACCGAGCAATTTTTTGGTACTTCTCAATATTCATCACCTATACCCCTGAGTGTCATCTTAAAGGGCCTTAAAATATTCCCTAAATAAGTTCCTAGCTAATTCCAAATTTGAAAACTACCAATGAATAGAAGCAGCTATTCAAGCCAAAGCTAATGGACCTCACTGTCAAAAAGTATTGCTTGAAGTTTCACATAAATAATAGAGGAACATCAGAGAGGGACATGTGCTAGAGGGAGTACAGAAGAAATTTATCACCACTGACCAAGCCATTCAGAATTCTTTTTCACAGCCAGAGGTAAACCTTTTCCATACTACCACAGCAATATGAAGAAACAGCGCAAATCCCCGCCACAAGGGGAGGACAAAGAAAAGTCTTGATGCATCAGTAGACCTTATCTACAAACTGGAGCTCTCTGACAAAGAATTCAGAGGTGAAATCCTCAAGATGTTCAATCAACTCAATCGAAAGTTTGACAAGGTATTTATTACATTAAAGGAGGACCTCACAGAAACGATACAACAGACAGCTGAGAAATTATGGGAAGAAATGAGAACAGAAAGAAAAAACCTACAGAAGGAAATGTCACAAATAAAGGGTTAGGTAGGTGAATTAAATAAACTCAGTGGGTGCCCTCAACAATAGAATGACTGCAGCAGAGGACAGAATCAGTGAGCTTGAAGATCAGCTCCAGGCAGCCTATAGGCAACAACAATCAATGGGGAGAGACCTCAAAATAGCTCTAGGGAGAATTAGAGTCCTAGGGGATGAATTCAAGAGGAACAACATTAGAATCATTGGACTTACCAGAAGGACAGGGAACCAACCCCAATGAAAAAGCCACAGTAAAAAAAATCATTGCTGAAAAGTTCCCAGAGCTGGACAATGCAGACATCCAGATTCAAGGAGCCAGAAGGGTACCAGCTAAAAGAGACCCTAACAGAAAAACTCCAAGACATCATAGTTAGGATGATGGACATAACAGATAGAGACACATTCCTGCAAGCCGCAAGGTCAAAGAAGGAAATCACATACAATGGAGCACCCCTTAGGTTCAGAGCAGACCTATCGGAGGAAACCCTTCAAGCTCGAAGGCAGTGATGGGATATAGTGAAAAAACTCAATGAAATGAATGCCTCACCAAGAATACTTTATCCGGCCAATCTCTCATTCAAACTCGAAGGAATTATACACTATTTTGGGGATAAACAACAACTCAGGAACTTCATAGACTCTAAACCAAACCTAAAAGAAGGGCTAAAGGGGCTACTATAAGACAAGAAAAACCCCTACAAGCACAACAAATATTTACAGAAAGATGGCACAAAACCCTATGACAATAATCTCTCTCAATGCCAATGGTCTTAATTCACCAATTAAGAGACACAGACTGGAAAAATGGATTCAGAGACTCAACCCACCATTCTGCTGCCTGCAAAAAACACATCTGAATAGCCAGAACAAACACAGACTCAAAGTCAAAGGATAGAAAACAATTCTGCAAGCAAACAACTCCCTCAAAAAAGCTGGGGTGGCTTTACTAGTATCAGACAACATAGACTTCAGGTTCAAAAAGATTAGAAGGGATAGTGAAGGCCACTTTTTATTAATCAAGGGATATGTACAGCAGGACGAAATCGCACTCCTAAACGTGTACGCACCCAATGAGGGGCCAGTTAACTACCTACAACAGCTGCTAACAGACCTTAAGAAGGACATTGTGGGCAACACAATAGTAGTTGGAGACTTCAACACCGCCCTATCACCTCTGGACAGATCAAGAAGATTAAAACTAACCAAGGAAATAATGGCTTTGAAGGAAGAAATAGAAGAGAGAGGGCTAATAGATCTATACAGGACTCTATATCCAAAAAAAAAGGGAATACACATTCTTTTCCAGTGCACATGGAACATTTTCCAGAATAGACCATGCACTGGGCCATGCAACATACCTCAACAGAATCAACAAAATAGACATTGTACCAGCTATTTTTTCAGACCATGATGCACTGAAAATAGAAGTTAATCATGGACAGATGCAGAAAAATAAATCAAACTCCTGGAAATTAAATAGCTCGATGTTGAACAATGAGTGGGTCAGGACGGAAATCAAGGAGGAAATCAAAAGGTACCTGGAAACAAATGAGAATGAAGACACGAGCTACCAAAACCTGTGGGACGCAGTTAAAGCCGTTTTAAGGGGAAAATTTATAGCTCTGCAAGCATATCTCAGGAAGGAAGAAAGGGCTAGCATAAATAACTTGACTTCACAACTCAAGACCTTAGAAAAGGACCAAAAAAAGGAGCCCAAACCAGGCAGAAGGAAAGAGATAATAAAACTTAGAGCAGAAATTAACGACATGGAAACCCAAAAGACAATTCGAAAGATCAATGAAACCAAGAGCTGGTTCTTTGAGAAAATAAATAAGATTAATAAACCACTAGCAAGACTCACAAAGAAAGAGAGAGAACACTTATAAGTTGAATCAGAAATGAAAAGGGGGACATCGCAACAGAAACCAATGAAATTCAAAAGATCATCAGAGACTACTTTGAAAATCTCTATGACACGAAACAAGAGAACCTAGAAGAAATGGATAAATTCCTGGATTCCTATAACCTCCCAAGGCTGAACCAAGAAGACCTGGAGTTCCTGACTAGTCCTATTAACATCAAGGAAATTGAAACGGTAATCAAAAATCTTCCCAAAAGCAAAAGCCCAGGCCCAGATGGATTCACTTGCAAATTCTTCCAAACATTTAAAGAGGACCTATTGCCAGTTCTTCTCAAGCTTTTCCAGGAAATTGAAGAAACAGAAACCCTCCCAGACAGTTTCTATGAGGCTCACATCTCCCTAATACCAAAAGCAAACAAGGACACCACAAAAAAAGAAAACTACAGGCCAATATCCCTGATGAACACAGATGAAAACATTCTCAACAAAATATTAGCAAACAGAATTCAACAACTCATCAAAAAGATCATACACCAGGGCCAAGTGAGATTCATCCCGGGGATTCAAGGATGTTTAACATTCGGAAATCAATCAACATAATCCATCATATCAACAAAAGAAAAGATAAAAATCATATAATCATATCAATAGATGCAGAGAAAGCATTTGACAAGATCCAGCACCCGTTTATGATGAAAACTCTCGCCAAAATGGGTATAGAAGGGACCTTCCTCAATATAGTCAAAGCCATCTACCACAAGCCTATGGCAAGCATCATCCTCAATGGGGAAAAAATAAGACCCTTCCCTCTGAGAACAGGGACAAGACAAGGATGCCCACTCTCTCCTCTTCTGTTCAATATAGTACTGGAAGTACTTGCAATAGCGATTAGGCAAGAAAAAGATATTAAGGGCATTCAGGTAGGAAAGGAAGAAATCAAGCTCTCACTATTCGCTGATGATATGATATTATACTTAGAAAACCCTAAAACCTCTACCAAGAAACTCCTAGAAACAATAGACTCGTATAGTAAAGTTGCAGGCTATAAAATCAATACCCAAAAGTCCATGGCTTTCTTATATGCAAATAGTGAAAGAGAAGAAAGCGACATGATAAAAGCTATCCCGTTCACAATTGTGCCTCAAAAAATCAAATACCTCGGAATCAGCTTAACTAAGGTGGTAAAGGACTTGTATAATGAAAACTACAAAACGCTACTTCAGGAAACAAAAGAAGACACAAGGAAATGGAAAAATATCCCCTGCTCATGGATTGGAAGAATTAATATTGTCAAAATGGCAATTCTCCCCAAAGCATTGTACAAATTCAATGCGATCCCTATAGGGATACCCTTGTCATTATTCAAAGAAATGGAGCAAGCGCTCCTGAAATTCATATGGAACAATAAGCCCCCACGAATAGCTAAAACAATTCTTAGGAAAAAGAAAATGGGAGGAATCAACCTCCCCAACTTCCAACTCTATTACAAAGCGGTAGTCATTAAAACAGCTTGGTACTGGAACAAAGGCAGAGCGGCAGACCAATGGAACAGGGTTGAATACTCTGACACATCCCCCCAAATATATGACCATATAATCTTTGATAAGGGAGCAAAAAAGGCGAAGTGGAGCAAGGAAAGCATGTTTAACAAACTGTGCTGGCAAAACTGGACAGCTACATGCAAAAAAATGGGCTTAGACCTCCACCTATCACCATGTACAAAAGTCAGATCAAAATGGATTAAAGACCTAAACATCAGACCAGAATCCCTAAGGTACATTGAAGACAAGGTCGGCAAAACCCTCCACGACATTGAAGCCAAAGGTATCTTCAAAGCTGACACGCCACTGGCCAAGCAAGTGAAAACAGAGATAAATAAATGGGACTATCTCAAACTAAGAAGCTTCTGCACCTCAAGAGAAACAGTGACCAAAGTACAAAGACAATCTACAGAATGGGAAAGGATATTTACGCAGTACCCATCCAATAAAGGGTTGATAACAAGGATATACAATGCACTGGTTGAACTCCACAAGAAGAAAACTGCCAACCCGATCAAAAAATGGGATGATGAAATGAACAGAAACTTTCCTAAAGAAGAAATCTGAATGGCTCAGAGGCACATGAGAAAATGTTCAACATCACTAATCATCAGGGAAATGCAGATCAAAACAACCATGAGATATCATCTCACACCACAGAGACTGGCCCACATCCCCAAAAACAAAAACAACCGGTGTTGGCGTGGATAAGGGGAGAAAGGGACTCTTCCTCACTGCCGGTGGGAATGCTGACTGGTTCAGCTCTTTTGGAAAACAATATGGACGATTCTCAAAAAATTAGAAATTGAGCTTCCATTTGACCCAGCAATACCACTCCTGGGAATATATCCTGGAGAGGCAAAAAGGTATAGTAGAGATGGCATCTGTATTTTTATGTTCATTGCAGCACTGTTTACAATAGCCAGAATCTGGAAAAAAACAGAGTGCCCCAAAACAGATGACTGGTTAAAGAAACTCTGGTTCATCTACACAATGGAATACTATGTAGCCGTCAGAAAGCATGAAGTCATAAAATTTGCATATAAATGGATCAACATGGAAAGTATCATGTTGAGTGAAATGAGTCAGAAAGAAAGAGACAGACATAGAAAGATTGCACTCATATGTGGAATATAATGTAACTGAGAAGTACAAGTTGGCAATGATGCAACTTCTGACAGATATCTCTCTGGACTTAGTTACTAAAATACTAAAATAGAGAAACCCAAAACGGAAAGGCCGCTAAGTGTGGTCACTTGACCTCATACCTCTTCATCCTCAGCAATGGAAAACAAATTATCTAATGCTTCCTTTTCAGCAGGTCTGACTTTAGGGGAGAGACTCTACAAACAATAATAGTGAGTTTTGTTGAAATATTGAATGCAATCAAAGTGAAAGTAAAGTGAAATTTATTAGTTACACAGGCGGGGGGCCTAAGGGTGGGGGCTAGGGGCGTGGGGGTTTAGGGGTGTGGGGGTGCGGGGTGGAGCTATACTGGGATTCTTGGTGGTGGAATATGTGCACTGGTGAAGGGATGGGTATTCGAGCATTGTATAACTGAGATTTAAACCTGAAAACTTTGTAACTTTCCACATGGTGACTCAATAAAAAATTTAAAATAAAAAAAAAATAAAAAATAAAAAAATTATCTTAAAATAAATCAAAATTTGTATGAAAGGAAAAAAATAAATAAAAACTAAGCACTATTTCAAGGCATATTCCGATTTATAGAACAAGGTTTCAAATTACTTATATGGCAATAACAGCTGGCAACTTTTATATACAGGTAGAATCCAAAGTGACACTCATCATCAGGATCAGAAGTATCAAAGGTGTGATCCCCAAGGTCTGAAAGGTGTAGTTTCTCTGTTTTCATCAGATCTTCAATGACACCTTTGTTAATCTAATAGGCTTTAACATGCTAAGGAATGTGGAGCCATATATTACATGTGTGGAACCTGAGTCAGTAAATAAAGTGATCTACAAGTGTGATTATGGCAAATAAAGAAGTTGCAAAGAGATAATGCAATAACTGAATGATCTCTAGATAAATGAGGCATCATTGCAAAGAGGATCTGATCCTTTATTTCAGTACTGTTGGTAAATGCTTCAAAAAGCTAAAACCAAACCAATACAAAACTTCTTCTGGTTCCTCAAATTATCTTCTCCACTAAGTGGAAGGAAGAAAAAAACCTACTCATTTTGTAGAAGAAAGGGCCTCTGGTGACAGGGAAGAGCAGGTCAACCAATATATTTAAAGAATGGAACAAAGTATCCACCATGTTTTGTGACTTGGTCAATTAATACTCTTCACTTAGTTAAACTAATTTTGAATTGAAATGAATTGATGGCTTTTGCTAGTCTGCTTTCTGCTGTCCCTCAACTATTACGTTATCACTTGTATCACTTGTCATCCTGTTGCTCATCAATTTGCTAAAGCTGGCACCAGTAACCATTCGTTTCTGTCATGTGCTACTGTAGCCCAATGGCATCTGCTTGCTATAGGAACACGAAGAGCATCAAACCTCAAACCGTTCATTCGAGGTCTTGATGAAGAAGTCTGACCACCTCGTAGGTGAGCAGTCAGGTGTTCTTTTGATGTACCATGGAATCCAATTGGTGAAAGCTCTAGTCAAGCAGTCATCTCCAAATTGCATTACGTGTCCAGCCCATCTGATTTTCAACACTTGGCAAACAAGACAGCATCCCTGATTCTTGATTGTTGACAGAGGTTGGAATTCTGGATTCCTTCTCTCACTTGAGTGAAATGTGATATTCCAAGCATACTCAGATCTCTTTGATAGCCACATCTACCTGCCCACATACCAAATTCCATAGGATGGATATGTCATTCTCAGCATTCTCCCTTCCAATATCCTACATGCCATTTTGTTTGTAAAGAAGCGTACAGCATCTGGTCCAGACAATGTCAGACCTGAACACGTGAAGAATCTGCTGCCAGTACTCGTCAATACACTGGCTCGGCTCTTTACATGCTACCTGCATGAATGCAAGTTTCCGTCCCAATGGAAAAACAGCAGGACTGTTCTGCTGTACAAGAAGGGAGACATCCACAACATTGGCAACTATTGCCCTATTGGCCTGTTGTCTACCGTCTACATGTTGTTTACTCAAGTCATCCTGAATAGGATTGGCATAACACTAGACAAAAGAATATGATGTGGTCAAATAAATTAGACATGGTGACTCCCATCTTCAATGTCTAGATTCGGCCTTCTGGAACTGTGAGTTACCATGGATGGTCTTGATCAATATGATGAAATCAGACAGGCTCTCACCCTGTTTGTTCCACTCTAGGCCATGGGTCTGAATATGGAGTTCTGCAAGCGACCTTCTTGGCCCTATCTTGGCATTGAAATCACCGACAATGATCTTGTAGAAGGTGTGGTCTTCTTTATAGAACTTCTCTAGCTCCATGTAGAACTTCTCAATTTCTTCTTTATCATAGTTGGGTGTTGGTGCGTAGGCAATGAAGATAGAAACTGCTGGCTGTGAGCCACATCTATTCAAGCGTAATCATTCCATTTGAGTTGTTAGGCATTTGAATGAATCAATGTTCATGGCCAAGTTCATGTTAACAAGGACATCGACACCACTGACATCTCTACTGTCACATGTAGTGAGGATCAGTTCTTCTCCAGTGTTGAAAATGGTGTGATGTGATTGATGCCTTCTCGTCTCAGTTAGACCAGTGATGTCGTATTTGATCTTCTGTGCTTGCATCATCAGGTCCTCGATGGATGCTTTCAATGCCAGCTTACATGCGTTGAAAGTACAGTACAGATAGTCATTTTAGTCCTTCTTCGTTTTGGCAGTCTAGTTTGTCCCTGAGATTTTATCAGCCTCTCCTTGCTTATCCTTCTTACACTGCTATATTGGGGGCTCTTTCAGAGTCAGGAGAATAAAGCCCATTGTTGTTATTGTGTTTTGCATATTGAATACACCACAGGTAGCTTGCCAGGCTCTGCTGTGTCAGCAGATGTGTTGGCAGGATACTCTCGGAAGATTACAGGGCTCTCCAAGAGGGATGGAGGCTTTTAGGGCGACCTCTAATCACCCTTACAGGTATTCTCATGGTTCACATCATATTTGAACCTCATCAAATATGGTGTGGTAATTATTCAGTAATTATGCAAAATTCCTTCCAAATGGAAGGAAATGGAAGAGAACTTATGAAGTAATAATCTTAAGAATCATTGTAATAGTTAATTATTTTTCCTACTGCTATAAAACTTAAAAGAATTTCTAGTAGACTCCATCTCTCCAGCATAGAAAAGGCTCTATCTGCATCATTTAGTAATCTGCCAAGAGTGTTCCCTGAGCAGAGTCAGGAGTAAGCCCTGACCTCCAAATGTGGCAACCCCCCAAATTAAAAAAAAACACCTAAAAAGGGGGAAATATAACTTCCTGTTAAGTTGAGTGATTCTATGGAATTAATGAGTCATTGTGGTATCACCGAGACAGATTTTCTACCTTGTAAAAAATTTATCTTTTTTTATCTTATATTACACTCTAATGGACTTGATAATAAAGTTTAAGGCCATTTATATTAACCCAGCGAACTGATTTTTATATCTTCTACTCTTTCTGATGATTCTTTTGTATATATAAAGAATTCAGTCTTAGGAAGAGAGAGAAAGTCAAAGAACAACACAAGAAAAGCACAAACTATATTGTTTTAAGAAAAAGCATTCCGTCCAAGTGGAAGGAAATCTATTATGGTTATTTTGCCCCTTGAAATTGTGTTATAGATATAGATATCTCACTTTCTTTCCAAGATATTTGAAATTTAAGGGTAAAAATTTATCAGAGTTGGACAAGATGAGCTGGAGAATTATATGTCCTCAAGGTTCAAATCTGATAGAAGATACACACTGGAATATATGAAAATATTGGCTTATGTGATGGTGTCTGTTGCAAAGGAGTTAAAGAAATGTCATAGAACATGAATACAAGTGCAACGTAATACTGGCTGATTTTTCAAATATATATTATCTGCAGATCTGGGCAAAAAACACATGATTAACTGCATATGACTCTGTCTTACATAATCACAATGATACTTCCCTGAGGACTTATACCTCAGGGATTGGGTGGAAAACTTCAAGAGAACAAGAACCAAAGCTTTATAACTCTGCACATTCAGCAGTATAGCAAGGCAGGGAGCCTAATGAGGCCCTGCCTGCATCACAACACACAGGACTTTTGCTCTTGCTCTGACTTCTGGTGAGTAAGAGATACAGGTGGGGCTATATTAGTGCAAATCACAGTATGTGTGTACTTGAGATAGAAGGTGAAAGTTATGGACAAGGTGTTTAAGATTTCTTTCTGAAGTAGGACGTAGTTTTTGTAACACATTTTTGTAGTTTTGGTAACAAATCTTTGAATCCCATTTCCTTAATTCACAATCATTCAATTTTACTGAGAGTTTAAGGACAACTTCAGGTCAAACTATATTTATGTAGGACACATATTAAATATTGATAAGTAATTGATGTCTAAATATATGGAAGGAAGGAAGGAAAGAATGAAGGAAAGAAGGAAGAATGGAAGAGTACCATTTCTATATCTGATAGATTATAGTAGAACATCAAATATTTGTCAATAAAATTCCAAGAACTAGGAGCTACATAGAGTTATTTTCTTACAATAAATGATTTAAATCATTTAAATGAATTAAAATGTGGAATCTTAGGTACAAGATTTTTTTAAAACATGATAGTTCTGTATTTATGCTCTCTATATAACTTGATTTATGTAGTGTTTCTAAGGACAGTGCAAGAAGTTCCAAAACTCCTGTTTTGTAGTTACGATGTTTTAAGAGAATATTAACTTGTTCCAAGAACTACAAAGCTAAAGAGTCAGTTTTAAGATGAGTAATGTAGAAATATTTTTCAGAAAATTATACATTTTTCAAAGGAAAACCTTGAAATTCAAGTTGCAATTATTTTCTGCAATTATTAGTCATGACTCCTTCACCTACCCAGCCAGATGTCATACTATTCAGTTTATTGATGGGGCATTTGAAGAAGCGACAAGAACCATTATAATTCAATATCTATCTTTGTACATAATCACATATGTGAGTTGAATCTATTCTCTACATCTTAAGCTTAAGAGGATAAGATGATCAAGTTCTCTTTTGTAGAAGATAGAATCAAAACAAAAACTTTCGGGACAGGAGCGATGGCACAGCGGGTAAGGCGTTTGCCTTGCACTAGGCTGACCCGTGTTTCATTCCTAGGATCCCATATTGTCCCCGGAGCACCGCCAGGAGTAATTCCTGAGTGCAGAGCCAGGAGTAACCCCTGTGCATTGCCAGTGTGACCCAAAAACCAAAAAAAAAAAAAAAAGAAAGAAAGAAATACCAAACACAAACTTCCTACTCGCCTCCAACTCATATGTGAACTGATCACCAGCCTATCAAATATAATTGTATGTATACTAAATGTAAAATTGTCTTCATACCTATTTTTAAATTTTAAGAATAAGTAATTAAAATTTTATGTGAGTTTTGTAACTATTCTTCAAGGCACATTCATTTTGAATCTTAGATATTTTTCTTTTATGAATAATGATGAATTCTATGTATTTATGAAAATTTTATCTTTAACATTGAGAGTTTGATTTTCCTTTTTTGGTAATTATAAGTTTTTACTAAGACTTGTCAGAAGCAGGCTGATGAAACTAAAATCTGTTCCTTGCTCACATTTTACCCTATAATAAAAATTCAGAGATAGAATTTTCTTAAAACACAAAGATGACCTTTGCGACACACCTACTTTCCCATCTCCTCAAATTATATCTATAGAAAGTTCTCATTTTCCTTTTTATTTGACAGATGGTTTTTCATATGATAGTTCCAGCTTTTCATTTTGCTTTAATTAGAGGTGTTTTTCTTCTATCTAAAAAATGTGAATCAGTTATCAGCAATATGTATTTACTTTATACTTCCCAGAACAATTTCGGTTCTGGCAATGTTATTTAACCCTCACAGAAATTCTTCTCTGGGCTTTCCTTAGTTGACACTCAGAATGGGAATGGGTATTGTAGGGATTCTTTATGACCTCTCTAACAGTTGTTATAATTGCAGAAAATTACAGAATGTAAAACAATTGTAACACAACAAAGGTTATTCCTTCGTTATAGCTGCAACATCAATTATTAATTATTATTTTTCTCTCAATTTTTTATGGGGGTGATCACAATAAGCAGATCTCAGGGCTTACTCCTGGCTCTGCCTTCAAGGCAGCAGGGCTCCAGGAACCATCTTGGAACCATCTTTGATTGAGCCGTAGTCAGTCGTGTGGAAGGATTTAAATACACTACCCACTGGACTACCTCCCTAACCCCATATCTCAATTGTTAAAATAATTTTTATGAGGTGTTGACAAAGGAAATTACTTAACATAAGCTTTTAATATAAGACTAAAGTTTATTTTGAACTCTATGTACTCAGATTTCACACTTTATTTCATTATTTAATAATTACCTTTGGAGGTATTCTAGGCTCATTCTTTGATAATCTGAATTGTGGAGTGCATACTATGTACTCAGAATTAGTGTCTTTTATCTTTTCTTTTACTGAACAGTTGATGGTTGTGCTCTGTGTTGACTTGTGCTGTACTAGACCTTCATGGGCATATGTTATACATTATTTGTCACTTAAAAGATATTTTTAATCCAGTAATACAAATAAAGTACAGGTTTTCTAAGTATCTTCTTATTACAGGTTATAATTTTTTTTTTTGCTTTTTGGGTCACACCTGGCGATGCACAGGGGTTACTCCTGGCTCTGCACTCAGGAATTACCCCTGGCCGTGCTCAGGGGACCATATGGGATGCTGGGATTTGAACCCGGGTCGGCCGCGTGCAAGGCAAACGCCCTACCTGCTGTGCTATCTCTCCAGCCCCATACAGGTTATAATTTTTGTTTTGGGACAATGTTCAGGGGCTACTCCTGGATAGAGATCACAACAATAGTGCTTGGGGACCATGTGTTGCTGGGGTTCAAACCCAATTCTCCTGCCTACAATGTGTGGCTCAAATTGCTGTTATCTCTCTGGCCCAAGATATTATTAAACCCCATTTAGTATAAAAAGTATATAGGTTGGTAATGTCAGGAGTTTAGTATGTTCGTGTTTTGTTTCTACCTCCCAAGCAACCATGACATGTAATTATCCTTGTTTGGGTTTTATTAAAACTCTATATTCTGGTTTTGAAACTTACCTGGTTTAGGGACTTGGACTCTGTACTGTCAACTAAACTTCCCTTTACATTTTTCAAAGGTTGAATAATTTTCAAATTAGAAAATTATTTTCAATTTGGATAATTATTTTATTCAAAAGACCTAAATATGTTTAGCTAGGACAAATCACTGGAAAAAGGAGGTCGAATTAAAACTTAGTGAAATGTCTAAAGGATTGGAACTCAGTATAATAAAAATGGAAGAGTAATAATTTTTGTATACTCTGGTTATGGATGCTATGTAGGATGAGATAATAGAGAAATGCTGCAAAAAATAACATTTTGCTTTCTTGACATTTTTTTTCCAGGTAAAGTTCTTCCCAGAATAATGGCAATTATAATCAACAACAATGTGAGCAACATCTTCTTCATACTCATGGATTTCCCAGGACTGGAAACTGCTCACTGTTGGACAGCAATACCTATCTGTTCTATTTATATTCTCTCTTTTCTGGGCAACATCACTATAATGTACATTGTCAAGTCCGTGTCCAGTCTCCACACTCCCATGTACCTTTTCCTCTCCATGCTTTCAATGGCTGACCTGGGCCTCTCCATCTCTACACTACCATCAATGGCAGCAATCTTTCTCCTGGGTCAGCGAAAAGTGGAGGCTGCAGTCTGCTTTATGCAACTCTTCTTCATCCACACTTTCTCAGTCATTGAATCAGCTGTGCTATTGGCCATGGCTTTCGACCGTTGTGTGGCCATCCGAGAGCCCTTGTGCTATGCCACTATTCTCACAACCAAACGCATTGGGGCCATTGGGCTTGCCATTGTGACCCGTAGTGCTGCTCTCCATCTTCCTTTGCCAGTGCTCCTGGGAAGACTGCAATTTCATCCTATAAACACTCTGGCTCATTCTTATTGTGTTCACCCTGATGTTCTAAGGCTGGCCACTTCCAGTACTCGTGTGAACAGCGGCTTTGGGCTCTTTGTCATGCTTTCCACGCTGGGGATGGATGCTGTACTCATTCTCCTCTCCTATGTGCTAATTTTGAAGACAGTATTAAGCATTGCTTCTAATGCTGAGCGGCTCAAAGCTTTCAACACCTGTGTGTCCCATATTTGTGCTGTACTGCTGTTTTATACCCCATTAGTCAGCCTATCTATGATCCACCGATTTGGCAAAAAGAAGCTACCAGCTCAAGTATATATGCTTCTCTCATACCTGCACTTTCTTGTACCCCCTATGCTCAATCCAATTGTCTATAGTGTAAAAACCAAAGAAATTAGGGTTCGCATTCTAAAGATGCTTCGCCCTCAAAAGCTCTGAATTATGGAGGTAAGATATTATTTGTAACAACACTCAGCACAGAGAGTAGACTCAGTGAAACTTTTATTTGATATAGCAATAAAATAATTATTCAGAAACTGTATTTATTATGGTGTTTCCCCCAACAATAGAGAATCTTGATTCAATGAAATAAGTTTTTTTCTGTTAAAATCAATACCAGTCTGACAAATACTCAGGTTATCATGGGGGGAAGCAGACAGTGTCTTGAGAGACTACGAGTTACAACAAGCAGATTCGAAAATCAAGATTCAGAGACATCTAGGATAACTTCTAACTGAATATCTAAGATCCTACAAAATGAAACTCTGGGGTGTTTCCATTGAGCCAGAGTGATAGCACAGTAGGTAGGGTGCTTATCTTGCATGCATCTTAGCCGGATTTGAATCTCCAAATCCCATATAATCTCTAGAGGCCCTCCAGGAGTGATCCCTGAATGCAGTGCCCGGAGTAAGTCCTGAGTGCCACTGGGTGTGACACACAATCAACCACAACAAAAACAAAGAGTGTCTTTTTTGGAGTTCTCCTTGGCACAACATTTTATTTTTTGCACTTTTTGGGTCACACTCAGTGATGAACAGAGGTCATTCCAGGCTCATGCACTCAGGAATTATTCCTGGCAGGGCCCAGGGCACCATATGGGATGCTGGGAATTGAGCCCATATAGGGAGGGTGAAAGGCAAACACTCTATCTGCTGTTCTATCGCTCCAGCCCCTTAACACACCATCTTGATTACTAGATGTCACTGGATATGAAGGAAATTACTCCAGTCTCATTACACTGGGAACCGGCTGTTGCCTGTGAGATATGTAACAGACATCTTGTGTCTCAGCAATACTTTAACCTTGCCACTGCCTTAGAATCTTGAGCATCAATTGTCCCTGACTTGAATAGGACTCTCTTTCCTGGGGTCCAGGGAGTTGCCAGACACTTAAACTCCATTAAGTATACTTTTAAGATTAGCAGATGTGTGTAATCAAAATACTTCTGATTTATATAACAATATATAAAATTTTCTAAAAAATACACAGAATAAAATATTTCATACTTTGACAAAGGGACTAAGAGCATGAGTGGAAAAAGAAAAGTGTCTTTAAGAGGTGGTTCTGGGAAAATTGGTTAATCACATGTAAAAAAATAATAACTCAGGTACCTATCTCACACTACATACAAAAATCAAGTCAAAATAGATTAAGATATCAGTATAAACCTGAATTCATAAATTTTATGGAGGAAAGCATAGGCACAGCCCTCCATGTCATTAAATCTTCAATGATGAAATATCAGTGACCAAGCAAAAGAAAGCAAAGATAAACAAATGGGATTAAATAAAATTAGGAAACCTTTGCACCATCAAAAAAAATGATGACCAAAGTAAAGACAAAATAAAAAGACAGGCTAATACCTCTGACAAAGGTTTAATATCTAAGATATAGCGCACTGGTAAAACTTACCCCCACCCCCCCAAAAAAAAGCCCAAGATCTCAAACAATCTTTTCTAAAATTTGAGAGGAGATGAACAAAATTTCCTCAAAGAAGACTTAAATACGTCCAGTAGGTATATATAAAAATACTCTGAATCACTGATAAGAGGAAATTTAAACAATGAAATATTAAATCATACCAGTGAAACTGCCACACATCATAAAGAAGAAAACAATCAGTGAAGGCGTGAATGTGGAGGAAGAGGGACCCTCATCTACTGCTGGTGGAAATGTCAGCTGGCTCCACCATTTTTGAGAAGGCATTACAAACACTTATAACAAAGTTTAGAGTTGAAATTCCATATTGTCCACTATCCCCATTTCTGGGCATCAATCCAAAGAGCCCAAAAAACTGCAGTACACCGCACTGTCATCAATTTGCTTGAGCAGGCACCAGTAATGTCTCCGTTGTGAGACTTGTTACTGTTTTCGGCATATCGAATATGCCACTGGGAGCTTGCGAGGCTCTGCCGTGCGAGCAGGATACTCTCTGTAGCTTGCCGGACTTCCAAGAGGGATGGAGGAATAGAACCCAGGTAGGCCGCATGCAAGGCAAACGCCGTACCTGCTGTGCTACCGCTCTAGTCCAGCTACTACATTCAGAAAAATTATCTGTGATCACGTTTATCGCAGTGTTATTCATAATGGCCAAAACCTAGAAACAACCATGACAAAAAAAATTACTGGGTAGTCTATAATAGAATACTAGTCCGCTATAAGAAAAATATCATGCAATTTGTTACTACATAAGTGTATTTAGAGATATCATGCTGAGAAAAGTCATTCAGGAGTAGAGGGACTGAAAATGACGTCTCTGATATATGAGATATAAAGAAGCATAGTAAGGGAATAACAAATGATCAAAAGTAATAGAACCTAAGAAATGGGCTAAAGAATGCAGCACACTACTGATATGTAAGAATTGGAGGAGGGTGTTGATGTAAGGAAACTGAAGGGAATCTGGAAAAGTAATAGGGAAAAATGGAAACTGGAAAAAAAATGGAAACTGGTAAAGTAGGTGGTATTGAAATGTTGCATTCATGAAATCCAACCAATTACAGTATTTTAAAATTGCAAATCATAAAAATTAAAATTAAAACATAAAATAAAATAAAAAGAGATAACCTAAAGAAAATAAAGCAAAAACATGTCATTTTTTCTATGTAGATTTTGTTCTTATGAAATTTGTCTTTAATTCCTTCATCTTTTATTTTGCACTTCGATTTCTAGCTTTTATGCAGTGAGTAGGAGGTTCCACAGACCTATTTTCTTCTTTTAATCTTTTTCTTTTTTCTATATCCCATTTGAAATCTAAAGTAAGTAAATCTTCAGTTAATAATTCCAATATTATTATTTTTCTTTCACATTTTCTATTTCTTAAGTATGATGGCTCTTGAGAAGCATTTGCTTTTTTAGAAGTTGATTTGTTTCTTTGTTGGTTTGCTAAACTAAGTGGATGTGGATTCCTTTAAATATTGCTCATTTGAAAAACTTTTAATTAATCCTTCAAATATTAGTAATAATCTAGCTAGATAGTGTATTCTTGGCTAGAAATATAATCCATTTAATACTGAATAAATTTTGCCTTTGTCTTCTTGTCTCTTGAGAAATTTATGCTGTAAATTTTACGGAGGTTCCCTTAAATGCAAGCCTTTATTTTTTACTTGCTGCTGTTAGCATTCTTTGGCTTTTATCACTTAAAGTATAATGCATCTACCCGTGAATATGTTTGGATTTATTTTATTTGAAATTCTGTGTGCTTCCTGAATCTGGGTATGTCTGTTTCATCACTTTGGAAAGTTTACAGCTATTAATTTTTCCGACAAGAATTTTTAACCTTTCTTTCCCCTCCTGGAATTCCTATGTATAGGTGTTGTCTATGTTGATGGTTCCCCTCCTCATAAAACTTGTTTTTTTCATTTTTTAAATTTTTAAAATTTTATCTTTCTTTCATTTGATCTTTCTCTCACCTTTTGTTCCTTTTCTCTGGTCCTTATTCATTCCTTTATTACTTCTTTTACTTATGCTTTCACTTGACTTAATCCCAGTCTTCTTAATTTTATCTCTGGTTTCTATCATCTGCTGTGGAAATCTTGCATTTTAAGCCCAGCTACTAAATCCTTTAACTTATTGATTTTCATTTGAATTTTTCTTATACTTTTTAAAAATTCTTTGTGAAGTTCTCTCCCACCAATGTCCTCATTTTGGTGAATATCATTGGAAAAGTTCTTCAATGTCTTCATTAGGGAGTAGTTTTCATATACTTGGGATTATATATTTTCATATACTTGGGATACATACTTGGGATTATTCCCTAACTTTTGTCTTTATCCATAAAATTAGATGAATTCCTTCAGTTTTTCATTATACCCGTCCTTAAAAAATTAAAATAGCTTACTTATATATTAATATAAAGTAATCATATCATTGGTACTAATAATATTAAAATAATGAGTAATTATTTTAGTATCAACAGGCATTGATTTTTTTTTAACTTTTGGGACATACTCAAAGTATTCAGATGGCCATTTTTGATGATGCTTGGGGGTCCATATCATGTTGGAGATTGGACCTGGGCCTCTTGCATGAAAACCATGTGCTTTGGCCCTTTGAACTAACTCACTGGTCCTGCTAAAAGTTTGAAATACTGGAACTTTTTAAGTACTCAATGGAGTACCTAACTTCATTCTCATAACTGTAAAAAACTAAAGAATGCCGAGGGGGCGAGTGCACTCGCGGGCTCTCCGGGCGGCTCTGTCTCACCACCCGCGTTCGGTGCTCTGGAACCGCAGCGTGTGGACTGGATCGGGACAGCCGGTGGTCAAGGACAGGCGAAGGAAGAACGAGGACCAAGCTCGTTGCTGATTAGTTACCGTTTATTCAATCTTTAATCTTTCTCATCTCCCGCACTCCCAGCTCCGGCCTCTCTCTGGATCTACTGCTCAACTGCTGCTTCTCTCTGGCTTCTCTCTCTCCTCCTACCTGTCTCTCCCCGATCTCTCTCGGTGGATCTGGCCCTGTGGATCTGCCCCCGGAAACAAGATACAAAACCAAAACCGAAGCTGAAGCCGAAGCCTTCTTTGGGCTGAAAGCACTCGGATTTACATCCCAAAGACCAGGCTGGGCTGCAGCAAGAAATCTACATGTCAACTACAAACTAGACAGCACCTGAAATTTACATCCCAAAGACTAGGCTAGCACCTTATATCTGCGGGTCAAAGATCAGCTAGGTTTCTGTGACAAAACTCCAGAAGGCAGCTGGAAAAGGGGAAATATTTCTTTTACTAGTCCGTTTTCACAAATGAAGAAAAGGAGTCAAATAGATGTTAAATAAATACCCAAATACTGGGAGAGTTACTGATGGTTTTGGGATTCAAATCCATACCATTTATCCTCAAAGAAACTGCTGTTAGTCCATTTTCTTACGGTGGTGGTAGTGTTAGAGTAGTTGAGAGTTCTTTTCAGTGGCAGTGAAAAGAGACCATGATAATAAGGCAAAATTAAAGAAATGATTCTGTATATATATATCTATATATCTATAGAGAGAGCCCAAGAAGTTGCAACTAACTCTAGGAAATACCTCCTAAAAGAAAAAAGAACAAAGAGCAACAGGATCTTTTACACCCTGATTATGAACAAACAGGCCTAATTCTTGTCTTTAGTTCACTTACCTCATTAATAGGTCATTATAATATGATTGGCATTGCAGTTTTTCCTGTTCGTGGATTTTGTGTATGTACTATGGGTAGTCACATGCACATAAACAATATAGAGTATGAAATACCTGTCAATCATCTAAGTAGCACCTAAACCTCACCCCAATATGACATAGTCATCTAATTCACCCTGAAAGTATAATATGAAATCTTATCAGTTCAAGCATAACAGGGTCAACTATAATTCACGTGGTAGTCCCACTTCTATTCCCTCTGAAGTGTCCTTTATTTAAAAGAACTTGCTTGATATGTTGCTGTGGAATTTGCATGTGCTAGTTTTTAATATTTTGCTAATTGTACATTAGAAACAACGTCCACCTAGCCCACTTGGTGACACCATGGTCATTCCTGTGTCAGTAATATTATATTTTACAGGCATTAAAAAATGAGACAAAAAGAGCTTATAAAACATATACCTAGAGGATACAAATTATATACTTATATATAAATGACTAAGTTTTATATATATTCCAGCCAGCATATATATACATATGTGTGTGGGGGGGAAGGCTGGAGCAATAGCATAGTGGGTAGGTCGTTTGCCTTGCAAAAGGCTGACCCAAGTTCAATTCCTCCGTCCCTCTCAGAGAGCCCGGCAAGCTACCAAGAGTATCTTGCCAGCACAGCAGAACCTGGCAAGCTACTTATAACGTATTAGATATGCCAAAAACAGTGACAGAAAGTCTCACAAAGGAGATGTTACTGGTGCCCACTCAAACAAATCGATGAGCAATGGGGTGACAGTGACAGTGAGTGAGTGAGTCTGTGTGTGTGTGTGTGTGTGTGTGTGTGTGTGTGTGTAGATACCATGTTTAAATCAGCTCTTTTTGATATTGGAGCTTGTAATCCCAGAACATCAATATTACAAATTCACTATATTGGGATATGCAGTTAATTGAGATAGACTTGAATAGAGTCAAAGGGTTTCCAATCACAAAAATGTCTCTTTACAACCTATTCCAAAACTTGTTTGGCAATGGCATGGTTAAAGGCAATTGCTTCCCCAATGCCCTTGGCACCATTTTTACTCATCAAGGTATTATATACAGAAAGGCACCCTGAAGGATGATGAGAAATGTTCTCAGATCTTTTCTCCTTATGGGTGAGTCAATAGAAATTTAGAGAGAAGAAGTAAAGCATTTGGCGAGTTTCTTTGGCAATACTCATTTAAGAGTAGAATTAATATGTTTTGAGTTCAAACCCTAAGAGAGAGTATATTGAAGATTTACAAGAAGGGGCTCATCTTCATATAACATCTGAGAGTACCTGGGTATATTTTCTGACAATTTTCTCCACTTTTCTTTTATAACAGATACAACAAAGCAAAATATTAACTAGAAGATGGTTTTCCACTCTTTATCAAAAGTCCTATAGCCTGATTTTTGTGTGCTTTAAGATGTAGGGAAATGAATTTTTTATACATTAAGAAAACACTCTGACATGAGGAAAAATTTGAGGGAAAGAGTGGTATGGAGAGTAACTCATCTGTAGAAACATCTTGAAAAGATAATCTGTTTTTGGAAGATAATTCTTAGTAGGTAATAGAATGATGATGTGAGCTGACAAATACAGTATGAGCAATTATTTCCAAATATTTGAAGGAGCATCTTAAATAAATAACCATCTTACATTCTGAGCATGGTAAGTACTTTGAGGAAACAACAAAAGAGGGTAAACTATTAACAAATATTATTTATTTTCTAAATATTTTGTAGACGATCTCTATAATATATGTGTATGTGCTCAGGTGATATTTTATAATCCAATAGAAATGATGAGTGGATATGCTATGATAATTAACACAATTCACTCATTTCCCCTAGTTAGATAAATGAAAAGTTTATTTTAGTATAATATACATCTGAATTATTTGAAAGAAACTTATTTTGTGAAACTGATTATTTCTGATTATTTCTTAACAAAAAAGCTTTAATAGTGATGTTTAATGTTTTGGATCCGAACCATATTTTTTTTAAAATTTATTTATTTATTAATTAGTGAGTCACAGTGAGGGTACAGTTACAGATTCACACATTTTTGTGCGTGTTTTTCCCTCATGTAATGTTTGAGAGCCCATCCCTCCACCAGTGTCCATTCTCCACCACCAATGAACCCAGTATCCCTCCCACCCCCTCAATCCCATCCCCCTCCCCCTCCCAGCCTCTGTGGCAGGGCATTCCAATTTGATATCTCTCTTTTCTTTTGGGTGTTGTGGTTTGCAATAGGGGTATTGAGTGGTCATCCTGTTCAGTCTCTAGTCTACTTTCAGCACGCATCTCCCTTCCTGCGCAAGATCTCCAACCACATATTACTTGGTGTTCCCCTCTCTATCTGGGATAACTTTCCCCCAGCGTGTGAGGCCAGCTTCCAAGCTATGAACCATATTTTTTTTATGTAAGTAAACAACAGATTAGTAAATCAAGAATATCTTCCCATGGTACTCTATAATATTACTGTTTTACATTTGATTGAAAATGTGCTAACAAGCCAAAAGAAAGAATTCCTGTGAATACAAAGATCATAGTACATTTTAAATATGTTATAAGGTGGCTTTTGCTTAAGCTCAAGTTCTGATCAAATCTATTTGCTTGTTTCTTAATTATTTAGTACTAATATTATTTAGTATTTAGTATGCAAAAACTAAGACCAAAAACTGGTACCCTGCCTATTTAAGTACTTCTTCTTATTAAACCCTTTTTCTTAGTGTTTCTTAAAAAGTAAGATAAGAAAAAATATCACAAGAACAATCCATAAAATTATAAAATACTTCCTTTATCAGACCGTTATGCAATATATACAAAAACAATAAGCTCTGTGTGTATGAGCATCTCAATGTCTTTGTTATTAAACATCCATTTTCCTAAGTTATTCTAAAATTTAGCATTCACATCCAATTTTCAAAGGTTGATAATTCTGAGTCTTCTTAAATTATGGGCATTTTTTATGCTTTTGTTTCTTCATTTGAAATCTATGGATAAGAGTATGGGATCTTTCACTTAATTAACTACATGTTAAATTCTTCTAGTTAAAATTAAGTGCAAGGTGAGTTGTAGAGTAAAAAATTCATAGACAGAACATATTCAAGCAATTGGTTTGAATATGCAGTCATTCCTTGTCAGTGTTCTCAAACATTTATCAACCTCATTCTACGTTTATTCATATTTAGTAATTGACTGTCACTGTCACTGTAATCCTGTAAACAATGAAAATTGTTCACTCTCTGAGAGGGGTGGAGGAATCATACCTGGGTCGCTGCATGCAAGGAAAACAGTAATTGACTAGAAATTAAAAAACGTATATGGAAGGAAGAAATCAATATGGCCAGTTTTCTATATAAACATAATTAGCTAGCAGACATATTTTGTTAAATATTTGGAACTTTGATAAACTATAAACAAACAAAGGTATCTTTGTAATGATCTCTGTTTGTTCTTTGGTATTAAATAGTTTGTGGTAAAATCATTCTGGGCATTTAAGTCAGTTTCCTCTATAGATTTATCTGAAAGCTTAGAATAGTTGTGTAAATTTATTTCTGTTGAGGTTGTTCCTATTTAAATTCTTAGCTTCTTAACTTCCTGATTAGAGTGGGTTTTCTACAACATTATATCTGTATGTTTATGAGCAATGATTTACTTGCTACGCAATGATACTCTATGCTAAACTATAGTATGGTATGTTATATATACATATATAGTATGTTTATCATATAAATATATGATAAATGTATTTATCATATAAATATACTATGCACTGTACAAGAGTATACAACTACTATGCAGAATAATGATATCAGTGTTATTATAATCTTTATTTTTTCATAATTTTGTTTCCCTCTCCTAGATAGAATAGTTGAATTATTGGAGGAAACTACAATAATTTAATTTGGAGGTGATAAATTAGAAGAGAAAAATGAGAAGTGACCACTTTATTGGAAATTTAAAAGATTGTAATTTGTTGAAGCATTTTAGCTAATTTTATATAAGGATGAGTTTTGAGTCTCTTTTGTAGTAGTTGAAATTTGTCTTTAGTTGTAAGTAGCAAATATTCACAGTGGAAAACACTGATTCAGTCAAACTCATTCCATTCCTGTTTTCTCCTTTTATGATCCATGCAATCTTAGCAAAGTTTTATACCTGAAGTCTTAATAAGAGTTATGCTTATTCTAGAAAAGCTGATTTGCAAGCTTGAAGTTGAAATGCTTTAAAATGACATATGCAAAAACATTATGCAAATCACAAAAATAATAGTCTATAATTGGATAATTTAAACTTTAGGACAGATGAAAGAATTTACTATGTATGTGGATCTACTTCGCAATGAAAGAATTCTACCAAATTGAATTTATTTACTATACATGTGAGAGTAAAAGGGATGGAATAAGGGGAAAATAAATTCCATTTAAATAAAGAAATTTTGTAGACAGAATACGATTAAGTAAGATCTACTAACTTAGATCATTCTTTTTAGGAATTATTATTCATTAAATGCTTTAAATTTATTGGGAACTGAAGAAATCTCCTTCATTTAGTTATGATTAGGAAAAAAGATAAAAAGCTTCTAAACAGAATTATTATTTTATACTGAGTTCTCCATAATGGATTTACTGTAGGAAAATAGTTGAGATATCCCACCCCCCAAAAAAGGCAACCAAAATTCAGTGTGTGAATATATGGAAGTTCAATCTGTTCTCAGACTGTTGTATATCTTCAAAATTACTTGATAAGAGAATGTAAGTCTTGATTTCCTGGCAAGTAAATTGTTTTTTCTAATTTCTACATGACATCAGTATAATACTGAATAGTTATGGATAATTAAAAAATTTATGTGGATCTACTTCGCAATGAAAGAATTCTACCAAATTGAATTTATTTCCTATACATGTGAGAGTAAAAGGGATGGAATAAGGGGAAAATAAATGCCATTTAAATAAAGAAATTTTGTAGACAGAATACGATTAAGTAAGATCTACTAACTTAGATCCACATACATAGTAAATTCTATTTAATATCCTATAGTTTAAGATTGTTGTATATGGGGTCAGATGATAGTATAGTGGTAGGGCACTTGCCTTCCATGTGGCCAATCTGAGTTCAATCCTTAGCACCCAATAGGACTCCGGGAGCTCTACCAGGAGTGATCAACTGAGTATAGAGTTAGGTAGGACCAAGTTCTGAGCTATGCAGAGTGTAGGCAAAAACAAACAAACAAAATTATTCTTTGTCTGGGAATGAAACTCAGCAGTAGAGTACTTAGCTTGCTAGTGTGAGGCCCTGGTTTGATATCTATCACAACACACACACACATACACACACCCACACCATTCTATTTATTCTTCCACATACACAATTCCAACAGAGAATTAATCATGTTTTAATAAATGTTTAACACTTTTGCAATAAGTTGGCATTATATTTGTCTGTGAGAAAAATTTGTACTTATGCTGCCATAAAAGTAGGCTGAAATATTAATGGGTTTATTTAAATTTGTTTTGACAATAAAATATATTTTTCTAACTTCTAATATAAAGTACATTAGAAAAGTACCTATTGAAATGCTATGAGGAGAATTTTACAGAAAATAAAATACCTGGATTTAGGCAACTTTGTTCCCTCCTTTCCTTCTTTCTTTCTCTCTCTTTCTTTCTTTCTTTCTTTCTTTCTTTCTTTCTTTCTTTCTTTCTTTCTTTCTTTCTTTCTTTCTTTCTTTCTTTCTTTCTTTCTTTCTTTCTTTCTTTCTTTCTTTCTTCCTTTTTTTCTTGTTTTCTTTCTTCCTTTCTTTCTCTATTTTTAAAAAATTTATATGTAATGCAGCCAGTATTGTTTAAGTCCTTTTCAAGAGATATGTTTCAAACTAATTTAAGAGTAATTTTTATGATTTTGTCGCCACTCTTGGCAGTATTCAAGGCTTACACATGGTTCTGTGAGCTCATGGTGGACTCTGGGTAACATACGTGATGCCAGATGGAACACAGGGAGGACTTTGGCAAAACAAGTGCCCTGTTCCCTGAATTATCTCTCCTGTCCTAGAGAGCTTTTTATTATGTGGTTCCAGAATCAGACTTGGGCATGTATGAAGACATTCTTTTTCCCCTTGGTAATTCTAAGGGCTTGTTAATGTGAAACAGGTGAAGTACTTGAGAAAAGTCAGAAGACTGTAGCCATCAAATTTTTTTGGAATCTATGCAAAGATCTTTTTTGCGAGAATATGTTCTGATCCAGCAATCTCTTTGATTTTAGGGTCTGTAACTATACTTCTGTGGGATTTCTGCCTCCTTCGGGCCATCATGACCTACACCAACCACACTGGCACCTTCATCCTGACAGGCCTTCAGGGCCTCGAGTCTGTGCATGCATGGCTCTCTATACCTCTGTGTATCATGTATGTGGCGTCTCTGGCAGGGAACAGCCTGATCCTATGGGTGGTGAGGTCAGAGCCCTCCTTGCACCAGCCCATGTACTACTTCCTGTCCATGCTGGCAGTGACTGACCTGGGCCTCTCTGCTTCCACATTGCCCACCATGGTCACCATCTATATGCTTGGTATCAAGGAGGTGGCAGTGGATGCGTGCCTGGCCCAACTCTTTTTCATCCATACATTCTCCATTATGGAGTCCTCTGTGCTTCTCACCATGGCCTTTAACCGTTTCGTGGCCATCAGCAATCCTCTGCGCTATGGCACTATCCTTACCAATCCCCGGATTGCTGGCATGGGCGGAGCCATCGTCATACGCAGTGTCAGCCTCCACATTCCAGCGCCCATTATGCTGAAGAAACTGCCTTACTGCCACCATCGCCTACTTTCCCACTCCTACTGCCTGCACCCAGATGTTATGAAGCTGGCTTGTGCTGATACCCACATCAATAGTGCCTATGGTCTCTTCGTAGTGCTCTCAACTCTGGGTATGGACTCGATTCTCATTGTTCTCTCCTATGGGTTGATCCTCCAGACGGTGCTGTCCATCGCTTCCAAGGCAGAGCGCCTCAAAGCCCTCAACACTTGTGTGTCCCACATCTGTGCTGTGCTGCTCTTCTACACACCTATGATTGGCCTCTCCATGATCCATAGATTTGGGAGGCGGCCTTCCCCGTGTAGTCGTGTACTCCTCTCCTATCTTCATTTCCTCACACCTCCAGTGCTCAACCCAGTAGTTTACACCATAAAGACCAAACAGATCCGAACGAGGCTATGGCGCCTCTTCCGGAGGAATGGGACCAGCATCAGAGACACTCAGAGTCATTAAATCCTGGGTAGTGAAGAAAAGGCAGGAGAGACTGTAGTCACTATGAGAGACTATGAGTCACTGGAGAGTGAGTTCCATTGCGAGAAGGATGTAAGATACAGATAGTAGATAATGTCAGCTTTCACACGAAGATTTCATTTACAGGAATAATCACATTCTCATATGCTTTTTAAAAATGAAACAAAATTCCATTAACTAGTTGCTAAAGTATGCATGTTATTATAGATTCCAGAAACAGAAATAGAATTGGGACATACAAATTTATAAAGAGAAATGGCTTGCAGAGAAATAACTCAGTCACAGAACATTTGTTATACCTGTGTGAGAACCTGGGTTCACTTTTATGTACCCCAAAAAGGTCTTGATCCTAATTTCAGGTTGGAGAGCTCTCCAATAGAAAGAAAGGTTTTATGTTTTATTATGTATGAAAGAGACTCCTATTCTAAGTGGATTCTGAAGGTTAGTGTAGAAACTCTTTAAAAGTCTAAAAATGTCAAAAGGCTCTCTGCCTGAGTTTTATTTTATTTGTTTTTACTGGGGTGAGATAGAATCCAGGCCCTTCCACATACAGGATATGTGTTCTGCCACTGAATCTCATAGCCTGTCATTACCTTAAAGTAATGTTAAGAGTTAGAGTTGAGGAAGAGTAATTTGGGGCCACACGAGAGATAGTACAGTGGGTAGGGTGCTAGGTGTGGACAAAAAAATCAAAACAAAATCCCTTTTAAAAATTTTTTTGTAAATATGTTTTGGCTAGTTAGATCTTAAATCTCAAATATAACAGTTGACAAGAGTTACTAGAACAATATTAAAATAGCAAGAATGAATGCAATTTCAAAAAACATATTTTGCCTGTAAGTTTATTTTTAAATCATATCAGTTCCCATCATAACTCATTGCTCAACTTTAAATGAAAGTTCTTTGAAATAAACCGTATGAATTTTATTTGTATAGCCTTCATATTAGCCTAGTATATTAAATACATTTTGTACTAGGTATATAAGATATACAAATGCAGTATTTCTTTATATACATGCATAAACTGTTCACTTGGACTTCTTCACTAATACTGATTTAATAGGGTAACTTTTTTTGGTCTTGTTTTGTTTTGTGAGGGCACACATGACAGTGCTTAGGGCTTGCTCTTAGCTCCACAAAGCTTTCTTTTTATTAACTGAAGTTTTATTAAATAAAAGGGACAGAGAGTGGAGGAGGGAGGGAGGAGAAATAGATTTAAGATAGAACATGGGCTTCTCTAAAGGAGAGATAGTATAGAGGTTTATTTTGTTAAAGAGATTTATAACCATGGGATGTAAGTAGCATCAATCAGATAGATCTTAGATAATAGAGTAAATCCAGACTGAATTTGAAATCTTGTACACACACAAAAGAAAATAGTATAGTAGTCTTTCATTGTTTTTCTCCTGAAATATTGGATGTCACACTAGAAACTAAAGTATAATTGGAGTTGATAATGATGAAACAAGGTATTAATGGGAAGTTCTAAACAGTTGGTATTTCTTTGACATTCTAAAAGATCCTTTGTGTGCAATTCATAATGTATAAATGATTAGTGATGATATGTAAATGAATTATTAATCACTGTTAGGTTGTTGATAAGTGCATTTCTGCAATCTATTGCAATTTGACTTTTTTACTCTTTATTTCCTATAATTAAAAGTCTCACTATTTATTGCTTGTTCTTTTACTTCACTGTATTTCTTCATTGTCTTTTGCAAAAAAAAATGTTGCTGTGATTAAAACAAATAACTTATTTTTTATATAGAAAGCTGATAACTTTTTAATATTTTGAGAATCTGATAAATTATTTTCCAGAGCTACTCTAATACTCAAAATTCCCACCAATAACATAGAATGATTGAGATTTCTGCATAATCACATTAATATTTGTTTGTCTCTGTCCTATGAATATAGTCTTTATTATGGGTGCGAATAGCTTGGTGATTTTGATTATAACCTCTTAATGGCTAAAAACTGATTTTATTGTGGTATTTTCTATTTGTTTTTGAGTTTTAAGAGTTATTTACTTATTCTTTATACATTTACATATTTATATACATATAAGTACCTTATCAGAAATATGATTTGAAAATAAGTTTTCTCTATTTTTATGGTCATGATCACTCTCCCATTGAACTATAAAACTCAACTGTATCATTAAGACCCCCTCATTCACTAGTATTCAGAATCTAAGAAACCACGCCATGACTTCTGAAGCTAGTAGCAACTATTTAAAAATGTATTTTAAAAATTTAAGTCATATATTTTGCTTAATTTGTCACATATAATAATTGCTTTAATTAATTCACTCTTCTATTTAGTGAATTAATATTTGTATATTCCAAACTCCTGTCTTTTCATTTTTTATTTTGGTGAAACACTTATCCATGCTCAGGAATTGCTCATGGTTCTGTTCAAGAACCACTCCTGGCAGAACTTGGGGAAACCATATGTGGTACTGGGGATCAAACCTGGGTCAACTGCATGAAAGGCAAGCACACTACACACTGTACTAACACTTCAGAGCCATTCTCTGTCTTAAAGGCTAGAGTCCATGGTTCCCTCAAAGTATACAGGATAGTCTAATCAGAAATACTCTTGGGAACCAGAGAGATATTACAGAGGGTTAAGCACTCGGCTTGCATCCCATATGGTCCTATGAGTGCTCCAAGAGTGATTACTGAGTACAGAGACAAGAGTAATTCCTTAATAGAACTGACATGGGCAAACAAACTAAAGACAACCTCATTTGGCAAATTTGTTTGGAACACTTTAGTGCAGTCCATGTTCAAATGTACATAGGTTAAAAAAAATTGAAAATATTGGTAGATTTTATTATGCAGAAATTTTCATCCCACAAATATATACAATTGCACATATTTTATACTGAATGTCTTCAATATCCCAATATATATACTTCATTTTTAAAAGTGATAATTAATCTAGTAAAGTATCTGTTAGTCTGTATGTCTCTAATCCATAGATTTGGAATAATCTTATCTTAAATATATTCTCAATAGAAAACCTTTAAATTTTGCAATTAGGTAAGTGATACTATTTTATGAGCTATATAAATTAAGGAAGCTTGTGTCTCATATCTCTAAGCCAGGAAGTCACAGAAGAATGATTATTACTCTTTCCCAATTATTTATAAAATATTGCTTCAAATTTTCTACAACATGAATAGGACTAAAAGATACCAACCACGTCAAATGAAATACTAGGTATTTGGTATTTAAAGTAACTGGATAAAGAAATGCAATGATGTAATCCTCCTGGTACTTATCTCTGCTATGTGGTGGGAGGGATGCTGGGACCACTGGTGGTGGAGAATGGGCACTGGTGGAGGGATGGGTACTGACTGAATTGATTGACTGAAATGCAAGCATGAAAGTTAGTAAGTCAGTAATGGTAACCCATGGTGATTCACTAATAAAAAATGGTTAAAAAAAAGAAACACAATGGTTTAAAGGGGAGATGCCTAGATCACCCTTGGCCCCAGAGTATAGGAAGAAGAAGGAAAGAAATAAAAAGGAAGGGAGAATAAAGAGATGAAAAGCAATTGGGGCAGGGGCCAATTAAGTAAAGATAGAGCAAAATATCCAAACCACAGAGTCAATCGTGAAACACAAACTTTAATAACCAAGTGTAAAAGATGCTGTCAAGGTGGAAGGCTCAGGCTGGGGCCCGGGAGTAGGAAAGGAAACCTGGGAATACTGGTCCAGGGAAGTTGACAGTGGTGTGGGACTA
Organism: Sorex araneus; assembly: GCF_027595985.1. NCBI lineage: Eukaryota > Metazoa > Chordata > Mammalia > Eulipotyphla > Soricidae > Sorex > Sorex araneus. The sequence continues at coordinate 104,597,304 of NC_073307.1, read as the reverse complement.
GTGATGAAACATGAAGCATGATGTCAAAACCTCAATTATGAATCACTTTTTAACTCATGGAGCTTTAATAAAAATTATTTTGAAAAAACCCTTGAAAACAAAAACATGGATTCACTTGACTAACTTCATTATTTTTACTTTTTTCTTCTACCTATACTTATTAATTTTTCCAACTTTTGTCTTCTACCTATATTTATTAATTTTTCCAAGTTGCCATTACATCCTCTGTTGCCCTGTGTTTATATATTCATTAATTTACAATTCCATCATTCATTTATAATCCTGTCTTTAGCTTCCTTTCTCCCTTGTAAATTGGTAGAAAAAAATAATCACATGAGTTTTAAGGACTTTAGGGAATCATTCATAGCAACTCAGCTGACATAATTCTCTGGGGGAAACCTCTAAATATTTTAGACAGACAAATACACACACACACACACACACACACACACACACACACACATAACTTCTTTCTCCTAGTAATTTTAGGAACATATTATTCAGGCTTATAGCCAGGCAGTATGGACTTGCTACTTGTAGTGGAAAACTAGGTATATAGTTTATTCCTCAGCTAAATTTCAGGGAAAGATAAGTTTAAAAGGTAATTCTTACTCCTAGATTTTATTTTCTCTCCAAATACGTCTGTAAGATCAATACAAGTAGAACAGTTTTCTTTTGAGGCTTTTGATTCACCATGCTCTTTCCAAAGATGCTCACTTCTCTCACTGGAGTTTCAAAATAATCAATGGTAAGTGCAAGGAATGGATCATTAGTAAACAGTATCTAATGTCATTACATCATACTGGAATAATTTATGACACCTCACATATAAAATTGATGACCTTCAAGTTGATCTTAGCTATTTTTTCAGCTGCTCTTCAAACTCAGGTAACCTATTTGGCTTTTACAAGGAAAATTATATATATTATGTAAAATCATATATAAAATTATAAATATGTAATATATAGCTATATGTATGTATATATACATTTATGTTTATATATGTAATAATACATTATATTTAATATATTTACATAAGGAGAGAGATATAATTAGAATTGTATTTTTTAACATTACCATGTTATAATGTATTGTAAATAGATAATCCAGTTTAATCCAGGCTTAAAATAATGCTCTGTGAATTTCTAGAAATTCTGTGTGGGTTATTTTCATAATCCCCTATGTTCATGCTATGCAGCTATCATAATTCCCTGAAAAATATTATAAACATAAGAGTCAGAGAAAATCCTTTTCCACTGTCATTATGCTTCTGTTATAATATAAACTTTAAACTAATTTTAGATTGTTCTTTCATAGTAACCAGCCACATCTTATAAGCAATATAACAAAAATCATGGCACTGTTTATACATAATATTTTATATTGTGATTGAAATTGGTGAAATTGATAAGCTCATCTGAGAGTTTCATGCTGTGATTTCTCATATAAAGATGTCCTCATGTATCTTTGTCTATATCTTTGCAAAATGATGGAAGTAATTTGTGCAACAAGGTGCATAAATGCATCGTATAGACACTTCATGAAATAAATATTATGGTGATTTATGAAACAAAGATTATGGTCATAATCCAGAATCTCTTATTCTATAGATAAGACTATTGACACTTGTACACTAAGCGAGATATGGAATTTTTCAATGATAGCAACTACGGACCGTTTCTTCTCACTGGTTTCCCTGGCCTGGAGAACTCACATCCACTGATTTCCATCTTGTTTTGTGTTCTCTACCTAATCGCCTTTATGGGAAACATCACCATTTTAGTGGTTATTCGTGTGGAACAGTCACTTCACGCACCCATGTATCTTTTTCTCTCCATGCTGGCTGCCAGTGACCTGGGAATCTGTGTTGCCACCCTCCCCACACTGCTCAAGCTCTTCTGTTTCAATGTCCGTGAAGTGGACTTTGACGCCTGCCTCACACAGATGTTCTTCATTCATGTGTTCTCTCTAATGGAGTCAGGCATCCTGCTTACCATGGCTTTTGACCGTTATGTGGCCATTTCCAACCCCCTCAGGTATACTGCTATTTTGACTAATTCTATCATTGTCAGGATAGGCGGGGGACTTTTGCTGCGTGCTGTAGCTGTCATCTTTCCAGGACCCTTTCTCATAAAGAGGCTGAGGTTTTGTAAGGTCAATGTGCTCTCCCACTCATACTGCCTGCACCCAGACATCATCAAGCTCTCCTGTTCTGATCACCGCATCAATAGCATTTATGGCCTTATTATCATTCTGATCACCTTTGGAGTGGATTCTCTACTCATTCTCCTCTCTTATTTAAAGATCCTAATCACTGTATTAGGTATTGCTTCCAGGGCAGAACAGTTCAAGGCTCTCAACACTTGTGTCTCTCACATCTGTGCTGTGCTCCTGGTCTATGTCCCTATGCTGGGGGTGTCCATTATTCATCGT